>NC_141080.1:28879983-30224983 GCF_041138505.1 Cibotium barometz | reverse complement strand
TTTTGGTATGTATAAAAATTATTTGATTGGGTTTTAATAAGATATACAAACATTAACACTACTTGGCAAGTTCCACCTAGTTTATGACTATTGAAAAATGATATTTTTAATTCATTCTTTGCGGCTCTATTTTTTCAACTCTAGTCTTTATTGTTGTCTAGGTGCATGATATATCATAACGTATAGTAAATAGAGAAGACATGTCTTCAAAAATAGGGTGGGTTTTTGAAGGAAGCTAGGGTGCACCCATGGTGCTTCCCAAAATCCCAAAGAGCACCCGCGTGTGCAAGTACTCTGTGGGCTCTTAGGGAGTAGCATGGGTGCATCCTATTGAAAAGAGAGAGTGACTGAACTACGGGGAGCTCGACGGTGGATTGTACTAGGTGACGGCATAGGATTGAACTAGGCAAAAGCGGCAGATTGAACCATGGCTTGCTTAGAAGACTTAGAATGGGTTAAACAAGGCGGCGGTTTGAATGAGGTGAAAGCGGGTTGAACCAGGCGGCGACGATGACTGCCCACAAGACAAGTAAAGGGCTTGCTTAGAAGACATCAAATGAGAAGGTCTTGTGGTGCACCCATGGTGCTCCCCAAGAGCCCATAGAGAAACCACCCCATTGGAGAAAGAGAGAGAGACACGTACCTGCGATGTTCAGGCAAACCCTTGCCTCCCTACTCAAACTGCAAACACTTATGTGGTCATGTGTGAACTATTGGGAGCTAATCCAAATGATCTTGTGGATTTGAGCACCCAATTTTCCAATGCCATCACCGACCTACACTACTACGTGTTTGGATCCACTTTGACATGAATGTATAAAAGTACATTGACTACATCAACAAAGAGTGATGGCACAAGATCAAGACCATGAATCAGAATGGTAATGGTCTACTAACCTTTGAGGGTATGTTTAAAACATAGCATGCATGCATGCATGCATGTATGTATATGTTATGTATTATGTAATGTTAACATATCATGCATGCATGCATGTATGTATATAGTTATGTATTTTTTTTATGTAAGTTTGTGGGTATGTTAACATATCATGCATGCATGATATTTATGCATGTTGTATATAGTTATGTATTTGATTATGTATGTTTGTGCGTATGTTGAACTTATCATGCAGGCATGTATGAATGTATATAGTTGTGCATGTTTATGTTTTCGTTCAGCATGGTACCATATCCGAGAGGACCTCTTATATTAGTGGTAATCTTGATCAACATTGAGGTATTAATGGTGTTATTAACACTAGTTTGGTACCAAAACATGACACTTAAGTGTCCTTTTTTGGGGGTTGCGAAAAAAAATCAAACTCCTAATGTAGGCTTTAAAAACCAAAATGCTTCATTGGACATGTAGAACATGACCCTATGCTTATGTAAAAAATGCTAAACATATAAAATGCCTTTTTATTTGGAAGTACATAAGCAACAAAGTAGCATGTCTTGAAAATGAACATTTTTCATGATTTTTCCAAATATGCAAGCATCGTTCTCTCAAAAAAAAAATCCAATGATATCAATAGCATTTTTTCCAAGATATTTTGATAGCATACATCAGTCCAAGGAGGTAGAAGTTCACCAAAAAAATCATTTTCCTTTCCTAGAATTTTTTCCAAAAAAGTTGCATAAAATCAGCAAAAGTAACACGTATTATCAAAACTCAATCACGCCACTAAAAAATAATGTAGCCCTATCAATGAGAACGTTGATTATTGGTTTTCATGCTTGAGATGAGATAAATAAGCCATAATTTGATGTGTATGACACACTAACTTAGCCTCCACTTAAGTAGGTTCTTATCGCCTAGTTCTAAAAAAATTGTAAAAAATAAAAATGCAAAATTTGATCAACTTTTATCAAAAACTAATCATAACTATGCTTGCACAAGTAGTCTACACCTATAGTTACAACAAATAATGCACTTACACAGCTTTCCCCTTTGATGAAAATCAAAATTAGGCTCATAATTAGACATTTTATGTATTAAAAACAGGTTGCGCAAAAGGCCATGTATGAGAAGAGGCCCAAAAAGTGGCTCTAAAGTTTTGGAAAATTCAAAACAAAGTAGTATTTACCCTATATAACATGGGTGGACCTCAAGTTTTACATTATTAGCTTACATATGGAAGGAGAAAAATTCATGCTCCACCTGTATAAAAAACATCATTTCAATATTAGCGAGTCAAAAATTTATCCAATAATTCTCGTTTGATGATTCCAGGATTTAGTTTACATCATGGGCTTTCCATCAAGCCAAGTTTCATGATCAAACTATGTCCCTTCTAAAAGTTATGTCCAAATTACTACTATTTTGAAAACAGCAAAAATCATGCATTTTATCAGCATGTGTCTAAGAAAATTAAAATATTGCCTTGCAAAAACTAAGAAAAGTACAATTTAAAAAATCTCAAGGATTTTTTGGGTCTTGAGGAACATCTGTGGATGTTAAGCATTTCAAAACTCTTAATAGATTGCCCACAAAAATTCAAGAACTTTTCAGGACACTTTAGTGTCTTAGGACACTTAAGTGTCCAATTACAGAACTAGTGTTAATGAATGGGTCTACTTTATAGCCTTACATGCTAAAAGTCATTAGAACACTGCAAACACTAAGAAAAATAGGTGGTCTTTCTTTTACCACAATTAATATTATAAATATAAAATATTCATTATAGATAATTTTTAGTATTCTTTCAAATTTTAGGTTTTAGGCTTTGAGCATGGAGGTTTCACACGATATAGATGTTTAATGGGGTCATGAGCCTGGAGTTTCACACAATTCTTGTGTTAGACTAAGCATACGTTGGTGAATTGATAGAGGTATGATAGGTTATCTCAAACTATCCACCTCCCACATAGAGATAGAGAGATAGAAGGAAAGAGAGGGAGAGAGAAGAAAGGAGGAGGAAAGAGAGAGAGAGAGAGAGAGAGAGAGAGAGAGCTAAATTAATCTCCATATCCCAAACATTGAAATTGTTTAAAATTCTAACATCTCAAGTAGCAAGCCCTAAATCATATCTTGTTAAGGAAGCGGGCTGGTATTCAAAATTCCATCATGGTCTAGGAGTTATGGATAGTTACTGAAGAGAATATTTTGTTGATGGTATAGAAACACATGTACTGGTTGGTTATAGAGATTTTCAGTTGTTTAAAATTGTGGCATCTCATGCATTTTGCCATGAATCATATCATGTGAAAGAAGTGGGGTTGTTATTTAAAATTTTGTCATGCTCAAGAAGTTAAGGGTGGTTATTAAAGAGAATATTTTATAAACATATTTTCTTCCTTAATTGTAAAATATACAAAAAATGAATTAAGGATAGTTAATTAATGAATTTATTAAAAATTGATGCGTGACATTATTTAGAACTAAGAATGGACACTGTATTTTAGCCTAGCTTGCCTTGCGCTATATCGTGGACATTTGATAACAAGACATTGACTAGATAGGTTCAGCTAAGAAATAACAAGCTTCTTCTAAGCCAATACTACTTGCAAATCCTTCTACATCCGAGCCAAAAGTTTGTCATGCTAAATGCTATTATCAAGGTCGGTACAGAGTTCATAGAAGTTAGAACACCTTCACAATGGGATGTTGAGAATCAAGAGCAATTCATGTAAGATTCCACTTTGTGTCGACTAGGTATGTTCTGGTGCATTGTGAGGCTGATTTATATATTTATGATAGTGAAGAAAAGGAAGAAGATTTAGTTGTTTGAGGAGGATGCCATGGTGGATATTTCAGAGGACATTAGTTATTAACGTTGACATGACTCTACAAAACATACAGATAGGTTTGTCTTAAAAAGGAAGTTTTGTTCGGATCGAGGTTGGGGGGCTTATGTGAATCTAGATACTAGTGGAGATGAAAAGGAAATGAACCACACAAAACATGCTTCCTTGGATTCTAGAGAGTGGAGGTGCTACTCGCTTGAAGAGTTTTGATAAAGAATTCTATGGTATTTTATCCAGTGAATATATGCCTATTGAGGTAGCTGTGATGATGCAAAATGGATGGATTGAGCGAGTGGCAGCAAGCAAGTATTGGATCCTAGCAGACCTGCGTCAACACTTTAGCATCATGGGCTTTGACAATGTGGAAGAGTCAAGTTTCAAGTTGATGAGAAGAAAGGTATATCTGATTCCACTACATGTCTATAATTAACCCTTACACTTTCTGGTTATTGTGCCACATTCAATATTTTTACAGATTGGGAAGCATAACAAGAGGACAACCATGGTCTCAAAATCATGGCAAATGGGGGACCTTGAATTTTCAGCAGGTGCATAGCCCTACCAACACATAGTAGGCATGTGGAAGAGCTTGAAGATGAACTGAGTATATGGGAAAATACCCTCTGTTTCTTGATGCATGTGAGGGGCAAGAGTTTCAGGAGGATTTAGGTGAAGGCAATGACAAGCTTTCAAGTCAACAAGGAGATGGAGATCAACATGAAGTAAATGTCACAAGAGGGGCAAAAAATGAAGACATTATAACAATTTTAGATTAGATGACATGCTTGTAATTTTGTAGCAGGCTCTTTTTTAACCAATCTTTATTTAATTTAAATCTTAATATTTTTACAAACTGTAATTTTTTTTGTCTAGGAGTCTAGTGTGAAAAGGACAAACTTTAAATTTTAAATATAAATAGCCAAAGGTGCCTTCTTTCTCATTTTCACGCGATAGAAACCAAGCAGGAGCTCACACTATCTCTTTGCATTCACATGGCTACTTACCCACTTTGAAAACTTCTGTGAGTTCCTCTCCACCACCCCGTGGGAGGGCAAGAGCAAGCTCTTTGTCATGTTCTCTCGTGAAGTCGACTTTGAAAAGTCACTCGCCCTTGCGTCGTCCCAACATTATGAGACGCCGCAGATTGCATACATGGAGCAATACTTGGCTCCATGTATGGAGCAATACTTGGCTCCCGACTCCATCTCCTTTCCCCGTTGCCCCAATGATCGATGGGTGCCTGTTGAGCTGCTTAAGTACATTCAACAATATGCCCGCCCCTACATCTAGTGCCTTGAATGCTTCATCGACATCTGCATCCCCGCAGGAGCTTACTGTACCTTCAGTAATAAGTAGGAGGTGAAGAGGTTGGGAAGGGCAATTTAGGAACTAGGTTCCTCTCGTGGCTCGCCACTTTTGTGTTCCTCATCAGCGAGATGAGGATTCGGATGAGGAGGGAGAGATGCCTGCATTGCAGTTGGCAGGGTATTTGAGGGATGACAAGGAAGTGAAGGAAGTAGGAACGAGTATTGGTATGGAAGAGCAGCTTGCATCAGAGCACTTTCCAAAGGGTGCACAATCTGCAGCTGAATAGTCCACTGTAGTAGAAGATGCAGGGCCATCTTCCCCACACGAGGAGAGCAAGGTGCTGCCAGAGCTTGAGATCAATCTCTTGAGCACCATTGTGGTGCGCGATGTGAGGTGGACCTTGATACATCCAACCTCAGTCCTCACCTAGATAGTGCTATATTACCCCTTGGAGAATCTATCGCAGAGAGACAGTTGCTTTGGTCAAGGAAACTGTGGTTGAGACCACGGTGCAAGCCCTAGTTCCAGAGGAGGAATTCACAACCTTACAAGACAAGCTAGAGGCTAAAAAGGATACCCTTGCTGCTGGAGTGATGGAGGATACCAAAGCACCAAAAAAGAATGAGAGTGACCTCTCCGCCCCCACCAGCACTTTGGCAAAAGAAGACATTGAGCAAGAGGTAATAATCGACCTTTTACAACCTAGAAACATTTATAATTATGTATAGGAAAATATTTTGATTTTTCCTTTGATTACAGAGGGTGGTTAAAATTGATGCATTTGCTGGGAGGTGGCGGCAGCAGAGACCAGGCCAAGGTCCATGGACATGATGCTGCGTTGATGCACTATCTTGGTCGACTTCCTGTGGGATGGCATTGCCATTATCCACAGGGACTACACCCCTCAATCTGCCTTCACTCTCTTCTTTTTGAAAGCCCTCTCTAAGGTGCTCTGTGTAGCCTCTATGGCACAGATCACCAAATGTATAGTTTTGATTAAAAAATCCCTTGCGTTCAATGTTTTTGGTTCTGGATTTAGGGGTAAGCTTCTTGCTCGTATAGGTATAGCCGAAAGCATAGGCATAGAGGATCCTCAAGAAATAGCCCAATCACTCCTTGAGCACACTCTGCCCAATAACAAGAGAAGGAAGCTCAATATTGTAAGCTTTTGTAAAGATGATGTATCACTTCTTATTAATACAATACAATTTTTACAAACTTATTTTCATCAAGTATATCATTGTTTTTTCTAGTTTGTACCATCAATGTTTTTGTGAATGTATCAGAAATGACCCTGGGAGCCTGGGGGAGCAGTGCCAGAATAGTGCAAATTTTGAGCCTGCACCGCTGCTGTAGAGCCCAAATTTGCACTATTTTGGCACAGCTTCCCCAGCCCTTTAGGAGCAATTCTGATGCATTGGATGACAAATAATACATTTTTACACATGATTAAAGGTATTTTTATCTTATAAATTATATTTCTCATAATCAATGTACTCAACTTGATTATAAATGCATCAGAAATGATTCTGAGTGGCTGGGGGAGCAGTGCCAGAAAAGTGTAAATTTTGAGCCTGCACCGCTGCTGTAGAGCCCAAATTTGCACTGTTCTGGCATAGCTTCCCCAGCCCTCCAGGAGCAATTCTGATGCATTGGATGACAAATAATATATTTTTACCCATGATTAAAGGTATTTTTATTTTGTAAATTACTATTTTTATAATTAATGTACTCAACTTCATTAATGCATTTCCTGATGAGTGGCTGGGAGAGCAGTGCCAGAACAGTGTGAATTTTGAGCCTACACCGTCGCTGTAGAGCCTAAATTTGCACTGTTCTAGCATAGCTTTCCCAATCCTCAGGAGCAATTCTGATGCATTGGATGACAAACAATGTAATTTTACACATGATTAAAGCTGTTTTTATCTTATAAACTATTGTTTCTCACAGTTAGTGTACTCAACTTCATTATAAATGCATCAGAAATGATCCTGAGTGGCTAGGAGAGCAGTGTCGCAAATTTTGAGCTTGCATTGCCCCGCTGCAGAGCTTAAATTCGCACTATTTTGGCATAGCTTCCCCAGTCCTCCAGGAGTAATTCTGATGCATTAGATGATAAACACTATATTTTTACACATGATTAAAGGTGTTTTTATCTTATAAACTACTATTTCTCACAATGAGTGTGCTCAACTTCATTATTAATGCATTAGAAATGATCCTGAGTGGCTAGGAGAGAAGTGCCAGAATAGTGTGAATTTTGAGCCTACATCACTGTTGCTGCAGAGGCCAAATTCGCACTGTTCTGGCACAGCTTCCTCAGTCTTCCAGGAGCATTTCTAATGCCTTGGGTGACAAATAGGCACATGATAGACACTCCATGTTAAACAAACATGATGACACTGAGACATTGTAAGAGACTTAAAATTTTAATTATATCAAAAGGTTACAAATGAAAGCTAGATAGGCTTGTTACAAAGGGGGGTTTGAAATAAAAGAGTTGCTTCAAAAAAAAGGTTTACATCTAAGATCTCTAGATCGTGTCTCACTCGCCTCGAATAATGCACCGAGCTAGTTGCATGTCCTTTTGGCAGATTTGGTAATCCTCTTTACATATATTGTAAGGAGGTTGGTGTCTTCAAAAAGCCCAATGAGGTAAGCCTCGGAGGCTTCTTGCAATGCTTCAAGGGTAATCCCCTGCACACGGAACTGTGTTCTATATCGTTGGAGAATCTCCTTCACTACTACTGAGCGAAAGGGGCTCTTCTTATATTAGCAACTCAATGTTTCTCTGATAAAACTTGATTTGTTGTAGAGCCCTATGCCCTTGGCACATTCTTCTCCTCCTTAGAGCTCCCTGTGTTGTGTTAGTGCATTGGTGAGGTTGGGACTTCCTTGGCTTGAAGAGCTTGACCTTTCTACGCTTGCGCGCACTTGCAGGAATCTCCTCTTGGTCTCTCTCATAGTTTAAATCCTCCTCCTCCTGTTGCTGTGGTACCTGTGTATCAAGTTCCTCCCAGGTAGGTAGGGGACCCTGTGCTGGTAGTAGGGTCTTGCCACCTATAGTGCTGCGCAACGGTACGAATGTTTTCACCAACCCAGTCGAACTACTTATCATCGGCCTCTCTGTCTTGATCTCTGGGGTTGCTGCATCGTGGGGGGTCGTCTTCACACACCTTCTCCCACTAGAAGGGCCTGCATGTGTGTGCGTTGGTGTTGCTGTGGGAGGAGGGTTGTGGACTCTGGTGATCCAATTGGGCATGTCCTAGAATCCAAGGGGTCACTCTCTTTCATGGTGTCACCAGTATGTGGTCATTGGGTGCCTTGCACTGTGTTTGTTAAGGCATGGTAACACATGCGGTGTTCTTGGTGCGTGCCATATCCATGTACGACTATGCTAATGTGGTGATGTGCTGGTGTCCTTACATGGGTGTCTACGTAGATCTTGAGCTCAAGCACTCTAAAAAAGTGAAATGAAAATGAAGTGACAGAAGGAACTATTAATAGTTTTTTTAAGGGCAAAAAAAAACCTAACTAAACTTATTTTCTTAGCCTTATTACATCTAGATTTATGCTAGTGCATGCACAACCCAACGCCTTCCTTGTCTCCTCATTCGTGCACGCCAAGCACCATGCCTATGGGGAGCATTGGTCTCTGCAACCATTCAAGCTGAGCATGACTTTTTGCAGCCTTGCGTGCCTCTTGCGCAAGCTTAGATTGTTGGGCCCGCTCCCTAACCACCAATACCCTTCCAAAGGCTGTGCGATGCATGCCTCTTGCGCAAGCTTAGATTGTTGGGCCCGCTCCCTAACCACCAATATCCTTCCAAAGGCTGTGCGATAAAACCGATTGAAGATCTCTTGTAGATAATTTGTACGTGTTCCTCCTGCAGAAGCTCCACCTCCATGTCTTTTATTTTTGAAATAAACCCCTCTTGCTTTATAATGTGATTTCTCCATCCCTTGGGTACTCCACATGTCGAGAGCGATACATACTTGTTCAGTGAAATACACACCATGCGCATAAACTATGTGCTATACACATGATAATAGAATTTAAATAGAAAAAGTCAAGGTTAAAACACCAATTTATTTTTTTACTATATAGAACTTACCATATAGTGTGTTACTTTACTCTCTCCCCAAGCACCTAGCACACTTTTGGTGAATTCTATGATATGTTGTTGGCATGATCCTCGTTCTTGGGCAGTTGTGCTACTTTGATTCATAATGTGAACCATGTTATTGAAATTTATCCAAAGCTGTTTGCGCATATTTACAAGAGCTTGCATTGGACAATCTACATTTGTGGTGATTGCACACAAGTCTCTCAAGAGTCCCCAAGTCTTCTTGAATTCTCTATGTTTGCTGGCTTCTCCAAAAATCTCCTTGGCTTTGATCCAGTCATGGAGACCTTTTGAGCAACCTCGTATGACATACCAGAGGCCTGCTTATTCACTGATGATGTTTTAAGTCCTTCTTGACATTGTCAAAGACTGAATTGTGATACTTGCAATTGAGATTGGAGAATATGGGTTTGCCAAGCTCCACTTGGAGAATATGGGTTTGCCAAGCTCCACTTCTAGCCAATCTCCACTTGGAGAATATGGGTTTGCCAAGCTCCACTTGTAGTCAATCTTTTGCAGTATCCTAAAAAGACAAGCTCTCCTTCACCAACAAATTGCATAAAAGATGATAAATTACGAAAAGGAGGGTTTGCTCTTAATGGAGGGTCAACTGGATAGAGATACCCATCAACCCAAAGATCTACATTTTTCTCCTTAGCTATCCTACGAGCTTGGACAGATTGTGCATCAGTAGGATGGGTTTTTTTAGAGCTGCCATACTCTTCGGGGGAATACGAATGTGTAAATCAATCTTCCGTTTTCTAGCTTTTCAAGGGGCTACACACACAGCTTGCAAAGGCTCCATAGCTATAAGCAGAGGAAGAAGCTAAAGCAGAGAGATCCTCAGAGGGAGGGAGAGAGAGAGAGAGAGAGAGAGAGAGAGGGAGTGAGTGAGAGAGACTGTTAAAACTTTGCTGTTGCACGTTTAACACAAATCCGTTTCTCTAGGTAGAAAATGATATTTTTGATATACAAATATACTAACATGGAGTTTTTCATCAATAAATTACATTTATGAGAAAAATTAAAAAATTATAATTTTTAGGGTCCCCACAATTTCGGGATCTCATGGATGTAGTGGTTCCTGACAATCAGTTATGTTTATGCCTGACAGTTAGTTATGGATGTACTGGCTCCTGACAGGCTTCTGACATGACCCTTGAATTACAAGCTTTTTGGAGGGAAAATTTTATTTTCATCATACAAATTGGTTGGGTGGTGTTTTTTCCACCTCAAAATGTATAAAAAATAAAAAATAAAAATTTTTCACTTTTTGGGACCCACCTAAATACGAGAATGTTTTGCTGATGTGGAAGGGAGATATGGTGGGAGTTAATGAGAAAGGAGATTTCAAACTGACAAGAAAGATTCAATTTGTAGACTGAAGATAAAAATTTCAAAAAGTAAGAGAGTATGAGAAAAGTCAAAAAGTAAGAGAGAGAGTATAAGAATATTCCCTTTAAAAAGTGAAACTAGGGGGGTATGGCTGATGTGGCAAGGCAAAAAATAGGGGTCATAATAGCCTTTGTCTCCCTTAAGCCCAGCTTTTTAAGCTCTAATCCCTTAAAGTTAGGAATCCTTAGGAGGCCCTTTTTGGGTACAAAAAATTCATGATGGATCCCACTTCAAACCTCTGAAGAAGAAATTATGCCTGTTGAGGTAGCTGTGATGATGCAAAATGGATGGATTAAGCAACTGGCAGCAAGCAAGCATTGGAGCCTAGCAGACCTACATCAACACTTTAGCATCATGGGCTTTGACAATGTGGAAGAGTCAAGTTTCAAGTTGATGAGAAGAAAGGTATATCTGATTCCACTACATGTCTAGAATTAACCCTTACACTTTCTGGTTATTGTGCCACTTTCTATATTTTTACAGATTCGGAAGCGTAAGGAGGGGGACAACTATGGTCTCACAATCATGGCAAATGGGGGACCTTGAATTTTCAGTAGCAAGGTGCATAGCCCTACCAACACATAGTAGGCATGTGGAAGAGCTTGAAGATAAACTGAGTATATGGGAAAATAGCCTCTGTTTTGATGCACGTGAAAGGCAAGAGTTTCAGGATCGAGGTGAAGGCAATTACAAGCTTTCAAGTCAACAAGGAGATAGAGATCAACATGAAGTAAATGTCACAAGAGGGGCAAAAAATAAAGACATTATAACAATTTTAGATTAGATGACATGCTTGTAATTTTGTAGCAGGCTCTTTTTTAACCAATCTTTATTTAATTAAAATCTTAATATTTTTGCAAACTATAATTTTTTTGTCTACTAGCAGTCTAGTATGAAAAGGCCAAACTTTAAATTTTAACTATAAATAGCCAAAGGTGCCTTCTTTCTCATTTTCACGTGATAGAAACCAAGCACGAGCTCACACTATCTCTTTGCATTCACATGGCTACCCACTAAGACAACTTCTATGAGTTTCTCTCCACCACCCCGTGGGTGGGCAAGAGCGAGCTCTCTGTCATGTTCTCTCGTGAAGTCGACTTTGAAAAGTCGCTCAACCTTGTGTCCCAACATTATGAGACGCAGATTGCATACATGGAGCAATACTTGGCTACTTTCCCCATTGCCCCAATGATCGATGGGTGCCTGTTGAGCTGCTTAAGTACATTCAACAATATGCCCATCCCTACATCCAGCGCCTTGAACGCTTCATCGACATCTGCATCCCCGCACGAGCTTACTGTACCTTTAATAAGCAGGAGGTGAAGAGGTTGGGGAAGGGCAATTTAGGAACTAGGTTCCTCTCGTGGCTCGCCACTTTTGCGTTCCTCATTAGCGAGATGAGGATTTGGATGAGGAGGTAGAGATGCCTGCATTGTAGTTGGCAGGGTATTTGAGGGATGACAAGGAAGTGAAGGTAGTAGGAACGAGTGCTAGTGTGGAAGAGCAGCTTGCATCAGAGCACTTTCCAGAGGGTGCATAATCTACAGAGCTGAACAGCCCACTGTAGTAGAAGATGCGGGGCTATCTTCCCCACACGAGGAGAGCAAGGTGTTGCCAGAGCTTGAGATCAATCTCTTGAGCACCATTATGGTGGAAGGTGAAGAATACCTATTTCTTCATGACTTTGAAAAGGCAGTTGGCTTGAGAATGGATCAATGCTTGGGCATTATATGCACGCGATGTGAGGTGGACCTTGATACATCCAACCTCACTCCTCACCTAGATAGTGCTATATTACCCCTTGGAGAATCTATCGCAAAGACAGTTTCTTTGGTCAAGGAAACTATGGTTGAGACCGCAGACCAAGCCCTAGTTCTTCCAGAGGAGGAATTCACAACCTTATAAGACAAGCTAGAGGCTAAAAAGAATACCCTTGCTGCTGGAGTGATGGAGGAGACCAAAGCACCAAAAAAGGATGAGGCTAAGTCCTCGATTAACCTCTCCACCCCCACCAGCACTTTGGCAAAAGAAGACATTGAGCAAGAGGTAATAATCGACCTTTTACAACCTAGAAACATTTGTAATTATGTATAGGAAAATATTTTGATTTTTCTTTTGATTGCAGGGGGTGGTTGAAATTGACGCATTTGCTGGGAGAGGCGGCGGCAACAGCAGAGACTAGGCCAAGGTTTATGGACATGATGCTGCATTGGCGCACTATCTTGGTCGACTTCTTATGGATGGCATCGCCATTATCCACAGGGACTACACCCCTCAATCTGCCTTCACTCTCTTCTTTTTGAAAGCCCTCTCTAGGTGTTCTATGTAGCCTCTATGGCACAGAGCACCAAATGTATAGTTCTGATTAAAAAATCCCTTACATTCGATGTTTTTAGTTCTGGATTTAGGGGTAAGCTTCTTGCTCATATAGGTATAGCCAAAATCATAGACATAGAGGATCCTCAAGAAATAGCCCAATCACTCCTTGAGCACACTCTGCCCCAAAAACAAGAGAAGGAAGCTCAATATTGTAAGAAAGCTTTTGTAAAGATGATGTATCACTTCTTATTACGAATACAATACAATTTTTACAAACTTATTTTCATCAAGTATATCATTGTTTTTTCTAGTTTGTACCATCAATGTTTTTGTGAATGCATCAGAAATGACCCTGGGATCTTGGGGGAGCAATGCCAGAACAATGCGAATTTTGAGCCTGCACCGCTGCTGTAGAGCCCAAAATCGCACTATTTTGGCATAGCTTCCCTAGCCCTTCAAGAGCAATTCTGATGCATTGGATGACAAATAATGTATTTTTACATATGATTAAAGGTATTTTTATCTTGTAAATTACTGTTTCTCATAAATCAATGTACTCAACTTGATTATAAATGCATCAAAAATGATTTTAAGTGGCTGGGGGAGCAGTGCCAGAACGGTGCAAACTTTGAGCCTGCACCACTATAGAGCCCAAATTCTCACTGTTCTGGCATAGCTTCCCCAGCCCTCCAGGAGCAATTTTGATGCATTGGATGATAAATAATGTATTTTTACACATGATTAAAGGTATTTTTATTTTGTAAATTACTGTTTTTATAATTAATGTACTCATCTTCATTATAAATGTATCAGAAATGATCCTGAGTGGCTGGGGGAGCAGTGCCAAAATAGTGCAAATTTTGAGCCTGCACCACCGCTGCAGAGCCTAAATTCGCACTGTTCTGAGGCATAGCTTCCCCAGTCCTCCAGGAGCAATTCTAATGCATTGGATGACAAACAATGTAATTTTACACATGAATAAAGCTATTTTTATCTTATAAACTATTGTTTCTCACAATTAGTGTAAACTTCATTAGAAATGATCCTGAGTGTGGCTGGGGGAGCAATGCCAGAAACAATGTGAATTTTCAGCTTGCATCGTCGCCGCTACAGAGCCTAAATTTGCACTGTTTTGGCATAGCTTCCCCAGTCCTCCAGGAGCAATTGTGATGCATTGGATGATAAACACTATATTTTTACACATGATTAAAGGTGTTTTTATCTTATAAACTACTGTTTCTCACAATTAGTGTGCTCAACTTCACTATAAATGCATCAGAAATGATCTTGAGTGGCTGGGAAAGCAGTGCCAGAACATTGCAAATTTTGAGCCTGCACCGTCGTTGCAGAGCTTAAATTCGCACTATTCTGGCATAGCTTCCCTAGTCCTCCAAGAGCAATTCTGATGCATTGGATGACAAACAATGTAATTTTACACATGATTAAAGCTATTTTTATCTTATAAACTATTGTTTCTCACAATTAGTGTACTCAACTTTATTATAAATGCATCAGAAATGATCCTGAGTGGCTAGGGGAACAGTGCAAATTTTGAGCCTGCACCGCCATTGCAGAGCCTAAATTCGCACTGTTTCTGGTATAGCTTCCCCAAACCTCCAGGAGTAATTCTGATGCATTGGATGATAAACACTATATTTTTACACATGATTAAAGGTGTTTTTATCTTATAAACTACTGTTTCTCACAAGTAGTGTGCTCAACTTCATTATAAATGCATCAGAAATGCATCCTGAGTGGCTAGGGGGAAGTGCCAGAACAGTGCAAATTTTGAGCCTACATCGCTGTTGCTCAGAGGCCAAATTTACACTGTTCTGGCACAGCTTCCTCAGTCCTCCAGGAGCATTTCTAATGCCTTGGGTGACAAACTGGCACATGATAGACACTCCATGTTAAACAAACATGATGACACTGAGACATTGTAAGAGAAACTTAAAATTTTAATTATCAGAAGGTTACAAATGAAAGCCAGATAGGCTTGTTACAAAGGGGGGTTTGAAACAAAAGAGTTACTTCAAAAAAAAAGGTTATCTAAGATCTCTAGATCGTGTCTCGCTCGCCTCGAATGCGCCAAGCTAGTTGCATGTCCTTTAGCAGATATGGTAATCCTCTTTGCATGTATTGCAAGGAGGTTGGTGTCTTCAAAAAGCCCAACAAGGTAAGCCTCAGAGGCTTCTTGCAATGCTTCAAGGGCAATCCCCTGCACACGGAACTATATCATTGGAGAATCTCCTTCACTGTGCAAGCGAAAGGGACTCTTCTTTTATCAGCAACTCAGTTTTCCTCTGATAAAACTTGATTTCTTATAGAGCCCTATGCCCTTGGTGCATCCTTCTCGTTGGAGGTCTCTGTGTCGTGTTAGTGCATTGGTGAGGTTGGGACTTCCTTGGCTTGAAGAGCTTGACCTTTCTACGCTTGCGCGCACTTGCAGGAACCTCCTCTTGGTCTCTCTCATAGTCTGAATCCTCCTCCTTCTGCAAGTTGTGGTACCTGTGTATCAAGTTCCTCTTGGGTAAATAGGGGACCCTGTCCTAGTAGTAGGGTCTTGCCACCTATGGTGCTGCGCAATGTAGGAATGTTTCCTCCAACCCAGTCGAACTGCTCATCATCATCAGCCTCTCTATCTTGATCTCTCGGGTTGCTGCATTGTGGGGTCTTCTTCACACGCTTTCTCCCACTAGAGGGGCCTGCACATGTGTGTGCTGGTGTTGCTGTGGGAGGAGGGTTGGACTCTGGTGATCCCATTGGGCGTGTCCTAGAATCCAAGGGGTCACTCTCTTCCGTGGTGTCGCCCAGTATGTGGTCGTTGGGTGCCTTGCACTGTGTTTTGTGAGAAGGCATGGTAACACGTGCGGTGTTCTTAGTGTGTGCCATATCCATGTATGACTATGCTAACGTGGTGATGTGCTAGTGTCCTTACGTGGGTGTCTACGTAGATCTTGAGCTCAAGCTCTCTAAAAAAGTGAAATGAAAATGAAGTGAGAGAAGGAACTATTAATAGTTTTTTTAAGGGCAAAAAAAAAAACCTAACTAAACTTATTTTCTTAGCCTTATTACATCTAGATTTATGCTAGTGCATGCACAACCCAATGCCTCCCTTGTCTCCTCGTTCGTGCACGCCAAGCACCATGCTTATGGGGAGCATTGGTCTGCAACCATTCAAGCCGAGCATGACTTTTTGTAGCCTTGCGTGCCTCTTGCGCAAGCTTAGATTATTGGGCCCACTCCCTAACCAATACCCTTCCCCAAAGGTTGTGCGATAAAACCAATTGAACATCTCTTGTAGATAGTTTGTGCCTGTTCCTCCTGCAGAAGCTCCACCTCCATGTCTTGTATTTTTGAAATAAACCCCTCTTGCTTTATAATGTGATTTCTCCATCCCTTAGGTACTGCGCATGGAGAATATGGGTTTGCCAAGCTCCACTTGTAGTCAATCTTTTGCAGTATCCTAACAAGCCAAGCTCTCCTTCACCACAAATTACATAAAAGATGATAAATTGCGGAAAGGAGGGTTCGTTCTTAATGGAGGGTCAACTGGATAGAGATGCCCATCAACCCAAAGATCTACATTTGTCTGGTACACTGGCAATAGCATGACGTTCTCAAGAAAAACCATCAACACTTCATATAGTCGACCCTTCCACCATTTCAGAGCAGCAACGAGCAGGTCCCAAAGCTCCATGGCTCTAGCTTAAAGAAGGGTGTCTCCCAACTAATCAAACTGCTCCAGCCAATCAAGACCACCGTAACATAGAAGGGCACCCCTTTGGTCTTCTGTTCCCCCCAACTTCCACAAAAACTACCTCATGGCCACATAGCCAAAGACCCCAGACTGTCCGCCTCAGAGAAAACAAATCAGCAACCAACATGCCATCATCTCTAACGCTCCCTCTTGTTTCCTCTTCCCAGCTTCCACAGTGGCTGCTTCACGGCACATCACATATATTCATACTCTAAGCTTAAGAGAAAACAAATACAGATGTTCTCTTCGAAACCCCAAGGCATTCCCTCAATTTTCTGCGCTTTTTGGCTTGCAGCCACCACACGCCATCAACATGCTGAAACACGTTATCCGCAAACTCTGTGTAGCCACCTACCATGCAAAGACTTCGAGTCCCTTCCACATACACCACCTCATGCAATAGGCCTCCTCTTTAGTCCCTGGAAGCCTCCAGTGTGGCCCTCAGCTGGTCGCCCTGCTTCTTCTGGTTCTTGACTCTGGAGCTTTCGAAAGCCACTTCCCTCTGCGATGGAGATGCAATACTTCGACCAGCTCTCTGTTGCTTCCCTCGGCCTCCTACAGCGAATTCAGCAGCCTCCTATCGCCATCTTCTCTCCAGGCATCCGTAGCAAGCCCACCGTAGCAAGCCCATTGTCGACCTCTTCTGCGTTCACAGCTTACAACATCACCTAATTAAAAAAAAACATAGGCCTCCACTTCAGCTCCATGCTCTCCCCTTCATCACCTTCTCTGTTTTTTGCAGCCCAGTAGCCCATCGACGTTGTGCGCTTTTTTCGCACGAGTCGTAGCTGGGGACTTGCTAAACACCGTATGCGAGCCACGAATGGCTACAAGCATACAACCAGGAAAGCAAGCTCAAACAGAATGCAAAGGTGTGTCACTCATCGCGCTAAAACCATCGCCGTGAAGGATTCTCGCATCGCAGTGAAGAAGGAGCCGCCGCCGTCGCTCTACCGCCTCGCCGCCGCCGTCGTGCCGCTACACAATGCTCTCTCTCTCTCTCTCTCTCTCTCTCTCTCTCTCTCTCTCTCTCACACACACACACACACACACACACGCAGGAGAAGGAAACCAAGAGGATAAGGCAAGAGCACTCTTGCATTCAACACATGAGAATGAGGGTTTTAGGGTTACATTTGACTCTTATAGGTGACTTGGCCGTTCACACATGGGCACCCATACATGGCCGGCCGATCCTAACCCTTATCCTATTGATATTCAAGGTGTGCCTCTCATCGGCGCGATCACCCAATCCCTTTATCCTTTGCATATGGTGCTGACAAGCCCGGCCCATGACTCAGAATAGTTAAACTAATTACATGACGTAAAACATAGTACGTCTCAATGTCCGTCATAGGTTAACATGCCCCCCTTCCTGATGTAGATTCTATCCTCGGAAGCTATGGTATGGTAAGCTCGATAGGGTTGTTGTGGTAGACCGTCTGCAAAATAGGGAAGTAGAGTGAAAGTATGCTGGAATTCAAATGATATAAAGTGTATAAATTCAAGCATGTTAGACCACAATGGATGTTGCTATGAAACTTAGTTTAAGGGGTCACATGAATGAGCTAGTGTAGCAAATTAACAGGAGTTTAAAATTATTGAAAGTAAATCAAGAGTTAGCAAGGTGTCAAAGGTTAATCAAGGTTTATAACTAGCCTAAGTCAAGGAAAATAACCAAGCTTAATAAATAAACAGATGACCACATTGTGTCTACTCTAAGAACAAGTTAATACCACGAGTCTAGGGACACAAGAAACATCAGAGTTACAGGAGCCTTTTGCCTTTTTTTTTTTTTGCACGTGACAATTTTTACACACAATGGCGACCTTCCTAAGGCAAAACTAACATCGATCCTGGTACCATGTTTAATACAAGGCATTATCCAAGAATCTATGTTCACCTTAGGCAAGGCTACCCCTACCAACCAAGGCATCGGTCTGGAGTAGAATACTCCTCGCCTACCAAGTATCAATAAGGCGATAGGCCAACATTAAAGCACATCATAGACTTGTATTGCCATTTATTGTAGCCTTTTTTTTTTTTAATTTATTTCTTTTGATCTTCGCTCCTGAACTATAATTTGTCTTGCATCCTTTCGACAAAGGGGTAAAAGCTATGTCCTAGAGGTCAACACACACATGGCCAGGTGTCAAACATTAAGATGGTTTGACCCTAGACCTAAGACAATCGTATTCCAAGGTTAACTAAAAACGTCATGTTGCCTAGGATTATATCCAATAAAGTTAAGCTCATTAATGATTTACACTAGCACGTCAAGCAACTTCAAAGACTAAGTAGTACATTGATAATTTCCATGTGGTCATGCATTATAGTTCATGTAATTAATTGAACAGTAAAAACAAAAGAGAGTGGGTATGGAAGAATTACACCTGTATTTTGGAGATCTCCTTGGTTCGATGAGAAAAATGCCTGCAATTTGATGAGATATTTATGTATGAGCGTTTGACTATCTCGGGACTTGAAAGCGAACCCACCTCAAACTTTTCCACCTGTACAACCAACTAACAAGCACTATACCTCGAGAGGCACATCAGTGTGAAAAATTAAAGACTCGTTTAAGGAATCCAAACTAGAAAAAACTTGAAAACACTAACCTACCTACCAGTCACCACACTACTACTGAGGATACGGTAAGAGGATGTTGTAGAGTCCTGGCTCTAGCCCTAAGGCTAAGCCTCTATCCGCATCATCCAAATAAATAAAGTCAACCTCAGTAGTGCCATGAGTTTCATCCGTCCATTCATCATTGTCAGATATTTCCTTTTCATTTTCCTCTCTGGCTAGTACATCTATATGATCCCATTCAGTTTCAATTACAGGATAGCACATGTGAAATATCTGAGAAAGGTACAGATGATACCTCTCACCAAAGGTGGGAGTGGATGAAGTGTATGATGATCGTGCATTTGCCATATCTACAAACACAGATATAGCATCAGTAGGTTTATGACAGGTCAATCTAGTTCTTGATTGTATATACGAATATTTCTGCTCTTAACGTGCTCTTGCTCTTTTTACTATTTTTTGTTTTTCTTTTCTTTTCTTTTTTTATGTATGAAGCTATATATATACATCCCCTTGAATTTGGCAATTACATGGTCACGGGAGAAGGTTAGGGAGGAAGCATTAGAATGTCAAGCGTGAGTACATGCTCCCCCTTTCCTTGGGTAGATCATATTTTTTGCAATGATGTTGCAACCTCTTGGAACCAATTTGTCCAGCGGGTCATAGGTTATGATGTGGGCAGATAGCTTTTTATGACCCTTGTGGCCACATCCAATTGCAGAGATGTTAGTGTACGCTCCCATTGACGAATGGAGAAAATGGTTTTCGACGATACTATTACAAGGGGAGACGTAGACTCATCGGTCTTTTGTTGGGTGTTGACAAGAGTAGGTGTAGAGCATGTAGAAACTTCTATATTAGCGTGTGCCTGGCATGAGGAGCTAGAAGCTTCATGTGGCTCCCCCCTTCCTGAGCTAGGTGGTAATGATCGATATCATTTGGGAATCCAAACTAACTCTGGAAGAAGTGGTGCGGAGCACTCTGTTACCTTTCCCTTACCACGGTCTTGAATTGTCGTTGGGGTGGCAACATTTGGTTTGCAAGGTTTTACAGGTGATATAGAGGGATTCCGCTTATGTTTAGGGACCCAAATCTGGTCATTCCCCTCGTAGTACCCTTGGGCTACTAATAATTTTTTAGGGATCCATCGTGATGTTACATTGCCCTTTCTCGGGTGGGTAGCTGTTTTCTTGTCTGAACGAGATTGAGCAGGGGAAGTAGCTGTTAACGAAGCTTTTGGGACCCATTTGTATGTACTCTTTGGCATAGTAAGCGGAGATTTAGAGACCACCCTGCATGTTTCCACTCTTGGCGTTGAAGCGCTAGAGGGGTGGCAAACAATCAAAGATGGTTTTGCCACTGGACTTTGTGATTTTTCATTATCTAGCATTTGAGTGGATGACTTAGGTGCGGGATTTTGAGCGGTCAGACCTAGTGTTGGTTATTGCGTTGTGACTCATCTGGTTGCCCAATCGATATTGCACTTGGTGGCCATCATCCATTTGCGCCCTAAGTTTACAGTTCCTTCCATGGTACCCGCCGCCGCAGGCATAACCAAAAAGCTTTGAATTACGGTCCCCTTGTCATAGGCAACCGGAGTGTGCAGAATTCCTGAGACACGGGTTTTCTTCTTGTTGATTCCTTGAACTTGGATAGCACTCTTGGATAAAGATGGTTTTCCAAGTTGACACCACATGCCATATGATAGCAAATTGTGTTGAGCTCCTGTATCCAATAATGCATTATACAGCACCTCCCCATAAGGACTCTATAACTCAATTGGGTATCTTAGAGGCGGGTCAGATTCCAGTGAATCCTCGTCTGCCTCCTCGAAAAATGCTTGTGTAATCCCCAAGTTGGCTTCTCGTTGGTGCCTAGCACGCTGTTGACGTTCTTTGGCTTCAATTCTTGCTTGTATCTTCTTAAGCTCAGCTTGTTCTTTAGCTGCCTTCTTTTGATGGATTGCATGTAACTCCTCTTGGCTCAGGGGATCATAGTATCTTTTGAATTTACTCCCATTAAGGAATCCAATGGTTTCAACTCTGTCGAGAGTCTCCACTCAGAAGTACCTTGCGGGGTAATTTCACATACTCTATACGGTCCCTTACCAGCATATTTGAGCTTCTTCTTTTCGTTACGCACTCCATACATCAGGACTTTATCCCCAACCTTGATGTCCTTATCCTTCAGGTGGCGATCAAACCATTTTTTCCTTCTATCCTTCTCCACAAGGGCATTGTATATAGCCAATTGTCTTTCTTCGTTTAGCCACTCAAGGATATATAGACGCTCTACTAAGGGATTACCATCCCAACCCTCTTGAGTAGCAACACGACGACTAGGAATGACAAATTCCCACGACATGACTGCTTCTTGGCCATATACCATTTTGAATGGTGTGCAATTAATAGCCACTTTGTACGTAGTACGATAGGCCCATAAAGCTGTTGTAAGCTTTAGATCCCAATCCGTGCGATGAGCTTCAACTGTCTTTGTCAAAACAGAGATTAAGGTCTTGTTGGTACTCTCGGCTTGGCCATTCGCTTGCGGATAGTAAGGAGTAGATTTATGATGGGATATCATGAAATTTGTTCTGAGCTCCTTAATCACTTCATTTATAAAATGCATACCATTGTCACTCACAAGTTGAAAAGGACAACCGAAGCGTGTGATTATATTTTCAAAGAGAAACTTGGCTGTTGTCCTTGCATCTGCCTTACGTGTCGCCTTCGCTTCAGCCCATTTGGTCATATAGTCAGTGGCCACAATAATATAGCGAGATTGTGTGTTTCGGGCCGCTGGGCTAATTGGACCTACAAAGTCTAAACCCCACTTTTCAAATGGTTGGTTTACTTTGATTGGATGTAGGGGCATCTGATCTTTCCTCTGGGGTTTCTTGTATCATTGGCATTCATCGCACAACCCTTCACAAAGAGTGATGCATCTTGGAACATAGTGGGCCACCAATACCCCGATTGTAAGATCTTTCACGTAGTTAAGTCTCCTGAGAAGTGACCACCGGCTACGCCCATATGTGCCTCTTGCAAAATGTATAGATACTCATCCTCTCGGGGGCATAACGCCTAAGAACGTCATCCTTTCCTCTTTTATAAAGAGTCTTGGCTATCAGGCAATAAGGTTCGCATTCTTTGATCAGCTTTCGAGCTAGATCTTTACGAAGCTCCTTGGGTGGGAAGCCATTAACCAAAAAGTTAACAATCTTCTCACTCCATTCAGGCATTGTCTCCACCATGAATAGGGAAGTGTCAGGTAAGTCATCATCAACCCCCGTAGGAGTCTCACCATTAGGTATGCGAGACAAATGATCAGCCACCCATAACATGTTTTTTGCCAGGTCTCACAACAACAGTGAAATCAAACTCAAGAAGAATCAATAGCCATCGTGTGATTCTTCCTGTGGAGCATGGTTTGTTTACCAGATACAACAATGCTTGATGATCCACATAGAAAACAAACTTGGTGGCAAGGAGGTAATAACGAAATTTTCTTACTGCATATATCATTGTCAACCCTTCTCGCTCCGTAGTGGTGTAGTTCATCTCAGCATCGTTCAACTGGCGACTGGCAAAGCTAATGGGGTAGTCTAGCTTGTGTTCTCCAGGTTGAGTTAACACACACCCAATAGCAAAGTTTGATGCATCAATATGCACATGGAAGAGTAAATCCCAGTTAGACATTCTCAAGATTGGAGCACTCGCCAAGGCCTTCTTTAATAGCTCATAGGCACGGTCACATTCTTCGGTCCAAATAAACTTGATGAGAAGCTTATACAATGGTCGAGCTATCTCGGCAAAGAATAGAATAAATCTTCGATAATAACCAACGTGGCCCATAAAGCGTTGGACTCTCTTATAGTTGGTGGGTGGGGGTAATTCCAGAATGACCTTGATTTTACTCTCGTCAGTGGAAATCCCATTTTTGGACACTATATGTCCTAAGATAACTCCGTGTTTAACCCAGAATTGGCATTTGAAAGGATTCAATGAGATGCAATATAATCTACACCTTTCAAATATTTTTCGTAAACACATCAAGTGCTCATCCCAAGAGGAATGAACACAAAGATCATCTAAGAAAGCTTCACAGAAGTCCCTTAGATATTCCTTAAAGGCCGTGTTTATCAATCGTTGAAATGTTGCAGGTGCATTGGTCAAAAGCCATGACGCGAAAGGCAAACACTCCAAACTTCGTGATAAATGCTGCTTTAGCTTGGTCCTTGACTGCAATTGTGATCTGATTGTAACCCGAGTACCCATCTAAAAAGCTATATGCCTCCTTGCCTGCCACTCTTTCAAGCACATGTTCATAATATGGCAAGGGGTAATGATCCCTTCTGGTGGCTGCATTAACCTTTTTGAGATTAACGCACACTCTGAGTTTCCCATTCTTCTTTGGTACGATGACTATCGGAGATACCCATTCTGACTGCTCAATAGGGTATATGAATCCACATTTTACAAGCTTTTCAATTTCCTCTTGTACAATCTTTGCGTACTTAGGATTCATTGGGTAGGGACGTTGCTGGACTGGTTTAGCAGTGCTAATCATTGGAATCGTGTGTTGCACCACCAAGGGTGGAACACCCTTCATATCATGATATGTCCAAGCAAATATGTCCTTGAATTCTTTAAGAAGCTTCTTAAGTGCAGCTTCTTCCGTCTTGGTGAGGTCTTGAGCAATAAAAACTAGTTTAGACTCCTCACCCGGATCTGCTAACTACCGCAGGGCCATCGTAGACACCGCTACTCCCATTGGTAGGCGTTCGTTGGGCTTTTGTGTAGACCACTTTACATTCCCCTATGGTGAATGATTTGAAATGCTCGGGTGCAGGGTGTAAGTCTACTGGTTCTTGTTGTGCCCGATTTTTTTCTTTTAATTCCGCCTCCTTTTGTTGTTGCTGAGCTAACTCTTGGTTTTGCCGCCTTCTTGCAGTACGACTTAGTTTCGGCTTCTCTTCGATTTCTAATTGGGCGACGTCATGAGGTTGCGGAATATACCACATGACACTTTGGAGGTATTGTCCCCAATTATCCGCTAACTTTTGATGAGCGTCAATAGCTCCTACATAACTAAGCCATTCTGTAGTGGATCTCTCCTTGTTTATTGCAGTTTGTACATTAGCTCGATAGCGTTGTCGCTTATATCTCGTTTTCTTCTTACCAAGTTTTTGATTTTTGTTTTTGTCAGATTCAAACTCACTTGGTCGATCTTCACTTGTGTCCCCCTCCCTTTCGGATGAACTGTAGGAGGTCACTGTCCTAGGCCTTGAGCACCTTGCTTCCACATTTGGGTGAATATTTGATTCATCCCCCCCATCAGGCTCAGAGTTAGTTTCTTCTTGATATTCATACTCAGAGTTGCATTGGTCAGAGTCTTCGCCACTTTCAGTGTCAGTGGAGGCTGCCGCTTTCTCGCCATCAGGAGTCAAGTGCATAACACCTATCATGTTTATTGGCACTAACGGTGGCATATCTTGCCCCTCAGATGTTACCCAACTTGTGCCTCTATTTCTCCATGTGTCTATGGTTGCCGCTAGGTGTACCCAATCCATGTTATCCGACTCAGTCATACCCGGTAGGACATCCATATAAGGAGAATCTTTCCCATCATCAGTCTCTTTCTTGCATGTATAGCAATACCTTAATGGGGTGGAGTGAATAGTGGTATCCGATCGATTATCAATGATAACCTTGCTTCCTAAAGGATGTGCACGACCATTCTCAAGATCAACTCAAATGACAGAGTCCTGGAATTGTAGGTAAACATGGTTTTTCGACCAATCATGCACCGTTTATGCTTCCCTCATGAAAGGACGTCCTAAGATCATTTGATATGACATAGGATGCTTGGAGAAATCCATTACAATGAAGGTATGTCTTACCTTGTATCCCAAAACCTTGATCTTAAGGTCCCTTAACATTCCAATAGGTTTAGCTATGGTTCCGTTTGCCATCTTAACCACTATGTTTGTGACTTCGAGGTGAGGTCTTCCCATAGATTCCCAACAGTTTTTAGTCACAATGCTCATGCCAGCACCACCATCAAGGATTCCCTTTAAAGTTAATCCCTTGGTAGTAATGGGGAGGGTCGCATTAGATTCATCACCTTCAAAGTACTGTCCCAACTTGTTAACAGGTATTTCAACGACCGAATCTTCATGTAGGTTGGGTTGTAGATCCCAATGTTCCCCTTCATCTTGAAGTGTGTCAGGTCTATCCATATTTACAAATTGTGGTAGCCCCGCCTTTAGTTCTCCATTGAGAAATGCCCAAAGAGCTAAGAATAGCTCAGGATCTCCGTGTAATTTGGATATGATCGTGGTTCTGATTTCAGAGGACATGAAATCCATTAGCTTAGACACATTCAACGGTACTTTTCGAGACATCGCCCCTTGATTAGGGACTGGTGAAGATGGAATCACTTCCTCTTCGATGGGGTCAGGCATTCCCTCGTCGCTAAACATTCTTTCAAGCAAAAAGGGTGTTTGCCCACTTCCTGATGTCCTATCCTCACTTTCTTCCCGAATGATACTAGGTATAGCTAACGGTTTATGGTTCCTGTGAGGCTGAACTTGCGTAGGAAACATTGTGTCTGGAATTTTGATTTTTCTCAGGTTTGGCTCCAGTTCTCTTTGTGTTTCTTCCACCAAACCCCTTAAGTGTTGCACTTGTTCAATCTCCTCAACTGGGTTTGGGTAAGTTCCAATCTTTTTCTTGAGGGTTTTTGGCCCACGTGGCTTGTCTTGGGGAGTCTCAGTCAGTTTGGGTGGTCGAGAGGGCATTAAAACTGACTTGGTTGTGGGGCCGAGGAAGTTTCCTTCTGTTTCCTCTTATTTATGTACTCGCTTGATTCTCCTTCGTTGAGCTCTCGAGTGGGTTCCTCCCTTAAGGTAGTGGCTTTGGTCTTCATGGTTTTTATTGAATCGGAATCATCTTCAGGATCATTCATATACACGAGGGTCGTCTCCTGTCCCTATGTTAGTCTTTGAACTAGGCTTGGAGCTCGTGGCATTAAGCGATCTCTTCCGCCGCATTTTCTTTTTCTTTGCTCGAGCAATTGATGCAGTATCCCTCTCTTCGAGAATGTAATTTTGATTTTGAAGCATTGACCGTGTAACTACATTCGCGGGTATGACAGGTATGGTTCCTCGTGCCTGGGGGTGGTTGCAAGATGAGGTTATCTAGTTTCATGTCGTGGGCGCCCTTGGCTTTAGCTGGAAAACAGGCATTTTTTCAAGAAGAATAGCCAATATCTCATAGTTAGCCAAGGAGTTTCACTTCAAGGTCTTCTAATGAAACATCATATGCAAAGTTGAGCACCTAAAACTATAATCTGATCGAATATCCAATAATTGCAAATCTCCTTTTCTTTGGGAACCAAGTTTGTATACAGGCCCTGTCCTAGGTTTAGACAGGTATAGTGAATGTGAGTAAATTGCCTATAACTTTTACATTATTACTCATATGATGTTCCCACTTTGCATATCACAAATACAAATAACATAGAGCTTAACTTGATTTATCGAGTAATTTTTGATGTGTTCTACTATTTTCTATATTATTTAAAAGATATTAGAATTATTAAAAAATATACTATTTTATCCTCCCACCACATCTACATTTAAAATGCTCAAACTGTATGGATCTAGTGATGATTAGATTGGGAAAGATTAGTATAATGTGGGTATAAGGTAAAATTACAAATCTAACGGTTGGATTTTTGTAGATTTACTTTGGAAAATTTATTATGACTGTCAGAGGCCCATTAAATCAATAGTAATTTAATTCTAGAAAATTAAATATTGAATCTTTCAATCTAAAAACTCAAGGGATCAATACTCTTGTTGCCATGAATTTATTAAAAAAAATTTGGCTTGATTTGAGTATGGGAAGGTCCATTTTCAATCCTCCCAAGTGAAAATTCCCATATTGTGTCCACTCTCCCCTTTTCAAGTCTAAAACCAATCCTAGTTAGGTTTGGAAATCTAGGCTTGGTAAACTTCACAGCTTAGGTTTCATTCCATGTGTGAGGCTTGGGTAGGCACAAACCTTATATATGCATGCCACTTTATGTCCACGTGAGCATCGAGAGGATCCACATAAGCAGCTTGCCACCTCAGCTTGCCACCTCCACCCTCCATGTCAACATGGTCAACCTGGTTGACTCCCCACCTCATCATCCTAGTCATCATTAATGCCACATCATCTTGCCACCTTTGCATGCCACCTCGCACATGGTGACATGGCATGCCATATCATGGAATTGCCACATCAACCATAATAGTGCCACATGTCAAGAGAATGCCACGTGTCATGTACGCTTGTGACACGTGGCATCTCCTTCCCACCTCCCCTCTTTTTTCAAAAACATATTTTTGGAAAAGTTAATTTAGTAATTTAGAGAAATAGAATATAGAAATTTAAATAAGAAAATATATGTAACTTATTAAATAAAAGAATTTAAAATCACTAATTTTAAAGGATTATATTTTGGGATTAGATCAATAAAAATATTATTAAAGATCATATTATTAATTTAAAAAAAATAAATTTTTTAATTTTATATTTCTTGAAATTTTTTTATGTAGAATAAACCTTTGAATAAAATTTGAAAAAAATACTTTATTTAAAAAAAGCAGTTATATAATTATAAAATAAAAGATATCTTTAAAGATATATTTATATATCTAGTAATGATAAATATTTAGACTTGTTAATAAATATTATAAATAATATTAATTTTTAAGTGGATAATAGTTTATCTTTAATTATCTTTATGTTTATCTTAGTTATCCAATCAACCTTAGATAGGAAATCCAATGAGATTTGAAGTGGATAACCTATTTTTCCTATATAATCACACATCTCTAGTACTATCCCACACTTATCTCTAGTACTATCCCATCATTGAGCCTTTATAATATTTTCTCTCTTAGCTTCCTTGAGAATGGGTTCGCAAAGTCGTAGGAGTCGGAAACGTGATAGGACTAGACTCCCCCCCATCCACCATGTTCAAGAGGAGGAGAGGAGAAGGGTAGCTCGTGAGAGAAAGAGAGAGTGGAGAGCACGTCAACGAGCAACACCTTCCGTTTGGCGATGATCCAAGCCTTGCTCCTCCTCTTCCACTTCCTCTCCCTTCGCCCTCTTCCCCCCCACTACCCCTTAGTTTAGATAATCCACATGAACCCGCCCTTCTTAAGTCCTCTCTTCTACAAGAACCCACCCCCCCTCCTTTGGGCGCCCTTCGTGTGGATAGGAAAGAACTATCAAAGTCAGGGGCACATCGTCGTGCCCATGCAATCTTCCATTCCTATTTCAAAGACCTCACGTCTTCATCATAGGCATGTGTGCTTGATGCTTTGATTGATCTGCCCAACATGGCCAACTGCAGGGCGCTTTCCGACATTGGAGGTCAAAGAGAGAGGAGAGCTGGCATGGCGGTGCTACAAAGTGTTCGTCATTCCTATATAGTTAACAAGAAGAGGAACTCTGCGGACGCTTTGGCTGCTCGACGGGCTATTGTGGCAGCCATAAGTAGCTCCCAAATGAAGGGTAAGGTTAGTGCCACATCTCGCATCCTTTCCATAGCACCACACGCACTTAGAGTTGGGTCTATTAGGCGACAAAGTTTAGATGCCAATGAGGTTGGTGCTATGTGGGCGAGTAGTGGTCGTGTAGCTAGGCATGATCGCCTACTAGATGAAACCACTAGAACCTTGATAGAAAGTTTTTGGGAGGAGAATTGTCGTGCATCGCCAGTTTTCAAGAAAGCTTTGCGTAAGAGAGTGACAAGAGGAGTGTTCATTGAGCACGGTGCTTGCTTTCTTGAAATGACATAAACTGAGTTGTATTCTCAGTTTGTGGCTTCGTATCCAGAGTTTAAAATTGGGCAAAGGTCATTTGAGGGGTGTAAGCCTTGGTTTGTGAGGTACTCACGTCAGCGTGACACATGTTGTTGTCGCTACCATGTTGAGTTCAAACTTTTTTATGATGTGTTCCGTTCTCTTAGTGGGCATAGAGAGTTGCCTCGTAGTCCACGTGATTTCATCCACTCTCTTTTGTGTGCACGCACGGAGGATGCCCAGTTCCATAGGATGCCTTGTGTGGAGAGCAATTGCACATCATGTGGTTCACTTGCACATCTACAGATGGTAGATCTTGATGCAAGTGACCAAGAGATAGTGGCATGGCAACGTTATGAGTATGTGACACACCAGCTCCAGAGTGGTGGACAGTCCAGGAAGTTGCAGCTCGTGGACAAACATACACCACGTTGTCACTTCACAGCCACATTTAGGGAGCAGATCTACCCCTACATACGACACAGTCATTGTGCCAAGTGGCAGGATCGTCAGTTCCGAGCATGCCTAGCAGAGTTTCCTATTGGTGTGGTCGTCTCTGTGATTGATTTTGCAAAGAACTACACTTTCACACCTTTTCAGGAGATACAATCTGAGTATTACTTCTCAGAGCAGGTAATGGTTATATTTTGTAATATTTGTTTTATGTTTGAGCTACATTACTTAATTGATTTTTTGTGTCCTAAACGTATGTATTGCTTACCTCACCAGGTTGCTATTTTGGTCCACATTAGCTATCGACATGCAGAGGCTCATATAGATGGGATAGCGAGTACCCCCGAGACCCGTGTCATTATTCGAGAGTATCATTTCTATATCAGTGATGATCGTTCACATGATGCACATTTTGTGCAACACTGTTTTCATCTCCATGACGATTTTTTAGGAGATTGTGGGATCAGACAAGTCCAGCGATGGGTTTGGTCGGATGGTTGTGGCGCACAGTTCAAGTCATCACGTCAATTCTATTGGCTCTACAGGTAGTACTTATGGCTTTCTTACATTTACAATTAAACTAAATTCACTAGAACATCTTAAAGAAAACAATAACTAAGACTATCTTTTATGGATTTATAGGTGGCATGTGCAGTCTAGTATCCCAGTGATTTGGTCATTCTTTGAGACTGGTCACGGGAAGGGAGAGCATGATGGTGCGGGCGCGTGTGTGAAACGTGCCTTGAGGCATCATCAGCTGCGACAGGATGCTCAGCGGTTCAGAGATGCGGGCCACGTAGTCGAGTGGTGCTCCCAACATTTGTGTGGGAGTGCAGCATCATCGTACCCCAAACATGATGCTCGGATTGTCAGGAGATTTTTTTGGCATGTGGATGGTGGCATGATTGACCGTAGAGCCTCCCATGATTGTGACACAGTACCTGGCACCTTGGGCTTACATTCCATCAGGAGCACGTGCATGGCGGCCCCCACGATTTACACACGACGGTTTGCATGCTTCTGTGGAGCATGTATGGATGGCGATTGGTCACATTGTGCCTCGAGAGGATGGGCAGATGCATGGATACAGACATTCCTCTCCCCCGAGCATCCTTCACATCCAGTGGTGTCTGATGAGCACACAGGTCCTGCGTTCATGGTCAGTTATGATGACCTGACAGATTTGCTACAGGAGGGTGATGTATTTGCTGTTATTGCTAGTGAGGGAAATAGCGAGGGAGTAGACTACTATCTGATGAGTTGCACTAGGCCAAAGTGCATGCTTGACCAGGATACAGTGGATGATCATGGGTTTTCTTATGACGCCCATAGCATGATTGTGGTAGACCGGTTCTACCAGAAGATTCGACTTCATCGGGGGAGTCTTGAGTTCCAGCAGTGGAAGTGGGAGTTAGAGGCATTTCAGTTCTCTCATCTAGTGGTTGCTACCAGGCTCACTCTTGTTCGAGTACAGAGCCGAAAACACAGTTCTCACCCTCATTTTCGGCTTTGAGTGGATGACCATGAGAGCATTCTAGAGCAGTTGAGAGCCAGAGAGGGTGCTGCTGACTAGATCTCTATCTTGATAGTGACTAAACTCAGACTAGCTGGGTTAGCTCACTTATATTGTACTTAGATTTTTGGGCAGTGACTAATCTCAGACTAGCTGGGGTAGCTCATTTTCATTCTGATGTACTTATTTGATGTTTATATCATTATGAGTTTTCTCATTATTGAGTATCATTACATTTTAGTTGATGTTCTTGATTTTATTATATTTTTTAACACTTTGGCTATCATATTGTTTGTTGAAAATCTCCATGCCATCGTACCCAAACATGCTCTGATGGGGACCAAACTTTGCAAGCATGGGGAGGGGACCCACCCCCACATGCTTGCAAAGTTTGGTCCCCATCGGAGCATGTTTGGGTACGATGGTATGGGGAAGGCCCGGATTTTCCATGGCCTCTTAAGCACCAAGAGACTTGAAAAACCCGCACTGGGCGCTAATTACCAATCCAAACATGCTCTGATTGTGACCAAACTTTGCAAGCATGTGGGGGGGACCCACCCCCACATGCTTGCAAAGTTTGGTCCCCATCGGAGCATGTTTGGGTACGATGGTATGGGGAAGGCCCAGATTTTCCATGGCCTCTTAAGCACCAAGAGACTTCAAAAACCCGCACTGGGTGCCAATTACCAATCCAAACATGCTCTGATTGTGACCAAACTTTGGAAGCATGTGGGGGGGACCCACCCCCACATGCTTGCAAAGTTTGGTCCCTATCGGAGCATGTTTGGGTACGATGGTATGGGGAAGGCCCGGATTTTCCATGGCCTCTTAAGCACCAAGAGACTTGAAAAATCCGGACTGGGCGCTAATTACCAATCCAAACATGCTCTGATTGTGACCAAACTTTGCAAGCATGTGGGGGGGACCCACCCCCACATGCTTGCAAAGTTTGGTCCCCATCGGAGCATGTTTGGGTACGATGGTATGGGGAAGGCCCGGATTTTCCATGGCCTCTTAAGCACCAAGAGACTTCAAAAACCCGCACTGGGCGCCAATTACCAATCCAAACATGCTCTGATTGTGACCAAACTTTGGAAGCATGTGGGGGGGACCCACCCCCACATGCTTGCACAGTTTGGTCCCTATCGGAGCATGTTTGGGTACGATGGTATGGGGAAGGCCCGGATTTTCCATGGCCTCTTAAGCACCAAGAGACTTGAAAAATCCGGACTGGGCGGTAATTACCAATCCAAACATGCTCTGATTGTGACTAAACTTTGCAAGCATGTGGGGGGGGACCCACCCCCACATGCTTGCAAAGTTTGGTCCCCATCAGAGCATGTTTGGGTACGATGGTATGGGGAAGGCCCGGATTTTCCATGGCCTCTTAAGCACCAAGAGACTTCAAAAACCCGCACTGAGCGCCAATTACCAATCCAAACATGCTCTGATTGTGACCAAACTTTGGAAGCATGTGGGGGGGACCCACCCCCACATGCTTGCAAAGTTTGGTCCCTATCGGAGCATGTTTGGGTACGATGGTATGGGGAAGGCCCAGATTTTCCATGGCCTCTTAAGCACCAAGAGACTTGAAAAACCCGCACTGGGCGCTAATTACCAATCCAAACATGCTCTGATTTGTGACCAAACTTTGCAAGCATGTGGGGGGGACCCACCCCCACATGCTTGCAAAGTTTGGTCCCCATCGGAGCATGTTTGGGTACGATGGTATGGGGAAGGCCCGGATTTTCCATGGCCTCTTAAGCACCAAGAGACTTGAAAAACCCGCACTGGGCGCTAATTACCAATCCAAACATGATCTGATTGTGACCAAACTTTGCAAGCATGTGGAGGGGACCCACCCCCACATGCTTGCAAAGTTTGGTCCCCATCGGAGCATGTTTGGGTACGATGGTATGGTGAAGGCCCGGATTTTCCATGGCCTCTTAAGCACCAAGAGACTTGAAAAATCCGGACTGGGCGCTAATCACCAATCCAAACATGCTCTGATTGTGACCAAACTTTGCAAGCATGTGGGGGTGGCCCCCCCCACATGCTTGCAAAGTTTGGTCCCCATCGGAGCATGTTTGGGTGCGATGGTATGGGGAAGGCCCGGATTTTCCATGGCCTCTTGAGCACCAAGAGACTTCAAAAACCCGCACTGGGCGCTAATTACCAATCCAAACATGCTCTGATTGTGACCAAACTTTGCAAGCATGTGGGGGTGGGTGCCCCCCCCATGCTTGCAAAGTTTGGTCCCTATCGGAGCATGTTTGGGTACGATGGTATGGGGAAGGCCCGGATTTTCCATGGCCTCTTAAGCACCAAGAGACTTGAAAAACCCGCACTGGGCGCTAATTACCAATCCAAACATGCTCTGATTGTGACCAAACTTTGCAAGCATGTGGGGGGGACCCACCCCCACATGCTTGCAAAGTTTGGTCCCTATCGGAGCATATTTGGGTACGATGGTATGGGGAAGGCCCGGATTTTCCATGGCCTCTTAAGCACCAAGAGACTTGAAAAATCCGGACTGGGCACTAATTACCAATCCAAACATGCTCTGATGGGGACCAAACTTTGCAAGCATGTGGGGGGGACCCACCCCCACATGCTTGCAAAGTTTGGTCCCCATCGGAGCATGTTTGGGTACGATGGTATGGGGAAGGCCCGGATTTTCCATGGCCTCTTAAGCACCAAGAGACTTCAAAAACCCGCACTGGGCACCAATTACCAATCCAAACATGCTCTTATTGTGACCAAACTTTGGAAGCATGTGGGGGTGGGTGCCCCCCCCATGCTTGCAAAGTTTGGTCCCCATCAGAGCATGTTTGGGTACGATGGCATGGAGATTTTCAACAAAAAATATGATAGCCAAAGTGTTAAAAAATATAATAAAATCAAGAACATCAACTAAAATGTAATGATACTCAATAATGAAAAAACTCATAATGATATAAACATCAAATAAGTACATCAGAATGAAAATGAGCTACCCCAGCTAGTCTGAGGTTAGTCACTGCCCAAAAATCTAAGTACAATGTAAGTGAGCTAACCCAGCTAGTCTGAGTTTAGTCACTATCAACAGCAACCCAATCAAAATCGTCATCTCTAACTGCCGGTCGACGTGCGCGTCGAGGCTGCTGTGCACGTCGAGGAGGCTGTGCCGGCTGTGGGGGTCGTCGAATGTCTGCGGGGAGGTCTGCCTCAAAGGCAGGATCGTGAGCTGGTGCCGGTGTACTCGGGAGCTCACGAGTCCCGAAAGCTGCTATGGCCCTCTCTCTCTCTCTATGTCGTGCTAATGCAAGACGCCTCTGTCTGTAAACCCAAAATCTATAATCTGCAATGGTACGTGTCTGCCACTCTGCTCGTGTAAGCTCCTCTGCTGTAAGGACACGCTGCTCATGAGAAGTAGCACTGCTGCTAGCACCATCACCCGAGGTGCCACTATGGCCAGCACCACCCACGCGCTCATATGCTGTGACCTGGCTCTCATGTAGGACTCTCTGGTAAGCATCGAACTCATGTGAGCTCCACTCTATCTCAGGAGGCACCTCAAGCTCCTGGGCTCTATCGTCGAAGGCGTCGAGTCCCAAGTCCATAGCTGATGTAAAGTCGACAGGCCTGCCAGTCCTGGCATCTACTCGAACGAGGCCTGGGTGAAGATCATCAATGCCCAATACCCTGTACGTCGCTAGGTCGACGCGTACACGACAGGAGGGACATGCTGAGAACCGGACTAGCTCCTGGGTGATGCAAGACAAGTGGAAAATATGTCCACATCCCAGGGCATATCCACCTGTACTATCAATGTCCTCGATACATAAAGAGCAGCACGCATCACGTACGAAGGGTGGTGCATCCTACGGGAGAGGTTGTCGAAAAACCTCTGTGACAGGCCGTGGATATAAAGGTAGGTAAGGCACTGTCACGTCCGAGGATCCACGAAACTCTCGAGCATGCAGCATCAGCTGCTCTGCCCTGTGCTGGGCAATCTGCTCCATAATCTGATGATGCTATGCCTCAGCTCTGGAGCTCTCTACCTCGGTCCGAGCCTACGCAAAAAAGTAAAGCATTAAAATAATTGATTAGTCTCTCATTAGGTATTACTTAAAGAAATTTATAACTTAGGACCTTAATTATAACTCTTTTACGTGCAAGAGAAACCTACCTGCTGCTGGATGTCGGACTCTCTCAGATGCTGTGCCTCTGCAGTAGCTGCCTCTGCCATCTGTAATGCAGCTCTGAGGCGGTCAATCTCCGCTCTCACCTCTACCAACTCCTGAGTGAGCCTCTCAGTGGTAGGTGTGGGAACCTACGTGACACAATCAACCATGCTGCTCATGTAAAAATATAGAAAAGTATATATAAACATGTAGATAAATGACCAAAAAAACTTAAGACGTAATATATATGTAAATACCTCGACATCTGTCATCGGTATAGATCGTGAGAACAGGCGCACCACGTGCTCGATGCTCTCCGCCGTGGTACTCCGTACGTCAATGCCGACCTGGGTGCCAAGAGCCTCTACTGTCGACAATGGCACAAATGAAGGATCTGTGGTAGGTGCTACACGAAGGGCTGGTGGAGGCCGCCTACCCTGGTCCTGGAGACGACCTCGGCCAGCACCACCCCCCGGACGATGGCTGGTGTAATCCACCTCCTCCCCTAAGACAAACTCCGCATATAACTGCTTTGCGAAGTATATGGGAATCTGGCGGTTGTTCGGCATCCTCCCATATGCGGCAACATATCGACTATAGATATGTGCCGCCATACAAGGATGTGAACACCGCGAAATAGTGAGGGGCTTGCCTGCCCCAGGCCTCATCCCACGACTATCGAGGAAAAGATCTAGGTAGGCTCCATCCCTAATAGGAGCAAGATCACAGACCTGACGATATGTCAGGCCATGTGACACAGGAGCAGTGCGATGGTGGGCTATCCACTCATCTACATAAACAATATCGTGAAGGCTACGAAGGGACGCAAGCATCGCCTCCAAGTCTGCCACGATATGTAATGTAGACGGTGTGTCTCTAGCACTCCTACGGATAGCCGCTAACTCGCGGTCTATCTCCGTGATGAGGTCCGCAATAGATGAGCGGCCCTCCTCGTGGCCCTCCTCGTGTGACTCCATGCTAAAACCTAAGCCAAATGTGAAGGGTCCAATGTGAAGGGTCCAATGTGAAGGGTCTAATGCTTAGTGCTAAGTAGCACTAATGAAGCTATAAAATAATGCTAATGGGCTCACTAATGCTAATCCAAATCAAGAGAGCAAGGAGAGTGAAAACGACTTGTGACAATGAGGCAAAAAAAAAAGTTTTCCGGTTTTATAACCTCGATCGAGGTTCGGTAACATCATGCAATTTAGGGTTTGCAAGATTAATGTTGAAAATACAAGTGAATAGGGTGTGTGTGGGAACAAGCTCTTGGATAGAGGCTGTAAAAGAGGAGATGTAATTGTGAAAGAACCTGTGAAAAGGTTAGAGGAATCTACTGGGAGAGAATAATGGGTAGCATGAGGGAATTTAGGAGTGTGGAGTTATTCTGGGAGATAATCAGGGAAAAGAGAAGAGGTGGAGAGAATCAGGCAAAAGGTGGAGATATTCAGGGAGTAAATCATGGAGAAATCAAGGGGATTTGATGCTTGATGTAAACTCTATAAATTGAGGCATAGCCCTAATGAGAATTTGCTGGTTTTTGAGTATCCATGCCTACATTAATCTATCTGCTAATTATTCACTAATTACGTCTTAATCATTTCTTAATCACTTTGTTAATCATGTTGATTCTAGTGTATGATCCACCCTAGCTCATCATTATGCTCAAATTTCAACATGGTATCAGAGCCATGCCTAGAATCAACCAGATTTATGAGCCCATTAGTGAATTAATCAGGATTAGTAAGATAATTAGCAAAAAAATCAGTTTTTAGTGAGTTTTCACTCTTCCCCTTCACCCCCAGCCAGTGGAGGGTCTCTAGCATCTAGCACACTCAAAATTAGGGCATAAGATTCTTACACAAGCTAGCTAAGGTCTTTGGCTTCAAGCCTATCAAGAAATCGTAGCAAACCGCCGGCGCATTCAGGAGATCTACGCGTTTTTTTCAGCGCTGCATTTTCTGGGTATTCTGCAGATCTTGAGCTCCTCCAATCAAATTGAGCTAATTCCTCCTAGCCCAAGGTGTATTCAAGCATGCTCTACAAGCTGGTGAAGACAGAAATCAATTTCATCAAGTCTACATTGAGATCAAAGCTCTTCATCAAATCTGCAGGTGACTTTGGTAAAACAGAGATTAAGCTTTCATTATTTGGTCAAATCTTGTGTTTCTTGACTTAATCCTCTACTAGACTCATTGCTATTGATGCCTTTGAAAGCATTTGAGCTCATTTGAAGTGGAAGGCATCAGATCTGGGCTCCCTGCATACTCTGTTTTCTGCACACAAACCAGAGCATTAATTTGCTAATCAGTGATTAATCAATGCTAATCACTGTACTTTGGTGCAATTGAGGGTTCAAATTAACCATTAGGTATCTGATACAGATCCCTATAACTTCAGATTTCAAATCGGAGTTGGTTTGATACTCCAACCATCCCGTACAAATTGGTTACTCTCAATTTAGTGTAATTTCTGGGAAAATTGTGCTGATAAAATTGTGAAAATCATCATTTTGCATTTAACCCTTGGTTAATGCCTGTAAATCTCACTCAAATTCAAGATTATTCACAGCCAGAATTGCATTTGGAATGTGCATGAGAATGAATGCTATACGCATTATGTATTGGGCACATTTTATCAGTGTAAAAATGGGAACAGACACTGCCCTTGTCCAGATTAAGGCAAGAGGTAAGACCTCCCGCATAAATTTGGGTTTGCATTGCATAATGATACAAAATAAACATAAAAAGCCCAAGGGAACTGTCAACAAAACATTGAAACATGTTGCTCACATGGAGCAAAATGACCTGACGGACGAGCTCATGGCCCCAGCCATGGAAGAAGAAGAATATCTCTTCCCAAGAAGAGGATCCACACCAAGAAGAAGACCTGAAGGAAGACATGGACACGAGAAGAGAAGCTGCCACAAGAAGAGAAACTGCCCCGAGAAGACTGGAAGAAGAGACGGACGCGTGGAGAGAAGCTGCCACGAGAAGAAGACTGAAGAAAAGAGAAGATGTGAGGCTCCAAAGAGTGAGGAACCATGTGAAAATCTCTGAGAGAGAGAGAGAGAGAGAACCCACAACCCAATGTAACCTGCCCCAATAAAGTAAAACCACCTCTGAGCCACCGATGATGTAGGCCAAGTGGTAGATGTATGTGTGAGCACTTAAGTCAAGGTCGCGGGCACTTATAGTAGCCTTGGACACATAGAGAGAGAGAGTGTCAAGGACTATGGAGTTTAGGGACTTGAGGCACTGGTCGCGGACTGTCAAGTAAGAGAGAAACTTGATACAGGGACCAGGTGTGCTGAGATAACTTGAGGGGAGGAGTAGACACTGGTCGCGGACTGCCAAGTAATGGGTGGCAAACTTGGTATAGGGTCTAGGTGTACTAGGAGTATTCACTTGAGGGGAGGTGTTGAAAATACAAGTGAATAGGGTGTGTGTGGGAACAAGCTCTTGGATAGAGGCTGTAAAAGAGGAGATGTAATTGTGAAAGAACCTGTGAAAAGGTTAGAGGAATCTACTGGGAGAGAATAATGGGTAGCATGAGGGAATTTAGGAGTGTGGAGTTATTCTGGGAGATAATCAGGGAAAAGAGAAGAGGTGGAGAGAATCAGGCAAAAGGTGGAGATATTCAGGGAGTAAATCATGGAGAAATCAAGGGGATTTGATGCTTGATGTAAACTCTATAAATTGAGGCATAGCCCTAATGAGAATTTGCTGGTTTTTGAGTATCCATGCCTACATTAATCTATCTGCTAATTATTCACTAATTACGTCTTAATCATTTCTTAATCACTTTGTTAATCATGTTGATTCTAGTGTATGATCCACCCTAGCTCATCATTATGCTCAAATTTCAACAATTAACGCTCTGGATATTAGGGTTAGTGCAACATACGGCCAAGATACACACCTAATTTTAGGGCTGGGGAAGGATCGACGGTTGAGGTACATGGACGGCCACGATTTAAAGGCATTACCACGACAAGGTATCTCGACGGTCAAGATTCATTATATACCTCGATCGAGATATTTAAACGGTCGAGATCGCATCTTCCAACGTACGTGAATGGACGGTATAGATTGCGTTTACGTATCTCGATCGAGATAATTGGACGGTGGATATTGCATCTACGTATCTCGATCGAGATATTTGGACGGTGCAGATTGTATCTCTGTATCTCGATCGAGATATTTGGATGGCTGAGATTTGATCTCAGTATCTCGATCGAGATATGGGGACGGTGGAGATTGTATCCCATTACCTCGAACAATGAATGGTCGCGATTTGATGTTAATTTCTCGTTCGAGATACGTGGACGATGGAGATGTGCTAGTCAAATATGCCTAGGGGGATACAGCATGGCCCTGATGTGGATCCGAGTGGCATAGATATCTCGATCGAGATAATGTGGTGACGGTGACATGTATTGGTGACATGGATGACGCCTGGAAACCCGGACCTGCTAGCGTGGCATTAGTTGGCATCTCGATCGAGATATGTCGATTTAGGCTCGGGAGGCACGTGTCGTCTTTTAATTCGCGGCACTATCACGATCGAGGTACTCCGCCCGAGATGCATGGATGTTCCAATTTTAGAGAGAGTGAACGAAAGTGAGTACCCTCATCTTGCAACCACCCCTGGTTGGTGACCTCAACCAAATTCAATGGCGTAATCTTGGGTGCATTAGGATTATGTGGACATTGAGCAATCAAATGATCTATGCCACAACGATTACATGTAAGTACCGGCATTCCCGATGTGCTCCCTTGATTTGGTTACATCTGAGTAGCGATCTTCTGTAGCCTATTAGGGCACTCCGCTACACGATGCGGTCCACCACACTCGTAGCATTGAAGAGGTGGTCTCTTCGCCAAGGTATTACGGTTTTGCCCTCTTGTGGCGATAGTAGCCGCTTGATATACAGGCTTGACTTGCCCGAAATGATCCTCCATGTAGTACTGGGGAGTCATTTCAAACGTATCAATCCCGTATGGAGCAGTGGGGTCTATCTCCTCTTCATAATCCCCACACACACTATGTGACTCACAACCCATCTGGTTTATTGGGGTAATCCTTGGATGTGGAGGTTGTGGTCCTAGCACTGGCGGTGGTAACGGCACAGACTGGACTACATTCGGATTCCTTGGAACTATGTGCTGTGATGGTTGCTCGACAGGTTGTGCAGGCATTAGCGTGGGTACTTGAGGTGTGTTTGACCAGGCTAGTGGTGTCTGATTTGCTAACATTCGCTTAAGTACTAGGCAATCTTTAGATTGATGGCCATACTTACCACATGCATTGCAATTCCCATTGAATTTGACTCTGAATGTGGGACATTCACTCATGCTATGTGGTCCTAAGCAAACTGAACACCATTGTTGCTCGGGTACATATGGCTATTGTGAGGAGCTCGATTACCCCTAAAGTATTCTTGGAGAGCCTTAGTAAGGTTGGTCACAGACATTTCGGATATCTTGGGCTCCTTGGCAATAGGTTTTACCGTCATTGGCTCGTGCCCAGATACTTGCGAACTAACGGATTTTGTCTCCGAAGACACCTTTTTACCCGCAATCATCAAGTTGTCTTCTAACTGGATTGCATTGGCAGTGACTGCTTCCCACGTTGTAAGACCTCTAATGACTAGGCCATTGTATATGTCCTCGTGGCGCAATCCTCGGATGAATCTATCGAGCAATTGGTTATTATTGAAGCGCTCATCGGGAGTGCAGTGAGAATTTAGATGCTTCAATCGACTTATAAAGTCTCTCACTGACTCCCCTTCCTTGCGTTCAGCTTTTTGGAGTTGAGATGCTACTCCCCAGAGCACACCCTCACGTATGTATTCTTTCAAGAACAATCTCTTGAGAGTGGGGTAGTGAGTGCGCTCTTCAACCCTTAAGGTTCGATACCAATCTCCGGCCTTCCCACTCAAAGTTAAGCCTAAAGCTTTACACTTATGTAGCTCATTGTGCTCTTCCAAGGAATCACACAAGTGTTCAAAGACTTCAATGTGCTTCCTCACATCTTCGTTACCACTAAAGTTTTGAGTGAGCTTGGCCACTTGTACAGCCTTGCTTCTAGGTTCTCTCTCAGGCATGCCCCGCATGTTTTCCGCAATGGATCGTCTGATCGTCTGAGCAAACGCTGCGAGATCACCTAGGTGAGCAGGCATAGCTGGTGGAGGCACTTCTGGGATAGCCTGGCTGATAAGAGTTGGCGTTGGTCTAGGTATGTTGGTAGATGACGTAGGATATGATATGTGACTAGGCCTAGCTCCTCTTGGATAATGGTTATGATAAGGCGGTCGTGGAGCATATGCCATTGGCATACTAAGAGGCGTAGGAGCTACATGAGCATGAGTAGCGAGATAGGTACATATGGTTGATAGGCACTGGCACACACTGTTGTAGGTACTGTTCCACTAGGTAGCGGTGTCGTACTAACTACAGTGGTAATAGGTGCGCCTTCCGTCATACTCATCATTGGGGTAGGCATTGTGGATTCCTTAATGGAAAGTTGAGCCAGGGTTGGAAAGCTAAAGTTACTACTCGTGGGCTCAACCTGCATTGAGACTCCAGGCAAAACAACATATGAAGAGTCTATGGGACTCACCGAGGGAGTCTCCAATTGTGATAGGGTTGGTTGTTTGGCCTTGCCCGTATCCAAAAATCTCATAGGGCCAGTGGTGGAAACTAGGTTCACTCCCCTATTTTGCCTCTCAATTTGGATAATTCTATGAATAACCTCACATATCATTTGTTGTTGCTCCTCTAGATTAGTGGTGCTAGATGTAGATCGTATGACTTCTAACCAACCTACATGGTATGTGTAACCCGTGTATAGGTCAGTTAGAGTCTCTGTGTGTAGATCATATTTCCAATTTTCATTGAGAAATATCCCATTTAGACTTGGAGTGCCAAATGGTTCTCTTGAAGTGGACGCAATGTCACTTCTTATGGATTGACTTCTAGGGACCTCTACTTTAGGAAGCGCGTCGGAAGGTGGTAGCTCATTAGGGCCCTCATTAAACGAAGTGGGTAGAATATCCACATGGACACTCTTTGGGAGGGTAGGGTCTATATAAGATGTGAATGGCGAATCTACTATCCCTCCTTCTTCATTTACTTCGCTTATCGCATGTTCAGAGCGTGTAGCTCTACTAAAGGTCTCTATTAGACGACTAAACATGCTAGATCTGGGTTGTGGGCCCCAAACTGGCATGTTTTGGCTTGTCTCCTCAGGGTTCTTGGTAGAGTGCCCTTCCATGGCTTCTGAGTCAGAGGACGAGTCACTATCCGCTATTCGTGGATCTTGGGTCGCACTTCCTTGGGTTCCAGCTGAAGGCCAAGATGCCAACGTGGAGGGATGGTGTGAGCCTGCGTAAACTGAAATGCTTTCTAGTGGCTCAGGCTCTAGTACCCGACTAGAGCGTAGATGCATGGGACGTGGGTACCCTACGGGCGTTGGTGACTACCTTTGAAGTCCACACAAGTGGTCTCTCGGGTGTTTTGCACCCCGTTTTTACTTGTTTTTGTATTGTTTTTAACTCGTTTTTACCCCCCTTACTTATGGTCGAACCTGAACTAGGGCGTGTGATAGCTCGAAACGAGCGTATCGTTTAAAGGGTCCTAGCATGCTTTACAGTAGAGTATTCGCCTATTCAGAGCTCCTGTGGTCCTCAAAACAGTCTGTTTTCTTGTGGGGGGAAGGGGTGAAGGCCTATTTGCTTGTGGAGAAAAGGGTGAAGGCTTTATCCCACATGCTCACTTCACTCCTTGGGGGGTGGGCTACATATAGGGCTCAACTTCCCATAAGCTCTCACTTGAAAGAAAGCTATGGAGACTCACTCTCCTATATATCAAAAGACCGAGACCGGGGTCGGGGTCAATTGGGGGTTTTTCTTTTCAAAAATTTTTCTCCAAATAAAAAATCTTTCCTCTCCACACGTTTGGTTTTTTTTTTTAATATTTTTTTTTCAAAATTAATTTTTTAAATTTTTTTGGGATATGTTTTCTAGGGTTTCTTTCTAGGGTTCAGACTTTGCCGCAGCGCAGTTCGCACACAGCGCAGGCCCGGGGATTCAAAAATCTCCCTCGCACGCAGAAAACCAGAGAATAGGACACACGCCCGCACGCGGAGAGCGGAAAAATAACAAAGGGAACAGAATTACAAAAGACAAATTGCAGATTGCAGAACACGGAAACACCTCAACAACAAACACACAGTCGCCTTTCCTATAGTGTAAATTTCACTTCACGCAGCAGCCCGAGCTGCAATCTAGAGCTTGTTGGTCAGTGCACCTCCCCGGTAGCGACGCAAAAAATGTGCGCTTTTGCCGCACGAGTCGTAGCTGGGGACTTGCCGAACACCGTATGCGAGCCACGAATGGCTACAAGCATACAACCAGGAAAGCAAGCTCAAACAGAATGGAAAGGTGTGTCACTCACCGCGCTAAAACCACCGCCGTGAAGGATTCTCGCATCGCAGTGAAGAAGGAGCCGCCGTCGTCGCTCTACCGCCTTGCCGCCGCCGTCGTGCCGCTACACAATGCTCGATCTCTCTCTCTCTCTCTCTCACACACACACACGCAGGAGAAGGAAACCAAGAGGATAAGGCAAGAGCACTCTTGCATTCAACACATGAGAATGAGGGTTTTAGGGTTACATTTGACTCTTATAGGTGACTTGGCCGTTCACACATGGGCGCCCATACATGGCTGGCCGATCCTAACCCTTATCCTATTGATATTCAAGGTGCGCCTCTCATCGGCGATCACCCAATCCCTTTATCCTTTGCATATGGTGCCGACAAGCCCGGCCCATGACTCAGAATAGTTAAACTAATTACATGACGTAAAACATAGTACGTCTCAATGTCCGTCACATAGGTTAACAGACGTCCTCTCCTCTATCCCTTCTTTCCAATGCAGCAAGCTCACTCCTTTTAGGCCATGTGGTCCCTTTCAATCCCTAATGTTCATGCCATTTCGGATTTTGGCGCACGTGATGAGGGTAGACCTACCAGGATACCATTGGCGGCTGCCATTCTAAATTTCTGGAAGCTTGAAGCTTTTAATTTCATATTAGAATTTTAAAAAAAAATGATTTATGGCTGTTCATGCCGCGCAGCCCTTTCAGCCACGTCCCCATACCACTTAAGCCTTCCCATCCCTTGTTCACATGCCATTAGCATCACCCTTTTTTGCCTCCTCATTAGCCTTAGGTCACACGCCACAGGTCATCCATGCTATATATTTACAAAGGGCATCCTCAAATGCAAACAGTCTCAGCACTGATGTAGGCACTGACACACACACACACACACCCGAAGACTCGCCAACAAAAGCAACAAGATCACCACATCATGAGGATGCAAGGCGTGATGGTTATGCCTCTGCTCCTCCTGTTGAGCAGATTTAATCTCAACCAAAACTCAAAACTGACCCAAATTGATTACATATTTCCTGAAACTCTTAGTACTCTGCACAGTATATACACATCATCAGTCTCTGTTTTTGTCCACACATATTTAGCAACCCCCTATTTCTACTAAGACATTCATGTCCAGCAGCTGTACAAACAGGGATGTAATATTCAGATCTTCCTCTGTACTCTTCACAACCTCCTGACATGCATCACAAGCTTCCTGATCTTCTTCTTCAAGGCTAACATCAACCGAGCAAAATATTTCTTTAATCATAGACCATTCACCCTTCTTTTATGCTTCTTTCCATTTAAATCATTAAGCTGATAGCTTCCATTATCAAAATATTTCTTTAATCGTAGACCATTCACCCTTCTTTTATGCTTCTTTCCATTTAAATCATTAAGTTGATAGCTTCCATTATCAAAATTTTTCTCAACTTTGTATGGACCTTCCCACTTTGTTTGAAATGCAGTATGAAATGTACTGTCCAGCTTGCTATTATACCTGAGAACCAGATCACCTTCTTCAATTTCTTTTTGCTGCACCTCCTTATTCTCTTTTTCTTGTCTCTTCAATTGCATAGTGGCATAGTGATCAAAAGCTAGTTCTCTGTCTAATTGGACTGTTTGCAAAGCCAATAATCTTTCTCTGTAACAGTTTGATAAGTTCATATCCTTCTTCAACCAGAAACTTCAAAGCTGGAATTTCTACATCAATAGGCATGAGTGCTTCTTTCCGATAAACTAAATGAAATGGTGAGAATTGTGTGCCAGATTTCACCGCAATTCTATATGCCCATAACACACGATTCATCTCTACATCCCAATTTTTGACATGACTTTCTGTCATTTTAGTCATCATCAGCTTAAATTCACCATTGAATTTTTCATTCAAACCATTGCATTGAGGGTGATAAGGAGTGGTATACTTGTGGTTGATGTTTAGTCTTCTGCATAAGTGGTCAACTACCTCTCCTCGAAATTTAGGACCGTTGTCTGATAATAACTCTAGAGGAATACAAAATTTGCAGCATATATGTTCATACACAAAATCAGCTACTTCCTTACTATCTACTCTCTTCACTGCCTTCACTTCTGCCCATTTTGATAGGTAATCCACCGCAGTAAGCATATAACACCTCCCTCTGGCTGTCCTGGGAAATGGTCCGATTGCATCCACCCCCACCTCTCAAAAATGTCATATACCAGCATGATATTTCTCGGCTCCATTTTTAAGATTCTCTTCCCCATTCTCTGGCACTCATGGGCCAAGACCTGCACCAATGTTGAATATCCTTCTGGATGGAAGGCCACACATAACCCTCTAGTAATATCTTCTGCAAGGTGATCTTAAATGCATAATGACCTCCACAAGCTCCCTCATGATTTGAAGATAGAATATGATATATTTCTTCCCTCTAGGGAATTCTTCTCAATACCTGATCAGCTCCTTGCATGTACAATTCATCTCCAATCATGACATAATGGTTACTTTTCCTGATAAAATGATACTTTTGGCCCTTTTTGAGCTCCTCAGGCAAGCAACCTGAGAGTAAGTAATCCACCACCTTAGACAGGTATTCTCTCCCTCTGTATAATGGCTCTTCAATTTTTGCAATTATTGGGTCTTGATCAATTACCTCCTGGGCTAACTCATGTGCAGTATGATTGTCCTCCCGCCGCACATGTTGAATACTCCATGCTGTAAATTGATGCAGCAGCCTTCTAACATCAGCTAGACATCCTTTTAATCTCGGATTCTTTGCCTGCCAACTACCCAAGACCTGCTTTACTACTAACAAAGAATCTCCTTTTATAATTAACTTCTCAATTTTCTATTTTAGAGCAGCCTGCAGCCCCTTAAACAATGCTGCGTATTCAGCCTCATTATTACTTTTGGCTTTCAAACGTATTCCATTTTTTAGAATCAGCCCGCCTTCTGAATCCTGGATTATATAGCCCCCGGTGGCCTGATATACTCCTCTTATACGAACCATCAAAGAACAAGACATGAGCTCTGGGATTGATGATTTGTTCCTCTTTTTCTATCTTTGAATCCACTTCCTTCACCAGGATCGGGCCTTCCTTATATGTCAAAAGATTTGCCAGAGTTGCCTTTTGCAAGTATCTTGCAAGTATCTTCAATCAAAAATGAGAAATCATATTCTTGAAGCTCCACTAACCATCGCATCATACCTTTTGAGAGAGCGAAGTACCATTCACCAACTGAGGGAGAAGAGTATAGTTCGTCAGAACCACAAATGGTCTCATCAGAAGATATGACCTGAACTTCCTACATGCATATACCAGACTTGACATACCAGACTTGACAAAACCAATTCAGCTTCTGTATATTTCCTCTCTGCTTTCGTCTTCACTCTACTTGCATAATATACAGGTCTCATGTATCTGGACTCATCTCCTCTCTGTTGGAATTAGGGTTGCAGGAATGCACACACAACTTCAAGAAGATGAGGAAGCTTGAGCACAACACTGTAGTGTATTATGAGTGCCAAAAATAAAAGATGACCAACCCTAAAAGATAATGGGCGTATATACAATGCACGGGGGAAAAAACCTCCTAGTGAGGGAAAAAGTGCCCCGGCGGTCCTAAGTGTGTTCACACACATCACTACTATAATATGGTAACAAATCCCCCCTAGAGTGATGCGGTGAACAAGAGCTAGCACTCATGTATAGGGAAGTGTCTAGCTATGTGGACGAATCCACAAAAGGGAGTAAGCCCAAAGCTTTGCGAAAAGCTTCGAACTTTTCACGAGGCAGAGCCTTTGTGAAAAGGTCTGCAAGGTTATCCTGTGTTGGCACATAAGCCAAACTGATCTCTCCTGCAGAGAGTCTCTCCCTGACATAATGATAGTGCACCTCAATGTGCTTCGTACGAGCATGGAACACTGGGTTCCGCGCAACTGCCAATGCGCTCTGACTGTCAGTGAAGATGGTGGTGGCAGATGGCTGCCCAACACCCAAATCAGCCATAAGGCGTCTGAGCCACACACACTCAACCGTAGCTGTGAAAGCTGCCCTGTACTCAGCTTCACAACTAGAAGTGGCCACAGTAGGCTGCTTCTTGCTCAACCATGATATGCATGAGCTTCCAAGCATGAAGCAAAAACCACTCGTGGACACGCGTGTGTCATAACAACCAGCCCAGTCAGAATCTGAAAAAACATGTAAATCTGGCGGCAATGATCCCCCCTTGGGATAAAACAACCCAAGATGCCGAGTACCACTCAAATAGCGAAAGATACGCTTCACTGCCTGCCAATGCTTAATGCCTGGGCTATGCATAAATCTGCTCACCTGTGAGACTGCAAACTGAATGTCTGGCCTCGTAATGCATACATAAATGAGGCAACCAACAGCTGATAGAGTGTGACATCAAAGTGATCTCCAGCATCATGAAGACTCAACTTCAAACCTGTCTCCATTGGAGTAGCAATAGGCTTGCAGTCTTCAAGGCCAAATCTCCGCAACAATGTTTCAATATACTTTGTCTGACACAAAGCAATACCTCCATCACACTGCTTAAATTGTATCCCCAAATAATGATGCAAATGCCCCAAATCTGACATCTCAAAAGAGGCATTCAAATCAGCCTTAAAATCAGCAATATGACTCTCATTTGGTCCTGTGAGCAGCATGTCATCGACATAGAGAGCAATGATTAGATGTACACCATCCACACGTTTAACATACAAAGTGCTTTCTGTTGGACTATTCTGAAACCCATGTGCAGTCAAATATGCATGTATTTTTTCATACCAAGCTCGTGGAGCTTGCTTTAAACCATATAAAGCCTTTTTTAACCTGCACACTTTGTTTTCCTGCCCTCTTTGAACAAAACCACGAGGCTGCGATACATACACCTCCTCATGCAAATCTCCATTTAAGAACGCAGTCTTTATGTCCAGCTGATGTACATTCCAACCATTATGAGCTGCTAATGCACAGATGCTACGAGCAGTGGTCATACGACATGTGGGAGCAAAAGTCTCATCAAAATCAATGCCCTTCTCTTGAGCATAACCTTTTGCAACAAGCCGAGCCTTATGGCGATCCACTGTGCCATCAGGCTTACGCTTCAATTTGTATACCCACTTAGTGCCAATGGCCTTCTTGCCAGGGGGCAAGTCACATAAAGACCATGTACCATTCTTCATAATAGCATCGTATTCTGCTTGCATAGCAGCCATCCAATTTTTTGAACTTTGTGCCTCATCAAATGAAATAGGCTCACTTTCATCGCACATACTAGAAACAGCCAATGCATAACAATCTGACGCATAAGAGGCACCATGAGAGCCAGAACGAGTGCGACTAGACAAAGGGGCATCCAACTTGCTGTCACGCAAAGTCTGCACCAGCCATCTAGGCATATTCCTAGAGCCCTCAATCTCTTGTCTCTCATCCTCAAGTGCATCATGCACATCTGCATCAGATATAGGCTGATCTGTGCCATCATTTAAAACCTGCATAGGCTGAAAAACTGCCTCATGAGGTATTGCACTTGACTGTGCACCACTGAAAAGAGGCAACAATGTATCATAGACATCACGTGAGCTGATATCTGTCTCCTTAGTACATGAAACCAAGGGCTGAACTGCATCTTCCACAAATACAACATCACGGCTAACCAAAATGCGCTTTGTCTGTGGATGATACAAACGATAGCCTTTGCTCTCAGCACTATATCCAACAAAAATACATTTGACAGCTTTGTCATCCAATTTTCTGCGATGTTGCACAGGCACCAATGCATATGCCAGGCAACCAAAAACACGTAAATGGCCAACAGATGGCTTGCGGCTATGCCAAGCCTCATATGGAGTGACAACCTGTAATGCTTTGGTGGGACACCTGTTTAGTACATAAGTGGCACACATGACAGCCTCAAGCCAAAAACCATGTGGTAGACTTTGACTCTTAACCATACATCTTGCCATTTCCATGAGAGACCTGTTTTTTCTCTCAGCCACACCATTTTGCTGTGGTGTATACGGCACTGTACATTGGTGTTTTATCCCACGCTCAGCCAGAAATGCATTAAATTCTGAAGACATATACTCCCCCCCTCGATCTGAACGGAGGGTGCCCATCTTACTTTCTGACACATTTTCAGCCATAACCAAAAACTGTTTGAAGCACAAAAACACTTCGGATTTTGCCTTCAAAGGATATACCCATGCATGCCTGGTAAAATCATCAATGAAAGTCACGAAGTAAAGGTAGTTTCCAAATGATGGAGTTTGCATGGGACCACAAACATCACTGTGAACAAGCTGCAATCTGCGTTCAGCTCTCACTGATCCATCTTTGGGAAAGGAAGCACGCTGCATTTTACACAATATGCAGCCCTCACAAACATGCTTGACAGGTGCCTCAAGCTTAGGCAAAGAAGACACCATTTCAGATTTCTGCAGGCGCAGCAAACTTGCAAAATTCAGATGACCAAAACGTGCATGCCACAGTTTTGCATCTGAAATAGCCTGCGTATCCATAATAGCACATGCTGAATCCTCTACACATTTGCCATCCATATTGAGCTTATACAGCCCTCGACATAGTGAACCAGATGCTACAATGATGTCACCACAAGAGAGATCATGAACAGTACATCTGTCATCCACAAATTTTACAACCAAACCTGTTTTGGCAAATGCGGAGACTGACAGCAGATTCTTTTTGATCCCTCGCACATACAATGCATCAAAAAGTGTAAAGGTGTTGCCATTTGCAACATTCAGCACAATCTGTCCAACTCCTTCAACGGGATAAGAGGAGTTATTGGCACAAGTGACAGTATTCCCTGTGGGAGCAGACTCAAGGAAAGTGAATAAACTGCGCTGCGAGGTGATATGCTTAGTGGCACCACTGTCAAAGTACCATACATCTGAATCTACTGCAGACATACATGTGTCATGCAAAGATGGGTCATAACTGCACTGCGCATTGAATGCCCATTCTGTATCTAGCACAACATTAGCAGATTCATTGTTAGAAGGAGAGGCATCTGCAACAGCCATACCAGCCTCTTTCTTCTTAGCCTCTTTCGCAGCCAGCTTAGGACACGCTTTGATGACATGATCATTTCCCTTACAGTACTTGCAAAATGTCTTCTGTTTGTCACCCTTCTTCTCATCTTTGTCTTCCTTCTTTGGTTGCGCAGCATTTGCAGATTTCTGCTTACTAGAAGAAAAGCCAGCTTTACCTTTCCCGCTTCTCTGACTAGCAACGAAAGCTTGATCTGCGACACGCATAATATTCCTGTTTTGCCTTGACTGGTCTTCTTGCAGCAAAACAGAAACTAACTCCTCAAATGATAAGGCATTGGGATTGCCTTTCATCATCAAGCGAAGAGTGGAAGCAAAACCCTGATAAGAATCTGGTAGACCATTCAAAACAGTCTGCACAAGTGAACTGTCTGACAGGATTTCATCTGCAGAAATGAGCTGCTCTTTGAAATCCTTGATCTTTGTCAAAAAGCTATCCATAGAATCACCTTCGTTCATATGCTCACTCTCCAACTGTTTTCGGAGATAAGCAACACGAGCCTCATTTCTTGCCTGATACAATGTGGCAAGTACATCCCAAGCATCCTTAGAAGTCCTGCAGGAGCGAATATGTGGGATAATGGTACGTTTGACAGACAGCGCAATCAAGGCATGAGCCTGCGCATCTCTACCATCCCAACGAATCTGCTCTGCTGAAAGTGGTGGTTCTCGAACAGCTGCTACAGCACTTGTGCCTGCACCATCATCAACAGTACCTGTTTCTGATGTGTTTGCAGCATTCACAGCCACAATAGGACGTGCATCAATACCCTGCACAATGTTCCATAACCCCTTTGCTACCAATACATGTCGCATCATATATGCCCACAATGGATAGTTGGTGCCATCCAACTTATCCTCAGCAGCCAACATGCGGAATACATCATTGTTGTCAGCCATGGCCAATGACTGTACTACTAGATGTAAATGCTGTCTGTAAGAGGTAAACCTGTATAAAATCGACCTGTGCTATGTAGCACAGCCCAAAACAGACGAATGGGCACCTGTCCTGCAGATTTTAATCTTGACAGAAAATCTGCACAGTAGGACGATTTTGCCTGCGCAGTACTTGGAATGCAAAAACGGAGGGCGAAATGACTTCTGATCAAAATTCTGAAACGAACAAGCCCTACGGGCCCTCCCACGGCATATACTAACCTGCAGACGCTCGTGAAACCTCGTTGCAATCAAAGGAGATGAAGCGGCAGGTGCCGGTGATGCTGCCCAGGAGGAGGAAGCCTGCTCTGATACCAATTGTTGGAATTAGGGTTGCAGGAATGCACACACAACTTCAAGAAGATGAGGAAGCTTGAGCACAACACTGTAGTGTATTATGAGTGCCAAAAATAAAAGATGACCAACCCTAAAAGATAATGGGCGTATATACAATGCACGGGGGAAAAAACCTCCTAGTGAGGGAAAAAGTGCCCCGGCGGTCCTAAGTGTGTTCACACACATCACTACTATAATATGGTAACACTCTCTGCATTAAAATTGCTCCAACCACATCCGGACCAAAAGATGGATTCACATAAAAGACCTGAGAGAAATCTGGGGCTTTTACACTGGAAATACCTCCTAATATCTCCTTATCTTTCTCAAACACTTCCTCACATTCTTCATTCCATTGCAATGGTTCTTTCTTCATGGCCTATTGAAGAGGATAAAGCAATTGAGATACTAAATGAATAAGTCTTGCCATATACTTTACCTTCTGGACAAAAGTCTGCACAGCAACAACAGCTGCCTGGATGTTGATGGTGCAGATAATAAGATAAGAGCTTTTATTTTCTCTAGATCAGGTTCAATTCCATTTTGAGATATCATATGACCCAACACCTTCACTTTTGAACATCCTAAATGACACTTTTTAGGATTCAATTGTCCACCTGCATCATCCATTTTAGAAAATACTTGCTCCAATTTATCGCCATGCTCTTTTTGAGAACTATATACACATATATCATCCAAAAAAGATCTCACAAAATCATTTGTAAGAGATGCAAGTACTCTATCAGTATTCCTCTGATACCATGAGGGCGTATTTTTCAAACCAAATGGTACTACTCGATAACAATAGCAACCCCACGGTGTAATGATAGTGGTTTTAGCTTGGTCCTTCTCAATAATTGAGATCTGAAAATACCCAGAGAAGCCATCGCATATACTATACCTCTCATACCTAGCCACCCTGTCTAAAATGTCATCAATGAATGGCAGAGGATAGTGATTGCTTTTTGTTGTAGCATTTAGAGGCTTGTAATCAATACAGACTCTCCACCCACCTGTATGCTCTGGAGTAATGACCACTGGATTTGCCCAATCTGAGTGATCTACTGGATAAATTAATCCTGCCTTTAACAATTCAACTCTTCTCTCAACTCTTCTCTCAACACGGGCAATAGCTCTCTATTTATTCTTCTCAGCTTCTAAAATACTGCCTTCACACTCTCTTTCAATACTATAGGCATTGGTTCACATTTGAATCCTCGGATTTCTTCATATGAGGTAATGAATAAATCTGGAAATTTATGTATTACCTTCATATATTCCTCTTTTTCCACTGGCTGCAAACTGGGATTCAACATACCCTGTAATAACAGCTTCTCTTTCTCTGCACTCGGTGATGGAGGCTGCATCAGACTGTCCATATCTTCAAGTCTACTCTCTTCTTCCTCCTTTAACATCTCTTCAGCTTGCATTATATACTCATCTTCTTCTTTCACTAAAAATGATACCTGACCTTCATCATCAGAAGTAGAACTTTCTTCCTCAGTTTCACTATCTGTATATTCATCAGCACTTGTTTCTTCAGGCTCACTCTTCATTTCCAGCTTGCTACTCATATTGAACTTCCTGGATCTTCCTCTCTTATTATGTACAGTTATAGTACCCCTCCTCCAATTTTGGATGGCACCCACCTGTCTGAGCCAAGGCCTACCTAAAATCAGCGGATAAGCTCCCAAACTAGCCGGCATAATATGGCAATTTATGCTGCAAATCACACCAAAAGCAGTCACACTAGTACTCCTGTACATATACCCAGACACTTCACTTTTGCATGATTTGCCAATCGGAGTCTAAAATCTGAATTAGCATTCAGGTTTAACCCCAATCTCTCCATGCAGGACTGAGTCATTACACTGATTTGTGCACTGCCATCCACATATGCTTCTCCAACACTCACACCTCCACACCAAGCATCAACCGATGGACAGATATCAGGAAGGTCTTCCACAGACATCAACTCCATTTCACCTTGTGTGGGCTCCTGCTCATTTGCTTTCCTCGGATTTGCCAACCTCTTCCACTCTCTCTTGAGCTTCGGACACAATCCAAGCAATTGGGCGAAAGTTATATTGGCTGCCCTTTCTTTTAAATCTCCCATCAGGGTATATTCTTCCTGACCTTGACCGATACGCAAATCTGAAGTTTTGTAGCGTCTTCTTGGCTTTCTTTTCTTCTTCTCTGGTTGAGGGCTGATGTCAAATTGGACATGTTTTCCTTTCTTAGAAGACGGTTCAGCTTCCGCCATTGTACTTCTTGTCCTCTTGGCCACCTACATGATCTCTGGAATGGTCTCCACTCCTATCCAAGCTAAGAGCCGATCCCTTTCCTTTATCTTCCCGTTTAACTCCATTGGTAGAGGGCTGACTTGGATCTTTTACCTCTATACTGCGATCTCCTGATCTATCATTAGTTCTTTGTATCATGGGATACATTTCACCACCTGCTCTGGGTGGTTTATCACATTGAGGGCTGATATGTCCCCGCTCCCCACAATTCCAGCATTTGACATTGCTTAAATAATAGCCTCGTTCTCTCCTTGATCCTCCCATATTTCCTTCACCTCTTGGCATAATATCTCTCCTATTATTTGGAGCACCTCGGCTTCTTCCCCTTCCACCTGCTTCCATTCAATTCAAACTTAAAGACTTCATGAGTTCCACTGCATCATGAATGTCTCTCTTCAAAGTATCCTCCTGTTCAGGAACAACAGCAGCTTCTCTTTCAGGATGCATACTCTCAGTCTCTGGCATCTTCACAAACTTCTTCGGCTCTTCCTGTATTCCCAACTGCCTCTCAGACGCTTCACCTTCCACTCCTTCTCTCGAGCAACTCTGACAGCGTCCTCAAGGCTATCCAGATTCTTCAGCTCCACCTTCAGACGGAGGGTAGGCTCCAGACCAGCCACAAACCGGTCTCTCTTTATCATTTGCGGGGGTACTTCAGGAATCAAAGCCTCACACCATAGACTCCACACAGTCTACCAAACTCAATCAAATACTGATCCACATCCTGCCCATCCTTCTGTTGAATTTTACGCAACTCTTTCCACACATCATTTGGACTTCTTACATGGGCAAACTGTGTCAAAAATGCAGCTCTAGCTACACGGTACTCTTCAGGGTCCCGTTGATGAGCATTCCTGTGTGTAGTCACAAACATCTGTAGCCATGCTTTTTCATCACCCTGTAATCAATAAGTCAAAATCTGAGAGAGGATCTCTGGGGTTGCCCTGTCTTTCATCAAAGTTGTAAATTCCATCTTTTCTAGAAATTTAAACGCACTCTCATGTGGTAATCCCCAATATTCTGGAAAGTCCTGAGCCATCTCTTCAATCTTTCTTCACACAAACCCTTGTCTTCTTTCACAAACCAAAGGAAATTTCTTCCTCTGTGGAGGCACCAAAAAGTGATGACACGGAAGCGGTATAGCTATATATGCCTTTATAGAGTGTCACACTTCCACACACTGATACAAACACACCCAGAACACCAGACCCAAGAGTATGAACAAAACTTTATTTCAATACAAGTCTTCGTCTTTACAGAGTTGAACATCCATTACATCCTCAGAACCATCTTCTTCTAGCACCCATTCATAATCAGCCCACTCCCCTTCATCGATATGAACTATGACTGACCAGTACCCTGCATCACTCTCAAAATAAACAACCTCAAACATTGAAGCATCTTCAAGATACAGTTCTTCGTCTAGACCAAACTCCAGGACAAGATACATATCTGAGGTGGGCTACCCTCAAAGCTTTCCTTCAAGTTTACAAAACTGTATTTTCAGGACAGCAAACTATTACAAACATGTATACAAGAGCTAAGTTCCAGCTTTGACTCTTTACACAAATCTTTCCAGAAAACCTATCCAGTATGCTCTCACACAGGGATTCAAGTGCTGGTTTTTGATTGATCAACCAAGAACACATGCATATATTACCATCATCATCATAATCATCATCATGGCCATAGAATGCACCAATGTCCACAACCCACAAAGGTAGCAATACAATCCCCAACAAAGGCCCTATGGTAGCCAACCCTTGCATTCACAGTCGGACAAAAACTTGACAACTGCAAGCCCACTCTTAATACTCCACAGTCTCTGATTTCATGGCTAGCATTGATTTTTACATGAAGTGAGAGGCTAATTATCAATAAGATCATGACTAGAAGTAGTGTTGTGAGAGTTTTCTATTCAGGCAAAGGGGGTATATCAAACCAAAGGACTAGCGAATACTCTCTCTCAAAGAACCAAAGGACTAGCGAATACTCTCTCTCAAAGAAGCAAAGGAGTTGCCACTGCCTTCTAAGCTGCCACCTTCTTCAAAAACTCCAATAAACCAGCAACTTCACAGGGAAAAAGAAACCTTGCAGCACCACATCCACTTTCTAGAAACATCCTGACACTGCAAATAGCCTGTGTGGTAAGTGTTTGGGGCACTCGTGGTGGTACACTGGCAATAGCATCACGATCTCAAGAAAAACCATCAACACTTCTTACAGCCGACCCTTCCACCATTATTTCAGAGCAGCCAATGAGCAGGTCGCAAAGCTCCACGGCTCTAGCTTAAAGAAGGGTGTCTCCCAGCTAATCAAACTGCTCCAGCCAATCAAGACCACCGTAACATAGAAGGGCACCCCTTTTGTCTTCTGTTCCCCCCAACTTCCACAAAACTGCCTCATGGCCACATAGCCAAAGACCCCAGACTGTCCGCCTCAGAGAAAACAAATCAGCAACCAACATGCCATCAGCTCTAACGCTCCCTCTTGTTTCCTCTTCCCAGCTTCCACATTGGCTGTTTCACGGCACATCACATATATTTATACTCCAAGGTTCAGAGAAAACAAATACAGATGTTCTCTTCGAAACCCCAAGGCATTCCCTCAGTTTTCTGCGCTTTTTGGCTTACAGCCACCACACGCCATCAACATGCTGAAACACGTTATCCGTCAACTATGTGTAGCCACCTACCATGCAAAGGCTTCGAGTCCCTTCCACATACACCACCTCATGCAATAGGCCTCCTCTTCAGTCCCTGGAAGCCTCCAGCGTGGCCCTCAGCTGGTCGCCCTGCTTCTTCTAGTTCTTGACTCTGGAGCTTTCGAAAGCCACTTCCCTCTGCGATGGAGATGCAATACTTCGACCAACTCTCTGTTGCTTCCCTCGGCCTCCTACACCGAATTCAGTAGCCTCCTATCGCCATCTTCTCTCCGGGCATCCGTAGCAAGCCCATTGTCGACCTCTTCTGCGTTCACAGCTTACAGCATCACCTAATTAAAAAAAAACACAGGCCTCCACTTCAGCTCACTTCAGCTCCACGCTCTCCCCTTCATCACCTTCTCCATTTTTTGCAACCCGCTAGCCCATCGACGTCCTCTCCTCTATCCCTTCTTCCCAATGCAGTAAGTTCAATCCCTAATGTTCATGCCATTTCAGATTTTGGCGCACGCGATGAGGGTCGACCTGCTAGGATACCGTTGGTGGCTGCCATTCTGAATTTCTGGAAGCTTGAAGCTTCTAATTTCATATTAGAATTAAAAAAAATGATTTATGGCTGTTCATGCTGCACAGCCCTTTCAGCCACGTCCCCATACCACTTAAGCCTTCCCATCCCTTGTTCACATGCCATTAGCATCACCCTTTTTTGCCTCCTCATTAGCCTTAGGTCACACGCCATAGCTCATCCATGCTATATATTTACAAAGGGCATCCTCAAATGCAAACAGTCTCAGCACTCATGCAGGCACTGACACGCACACCCGAAGACTCGCCAACAAAAGCAGCAAGATCACCACATCATGAGGATGCAAGGCCTGATGGTTATGCCTCTTCTCCTCCTGTTCAGCAGATTTAATCTCAACCAAAACTCAAAACTAACCCAAACTGATTACATATTTTCTTAAACTCTTAGTACTCTGCACAGTATATACACATCATCAGTCTCTGTTTTTGTCCACACAACGTTTTTTTTAACTTTTTATATTTTCTCACAGCCCGTTATTACAGCCTCAAGAGGCATGGCGTTCTCTTCGTTGGGTCAAACAGGTGTCCGTTAGCCCTAAATAGCTTAGACACTATATGCACGTGAACTACATAATTTTTTGGAAAAAGCGTATGCTGGTAACTTCCTAGATGGAAGAGGAGGTCCTAAAACCTATTTTCCATCACTATCTTGAGACAAAAAATGTTTCCTAGAATTTTTTCCTTGTTTCGTAGCACGTTTTTGAGGATGTTCCAAAAGGAAATTTGAAAAACTCTGTATGAGAGAGTTGTAGTATTTTTGGAGTACTACAACTTTGTTTTCCTGAGTCATCCATGATTTTATTGTTTGGATTCTCAAAAGGTAGCCTGAATATGTCTCGTCGTCATTTTCGTGCTATTTAAAAAAAAAGATTTTTCATAGTTTTTGGGGCTATTTTTTGCCTTGATTTCAGGTCAAATTTTGAGGCTACTGGTCGAAGGCCAAAATGATCGATTTTGACTTTAGATGGCGCATTTAAAGTGGAAGAGCTCGATGTTAGCTTTCCGACGATGAGCCCTAGAGCGCCTTCATCGGATATACGGTTTAGGAGATACGAGCCTCCAAAAAGGGGTGTTTTCCAGAGTCTTTTTTTTTGGCCGACGGACTTATAAATTTTGATTTTTTGACTTTTTAAATTTTTAACAGGTCGCGTGAATGAAGGGTCTCATGCCGTGAATCCTTATTGGTTCACGTTATGAACCGGACTTCACGAAAAAGTTAAATTCTTTTTTTTTTCTTTTTTTTGGGCGCGATTCCCGAGGGTGTGAAACCTTAGGCCCCGTGAAGTTGCAGAAAATGGTTCATGCTGTGAACCTCGGTTTCACGGAACTATTAAATTCATTTTTTTTTGCACGGTTCCCGAGGGCATGAACCCTTAGGCCATAAAGTTGTAGAAAACGGTTCACACTGTGAACTCTGGACTTCACGGAACTATTAAGTTTGTTTTTTTTGTTTTTTTTTACGCACACGGTTCCTGAGTGCGTGAACCCTTAGGCCGTAAAGTTACAGAATATGGTTCACGTCGTGAATCGGACTTCATGGAACTATTAAATTTGTTTTGATTTAATTTGATTTTTTTTTTTGCACGCGGTTCCTGAGGGCGTAAACCCCTTAGGCTGTGAAGTTGTAGAAAACGTTTCACGCCGTGAATTGAACTTCACAGAACTATTAAATTCGATTTTTTTTTTTTACGTGCGGTTCCCGAGGGCGTGAAACCTTAGGCCATGAAGTTGCAGAAAATGGTTCATGCCGTGAACCAGACTTTATGGAACTATTAAATTTGATTTTTAATTTTTTAATTTTTTAATTTTTTTTAATTTTTTTTTGTGCGCGGTTCTTGAGGATGTAAAACCTTAGGCCGTGAAGTTGCAAAAAATGGTTCACGTCATGAACGGGACTTCACGGAACTATTAAATTCGAGTGTTTTTTTTAATTTACGCGTGATTCCTGAGGGCATGAACCCTTAGGTAGTGAAGTTGCAAAAAATGGTTCACGCCGTGAACTGGACTTTACGGAACTATTAAATTGGATTATTTTATTTTATTTTTATTAATTTTTTGGAGTTTAGTGGAAAATATAAATTTTTCTTTTTTGGGGGGAATATTTTTTGAATTTAAAATGAAAGAGATATGGGTATTTTCCCAAAAAGGTAAGTGGGAATAAAAAAAGTCAACCTTTTAATGACACCTCTTACACCCTTCATAAATGACCCCCAAAATGGACAATTTGATAACTCATGAGTATCTACTCATTGAATTCTCATTAACCTATGAGTTTGTAAAAATATGATTAAGAATTAATCTAAGATTAATTCTTTGACTAATTTTTTTTCTCTTTTACACTAATCAAAGATTCTATTTAACTACTAATCCCTAATTAATTCACACAATTGAGTACATCATTGGATAGAGCAAGGGAATGCTAATCTTTGTGCATCAACAAATGTGTAAATTAATCTAAAATAGAAAATTAATTAGACTCTTAATTATGGTCTTATCTTTTAAGACAAAATTAAGCATAGAGAGTCAAATTTCTCCAATTAATGAAAAAATTGATGTAATTAGGTATTTTGATGCATCTAGATGCTTTCAAAACACTTAAAAATACCAATTTCGACTACTCATATGATTAATTTAAACCTCATTTAACACATTTTCTAAATTTTTATGCCTCTTAAATAAGATTAATCGCCCTTAATGACAAAACCAGTCCGTTAAGAGAAATTAGTCAAATTCAAGGGTTTTTTGATGGTTTTAAGAAATTTTTTGAAAGATTACTCCTAATGCTTGCTAACACTCCAATCCAAACAATTTTAACAACAAACACATAATTAAACTAAAATTAATGATCATAGTTTTATGTTTAACACTAAAAAAGAGAGCTAACATTCACTAAAAATTGCATTCTATTGCATTGTTTGATGCAATGGATAAAATTTAAGCCTAATACAAACTATGTGCAAGCCCTAAGAACATGAAAAACCACAATAACAACAACAAAAATAACAAATTAAGCTAAACATTAAGCAAAAGGCATTCTTTTCAAAAAAAAAAAGGAGAGCTATTCTATACCAAATCTTACACAAATCACCTCATAAAATCCACATCATTTTTATGGAAAACCATTAATCAAGATAATGGGCAATGGGTTATATGTAAATTAGAGGAAAAACGATAGAAATAGCCAAGGGATGGCTCCCCGGCAGTGGTGCCAAAAATGTTATGGCTCACCCTAATCCTCCTTGAAACACATCCAATAAAAGATTACCTGGTGAACCGTAACTATCGTGAGGATCTTTCCAATGGCCGAGCTCATAACCCTTGAGGTCTCCAAGCTCTACAACTCCTTGAGAAGCAATTCTACCGTGCCTCCCGCGAGCGTTGTCACACCGCTGCGTTGAACTACGGGTACTCATCCCTCCTCTCAGTTCACTTCACTCACAAACACTCACTAGCATGCATTAGGGAGAGAGATTAGCAAGAGCAAGGCTCAATTGCACAATGGGAGAGTATGTTGTATTATGAGAGATATTCACTTATATACATGGCCATAAGTGTTCATACTCACTTAAACTGTGGCCGACCGGGCACTTTAGGCTCATAAGAGGCCTTATGCTATTACAATGACTACTCTCATAATATATATCCATGAAGTACATCACGTAGGACTTGATCCTAACTTGTTATTACCACACGCTCTTGAAGCGGGAATCACCATAAATACTCTGTCATCACACCATTACGAGCGCTCGTCCAAGTTGTAGCTTTGGACACTATTGCTTCATATCTTGAATGTATGACCCTTTGGTGTATCTAACGTGACTCCTTGATGTAAGATAATGGCGGTAGCTTTGGACACTATTGCTTCATATCTTGAATGTATGACCCTTTGGTGTATCTAACGTGACTCCTTGATGTAAGATAATGGCGGTAGCTCTTATTAACCCTAGAATTGGGTTAACACTATAAGTAGACTATCATCAAAATTTGTTGAACTTTCAATATTCACATATTAATTAGATGCACCAATTGATGTATTGGATTTTGAGCTTACACATACCTGATATGTAAGAGATATCAGGCCATCAAGGAGGTAGAGGTCCTTACCTTCTATATCTTGTAGTGGAACAAAGGCAACACATGTCTCTTTATCTGCTGTGATTGTGATCACCTCTAAACCCTTGAACTGTGATGGTAAACATTTTCGAATAAGAAATTCCTTGTTCACAAAGCGTTTGCCATTTCTCAAAAGCACTCTCATCTCACCTATTTGATTGTTGGGGACAATAAGCTTGGCCTCCATAATAGAGAGAGAGAGAGAGAGAGATGTGTGTGTGAGAGAGAAATAGAGAGGGATGTGTGTGCATGTGTGAGAGAGAAACAGAGAGAGAGAATCACTTGTTAGGAGGTCTTAAATAAATGATTATACCAAATATCATTTATGTTACCGTTTGTATTAGGGTTAGGGTTAAGGTTAGTGTTAACCAGTTTTACTTCAGTGTTTAAAAAAGTAAAAATCTTTTATGTTACCGTTTGTATTAGGGTTGGGGTTAAGGTTAGTGTTAACCAGTTTTACTTCAGTGTTTAAAAAAGTAAAAATCTTAAAATTTTAGATTTTACCAAAAAATGTTTATTTTTCTTATTTTTTATTATTCTTTTAATTTTCTTTGAAATGTTCTTGTGATTGGTTGTTTTATGATCATGCCGTTCTTTTTCTTTTTATGAAACTCTCTCTCTCTCTCTCTCTCTCTCTCACACACACACATACAACTCACCTCTCCCTTTCGCTCTCTCTCAATATCTCTCAAACACACACAATCTCAAACACACACACACACACACCATTCTAATAGCTTTTATGTGCTCAATAAAAATAGACCTTTGAAGATAAGTCTTCAAAGGTTCTAAACACAACAATTGTGGTAGTGTATTTTTTAATGTGAAGAAAAGGGAGATTACTAGCCTTAAGTGTGGTATAGAGTAAGTATATAGGTCGAAACTCCAAACTAAACAGTTGACCCTTACATCTAGTTTCTACGACAAGTTACACTTATCACATGATGCCTGTGGCATTCTTGGGTCTAGAAATGCCATCCAAAAATTATTTAGAAATGCAACTCTAAGTATCATAACATAACACTTTTAATTATGCCTTCGTTGTTTCCATGTTCTCCCATGCTTATGGGAGACACAATACACATTAGGGATTGGCAAGACTTTTTAGAGTTCCAATGTAGCTTTCTTACTTCCCATATGAGTTCTTTTGCTTGTCTCTTATATAGCAGTGTATATAGAAAGCCATATTTTTAGAGTTGATTTTCCTTTCTTTATAGAAGTGTGTATTGGAGTTTAGTTTCCTTTCTTTTCTTCTCAGTGTAGAGAGGCTATAGTATTTGTGTATAGAAAACATTATCAAAATTTTCTAGTTGATTTTTTTAGAAGAAAATTTCTTTTCCTTGATTTAGAAAGAAATCTGTAACTAATTTTTTTGAATAGACAATTACAGGTTTTGTTAAAAAGTGCATGCACTTTTGATTTTTGCAAGAAGGGGAGATTTAATATTAAGAAGCTATTTTTTAATCTCACACTCGGAAGATTCGATGAAGACATTTCCCTCATGTCCCATGTGGCAATATGACATGGCTACGTCATATTGCCACATGGGACATGGGCGACGTAGGCAAGGACGACGTGGCCAACAACGACACCGAAAAACTTATCGACGAAAAATTATAGGCCAATGACGACACGTGGGCAACAAGGGTGAGGTGGCAGATTACGCGAGCAATGTGGACAATGAGGGCGACGAGGGCAACGAGGATGACAACGTGGCTAAGTGGCACGTGGCAGCCAACTGCCATGTCATATTGCCGAGCATCGACAATATGATATGGCAACACGTCAACTGCCTCTTCTTGGCTGACATGGCATTCTTGCCAGCTAAATTTACCGATATGCTATTCTTGCCTGCTAAATTTGACGTTCGAGAGCACAAAGCGCTAATTTTCACGAGTTGACGTTCATTCCGTTAAGCTCGCTGTTTCTGGTTCCACGTGCACTACTGCGTTTGTTGATTCCTGGTGAGTTTTCTATTCGAGTTTTAGGGCTTTCAGTAGCCTTATGATTACAAGAGGATTCAAATAGCCTTACAAGTTTCTTTGGCACAAATTAAACTTTTGCACTTGTTGCATCTTCTTTAGGCTTTCAATAGCCTTATGATTACAAGAGGATTCAAATAGCCTTACAAGTTTCTTTGGCACAAATTAAACTTTTGCATATATGTGGATAAGAGAAACTAGAGAAAGCTAGAGAAAGATCAAAGATGGAATTCATATTTTTTGCAAGTTCTGAAACATTTTCCTTTGGTAGACTATTAGCTCTTAGCAACAAGGGGTCTCACATTGCACTTATGGATGCTATGCTTCTTGGTAAAGAGCTATGGGATTTCTCCTTATTCCATGTATATAATTTGCATGTTGTGGTTATCCATTATATTGGATATTTGGCAATAATATATTGGATATTTGGTAATAATGTATTCCAGATATTCAGTATATGCATTCATTGGGTGCATGTTTTTTTATTATAAATGGTATGCTCGTGGAGCTTGCTTTAAACCATATAAAGCCTTTTTCAACCTGCACACTTTGTTTTCCTGCCCTCTTTGAACAAAACCACGAGGCTGCAATACATACACCTCCTCATGCAAATCTCCATTCAAGAACGCAGTCTTTATGTCCAACTGATGTACATTCCAACCGTTATGAGCTGCCAATGCACAAATGCTACGAATGGTAGTCATACGACAAGTGGGAGCAAAAGTCTCATCAAAATCAATGCCCTTTTCTTGAGCATAACCCTTTGCAAAGTCTAGCTTTATAGTGATCAACACTGCCATCTGGCTTTCGTTTCAACTTAAAAACCCACTTACATCCAATGGCCTTTTTACCAATAGGCAAATCACACAAAGACCATGTACCATTCTTCATTATAGCATCATATTCACTATGCATTGCAGCCAACCAATTTTTTGATTTTTGTGCCTCATCAAATGAAAGAGGTTCTTCCTCTTCACACATACTAGACACAGCCAAAGCATAACAATCTGATGCATAAGAGGCATGCTGAAAACCTGAACGAGTACGACTAGATATAGGTGTATCAATTTTACTATCATGCAAGGTTTGCACCAGCCATTTAGGCATACCTCTAGCCTGCTCATTTTCAGCCGTATCCTCATGAATTACATCCTATAATGTGCATCAGAAATAGGCTGATCTATGATGTCATTTGAAATCTGCATAGGCTGAGTACTTGCCTCATTAGGACTTACATTTGAATTCCCACCTGTAAATAGAGGCAACAACGTATCAAATACATCCCGTGAGCTCACACATGTCTCTTTGGTACATCATAACAAAGGCTGCACAGCATCTTCCACAAAAACAACATCTCGACTAATCAAGATAAGCTTAACCATATGGTTTGTTTATAAAACCTTGGCCATCTTGATGCCTTTATCTTTGAATTGACCAGCATCAGGAGCAAGGAGGTGATATTCTCTCTCTATTAATTTTTGTTTTGGAACACTCACGTTTTGCATGCCTCTCTCCCCCCACAAATACACACACCAGCAGAGGATAATCTTTCTCTCTATCTTTTACACATATTGTAATATTCTCTCTCTCTCTCTCTCTCTCTCTCTCTCTCTCTCTCTCCCCCCCCATACACTTAGGTATACACACACATACTAAAACACACTCATGTACACATACACTCACGTCTTGCATGCATCTCTACCCCCACAAATACACACACAAAGAAAAACACAACTGCATATAATCACTCTCTCTCTATATTTTACACACATTGTAAAAGAGATTCTCTCTCTCTCTCTCTCTCATACACTCAGCACACTAAAACACACTCACATACATGTACACCCTTACACACAAGTCACCTCTATACTAAAATTTAAACTCATTTGCAATGTTGTATGTTACAGAATGGCTTTATTAACCCGATCTCGAAAAGCTCATCAGCAAACCGGATGTCATTAACATTTCTCAATTGACATTGTCCAAGAGTATTGAAAATGCAGGGCCAAGTGAGATTGTCTCAAATGTGGTCCAAGAAAAAATTGTAGCAGACTCTACCCTACAGAGCTCTCAAAAAAGGGTTGTCAGGCAATCAATGGAAGAGAAGGATGAGAACCTGCCCTTCCTACCTGAAAATTTTGGGAGGCTGGTGCAAACTGAGATATTGCAAGATTGGTTATCTTCACACTTTGTCAATGATGTGAGACTTTTACCTTTACCATTGAATAGGCTATGTGTGAATCCAGCCATTCAAACTACAGATAACCATCTTTTGGAACTTGAAGAGAGCTGCAAATAGGCACCATTATGTGCCATCGATGGAAGAGCTCATTGTTTTTGAGACTTTTCCTAAGGAAGCCCCCCCAAGAACATAACCCTAAGGACCCAAGATGGAAAAATGGGTTTTGGTGGCAACAATTGAATATGTTTGATGAAAAGCTCAAAGCAACAAAGAAGTGGGCTCACCTTGCTAGGAACAATTTAGGTGTTTGGGACAAAAACCATAGACTTATGTCATGGCTTCAATGCATGCAAACAAGTAAGTTAAATTTCTTTGATAATGTCCTTGATAGCTCTAATATAATTTTCTTTATTTTCTTGGATACATAGAATGGTTACATTTGAAGGATATGTATTCTCAAGTTCAATGTCGCATCATTTTCTTCACAAAGGAAGAAGAGGTAGAGTTATGAATGAACCTTGTAAACCTTAACATGCATTTAAATATTTCGCAAGTTAGACAAGAGGTTCAATGTCTTATATGTAAGTATTCTCTCTGAAGCTGTTAATTATTGGTTTTTCATCAAGGTGACTCGTGTGCATATTCCACACACGCCAGGCCCATGATATTTTTCTTATGCAATGTTTTGGTCTTGAAAATCCAAATACTCTACAAAAGTGGGCGAGCACAATAGTTGCTCGCAATAATAAAAAAGTGGGCAAACCAAGTTGGTTTAGTGTCTCAACAGCACTATTGTCTCAATTTATTTTTCGGGTAATATTTATGCGTACCTCTAATATTTGTGCTCCAATTTTCTTATAATTTTCTATCGTGATTTGTAATTACAGAATGACGTCAAGAAGATGATTCAAACTGAAACAAGAGGATTGCCTAAGGGAGGGGAACACACATAAGATGAGGAGGAAGTGTACCAAAATTACTTGAAGGAAATGGAGCTGATTTTCATAAAAAGTGTAACATTAACAGCCATCACAAATTGTACAAATGGAAAGGATTTCTTTGATGTTATATTTAAGGACCAAGATTGGCATGAGAAGTAGAAACAATTCATAATAGAGAAGCTGCAACTCATTGCCCACTCAGCTTGTGCCTCCAAATGAGTAAGTCTAGTTTGTTGTATAAAAAGAGCAAGTTGGTTCAAATAATGTATGAGAGTGTAATGTATGGCTGCCCTATTTTTGTAGAAAGAGAAAGTTGGTTCAAATAATTGCTAAAGGAGAGAATGCCATGAGACTACACATATACAATGCGGAGAAATTGTATTCTATGCGTTCTTCAATAATAACGTGTATTAGCATCACTTAATAACCACATCACTTGATATGAAGTGCAAAATGGGAGAAGAGAAGTCAATCTTGTGGGAGGTTCACTAGGAAGGAGAATCAAAGGGAATAATGTTCTTGAAAATTTATTTGAGCGATTGCAAATCAAAACACTTCGACACCGCATTTGTGTCTTGACAAAAATCAATGTGATCTTCGGTCAACATCGGCTCAGCCACATCTCATGTGTACCCTCATGTGTACATCAAGACACATCATATATATGTATGCTTTGAATAGAATACTTTATTCCCACTTATAGGTATGCTAATAAGACTACTTCTGACTTGTCCTATTTGTTACCAGTAGGTGATGGGTTTTGATGAAGGACATAGTTTCTTTCCCCGTGCTTCGTCATCCCACAGGATGAGTGGGAGTTGAGTGAGGTCGAGGATAATGACATATATCTAGAAATCTGGATAGAAGAACTTATCGAAAAAGAGGTCTGGAGATTGTGCCCATGGAGGTTAGATTATGTCAATGGTACATACCCCCTTGACGAGGAGAACTTGTGGCGAAAAGGTATAGTCACATGCCTTGCTCCATGTTATCCATTTGTTGACATAATTTGGTGGAGTAGATCTACATTAGCCTAAGCGGTCTGGAGTTGAGGAATTAAAGCAACCTACAGGACGTGGCAAGAAAGGTGTAATAAGGGCAGGCAGTGGGGAAGCATTGCCTACAAATGTCGTAAAAGATGCAAGTGGGCAAGACAAAGGTGCAACTAATTAGGCCCACATATATCCTATGGTCCATGCCAATCTCATATTCTTGGAGGCATGGAAAACCCACAGTTACACTTGAAAGCACTTACATTCGAATCTCACGTGAAATGCGTCTAAAGAGTTGGGTATTTCATTTCTAAAATATCCATTAGAAATAACTAGTTGGAGTCCAAATTTTATGTTATTGACACAGGAGCAGTCTTGGCTCTCTCTCTCTCTCTCTCTCTCTCTCTCTATATATATATATATATATATATATATATATATATATATATATATCTCTGTCTCTCTCGGGTTATTGACACATGTACACACCAACACATTTCACACTTTTGCGAGATATTGATAAAATTTGCTTCCATACATGAGACATTGAATACAAAATCCATGGAAAACATCAATAAGTGTTCTTGGCAAAACCAATAACATGGCCATCTCCATGACTCATATTCCATGTGAGGCACTAGCACTACTTGAAGTTGCATGATCTTGCTAGGTTTGTGTTGGGCCATGGAGGTCCCCCCACCAATTTGGATACCAATATATGGGTTGGTCATGCTATGTTACGGTATACCATAAGGATATGGCATCATTGCTAGTGTCATTTCTACTCCAGGTGGTGGTGGATAGTAAGCAATTTGCCGGGCTATATTAGTAGCTCCATATGGTGGTGGATTGTAAGAAATTCACCCCACCGAGATGTAGAAGTAGCACCACGTGGTACATATGCATCATGCCCTAGCAACCATTGGGGTTTCCACACCAAGGTTCCTCCAACAAATTTCAAAGTTGCGGGCTTGCTTGAATAAATTTTTTGGATTCTTTTCCTTGAAACCATGTGGAACCTAAGTCTATGGGCATATCTTGCAAATGAGACAACCCTTGATTATAGCACATCCAATCATTTTCTATGCTTATACAATGTCGGCGGGGCGAAGCTCCTTGCATGTTGTAGCCATGACACCATTCCTTGCAAAACAATCAAGGACTAGTTCTCTTTCCATTGTGAAATTACCAAGGAGCCACCTACCAAAATAAAGAAAAACTTAAGATCAACATCCACGATTGTATCAAATCATTACCAACAAAAAGTGCATAGTGTTTCTGTACCTTACAGTCTCAACGGGTCGCTCAATTGCACCCCATAGTGGATGATTATATGTCCCCCTAATATGTGTGGCATGCTTTCCTTTTAGGTAGAGTGATTCGCTCAAAAGGTCAATGAAGTGTGTAAACCCACAGCTCGTAGTAGCTAATGCATCATTACCGTTCACTCTCATATATGTTGGAGGACGGATGCTTGATGGGTGCTGAACAAACACCCCAACAATCAACATTATTACCTGCACACTCTTGACAAAGACCTCGTTTGATTGAGAAATGATTTAGAGTTTTCTTTTAATTTCCCAATACTATTACTAGCGAAAGTGGTGATTCATGCCTCTTCAAAATCTGTCTCGTCAAAGAAATGGTAACTCTCAACTCAAGATATAAAGTGTGTTGTAGAGCTAGATCATGTGCTCTTGATGTCTCCACTATGTCGTCACCAAAATGATCACCAATGCAAGTGGCTACAAAGGTTCCATCCTCTCTTAAGAACTCATTGGCAAGTACACATGCAGCCTCAACAACCTCTTTCTCCCACATGTTTCAGCAGCAAGAGCAAGGGACTAGCGAAGTGTCCTTATCTATAGGTAACCCTATTGGAAAATCTACCCACACCATTAAACATCCTCCCAAAGATGAGGGCTAGCTTCCTATATTTTCGGACTTGTTCAAGCCCCCAACAAACTTTGCCAACCTATTGTAATGCCTAGGAGCCAAGTTAATATTACAACCTTGTTGGAACTACGAATAATTATGTTCAAAATACAAGTTCAGCTTTTCATGCACTTACTATGATATGTTTCTCCCAATTATATTGTTAACTATATCAGTGATGGTTCCCAAAATAGCCATGTGCTTCGGTGATATATTTCAAAACACTTGTATACAAAAACAAAACATGGTTACACAAAAAACAAAACATATACCACTCTCACAGAGTCAAGAATCCAATCCATATTCTTGGTGGGTTTGGTTCTTGTGGCAGGTTGGGGGGCGGTCAAATACTTACCATTTTTTTATGGGTGAAAGAGTACCCTTTGTGGAAGCAGTTGGTGCTAGCATTTGATTGAATATTGTGGACTCCCCTCCAAGAGGATATGTTATTTATATCTCATTCTCTCATTTATGCGCAATAGAATTGGAGTGTTCACTCTCCTTGTCTCTTGTAACTCTAATCTAGCATGTGTGGTATGCTTAGGGTTAGGGTTTGGGTGTGATTAGCGCTAATCGCTCATTCTCTCAGGCTTCCCTCTTACTTCTCTCCCTCTTGCTTGAGTGATCAGGCTATCACTACGTTCAGCTTTTCCACGGAGATCCCACATGATCTTCAAGAGAGAGTTTGCACCACCCATAGGATTAGGAACTGCCTCGATGTGACAACGAGTGCAGGAGGATCGTAACAACGAGCAACTATCCACACGTGATGGTGGATCTCTTGAGCACGGCTCAAGTTGGCAGATTGGCAACTTCCCATGACAAGTTTTGGTTAGGTTACCAGCTTTGGTACCGTTTTTCGGAAGCACCAATCCGCTTCTTATCGAAGCCTTCCTTGTTCGAATCCGCCGATAAAGTCTCCATTGCCCGATGTCAAAGTAAATAACTATGGCATTCTGTTTTGGGTTATTTGCTCGTTATTTGATTTGTTTTGTTGATTATTTTAGTTGTTTTTGTTTTGATTTTATGCATGGCTTATGGTTTGGAGTAGGATTAGTAAGTGTTTAAGCTTAAAAAACTAGAGATTTGAGTGATTAGAGAGTTCAAAAGAGAGGGTTTTTGCTCAATCATGTCTTTTGTTAGATTTATGTACATAGGGTTGTTAGGAACCAAAAAAATTAAGCCTAATTACTTACAATTAGACTAATTAGGGTGGTATTAGTGTTCTAAACACTTTCCTTGACCTAAATCCATGCTTAGACCACTCCCATTAGGTCACAATTAGTGAGAATTAGCACTAATTGGGCCTCATTTGCCTAATTTTTTCTCTTTTGAGTGGGTTAGTTGAAGGCTTAATTGGGGATAATCATATCATAGCCTTGAAATTACTAATCCACCTATCAAATCCCCATCTCAAAAATCCTTACCACCATTAAGGAGTAATTAGAGTACAAATAAAGAGGGTTATAGGGTGATTAATAGTGAGATTAGGGTGGATTAAATTTTAGTCAAGTGAGAGAATCTCTAGATTAGTGGAAAACCACTAATTTGGAGTTGACCTCTAGCTTTAGCCTCTTCCCACCTCTAACTTCAGCCTCTTCAAACCACTAATTTGGAGTTGACCTCTAACTTTAGCCTCTTCCCACCTACTTGTCATTAAGACGGAATCTTAGTTGTGCCCCACTCAAAAATTAAAATCCCCACCCACCTCCCAGATTTAAAATTGCATGTCATGCACTCATAAGCATTCGGACATACCTACCTAGGCATACGGACGTACCTACCCAAAAAAAGTGACAAAAAAAACAAAAAAAAAGGTTCACTCATAAGCGTATGGATGTACCTACCCGGGGGGGATGTTAAAAAAAAAAAGTTTACTCGTAAGTGTACGAACGTACCTACCTAAGTGTACAAATGTACCCACCTAAGCATACGAACATACCTACCTAAGTGTATGGACGTACCTACCTAAGCGGATTGTCGTATGTACATAAGCATACAAACGTACCTGCCAAAGCACATGGATGTACCTACCTGTGGGGAAAAACAACATTCACTCTCCCACACAGTCACACACTCCCTACAATAATCCCTCATACCAACCACACACATTCCTATATCCTCAATCCCCAGTAACACACTTCCCTCATACCAACCACACACTTCCCTCATACCACAAATACATCCCTAATATCCCCCATACAACCCACTATCCCCACACATATCCCTCATATCCCCCCCACACACTATATATTAGAATGATATCTGATATATATTAATCATTTTAACTATATATATACAATCAAGTTACAAAGTAACATACTATATACTAATTGTACTAACATACTATATATTAACGATATACTATACTATAATTAACTATATACTACAAACTATAATACCTATAGATCATACTATATTAACTATAATTAATTAGCCATATCATACTATATTAACTATATTATACTAATTATAATTATCTTAGAGCTATAAACTATAATACCTATATCATACTATTTTAATAATACTATACTATAACACTATACTAATACTAATACTAAGAGATGGCATTCTTCTTTTAGCAGGTACTCGTCGTATACTTTCTCATGTGACTTCTCAGTCATCACGGTCATGGATTGTGGATAGCGGTGCTATTGCTCACATGACACCCCATCAAGATTGGTTCAAGGACTTCACTGCCAGGTCAGGCGAGATCACTTTGGGTGATTCTTCTTCTCTGTGCCAGTGCATGGACATGGCACTATCCCCATCTTCCACTCTTTTGAGGACAAGAGGTACTTCTCTGACGTTCTGTATATTCCAGATTTGGCTTTTAACCTTTTGTCACACTGAGTGCTCTTACAGCACAGTGCGAAGGTGATCTTCTCTCGTTATGAGATTACCATTCGTGATGATAAGGTGAGTGGTAGCATCTTGGCTCAGGGAGTCCAAGATAGTGGTCTATACAAACTGACCGCTTTGCTTTCTTCTGGTGCTTCTTCTGCTTTTTGGCATGCTCGGTTTGGCCATTTGAGCTATCAGCTTCTGCAGAGCGAGCTTCAAAGGATGGGTTGGTTGTGGGTTTACCGACCATCAAGGCTCTGTCTTCTGCTTGTTCCTCTTGCTTACAAGGGAAGCAAACTACATACAAACTATACTAACAATATAATACTAACTATATGCTAACAATATAATACTAACTATATAAACTATATAATACTACATACTATAACTTATAACTATGAACTACAATACTTATATCATACTAAATTAATAATACGATACTATAACACTATACTAATACTAATACTATACTAACTAATCTATTAACTAATAACTATATAATATACTAACTATATAACTATATAATATACTAACTATATAACTATATAATATACTAACTATATAATACTATCTATATTAACTATATACTAACTATTACTAACTATATACTATCTGTATTAACTATATACTAACTATTATTAAATATACTAACTATATACTATCTGTATTAACTATATACTAACTATTATTAAATATACTAACTATATATTATCTATATTAACTATATACGAACTATATAACTAATTGTATACTAACAATAACTAACTAGATATTAAAAATACTACACACAATAACTAACTATATTAACAATAACTAACTATCTTAACAATACTACATAATATATTAATAGTATAATTAACTATACTACATACAATATATAAACTATATACTAACTATACTACATACAATATATAAACTATATAATACTATATACAATATATAAACTATATAAGCAAATAGATTATGCAAAACAAGTAAAAAAAGCAAATAGATTAAGAAAAACAAGCATAAACAAGTAATTATACTAACTAGACTATCCAAAACAAGCAAAAAGGGGGGCTCCCCAACCCCCTATAGTATACGTTAACATTTTCTCCCTCATAAGGCCAATGAAATTGGCCTCTAGCCTCTGGCCTCTAGCCCCCCATGTTTTTCCTCATGAGGCTAATGAAAGTGGCCTCTAAGGCAAAAAAAAAAGGGGGGGGCTTCCTAGCCCCCTGTGGTCTGTGTTAAAATGAAGACCATGGGGGGCTGGGCAGCCCCCCCCTTTGCCCCTTAGTAAAGGGGAGAATGTAGAAGATGGACATGGATGAAGAGCCTTGCCCCAGTGGAAGCGTGTTGATTCGAGGATGAAATGTTGATTCAAGGATGAGATGGAGAGAAGGTAGAGGATGGAGATTGTTGCACCCAGTAGGTCAGTGTGGCGGGTGGCAGAGCGCTCAGTCTAACCTTCCACATTGTAACCACCATCTCGATACTACACATGTGAAGATGGCAGGCACTATAACCATCAAAGTAGCCATTGCCAAGATCAAGAAAATTGAGCTTAAAAGGATGGTGCAAGGCGAGCAGTGGTGGGGGCACTAGCTGAAGGTTGCAGAAGTGCATGCTGTTGTTAGTCACAACTAGTGGACAGCCAGTGATGTGAAACATACTATGCTCATAGTTCTTAGGAGGTCTTAGCCTTGTGTCGATCAGTTGCTCTATAGTGAACTTGTGCTGATTCTGGAAGTAATACATGTAACAAAGCACAATGTTGCTATTCACTTTATCATTGTCTACTCTCTGCAATAATGTGTTGAATCAGAATGTTGTGTCTCTATTTTAAGAATCATGCTGTGTACCTGAGAGAGAGAGAGAGAGAGAGAGAGAGAGAGAGAGAGAGAGAGACTTAGCAGCGTGAGAGCATAGTGTGAGTTTGTGAAGTTCCAAAGTTGAGTTGTGTTCTAAGTGTCCCCATGACCAGTGTAGAGTTGGTGTTCAAATCAGAAGCTCTGGCAGGTGGCTACACGTCTCCAATGGCATTGCCTGACTGGTTTGATATCCCAGACTACTGTCTTGCCATTTTCTTGAGAGGAAAGTCAGCAAGAAACACCTGGTGATCCTGCTGGGGAACTATTGCAACTCCACTGAAAAACTCCCACTCAGGGAAACCTCTACCACCACAACTAGGTTGGGAATTTATCCTTTTTAGAAAATCATGGGCAAAGTAGAAAAATCTTTGCTGAGTAGCATCATTCTATACCTTCAAGCAACTGAAATCTTGAAAAATAAAGTTCTAGCTCTGCACAAACTAACGTTGCTAGAAATAAATCCCTAAAACAAAGTATACGGGAAGCCATAACATGGAGGGGATTTTTTTGGGAAAGTTAGTGCGGAGAACCTTTCACCACACAACCCAACTAGTAAAAATGGATTCAGACATGCCTTTCGCATGATTGTGAACGTAAGAATGGAGAAAAGTAACGCCTTCCTTAAACCCTCTAGGAAGCTCGCAGCAGTGATGGGAGTGTCTCGCACCTTTCCAAAAACCAGGAAGATAGTGCAGAAACTTCTACAACACCACCCGAGCAAGAGGGAGTGCGAGGTTTTAAGCATAATTTGGACCAAGAAAATGAGTGCCAAGAGCTAGAACGTGTGCACAGTCCAGGTCTAGGAAGCCCAAGAATAGCGGAGCAACAAAATCCAGAAGAGCAACCACAACAAGAAAATCCCCAGAAAAGGTTCAAGGGAGCCATGGCATCATTAGCCAAAAATTTCATGGTGTTCTTAGGAGAGAAAGGGGAAGATGTAGATCTGCATGTAAGGAGGTTTGAGAAATATTAGAAAGTGGCCAGACCTCAGGATGTGGAAGAGCTAGAGCTGAGTGAAATCTGCAGAGATGCTTTCATGAGAACACCTTCAAAGACAGAGCCATGGAGTGGGTGTATCAAGATACCAAGACAACCATTTCCAGACTTATGAAGAGGTCATGACTAATTTTCTGGGGAGATTCTGTAAGATAAAGTCTACAATTCAACTCCGTGTGATCAAATGAGAGAACTCCAACAAGAAGACATGGATGTAGAACCCTATGTAACAAAATTGCTAAGCTTGAGGTAGAGAGTGGCAGAGCAAACCCGACTCTCAATGCAAATAGTTGTAGATTGGTTTGTCCAAGGGCTTAAGCCAGACATCCATGCAGCATGGTCACAAAGCAGGCCTAAACTGAAGAGGAGTTTGTGGAGCTGGTCAAGCTAGCCAAAGTGGCAAAAAAACGAAGCCAAGAAAGAAGACAAAAGAGGAAGCCCAAGAAAAGTATCACAAACGGAGGAGGATGATTCAAGCAACACCTCATAGGACACTCGAGTGGCAGTGAAGAAAAGGAAAGATAAAAAGAAGAAAACCGCGAAGGCAAAAATGAGCCCCGAAGAACTTGTGCTGTAGGTGAAGCAGTTGATGCAAGAGATTAAAAAGATCAAAAGCTTAGAATTCCTAAAAAATGTGTTTTACTGTCAATGCAAATAGGAAGGCCACCTTAAGGAGGAATTCAATGTTCCACCAACATGTACCATTTGTAACATGTACAATCATAGTACATGGAATTACAGGTACAACATGAAAAATAGAGCTCCCATGGAGAATAGCATGGAAGAAGAGAAAAGAAGACCCCCAAGAATGGGAAGGTATGCGTGTAAAGGCCACGAAATTACTCAGGAAGAAGAAGCTAAGAACATGCCGGTCGATCTACCACTTTCACATGCTACTGTTGCCAACAACCTGGGCACACCAAGGCGGAATGTGCCATGAAGAAAAAGTATGATGATTAAAGAAATTGCAGATTTGATGCAACTCAAAGAAAATCTGCCAAATGCCAACATGATGTAGCAGGATGACATACAAATGGAGGTTCAAGACATCTTGGTAGTCACAAGGGCTAAAGCTAATGAATCTGGTGTAGTAATAACTCCGATAGATAATCTGGACTCACCCAATGTCTGTGGACTAGGACCAACAAGAAAAGGTGAGGATTCAAACCACTAAGGAAATAGAAAGAAGGCAAGGCAAGACAAAGCTTTTCTGAGTTTGTTTGGTGGGTCTTGCTAGATGTGGAATGGTAGATTGGATCAAAAGAGAGCTATTAACAAACTCCTTTTGCCACATTTCATTGAAGTGGTCATGTGCTTCCCCCGCCCCCACATACTTCAACCAATGGGTGTCTGAATCATCTAGGAAGATGTATTGTTCTGGCCTAGGGAATCCCTCAGGTCTGTGCATTATATGGGAGCATGTATCGCCTACTGGCTTTGCTCTAATAGCTTGTTCAAGTTCTTGGCTGGAAATATTGGGTAGGTATGCTGAACTGAGCATGTATAGCGATGTAATCTCTTACTTGTCTGCCGTAGAGCAAACCTTGTACTAGTGCGTCTAGGCAAAATGTCAAGGGCAGCAAGGATATGCATCCAGGTCTCAGAGTCTTTTGGCTCTAGAAGAGGTGCACACCCCTCACTCTCCCTTTTATCTTCAAGTGTCTTATGGCATGTTTGGCACAAGTGGACTGCAGTGGATCACGTTGTTGTTGTGATAGAGTCCTCTACGATTGGTCTGTCGCTCATGGGGTGGACCTTCCACGTTTGTAGATTGTTCTTGAAGGTTAGATCTTTTTGCCGAATGCATATGTGGTCGGTATCCCAATCATGAATCATTTTTGACTCTCTCACGAATGGTATGCCAAGGATGGAATCATCAAAGACTGGATGACATCCAAAATTCATCACCACAAAGGTGTGGCATTCAGTAGTTCCCACGATCATAATCTTAAGATCCCTTAGTAGACCAATGGGTCTAGCTGTGGCTCCATTAGAAAGTTTAACCAATAAGGTGGTGTCAAACAAGACGGGTGCTCCCCATTCTTCCCAGTATTGTTTTGTAACAATGCTTACACCTGCTTCTCCATCCAAGATTGCTATAACTTAGAGGCCATCAAAGATTATTGGCAAGGCTTCATTGAGTTCATCACCTTCAAAGTACTGTCCAAGCTTATTTACTCGAACCATAGGGGTCCCAGTTACCTTATGGGGTATACGAAATTCTTCTTCCTTGGATTCATTAGAGCTCTCAGGCTCCATGGTTTTGTGCATGCCTACCATGAGGCATCCTTCCATCCAATTGTTCAGATCATTCCATATAGACTTGGGCTACTTTGGACTTGAGAAGATAGGGATTTGGACCTGAGAAGAGAGGAAGGAAGAGAGACCTGCAATGTCTCTTAGAATGGGGGTTGTTTTGCGAGGAAGGTTGGTTTGGCTTAGTCTTAAGCTCTTTTGAATGTAAGGGATGGGAACATGGATTTCTGTACTCGTTTCCCTAAAATGTTCATCTCCTAGGTTTCTAAGATATTCGGCCACCCTATTTTCCCTTTGTGGGGGTAGTTGGTCTGGAAGCTATCCAGGATATACTTGAGCTTCTTCAGTGGGTCTCAGGTTTGAGAGAGATGGGCACGGCTCAAGGTAGGCAGTAGGAGGGTCATCTTCTATTTGTGCTTAGCATTCCCGGACCAATTCTTGAACTGCCAAAAGTCTCTCCTTTTCCTCAATGGGGTTAGGATATTCAGTGAGATTTTTTGACAATTGGTGTGTGTCAATAGGTTCCCTGGCTTGATGGCAAGGTGTAGCAAATCTTCTTCTTTAGATGAAGAAGTCGATGCGTGAGTTGTAGTGCCGTCTTCCAAACTACTTTTGATAACCACCTGGCTTTCATCCTTGCCGATCTTTGTGGCTTTCTTTCTTGAGTGCGTAGACGCTCGCGCTTGTTCAGGGGCTCTTGCTTGGCCTTGGTTTTGTGAAGTTGATGCCTCTGCAACAGTATGTGCTATGACCCTTTGCCGGTTTTATAGTCTTGTTACAGCGTTGAGAGGGACTGCTCGGATGAAACCATCACTAACACTCATCAGCTTAAGGCTGGCTCGGATTACCTTCATGAGCCTTTCCCATCATTCTTGGTCTTAGTGCAAAATCCTTATTCATGTGATCAATACCACACCCTACGCACAATTGGGTCATGGTAGGAGCACTTGCAAAGGTACTTGCCATTGCCTTTGTGTTAGGACAACATGCATAATATGTTAACATACCCACAGACTCACATAAATAATTACATAACTATATACATACATGCATGCATGCATGTTATGTTTTTAACATACCCACAATGGTTAGTAGACCATGATTGCCATTTTGATTCATGGTCTTGATCTCGTGCCATGTCTCTATGTTGATGTAGTCAATGTACTATTATACATTCATGTTATCAAAGGTAGATCCAAACACGTAGTAGTTTAGGTTGATGATGGCATTGGAAAATTAGGTGCCCAAATCCACAAGATCATTTGGATCAGCTCCCAACAATTCACACATGTTTACCAATATGTTAACCACATATTGGTTAACATATTCCTACGACAACTATGTCCGCACACTCATGTAATGGGTGGCCACATTATATTATAAATCCCATCATTTGATGAGGGAAATTTCCTAAATACGCTCCCAAGTATTGAGCTTCGAAGGACAGACAAGAGGATCTTGGTCAAGTGGCCAAACCATATAGAAAAGCCTTGTAACTATGTTTTGGGCACCTCGGGTCACTTACTTCAAGGTGGCCTAGTGGGAAAAGGCTTGGAATTATAAAAGCCAATTTATCTTGTTTGTAACTCATTCTCCCATTTATGGAATAGAAGTGGAATGTTCTCTCTCCCTGTCTCTCTTGAAATTCTAATCTAGTGATGGGGTCTTTGGCAAAGGAAACACTAAAGAGGTGGTTTCCCTTCGGGTGCACTGATGATGTGCACAATTGGTTTAGGGTCCATAGGAGCCACTGGCAAAGGGAGATGATGGGTGATGGGTGATGGGTGCCTTAAGGGTGGCAAGGAAACACTAAAGAGGTGGTTTCCCTTCGGGTGCACTGATGATGTGCACAATTGGTTTAGGGTCCATAGGAGGCACTCGCAAAGGGAGATGATGGGTGATGGGTGCCTTAAGGGTGGCAGAGAGCGCATGGGCTCGAGGGGTTTAACAATGGAACGCATTTAAATATTTCCATGATCAATGGGGTTTGCCTAAAGAAATGGTTGGAATGGAAAGATGGACATTGGAGAGGGTTGCGGATGGCGCTATGTGTGAGTAGTTTATTTGGGGCTGGTGCTACCAGTAAGGCTTGATACCTAGGAGGAGAGGAAGGTAATGTTATAAATGAGCTTTGGGTTATCATTGGCACGGTGGCCAATTGCATAGAATAGCTTTCTCCCATGGATCACCCATTTGCACGCTTGTGGAGGGGTCCTTGACCAATATGTGGTCGTGTAGCCCTGGATTATGCTAGCCCAAGAGGAAACGGTCCATTAAGTGCTTGTCACTCAATTTTTCCCTTTCTTTGCGCACGAATCGAGGTACTTAATGTGTGCAATGTAGTCACGTAAGGTTTCCTCAAGTTTTTGTTCCAATTAGAATATTTGGATGAAAGGGGGATCCATTTGGGCCTGTAGGGTGAAAGCCAAGAATGAAGGCCTCTCTTGCTGATTTGAAAGTACCTTTGTGCCAAGGGTCCAAGGATTGGAACCATTGCACTGCCTTGCCTTCAAGGTTGAGTCTAAGGAGGTGGACTTTTGTTGCACCATCAAAAATTTCAAATGTTTGATAGATTTGGTTAAAGACCTCGATGTGGAATACGGGGCCTCCAACTCTGTGGAATTTCAGTAGGAGTTTGAAAATTTTCACCCACATGGGTTGTGTATGTGAGGTTTGTGGGTGCAAGTGTTATGCCACTCCTTCCTAGAGCTTGTGCTGCTAAGCTAGGAATGTCAAGTTGTGGCTCAAGGGGATGTGGTACATGGGTGGGGGTGGGAATAGATCCACTCTTAGAGGGGGAGATACGCGGGTGTGCATGGGGTGTCTATTCACGTCGGGATGCATGTATGGAGGGGCCCGCTAGATGAGGGCTCTTCATAAATCATTTTGCCCTCAGAGCCAAATGTGTGTGGTGTGGCATCCACATGTGAATGGGCAATGTGGACAACTATTCCTATAAGGAGAATAATGCAATTTAGAATATGCACTGGCATTCTACATAGGTGACAATATTGGTCCACATCTCTTACTATCACCAACAAGGTGAAGTTATTATAACTTATCACTTCTACATTCCAAATGATAGAGTCCATGATTCACTCCTTTTTCAGCACTGTTTCTTATTGCATGCAAAGTGGTTACTAGAAAAGTGATTATGCCCAAACAGCAATAGGTGTGGCTAGATGGGGCTAACGCTATTGTAAAAAGAAAATTGATGCATGAATAATTAAAGAAAGATGGCACAACTCTAAAGTGCATAGCACATGTAGCATCCTTCTTAAAGGCTAACTTGTCTCAAAAAGGAGCTAAAGCATCCTATCCTTCTAAGGAAAGGGAGGTTGCCCATGTGTTTTAGAAGATCAAAGTAGGCTATGTGAACAACAAGATTAAGTAGGGGATGTGAACAAGGAGATTAAGTGGAACTATGAAGCTATTCCAAATTCACGTTCACTACACATTGTTCGCCGGTCAACCGATGTGATTTTACAAGTCTTGTGACCAAACAATGTTTGAGATTTTGTGGTGCATGGAAATGGAACAAATGTGCCAATAAAGCATATGTGCAACCTTCGGATTATAACACTCTAGCACCCTTAAGTGATTCAAGTGACGCTATAAATGATGAGGATGCATATGATAAAGGAGCTAATGAAGGCCATCATGATGTTTTAAGTGAGCATTTGTGTGTTAGGGATAATTTTGCAGTAAATGATGAGGCTGACAATGAGGAAGGTGTTTATTTCTACTTGTTTACGTGCAATTTCAAACAAAGAGCAAGAAACAAAGACATATGTTGACGAATGGAGAAATGAAATTGCAACAAACGGGTCCTATACCGATTTATTCTATAAACAGATGGATTCCTTATCCTTTAAACTCCTAAGCAATGCCCCTATAGTTGTAATACTTTCACGTCTTATCCAATGTATCAAGATACTAATGATGCCTATTCTAAGAAAAAGGCATATGTTTACAATCACTTTAGAAACCTATGAATCGATTTAATTTGTTGAGCCAGGTGTGCAGATGCTCACCCAATCGTCACCTTGGCCAATGTGCTTAGAGCGTTCTTTCTTTTGGGATGTGTCCTTCTTTAGCTTGGCGTGCGATCCTGTGATGACATTCAATGGGATAGTGGAATGCTCAACAAGTTGAGGGATGGCATGCATGTGAATGTGGAGTGAGAAACTAATTACAAAGGGAAATCCTTGAAGTAACGGTTGTTGATTCCACAGCTCGTGACATAGTCGTGTGACTTGCATGCTTTTCTTTTGAGGGCATTCAACCACTCTATGGGGTCCTTGGCAAAAGAAACACTAAAGAGGTGGTTTCCCTTTGGTGGGTGCACGGATGATGTGCACAATTGGTTTAGGATCCATAGGAGGCACTGGCAAAGGGAGATGATGGGTGCCTCAAGGGTGGCAGAGTGGATGGGCTCTAGGGGTTTAACGGATGAAAAACAAGTAGAGGGAGAGGAGACACACACACAAGAGCAAACCTTAATGTATTATGCAAACCCTAACCATAGAGGGAAGCCATGTCTCTTATCACACAATGCATAAAAGCCATAATCCATAAGCTACAACACACTACATGTGTTGTGTCCACACACAGCTAACCCTAGCTAATGTCCACACACTATGACTAGCTGGATGCGATCATTTATGTCTCACACATGTTACTACCTAACATGCTAGCACATAGTGCAACTGGCACAAGCTGACATCGAGCTTGAATCTCAACAGCCCCTCTCAAGCTCATGATGTACTGCCATAGATGAAGATGTAGATGAGCTTGGGCTATCAAAGCTCTCAACACTCCCCCTCAAGCTCATCCCATGTACTCCCAACATAGTACGGAAGTACTCAAACTTCTCCCTGCTAAGTGGCTTTGTAAAGATGTTGGCCACCTGCTCTTCAGTCTTCACATACTGCAAATCCACTGTACTCCAACACTTTCTGTCTGACAAAATAATAGTGTCCGCGTATGAAAAACTGGATTCTTGGCCAACTGTATGCTGCTCATGTTGTCAAAAATGAATGACAACCTTGCCATCAATAGGCTCATCCAAATCAGAGACTCTTTAACCATACTCCTTCACATGTAGCAATGGCTGCACCCTTGTATTCAGCCTCTGTACTAGATAAAGCAATAGTAGGTTGCTTCTTGCTGCTCCAACTCACCACTACACTTCCAAATGTAAAGGCATAACCACTAGTAGACCTCATGTCATACGAGCTACCTGCCCAATCATATTTGTGTAGCCATGTACATCCAAGACTTTACCATGCTCATAAAGAAGACCATAATGTGCAGTGGTCTTTACATAGCGCATAATGTGTCTCACTCCATCCAAATGAGGTTTTCTGGGGCTCTGCATAAATTGGCTTACTAGCTCCACATCATAATTGAGATCCGGTCATGTGATAGTCATGTAAATAAGACTGCCACCATCTTTCTATACATAGATGGATCATCCAACTCTTTAGCTTGCAGCTTCACATTCTACTCCAAAGGTGTACTCATTGGCTTACACCCTGTCATCCCATATTTTGCCAACATATCCAGTGCATATTGGCATTGCACTAACCATGTCCCTGCGCATGGTCCTTGATCACTTCAATCCCAAGAAAATATCTCAATTCACCTAAGTCTTTCATATCAAACTACCCACTCAATGCCTTCTTGACATGCATAACATCTATAGCATGATCTCCTTTGACAATCAAGTCATCCACATAGATGACAAGTAAGACAATCCCATGATCTGTTTTCTTCACATAGAGTGAAGAATCTACTGAAGAAACCTGAAATCCAAGAGAGATAAGATATCGGCTTATCTTATCACCCCAAGCACGAGGTGCTTGCTTCAAACCATATAATGCTTGCTTCCTTCAAACCATATAATGCTTTCTTTAATCTGCATACATGAGTGGGATACCTCGGGTGTACATATCCTTGTGGCTGTGCCATATAAACTTCCTCTTTTAAATCACCATTTAGAAATGCATTTTTCACATCCATTTGATGCATTTCCCAACCATTTGCTGCAGCCATAGCAATGACTGCTCTCACTGTTCCCATCTTTGCAATTGGACTAAATGTTTCATCATAGTCCAAGCCTTGGGTTTGTGCATAACCCTTAGCTACCAATCGCGCTTTATGGCACTCAATGGAACCATCTGATTTGCATTTCACCTTATAAACCCATTTGCAACCAATGACATTTTTGCCTTATGGTGGTAAGGTAACCAAATCCCAAGTTTCATTATGGACCAATGCGTCCATCTCAACATCCATTGCCGTCTTCCAGGCATGCTTCCCAATAGCTTGTGTATAACATGTAGGTTCCACATGCTTCACCAAAGAGGTCATATATGCATAATGCATAGCAAAGTCACAATATGTCAACTTGTCAATTGGATACTTGACCCTTTGGGATCTCTGCAATGCATGTGGATCACTCTGGACACCTATCACTCTAGCATGTGGAGGCACATATCTATCCTGCCTTGCACCTGGTGTGCGTAAAACTGGTATGCCAAGTTCCTCATCCAAACTTTTTGAACTTGATGACTCATAATATATAATGCCAATTCCTTCAACCTTCTTTTTCCCTTTATCCATAGCACTACTCCCAGTGCTCACACTCTCATGTCTTAAGCGTCCTGACCATGGACGTATAGTGCTACTCTCAGACTGCTGGCCCAGACATAAAAATAGAACTTGCTTGTGGCAAGTTCAGATGCACATCAGCATCACAACGGAATCAATGACACCCTCATCCTTTGCCTGGTACCAACAACTTGCAAGTTCATCAAACACCACATCTTGTGAGATAATCACTTGCCTAGTTTGTTGATTGTAACATTTATATGCCTTGCGATCCTGTGCATACCCAACAAAAATGGCACTTTTCTGCCTTAGGATCTAACTTCTTCCTTCTCTCATCTGGCACATGCACATAAGCTATGCTACCAAGCACTTTGAGGTGTCCAATGTCTGGCCTAAAACCTATAAGATGCATCTCTAGCGTACTTCCATGTATGGCTACTGTGGATGTCTTATTAAGTACATACACTGTTGTGGCACACGCTTCTGCCCAATAATAGTCTGGCATGCTCTTTTCATTGAGCATCGTCCTCGCCACATCACCAATGACTCTATTTTTCCTCTCTCAGCAACACCATTTTGCTGAGGTGTGTACCTGCAAGTTAACTGCCTTCTTATGCCATGCTTTCTCAAGAAATTCTCAAAAGCATGTGAGGTGTATTCACCACCTCCATCTGTCCTCAATCATTTTATCCAAGAGCCATATTGCTTCTCTACAAAAGCTTTGAAGTCCATAAACTTTCCCAACACTTCACTTTTCTCTCTGAGAAAGTAAATCCAAGTCATTCTGCTGAAATCATTAATGAATGTCACATAATACAAGCTGCCTTTGGATGGGTTTTGTGCAGGACCCAATACATCACTATGAACTATCTCAAGTGGCTTGCTACTCATGTTGCCTTCTTTTAGGAAATGGCAACCTGGCTTGCTTTCCAAACTGGCAAGCATCACAAACATGCATATTCATCATACTTGAATCTAGGTAGCCCACTAACAATGCCTCTTGCCTGCATGTTCTTTAACCTTTGTATATTCACATGTCCAATCCTTTTATGCCACATGTCAATGTCCTGTACCACATTTTGGCTTTTAGAGAACATGGTTGATTTCAACTCAGGAATCCCAGCATCCAACTTAAATAACCTGCCTTCTTTCTTACCTTTGGCAATGACTCTACATCCATTTTGAAATCCTCAACGAAGTAACCATGCTTGTTGTTGAAATGAACCTATAAACCTTGTTCTACCATTTGACCAACTAAGGTCAAACTTTTTATATTAGAAGGCACATACAAGACATCTGCCATAGACTTTGTTTCACCATTGTGCATCACCAATGGTACACTTCCAACATGTGTGATAGCATGTTGGGAATCATCACCTATCTCCACATAGCCTTTCACATCCATAGGCTTCATATGTCCAAACCATTCGCCATGACAAGTCATATGGTTTGATGCTCCAGAGTCCATATACCAAGTGTCATCACTGTCACCATTTGTCATCATAGATCCCACAACATGTTTCATGGCAAACAAGTGATTTGCGCTGCTATCATTACTGCTTGATGCAAAATTTCCACAAATTGCATAATTTCCACAATTTTGTGCATAATGTCCACCATGTTGTGTTCTACCCCCTCTCAAATCATTTGTTTGCGATAACAATCACGTGCCATATGACCAAACTTCCCACGGTAATGGCATTCCACATTTTGCATAGATGTTTGTTGGCCTTGCCAATGTCCACTTCCATGAGGATTACCTCTGCCTCTCTCTGAGGTGTATATCCATGACCACCTCTAGCACCATATGTAGGCTGAAAATTCTATTGTGGTGACCTATCCTGCCATCCACGACCATTACCATGACCTCGTGATGCAAATCTCCCCCTGCCTCTAAATCCCCTTTGTGAGTAGAAAGCCTGATTCCTGTCATTATCATCATGGGCTAGTAGATGCATCATGAAAAGAGTCACTGAGTTTGATTTCCTCAACAAGCAAGAGAGAAACCAACTCATCAAAATCTCGTAAACCTGTACTCACTGAGTTTGATTTCCTCAACTAGCAAGAGAGAAACCAACTCATCAAAATCTGGTAAACCTGTACTCCAAACAGAGATAAATGTATCAAAAGACTTGTACTCCTTGTTGCCAAGACCACGCAAGGCAATGTCTACCAAATCATCATTAGGCATGGGGGCATTGATAGTTGCCAATGCATCTACATACTTCTTTATCTCTTGTACATTAATCATGAATACTCCTTCCTTTCTGCTTCACATTATGAATCTTTTGTCTCAATTGAGACTTACGAGCACTAGTATCTGTATCAAACAGCTTTACCAAAGTATCCCATGCATCCTTGGGATTCTCAGCATCATGTATATGTATGAGTATAGCATTCGAGATACATATAGACAAGTAATGCAAAACTTTGTATGCTCTCTCTGACCATTGCTCTACAACCTATTGTTGTGTAGGTTGTCGGGGTAGTTTTGGCTCTCGCTTTGCACCTATAACAAGGTTCCAAAATACTTTTCCTTTCAGAAAACTTTTAATCCTTTACTTCCATGCCTGGAAGTTCTTTCTATCCAACTTCTCACCCACAATCTGTACTGGGTTGTCTGACATATTTGCTCAATGCAAATGCACCTTTCGCACACGTCCAATTCTGTAAACAAGCCTTCCTCAGCTCAACCACACTCTAATAAGTGTTCTAGATACTCCAAAGTACTCAGCGAACTTCACTATTGATGTAGAAAATCAAACTCATTGCATTCAAATTAAACTGGCATACGCAGTCCAAAGCACCCTATTTTGGCACGCTTTCCAAGGCTTCCAATTGCAATGTAGTGGTTCAATCGAGTGTGAATAACTAGAATTGACACCTAAACAAGCTCAATGTTGCATATCAACACCAACCAAGGTGCGTACATACCAAAAATATCAAATCCCTTCTCTGTTTTGAGAAAAACCAATAAAACTAGTAAAAACCAATAGGTAAAAGTGCTCTAACTCCTTTCATTCTTGTCCAAATTGAGAGACTAGGCATTCGTTAGCTTAGCAATGATGTCTACTAACTCCATGTAAAAGGAATTAGACCAATTGTAAAAGTTGAGGGAGTAATTAGCTAATTAATGACCCTCTATTTCACTAATCACAGTATATAGCCTATTTAATCCGCTCATAATCAGCCCATAATCAGCCCCATAATGCATAATTGTTCTAACCAACCACATAGAAACCTTCTCAATTATGTGTATCACAAAATTGCTAAGCAAATAACAGGTTTAATCAATCACAAAACTAGAATTTGGCCTCCACTTTGCAAAAGGATGACAATTCTGCTCTGTTTCTTCCCTTCAGTTTGCGCGTTGCTGTAGGGGAGGATTGAGTGGTTCGTTGTGGTAAACTGGAGGTATAGGTGGGTCCCCAACACTCATAGGCATGTACCCAATCCATCATTGAGGTGATTCTTGTAAAAACCCGGCTCTAATTGCATCAACAATGGACCCCACTTCTCTATTTTTGTGAGGGCTTCAAAACAGTGAATTTCCACTCACTAATATGCATCAAACTTGCTCCAAATTCAATGTAGGGCTTGCACATGAGTTGCCAATACATTCCCATTTGCCAGATACATGATTCTTTGTCAGATTTGCAACCATTTGCCTCATACATTCACCACACTCAAGCTTGAATGGAGAGCTTGCAAAACATACTTTTTCTTTGCTTTGGGCAACTAAAATCTAATGTTGTTTGTGTTTTTGCACCTGCAATCCGCTCAAGGATGTTTAGAAGTCCTTACCTGGTAGGCCAAGCTCTCAAATTTGATGAAAATTGGTGTGCTCCAAGCTTCACAGCTCCAATGGCAAGCTTCACAGCTTTTCTTCATAGCTTCTTCTCCCTCTTCTCTCACTCACTCATAAACCCTAATAGAGAGCAGCAGGCTCTAATGCCATGATGAAAAACAGGTAGAGGGAGAGGAGACACACACACAGGAGCAAACCCTAACCATAAAGGGAAGCCATGTCCCTTCTCACACAATGCATAAAATCCATAATCCAGAAGCTACAACACACTACATGTGTTGTGTTCACACACAGCTACTTAGCTATCTAATGTCCTTACACTATGACCAGCTGGACGTGGTCATTTATGTCTCACACATATTACTACCTGACATGCTAGCACATAGTGCAACTGGCACAAGCTGACATCGAGCTTGAATCTCAACATTAACAATGGACCTAGTTTCAATCTTTCCATGATGAACGGGGTTTGCCTGGAGAGAAAACGGTTGGAATGGAAAGATGGGCACTTGAGAACGTTGTGATGGCGCTATGTATGAGTAGTTAGTTGGGGGTGGTTCCACTAGTATGGCTTGATGCCCGAGAGAAGAGGAAGGTAATGTTACAAATGAGCTTTGGGTTGTGATTGGTGGAGTGGCCAATTGCATAGAATAGCTTTCTTGCATGTTGTCATCAAGAAAGATCACCCATTGCAAGCTTGATCAAAGCTGGAGGGGTCCTTGACCAATATATAGTCGTGTAGCCCTAAATTGTGCTAGCCCAAGAGGAAATGGTCCATTAAGTGCTTGTCACTCAATTTCTCCCTTTCTTTACAACACAAATCGAGGTACTTAATGTGTGTAATGTAGTTGCATAAGGTTTCCTCAATTGTTCCAATTGGAATAGTTGGATGACGGGGCTCCATTTGGGCATGTAGGGTGAAACCCAAGAATGAAGGCCTCTCTTGTTGATTTGAAAGCACCTTTGTGTTGAGGGTCCAAGGATTGGAACCATTGCACTGCCTTGCCTTCAAGGTTGAGTCCAAGGAGGTGAACTTCTATTGCATCGTCAAAAAATTTCAAATGCTTGACAGATTTAGTTAAAGACCTCAATGTAGAATATGGGGTCTCCAACTTCATGGAATTTTAGCAGAAGTTTGAAAAATTTTGCCCACATGGGTTGTGTATGTAAGGTTTGTGGGTGCAAGTGTTGTGCCACTCCCCTTCTTAGAGCTTGTGCTAAGCTCGGAATGTTACGTTATGGCTCAAGGGGATGTGGTACATGGGTGGGGGTGGGAATAGATCCACTATTAGAGGGGGAGATACGTGGGTGTGTGCAGGGTGTCTATTCACGTTGGGGTGCATGTATGGAGGGGCCCCACTAGATGAGGGCTATTCATAAATCATTTTGCCCTCATGGCCAAACATGTGGTGTGTTGCGTCCACATGTGAATGGGAAATGGTGGTGGGTGGCCGGGGCACCACTGAATGGAATGGAGGCACTAGGGGTACGCAACCATGACCGAAAGATATCCATGGTGTGCGGGGAAGCTTAGAAAAGCTTAAACGATACACGCATGTGCTCGAAATAGGTGTTTTGCCTCTCTTTTGTCTTGCACATGAATACACCTTTAAGGTAAAAATTGGTCTCTTGAGGGGTTCTATGCGTGTAAAAATGACCCTAGTGAGCTGGGGAGGTAGACCATAAGCATTGCTAAAGCTTTGGAAATTTTAAAAATTTTAGAAAAAAAATTTCAAGATTTTTTTCAGAATGTCCGCCTTGACGCTTAGGTGCGAACACCCGTGGTAAGTTTTTTTCTTCGTATTTGGACTTTCATAACACCACCTATGATAGCATCGTGCGTAGACCCTTCATGATGGCGACAAAGAGAATTGATCAAGAACTGGGACACACATCAACTCTACCTCTACAAAGGGACTCAAACGCTCAAAGTAATTTTTTATACTTGGCATTCACATCAAATGGCCAGGGGTCCCTTTGCCGAAGACTCTGTGACCATGCTAAGAGCAACGATCTCTTGGTTTGTGATGCTTGTGATCAAACCCTTCATGATGTGCGGGTGCCATACATACACGATTGCTTATGTCAATAGTGTCGAAGTCAACCACGACTAGATGAAAATCTTGGCTACACTTGATACCCTCCCAAATCACAAACCCAACAAGATTCCTCAGGTTAAAGTCATGATGATCCTCTGGGATGGGGAGTGCATCAAATCCGGTCCTCTGCCGGCACCACTGTGCTTCCACACAAAGTACTCTCTCACACCCAACAATAAGTGGTAAGTCTTCCACCCTAGAACTAAACTGACCAAGAATATGGATTGGACTCCCAAACTGAGAATGGTCTACAATGGTGGCAAGTCCACATCTACCCTATGGTCCACACCAATCTCATATTCTTTGGAGGCATGGAAAACTCTTGGAAAACCCACACTTATACAAGAAAACACTTACATTCAAATTTCACATGAAATTCATTTAATGGAGTGTTGGGTATTTCATTCCTATAATTTCCATAGAAAATAACCAGTTGGAGTGAAGATTTCATGTCATAAATGTAGGAGCACTCCAAGACTGGATTATCATTGGAAACGAGTGGATTGATGCCACTCACTGTGCTGCCAAATCAATTGGCAAGAAGAAACGGCCACCATGAAAGTCAATGGCAAAAAGGTCATAGTCCTCTTGTGCCCCTAGGAGGAACACACACACACACCTTCACCCCCGACTTCCCTTTCCCCTTAAGTCCCATTCTCATCACTGGCAGTCTCCCCTGTTACCACACCCCAGGCCTCACCAGCAAAGCTAGTCAAATAGGCACTGTCAGTACCCTCCAATAATGACAATCAAGCCTCGTCGTCTTGATAATTCCCCTCAACTCTACATCCTTGACCACCCACACTGCAAGTAATGCGACCTCTTACCTTTATCATGACACAATCAATGGTCGGTACCCAAGAATCATCATAAAGCTTTGGGGTTCTACGATGGCTACACAGAACTCTAGATCCCAAAATGGCCATCCCAAAAACCCAAGTGCAAGAAGCCAACTAAGCCAACAAAAACCAACCCTAAGCCAAAGCTTCAATGTTGGCTAGTCCCCAACCGCTTGTTACGAGCACAAGGCTACTATGAAGGCAACACTCGCCTCTAGATACCTAAGCATGCCGCCTGTGCTCATCCCCAACAATAACTCCTCGAGAAGCTGTGGACGAAAGGCCCCATGGCCGAAAGTTACGTAACCCTAAGCACAATGCAGCCAATAACGCTGGGTGCCTACTACCAATGTGCTCAAAGCTCAAGGATTCCATGAAGGCAACACACACATGTGGCTCCCAAAGCCCCAATCAAAAGCCTATCCTCCACCGTCAACCACCTACTCCTCAGTCAAAGCCTCGGTGATCAAAACCTAGCAAGCCTCGTCAAACCATGGGCCTTCATCACTCGTCAACAATGATGGGTGCCCAAGTGCCTTTTAGATGCCCAAGGTTTCCATAATGACAACTCCATAATTTGGCTCTCACAACATACCCCTCAGGAGTTTGCCTGCCCAAACCACACCAACCACGCTAGTACCTAGCCAATCGTCAAATCCATGCTAGTACCTATCCAACAAAGATGGTATGGCGACCAACAGGCAAGCAAGTCCCCTCTTCCTCTACTAAATCCTACGGACCAACCCATGGGTACTTTAAAGTTCAACTCGCTTAGCCCTTTTAACCCACGATGCTCCACCCCGCCTTCTCAACTTCACCACCACCGAACCAAGGGGTAGTGCTCCAAATGTCAAAGCTTATCCAACCACTCAATGATAAACTCAAGGGTAAGCTCACAAATCTAGCCAAATGGGCTAATCAGTACAAAACCCTCTTTAGGGGTGCTGACCAATAAACACATGTAAGTTCCCACCCACATGAGGAGCTTAAAAAAATATCTAGGTGATTAGGACCACGGGCACACCTTTTGCCCTCACCTATGCACAACACCTGTAATTCTCATTGGGCTGTGTCCTATGTGCACACACCCCACAAAGGTTCATCATCGATAGCATCCAAGTACATCTCTGGATGGGGGGACCATGGTGGGTGCAAGCCTAGTCAATGGTATGACCCATCGCTTGGATTTTCTTAATCACCCCCGCTTCACCCTAATAACTATGCTTCATGCCTAATCCATCCTACCCATAACTTCTTCTTTGGCTCCCCACCACTAGATCCTTGTTATTTATCAACTACCACTCCTATTAACATCGAATCCATGTTCCTTGAAATAAAATGGTAGAAGAAGACAAAGCACCAAAAGAAAAAGAGAGAGCACCACAACCCGATAACTCAACATCCATGGCAGCCAAAATACCCATTACGGTTTCTTGACAATGATGCTAGAGATTCATGTACATTGCCATCGGCATACAGCATCTCGGAGTGCATGCGTGTTGCCTCCTTGTCCCTCCAAAATTCCCCCCTCGCCACTTGCTTACTAACACCATTGTTTTACTAACCCTTTCTTAATAATAACACCTACCACTTGGATACTGGTCATTAAGTATTCCGTGCTAGTCTACTCATTAAAATACTTTGACTTCTCTAAAGAGGATGTTCTGCCACAAAGGTAACAAAAAAAGAAAAAAACACCAAAAAAACAAGAGAACTACTAGGCCCATATAAGAAAGCAAACTCATAAGAGCCCATCAGACTAGCTAGATACTTAATCACCAACCCAGTACTCCACTAACTTCTTTCCATCTTACTAACTCCCCCACCCCCTCTCATTTCTGAAGAGACAAGAGAACCAACCAAGTGCAACACTTCCCAACGTGCCTTGACAATCTCTTACCAATCACAAGGACAAGATCGCATTTAGGAAGGGGAGTATGTTAACCACATATTGGTTAACACATTTCTATGACAACTATATCCACACACTTATGTAATGGGCGCCCGCATTATATTGTAAATCTCATCATTTGATGAGGGAAATGCCTTAAATATGCTCCCAAGTATTGAGATTCAAAGGATAGAGGAGAGGATCTTGGTCAATTGGCCAAACCATAGACAAAAGCCTTGTAACTATGTTTTGGGCGCCTTGGGTCATGGTAGGAGCAATTGCAAAGGTACTTGCCATTGCCTTCGTGTTAGGACAACATGCATAATATGTTAACATACCCACAGACTCACATAAATAATTACATAACTATATTTATACATGCATGCATGCATGTTATGTTTTTAACATACCCACAATGGTTAGTAGACCATGATTGCCATTTTGATTCATGGTCTTGATCTCGTGCCATGTCTCTGTGTTGATGTAGTCAATGTACTATTATACATTCATGTTATCAAAGGTAGATCCAAACACGTAGTAGTTTAGGTTGATGATGGCATTGGAAAATTAGGTGCCCAAATCCACAAGATCATTTGGATCAGCTCCAACAATTCACACATGTTAACCAATATGTTAACCACATATTGGTTAACATATTCCTACGACAACTATGTCCGCACACTCATGTAATGGGTGGCCACATTATATTATAAATCCCATCATTTGATGAGGGAAATTTCCTAAATACGCTCCCAAGTATTGAGCTTCGAAGGACAGACAAGAGGATCTTGGTCAAGTGGCCAAACCATATAGAAAAGCCTTGTAACTATGTTTTGGGCGCCTCGGGTCACTTACTTCAAGGTGGCCTAGTGGGAAAAGGCTTGGAATTATAAAAGCCAATTTATCTTGTTTGTAACTCATTCTCCCATTTGTGGAATAGAAGTGCAGTGTTCTCTCTCCCTGTCTCTCTTGAAATTCTAATCTAGTGATGGGGTCTTTGGCAAAGGAAACACTAAAGAGGTGGTTTCCCTTCAGGTGCACTGATGATGTGCACAATTGGTTTAGGGTCCATAGGAGAGGCACTAGCAAAGGGAGATGATGGGTGATGGGTGCCTTAAGGGTGGCAGAGAGCACATGGGATCGAGGGGTTTAACAATGAAACGGGTTTAAATTTTTCCATGATCAATGGGGTTTGCCTAAAGAGGAAATGGTTGGAATGGAAAGATGGACATTGGAGAAGGTTGCGGATGGCGCTATGTGTGAGTAGTTTATTTGGGGCTGGTGCCACCAGTAAGGCTTGATACCTAGGAGGAGAGGAAGGTAATGTTATAAATGAGCTTTGGGTTATCATTGGCGCGGTGGCCAATTACATAGAATAGCTTTCTCCCATGGATCACCCATTTGCAGGCTTGTGGAGGGGTCCTTGACCAATATGTGGTCGTGTAGCCCTGGATTATGCTAGCCCAAGAGGAAACGGTCCATTAAGTGCTTGTCACTCAATTTTTCCCTTTCTTTGCAACACGAATTGAGGTACTTAATGTGTGCAATGTAGTCACGTAAGGTTTCCTCAAGTTTTTGTTCCAATTAGAATATTTGGATGAAAGGGAGATCCATTTGGGCCTGTAGGGTGAAAGCAAGAATGAAGGCCTCTCTTGCTGATTTGAAAGTACCTTTGTGCCAAGGGTCCAAGGATTGGAACCATTGCACTGCCTTGCCTTCAAGGTTGAGACTTAATGATGGCGACAAACAGAATTGATCTAGAACTGGGACACACATCAACTCTACCTCTACAAAGGGACTCAAACGCTCAAAGTAAATTTTTATACTTGGCATTCACATCAAATGGCCAGGGGTCCCTTTGCCGAAGACTCTGTGACCATGCTAAGAGCAACGATCTCTTGGTTTGTGATGCTTGTGATCAAACCCTTCATGATGTGCGAGTGCCATACATACACGATTGCTTATGTCAATAGTGTCGAAGACAACCACGACTGGATGAAAATCTTGGCTACACTTGATACCCTCCCAGATCACAAACCCAACAAGCTTCCTCACGTTAAAGTCATGATGATCCTCTGGGATGGGGGGTGCATCAAATCTGATCCTCTGCCGGCACCAACTGTGCTTCCACACAAAGTACTCTCTCACCCCCAACAATAAGTGGTAAGTCTTCCACCCTAGAACTAAACTGACCAAGAATATGGATTGGACTCCCAAACTGAGAATGGTCTACAATGGTGGCAAGTCCACATCTAGCCTATGGTCCACACCAATCTCATATTCTTTGGAGGCGTGGAAAACTCTTGGAAAACCCACACTTATACAAGAAAACACTTACATTCAAATTTCACATGAAATTCATTTCATGGAGTGTTGGGTATTTCATTCCTATAATTTCCATAGAAAATAACCAGTTGGAGTGAAGATTTCAGGTCAAAAATGTAGGAGCACTCCAAGACTGGATTATCATTGGAAACGAGTGGATTGATGCCACTCACTGTGCTGCCAAATCAATTGGCAAGAAGAAACGGCCACCATGGAAGTCAATGGCAAAAAGGTCATAGTCCTCTTGTGCCCCTAGGAGGAACACACACACACACACCTTCACCCCCGATTTCCCTTTTCCCTTGAGTCCCATTCTCATCACTGGCAGTCTCCCCTATTACCACACCCCAGGCCTCACCAGCAAAGCTGGTCAAATAGGCACTGTCAGTACCCTCCAATAATGACAATCAAGCCTCGTCGTCTTGATAATTCCCCTCAACTCTACATCCTTGACCACCCACACTGCAAGTAATGAGACCTCTTACCTTTATCATGACACAGTCAAGTGGCCAAACCATATAGAAAAGCTTTGTAACTATGTTTTGGGCGCCTCGGGTCACTTACTTCAAGGTGGCCTAGTGGGAAAAGGCTTGGAATTATAAAAGCCAATTTATCTTGTTTGTAACTCATTCTCCCATTTGTGGAATAGAAGTGGAGTGTTCTCTCTCCTTGTCTCTCTCGAAATTCTAATCTAGTGATGGGGTCTTTGGCAAAGGAAACACTAAAGAGGTGGTTTCCCTTCGGGTGCACTGATGATGTGCACAATTGGTTTAGGGTCCATAGGAGGCACTGGCAAAGGGAGATGATGTGTGATGGGTGCCTTAAGGGTGGCAGAGAGCGCATGGGCTCGAGGGGTTTAACAATGGAACGCGTTTAAATCTTTCCATGATCAATGGGGTTTGCCTAAAGAGGAAATGGTTGGAATGGAAAGATGGACATTGGAGAAGGTTGCGGATGGCGCTATGTGTGAGTAGTTTATTTGGGGCTGGTGCCACTAGTAAGGCTTGATACCTAGGAGGAGAGGAAGGTAATGTTATAAATGAGCTTTGGGTTATCATTGGCGCGGTGGCCAATTGCATAGAATAGCTTTCTCCCATGGATCACCCATTTTGCAGGCTTGTGGAGGGGTCCTTGACCAATATGTGGTCGTGTAGCCCTGGATTATGCTAGCCCAAGAGGAAACGGTCCATTAAGTGCTGTCACTCAATTTTTCCCTTTCTTTGCAACACGAATCGAGGTACTTAATGTGTGCAATGTAGTCACGTAAGGTTTCCTCAAGTTTTTGTTCCAATTAGAATATTTGGATGAAAGGGGGATCCATTTGGGCCTGTAGGGTGAAAGCCAAGAATGAAGGCCTCTCTTGCTGATTTGAAAGTACCTTTGTGCCAAGGGTCCAAGGATTGGAACCATTGCACTGCCTTGCCTTCAAGGTTGAGTCTAAGGAGGTGGACTTTTGTTGCACCATCAAAAATTTCAAATGTTGGATAGATTTGGTTAAAGACCTCGATGTGGAATACGGGGCCTCCAACTCCGTGGAATTTCAGTAGGAGTTTGAAAATTTTCACCCACATGGGTTGTGTATGTGAGGTTTGTGGGTGCAAGTGTTATGCCACTCCTTCCTAGAGCTTGTGCTACTAAGCTAGGAATGTCAAGTTGTGGCTCAAGGGGATGTGGTACATGGGTGGGGGTGGGAATAGATCCACTCTTAGAGGGGGAGATACGCGGGTGTGCATGGGGTGTCTATTCACGTCGGGATGCATGTATGGAGGGGCCTACTAGATGAGGGCTCTTCATAAATCATTTTGCCCTCACAGCCAAATGTGTGTGGTGTGGCGTCCACATGTGAATGGGCAATGTGGACAGGGTAACACCGAATGGAATGGAGGCACTGGGGGGCATGTAACCATGACCGAAAGGTGTCCATGGTGTGTGGGGAAGCTTAGAAAAGCTTAAACAATGCATGCATGGCTCAAAATAGGTGTTTTGGCTCTCTTTTGTCTTTTGAGGGGTGAATGCACTCTTAAGGTAAAAATTGGTCTTTTGAGGGGTTTTATGCGTGTAAAAATGACCCTAGTGAGTTGGGGAGGTAGACCATAAGTATTGCTAGTAGCGATTTGGAAATTTTAAAAAAGTTTACTTTTTTCAGGATTTTTTTTCGTAACATGCGCCTAGACGCTTAGAAGCGTACACTTGAATGCTTAGGTGTGAATGCCTATTGGCAAGTTTTTTTTTGTATTTGGATTTTCATAATGCTGCCTATGACAACACGCTGGGCAAGACCCTTCATGCGACAAACACAACTGACCCATGACTGGGGCACACGTCATGCTTACCTCCACAAAGGGACTCAAACACTCAAAGTAAATTTATATACCTGGCCCTCACATCCCATGGCCAGGGGTCCCTTTGCTAAAGACTTTGTGACCACACCAAGAGCAATGATGTCTTTGTTTGCAATTCTTGTCATCCAACCCTTGATGATGCGCGGTGCCATACACGATCACTTCTGTCAATAGTGACAAAGTCGACCACGACTGGATGAAAATCCTGGCTACAATTGATACCCTCCCAGATCGCAAACTCGGCACACAATTCATGCTCCCAAAGGCCAGTCCCTTCATGAACCCTACAAGGTCATTGCCTTGATTAACACCCTAAGTGTAAGTGTAGCTCCCCAACACAGAACAACCACCGTGCTAGATTTTCCCTTTGGTAGAAATATGCAAAGAAAGCATGCCTTGCTGTCTCCCATAGCTAGCCACAATCTTTTGGCATGGGAAACATGGGTCTCCCTAGGCAAACCATCTCTTCATACTGCCCATGCCAAAATTCAATTGCCTAATGGACAATGTATACAAAGACTTGGGTCTTTTATACAAACTGTACATACTGTCTCTAACCCATTGTCTTGTAAGTTTTATGTGGTTCCCATAGGTGAGAAACACAAAGCAGTCATCCTCGGAGGAAGCTGGGTCCAGAATGTTACAAGTACAATCAACTCTGCGCTAACAATACAGCTACCTCAAGCTTCCCCAAGGCAAAGGCATGATGATCCTTTGGGACGGGGAGTGCATTGAATCTGGTCCTCTTCTCACACAACTACTTCCACACAAAGTACTCTCTCACCCACAACGATAACTGGTAAGTCTTCCACCCCTCTTGAACTTCCACCAGAACTAAACCCACCAAGAATATGGATTGGACTACCCAACTGAGAATGGTCTACAATGGTGGGCAAGCCCACATCTACCCTATGGTCCACACCAATCTCATATTCTTTGGAGGCATGGAAAACTCTTGGAAAACCCATAGTTATATAAGAAAACACTTACATTCAAATTTCACATGAAATTCATTAAATTCATTTAATGAGTGTTGGGTATTTCATTCCTATAATTTCTATAGGAAATAACGAGTTGGAGTGAAGATTTCATGTCATATATGCGAGAGAACTCTAAGGCCAGATTATCATTGGAAAAGTGTGGATTGATACCACTCACTTCCAAATCAATTGGCAAGAAGAAACGGCCACCATGGAAGTCAATGGCAAAAAGGCAAAGGCCACAGTCCTCTTGTGGCAAAATGGTAGTAGATAAGGATGTAGAGGATCTTCAGAGAAAGTTACATGTTGATGAGGATTACCAAGGCAAAGATGATGGAGTTAATGACACTGAGGATGTTCTTGTACCCTTGCCTATGGTGCTAGATCCCTTGTTTTACAAAAGTTGAGCAGGAATCCTCAAGCCACAAAAACATATACTACAGATGTAAATCAATGCTTCATCATAGTAATCTTTGATAGCATCGAATCTTAGGAACATGACTTCATCATTAAATGTGATATCCACCAATGATCAGATCTTTTGTATATGGCTATAAGGCAAATTCTCCCATTTGATCCCCTGAGCGAACGTCATCTTACCAAAAGATGCTATCTAGAAGATACTCCTAATTTATGCACCATGGCTTAGTAAGCAAGTAACCATGGAATTATAGTCCTCATTAGGAGAAAAGCACTATGGGACATAGTGGCAAGACATTATAATCTCTCAAATCCTCATTTTGCAGATCTCTTGGAGATGAAGATGGTCTCTTTTATTATTCAAGGATGCTACAAAGAGATGGAGAAGAGAACACCAACCTCAGAAGAGGGGAGGGTACAAAATCATAGAAGAAGACAACGTTATCACCAACAAGGTGAAGTTATTATAACTTACCACTTCTACATTCCAAATGATAGAGTCCATGATTCACTCCTTTTTCAGCACTGTTTCTTATTGCATGCAAAGTGGTTACTAGAAAAGTGATTATACCCAAACAGCAATAGGTGTGGCTAGATGGGGCTAACGCTATTGTAAAAAGAAAATTGATGCATGAATAATTAAAGAAAGATGGCACAACTCTAAAGTGCATAGCACATGTAGCATCCTTCTTAAAGGCTAACTTGTCTCAAAAAGGAGCTAAAGCATCCTATCCTTCTAAGGAAAGGGAGGTTGCCCATGTGTTTTAGAAGATCAAAGTAGGCTATGTGAACAACAAGATTAAGTAGGGGATGTGAACAAGGAGATTAAGTGGAACTATGAAGCTATTCCAAATTCACGTTCACTACACATTGTTCGCCGGTCAACCGATGTGATTTTACAAGTCTTGTGACCAAACAATGTTTGAGATTTTGTGGTGCATGGAAATGGAACAAATGTGCCAATAAAGCATATGTGCAACCTTCGGATTATAACACTCTAGCACCCTTAAGTGATTCAAGTGACGCTATAAATGATGAGGATGCATATGATAAAGGAGCTAATGAAGGCCATCATGATGTTTTAAGTGAGCATTTGTGTGTTAGGGATAATTTTGCAGTAAATGATGAGGCTGACAATGAGGAAGGTGTTTATTTCTACTTGTTTACGTGCAATTTCAAACAAAGAGCAAGAAACAAAGACATATGTTGACGAATGGAAAAATGAAATTGCAACAAACGGGTCCTATACCGATTTATTCTATAAACAGATGGATTCCTTATCCTTTAAACTCCTAAGCAATGCCCCTATAGTTGTAATACTTTCACGTCTTATCCAATGTATCAAAATACTAATGATGCCTATTCGAAGAAAAAGGCATATGTTTACAATCACTTTAGAAACCTATGAATCGATTTAAAATAGTATGCCATTTGGTATTTGTTTACATGTAAAATTATTGATTGTAACTACTTTCTGTCAAGCAATGTTCTTTCACGCTGATGTTCGAACTCGTGCCTTTATTTTTATATCTTTCTGGCTTCTAACACCAATAAACACTTGCTAACTACTAATTAGCACATCTGGATATAAGGTAGACTACTAGGGTTTACTAGAGTTTTATTATTTTGTGAGCTTTTAGTTTAGAGATTTCAAAATATTTTTAAAAATAAATAAGGGATTTTTGTATAGACACTTGAATTATAAATATCTCAAAATCTAAGTAATACTCTCATCAAATTGCCATCAGCCTATTCTGTCTTGTGCATATGCCCATAAACATGCTACAGATTGTGTAAGCTTTTTCCTCTTTCTTGTCTTTATCTCTCTCGTTCAATAGATAGTCCCTTTAATATCTCAAAGATCTACCACTTTCTATGTATCCATCTTTCTTAAATATCTCATCACAGGTCTTTCTTGTTCTTTGAATTATTCTAATATGTGACAACATAAAATAATTGATTGCACAATGTACTTAGTGGGCAAAAATGTGCTCACTCCATGGAATAGATGAAACATTTAAATGACTTCTTTTCATTTAGCTTACGCAAATAATTGAACCATACAACATAATGCATCATTGACCAAACAAAAATACTATTTTTGAGAACCCCATCATGAGTGAACTATGACCCTCCAAAAAATACAACCAATAAATAGACAATATTTCATGTACAAAAGCATAAAAGAATACTTTCAAGGAAGAAAATCTGTTTATAAAATATTCTCTTCAATAACTACCCTTAACTTCTTGAGTGAGAGAATTTTAAATAACAACCGCTTTTTTAACATGATATAATTCATGGTATGTCACAATTTTAAACAAATTGTCAATCTTTATAACCAACCAATATATATTTTTCTATAACATCAGAAAATCAGTTTACAAAATATTCTCTTCAATAACTATCCTTAACTCTTAGAGCATGACGAAATTTTAAATAACTAGCCCACTTCCTTAACAAGATATGATTTAGGGCTTACTACTTGAGATGTTAGAATTTTAAACAAATTCAATGTTTGGGATATGCAGATTAATTTAGCTCTCTATCTATCTATCTCTCTATCTATCTATCTATCTCTTTCCTCCTCCTTTCTTCTTCTTCTTCTCTCTCTCTCTCTCTCTCTCCTTCCATCTCTCTATCTCTGTGTGGGAGGTGGATAGTTTAAGGGACAACCCATCATAGCTCTATCAATTCACCAACATGTGCTTAGTCTAACACAAGAATTGTGTGAAACCTCCATGCTCATGGTCCCACCAAACACCTACAGATGATTTATGATGGGAAGGATTGTTTTAAAAAATCCACCCATTAGATGGCTTAACAATATAATTATCCTGGTAACATCTCTTGAAGTCCTTGTGGAGAAGCTAGACTCCTCATCAATAATGTAGTTCCAATAAGCTCATCTTGTAGTTGCCTCCCCATATACTTGCAGTTGAGTTTTACCAAATTTTTGGTAAACAGATTGGTTTTCCCCTTGATAGACCCATTCATTAATAACACCATTAATACCTCAGTGTTGATCATGATTACTACTAACATAAGGGGTCCTCTCAGATATGATACCATGTTAAACCAAAACACAAACATGCACAACTATATATATTCATACATGCATGCATGATAAGTTTAGATGATACCCACAAACATACATAACTATATACATACATGCATGCATGATATGTTAACATACCCACAGACTCACATAAATAATTACATAACTATATGCATGCATGCATGCATGCATGTTATGTTTTTAACATACCCACAATGGTTAGTAGACCATGATTGCCATTCTGATTCATGGTCTTGCTCTCGTGCCATGTCTCTTTGTTGATGTAGCCGATGTACTATTATACATTCATTTTAGGAAAGGTGGATCCAAACACATAGTAGTGTAGGTCGGTGATGGCATTGGAAAATTAGGTGCCCAAATCCACAAGATCATTTGGATCAGCTCCCAACAATTCACACATGTTAACCACATATTGGTTAACACATTACTATGACAACTATGTCCGCACACTTATGTAAGGGGTGCCCGAATTATATTATAAATCCCATCATTTGATGAGGGAAATGCCCTAAAGACGCTCCAAGACTATATTAGGAATTTTGGGAAAATCCCAATTCCCATTTTGCAAGATCAAAAAATGGGGGGCATGGCAAACCCTTTTACAATTTTGTTAAAACCCCCTCATGTGACATATCATTAGAAAGTTGTTGAAAAGTAGGTTTTAAATCCATATTCTCCAAAAACTTTGGAATTGGTATGCTCAAGATGCACCAAAAAGTAGATTGAAATTCCCAAAGTAATGGGATTTTCCCAAACTCGCTAATACGGTCTTCTCCCAAGTATTGAGCTTTTCGAAGGACAGACAAGAGGATCTTGGTCAAGTGGCCAAATCGTAGAGAAAAGCCTTGTAACTATGTTTTGGTGCCTCGGGTCACTTACTCCCAACAGGCGGCCTAGTGGGAAAAGGCTTGGAATTATAAAAGACAATTTCTCTTGTTTGCAACTCATTCTCCCATTTGTGCAATATAAGTGGAGTGTTCTCTCTAACTCTCTCTTGCAACTCTAATCTAGCATGTGTGGTGTGCTTAGGGTTAGGGTTTGGGAGTGATGCTAATTATTCGTTCTCTCATGCTTCCCTCTTGTGCTTCTTCTCTCCCTCTTGCTTGAGTGATTATGATCAGGCTACCATCATGATCATTTTCTGTGGAGATACCACAGAATCTTTGCAAGAGAGTTTGGACTACAAATGTGAGGTTGAAGTTCATGTCACATACTTTTACCTTGAGGTCATATGCTAGGCCTAGGGGTCGTGCAGATTTCCCGTTTGCATGCTTTATCACCAATGTGGTGGGATCAAGGTGTAGTTGGTTCCAGTTTTCCCATTGTGTTTGTGTGAGGATGTTTACAGTAACACCACCATCCATGATGCCTTTGTTGATGCCATGTCCGCCGTAGGGTTGGGTTTGTGTCATCACCTTCAAAGTAGTGACCCAACATATTTACTCAAATTGTCGATGTGCCTTTATGTTGTGGGTTGTGGGTGATGGAGTATTTCAGGATGATGGGGCTCAGATTCATCCGAGGAATATGAGTTAGCTCCCTCCTCCACAAAAGCCTATAGTTTTTAGTCTATCCAATTCTGAAGGTCATTCCATAAATTTGGATTACCTTTTAACAAGGTTCTAACGGGCATTTGGATTTGGGAGGAAAGGAAGGATGAGAGGCCGCCAAGGTTGCATTGATGATAAGGAGCTTCGTTTGGTGTAGCACCTTGATCATAAGGTGGACCAAAAATGGTATATGGAAGTTCAATTTTGTCCTTATTTGACGGAGGTTGAGGTTGAGATGTGGGTGCCGTAGGAGGGTTAAATACCTTAGTAAATTCTATGTGGGCACCTCGTGAGTTTTTGTCGGACTCTGTGTCATTATTCGTATTTATCGAGTGGTTCTATGTGAACGTGGGATTTGGGCTTGGCCGGCTGTGGAATAGGCATTAGAGGATTAGGAGAGGTACAACCGGGGTCAAGATATTTGTTTGTCAATGTCATGTTGGTGAATGGATATTCCTCAACCTCCTTGAGCATAAGTGAGGGCTCTTGCCTTACTTGGTGTGGAAGTTTAGGTTCTTGATATGGACATTGAGTAGGTATGGGGGGCAGCACACACTCAAGTATTAGGTTAAAGGTCACAAAAACGGGTGGCGATTCTAGTTGAGTCTGGTAGTGCTCTACTAGTTCTTGGGCCTCTTGAAGACATTGCTTCTCGAGGATGGCATTGGGATATGTGACCAGCCATTTTTGACGTTTGGTGAGTTTTGGGAGGCTACATGGGGGAGTTAGTTCGGCATGATCATCACTCCCAAAGTAGGAGGATGTGGTCTTTGTTGAGCCAGGTGTAGATGCTCACCCAATCGTCACCTTGGCCAATGTGCTTAGAGCGTTGTTTCTTTTTGAAAAGATGCAGGGGGGAAGAGAGCTTGAGCTCTTGCAAGCACACACACACACTCACAAAACCCTAATAGAGAACACACAAGGTGAGAGGCTGAAAATCTTCTTCTTCTCTACTCAACACTCAACACACCATATACAAGAATAAGAGTACACACAATATGAAAGGTACTCAACCAATACATACACGGGTTCTCTATAGTGTGAACCCGACTAAATGAGCTGGCGCTATAACTATGCCAGTCTCTAGAATGGCTGTCACACAGCCCGTCATCCCACTGGCCGCATATCTCCCATGATCTCACCAACCATGCCAGTGGTGTAAGTGTGGGGCCTATCCCCCAGGCGGGTCATCAGTGGCCACCACCTCACTAGACGAGCTCGATATCTCAACACTCCCCCTCGAGCTCAACTCCATCTCATGTACACCAACAAGTGAAGCCCTGAATCTGCGGAGCTTCTCTGTACCCAATGCTTTGGTGAAGATGTCAGCTACCTGATCCTCTGTGCTGACATAAACAAGGTCAAGGTCTCCTGCCAAGACCTTCTCTCTGATGAAGTGGTAGTGGACCTCTATGTGCTTCGTACGAGCTTGAAAGACTGGGTTCCTGGCCAACTGTATACTGCTAATGTTGTCACAGAAAATGACAACTTGTCTATCCACTGATAGACCCAAATTTGCAAGTAGCTTTCTCAACCAAGCTACCTCACATGCTGCCATAGCAGCTCCTCTGTACTCGGCCTCTGTACTCGATAGAGCAACCGTAGGCTGCTTCTTGCTGCTCCAAGTCACAGCAGCACTCCCCAAAGAAAACATGAATCCACTGGTAGATCTTCTATCTGAGATACTACCAGCCCAATCAGCATCTGTGTACCCATGTACACATATCTCTGTCCCAGTCTCATAGAATAGTCCACAATGCAAAGTAGACTTCACATACCTCAGTATGTGTCTCACTGCATCCAAATGCGGTTTCCGTGGAACCTGCATAAACTGACTCACCAACCCAACAGCATAGCTCAAATCTGGTCTGGTGATGGTCATATAGATCAAGCTTTCTACTATGCGTCTGTACATAGTAGGATCCTCCAAGATCTCTCCTGAATCTGCACTCAACTTGCCATTCTGATCCAATGGCACAGAAATAGGCTTACAGCCTGTCATACCATACTTGGACAACATGTCCAAGCCATACTGTCTCTGCAGTAATCCAATACCATGTGGTGACCTAATCACCTCAATGCCCAAGAAATATCTGAGCTCCCCCAAATCCTTCATCTCGAACTTCTGTCTTAGCAAGATCTTTACATCAAAGATCTCTGCATCATGGTCCCCCGTAATGATCAAGTCATCTACATAGATGACAACAAGCACAACTCCTCTATCACCATGTCTCACATACAATGAGAAATCTGCATTCGCTACATGAAAGCCAATAGTGACAAGATATTCAGAAATCTTGTCAGACCATGCTCTTGGTGCTTGCTTTAAGCCATACAAGGCTTTCTTCAACCTGCAAACATGCTCAGGGTGACCCACATCCTCATATCCAGGTGGCTGCAACATATACACCTCTTCTTGCAAATCCCCATGCAAGAATGCATTCTTTACATCCATCTGATGTAAAGACCATTGCTTTGACGCAGCCACTGCTATCACAACTCTCACCGTTGCCATCTTGGCAACTGGGTTGAAAGTTTCCTCATAATCAATCCCATATGTCTGCGCATATCCTTTGGCTACCAATCTAGCCTTGTACCTGTTTATGCTTCCATCACTGTTATGTTTAACTTTGTACACCCACTTGCATCCAATGGCTTTCTTGCCTTCAGGCAATTGCACTAAATCCCAAGTTTCATTTCCATATAGTGCATCCATCTCCTCATCCATAGCTTTCTCCCAACACACATTTCCAACAGCCTCATCAATGCATGTGGGCTCAACAACCTGCACAGCCTTTGCCATATATGCATAGTGATGTGCCACATAACCATCATATGTAAATCTCTGCACAGGGTTCTTCACTCTCTGTGATCTTCGCAGCTTTTCATTCATGGCTTCCATAGCCTTCTTTACACCAGGTGTTCTCATAGCTGGGATCCCAAGCTCCTCATCAAGGCTCATATCTCCATCAACATGAGAATGTCCTGCAGAAATGTCAGGCATACCAAGGGGCTCAATCACTTTCTCCTTTCCTTTACGTGATGTAGTAATCACATTTGCAGGACTGGTATTATGACGCAGCCTGCCACTCCATGGTCTATCAACAGACCCACTAGATGAGGACTCTCCTGGTCCACTCAAAGACTGTGATTGCTGACCTGCATTCTGTGCAACCACACTTCCACTCACATCAGCCCCAACAGCTTCTTTTTCAGCAACATACCAGCTGCTCATCTCATCAAACACATCCCTGCTTACCCTCAACTCACGTGTAGCAGGGTTATAACACCTGTATCCCTTTTGCTCAAGGGAATATCCAATAAACACACATTTTTCAGCTTTTGGATCCAGCTTAGTTCTCAGCTCATCTGGCACATGCACATATGCAATGCATCCAAAGACTTTCAGATGAGACAAATCTGGTTTTCTGCCAGTAAACCTCTCCTCTGGAGTTACATCATGTATGGCTGCAGTTGGAGTCCTGTTCATGATGTATACTGCTGTAGAAACAGCCTCAGCCCAATAGCAATGCGGCATATTCTTCTCTTCCATCAATGCTCGCGCAATCTCTGTAATGTGCCTGTTTTTCCGCTCAGCAACTCCATTTTGCTGCGGAGTGTATCTGCATGTAAACTGTCTCCGAATACCATTCTTCTTCAAATATTCAGAGAACTCATTGGAGAAGTACTCTCCCCCTCCATCTGACCTTAGGCACTTTACATATTTCCCTGTTTGCTTTTCAACCAAAACTCTGAAATTCTGAAAGTGAGTGAACACCTCACTCTTCTCCTTCATGAAATATACCCACACTTTCCTTGTGTGATCATCAATGAAGGTCACATAATACCTGCAGCCTCCCATAGATATGGTCTTCGTAGGACCCCATACATCTGAATGCACAACATCTAGTGCATTTCTGCTCACATATCTGTTATGTGGAAACACATGCTTTGTTTGCTTCCCAAATTGGCATGCTTCACAGATTCTATGCATACCTTCCACTTTAAATTTTGGCAGCCCTGTCACAATTCCTTTTGTCTGCATAGACTTCAATCTCTGCACATTTACATGTCCAATTCTTTTATGCCATATGTCTGTGTCTGCAACAATTCTTGAACCATTTGCAAACATCGCAGCACTCATCTCAGGCATGTCTACATCCAACGTAAACATTCTGCCCACTCTGTTGCCTTTTGCAACCAACCTGCACTTGTCTTTAAAATCTTCAACATAACATCCATCAGGGTTAAATCGAACCTGCAAACCCTGCTCAATCATCTGGCCAACTGAAACCAGATTCTTTGTTATGTTCGGTACATGAAGTACATCTGCAAGGTACTTCACTTTGCCATCCTGCATAGACAATGGCACATCTCCAATGTGGGCAATTGGATGAGCAGTGTCATCCCCTGTTTCCACAAAACCTAGTCTTTCCGGGTTTTTCATCTCCTTGAACCACTCCCCATGACTCGTCATATGGTTCGAAGCGCCTGAATCCACATACCACACATTGTCTTTTTGTGCTGCATCAACATTTTCAGACATGGCATTCACAACATGCTGCATAACAAACAACCTTTCATTATCCTCATTATTTCTGCTTGAGGATGCATAGTTGTTTTGCTACACTTTCCCATTTTGCATGTCAGCCTGCTTCTTATAACATTCTGACTGCACATGTCCAGGCTTATCACAATAATAGCATTCACGTGTATCATTATATTGCCTTTGCCAATTTCCACGGCCTCTTTGACTCCCCCTGCCTCTGAATTTGCCTCTTCCACCTGCGTGTTGTTGTTGTTGTTGTTGATTCTGGGACTGTTGTTGTTGCTGCTGCTGCTGGCCATAATTCTGATTACCTGTTCGGCCACCTCCTTGACCGCGTCCACGGCCTCCTCTACCTCGTCCTCTTCCTGAACTCGTGTAGAAGGCCTGTTACTCTGAACTGTTTTTGCTTTGTGAAGACTGTTGGTCTTCACCCAAGTTCTTCTCTTCGATAATCAGCATAGACACCAAATCTGTAAAGTTGGGAATGTTTTCCCGAGTCTGAATAGACGTCTTAAACGCCTTGTATTGTGGCCTGAGACCACGTAGACAGACTTCCACCTTGTCATCATCATCTACTGACACACCAATAGATGCAAGGGATTCCACAATACCCTTTATCTTCAACGCATAGTCATTCACAGACATGCTCTTTTTCTCAACAGTATGAAGTTCATTCTTCAACTGTATCTTACGTGCCTTGGTATTTGTTTCATAAAGCTTTACCAAGGTGTCCCACGCCTCCTTGGGGGACTTGGCATCCTGAATGTGCCCAATCATGGTGTCTTGTATACTAATGGAAAGCCAATACATTACTTTCCTGGCTCCTTGGTTCCAGTCTTTAAACTCTTTCACATCTTGAGCAGTCGGATTTATATCCGGTATCTCTGGTGCCTCTTCATGCTCACCTTCTATGTAGTCCCAATAGCCTTTTCCCATCAGGAAATTCATTAACCTGAACCTCCAAGCATGGAAGTTATTCTTATCCAGCTTCTCAGCCACAATCTGTGTTATGCCATCATTAGACATCTTGCCAAATACACAATTTTACCAGAAACTGCACTCTGGTTTTTCCTGCACAACTGCTGTGTTTTCTGCACAGCGGTACTGCAATCCACTCAAATGTCACAACCAATGACCTCAATGCACATACATACACCCAATGGCAACTGTAGACCTCTTTGCAGCACCCACAGTGTCTGCACAGTCAATCTGTCTTCCTGCAGTTCTTAAAACAGAGTTCTGCAGAGAATCGGTGACTTACCCGCAATGCTCGAAATCGCCTGCTTTCTGAAAAACGGAGGTCCAGACGTGCCCGAAACGCGTTTTCGGCCCGAAAATTTGTCCGAAGGACTGTATAGTTGCCCTATAGCCTTACTCCCGCGAAGAAAGCTCCTCAATCAGAGACCGTTTGCCGGTGCCTCCCGTAGAGCTCCCGACAAGGGTGTAGACGCCAACACAATAGGGAAGAGTAGTTGAAGCTCTTACCCTCGTACCGCTTCCTGTGGTTCTCTTGCTTGCAGCTCAGCCCTTAGCACGAACCAGGCTCTGATACCATGAAAAGATGCAGGGGGGAAGAGAGCTTGAGCTCTTGCAAGCACACACACACACTCACAAAACCCTAATAGAGAACACACAAGGTGAGAGGCTGAAAATCTTCTTCTTCTCTACTCAACACTCAACACACCATATACAAGAATAAGAGTACACACAATATGAAAGGTACTCAACCAATACATACACGGGTTCTCTATAGTGTGAACCCGACTAAATGAGCTGGCGCTATAACTATGCCAGTCTCTAGAATGGCTGTCACACAGCCTGTCATCCCACTGGCCGCATATCTCCCATGATCTCACCAACCATGCCAGTGGTGTAAGTGTGGGGCCTATCCCCCAAGCGGGTCATCCTCAGTGGCCACCACCTCACTAGACGAGCTCGATATCTCAACACTTTTGGGATGTGTCCTTCTTTAGCTTGGCGTGCGATCGTGTGATGACATTCAATGGGATAGTGGAATGCTCAACAAGTTGAGGGATGGCATGCCTGTGAATGTGGAGTGAGAAAATAATTACAAAGGGAAATCCTTGAAGTAATGGTTGTTGATTCCACAGCCCGTGACATAGTCGTGTCACTTGCATGCTTTTCTTTTGAGGGCGTTCAACCACTCTATGGGGTCCTTGGCAAAGGAAACACTAAAGAGGTGGTTTCCCTTTGGGTGCACGGATGATGTGCACAATTGGTTTAGGATCCATAGGAGGCACTGGCAAAGAAGGGAGATGATGGGTGCCTCAAGGGTGGCAGAGTGGATGGGCTCTAGGGTTTTAACGGATGAAAAATAGGTAGAGGGAGAGGAGACACACACACAAGAGCAAACCTTAATGTATTATGCAAACCCTAACCATAGAGGGAAGCCATGTCTCTTCTCACACAATGCATAAAAGCCATAATCCATAAGCTACAACACTCTACATGTGTTGTGTCCACACACAGCTAACCCTAGCTAATGTCCACACACTATAACCAGTTGAATGCGATCATTTATGTCTCACACATGTTACTACCTAACATGCTAGCACATAGTGCAACTGGCACAAGCTGACATCGAGCTTGAATCTCAACAGCCCCTCTCAAGCTCATGATGTACTGCCATAGATGAAGATGTAGATGAGCTTGGGCTATCAAAGCTCTCAACACTCCCCCTCAAGCTCATCCCATGTACTCCCAACATAGTACGGAAGTACTCAAAATTCTCCCTGCTAAGTGGCTTTGTAAAGATGTTGGCCACCTGCTCTTCAGTCTTCACATACTGCAAATCCACTGTACCATCCAACACTTTCTGTCTGACAAAATGATAGTGTCCGCGTATGAAAAACTGGATTCTTGGCAAACTGTATGCTGCTCATGTTGTCACAAATGAATGACAACCTTGCCACCATCAATAGGCTCATCCAAATCAGAGACTCTTTAACCATACTCCTTCACATGTAGCAATGGTTGCACCCTTATATTCAGCCTCTGTACTAGATAAAGCAACAGTAGGTTGCTTCTTGCTGCTCCAACTCACCACTGCACTTCCAAATGTAAAGGCATAACCACTAGTAGACCTCATGTCATACGAGCTACCTGCCCAATCGCATTTGTGTAGCCGTGTACATCCAAGCCTTTACCATGCTCATAAAGAAGACCATAATGTGCAGTGGTCTTTACATAGCGCATAATGTGTCTCACTCCATCCAAATGAGGTTTTCTGGGGCTCTACATAAATTGGCTTACTAGCTCCACATCATAATTGAGATCCGGTCATGTGATAGTCATGTAAATAAGACTGCCACCATCTTTCTATACATAGATGGATCATCCAACTCTTCAGCTTGCAGCTTCACATTCTACTCCAAAGGTGTACTCATTGGCTTACACCCTGTCATCTCATATTTTGCCAACATATCCAGTGCATATTGGCATTGCACTAACCATGTCCCTGTGCATGGTCCTTGATCACTTCAATCCCAAGAAAATATCTCAATTCACCTAAGTCTTTCATATCAAACTGCCCACTTAATGCCTTCTTGACATGCATAACATCTGTAGCATGATCTCCTTTGACAATCAAGTCATCCACATAGATGACAAGTAAGACAATCCCATGATCTGTTTTCTTCACATAGAGTGAAGAATCTACTGAAGAAACCTGAAATCCAAGGGAGATAAGATATCGGCTTATCTTATCACTCCAAGGGAGATAAGATATCGGCTTATCTTATCACTCCAAGCACAAGGTGCTTGCTTCAAACCATATAATGCTTGCTTCCTTCAAACCATATAATGCTTTCTTTAATCTGCATACATGAGTGGGATACCCCGGGTGCACATATCCTTCTGGCTGTGCTATATAAACTTCCTCTTTTAAATCACCATTTAGAAATGCATTTTTCACATCCATTTGATGCATTTCCAAACCATTTGCTGCAGCCATAGTAATGAGTGCTCTCACTGTTCCCATCTTTGTAACTGGACTAAATGTTTCATCATAGTCCAAGCCTTGGCTTTGTGCATAACCCTTAGCTACCAATCGCGCTTTATGGTGCTCAATGGAACCATCTGATTTGCATTTCACCTTATAAACCCATTTGCAACCAATGACATTTTTGCCTTGTGGTGGTAAGGTAACCAAATCCCAAGTTTCATTATGGACCAATGCGTCCATCTCAACATCCATTGCCTTCTTCCATACATGCTTCCCAGTAGCTTCTGTATAGCATGTAGGTTCCACATGCTTCACCAAAGAGGTCATATATGCATAATGCATAGCAAAGTCACAATATGTCAACTTGTCAATTGGATACTTGACCCTTTGGGATCTCTGTAATGCATGCGGATCACTCTGGACACCTATCACTCTAGCATGTGGAGGCACATATCTATCCTGCCTTGCACCTGCTGGTGTGCGTAAAACTGGTATGCCATGTTCCTCATCCAAACTTTTTGAACTTGACGACTCATAACCTGTAATGCCAATTCCTTCAACCTTCTTTTTCCCTTTATCCATAGCACTACTCCCAGTGCTCACACTCTCATGTCTCAAGCGTCCTGACCATGGATGGATAGTGCTCACACTCTCATGTCTCAAGCATCCTGACCATGGACGTATAGTGCTACTCTCAGACTGCTGGCCCAGACATAGAAATAGAACTTGCTTGTGGCAAGTTCAAATGCACATCAGCATCACAATGGAATCAATGACACCCTCATCCTTTGCCTGGTACCAACAACTAGCAAGTTCATCAAACACCACATCTCGTGAGATAATCACTTGCCTAGTTTGTGGATTGAAACATTTATATGCCTTGCGATCCTATGCATACCCAACAAAAATGCACTTTTCTGCCTTAGGATCCAACTTCTTCCTACTCTCATCTGGCACATGCACATAAGCTATGCTACTAAGCACTTTGAGGTGTCCAATGTCTGGCCTAAAACCTATAAGATGCATCTCTGGCGTACTTCCATGTATGGCTATTGTGGGTGTCTTATTAAGTACATACACTGCTGTGGCACACGCTTCTGCCCAATAATAGTCTGGCATGCTCTTTTCATTGAGCATCATCCTGGCCACATCACCAATGACTCTATTTTTCCTCTCTCAGCAACACCATTTTGCTGAGGTGTGTACCTGCAAGTTAATTGCCTTCTTATGCCATGCTTTCTCAAGAAATTCTCAAAAGCATGTGAGGTGTATTCACCACCTCCATCTGTTCCTCAATCATTTTATCCAAGAGCCATATTGCTTCCCTACAAAAGCTTTGAAGTCCATAAACTTTCCCAACACTTCACTTTTCTCTTTGAGAAAGTAAATCCAAGTCATTCTGCTAAAATCATCAATGAATGTCACATAGTACAAGCTGCCTTTAATGGATGGGTTTTGTGCAGGACCCAATACATCACTATGAACTATCTCAAGTGGCCTGCTACTCATGTTGCCTTCTTTAGGAAATGGCAACCTGGCTTGCTTTCCAAACTGGCAAGCATCACAAACATGCATATTCCCATCATACTTGAATCTAGGCAGCCCACTAACAATGCCTCTTGCCTGCATGTTCTTTAACCTTTGTATATTTACATGTCCAATCCTTTTATGCCACATGTCAATGTCCTGTACCACATTTTGGCTTTTAGAGAACATGGTTGATTTCAACTCAGGAATCCTAGCATCGAACTTAAATAACCTGCCTTCTTTCTTACCTTTGGCAATGACTCTACATCCATTTTGAAATCCTCAACGAAGCAACCATGCTTGTTATTGAAACAAACCTATAAACCTTGTTCAACCATTTGACCAACTAAGGTCAAACTTTTTGTATTAGAAGGCACATACAAGACATCTGCCATAGACTTTGTTTCACCATTGTGCATCACCAATGGTACACTTCCAACATGTGTGATAGCATGTTGGGAATCATCACCTATCTTCACATAGCCTTTCACATCCATAGGCTTCATATGTTCAAACCATTCGCCATGACAAGTCATATGGTTTGATGCTCCAGAGTCCATATACCAAGTGTCATCACTGTCACCATTTGTCATCATAGATCCCACGACATGTTTCATGGCAAACAAGTGATTTGCGCTCCCATCATTACTGTTTGATGCAAAATTTCCACAAATTGCATAATTTCCACAATGTTGTGCATAATGTCCACCATGTTGTGTTCTACCCCCTCTCAAATCATTTGGTTTGCGATAACAATCACGTGCCATATGACCAAACTTCCCACAGTAATGGCATTCCACATTTTGCATAGATGTTTGTTGGCCTTGCCAACGTCCTCTTCCACGAGGATTACCTCTGCCTCTCTCTGAGGTGTATATCCATGACCACCTCTAGCACCATATGTAGGCTGAAAATTCTATTGTAGTGACCTATCCTGCCATCCACGACCATTCCCATGACCTCGTGATGCAAATCTCCCCCTGTCTCTAAATCCCCTTTCAAATTGTGAGTAGAAAGCATGATTCCTGTCATTATCATCATGGGCTAGTAGATGCATCATGAAAAGAGTCACTGAGTTTGATTTCCTCAACAAGCAAGAGAGAAACCAACTCATCAAAATCTCGTAAACCTGTACTCACTGAGTTTGATTTCCTCAACAAGCAAGAGAGAAACCAACTCATCAAAATCTGGTAAACCTGTACTCCAAACAGAGATAAATGTACCAAAAGACTTGTACTCCTTGACAAGACCACGCAAGGCAATGTCTACCAAATCATCATTAGGCATGGGGGCATTGATAGTTGCCAATGCATCTGCGTACTTCTTTATCTCTTGTACATTAATCATGAATACTCCTTCCTTTCTGCTTCACATTATGAATCTGTTGTCTCAATTGAGACTTACCAGCACTAGTATCTATATCAAACAGCTTTATCAAAGTATCCCATGCATCCTTGGGATTCTCAGCATCATGTATATGTATGAGTATAGCATTCGAGATACATATAGACAAGTAATGCAAAACTTTGTATGCTCTCTCTGACCATTGCTCTATGACCTATTGTTGTGTAGGTTGTCGGGGTAGTTTTGGCTCTCGCTTTGCACCTATAACAAGATTCCAAAATCCTTTTCCTTTCAGAAAGCTTTTAATCCTTTACTTCCATGCCTGGAAGTTCTTTCTATCCAACTTCTCACCCACAATCTGTACTGGGTTGCTTGACATATTTGCTCAATGCAAATGCACCTTCCGCACACGTCCAATTCTGTAAACAAGCCTTCCTCAGCTCAACCACACTCTAATAAGTGTTCTAGATACTCCAAAGTACTCAACAAACTTCACTATTGATGTAGAAAATCAAACTCACTGCATTCAAATTAAACTGGCATACGCAGTCCAAAGCACCCTATTTTGGCACGCTTTCCAAGGCTTCCAATTGCAATGTAGTGGTTCAATCGCGTGTGAATAACTTGCATTGACACCTAAACAAGCTCAATGTTGCATATCAACACCAACCAAGGTGCGTACATACCAAAAATATCAAATCCCTTCTTTATTTTGAGAAAAACCAATAAAACTAGTAAAAACCAATAGGTAAAAGTGCTCTAACTTCTTTGATTCTTGTCCAAATTGAGAGACTATGCATTCGTTAGCTTAGCAATGATGTCTAATAACTCCATGTAAAAGGAATTAGACCAATTGTAAAAGTCGAGGAAGTAATTAGCCAATTAATGACCCTCTATTTCACTAATCATAGTATATAGCCTATTTAATCAGCTCATAATCAACCCACAATGCATAATTGTTCAAACCAACCACATAGAAACCTTCTCAAGTATGTGTATCACAAAATTGCTAAGCAAATAACAGGTTTAATCAATCACAAAACTAGAATTTGGCCTCCACTTTGCAAAAGGATGACAATTCTGCTCTGTTTCTTCCCTTCAGTCTGCGCCGCTTGCTGTAGGGGGGGTTTGAGTGGTTTGTTGTGGTAATTGGAGGTATAGGTGAGTCCCCAACACTCATAGGCATATACCCAATCCATCATTGAGGTGATTCTTGTAAAAACCTGGCTCTAATTACATCAACAATGGACCCCTCTTCTCTGTTTTTGTGAGGGCTTCAAAACAGTGAATTTCCACTCACTAATATGCATCAAACTTGCTCCAAATTCAATGTAGGGCTTGCACATGAGTTGCCAATACATTTCCACTCACTAATATGCATCAAACTTGCTCCAAATTCAATGTAGGGCTTGCACATGAGTTGCCAATACATTCCCATTTGCCAGATACATGATTCTTTGTGTCAGATTGCAACCATTTGCCTCATACATTCACCACACTCAAGCTTGAATGGAGAGCTTGCAAAACATACTTTTTCTTTGCTTTGGGCAACTAAAATCTGGTGTTGTTTGTGTCTTTGCACTGCAACCTTTTCAAGGATGTTTAGAAGTCCTTACCTGGTAGTCCAAGCTCTCAGATTTGATGAAAATTGGTGTGCTCCAAGCTTCACAGCTCCAATGGCAAGCTTCACAGTTTTTCTTCATAGCTTCTTCTCTCACTCACTCATAAACCCTAATAGAGAGCACCAAGCTCTGATACCATGATGAAAAACAGGTAGAGGGAGAGGAGACACACACACAGGAGCAAACCCTAACCATAAAGGGAAGCCATGTCCCTTCTCACACAAAGCATAAAAGCCATAATCCATAAGCTATAACACACTACATGTGTTGTGTTCACACACAGCTACTAACCCTAGCTAATGTCCTTACACTATGACCAGCTGGACGCGGTCATTTATGTCTCACACATGTTACTACCTGACATGCTAGCACATAGTGCAATTGGCACAAGCTGACATCGAGCTTGAATCTCAACATTAATAATGGACCTAGTTTCAATCTTTCCATGATCAAGGGGGTTTGCTTGGAGAGAAAACGGTTGGAATGGAAAGATGGGCACTTGAGAAGGTTGTGATGGCGCTATGTGTGAGTAGTTCGTTGGGGGTGGTGCCACTACTACGGCTTGATGCCCGAGAGAAGAAGAAGGTAATGTTACAAATGAGATTTGGGTTGTCATTGGTGGAGTGGCCAATTGCATAGAATAGCTTTCTTGCATGTTGTCATCGAGAAAGATCACCCATTTGCAGGCTTGATCAAAGCTGGAGGGGTCCTTGACCAATATATGGTCGTGTAGCCCTAAATTGTGCTAGCCCAAGAGGAAATGGTCCATTAAGTGCTTGTCACTCAATTTCTCCCTTTCTTTACAACACAAATTGAGGTACTTAATGTGTGCAATGTAGTTGCATAAGGTTTCCTCGATTGTTCCAATTGGAATAGTCCAAGTGGATGACGGGGCTCCATTTGGGCATGTAGGGTGAAAGCCAAGAATGAAGGCCTCTCTTGTTGATTTGAAAGTACCTTTGTGTTGAGTGTCCAAGGATTGGAACCATTGCACTACGTTGCCTTCAAGGTTGAGTCCAAGGAGGTGAACTTCTATTGCATCGTCAAAAAATTTCAAATGCTTGATAGATTTAGTTAAAGACCTCGATGTGGAATATGGGGTCTCCAACTTCATGGAATTTCAGCAGAAGTTTGAAAATTTTTGCCCACATGGGTTGTGTATGTAAGGTTTGTGGGTGCAAGTGTTGTGCCACTCCCCTTCTTAGAGCTTGTGCTAAGCTCGGAATGTTACGTTATGGCTCAAGGGGATGTGGTACATGGGTGGGGGTGGGAATAGATCCGCTATTAGAGGGGGAGATACGTGGGTGTGTGCAGGGTGTCTATTCACGTTGGGTTGCATGTATGGAGGGGCCCCACTAGATGAGGACTATTCATAAATCATTTTGCCCTCATGGCCAAACATGTGGTGTGTTGCTGCGTCCACATGTGAATGGGAAATGGTGGTGGGTGGCCGAGGCACCCACTAAATGGAATGGAGGCACTAGGGGCACGCAACCATGACCGAAAGGTATCCATGGTGTGCGGGGAAGCTTAGAAAAGCTTAAACAATACACGCGTGGGCTCGAAATAGGTGTTTTGACTCTCTTTTGTCTTGCGCGTGAATACACCTTTAAGGTAAAAATTGGTCTCTTGAGGGGTTCTATGCGTTTAAAAATGACCCTAGTGAGCTGGGGAGGTAGACCATAAGCATTGCTAAAGCTTTGGAAATTTTAAAAATTTTAGGAAAAAAATTTCAAGACTTTTTTTTCAGAACGTCCGCCTAGACGCTTAGGTGCGAACACCCGTGGTGGTAAGTTTTTTTTTTCGTATTTGGACTTTCATAACACCACCTATGAGAGCATCGTGCGTAGACCCTTCATGATGGCGACAAATAGAATTGATCAAGAACTGGGACACACATCAACTACAAAGGAACTTAAACGCTCAAAGTAAATTTTTATACTTGGCATTCACATCAAATGGCCAGGGGTCCCTTTGCCGAAGACTCTGTGACCATGCTAAGAGCAACGATCTCTTGGTTTGTGATGCTTGTGATCAAACCCTTCATGATGTGCGGGTGCCATACATACACGATTGCTTATGTCAATAGTGTCAAAGTCAACCATGACTGGATGAAAATCTTGGCTACACTTGATACCCTCCCAGATCACAAACCCAACAAGCTTACTCAGGTTAAAGTCATGATGATCCTCTGGGATGGGGAGTGCATCAAATCCTCCTCTGCCGGCACCAACTGTGCTTCCACACAAAGTACTCTCTCACCCCCAACAATAAGTGGTAAGTCTTCCACCCTAGAACTAAACTGACCAAGAATATGGATTGGACTCCCAAACTGAGAATGGTCTACAATGGTGGCAAGTCCACATCTACCCTATGGTCCACACCAATCTCATATTCTTTGGAGGCGTGGAAAACTCTTGGAAAACCCACACTTATACAAGAAAACACTTACATTCAAATTTCACATGAAATTCATTTCATGGAGTGTTGGGTATTTCATTCCTATAATTTCCATAGAAAATAACCAGTTGGAGTGAAGATTTCATGTCATAAATGTAGGAGCACTCCAAGACTGGATTATCATTGGAAACGAGTGGATTGATGCCACTCACTGTGCTGCCAAATCAATTGGCAAGAAGAAACGGCCACCATGGAAGTCAATGGCAAAAAGTTCATAGTCCTCTTGTGCCCCTAGGAGGAACACACACACACACCTTCACCCCCGACTTCCCTTTCCCCTTAAGTCCCATTCTCATCACTGGCAGTCTCCCCTGTTACCACACCCCAGGCCTCACCAGCAAACCTGGTCAAATAGGCACTGTCAGTACCCTCCAATAATGACAATCAAGCCTCGTCGTCTTGATAATTCCCCTCAACTCTACATCCTTGACCACCCACACTGCAAGTAATGCAACCTCTTACCTTTATCATGACATAGTCAAGTGGACAAACCATATAGAAAAGCTTTGTCACTATGTTTTGGGTGCCTCGGGTCACTTACTTCAAGGTGGCCTAGTGGGAAAAGGCTTGGAATTATAAAAGCCAATTTATCTTGTTTGTAACTCATTCTCCCATTTGTGGAATAGAAGTGGAGTGTTCTCTCTCCTTGTCTCTCTCGAAATTCTAATCTAGTGATGGGGTCTCTGGCATACGCAGTCCAAAGCACCCTATTTTGGCACACTTTCCAAGGCTTCCAATTGCAATGTAGTGGTTCAATCGAGTGTGAATAACTTGCATTGACACCTAAACAAGCTCAATGTTGCATATCAACACCAACCAAGGTGCGTACATACCAAAAATATCAAATCCCTTCTCTGTTTTGAGAAAAACCAATAAAACTAGTAAAAACCAATAGGTAAAAGTGCTCTAACTCCTTTGATTCTTGTCCAAATTGAGAGACTAGGCATTCGTTAGCTTAGCCCAATGATGTCTAATAACTCCATGTAAAAGAAATTAGACCAATTATAAAAGTCGAGGGAGAAATTAGCCAATTAATGACCCTCTATTTCACTAATCATAGTATACAGCCTATTTAATTAGCTCATAATCAGCCCATAATCAGCCCCATAATGCATAATTGTTCAAACCAACCACATAGAAACCTTCTCAAGTATGTGTATCACAAAATTGCTAAGCAAATAACGGGTTTAATCAATCACAAAACTAGAATTTGGCCTCCACTTTGCAAAAGGATGACAATTCTACTCTGTTTCTTCCCTTCAGTCTGTGCCGCTTGCTATAGGGGAGGATTGAGTGGTTTGTTGTGGTAATTGGAGGTATAGGTGAGTCCCCAACACTCATAGGCATGTACCCAATCCATCATTGAGGTGATTCTTGTAAAAACCCGGCTCTAATTGCATCAACAATGGACCCCTCTTCTCTGTTTTTGTGAGGGCTTCAAAACAGTGAATTTCCACTCACTAATATGCATCAAACTTGCTCCAAATTCAATGTAGGGCTTGCACATGAGTTGCCAATACATTCCCATTTGCCAGATACATGATTCTTTGTGTCAGATTGCAACCATTTGCCTCATACATTCACCACACTCAAGCTTGAATGGAGAGCTTGCAAAACATACTTTTTCTTTAATTTGGGCAACTAAAATCTTGTGTTGTTTGTGTTTTTGCACCTGCAATCTGCTCAAGGATGTTTAGAAGTCCTTACCTGGTAGGCCAAGCTCTCAGATTTGATGAAAATTGGTGTGCTCCAAGCTTCACAGCTCCAATGGCAAGCTTCACAGCTTTTCTTCATAGCTTCTTCTCCCTCTTCTCTCACTCACTCATAAACCCTAATAGAGAGCACCAGGCTCTGATACCACGATGAAAAACAAGTAGAGGGAGAGGAGACACACACACAGGAGAAAACCCTAACCATAAAGGGAAGCCATGTCCCTTCTCACACAATGCATAAAAGCCATAATCCATAACTACAACACACTACATGTGTTGTGTTCACACACAGCTACTAACCCTAGCTAATGTCCTTACACTATGACCAGCTGGACGCGGTCATTTATGTCTCACACATGTTACTACCTGACATGCTAGCACATAGTGCAACTGGCACAAGCTGACATCGAGCTTGAATATCAACATTAATAATGGACCTAGTTTCAATCTTTCCATGATCAACGGGGTTTGCTTGGAGAGAAAACGGTTGGAATGGAAAGATGGGCACTTGAGAAGGTTGTGATGGCGCTATGTGTGAGTAGTTCGTTGGGGGTGGTGCCACTAGTACGGCTTGATGCCCGAGAGAAGAGGAAGGTAATGTTACAAATGAGCTTTGGGTTGTCATTGGTGGAGTGGCCAATTGCATAGAATAGCTTTCTTGCATGTTGTCATCGAGAAAGATCACCCATTGTTGCAGGCTTGATCAAAGCTGGAGGGGTCCTTGACCAATATATGGTCGTGTAGCCCTAAGTTGTGCTAGCCCAAGAGGAAATGGTCCATTAAGTGCTTGTCACTCAATTTCTCCCTTTCTTTACAACACAAATCGAGGTACTTAATGTGTGTAATGTAGTTGCATAAGGTTTCCTCGATTGTTCCAATTGGAATAGTTGGATGACGGGGCTCCATTTGGGCATGTAGGGTGAAAGCCAAGAATGAAGGCCTCTCTTGTTGATTTGAAAGCACCTTTGTGTTGAGGGTCCAAGGATTGGAACCATTGCACTGCCTTGCCTTCAAGGTTGCCAAGGAGGTGAACTTCTATTGCATCGTCAAAAAATTTCAAATGCTTGTTTTGACAGATTTAGTTAAAGACCTCGATGTGGAATATGGGGTCTCCAACTTCATGGAATTTCAGCAAAAGTTTGAAAATTTTTGCCCACATGGGTTGTGTATGTAAGGTTTGTGGGTGCAAGTGTTGTGCCACTCCCCTTCTTAGAGCTTGTGCTAAGCTCGAAATGTTACGTTATGGCTCAAGGGGATGTGGTACATGGGTGGGGGTGGGAATAGATCCGCTATTAGAGGGGGAGATACGTGGGTGTGTGCGGGGTGTCTATTCACATTGGGGTGCATGTATGGAGGGGCCCCACTAGATGAGGGCTATTCATAAATCATTTTGCCCTCATGGCCAAACATGTGGTGTGTTGCATCCACATGTGAATGGGAAATGGTGGTGGGTGGCCGGGGCACCATTGAATGGAATGGAGGCACTAAGGGCACGCAACCATGACCGAAAGGTATCCATGGTGTGCGGGGAAGCTTAGAAAAGCTTAAACGATACACGCGTGGGCTCGAAATAGGTGTTTTGACTCTCTTTTGTCTTATGCGTGAATACACCTTTAAGGTAAAAATTGGTCCCTTGAGGGGTTCTATGCATGTAAAAATGACCCTAGTGAGCTGGGGAGGTAGACCATAAGCATTGCTAAAACTTTGGAAATTTTAAAAATTTTAGAAAAAAAATTTCAAGATTTTTTTTCAGAACGTCCGCCCAGACGCTTAGGTGCGAACACCCGTGGTAAGTTTTTTTTCTTCATATTTGGACTTTCATAACACCACCTATGATAGCATCGTGCGTAGACCCTTCATGATGGCGACAAACAGAATTGATCAAGAACTGGGACACACATCAACTCTACCTCTACAAAGGGACTCAAACGCTCAAAGAAAATTTTTATACTTGGCATTCACATCAAATGGCCAGGGATCCCTTTGCCGAAGACTCTGTGACCATGCTAAGAGCAACGATCTCTTGGTTTGTGATGCTTGTGATCAAACCCTTCATGATGTGTGGGTGCCATACATACACGATTGCTTATGTCAATAGTGTCGAAGTCAACCATGACTGGATGAAAATCTTGGCTACACTTGATACCCTCCCAGATCACAAACCCAACAAGCTTCCTCAAGTTAAGGTCATGATGATCCTTTGGGATAGGGTGCATCAAATCCGGTCCTCTACCGGCACCAACTGTGCTCCCACACAAAGTACTCTCTCATCCCCAACAATAAGTGGTAAGTCTTCCACCCTAGAACTAAACTGACCAAGAATATGGATTGGACTCCCAAACTGAGAATGGTCTACAATGGTGGCAAGTCCACATCTACCCTATGGTCCACACCAATCTCATATTCTTTGGAGGCATGGAAAACTCTTGGAAAACCCACACTTATACAAGAAAACACTTACATTCAAATTTCACATGAAATTCATTTAATGGAGTGTTGGGTATTTCATTCCTATAATTTCCATAGAAAATAACCAGTTGGAGTGAAGATTTCATGTCATAAATGTAGCAGCACTCCAAGACTGGATTATCATTGGAAACGAGTGGATTGATGCCACTCACTGTGCTGCCAAATCAATTTGCAAGAAGAAATGGCCACCATGGAAGTCAATGGCAAAAAGGTCATAGTCCTCTTGTGCCCCTAGGAGGAACACACACACACACCTTCACACCCGACTTCCCTTTCCCCTTAAGTCCCATTCTCATCACTGGCAGTCTCCCCTGTTACCACACCCCAGGCCTCACCAGCAAAGCTGGTCAAATAGGCACTGTCAGTACCCTCCAATAATGATAATCAAGCCTCGTCGTCTTGATAATTCCCCTCAACTCTACATCCTTGATCACCCACACCGCAAGTAATGCGACCTCTTACCTTTATCATGACACAATCAATGGTCGGTGCCCAAGAATCGTCATAAAGCTCTAGGGTTCTACGATGGCTACACAAAACTCTGGATCCCAAAATGGCCATCCCAAAAACCCAAGTGCAAGAAGCCAACTAAGCCAACAAAAACCAACCCTAAGCCAAAGCTTCAATGTTGGCTAGTCCCCAACCGCTTGTTACGAGCACAAGGCTACTATGAAGGCAACACTCGCCTCTAGATACCCAAGCATGCCGCCTGTGCTCATCCCCAACAATAACTCCTCGAGAAGCTGTGGACGAAAGGCCCCATGGCCGAAAGTTACGTAACCCTAAGCACAATGCAGCCAATAATGCTGGGTACCTACTACCAATGTGCTCAAAGCTCAAGGATTCCATGAAGGCAACAGACACATGTGGCTTCTAAAGCCCCAATCAAAAGCCTATCCTCCACCGTCAACCACCTACTCCTCAGTCAAAGCCTCGATGAGATCAAAACCGTCAACCACCTACTCCTCAGTCAACACACACATGTGGCTTCCAAAGCCCCAATCAAAAGCCTATCCTCCACCGTCAACCACCTACTCCTCAGTCAACACACACATGTGGCTTCCAAAGCCCCAATCAAAAGCCTATCCTCCACCGTCAACCACCTACTCCTCAGTCAAAGCCTCGATGAGATCAAAACCCAACAAGCCTCGTCAAACCATGGGCCTTCATCACTCGTCAACAATGATGGGTGCCTAAGCGCCTCTTAGATGCCCAAGGTTTCCATAATGACAACTCCATAATTTGGCTCTCACAACATACCCCTCAGGAGTTTGCCTGCCCAAACCACACCAACCACGCTAGTACCTATCCAATCATCAAATCCACGCTAGTACCTATCCAATCGTCAAATCCACGCTAGTACCTATCCAACGAAGATGGTATGGCGAGCGACCAACAGGCAAGCAAGTCCCCTCTTCCTCAACTAAATCCTATGGACCAACCCATGGGCACTTAAAAGTTCAACTCGCCTAGCCCTTTTAACCCACGATGCCTCATCCACGATGCTCCACCCCGCCTTCTCAACTTCACCACCACCGAACCAAGGGGTAGTGCTCCAAATGTCAGAGCTTATCCAACCACTCAATGATAAACTCAAGGGTAAGCTCACAAATCTAGCCAAATGGGCTAATCAGTACAAAACCCTCTTTAGGGGTGCTGACCAATAAACACATGTAAGTCCACATGAGGACCGTAAAAAAAATATCTAGGTGATTAGGACCACGGGCACACCTTTTGCCCTCACCTATGCACAACACCTGTAATTCTCATTGGGCTCTGTCCTATGTGCACACACCCCACAAAGGTTCATCATCGATAGCATCCAAGTACATCTCTAGATGGGGGGACCATGGTGGGTGCAAGCCTAGTCAATGGTATGACCCATCGCTTGGATTTTCTTAATCACCCCTACTTCACCCTAATATGCTTCATGCCTAATCCATCATACCCATAACTTCTTCTTTGGCTCCCCACCACTAGATCCTTGTTATTTATCAACTACCACTCCTATTAACATCGGATCCCTGTTCCTTGAGACAAAATGGTAGAAGAAGACAAAGCACCAAAAGAAAAAGAGAGAGCACTAGAACCCGATAACTCAACATCCATGGTAGCCGAAATACCCATTACGGTTTCTTGACAATGATGCTAGAGATTCATGTACATCGCCATCGGCATACAGTATCTCGGAGTGCATGCGTGTTGCCTCCTTGTCCCTCCAAAATTCCCCCCTCGCCACTTGCTTACTAACACCATTGTTTTACTAACTCTTTCTTAATAATAACACCTACCACTTGGATACTGGTCATTAAGTATTCCGTGCTAGTCTACTCATTCAAATACTCTGACTTCTCTAAAGAGGATGTTCCGCCACAAAGGTAACAAAAAAAGAAAAAAACACCAAAAAAACAAGAGAACTACTAGGCCCATACAAGAAAGCAAACTCATAAGAGCCCATCAGACTAGCTGGATAATCACCAACCTAGTACTCCACTAACTTCTTTCCATCTTACTAACTCCCCCACCCCCTCTCATTTCTGAAGAGACAAGAGAACCAACCAAGTGCAACACTTCCCAGCGTGCCTTGACAATCTCTTAACAATCACAAGGACACGATCGCGTTTAGGAAGGGGAGTATGTTAACCACATATTGGTTAACACATTTCTATGACAACTATATCCGCACACTTATGTAATGGGCGCCCGCATTATATTGTAAATCTCATCATTTCATGAGGGAAATGCCCTAAATATGCTCCCAAGTATTGAGATTCAAAGGATAGAGGAGAGGATCTTGGTCAATTGGCCAAACCATAGACAAAAGCCTTGTAACTATGTTTTGGGCGACTTGGGTCATGTACTCAGGCGGCCTAGTGGTGGGAAAAGGCTTGGAACTATAAAAGCCAATTTATCTTGTTTGTAACTCATTATCCCTTTTTTGCAATAGAAGTGTTCTTTCTCCCTCTCACTTGTAACTCTAATCTAGGATTTGGGAGTGATTAGTGTTAATCACTTATTCTCTCATGCTTCCCTCTTGCTTCTTCTCTCCCTCTTACTTGAGTGATTATGCTACCATCACGATCATCTCCCTCTTTTCCCACTAGGCCGCCTGAGTACATGACCCAAGGCGCCCAAAACATAGTTACAAGGTTTTTGTCTATGGTTTGGCCAATTGACCAAGATTCTCTCCTCTATCCTTTGAATCTCAATACTTGGGAGCATATTTAGGGCATTTCCCTCATCAAATGATGAGAATAAGTTATTAGTGTTAATCACTTATTCTCTCATGCTTCCCTCTTGCTTCTTCTCTCCCTATTACTTGAGTGATTATGCTACCATCACGATCATCTCTTGCAGAGATCCCACATGATCTTCGCAGAGAGATTACACCACCCGTTGGATCAAAGCAACCGACTCAGTGTGACAAAATGAGTGCAAGAGGAGGGTGGTGATGAGTAGCTATGGTGGAGCTCTTGAGCTTAGCTCGAGTTTGATGGATCGACAACTTCCCACACGACACATTAGGGTGAGATTAACATCTTTGGCATCGCTGGCCGACGAGCTCAAGCTAGGCTCAAGAGCTCCATCGTAGCCGCGCTCATCATCACTACCCTCCTCTTGCACTTGTTACATCGAGGTGGTTGCTCTAATTCCAATGGGTGGTGCAACCTCTCTCCCGAAGATCATTGGCTAGTCCTCGATTGCGTGTTACAACAAGCACAAGGTTACTATGAAGGCAACATTTGCCTTTGGCTACCCAAGCATGCCCCCTATGCTCATCCCCCTAACAACAACTCCCTAAGAAGTTGCAACAAAAGGCCCCATGGTCGAAAGTTAGGAAACCCCAAGCAGAGTGCAGCTACCAACATTGGGTGCCTACCAATGTGCTCAAAGCTCAAGGCTTCCATGAAGGCAACACATACCTGTGGCTCCGAAAGCCCCAATCATCACCATTGACCACCTATTCCTTGCTCAAAGCCTCATCGACAAAAAGCCCGACACCCACGGACCTTCATCACTCGGCAGAGCGATGGGTGCCCAAATGTCTCTTAGAGTCCCAAGAAGCCTCGACACCCACGGACCTTCATCACTCGGCAGAGCGATGGGTACCCAAATGTCTCTTAGAATCCCAAGGCTTCCATGATGGCAACTCCATCATTTGGCTCCCATGGCATAACCCTCAACAGAGTTTGCCCAAATTGCGCCAACCAAGCTAGCACCAATAAAGACTATTGATAGCAATAATGGCACTGCCATGATACAATGGTCTATACTAGACTTGTTTGTATTTACACTGTGTCATGATATGACCATCTACATAGACAATAGCATTGAATATGTGTCATGATATTCCCATCAACTATGTGTCATAATATGATCATGAGCATGGAAGCTGATATAATATTTGAAGTGTGAGATGATATCTCTAATGATCAAGAATCTTGCCAATGGATCATCTTAATTGATGAGCAGGCTTGCCAAGTATTAGGAACCATGTTTGATCCCTGTCTCACAATATGAGAGATCAAGCAATGTATAATGATCAAGCAATATGAGAGATCAAGCAATGTATAATGATCATTAAGACAAGTAACACATGCAAGGCATGCTATGTGCAAAGCATTCTAGATGAAATCTTTGCAAGTAGGCTTACCTTTCTTGATGCAAATTTGTTAATGGCAACATGGATGTTTCTTCTTTATGTTATATGACATAGGATATTCCATCTGAGTCTGCATATTGTGGCAACATGAGGCCATCTTCCCTGTGTCATGGAAGGTTGGGACGTCTTTCCGCCATATCTTGTTGGCAAACCCACCATCATAATGAAGCTCTTCCTCCTGATCTCTCAGATATCCAACTCATACCCCTCTTTCTCAAACTCACCCTCACCTCCTTTATTCTCAAAAACTGAGGAAACATACCATCCCCATACATGAGGTGCACCCATGGTTCTCCCGAAGACCCCACAGAGCACCCACAAACGTGTGGGTGGTTTGTGGGCTCTTTTTTTGACATAAGGATATGGTCTATTAGCTAAATGTGAGTTTTGGCTATAACATCTAACTTGGAAGACGAATACATGTGATGGCACAATGTCAAAGATGTCAATGGACATCATACATCCTTATTCAGCAAGCTTCTTAAAGAATTCAAGGACATATTTGCTTGGACATATCATGATATGAAGGGTGTTCCACCCTCGGTGGTGCAACACACGATTCCAATGATTAGCACTGCTAAACCAGTCCAGCAACGTCCCTACCCAATGAATCCTAAGTACACAAAGATTGTACAAGAGGAAATTGAAAAGCTTGTAAAATGTGGATTCATATACCCTATTGAGCACTCAGAATGGGTATCTCCGATAGTCATCGTACCAAAGAAGAATGGGAAACTCAGAGTGTGCGTTGATCTCAAAAAGGTTAATGCAGCCACCAGAAGGGATCATTACCCCTTGCCATATTCTGAACATGTGCTTGAAAGAGTGGCAAGCAAGGAGGCATATAGCTTTTTAGATGGGTACTCGGGTTACAATCAGATCACAATTGCAGTCGAGGACCAAGCTAAAACAGCATTTATCACGGAGTTTGGAGTGTTTGCCTTTCGCGTCATGGCTTTTGACCAATGCACCTGCAACATTCCAATGATTGATAAACACGGCCTTTAAGGAATATCTAAGGGACTTCTGTGAAGCTTTCTTAGATGATCTTTGTGTTCATTCCTCTTGGGACGAGCACTTGATGTGTTTACGAAAAATATTTGAAAGGTGTAGATTATATCGCATCTCATTGAATCCTTTCAAATGCCAATTCTGGGTTAAACACGGAGTTATCTTAGGGCATATAGTGTCCAAAAATAGGATTTCCACTGATGAGAGTAAAATCAAGGTCATTCTGGAATTACCCCCACCCACCAACTATAAGGGAGTCCAACGCTTTATGGGCCACGTTGGTTATTATCGAAGATTTATTCTATTCTTTGCCGAGATAGCTCGACCATTGTATAAGCTTCTCATCGAGTTTATTTGGACCGAAGAATGTGACCGTGCCTATGAGCTATTAAAGAAGGCCTTGGCGAGTGCTCCAATCTTGAGAATGTCTAACTGGGATTTACTCTTCCATGTGCATATTGATGCATCAAACTTTGCTATTGGGTGTGTGTTAACTCAACCTGGAGAACACAAGCTAGACTACCTGCTAAGATGAACTACACCACTACGGAGCGAGAAGGGTTGGCAATGATATATGCAGTAAGAAAATTTCGTTATTACCTCCTTGCCACCAAGTTTGTTTTCTATGTGGATCATCAAGCATTGTTGTATCTGGTAAACAAACCATGCTCCACAGGAAGAATCACACGATGGCTATTGATTCTTCTTGAGTTTGATTTCACTGTTGTGAGACCTGGCAAAAAACATGTTATGGCTGATCATTTGTCTCGCATACCTAATGGTGAGGCTCCTATGGGGGTTGATGATGACTTACCTGACACTTCCCTGTTCATGGTGGAGACAATGCCTGAATGGAGTGAGAAGATTGTTAACTTTTTGGTTAATGGCTTCCCACCCAAGGAGCTTCGTAAAGATCTAGCTCGAAAGCTGATCAAAGAATGCGAACCTTATTGTCTGATAGCCGAGACTCTTTATAAAAGAGGAAAGGATGACGTTCTTAGGCGTTGTGCCCGAGAGGATGAGTATCTATACATTTTGCAAGAGGCACATATGGGCGTAGCCGGTGGTCACTTCTCAGGAGACTTAGCTGCGCGAAAGATCTTACAATCGGGGTATTGGTGGCCCACTATGTTCCAAGATGCATCACTCTTTGTGAAGGGTTGCACGATGAATGCCAATGATACAAGAAACCCCAGAGGAAAGATCAGATGCCCCTACATCCAGTCAAAGTAAACCAACCATTTGAAAAGTGGGGTTTAGACTTTGTAGGTCCAATTAGCCCAGCGGCGGCCGGAAACACACAATCTTGCTATATTATTGTGGCCACTGACTATATGACCAAATGGGCTGAAGCGAAGGCGACACGTAAGGCAGATGCAAGGACAACAGCCAAGTTTCTCTTTGAAAATATAATCACACGCTTCGGTTGTCCTTTTGAACTTGTGAGCGACAATGGTACGCATTTTATAAATGAAGTGATTAAGGAGCTCACAACAAATTTCATGATATCCCATCATAAATCTACTCCTTACTATCCGTCGCAAGTGAATGGCCAAGCCGAGAGTACCAACAAGACCTTAATCTCTGTTTTGACAAAGACAGTTGAAGCTCATCTCACGGATTGGGATCTAAAGCTTACAATAGCTTTATGGGCCTATCGTACTGCGTACAAAGTGGCTATTAATTACACACCATTCAAAATGGTATATGGCCAAGAAGCAGTCATGCCGTGGGAATTTGTCATTCCTAGTCTTCGTGTTGCTATTCAAGAGGGTTGGGATGGTAATCCCTTAGAAGAGCGTCTATATATCCTTGAGCGGCTAAACGAAGAAAGACAATTGGCTATATACAATGCCCTTATGGAGAAGGATAGAAGGAAAAAATGGTTTGATCACCACCTGAAGGATAAGGACATCAAGGTTAGGGATAAAGTCCTGATGTATGGAGTGCGTAACGAAAAGAAGAAGCTCAAATATGCTGGTAAGGGACCGTATAGAGTATGTGAAATTGTTGAGATATCGAGCTCGTCTAGTGAGGCGGTGGACATTGATGACCCACCTGGGGGATAGGCCCCACACTTACACCACTGGCATGGTTGGTGAGATCTTGGGTGATATGCGGCCAGTGGGATGACAGGCTGTGTGACAGCCATTCTAGAGACTGGCATAGTTATAGCACCAGCTCATTTAGTCGGGTTCACACTATAGAGAACCCGTGTATGTATTGGTTGAGTACCTTTCATATTATGAGTACTCTTATTCTTGTATATGGAGTGTTGAGTGTTGAGTGAAGAAGAAGAAGATTTTCAGCCTCTCACCTTGTGTGTTCTCTATTAGGGTTTTGTGAGTGTGTGTGTGTGCTTGCAAGAGCTCAAGCTCTCTTCCCCCCTGCATCTTTTCATGGTATCAGAGCCTGCTTCATGCTAAGGGCTGAGCTGCAAGCAAGAGAACCACAGGAAGCGGTACGAGGGTAAGAGCTTCAACTACTCTTCCCTATTGTGTTGGTGACTACACCCTTGTCGGGAGCTCTATGGGAGGCACTGGCAAACGGTCTCTGATTGAGGAGCTTTCTTCGCGGGAGTAAAGCTATAGGGCAACTATACGGTCCTATCAGACTACTGTTTTTCGGGTCGAAAACGCGTTTCGAGCGCGTCTGGACCTCCGTTTTTCAGAAAGCAGGCGATTTCGAGCACTGCGGGTAAGTCATCGATTCTCTGCAGAACTCTGTTTTAAGAACTGCAGGAAGACAGATTGACTGTGCAGACACTGTGGGTGCTGCAAAGAGGTCTACAGTTGCCATTGGGTGCTGCAAAGAGGTCTACAATTGCCATTGGGTGTATGTATGCACATTGAAGTCACTGGTTGTGACATTTGAGAGTACTACAGTACCGCTGTGTAGAAAATACTGCAGGTTGTGCAGAAAAACCAGAGTGCAGTCTCTGGTGAAATTGTGTGTTTGGCAAGATGTGAAAACCCAGAGTGCAGTCTCTGGTGAAATTGTGTATTTGGCAAGATGTCTAATGATGGCATAACACAGATTGTGGCTGAGAAGCTGGATAAGAATAGCTTCTATGCTTGGAGGTTCAGGTTGACGAATTTCTTGATGGGAAAAGGCTATTGGGACTACATAGAAGGTGAGCATGAAGAGGCACCGGAGATACCGGATATAAATCCGACTGCTGCAGATGTGAAAGAGTTTAAAGACTAGAACCAAGGAGCCAGGAAGGTTATGTATTGGCTATCCATTAGTATACAGGACACCATGATTGGGCACATTTAGGATGCCAAGTCCCCCAAGGAGGCGTGGGACACCTTGGTAAAGCTCTATGAAACAAATACCAAGGCACGTAAGATACAGCTGAAGAATGAACTTCATACTGTGGAGAAAAAGAGCATGTCTGTGAATGACTATGCGCTGAAGATAAAGGGTATTGTGGAATCCTTTGCATCTATTGGTGTGTCAGTAGATGATGATGATAAGGTGGAAGTCTGTCTACGTGGTCTCGGGCCACAATACAAGGTGTTCAAGATGTCCATTCAGACTCGGGAAAACATTCCCAACTTTACAGATTTGGTGTCTATGCTGATTATCAAAGAGAAGAGCTTGGGTGAAGACCAACAGTCTTCACAAAGCAAGAACAGTTCAGAGCAATAGGCCTTCTACACGAGTTCAGGAAGAGGATGAGGTAGAGGAGGCCATGGACGCGGTCGAGGAGGTGGCCAAACAGGTAATCAAAATTATGGTCAGCAACAGCAGCAACAACAACAGCCCAGAATCAACAACAACAACAACAACACGCAGGTGGAAGAGGAAAATTCAAAGGCAGGGGGAGTCAAAGAGGCCGTGGAAATTGGCAAAGGCAATATAATGATGCACGTGAATGCTATTATTGTGGTAAGCCTGCACATGTGCAGGCAGAATATTATAAGAAGCAGGTTGACATGCAAAATGGGAAAGTGCAGCAAAACAACTATGCATCCTCAAGCAGAAATAATGAGGATAATGAAAGGTTGTTTGTTATGCAGCATGTCGTGAATGCCATGTCTGAAAATGTTGATGCAACACAAAAAGATAATGTATGGTATGTGGATTCAGGCGCTTCGAACCACATGATGAGTCATGGGGAGTGGTCCAAGGAGATGAAAAACCCGGAAAGACTAGGTTTTGTGGAAACAGGGGATGACACTGCTCATCCAATTGCCCATATTGGAGATGTGCCATTGTCTATGCAGGATGGCACGCAAAGTGAAGTACCTTGCAGATGTACTTCATGTACCAAACATAACAAAGAATCTGGTTTCAGTTGGCCAGATGATTGAGCAGGGTTTGCAGGTTCGGTTTAACCCTGATGGGTGTTATGTTGAAGATTTCAAAGACAAGTGCAGGTTGGTTGCAAAAGGCAACAGAGTGGGCAGAATGTTTACGTTGAATGTAGACATGCCTGAAATGAGTGCTGCGATGTTTGCAAATGGTTCAGGAATTGTTGCAGATATAGACATTTGGCATAAAAGGATTGGACATGTAAATGTGCAGAGATTGAAGTCTATGCAGACAAAAAGGAATTGTGACAGGGCTGCCAAAATTTAAAGTGGAAGGTATGCAGAAAATATGTGAAGCATGCCAATTTGGGAAGCAAACAAAGCATTTGTTTCCACGTAACGGATATGTGAGCAGAAATACACTAGATGTTGTGCATTCAGATGTATGGGGTCCTACGAAGACCTTATCTATGGGAGGCTGCAAGTACTATGTGACTTTCATTGATGACCACACAAGGAAATTGTGGGTATATTTCATGAAGGAGAAGAGTGAGGTGTTCACTCACTTTCAGAATTTCAAAGTTTTGGTTGAAAAGCAAACAGGGAAATATGTAAAGTGCCTAAGGTCAGATGGAGGGGGAGAGTACTTCTCCAATGAGTTCTCTGAATTTTTGAAGAAGAATGGTATTTGGAGACAGTTTACATGCAGATACACTCCGCAGCAAAATGGAGTTGCTGAGCGGAAAAACAGGCACATTACAGAGATTGCACGAGCATTGATGGAAGAGAAGAATATACCGCATTGCTATTGGGCTGAGGCTGTTTCTACAGCAGTATACATCATGAATAGGACTCCAACTGCAGCCATACATGATGTAACTCCAGAGGAGAGGTTTACTGGCAGAAAACCAGATTTGTCTCATCTGGATGCATTGCATATGTGCATGTGCCAGATGAGCTGAGAACTAAGCTAGATCCGAAAGCTGAAAAATGTGTGTTTATTGGATACTCCCTTGAGCAAAAGGGATACAGGTGTTATAACCCTGAGTTGAGGGTAAGCAGGGATGTTGTTTTTTATGAGATGAGTAGCTGGTATGTTGCTGAAAAAGAAGCTGTTGGGGCTGATGTGAGTGGAAGTGTGGTTGCACCGAATGCAGGTCAGCAATCACAGTCTTTGAGTGGACCAGGAGAGTCCTCATCTAGTGGGTCTATTGATAGACCATGGAGTGGCAGGCTGCGTCATAATACCAGCCCTGCAAATGTGATTAGTACATCACATAAAGGAAAAGAGAAAGTGGTTGAGCCCCTTGGTATGCCTGACATTTCTGCAGGACATTCTCATGTTGATGGAGAGTCTAGTGGCTCAGATATGAGCCTTGATGAGGAGCTTGGGATCCCAGCTATGAGAACACCTGGTGTAAAGAAGGCTATGGAAGCCATGAATGAAAAGCTGTGAAGATCTGGTAGAGTGAAGAACCCTGTGCAGAGGTTTACTTATGATGGTTATGTGGCACATCACTATGCATATATGGCAAAGGTTGTGCAGGTTGTTGAGCCCACATGCATTGATGAGGCTGTTGGAAATGTGTGTTGGGAGAAAGCTATGGATGAGGAGATGGATGCACTATATGGAAATGAGACTTGGGATTTAGTGCAATTGCCTGAAGGCAAGAAAGCCATTGGATGCAAGTGGGTGTACAAAGTTAAACATAACAGTGATGGAAGCATAAATATGTACAAGGCTAGATTGGTAGCCAAAGGATATGCACAGACATATGGGATTGATTATGAGAAAACTTTCAGCCCAGTTGCCAAGATGGCAACGGTGAGAGTTGTGATAGCAGTGGCTGTATCAAAGCAATGGTCTTTACATCAGATGGATGTAAAGAATGCATTCTTGCATGGGGATTTGCAAGAAGAGGTGTATATGTTGCAGCCACCTGGATATGAGGATGTGGGTCACCCCGAGCATGTCTGCAGGTTGAAGAAAGCCTTGTATGGCTTAAAACAAGCACCAAGAGCATGGTCTGACAAGATTTCTGAATATCTTGTCACTATTGGCTTTCATGTAGCCAATGTAGATTTCTCGCTGTATGTGAGACATGGTGATAGAGGAGTTGTGCTTGTTGTCATCTACGTAGATGACTTAATCATTACGGGGGACCATGATGCAGAGATCTTTGATGTAAAGATCTTGCTTAGACAAAAGTTTGAGATGAAGGATCTGGGGGAGCTCAGATAGTTCTTGGGCATTGAGGTGATTAGGTCACCACATGGTATTGGATCACTGCAGAGACAGTATGGCTTGGACATGTTGTCCAAGTATGGTATGACAGGCTGTAAGCCTATTTCTCTGCCATTGGATCAGAATGGCAAGTTGAGTGCAGATTCAGGAGAGATCTTGGAGGATCCTACTATGTACAGGAGCATAGTAGGAAGTTTGATCTACATGACGATCACCAGACCAGATTTGAGCTATGCTGTTGGGTTGGTGAGTCAGTTTATGCAAGTTCCACAAAAACCGCATTTGGATGCAGTGAGACGCATACTGAGGTATGTGAAGTCTACTTTGCATTGTGGACTATTCTATGAGATTGGGACAGAGATATGTGTACATGGGTACACAGATGCTGATTGGGCTGGTAGTATCTCAGACAGAAGATCTATCAGTGGCTTTATGTTTTCTTTGGGGAGTGCTGTTGTGACTTGGAGCAGCAAGAAGTAGCCTGCGGTTGCTCTATCAAGTACAGAGGCCGAGTACAGAGGAGCTGCTATGGCAGCATGTGAGGTAGCTTGGTTGAGAAAGCTACTTGCAGATTTGGGTCTATCGATGGATAGACAAGTTGTCATTTTCTGTGACAACATTAACAGTATACAGTTGGCCAGGAACCCAATCTTTCATGCTCGTACGAAGCACATAGAGGTTCACTACCACTTCGTCAGAGAGAAGGTCTTGGCAGGAGATCTTGACCTTGTTTATGTCAGCACAGAGGATCAGGTAGCTGACATCTTCACCAAAGCATTGGGTACAGAGAAGCTTCGCAGATTCAGGGCTTCGCTTGGTGTACATGAGATGGAGTTGAGCTCGAGGGGGAGTGTTGAGATATCGAGCTCGTCTAGTGAGGCGGTGGACACTGATGACCCGCCTGGGGGATAGGCCCCACACTTACACCACTGGCATGGTTGGTGAGATCTTGGGTGATATGCGGCTAGTGGGATGACAGGCTGTGTGACAGCCATTCTAGAGACTGGCATAGTTATAGCGCCAGCTCATTTAGTCGGGTTCACACTATAGAGAACCCGTGTATGTATTGGTTGAGTACCTTTCATATTATGAGTTCTCTTATTCTTGTATATGGAGTGTTGAGTGTTGAGTGAAGAAGAAGAAGATTTTCAGCCTCTCACCTTGTGTGTTCTTTATTAGGGTTTTGTGAGTGTGTGTGTGTGCTTGCAAGAGCTCAAGCTCTCTTCCCCCCTGCATCTTTTCAGAAATTACCCTACAAGGTACCATCCAAGTGGAGACTCTCGACAGAGTTGAAACCATTGGATTTCTTATTGGGAGTAAATTCAAAAGATACTATGATCCCCTGAGCCAAGAGGAGATCCATCAAAAGAAGGCAACTAAAGAACAAGCTGAGCTTAAGAAGATACAAGCAAGAATTGAAGCCAAAGAACGTCAATAGCGTGCTAGGCACCAACGAGAAGCCAACTTGGGGATTACACAAGCATTTTTCGAGGAGGCAGACGAGGATTCACTGGAATCTAACCCGCCTCTAAGATACCCAATTGAGTTACAGAGTCCTTACGGGGAGGTGCTGTATAATGCATTATTGGATACAGGAGCTCAACACAATTTGTTATCATATGGCGTGTGGTGTCAACTTGGAAAACCACCTTTATCCAAGAGTGCTATCCAAGTTCAAGGAATCAACAAGAAGAAAACCCCTGTCTCTCAGGAATTCTGCACACTCCGGTTGCCTATGACAAGGGGACCGTAATTCAAAACTTTTTGGTTATGCCTGCGGCGGCGGCGGGTACCATGGAAGGGACTGTAAACTTAGGGCGTAAATGGATGATGGCCACCAAGTGCAATATCGATTGGGCAACCAGATGAGTCACAACGCAAGAACCAACAAAATCCCACACCTAAGTCATCCACTCAAATGCTAGATAATGAAAAATCACAAAGTCTAGTGGCAAAACCATCTTTGATTGTTTGCCACCCCTCTAACGCTTCAACGCCAAGAGTGGAAACATGCAGGGTGGTCTCTAAAGCTCCGCTTACTATGCCAAAGAGTACATACAAATGGGTCCCAAAAGCTTCGTTAACAGCTACTTCCCCTGCTCAATCTCGTTCAGACAAGAAGCCTCGTAGGAAGAAAACAGCTACCCACCCGAGAAAGGGCAATGTAACATCACGATGGATCCCTAAAAAATTATTAGTAGCCCAAGGGTACTACGAGGGGAATGACCATATTTGGGTCCCTAAACATAAGCGGAATCCCTCTATATCACCTATAAAACCTTGCAAACCAAATGTTGCCACCCCAACGACAATTCAAGACCGTGGTAAGGGAAAGGTAACAGAGTGCTCCGCACCACTTCTTCCAGAGTTAGTTTGGATTCCCAAACGATATCGATCATTACCACCTAGCTCAGGAAGGAGGGAGCCACATGAAGCTTCTAGCTCCTCATGCTAGGCACACGCTGATATAGAAGTTTCTACATGCTCTACACCTACTCTTGTCAACACCCAACAAAAGACCGATGAGTCTACGTCTCCCCTTATAATAGTATCGTCGAAAACCATTTCCTCCATTCGTCAATGGGAGCGTATACTAACATCTCTACAATTGGATGTGGCCACAAGGGTCATAAAAAGCTATCTGCCCACATCATAACCTATGACCCGCTGGACAAATTGATTCCAAGAGGCTGCAACATCATTGCAAAAAATATGATCTACCCAAGGAAAGAGGGAGCATGTACTCACGCTTAACATTCTAATGCTTCCTCCCTAACCTTCTCCCCTGACCATTTAATTTCCAAATTCAAGGGGATGTATATATATAGCTTCATACATTTAAAAAAAACAAAAAATAGTAAAAAGAGCAAGAGCACGTTAAGAGCAGAAATATCCGTATATATAATCAAGAACTAGATTGACCTGTCATAAATCTACTGATGCTATATATGTGTTTGCAGATATGGCAGATGCACGATCATCATACACTTCATCCACTCCCACCTTTGGTGAGAGGTATCATCTGTACCTTTCTCAAATATTTTACATGTGCTATCCTGTAATTGAAACTGAATGGGATCATATAGATGTAATAGCCAGAGAGGAAAATGTTGAGAAATCAGAATGGCTAATTTGCCTATTGACCATGACTGACCCCTACTCTGTAGAGAGGACATATCCCTGATAGCCCAATGCTTTCCTTTTCCACAAGATGACTATCCTCGCATGGTTACATTCTTGATGAGTTTATGTGGATGGGAAAATGAAAAGGAAATATCTGACAATGATGAATGGACAGATGAAACTCATGGCACTACTGAGGTTGACTTTATGTATTTGGATGATGCGGATAGAGGCTTAGTCTTAGGGCTAGAGCCAGGACTCTACAACATCCTCTTACCGTATCCTCAGTAGTAGTGTGGTGACTGGTAGGTAGGTTAGTGTTTTCAAGTTTTTTCTAGTTTGGATTCCTTAAACGAGTCTTTAATTTTTCACACTGATGTGCCTCTCGAGGTATAGTGCTTGTTAGTTGGTTGTACAAGTGGAAAAGTTTGAGGTGGGTTCGCTTTCAAGTCCTGAGATAGCCGCAACGCTCATACATAAATATCTCATCAAATTGCAGGCATTTTTCTCATCGAATCAAGGAGATCTCCAAAATACAGGTGTAATTCTTCCATACCCACTCTCTTTTGTTTTTACTGTTCAATTAATTACATGAACTATAATGCATGACCACATGGAAATTGTCAATGTACTACTTAGTTTTTGAAGTTGCTTGACGTGCTAGTGTAAATCATTAATGAGCTTAACTTTATTGGATATAATCCTAGGCAGCATGACGTCTTTAGTTAACCTTGGAATACGATTGTCTTAGGTCTAGGGTCAAACCATCTTAATGTTTGACACCTGGCCATGTGTGTGTTGACCTCTAGGACATAGCTTTTACCCCTTTGTCGAAAGGATGCAAGACAGATTATAGTTCAGGAGCGAAGATCAAAAGAAATAAATTTTAAAAAAAAAAGGCTACAATAAATGGCAATACAAGTCTATGATGTGCTTTAATGTTGGCCTATCTCCTTATTGATACTTGGTAGGCGAGAAGTATTCTACTCCAGACCGATGCCTTGGTTGGTAGGGGGTAGCCTTGCCTAAGGTGAACATAGATTCCTGGATAATGCCTTGTATTAAACATGGTACCAGGATCGATGTTAGTTTTGCCTTAGGAAGGTCGCCATTGTGTGTAAAAATTGTCACGTGCGAAATAAAAAATAAAGGCAAAAGGCTCCTGTAACTTTGATGTTTCTTGTGTCCCTAGACTCGTGGTATTAACTTGTTCTTAGAGTAGACACAGTGTGGTCATCTGTTTATTTATTAAGCTTGGTTATTTTCCTTGACTTAGGCCAGTTATAAACGTTGATTAACCTTTGACACCTTGCTAACTCTTGATTTACTTTCAATAATTTTAAACTCCTGTTAATTTGCTACACTAGCTCATTCATGTGACCCCTTAAACTAAGTTTCATAGCAACATCCATTGTGGTCTAACATGCTTGAATTTATACACTTTATATCATTTGAATTCCAGCATACTTTCACTCTACTTCCCTCTTTTGCAGACGGTCTACCACAACAACCCTATCGAGCTTACCATACCATAGCTTCCGAGGACGGAATCTACATCAGGAAGGGGGGCATGTTAACCTATGACGGATATTGAGACGTACTATGTTTTACGTCATGTAATTAGTTTAACTATTTTGAGTCATGGGCCAGGCTTGTCGGCACCATATGCAAAGGATAAAGGGATTGGGTGATCGCGCCAATGAGAGGCGCACCTTGAATATCAATAAGATAAGGGTTAGGATCGGCCGGCCATGTATGGGCGCCCATGTGTGAATGGCCAAGTCACCTATAAGAGTCAAATGTAACCCTAAAACCCTCATTCTCATGTGTTGAATGCAAGAGTGCTCTTGCCTTATCCTCTTGGTTTCCTTCTCCTGCGTGTGTGTGTGTGTGTGTGTGTGTGAGAGAGAGAGAGAAAGAGAGAGAGAAAGCGATCGAGCACTGTGTAGCGACATGACGGTGGCAGCGAGGCGGTAGAGCGACGACGGCGGCTCCTTCTTCACTGCGATGCGAGAATCCTTCACGGCGGCGGTTTTAGCGCGGTGAGTGACACACCTTTGCATTCTGTTTGAGCTTGCTTTCCTGGTTGTATGCTTGTAGCCATTCGTGGCTCACATACGGTGTTCAGCAAGTCCCCAGCTACGACTCGTGCGACAAAAGCGCACAACGTCGATGGGCTAGCGGGCTGCAAAAAACGGAGAAGGTGATGAAGGGGAGAGCATGGAGCTGAAGTGGAGGCCTATGTTTTTTTTAAATTTGGTGATGTAAGCTATGAACGCAGAAGAGGTCGACAATGGACGGATGCCCGGAGAGAAGATGGCGATAGGAGGCTGCTGAATTCGCTGTAGAAGGCCGAGGGAAGCAACAGAGAGCTGGTCGAAGTATTGCATCTCCATCACAGAGGGAAGTGGCTTTCGAAAGCTCTAGAGTCAAGAACCAGAAGAAGCAGGGCGACCAGCTGAGGGCCACACTGGAGGCCTATTCCAAGGACTGAAGAGGAGGCCTATTCCAGGGACTGAGGCCTATTGCATGAGAAACTCATCACCAGTGATCTCCCCTGTTACCACACCCCGTGCCTCACTAAAGTTGATTAAAGGGGCACTATCACCACCATCCAGCCCTAACAATCAAGCCTCATCTCATCAACAATCACTCAACTCTACATCCTCGACCATCCACACCGTAAGCATCTCGATCTCTTTACCACTATCATGAAAATCAATGGTGAGTGCCCAAGAATCTTCTTGCAGCTCAAGGATTTTATGATGGCTACACAGAACTCTGGATGCCAAAACCGCCATCTCAAAAACAAAAGAGCAAAAAGCAAACCAATTAGACCAACCCTAAGCCAAAATTTCAACATTGGCTAGTCCCCAACTGTTGCTAAGAGCATAAGGCTACTATGAAGGCAACACTCACATCTAGCTACCCCCAAGAATGGAGCATGTGCTCATCCACCACAACAAAGCCCCAAGGATCTACGACAAAAGGCCCCCCACGATTAAAAGTTAGGCAACCTCGAGTATAGCGAAGCCAACAACGATGGGTGTCTACCAACATGCTCAACGCTCAAGGCTTCCATGAAGGAAAAACATAACTATGGCTCCCAAAAGCACAATCAAAAGCTTGTCCTCAACGACAGCCTACTTATAGCTCAAAGCCCCATCGATAAAAAACCAAGAAGCCTTATCAACACCACAAGCCCTCGTCACTCAGCAAAACAATGGGTGCCAAAACCTCTCTTAGGAGCCCAACGCTTCAATAATGGGAACTTCATCATTTGGGTCCCATAGAATAACCCTCAAAAGTTGGCCCAATCCACAAAAATCAAGCCAGTACCTATCCAATCCATGCAATTGGTTTGGTGGCCAACGAGGAAGCAAGTCTCCTCTTCATCAACCAAATCCCATGGACTTGGCCACACAAAAATCATGGGCATTCATAAGCTCAATTTTCCCAATCCTTTCAAACAAAAAGACCCACCCCTCAGCTTCATCACCAACCCAATTGGCAGTGCCACAAATGCTAGAGCTTATATAGCCACTCAATGACAACCTCAAGGATAAGCTCACTAATCTAGCCAAATGGGCTAATCAGTACACAACCCTCTTTTGGGATGCTGCCCAATAAACAACCTTCAAGTCCTTACCTAAGAGGACCCCAAAAAAAAGCGTCTAGGTGATTAGCATTGTCTAGGTGATTAGGACCACAGGCACAACTTTTGTCCTTGTCCATGCAAAACAGCACCTACAATTCTCACTGGGCTTTGTCATTTGTGCACACACCGCACAACACTTCATCATCGATAGCCATCCTGGTACATCTCTGGATGGCAACACCATGGAGGGCACAAGCCTGGTCAATGGTACAACCCATCACTTGGAGCTTCTTGATCACCCAAGCTTCAACCAAATAATTGTACTCATGCCTCATCGACCCTACCCACAACTTCTTCTAATGCTACCTTAGCTTTGGAGGCCAAAAGTTGACTGCGATATGCATATTGCAATCATGATCCAAATTGACTTCTACTTCCATAATCAAAAGTTGCTACTTCTCAGGCTCCAAGGGCTAACACCAGAAATGTTGAGATTGGCCATGGAAATAGGGAGGGGGTGGCTGCAAGTATCACACCTCCAGCACCAGTGCAACTTGCACCTGCACCAAGATTAGAACGAAATAAACCCGCTAACATCTCAAAACTTATCACAAAATTTGATGGGACTGGAGCCATGATCCCACATTTAGAGATGTTTAACCAAATTTGTGATACCTTCGGCCATGTAGAAGATCAAGTCAAGGTGAGTGCCTTCGCCCTCACCCTTGATGGTAAAGCAAGCCAATGGGTTAGGTCCTTGAAGACTGAGAATAAAGCCACCTTTGAATCTTTGAAAGAGGCTTTCAAGGTTGGGTATTCTCGCCAAGGGACCAAATGGAGCCCAGTTTGAGAAACTACATAACGTAAGGTAGAAAGAAGGAGAAACTATTAGAGACTACATCAATAGAGTTAGATATCTCCACTTGTGCTGCAATGCCAAAGACAAGTTCTTTGACAAAAGCATAACAGGGAGATTTCTAGACGGTCTTGATGATGTGCCTTTACACAACTCATTATATGCCTTGGGCCATACCTCCTTTGGGCAATGTTGCAAAGAGTGCTATGGCTTTTGAGGACAATTTCAAGGGAACATGTTCCCGAGAACTCCATGAAGGCACATGAGAAGCTTCTTTCGAGACTCCTAGCACAAAGCCTGGTGGGAAAATCAAGGAGTCCACATCAAGACAAAGTGTAGAGCAATTGGCAACAATGGAGAACCGCCCGGGATCAGGGAGGCCAACCCCATCTTTATCCAAAGAGGGATCTTGTATGGTGCCTAGTCTATCAAGCTAACCATACAAGAATAGAGTGTCTACATCTAAGATCCTGCCCTAACCTCTAATGTACATATTGCATGAAATGCGGCAATCATGAGGTCTCCAACTACTATCATAAAAAACTCCCTTATCTAGAGATCTACCTTAGGTATTGCCTGCCAACTCTAGGCAACCGCTGGCCTTGCTAGCACCTACGCTTCATAATGCACCTCAACGTGGCCAAGAATTGGTCCATAGAGGAATCCTTAAGGTACTTGAAATGCCCTTACCACCCTTGGTTCTTCCATCTTAGCCCCCACTGCCAAGAGTTGCACCAGTTCATCACCTAACCCTGATGGAAATCTTTAAAGATGGGAATGAGGGGGAAATTCCGGAAGTCCCTATCTATGAAACCCAAAAGCCTACAAGCCCACCCTCACAAACCTTCAGTCAACGTTATGGAGGGAGATCAAATGTACCCCGTGTACTTTAGCAGCCCGAACGCCGCGGGGGCTAGAGATATGAATCGGATGACAAAGCAACCACCCATACAGTGCTGTGATTGTGTGGAACCTCATGCAATGCCTAAATTCAAAAACTATCATTATACTTATTTGGACAGGCATGATTTTCATTGTTGCCTCATTTGACTAATACATTTGTGCTAGTATCATGGATCAAAATCTTGTCAATGGCAACCTCGGCTATGTTGGCATGCTCAAAGACATCATCAAAGGTCGGCTATAGTTCCTTTAAGAAAGTGTTACTAAAAAGTCAAATGGTTCTAGAGATAGTACACAATACAACATACAAAGAATGGACATGAATAGATTATGTAACATTGACTCATCAAAAGTATTACATCAAATAATTGAGCTATTTATCTTCACAGAGCATTGTGAACAAGCATCCTTTTCAAGTTGATGGCTTTTGATGTTGAGTGACGTTGAATGATCCTTGTTTCTCCAGAAGGAATAAGAAAGGTTAGTAAATGAAAATATTAGAGGTTAACGAAAATTCCTAAGAGGGTGGGGGGATTAGGGTATTTGTGAATGATTGCATTTTATATTTTTGTGAGCCTTTTTTTAAATATTTTTTGCTCACTTTGTTTTTTGGCAATCATAAGCAGAGTTACATGGGATTTTGTATTAGTTGGGAAACTAAGAGATGTTAATAAAGGGGTAAAATAGAAGGAAGGATCTGGAGGAACGTAGACAAAATCATCAAAATGAGATTGTGATCCTAAGTTCCTCATCTGATTCATTGAAGCAACATTCTTCATTTGAATAAATTGGCCTTCGATGAAGTCCTTTTTGTGGTAGGATTCTTGCCAAATGTTGTTGAATAGGACTTGTTCTTGCATGCTTCTTCCCATGTGCTTTTTATGCTTTTATGTATATTTAAGTGCTCTTACGAAGCAGATATACATAAAGTACAAGAATTGAGTCATATAGACTCTTATTGAGCTGCTCTTGTTGAAGTAGCCACTTGTTGGGGTGAGGCTTGAAAGAACTATGTTGACTTGCGAGACTTAGATAGATATCTTCATGGTTATACCATTGACCAGGTTTTTGCCCACCATGGCTGCCCCATCTAGAGATGTACCTGGAAAGTTGTCGATGATGAGGCCTTGGTGCAAACCTCCAATGCATGGATATGTACTCATAGAGGCCTTGGTGCAAACCTCCAATGCATGGATATGTACTCATGGAGCAGCTGCTACATTAACTTAGCCAAAAGAATAGTAAGCTATAAGCTTAACAAAAATGTAATGGCTATTAAAGATCATTGGGAGATGCTTGTGATATTCTACCATTTTTGGGTATTCCATATGTGTGACTCCCTTGTGTTTTTTTTTTGGATTTCTCTCTTCTTCTTCTTCTTTTGGGTTGGCTACCACCTTGTGAGCAACAGGTTCTTGTGGCTACTCCCCTTTTTAAGAGAATAGATTCTTAAGGCTGCCACATAGCTTCTACACTTATGCTTCACATCCAGAGGGGTGAAAAGAGCATTATGAGTTTGTCTTTGTTGCGCTCATAAGTCTCCATTGCAGACATGGGAATTGATTCTTGAATTTGTGGTTCAAGTGTTGTCGAGGCAGTAGGTACAACTTCTGGTTGGTTACCATTTGGGTTGATTGAACACACAAGCTTTTCTGTATTTATTAAGTGTCTTGCTCGGTGTTGCTTAGGTTCCATTCTTGTTGAACTTTAGGTGAAGCTGTTGGGGTTGAAGTCGATGGTGAGTCTTTCTTCACTTTGTTTGATTTTGGCAACTATATGAAGGTATTACCATTATAATACCTTTATTGTTGAAGTACGTTCACAGGCAACCCATCTTTGATGAACATTATAAATTGGTGCTAATGCCTTTGGTGTAGAGGCTTCTTTCTTTGTGCAGGCTTAGGGGACTTTTTAATGCGCTTCGAAATCCAAGCTTTGGTAGTACCCTTGTGCTTGCAGTTGGTACCCACACTTGTTGGAGATCTTTGAGGAACTCGCATAGGCTTTTGTGGATAGTGTTGTGGAGTACTTTTATTTTTCCTTGGCCTCTGAGTGTTGCATTGAGAGGAAGAGGCTTTTGATGATTGAGGCACCCAAATTGGATTGGTGCCTTTGTAGTAGCCTTGGGCTACAAGTAGCTTTTTCTCCACCCACATTTTGATACCCTTAAGATACCTTGATTTTGGTTATCGTGGTGGAGTTTTCTTTTTTAATGAAGCAGACGGAGTGGGGCACTCATTCACATTAGTTGGCGCTGAGATTGCAGTTGTGAGACTCATGGAAGTTATTGATGATGAGGCTATAGTCTCTTGTGGAGTGGCTTTTGAAGATAAGGGTTTTGAGTATGCAGCCATCTTCTGTGGTTGGTGAGGGTGGTGGTTGAAGAGGCGTTGGCTCTGGAGCTTTTCCCTTGAGCTCCTTGGTTAGATGGTTGCACTTGGGGAACTTCTTCACAGGAAAAGATGTAGGTTGTAGCTTCGGACTTTGTTGAAGAGGATGGAGTTGAAGGAATAGATCCTTTATCAGAGTCGGCAATTGATGGAGATGGTAGGTCATTGTGTAGAGGGGCTTCCGTGGAAGAGGCTTGTAACTTTTTGCGTTCAGCATCATAAAAATCTATTAGGGTTGGATCCTCTTCCTGGTAGTATGGTATTGTCAACTTTGTGTCGTTGACCATTATGATGACCTTATCGCTAGCAAAGCACAAAGGTGCTTGGACAGGCATAGTTCATTTATGCCCTAATATCAAATCTACTTCCAACACATACTCAACCTTTAAAAACTTACAAGTAAGGGGGTTAGTTTCAATATAAATTGTATGTTCAAAGTATCCCAAACATGGCATGTTCAAATCTTGTGTAAATGGATCTATTTTAGGATGAGCCGTAAGTGTTGGTTAACCTAACAAATCCCATAACTCAAGGGTCATCAGATTCTGCTCTCATGTTGGATAAAGTTGTGCTTTAATTGTGGTGATTTTAGTGGAAAGTTCTAATCCAACCATAATTCTTGGGATATTCTCAGTAAGATATGTTAAAAGTTCCAGCTCCTCCAAGGTCTCTTCCTCCCGTAGTAGCAATTGCACATTGCCTGCAAGAGTGTTCAAGGTGACTGTTTCCATGGATTCATCAATTGAATACGAGTCACTTACCCAAGTTCCACCTAGGATGACATCATACTCAAGAGCATCTAGGGTAACATAGAATCTAAATTCCACATTTCCACTGATTGTTTGAGTAGCATAGCTAAAGTAACCTGGAACTTCAATGTTTTGTCCATTGGCAAGACTATTGTTTTTAGGAATGATTTTAGGTTATCCCAATGACACCCATGTCTATTGTTATGATGTTATGACTAGCTCAAGGGCTAAACAATGGGCATCTGCGCTTAACATCATTGCCTATAGGGAAATCCAACATACCATGATAGAATCTTCAAGTGGAACCATGGATGTTTCAATTTTTGTTTCAACTTCAAATCTCGTTTCTATTTCATATTCCCATTCATTTTCATCCTCTTTTTGGCTCTCGGCTTTTTCAAGAGTACCCAATGTGTACAATGGCACACTTGGCCCTCTGATAATTCTAACTGAGATCTATTTGGAGACTTGTGAATCCTCACGGTCCTCTTCTATGGAGCTCTTTATGTCTTGGTATAGCTCATTTTTAGTCTTTAAAGATGCAAGTGTTGACACTATGCTGGCTTCGCACGAGAGAAGAGCATTCCTCCAAATGAGGATTTGAGAGACTACTTTAATTTCGTAAGGCATTCATTGAATTCCTCGTGTGCTTTTTCAACTGCATAATTCGTGTAATCTGTCTCTAATGACTCTTCTATAGAGAGTACGTCTTCCTCTTGAAAAAGGGGAAGCGATACTCCTCTGGGTTTTATATTTCGGTTGCTTTTTTAGGATCGGCATTATGAGGTTCAATCACAACTGGTGATCCTATATGACACTCAACAATGCTAAGCATGCTCCCCTGAGCTTGCCTTTTGCGTTCCACATATATCATGTGATCATGATTTTCACTTTGGGGTGGTTGGGTGGGTTCTAGTTTCTTAATTGGTCTATTTAGTACACTGAGTGAAGAATCAAAACCTGCTTCACCCTCACTTAGCGACGTACTAGAACTTGTTTCATCTTCTGACTTTCTTTGAATCGTAATAAGGATTTCATTATGTTTGCCCATGATGCGAAACGAGAACAAACTTTCTTTTTTGCTTTTTTGTTCTCTGTCTTACCCATGGGTTTTGTGGTTTGAGTGGTAGCATGTGAGGTGGATGCTTCCGCATCATGTGTAGCTTTTGGCTCGTTTGGGTTTATGTCCTCAATAGGCTCCTTTTCCTTGTCCTTTAATTCAACCTTGGTATTAACAATTTGTTGCTCCTTGTTTTTCTTGGGTTTAGAAGGTTTTGGTTTCTACTTTAAAGCATATTCTTCTACCCATTTCGAAGTTTTTTCTTTTGTATTCTTTTTTACTGTTTCTCATGCCTTAGCTTGCAAGCGTGTAAGCACATTCAAGGGTACCGTGGACAATTGCCCCTTTCGTACACTTAAGATGTTAAGAGTTGTATTTTGTGAGACAGGTTGCAGCGAAGCAACTCACCTTGGGCAATCTTGGAATATGTGATCGATGCCACATCGTTCACATAGGGGTTGCAAGGTGTCAGTGATTATGGGCATGGAAGTATTCCAAATTGTACAATCTGCCACCTTCTTGAGCAGTTTGTACCCTTTAGACTGTTTCTATTTGGTACACAGGAGAGATGGAGGTTTTGAGATAATTTTAGATGAATTGGGACATTGGGATGTGTCATGACCAAAAGTTTTGCAATACATATAGTACAAAAAAAATAGGCGCTTTGTGCGCACAATGGGGATTGGAATGGTCGTAGGTGATTGCACTAGACACAAGGCATTTTGCTCATCACTTGGAGAGGCATTAAGGATGTTTGGTTTTGGAAGAGCTCATCCTCTCCTAGAGACGTCGGTTGTAAGTTTTTAAGCAAGGCTGCATAGAATTTAGGGAATGACAATTCCGAGATCATTTTTTGCTTAACTTGGTTTAGATGAGGAACATCTCGTATCATGATAATCTTCCATCATGTTAACATCTAAACGTATTGCTTCTTTACAGCATTGATCAAATGTTTTCGGATTGGATACAATGATCAAGTTGTGTAAGCTGTTATTCTTTAAGCCCATCATGAAACGTGTCTTCAATTGAGAATCATTTAATTTTTCCCATGCCTCACATCGTGAGTCCAAGGTTTTTATCCGAAGGATAAAGTGATAAAGGTTGTTTTCAAAGTCTTGAAGTTTGTCTTGATCGTAGGCATCAATGTAATGAACCATCAACTAGCCTTTCCCACTAAATGCATGTACCTTAGTGTGGATTTCCAAAGGCTTTGCATCGTTGTTCAAACAATTGTATGAATTGAACAGGATCAATTGTTCCATCATATTTGCCCATGATTTTGGAAATTTGTACGGTCGTGTTTTTGTACGAGTCACTTAGGCCGTGTGTGGATACTAATGTGGTTAAGGACTCACTTAGACCTTGGGCAACCCCCTTCCTAGATTAGTCAGTATGTCCAAGGTATGAGCATTTAGGGGTTGAATAGGGTTGGTACCTATAGGATTTGTGGGAACGTTAGGCAAAGGACCAAAGCCCAATGGGATTGAAGTGATAGGGGGTGTAAATCCCGATAACACGCTTGTTGTTGGCATGGCAATTGGTATTGGGAGTTGCAGTTGAGGCATGGATCTCAATGGCTCGAATATGTCAGCCATTGGGTTCAGTGAGGGTACCGACCCACGTAGTCCCTCTATCGTTGCCATGTCTTAACGTTGCCAATTGCTCTTTTACTGAACAAGCATATTTTTATTTAATTTTTTAGGTTTCCTTACAATCCGTTATAGCCTCAAGAGGCTTGGCGTACCCTTCGAGGCAAATGAGTGTATGTTTGCCCTAATTAGCTTAGGTGTTACGCACTCGTGATGAACGACCTCTTAGAGATATTTTTCAAAAAAAGTACATGCTAGTAGCATCCCAGATTGAAGAGGAGGTTTCAAAACCTATTTTCCATCACTATCTGAAGATGAAAAAAAATTTCAGAAAGATTCTCTGTTTCACAGCCCATTTTTGAAAGTGTTCCAAAAAGGAATTTAAAAAAACTCTATATGAGAGAGTCATAGTATTTTTGGAGTACTACAACTTTGTCTCTCTGAGTTTTTCGTGATTTTGTCGTTTAGACCCTCAAAAAGTAGCCCAAATATGGTTCGTAATCGATTTCGCATTGCTTTGGGCGATTTTTAGTACTTTAAGGATCGTTTTTTGCCTCGATTTTCAGGTCGAATTTTGAGGCTGCTAGTCGGAGGTTAAAATGATGGATTTTGTCCTCGAACGCTCAAGACCAATATCGAAGAGCTCAATGCCCGCTTTTCGATGAGCACTAAAGAGCGTTTATTGGGTTCACGGTTTAGGAGATATGAGCCTCCAAACATGGATATTTTCCAGAGTCCTTTTTTTTTTGCCAATGGACAACTCCCCTTTCACGGTTTAGGAGATATGAGCCTCCAAACATGGATATTTTCCAGGGTCCTTTTTTTTTTTGGCCGACGGACAACTCCCCTTTCACGGTTTAGGAGATATGAGCCTCCAAACATGGATATTTTCCAGAGTCCTTTTTTTTTTGCCGACGGACAACTCCCCTTTCACGACGTGAACCAGCAAGGTGCAGTTCACAACGTGAAACGGACTTCACAAATTTTATCCCAAAAAAAATCGCGGGAACTGTTTCACGACGTGAAACTGTAGGTGCGATTCATGGCGTGAAACCTTAATGTGTGAAAACGTCAAATTTTCATTTTTATTTTGACATGAGATCTTAAGGCGTGAAACCTTTAAGGCATGATTTTTTTTTTACATGAAACCTTTAAGGCGTGTTTTTTTTTTACAAGGACTGTTCACAGCATGAAAGTTCAAACGTGATTTATGGCATGAAACACATGGCTCACGGAATATTTTTATTTTATTTTTTATCTAGAGGAAAATTTAAATTTCCTTGTTTGGGGAGATATTTTTTGAATTTCAAATTAGGAAGATATTGGCATTTTCCCAAAAAGACAAGGGGGAATCCAAAAAGTCAACCTTTTTATGACACACCCTTATACCCATCATAAATGACTCCCAAAATGGACAATTTGATAACTCATTGGCATCTTCTCATTCAATGCTCATTAGCCTTGATGAGTTATGTAAAAAAACTAATTAGAAATTAATCAAAGATTAATCCTCCCACTAATCTTTTCCTCTTTTAGACTAATTAAGGACTAATTAACCACTAATTATTAATTAATTCACACCATCGAGCACATCATTGGATAGAGCATGGAGTTGCTAAGCTATGTTCATAAACTAATGTGTAGATTAATATATAACTAGAGAGTAATTAAACTCTTAATTTTAGTCTCTTCTCTTTATGCAAAAGAGAGCCAATTCCTCCAATTGATGAAGAAATTGATGCAATTAAATGTTTTGATGCATCTAGATGCTTACAAAACACCCAAAAACACTAATTTCAATCTCTTATATAATCAAATTTGACTCCAAAAAATACATTTTCTAATCTTTTTGCCTCTTGAATTGGATTAATCACTCTTAATGATAAAAATCAATCAATTAAGAAAGATTAGTCAATTTCAAAGATTTTTTGATGTTTTTGAGAAAGTTTTTCAATGATGAAGCTACTCCTAATGCTTGCTAACACTCTAGTGCATACAATTCAAACAAAAAACACATAAATCAAACAAAAATTAATGATTCTAGCTCCATGTTTAACTCTAAAGAGAGCTAAAAATCACTAAAAATTGCATTCTATTGCATTGTTTGATGCAATGGTTGCAAACTAAACCTAATACGCACTATGTGCAAGCCCTAGGAGCATTAAAAACCACATTAACAACAACAAAAATAACAATTTAAGCCAAAGATTAAGCAAAAAAGCATTCTTTATTACAAAACAAAAAAGAGAGCTATTTCTTACCAATCCACATACAAATCTCCATCAAATCCACATCTTTTTCATGGGAAACCATTAATCAAGACAATGGGCAATGGGTAATGAGTAGATTAGAGAAAAACAATGGAGAAAGCCAATGGGATGATTCCCTGACAGCGGCGCCAAAAATGTTATGGCTCACCCTAACCCTCCTTGAAACACATCCAACAAGAGATTACCTGGTGAATCGCAACTGTCGTGAGAATCTTTTTAATGACCGAGCTCGTAACCCTTGAGGTTTCCAAGCTCTACAATTCCTTAAGAAGCTATTCCATCGTGTCTCCCGCCCGCGAGCGTTGTCACACCGTCGCATTGCACTACGTGTACTTGTCCTTCCTCTCACCTCACATCACTCACACACACTCACTAGCATGCATTAGAGAGAGAGGTTAGCAAGAGCAAGACTCTATTACACAATGAGAGAGTCCTTATATTATGAGAGATATTCACTTATATACATGGCCACCATAAGTGTTCACGCTCACTTAAACTGTGGGCTAAAGATCGGGCACTTTAGACTCATAAGACGCCTAATGCTATTACAATGACTACTCTCATAATATACACATGAAGTACATCACTTAGGACTTCATCCTAACTTACTACCACATGCTCTTGAAGTGGAAATCACCATGAGTATTTTATAGGACCATTACGGGAACCCGTCTAAGTTGTAGATTTAGACACCATTGCTTCATATCTTAAGTATGACCTTTTGGTGTATCTACCTTGACTCCTTGATATAAGATAATGGTAGTAGCTCTTGTTAACCCTAAGAATGGGTTAACAGTGCAAACAAGAAAAGCATAATAGAAAAAGAGTGTGTGTAAGAGCTTTACCTCGAGTGGTTGAGAAGAGCTGAGCTCAAAAAAGGCAAGATCTATAATACAAAACATAAGATCAATACCAAAAGGTGAAACCTATAATATAAAAAGGTGAGACCTCAAGATAAGCATGAGATCAATGCTAAGGTTATGCATAATATAAAAAGGTGAGATCAATGCTAAGGTTATGTATAATATAAAAAGGTGAAACCTATAAAAAGGTGAGACCTCAAGATAAGCATGAGATCAATGCTAAGGTTATGCGTAAGTATGAGCTTTATGGCTTATGCATAAGGCTTAGTTTAATGCATAAGGCTTATGCAAGCATTAGCCTCATGCACAAGCACGAGCTTTATGGCTTAGGCATAAGGCTTAGGTTAATCCTAAGGCTTATGCATAAGCAACATGAGCTTTATGTCTTATGCATAAGGCTTAGGTTAATGCATGAGGCTTATGTAAGCATTAGCCTCATGCATTATACATAAGCATTAGCATCATACATGCATGAGTCTCATGCCTACTAATGAATAAGCATTAGCATCATGCATGCATGATGCTTATTCATGCGTGCATAAGTCTAATGCATAAGGCTTCTTCATGAGTCTCATGCATTAGTCTTATGGTATATAATTAAATCCTAAAACATATAAAATCAATTAAAAGAAAAAAAACACAAGCATAAGCAAATGAAATTATTCTTGTGTATTCAGCTTATGCATACACCTTATGTTTAAGCATAAGCATAAAGCTTTATGCTTTTGCATACACCTTATGCATTAAGCATATGCTAAGGCATACACCTTTATGCATAAAGATTATGCAAAATGCATATGCTTAAGGCTTATGCATAACACTTATATACATAAGCATATACTTTAAGGCTTATGCACAAGCATATGCTTTATGTTTTATGCATATGCATAAGCATGAGTTTTATGGTTTATGCTTATGTATAAGCATGAGCTTCTTATAATATTTAAGCTTATGGCTTATGCATAAGTCTCATGCTCATGCTTATGCATATTAAAGCCTTATGCATAAGCATGAGCTTTATGGCTCATGCATAATGCTTATACATAAGCATATGCTTTATGGCTTATACATAATGCTTATACTACATAAGTATAAAGCTTATGCACATAATCTATAAACATATACATAAAGCCACGGGCATAAGCTTTAAGAACTACTATATCCTTGAAAGCTAAACTACTAGAAGCACAAGAGAGAACTAAAGAAGTGGAGATCATGTTTCGAAAAGTATATGATAAGGATTTGCAAAAGTTTTATATACTAATCCAAATGAGAAATAAGGTTGATAAATCTTCTTGTGCATTTCCTTGCACTCTAAATAATACACTTACCTTAGAAACAAATATACTAACCCTCTCTCTCCTTAAATTTAATGTTCACCTTTCCCTGTCTCTTAATTCTTACCAATTCATTGATTTACTAACTCATGAAGACAACACCTCTCACCCCACCCTCACCATGTTTTTTTTCAATGATACCTTATCACTTCTAAGCCCCATCTATGTATATTCTCCACCCCTCCATCCCATCATACTTAACTCTCGTAATCGGTGCCAAGTATTACAAGCCTCTATGATACCTTATCACTTATAAGCCTCATCTATGTATATTCTCCACCCCTCCATCCCATCATACTTAATAACTCTCTTAATCGGTGCCAAGTATTACAAGCCTTTGTGAAGATTTTTCCGTGAAGATTTTTCCAAAGCTTAGTAAGCTATTCTCCCTCGAGGAATACCCTATATACTTTACACTCATACTTGAAATTATAGGTTGGCTACACTTTAAAAGATGGGTGGAGGTATTAAACACTCACTATCAACCCAAAAAAATCAAGAAAGTACCCTAGACAATCCAATGGTATTGTGGTCATGTATCATCAAGTGCACCAATAATGTTACATTTCCTCTTAATGCCAAAATGGTTTTGTAAACATCCATGTGGTATACCTTGAAGAAGTGACAAGGATGCTTCATTGTAGTTCTTCAATAATATGGCACCACAACTACCTATGGAAGACATTGCCAGCCAACAAAGAGAATGTTGTGAACAAGGCCAAGCAGCCATGCACCGTAGAACTAGCCCTACCTACCATTCCTCACCATCTTCTTTGTCCTAACCTCCCACCCTTGTGACCTAATGCCCTATGATACTCTTTCTTCTCATCAACCTCTTCCTTCTTCTCTTGACTTGCTGCCTTCTTCTTACCTGCCACTTCTCTTTGATTTTCCCTCTTCTTCCACTCACCCTCATTCACAAACTAATGTGGGAACACATTGACTTTAATAGATTTTTTGAGCTCCTTTTATTCTTGGTGTATCCAAGTGTGATAAAGAGCCTTGCAAAGATATGGAGCGTGAATTTGACAACAACCAAGAGGTGGATTAAAACCAAGACCATAAGCACACATGCATTGGTAAAATCCCTTGGCCAATGTGCAATCAGTCTCAAGTAGAGGATAATGAACATCACACCTCTTAAAGGTGCCTCTTAGAGGTGAGAGTGATTATCAAGGTCTAAAGATGGTACTTCCAACCCTACAGATACAACATCACTTGCATAACACTAGAGGTGGCTTCATTAAGTGAGACAAGGACCTGCAAATCATGATAGACGAGAATGTGGGAATCCAACTAGATTGAAGAAAGCCACACATGGTGGGTCTACTACAATCAGATGACTCAACGTAGAAATTCCAACTACTTTTTTATTGCCAGAAGATGGTCATGGAAGGAATTCAAAGAGATGGTCATGGAAGGAGTTCAACGAGATGGTCATGGATGGAGTTCAAAGAGATGTAAGACAAAGATGACCATATAGCTCAACTTCCCCTACTTTAGGCTTTCATAACCCACAACTAAAGTGGACATGATCTCTAAAGAATTGAATAATTCATCTAAGATCATGATAATATCCTTGATCTAGTGGTGGTGGCAACAATTCACTTCTTCAAACTCATCGTCTTGCTGCCTAGGGTAGTACACAAATATCTAAGATGGAGGGAAGGATTGGTGTTTGACTTGAACCGACAACCTAACCTAACCTACAAAATTAGGATTGGTGTTTGACTTGGACCGACAACCCAACCTAAACATAGATGATTGTGTTTAGTACAAAATCAGGATTGGTGTTTGAATTGAATCGACAACCCAACCTAAATATATGATTATGTTTAGTATAAAATCACGGTTGGTGTTTGACAACCCAACCTAAATATAGATGATTATGTTCAGTAAAAAATCAGGATTGGTGTTTGACTTGAACCAACAACCCAACCTAAATATAGATGATTATGTTTACTACAAAATCAGGATTGGTGTTTGACTTGAACCAACAACCTAACCTTAATATAGATGATTATATTTACTACAAAATCAACTACTTCAAGGCTATTACATCATCACGTTCAACACCTTTTTCTAGACACCATACAACACTTTTTGGAGGACCACTTAGCATGTATTAACATGATATAATCTGATCAAGTTGGTGGAGAAAGGGCTTATACTTGCACACCCTTGACCAATCCAAGAGGCTCAATCACCCTTTAAAAGAGGGTAGGCTAACTACCATGGTTAACATGTTATATGCATGGAAGATACCTCATAAATAAAGTTTGTTATTTTATTTTGCAATGTGCACTTCATGTAAATGCAGCTTGGGGAGAAACACAGGGTTATAAAGCCACATCTTGTAAAAGCTCCTATACACATGTAAGCAAAAATTGGCACTAAGTAGAAATTAGCACCCTTAAGAATTATACAAGTGTAAACACATTTATTTGATACAATTTAATCCCCATTTGTGCAATTTGAGTCTCCACTCTCTCTTGTGCATAGTGTGTAAGAGGGGAAAAGCTTGCCAAACCATCGTTGTATATGTGTTGTGTTTTCTCTACTCTCCTCTCCTATTTTCTATATGCTCCTCTACTCGTTTCTCTTTATGTGTTGTGTTTTCTCTACTCTCTACTCTCTACTCTCCTCTTCTATTTTCTATATTCTACTCTACTCTTTTATGTGTTGTGTTTTCTCTACTTTATACTCTCCTCTCCTATTTTCTATATTCTTCTCTCCTCTTTTCTCTTTTACGTGTTCTGTTTTCTCTACTGTATACTCTCCTCTCCTATTTTCTATATTCTTCTCTACTCTATTCTCTTTTACGTGTTCTGTTTTCTCTACTCTCTACTCTCCTCTTCTATTTTCTATATTCTCCTCTACTATTTTCTCTCTCTTTTTTAAAACTCTCTGCTATCTTCTCTATTCTCCTCCACTACTTTCTATATTCTCCTCTACTCTTTTGTCTTTTCTTTACTCTTTACTATCTTCTATATTCTCTACTCTTTTCTTTATTCTCTACTATCTTCTATATTCTCTACTCTTTTCTCTTTTCTTTACTCTCTACTATCTTCTATATTCTCTACTCTTTTCTCTTTTCTTTACTCTATACTATCTCCTCTTTTCTATATTATCTCATCTATTCTACTATCTTCTCTATTATCTACTCTTTTCTCTATTCTTTGCTCTCTACTATCTTCTCTATTCTCTCGTTTCTTTACTCTCTACTATCTTCAATATTCTCTACTCTTTTCTCTTTTCTTTAATCTATATTATCTCCTCTATTCTGCTTGAACCGTGGGATGCGTGTCCCACTCATATCCAATGGCCCGCCATCCCCGTTTTCTATTCTCTACTCTTTTCTCTTTTCTTTACTCTCTACTATCTTCACGGGAACTACCGGGCTTGAACCGTGGGATGCCTGTCCCACTCATATCCAATGGCCCGCCATCCCCGTTTTCTATTCAGTATTCTCTACTCTTTTCTCTTTTCTTTACTCTCTACTATCTTCTATATTCTCTACTCTTTTCTCTTTTATTTACTCTCTACTATCTTCTATATTCTCTACTCTTTTCTTATCTCCTCTATTCTACTATCTTATCTATTGTATACTCTTTTCTCTTTTCTTTACTCACTACTATCTCTCTCTATTCTACTATCTTCTATATTCTCTACTCTTTTCTCTTTTCTTTACTCTCTATTATCTTTTATATTCTCTACTCTATTATCTAGCATGATAGGCAAGCATGGTTGCACAATTAGCATATTTTTCTAGAATGGAGCCTTTCTTTTGAAGGGTAAGGTTTTTTAATCCTTTACTTGAACCTATTTACCCTTGAGGGGATAACCACATTGCTTTTTTACTTGACAAACATCAATGCACCTCACCCATTGGATCAGAGATTGTTTCAGCATAACAACATGTGGGAAGGGCACAATATTGCCAACAAGAGGGTTGCATTTTGTTTTGCCTCTCTAGTATGTTCCCAACAACTCTTGCATTCAAGCTTAAATAGCCCCACCAAAAATGCTTTTAAATTTATTAAAACTGGGGCCATATATATACTCCATCACTTTGGAGCCCTACAAGAAAGTAACCATTCCTTTCCTTTCCACCAAGGTCCCACCATGTGCATAACTCCCAATAGTCTTGTGGTGGATGTATTCCCCTTCCTTGTCCTCTTCCAAAAGTAGTTACCCAGTCCTCCCTTTCCATTCTTTCGACCTTCCTTTTTTAAGCACAACCTATCAAAGTAGTTACCCACCCTCTTTTCCCATGCTTTCAGCTTATTTTTTAGCCCTACTTCTATCAGAGACCTATCACTAATTTTGTTACTTAATAACCACATTGGCTTAGAAGAGCATCATGTAAAGATAACCCTAAACACGTTCTTTTATCGAAGATATTAAAAGTTTGCACCCAATGTCAAAAAGCATGACCACCTTTTAAGGAGTGGCAAAGCTATTTTGTAGCAAAAAGCAACTTGAAGGTTACACAAAGATTGCATAAGGTTAAACATTTTAAGCACCTAAAAAATTTGTTGCATAGCCCGCATGCCATTTTGAAAGCTGAATTTAGGCAAAAGAACTCAAAACAAGCTACATGGAATAAAGAGACTCAATTTTTCTTGACTGCACATTCCTCATAACAGAAGTAAAGCTCTCAATAAGTAAGAGGCATGAAGTAAAGCTCTCAATTAGTAAGAGGCATGAATTATTCATAGCTTATGTAATAAACATGAAAAATTTCATGTAGAATTGACTTTAGGGGCCATAATGCTTGATATCTTTTTTACATAGTCACTAAGATAAAACCATTGATATCCTTTTCACATAGTCACTAAGATAAAACAATTGATATCCTTTTTGCATAGTCACTAAGATAAAACAAGTATGTTAGCAATCCAAATTTGAACGCATCAACACTATATAAAAATTTGGTGGCATAATAATCTATGGTGCATAGAATTATTAGAGTTATGATTAATAAAGTGCTAGAGTATAAAAATCCAAGCTACGTGATAAGATGGAAGATACTAAATGTATTCAAAGACACCTTACTAAATGACATCTATGTGAGTGAAATAAGAAAAAGACCCTTTACTCTTAAATTAGCTATAGAGAATATAGAAAGTTGTGACCTTTTAATAAGTAAATAGATGGAAAAAGGTGATTATTTATGATATTCAATATAATAATGTTATTCTCTTTTGAATATTGCATCTTTTAAAGTTTCATATTCTCAAATTAAAAACTTATTTGAATTTTAATAGGTTATTAGGGCTACAATAAGGTGTAGACCAAGTTAATAAACAATTGATCTCATAGATCCACATAAAGGCTAAGCCATTTGGAGATGTTGAAACATTGTTAAAGCACAAATAGATGCCACCAACCTTAAGATCTTGATATCAACGTGATATCATTATATCACATGTCGTGTTTGCTTAATAATAAAGAGAATATTTTGTTAATCACAAACATTGCCTTTGCGTTACTTCCTTACCATATGGTGTGATTTTGGAATACTAAACCGTCTAGAGCTGATGTGATGCCTTTGTAAACATAAGAGGACTCATTATCTCTAGAAGTTTTGTAAACTAATGGGAGGTACCTAGGCACTTAATTCTTCTTATAAATTTGTGGGGGTAGGCATGATAGATCCCAAGTTAAACCTTGGATGTAGTTGCTTATAGGAGCTAGCTTGTTTCTTCATCACTTCTCCTTTTAGAGGGTAGGGCATACACACCAATGCTTGCTTATGCAAATGGGCTAATTTTTGAAAGAAGATTGTGTTCGAGAGGCAATCAAGCCCTTGTGCAAGCTCCACTCACCTACATTACACCAAGGTACATGTAGTCTTGGAGCCCTGTCCCCCCAAGCGGGAGTGGGGCTTTATGGGGATCTATTAACCCCCTAATGAAGGGGTTATACCAAGGTGGAAAACAGGGTAGTGCATTTTCCAAAAATCCCTCCCCTTCCCTCCCCTCCCCTCCCCTCTTAAAAAACGAGGGTAATGTCACAAAAATAGAGAGATTAACGAATGGTGTTTCTTGCTTTTTCTTGCACATGAGCTTAACCAAGAGAATTTTCTTCGCGTGTGCTTGGGCATGCCTTCTTTTATGTTTCCTACACCTTTTCTAGAAAGTGGGACATGTAGGATGCATATATCTCTTCGTACAATTACAATACCGCTTGTCCCACCAGAAGGAAGAGGCTCTTAGGGGGAGATTAAGTGGTGAGGCTCTTATAGGGGAGATTAAGAAGAACCCAATGGTGAGGAGAGCTTGTCCTCACTTTTTAGCATATATATATAAATATTTACTATTGGTCCCCCCGAAAAAAAAAAACCCAATGGTGAGGAGAGCTCCCTATGTGTTGAATGTATGATAAAACATTTAATTTATGGGGTTTAGATCTCAGGGGCAATTGAGCCCGGCCATGATCCGCCCACCATCTGTACATCTGTCGTGGTGTGAATGATCCTTCCCTCACGCCTCCTCGAGAGACAAGATGCATATTAATCTGCATACCTTCACCCTCACCTTCTTCCCTTCCCCTCAACCCTAATTTCATCTGTGCTTAACCTTAATGTTCTCTATTCAACCCTCGTCTTTTCCCTCTGTTACCCTAATCCATCTCTGCCTTGATACTTTTTGCGTTTTGAACACATGCCGTCCGATCTACGCAGAAACCTTCTCTCTCCGTGGAGAAGCAATCAGAGCTTTATGCTGGGGGAGGAGTAGATCGGTGTCATCGCGAGGGGTGCAAAGATATGATTTTTGATTTGTAGAGATCGGAAGAAGAAAGCAGAGCAGAGGAAGAGGAAGAAAGAAAGGAAAAGCAAAAAGAGGGGAAGGAAAAAGCAGGAAGGAGGAGCACAGCAAGTGGCCATGGCGATGCCGTGAGGGATGTTTAAGGTTCGTTTTCCTTCGCTCTGCTATTATCTGATGAGCTTTCCTGTGCATCTGAACCTGTTGTGCCTGTGTGGAGATTTTATGTTTTACTTTTCCTTTTGAGTGCTTATAAGATCAAATGATTTCTACCGCTGCTTCTGACATGGACGAAGTTATTGATATTTCTAGCTAAGGCTGGATACAGATATATACCTGCCCTTATCATGGGGGATGGGCCTTGGATGGCTCGTCTAATCTTCACAGGCTGTCACTATGGCCTTCCTCCGTCCTTCCCTTCCTCCCTTCCTTTCTGTCGTTCTCTCACTCCGACATGGGCGGGCATCCTCATGCCTAATTAGCTGGGTACTTGTGGCATAATCTGATAATATTGTTTCCTCGCATTCCAAATTTCCTGTGCATGCTCGTCTCCTTGCCCATGATGTTGGTATGAGTATTGAGTATGTGCACGCACAGGTGCATGGGCATGTCTATGTTTTACAGTCTGGCATCCATAAGAGCTATCATTTCTCATTATGGCATTGAGTTCTAGGGTTGTATGAGCATATGAGAGAATACAGAGGCGTTATGCATGCGCATGTGTTTGAGTATGATTGTGCAATATGGCAGGCTCATGTGCGTCTATGCATGTACATGTGTTTTAAGTATGAATGTGTAAATATGGCACATGTGTTTCGGGTATGAATGTGCAATATGGCATTCTTAAGAGCTGTTGATCCTTTCATAGTATAAGGACAGTCTTTTTGTGCTGAATGAGGGCGACGTCCCATTGGCATAGGAGTCTAGGCAGGGGGGGCCTAGAAGGAGTGAAGGTTTATAAACTGAAGTTGTGTTGTGCCTTGGCCCATTTTATTTTTTCTCCTTCTCTTCAGCATTTTACCGAAGCTATCTGGTAATGTAGCTGAATGAGGCAATGCAGGATCTGTGACCTTACAATTGGTTTGTTTCCCCTGTATGGAAAATGCCATTTCTCGTTTCCCATCAGGAAGCCTGTTTTGGGCTGTGAACACGAGGGAAATGCCATCTCTCGGGAATGGTTTTGGGCTGTGCACATGTATTTTTTACATGGAGGGGCCCGGTTTTCTGTGTTTCCTGTAACTATACAATTGGCTGCAGGATAGTTGTGTCCAAATTTTGAAGGGCAATAGAAGAAAGGTTGGCTGGCATAAAGGGTCGTTTATCTATCTGGATCTTCTTGTAACATAATGGCTATGAATTGTTCTCTTTTTCTGTTTATTCTCCAATCTCTCTCTCAAAGCCCTCCACAGGTCCAAATAATGGCCTGGAATTGTCCTTACCCCCCCCCCCCCCCCTCAAACAAAAACGCTGTCTCAGCCCTGCCATGCCAGCATCTTGCTGTGCTGAACTGCCTTATCTGCTAATCTCTTCGGTTTCTCTTCCTCATATGAACCTGTTCCTTCATGATGGCGACTAATCCAACACCGGCTTCTTCACGAATTCTATCGCTGCACCATCATCAAGATCTGTCTGCCTGCACCTGTCTAGGCTGGGGTGCTGGCCGGCTCTCTTCTCTGTGAAAGCTGGTCACCAAACTGCTTGCAAGGCGTCTCTCACGCAGGTGGCTAGGACTTCATGTTCTTGATGCTCACGGTCTCACTTATTTGCTCACACACTCCCATGATTACAGAAGGCTCTCAATGTGGTTACATCCCCATGAAAGCTCAGATATGCAGAAAACGCATACGCAGAGGCTATTGAGAAGACACGCTTTAAAGGCCCTTTGGCCATTTCATTAATAAATTGTTTGATTTCATCATTAAGCAGCCTCTGCTGCACTCCTAGACCTTTGTCTCTCTCTCCTATGCTCCCTGCAGACGACTCTGTGCTTCAGGCCTCTGTCTCTCCCAAGAAGGCGACACTCCTCCAAGAAAATGACTTTCCCCAGCTGTTATGCCCATTGGGCTCTCCCTATTTTTTATACATTAATAGTCCAATTACCAAAGGCCCTTTACCCTCAGCCCTTCACTTTGTCCAGCTTGATAGCGGCATCCAAAGAGCTTGCCACGCGACCATGCATCACGGGGCCACGTGGCCTTGTCCACGAGCTGATGTGGCAGCATGTTACACCCCCCCTCGAAACAAGAGCCCACCTTGTAGGGTTCATACTTGGAGGATAGACATGTCCTGAAACCGGCCTCTGGTAGAAACCAAAGTGCGGTAGACTAGCAGTCACCCTTCCACTTGTAGTCCAGATATAAAAACAAATTTGGTTGGAGCTAGAGTGCCCCAAATCTGAAATAAAACCGACACCTGTTGGCCCCAAAGCTTGGCGCCCCTTGCAGTATTTCTTTATTCAATTTCAAAAATATGTAAGGCTGAGTACAACAAAACCAGCCAAGAGAATACACCTGTATGTGCAATCTGGCAGCCCACCATACCTCTTAGCACAGAGGATTCACACACACACATCTGTGTCTCAAAGCAACACTCTGTGCTTCCCTCTGATCAGCCAAGACCATTCAGCAGGACAGCCTTGAGCATACATCTGGCATATCTCATGCACATGATTCCACAACTCAGCACAAACATACATTCACTGTCCAATCTTTGTTTCCACCCTTTGCAGTCTGCCATTCCCCTCCTCACACAAGGGGCCAGATAGCACAACTCTGCAGCAGACATAAGCCAATGGAAAGAAAGACAGAAGAACAAATTCAGAGCTTACCAAGTCAGTGCGTGATTCTGCATCCGTGGAACAGTTCGTACCGGTCTGCACTTGACAACGACTGTCTGTACTCTTTCCCTTGCAACTACTTGACTATTACACCAACCAAGCTCTAGAATAGCTCTGCTTGCAACAGAAGATGCTGTACCGGTCCGTACAGGTCAGTAATTCAGCACTGTACTTGTCCGTACAGCCTCCACAGGTGCCTGTATTGTACTGGTCAGTACCCAACAACAGCCGCCTGCTGACTGTATTTGTCAATGCAGCCTGCACCTGTCCAGCGCCGCCTGCTCTTGCCCTGTCCATACGACTGTACCAGCAGTCCACGTGCCTGCTCCTGCTCCTGTCCATATGACTGTACTTGCAGTCCACGTGGCAGTTGTACCTGCATGCGCTGCCTGAAACTGCAACTGCAGTCGCCTGCAACAGCCAGCACAGAAATAACAGCCGCTGTCCTGCAGCAGCCGTACACAGTACCTGCTGTCCGTACAGAGCTGTACGGCCTGACTATACGGCGTGTTTTGCACAGAAAACTCCAACAAACACAGTAGCCAGCAGTCGACGTTGCTTCTCCTCTTCTCCATGCTTGAGCTTGCACGATTCCCCAAAAAGCTAGAGAGAGAGATGAGAGAGGCATGCAACTCCAAAAGTGGAGTGGCCTCTCTCCAAACTTATCCTAGGGCCCCAACTTTAATAAACATTAAAGTTCCCTAGGGGCCACTAAGGCCTAGGGGCAACCTATGAAGAAAACATTAAAATATTAATGTTCTTGTTTCCCCCTTCACACCTGGAGATGTCCACACATCATTATCTCTGTCCGGCCACCCCAAATGTGAATCATTTAATATTTTTGCTCAGCAACCACCATGCCCACATTTGTGCTGTTCCATTTTCACAGGGCCATGACATACCCCCCTCTTGAAAAATGGCAAGCGTCCTTGATTGCATTCTGGTGATACAGCAAAATATCCAAAGTGAAATATACAATATGGCAAGATCAGCGTCCCAATCTCTCTAAGCCATGCACATGTATCAACATTCACTACAAACCAATGGCGTAGTAGTAGTCCAAGTTGTATACCACTGTGAACCATACACAACCACAATATCCAATGTGACTAGTACACATCATAGAAGTCCCATAAACAGATGTACTGTCAGCCATCAGTACCTTCGGGTGAGATAAAAACTGCACCAAGCGACCTCTAGATGTCATCTGAGCCTGTCTGTATCAAGGGAGTGGAGGTGCTACCCCCCTCTTGAGCATCAGGTAATGCTCCAGACCCATGCTCTGTTGAACCTGAATGAGCCACAACAAGAGTTGGCTCTAACTCAAAGGCATCGAGATAAAGCTGCAAAACGTGAGGTGAATCTGTTAAGTCACCTTCCTCCATCCACTTCGCATCCATCGGTGAATAGTTCTTGAACTTCACAAGATAGCGACGGGAAACTTTACCTCGTACCTTTCTTTCCTTATGTGCCAGTATCTGCTCTGGAATAAGAACCTCATCAAGTTCCTCAACTTTCAGCTGAGCCTCATCTAATACATCCTCAGGTACATCCCCACGGAAAGGTCTAAGGAGACTCACGTGAAAAGCATTGTGAATCCTCCAGTGATCTGGTAGCTTCAAACGATAGGTTACCTCACTAATCTTTTCCAATACCTGAAAAGGCCTATAATAACGCATGCTCAACTTAGGGAATAAGCGCTCTTTACCCTTCATCTTCTTGAGTCTAGCCTTTTCAAAGCGCAAAAGAACCCAATCACCCAATGCAAACTCTAATGCACGTCTGTGACGGTCTGCGGCTTTCTTTTGCTTCTGCTGAGTTTTCTGGAGTGCCAACTTAACTCTCCGATAAGCTTCATCCATACTCTCCACATACTGATCAGTCTCAAAAATCTTATCCTTTGTGTGCAAAATAGGTGGTACCTTCTTCCCTCCTTTCACAATCTCAAAAGGCGCCTTGCCTGTCGAGGTATGAACAGTGTTGTTATATGCAAACTCCACCAAAGGAAGATACTTTTCCCATTGTTGCTTGTGCTCTGACACATAACATTTAAGAAGATCCAACACTGTAGAGTTAGCCTCTTCCGACTGACCATCTGTTTGTGGATGAAATGACGATGAAAACTTGAGAGTTGTACCCATGTTGTCAAACAACCCTCTCCAGAACAAACTTGTAATCCGTGGATCACGGTCACTAATGATAGACGTAGGCAAGCCATGATACTTGAAGATGTTCGCCATGAACAACTTCACCGTATGATCCACTTTGATCGTCTCACGCACGGGAATGAAATGAGTCTGCTTACTGAACCTGCATATGATAGTCCAAATGCCATCATTGCCCGTTTGTGTCCGTGGAAGATCAAATATAAATCCATGGCAATGCTCTCCCAAGGTCTATCTGGAATAGGTAAAGGCTGTAGTAACCCTGGTGTCTTTTGACGGTCAAACTTTACCGTTTGACATAAGATGCATTGACAAAGCATCTGCCACTACATTCTTTTTGCCTTCCACATGCACAATCTGGAAGTGAAACATAGACAAAAAGTTTGCCCAATGCATATGCTTCTCTGAAAGCTTAGTTTGCGTGAGGAAATAACGCAAAGTCCGATGATCTGTCTGCACAGTGAAATCAGTCCCAAGCAAGTAGTGTTTCCATGTAGAAAGAGCGTGAATTACAGCCAACATCTCTTTCTCATAAACCTGTAAATGCTTCTCGGCATCTTGCAATATTCTACTCTCATAGGCTATCACATGTCCCTCCTGCATGAGAACTGCCCCAATGCTACTTCCACATGCATCACACTGGACAACAAAAGCCTTTCAGAGGTCCGGTAACACCAATACTGGATCCGAAGTAAGCTTTTCTTTGAGCTTTTTGAAGGCTGTAATTTCCCGATCAGCCCATCTAAACGGAGTTGCCTTCTTTGTTAAGGCATGAATGGGCGAAGCAATTTCAGCAAAATACCGTATGTACCGCCTGTAATAGGAACACAATCCTAGAAAGCTGCGTACATCATGCACGGTCCTCAAATTTGGCCAATTAAGAATTGCTTCCACCTTCGCTGGATCCATATGAACTCTATGCTTAGACACGATATGCCCCAAGAAATGTATCTCTTGCAAAAAGAACTCACTCTTCTTGCCATTAATAACCAGCCTATGGTTCCTGAGTTGTTCTGCAAACACAATGGCCAAATGCCTTCTATGCTCTTTCTCAGTTTGTGAATGCACAATCATATCATCAAAGAATGTGCCCACAAACGCTCTATGAGGCCTGAAAATCCTGTCCATCATTCTGTTAAATGTGGCAGGTGCATTTGTCAAACCAAAGGGCATAACCAAAAACTCATACAACCCAAACGTGGTTCGAAATGCTGTCTTATGCACATCCTCGGGTCTAATACGTATCTGATGATACCCGCTTTTCAAGTCAATGCGACTAAAGACTGTGGAGCCCTGTAAGCGGTCCAAAATGTCATCGATCCTCGGTATGGGGAATCGATTCTTGATGGTATTCTTGTTCAGCGCCCTGTAGTCAATACACATGCACCAAGAACCATCCTTCTTTTGCACTAAGAGTACAGGTGAGCAAAAGGGTGATGAGCTAGGCTGTATCAACCCTTTATTCAAAAGCTCTTGTTCCTGACTCATAATTTCTTCCTGTTGAGCTGCACTAACACGGTACGGCGGTCTATTTGGTGGAGTACTACCAGGAATTAGATCAATGGCATGATCTTCTGGCCTCTCCGGAGGAAGCTCTACTGACTCGGAAAAACAATTTTGGAATCCACATAAGAAATCAGTCCTGTCCTTATCTAACATAGACAAATTAGACTTAGACTCATCATCTTTTGCATCCTTTACATAAATCAAGTACGCAGAAAGATGCTTTTTCATTATTGATGAAATTGCCGAAGCTGATACAATAGGAACAGATTTCCCTTTAAGTTTTACATCCAAAACATGTTCTTTCCCTCTGGGTCAGAGTGATCTTCCTATTGTATGTATCCACCACCGCATGTACTCTGTGGCACCATGGCATACCCAACAAAACATCACAGCCATCAAGTGGCATGATGAAAAACTCTTCGCTGTCCACATAACCCTGCAAATGAAGCCTGAGCTTTCCAATGATAGGAGTAACGGGTTCTGCATACCCTGGACAAGCCATGTTAGCCTCATATAACGGCCCCATCTCCTCTCCACGAATCCCCAATCGGCCAGCCAAATCCGATGAAATAAAGTTGGCTCTAGCACCTGTGTCAAAGAATATCAAGGCATTCTGATCTCTCACTTTGCCCCATGCCCTGCACAACTCTGTCTCTGCACCACCTGGCTGTTCTCCCACAAGATCAGGAACTAACCCTGCAGAAGGTTTTGGTTTCTTTGACTTGGGCTCTCCTTTATTGTCAGAGTCCTTTTGGGACTTTCTCTTGGGATAATTAAATGACATATGTCCCTCTTCAGCACAGTAAAAACATTTCCGAGCATCTCTCAAAGCTTGTCTCTCCTCAGAAGTTCTCTTGGGCATTGGCAACTTCTTATACCGCGTCTCTGAAGACCCTTTAGCATCACGTGAGGCATGCCGAGATTTTTCAGCTTTCTTGCTCTAGTTCTTACTTCCTTTAAACCCAGATGAATCTCCAGTGAGTAACGCATTAGCTGTCATAGCATTCTCAGGCAATTACGACTCAAGGTTATGATTGAAAGTCATGCTCCGTCGTATGCAGGTCATAGAGGTATTGATGCCACGGTAAAGGCAGTTGAGGCTTTCTTTTATTGGCCGACCTTGAGAAGAGATGTTGATGCTTTTGTTAGGCAATGCATCGTATGTCAGAAGGTGAAGTATGACCGTCAGAAGACATCAGGGTTACTTCAGTCTTTACCTATTCTAGATAGACCATGGGAGAGCATTGCCATGGATTTTATATTTGATCTTCCGAGGACACAAACGGGGAATGATGGCATTTGGACTATTATATGCAGGTTCAGTAAGCAGGCTCATTTCATTCCCGTGCGTAAGAAGATCAAAGTTGATCACATGGTGAAGTTGTTTATGGCGAACATCTTCAAGTATCATGGCATGCCTTCGTCTATCATTAGTGACCGTGATCCACGGATGACGAGTTTATTTTGGAGAGGGTTGATTGACAACATGGGTACAACTCTCAAGTTTTCATCATCGTTTCAACCACAGACAGATGGGCAGTCGGAAGAGGCTAATTCCACAATGTTAGATCTTCTCAAGTGTTATGTGTCAGAGCACAAGCAACAATGGGAAAAGTATCTTCCTTTGGTGGAGTTCGCTTATAACAACACCATCGATACCTCGACGGGCAAGGTGCCTTTTGAGATTGTGGAAGGAGAGAAGAAGGTACCATCCATTTTGCACACAAAGGATAAGATCTCTGAGGCTGACCAGTATGTGGAGAACATGGATGAAGCTTATAGGAGAGTTAAGTTGGCACTCCAAAAAACTCAGCAAAAGCAAAATGTCACGTGCATCCTGCACTTGGATGCCACGTAGACATATCTGTATAGAAGGTGCAGGACCTGGGATGGTGAACTGGTCCGATGTGAGCCCAGTCCGGGACGAGTCAGCCAGGGATCCATCTCAGTCGTCTGAGGTCAGGTGTGCACTGTCCTGCACATGAGTCCAAGGTCAGGTGTGCACTGTCCTGCACATGAAACAGTGCCAGTCCGTGCTGTAAGTCTCCCTATGGAATGATGTCAGTGATTTTGTGTATCCGGTATGGTACCGGATGCTAGATCACTGAGTAGGGCAGGTATGGGGCAGCCCATACAGGTTGCCCAGCCTCAAAAAATAGTGCCCAGCCCATCCAAAATCAGGCGCATGATGCCCAGCCATCTAGGGAATGATGCGTTGCATTTTATGCGATTTTTTCAGCATTTAATGCTGATTATCAGTCGTGGGACAAAACAGGGCTGGCCGATTGCTCATCTTGGAGTAGTATAAATAGAGGAGCCCACAATCCCATTGTTTTATCTCAGATTTCACCAAGAGCTCAAGCATACAAGGGCTAGACAAGCCAAGGAGTTGCTAAAGCAAAGGGGTGAAGGACTACAGGTCAAGGGCAGAGTTTTCTCAGCCAAGAAAGGTCAAGATTTCTGTATTTTCTTTTCAAATTCACATCATTCTAATAAAGCAAATACACCATCTGAGTCTACTTAGACTGTCACGTGCATCTCGCACTTGGATGCCACGTAGACATTTCTGTACAGAAGGTGCAGGACCTGGGATGGTGAACTGGTCCCATGTGAGCCCAGTCCGGGACGAGTCAGCGAGGGATCCATCTCAGTCGTCCGAGGTCAGGTGTGCATTGTCCTGCACATGAGTCCAAGGTCAGGTGTGCACTGTCGTGCACATGAAGCAGTGCCAGTCCGCGTTGTGAGTCTCCCTCTGGAATGATGTCAGATGTTCTGTGTATCTGGTTTGCAACTGGATGCCAGGCCTCTGTAGGCATGTAGGTTTGCATGTAGAGATGGGGCCAGCCCATAGGGCTACCCCAGTGAGAAGATCTTGCACTTGCACTTGCACTTGTAGTGTGGGCATGGGGGAGGTGTAGAACCACCCCCAAGGGGCCAGGAGGGCCCAAGCTTTGCCCACCAGCCAAGGCTTGGGCTGGAAGGGCTGTCGGCCAGCCCTAGGGCTGCTGGACAGGCAGCCGACAGGGTTAGAAACCCTACCCAGCCAGTCGGCCAGGTGTGGGGGGCAGTCCCACACCCATGCGCATGGTGCCCAGCAGCCTGGAATCTGTCCAGCAGGCAGGCGTAGGCTGAACAGCATTAATTAAAGTGTGAAAGCATTTTATTAAATAAAGACCAGTCGTGGAGCTTCCTGAAGCCAGCCGACTGGATGCAAGAGGGAGTATAAATACTCCAGCCCATAATCCATGAATCCATCTTATAATTCACCAAGTGCTCCAAGCAAACAAGGGCCAGGACAGCCAAGAACTTGCTAAAGCAAAGGGGTGAAGGACTGAAGGTCAAGGGCAGGTTTTCCAGCCAAGAAAAGGTCAAGTACTTTGTATTTGTTTTCAGATTTACATCATTCTAATAAAGCAAATACACCATCCGTGGTGGGGGCCCTACAGAGGGTAATTGGGACCCAATACTGTGTCCTCTCCATCTCCCCCTTCTCTCTCTATTTTTGTGCACATCGTCTTTCAGTTTGTGCGTTAATTCCGTGGCGAAAAGAGTGCTGATTTCTGAGTTTTGAAGTACCGATCCTTCTCCGAAGCTTCCGCATATTACATAGACCTTTCCGTGGGGATGTATCATATGAGGCTCAGCCACCAAAAGTTGAGGAACTTGATGAGGTTCTTATTCCAGAGCAGATACTGGCACATAAGGAAAGAAAGGTAGGAGGTAAAGTTTCCCGTCGCTATCTTGTGAAGTTCAAGAACTATTCACCGATGGATGCAAAGTGGATGGAGGAGGGTGACTGTCACCAATTGGCCGACCATTTGGTCCATTCCTAGCTTTTGCGTCTCGTTCACTTGAGGCCAGGCCGGTGTCTCATGTGAAGAGGCCAGTATTTTGCTGACATGGACGGGAGCCAGACTGGTGCCACCCGTGTGTCAGCAGGATGGTGTCGTATGGACGGGAGCCAGATTAGTGCCACCCGTGTATGACCTGGACTGTGTTCGATCCATGGGACTGTCACGCCATGGAAGAGCCAGTATTCGTGCCGTGTTTTACCTATGGGACTGTCACACCTAGGGAAACTCGTGCCTGGAACTGTGTCTTACCTATGGGACTGTCACTCCATAGGAAGATCAGGTTTTTATGTAATAAATGTCGTGCCAGTTTTGTGCCGACAGATATTTTGTACATGTTCCATGAACGGGAGATATGTCCATGTTACTATTTGCACATGCACACATGATTTGCATGCTTGAAACTGTTTTCGCATGACATGTATTTGTGTGTTTGCCTGCCTGACGTGTTACTTACTGAGCGGGGACGCCTGCCAGTGAGTCGTGAAGTCTGCTCTGTATTCTGACGAGTTTCAGTGCATGTGAACAGGTGGTAAGTATATAGTACATGTTGTTTTAATGTTTTAAATTCTAACCCTTTCATTTATAAGGTTAGGGGTTCACACTTATTTAAAAGTGGGCACCCCCTTTGGGCACCCACTTTGGGGCCAAGGTGGGGAGCCCCACTTTTAAGTGAGTGTGGGGGTGGGCATGGTCACCAACCCCCACTAGTCCCCCACATGCATGCGTAGAATTTACTAAGGCTAACTACACTTTAATTTTTATTAAAAAAGAAGGGCTTTCTTCAAGCGTAGAGAACCATCGCATCTATCTGGCGGGGGATCCATCAACCGGCGTTCATCACTTCGCTGCTGCTTCCCCCATACAGGCTGCGTACGGCTGCTTCTGTCCTCTTACAGGTGGGCTGCGCCTGTGTACAGCAGCCAGGCCACTTCTCTCTAGGTGGCTGTACGCCTGTTTCCAGCCAGCTTTGACTGCTGCAGGCGGCTTCTCTCTCAGGCAAAAGTACCCCAGCAGGCTGCGCTGCCCTCTACTCAGCGCTAGTGTTACCTGCAGGCTGCACACTACTCCCTCCTTCCTCTCCTACAGGCGGCTGCTCTTCTCCTTGCGCCTGTTTTTCTGCAGGTTGTGTTGCCTACACAAAGGCGGCTGCCCTAACCTCTGCGCCAGCTTAGCCAGCAGGCTGCCCACCTTCTACAGAATCTTCCTGACTATACAGGCTACGTGAGCTTTCCTGCTGCAGGCGGTTGCTTTACATCATACACAGCCGACTACTTTTATTTGGCTGCACTTCAGTACCTTCTGCTGGCGACTGGAATCCCTATTGCTAAGGGCTATGCTGGTTATCTAGTGGGCTGCCCATCACACAAACAAGCTGCTGTGCAGGTTGCATCCTCTACAGGCGCTGCTCCCTCTGTATACTGCGGGCGCCTCTTCAACTGTGTGCTACAGGCCGGTGGCTGCAAGCTACCCCTCTTGACGTGATGTGTCTCGGTGTATTTCTCAAGTAAGAGCGCACATGGGTATTGGACTTCCTTCTGTCATCCACTACAAGTAAGTGATTTTCAGATTTGAGTAAAGTATTATATGTTTAAATCTGGTAAAAGATTCGTCCCGCTCGGCCTACACCCGTTCGGTGCCGGGTTGTCCAAGCTATATGGGCGAACCTCGGTCCAAAGGTGCTGAGATCGGGAGAGCCAGGCGTTAGTACGAGAGCGCCTGTCTGTGCGTGGTCTCGGAACACCAGTGTGGTGCTCTCTGCGGAGTCCAGTGAAAGCACAGGACCGTAGCGATTGGACCACACTAGTGGTCAATCTGCTTCGAGCTTCTACATCGAATTTCGAGCTATTTGTTTAGTACTGTTTTCATATGTGCATGGACATGATCTGGTTCTCAGAACCCATGGAGCATTGTATTCTTTAAATACTCCCAATAAATATATCATATATTGAGGGGGGGGTCGGCCCGTTCCGGCCCCAGTGCTGGTGTCCATCTTTCCATTTCTGTTCATTTAAATTTCAAGTTGTTTTAAGTTGTCCATTTCATATTTGTGGTTTTAAAGTTGTGCTATTAAACGTGTAGGTGTCCAACTGAGTCTTTCCCACTTGACGGGATCGGTTTCAGTGACTTAGCAGATTCACCTCAGGTATTGCAGCTTTATCTCGATGCCTTTGAGTTGGAGCTGACTCGTGCTACGGCTCATTTAGGTTCAGCAGAGCATGGGTCTGGAGCATTGCCTGATGCTCAAGAGGGGGGTAGCATCTCCGCTCCCTTGCAGACATGCTCAGATGACATCTAGAGGTCGCTTGGTGCAGTTTTTGTCTCACCCGAAGGTACTGAGAGCTGACAGTACATCTGCTTATGGGACTTCTATGATATATGTGTACTAACGTTGTTACATATGCATGGCTTAGAGAGATTGGGACGCTGATCTTACCATATTGTACATTTCACTTTTAGCTGGATCACATGGCTGATATCTTACTGTATTGGGCAGCCTTTGTTATCAGTGTGGTTCCACTTTGGATGTCTTGCTGCATCACCAGATTGCAATCATCACCAGATTGCAATCGAGTACGCTTGCCATTTTTCAAGAGGGGGGTATGTCATGACCTTGTGAAATTGGTACAGCATAAGTGTGAGCATGGTGGTCGGTGAGCAAGATAAATATATTCAGGTTCATACTTGGGTGGCCGGACAAAAAGGAAACATGTGGACAACCCCAAGTGTGAAGGGGGACCAAGGGATTAAAGTTCATAAGGTTTATAACCTTGGGTGGCCCCTAGGAAGGTTTTAAAAACCTTGAGTGGCCCCTAGGATTGGGGGGGGGGGGGGGGGGGGGGGGGGGCTACTCCACTTTTGGAGTACATGCCTCTCTCTCTCTCTCTCTCTCTCTCTCTCTCTCTCTCTTGCTTTTGGGGAAAGGAGGGCAGTCGAGCAAGAGCTACATGCGTGGAGTTTTCTTTCTCTCTTGGGACTGCAGAATTAGGCTGAGGCGCTTTCATCCTTGAGGAGGTTGGCGGGCAGCGCTGATGACAGGCCTGGAAATACAGCTACAGGGGTCTGCGCATCTGGCTACACCCCTGTTTTTGGAAGAAGCTGTGGACAGGCTGCGCTTCCCTGGCTGGCTGCTGTACTACAGAAGATTCAGGCGACTGGTTTCATGGGGGAGAATTCACAGGCTGGCTGCTGTGCTGTGCTACATAACAGAGACACAGGCCTCTTTTTTTTTCTCTCTCTCTCTCTCTTTAGCTCTTGGAGAACTGGTTGGCTGCTGAGCTGCAGATCATACAGGCGCCTGTAGGTTCTTCTTATTCTCTCTCCTTTGCTTTTGGCAAGAAGCTGATTATCAGTTGGGAAGTGTGGACTGTTAGAAGGGAACACAAGGCTGGACAGCAGGTTCTCTCACAGACTCTCTCTCCCGGCTGCAAGACAAGAGGGTAGGACAGAACGGGGCTTTTCCTCGCGTTTTTTCTCTTGTGACAAAGACTGTAAGTTTCTCTCTCTCTTTGTGAGCAAGTGGGACTGCAGGTGGTGGCTTATGGAGTCTCTCTTTTCACTGGCTCATGACTATTCCAGAGGGGTTCTCTTTGGCCCTTTGTGAGAGGAAGGGTTTGGCAGTTCAGAGGGTGGAAACAAGACAAGTTTGTGGACTGTTTTCATGGTTGAGTTTGTGGCTATGTGCATGGTTTAGTCAGATGCATATTCAAGGCCTCATGGATGTACAGACTTAGCATATTAGAGGAGATAACAGTGTGGTGTTCTTGGGACACAAAGCTGTGTAACCTCTATGCTAAGAGGTCCTGAGGATTGGCAGATTGGACTTGCAGACATACGAGCCATGAATGGCCATGTTGTAATCATCTAAATCTTTTCCATTGAAATTGAATAAAGAAATACCGAAAGGGGCGCCAAGCTTTGTTGCCAACAGGTGTCGTTCTCTTTCTTGTGTTGGAGCACTCTAGCTCCTGTTTAATTGTTTATTAGCTGGACTACAACTGGATTGGGTGATTGCGTAGTCTACCGCACTTTGGTTTCTACAAGAGGCTGGTTTCACCTTCTGCCTTGCAAGACAATGTGGCCATAACTTGACATGCTCGGGGACATCATCTTCCTTGCAGTCCACGTGGGTGTGCACCCCAAGAGACACTTGGATGACATGTCCATAAGATGAACATGTGCCCGACCTTGGCATTCTGATACCAATTGTAACAAGGATGCTGACTCAGCACTGTCAAGTCAGCATCTTGCTGTGCTGAACTGCCGCATCAGCAAATCCCTCCAGTTCCTCTTGCCCATATGAACCTGTTCCAAGAGCATTAAAACCTTGATGCTCTTAAGCCTTTTTTAAATCACCCTGTAACTCCAAGATCTGCCGAGCGTTGAAATCTTGATGAGGCGACCCATCCAATGCCGGCTTCTTCATGAATTCCATTGCTGCACTATCATCAAGACCACTGACTGGTGCTGGCCGCTGCTTGCAAGGCGCCTCACACAGGCGGCAAGGATTTCATGCTCTTGAAACACGTGCACGCACATGCACACGCACACACACTTAATTGCAAAATGTTCAGCCTCAATTATTTGCTCACACACCCACGATTGCAGAAGACAATCTACTCAGAGAAACAACACCCTCCCCCCCCCCCCCCCTCCCCTCCTTCTCCTCCCACATGAAAGCTCAGATATGCAGAAAACGCATGCACATAGACTGTTGAGAACAGACATGCTTTGTAAAGCCTTCTAGCCATTTCATTAATAAAGTGTTTGATTACATCATTGAGCAACTCCCAGACCATGAGGTTATAAATTGCACATTCTTATAAGGTGAATTTGGGCATGTTCCTGGATTCATCTAGGTATATATACATGTTAGCACAAAATGCATGCATGAAGTTTGAACTTCGAACCATTATAATTTATACTAGGGTGGAAAAACCGGAATCCAGGTATCATCCTTTTTCATGAGTCATGACATGAAACATTCACCAAGCTCACATAACAGAAAGCCAAAGTTTAAACTTCAAATACTTCCCTTCCGTGCAGTATAGATGAATATGTAAAACATGGAAGCCTGAGGTTTTACTGGAACTGCAGTCAGTCCAATGAAAAATATGTAGATCTACATTTCCAGCGAAACACATTTTTTGGCAACTATGCTTAGAAAGGCTTTTTTGATACAAGCTGACTGTGTGTGTGTGATGTTTACCGTGATTTTGATGTTTTGATTAATAAATGTTAGCATCATGCTGACACTCTGCTTCTGTTCTTTTCAGGTCTCTGCATATGAGTTGTAAGACCTACACATCACCTTCGGGATAAGGCATATGGTTCAAGCTGCTTGGTGTGGCTTGTGACAAGAAGTTGGTGATTAATTAACTTAAATTTAGCCAACCAGAACCATGGAGTTAAATGATAGTGCTGAGATGAACGAACCCCCCCTTTTGGCAATTGGTAGGCAAGGCTATGGTTTGAGCTCGGTGCAGAACGAACGTCAGGCAAGCAGCAGCAATTGGCCTCTAGGGGACTGCAACGGCAGTAATGTGAGCTCAAAGAATGAGTTTTGTTATTTAGAAAACGATGCTTGGAGGACCTTTTCAGAGGATTTACCACAAGCAAGAGCAGTGCCAGGCTTTCATAGAGCAAAGCGTCAGCATCGCTGGGGTGCTACTTCTCACATTCCTAACAATTTAGATGAGCAAGGACCTGGGCCTAGCAGTACACACCTTGGTTGTGAAACAGATTTTGGGCAGGGCTTACAGACAGAGCTGTTTGGATACCGTGAGACAACAAGTTCAGGAACCACAGGTTTTGATTTTTTTCAAACTGGCCCGGATGTAGCAGGTAGCAGCTCATCTCTCTCGCTGCCCAGTTTGATGCCTGGAAATGGATGGAGACAGGCGACTACAGCTGGAACAGGAAGCTGGAGCTCATATACTGGCTCAGGGACAGATCTAAGCCCGCCCATTGGCGGCTTTACAGATGGTGATTGGAAAATCACCAGGGACTTGATGCCGACTTCAGTGGGACAATCTGCAGAAAACATAAATGGGAAAAGTTCAGATCACCTCGACACTGGTGCTGTCGGTGGTGTTGGTGATGGAGGGTGTTCTGATACATCTGTCTTTCCCAACTCCTTGTCACCACTGGAAGGTGAGGGAGGGAAGCTCTTTTTTCAGTCGTGCGACTTTTCTGGCAGCTCAACTGATTACTCTGGAGACAGCAGGCCAGATCATGCGCATGGGGATATACGGGGTGCCTACAAAAGGAAGAGATCAACTGTTGATTTTGCAGATGCCCCAGCTTTTGATCACCATTTTGCTGCTAGAAGAGAAAGTGTTGCAGCTAGGACAGGAGGAACTGGAACAAACAGAACAGATCCCAATGGGTTTGCCAATTCCAATGCCACAAGTAACCCTTCTATGATTCAAATATGGGATGATTCTCGCAACCATTGTACTGGCTATGTGGGCAGCAATGATAATGATTACTACCAATCTGTGAGAGGTAGTAGTGAGAAAGCCCCCACTTTGATTGGAATCGGAGAAGATTCTTCGCGAAATCTTCAGAACCAGCCATTCAGCATGCCGCAGGAACCAAGCCACTCACAGTTGCATTCACTATTCGCAAGAAATTCGAGGAGGACTGCACATTCACACTCTTCGACAAGGAGGGAAACCGCTGTTTTTGGTGGAAACACTGCAAGTAGCACCGGTGCTTTGCCGGACATCAATTATAGGCCTGCAATGTTTGGTGAGAGAAGCTCTGCAGCTCCAGTTTTGGTCAACTGGGGTGTGAATAGTGGTTCAAGAAGAGGCAATAGTGCCTTCTCTGGGTCTGGGTCTGGGTCTGGGGAGAGGGGGGGCTCCGATGTAGTATTTGAAGGAAGCCGCAGAAGAAGTATGCTGGGAAGGGGCCCTGATTTGGCGGCGACAGCAGCAGCAATCGAGAATAGGTTTTCAAGTCAGACTAGCACCAGCGGAGGTGTGGCTGGTCCAACAGGGAGAGAGATGAACCCACCAGACTTAAGTGCTCGCACCAGTCAGGCTGCAAATTCTTTTCTCAATTCGGGCACTCTTTCGTCTTACTTTTCAGCATCGGGATCGAATAGTCACAGGGTCATCAGAAACCCTGCTCCACCTGCTCCAACATCAACAGCAAATAATCATCAACTTCCACTTGGGCCTCCTTTAGAAGTTTCTTTACCATCTGCAGGACAGCATGCAGGTCGGTATGCTTCACCTTCACCTTCCCGTGGGCGACGTGAAGCTCTTCTTGCAGGCCCTGTTCAGAGTGTGCTTGGTTTACCATTTAGAGGTCTACACATGTTACGAGCTGATGGAGAGTATCGCCGCCAGTTTCTTTCTGAGGTTCATGTTTATCTTAGCTACTTGATTTTTGTGAGATGATGTCAAACTTTATTCAACTCTATTTAAGCATTGATTTCCTGTCATTGTCCTAAGCACCATCATGCCTTTGGTTTAGGGTCCTTACAGACTTAACCTTAGCCCATGAAAAGAGGAGATCTCACCTGCCTGTCCCCCATGGCCAGGGGATCTCCCTCAGCCGACCTTACCTGTTTTTGATGGGTGGCGATCTGTCTGTAAAAAGCATTTGTCTCTAGGTGATTGTAATCACCTAGATGGCCGGGGGATCTCCCTCATCCGACCTTACCTGTTTTTGATGGGTGGGGATCTGTCTGTAAAAAGCATTTGTCTCTAGGTGATTGCAATCATACGACTGCAGTTCACGTCTCTGCAGTTCTTTATTGCGGGAGGTTTCTTATTCTATTTTTTTTTTCATTTTGTTGGCAGATATTAACTGCAATGCACCATGCGTTTAGAAGTGAAGACCTGAATTTTGAGGTGGGAGATCTGTTTCTGTCAACCTTGCAATTTTTTAAGAACGCATTTCTGGTTAGTCCAATTTCCTAAGAAGTAGGTTGTTGAAGATTGGAGGATGGAAGTCGAAGCTAAAAAGGATGGAAGTCGAAGCTAAAAAGGATGTGAATTAAATCTGATCATTCTGGGATGCCACAATCTAAGAGCTGTAGAGCCCATTTGATTGCTTTTTATAGACAAGTATAGAACAACTCTTGACCCGAATCCTGGTGTTCCATACATAGTCACAAGAAACGTTTCGAGGTTTTTTTATTTCGAGGTTTTTTTGGGTTTTGTTTAGAAAGGTTTCATCTCTTGGCTACAAAACCGTGAGGTTTCGAAAAATCAATATTTTCATATATTAAAAAAACTTGAAGCTACTTAAAAGCGTAGTGTAATGATAAAAAACACTTAAAACATAAACTTCAAAATATAAGGTACAAAACATAAACATCAAAACATAAGGTACATTGATGACGTTAGTGGGGATGTCGTAGTATCTAGTCCATACTATGCATAATGGAGTTGATAGTTATATAGTCTTGTGGGTTGACTACCATGAGTATATAACATGCACATTCCTAAAAGGTGAATTTGGGCATGTTCTTGGATTCATCTAGGTATATAATTCAGCCGTATTAGTAGACATGCAGATTTCACATTGTGAAGTTTTCGTTTGAGTTGCGGCCAGTTGATATTGTGCTTATTCTTTCTATCTTTAGCAATGCATTTGCCCTATCAACTACTTATTTGTTGTACTAATTCTTTCTATTTGTTACTTTCCTCAGTGCTAGGCTTCATTATGGCTGAGTCTGCCCTGCATCTCCGGAGGTTTGACAGAAACTCAGTACGAAGACCTTTGTGTGAATATATGCTCGCGTGTGTGTGTGTGTGTGTGTGTGTGTGGAGTGCGTGTGAGAGCATATCTTGATACAGAGTTCTACACCCACTATTGGGCACTGATAACGTTAGTGGGGATGTCGTAGTATCTAGTCCATACTATGCGTAATAGAGTTGATAGTTATATAGTCTTGTGGGTTGACTACCATGAGTATATAACATGCACATTCCTAAAAGGTGAATTTGGGCATGTTCTTGGATTCATCTAGGTATATATATATACATTTCATCATGCAGAAAGTCGCGAGTCGTCATTCATAAGCCAACTCAAAACTGTCACATAAATCCATATCAAGACTCAATAGACATCTCAACTTTGTCGACACAATACACCATACTGTTAGCAGTCATCTCCTGTCTGTATATTTACACCAGGGCCTCTGTTGTGGGTGTGCCCACCCGATTTAGGTGTTTTCTCATTTTTCGCCACTCTCCATATTTTTTTTCTATTTTCCTCAGGTGTGGGAGGTTGTCTTGTGGCTCCTGGCTGATCCAGACACTGGTTGACTGCTGGTCTTTGGTAGAAGATCCAAGACGGGAGCTCATTGATTGACCAAGACTCAATGACTGAACAGCCTACCATTCAGGCTGCAAGAGACCAGTGGATGATTCGGAATGGTTTACTATTCCGTAATGACAAAATTTGTGTACCACAGATCTTGGACATTAGGTCCAAGATTCTTAAGGAGTGTCACGACGCCTCTTCTGCTGGACACCTTGGGATACACAGGACGCTATCATTAGTGAAACATACTTTTTATTGGCCAAAGATGAAAGGGTATGTAGAAGATTATGTTCTCAAGTGTCAAGTTTCTCAAGCAAATAAAGCTGAACGCTTTAGACAGGTTGGGTTGTTGCATACTTTGCAAATCCCAGGTAATAAATGGGAAAGTATTTCCATGGATTTTATTACCGGATTGCCAAGAACACATCAAGGCCACGATTCTATTTGGGTCGTGGTAGATCGCTTGACAAAAATGCCTAGATTTTTTGAAACCGGCCTCTGGTAGAAACCAAAGTGCGGTAGACTAGCAGTCACCCATCCACTTGTAGTCTAGATATGAAAACAAAATAAATTGGAGCTAGAGTGTCCCAAACCTGAAAATAGAACGACACCTGTTGGCCCCAAAGCTTGGCGCTCCTTGCGGTATTTCTTTATTCAATTCCAAAAAAATATGAAAGGCTGAGTACAACAAAATTAGCCACGAGAATACACTTGTATGTCCAATCTGACAGCCCACAATACCTCTCAGCACAGAGGATTCACACACACAGATCTGTGTCTCAAAGCAACACTCTGTGCCTCCCTCTGATCAGCCAAGACTATTCAGCAGGACAGCCTTGAGCATACATGTGGCATATCTCATGCACATGATTCAACAACTCAGCACAATCATACATTCACTGTCCAGTCTTTGTTTCCACCCTTTTCAATCTGCCATACCCCTCCTCTCACAAGGGGCCAGATAACTCAAATCTGCATCAGACATAAGCCGATGGAAAGAAAAACAGATGAACAAGCTCAGAGCTTACCAAGTCAGCATGTGGTTCTGCACCCGTGAAGCAGTTCGTACCAGTCTGCACTTGACAACGACTGTCTGTATCGTTTCCCCTGCAATCACTTGACCTCTGCACCAACCAAGCTCTGGAAGACTCTGTGCGTACCTGAAGATGCTGTATCTATCCGTATAGGTCAGTAATTCAGCACTGCACTGTCCGTACAGCTTCTGCACACATGTCAGAGTCTGTCAATAGAGAACTGTACGGATGGTTCTACTGTCGCCTGAGTATACTGGTGCGCCTACTGTACTCGACTGTATCTGATGGTATAGTTCTGTACCTGCAGCACAGCCACATGTCAGTAGTCGTACAGATATCTGTACCTGCTGTCCGTACAGTTGTACCTGCAGTACAGCCTCAGCAGTTCCCACAGCGCCGCCTGTACTTGCTCATCCTTTGTCAACGCCGCCTGTACCAGCAAAGCAAATCTGCAGCATCCGTACTGTACTTGCAGTCGTACAACTCTGTACAGCCTGCACACGTGGGCCGTACGGGCAAGTTTACACAGAAAAACAGCAGCAAAAAACCAGCCAAAACAGCAGTCGACTTGCTTCCTTTCTCCTCCACGCTTAGGCTTGCACGATTTCCCAAAAGCTAGAGAGAGAGTGAAGAGAGAGAGAGGCATGCACTCCAAAAGTGGAGTTGCCTCCTTCCCAAACTTGTCCTAGGGTCCCAACTTTAATAATTATTAAAGTTCCCTAGGGGCCAGTAAGGCCTAGGGGCAACCACACATATAACATTAAAATATTAATATTCTAGTTTCCCCCTTCACACCTAGGGATGCCCATACATCATTCTCTCTATCCGGGCACCCCAAGTGTGAATCATTTAATATTTTGACTCAGCTACCACCATGCCCACACTTGTGCTGTTTCATTTTCACAGGGCCATGACATTTTTACCGACCCGGAAGACTATTACAGCTACGCAATTAGCACGGCAGTTTATCGAGCAATTGTTTAGATTGTACGGGTTACCGCAGGACATAGTCAGTGATAGGGACTCTAAGTATACGAGTGATTTTTGGAAATTTGTTTTTGAGAAGTTGGAAACAACTTTGAATTTTGAGTTCCTCATATCATCCTCAGTCTGATGGCAAGACAGAAAGAGTGAATCAGATTTTGGAGGATATGCTGTATCCAAAAGACATAGTTTGTGGGAGGATTATCTTCCTATGATAGAATTTGCTTATAACACTACTAAGCATATGAGTACAGGTTTTAGTCCTTTCATGCTTATGTATGGTTTTCAACCTAGATCACCTGTTACAGTAGGATTCTCAGGACTTCAGCATCATGCAGCACGTAATTTTTTGCAAGATATGCAAGAAATGTTACAAGTTGCGAAGGAATCTATTAGAAGTGCTCAAGACCGAGACAAATTTTATTCTAATAGATATCGTTCACCCAAAGAATTCTCTGAAGGAACCATGGTGTATTTGTGAGTTCCGAAAGATTCAGAGACTTTACGAACAGGTTGATTTCCGAAATTATCTACTGTGGACCATTTCGTATTACACGAAGGATTGGTTCAGTTGCATATGAATTGGATTTGCCTTCTCATGTGAAAGTTCATCTTGTATTTCATGTCAGTAGACTTAAGGAAGTACTGGGTGGAACAGATCAGCTAGTTACTCCTCAAGAAATCATAGATGTCGAGGACATGACATTTGTTTCACACGAACCTGAAAAGATTCTTGGATTTCGTGAAAGAAGATTGCGTAATACGCTTATCACGGAATACAAGATCAAGTGGAAGGATCTTGTTGAGGACGACGCTACGTGGGAGACATTGACTACTCTTCAGAGAGATTACCCTGGCTTTTTAGTGAGCTCAGGAGTGAGCTCTTAGAGGAAGGGGAGTATGTCATGTGCACAATGTGTATCTACCGTGTGCTACACGCACGCAAGACTAGCTTCGAGGTTTGGGGAAGCTTGGAGCTAGGCAGGCTGATTGGCGAGCTGAGTTAGGGATAGACTAACGGGCGGCGGGCACCCAAGTATGGACGGGTGGGCGCCCAAGTATGGACGGGCGGGCGTCCAAGTGTGGACGCCCGATGACCGGCCAAGAGTCTATAAAAGGGTGGCCAAGGTTAGTCATTAGTCATATAGAGTCTCGCATGTTTTGTGAGAGCTCTATGGTCTGGAGCCTGGATCTAGTGCAGACGTGCACCTGCTTTACGCAGCCAATGCCGGCAGCAATCTCGAGGCCCGCGAGGGTAGCTTCGTGGCGGTATGGGACGTCGCGAGGTGGAGATTGGTCGGTACGTCAACCTAGTTAGCTCAGCTCGTGGCTCGGTGGGGACAGCCAAGACTGTGGGCTTGCCCACGGCTGTCATGGTTGGGAGGTGAGTCAGTTCGCACCCCCTTCTTGTTTGTTTGTTTGTTTGTTTGCAGGCTTCGAGTCTCGTACCAAGAGCGTTCCACGAGGAGATCCGGTGGGTATTTGACAAATTCTCGGCATATACATCTGCCATGGACACTAGTCCAATGTACATACATGATAAGAAAGCACGGGTGGACCAATTGGGTGGCCAAATGGTGACAACTCCCCCGGCTTCTAAATAGTTATCCGCAACTGAAAAGTGTCCAAATATGTGTGAAGCACATGCGGGCAATCTCTGAAGAACTCTTCATCTACCCATTTAGGATCAATGGGAAGATAGTTCTTAAACTTCACAAGTTAATGACTCACAACTTTGCTTGCAGCAAGCTTGCGTTCCTTGTGATAAACAATTTGCTCTGGTTGCTGAAACCGATCCCGTCAAGTGGGAAAGACTCAATTGGACACCTACACGATTAATAGCACAACTTAAAACCACAAATATGAAAAGGACAACTTAAAACAACTTGAAATTTAAATGAACAGAAATGGAAAGATGGACACCAGCACTGGGGCCGGAACGGGCCGACCCCCCCCTCAATATATGATATATTTATTGGGAGTATTTAAAGAATACAATGCTCCACGGGTTCTGAGAACCAGATCATGTCCATGTACATATGAAAACAGTACTAAACAAATAGCTCGAATTACGATGTAGAAAAACTCGGAGCAGAACGACCACTAGTGTGGTCCAATCACTACGGTCCTGTGCTTTCACTGGACTCCGCGGAGAGCACCACACTGGTGTTCCGAGACCACGCACAGACAGGCGCTCTCGTACTAACGCCTGGCTCTCCCGATCTCAGCACCTTTGGACCGAGGTTCGCCCATATAGCTTGGACAACCCGGCACCGAACGGGTGTAGGCCGAGCGGGACGAATCTTTTACCAGATTTTAAACATTAAATGCTTTACTCAAATCTGAAAATCACTTACTTGTAGTTGGTTGATAAAAGACCAAGACTTGTGGAATGATGAAGTCTTCCAGGTGATGAAGAAGCAGTTGCCTCGTGGTGAACCACCAAGGCAGGTACCTCCGTAAAAGAAAACCAACACTTGTGGTATGATGAAGCCACCAACAGTAAGTGCTGCAGCCGTTAGGTAATAGTGCACAACCGCCTGACTATTAAGGTTTAGTTGCTGTACAAGGGAAAATAGCCGCCTGTTGGAGAGGAAAGAAAGGGCAGTTTGCTGGTGAAAACACGCAGCCTGCAAGACCAGGGGATTCGCCTGTAGAGGGCTGCGTATGCTGTATGGAGATGGCCGCCTGCAGCAAAGCTTATGTGTGAAGCGCACCACAAGTCAATGCTAGCCGCCTGTAGAAGTGGAGGCGCAGTCAACAGCATAGGAAAACAGAGATGCGCCTGAAGTGGGGCAGCCGCCTGTGAGGAAGGGCACCAGGCTGAAGTGTGTGCAGTCGCCTGTTGTTGCAGCCCTTGGGAAGAGTAGCCGCCTGGTTGCTGTAGAAGCAGCCGAGTAGGAGGTGGCTGTAGAGGAAGCAGCCGCCTCAAAGAGGCATGCGCAGCCTGTGTGTGTAGCACACCTGCAATTCTGTGCTGACCGCCTGTAGAGAGTTAGGCGCAGGCAGCAGCAGCATAAGCACCCCCAGCAGCAAGCGTAGCAAGACTCCCGTCGTCAGGAAGCTTACGAGGGGTGACGCCAGGAAGAAGCGATGGCCTTTTTCGCTTGATGGAGAGATTTCTTTTAATAAATTAAGGTGGAGTTAACTGTTGATAATACCCACGCATGCATGAGGGTGGGGGAGTTTGGGTAGGTGCCTTTGCCCACCCCCACACTCACTTAAATGGGGCTCCCCTCATTGGCCCCAAAGTGGGTGCCCAAAGTGGTGCCCACATTTAAGTGAATGTGAACACTTCACCTTATAAATCAAAGGGTTAGTATTTAAAACATTTAAAACAACATGTACCATATACTTACCACCTGTTCACATGCACTGAAACTCGTCAGAATACAGAGCACACTTCACGACTCACTGGCAGGCGTCCCCGCTCAGTAAGTAACACGTCAGGCAGGCAAACACACGAATACATGTCATGCGAAAACAGTTTCAAGCATACAAATCATGTGTGCATATGCAAAAAGTAACATGGACATATCTCCCGTTCATGGAACATGTACAAAATATCTGTCGGCACAAAACTGGCACGACATAAAAACATAAAAATCCTGGTCTTCCTATGGAGTGACAGTCCCATAGGTAAGACACAGTTCCAGGCACGAGTTTCCCTAGGTGTGACAGTCCCATAGGTAAAACACGGCACGAATACTGGCTCTTCCATGGCGTGACAGTCCCATGGATCGAACACAGTCCAGGTCATACACGGGTGGCACTGATCTGGCTCCCGTCCATACAACACCATCCTGCTAACACACGGGTGGCACCAGTCTGGCTCCCGTCCATGTCAGCAAAATACTGGCCTCTTCACATGAGACACTGGCCTGGCCTCAAGTGAACGAGACGCAAAAATGTGGGAATGGACCAAATGGTCGGCCAATTGGTGACAGTTGCAAGATCTCCTCAAGCTCATCCACTTCTAGTGGATTCTCAATGATCGTCTCACTGGGCTCCGGTCTTACATACTTGCAAAGGAGACAAAGCATTGTGTATGTGCCAATGACTAGGTAATGCCAATCTGAAAGCCACTTCATTGATCTTCTCGATCACTCGAAAAGGCCCATAGTACCTGGTTGCAAGCTTAGGATATGCAACCTCTTTGTCAGGCCTCTTTGCAAGTCTTGCTTTCTCAAATTTCAGCAATACCCAATCATTCTCTTTAACATCCAATTGCCTTCTATGCTTGTTAGCAGCCTTTTTATGCTTGTCTTGTGACCTTGCAATGGCTGTCGGCACCTGAGCAAAAGCAATATCCAAGTCTCTTACATACTCATCAGCTGTAAATATCTCATTCTTTGTGCGAAGGATGGGTGGCAAAACCACCTTACCATAAACAATCTCAAACGGGGCCTTTATCGTAGATGCATGTACCGTGTTGTTGTATGCAAATTCTACAAGCGGTAAGTACTTCTCCCAAGAAGACTTCTGATCTGCCACATAACATTTCAAGAGATCCAACATGGCTGAATTTGCAGCCTCACTTTGCCCATCTGTTTGAGGGTGATAAGCTGATGAGAAGTCTAATTTGGTTCCCATATTATCAAATAAGGTCCGCTAAAAGAGACTTGTAGTCTTGGGATCTCTATCCCCCACAATGGACTTTGGCATTCCATGATGTTTGAACACTTGTGCAAGATATATTTTAACCATATGCTCAGCTTTGATGGTCTTTTTGACCGGCAAGAATTGAGCTTGCTTGCTAAACCTGTCCACAATTGTCCAAATTGCATCATTAAGTCCATAATGAAATCCATTGTAATACTTTCCCATGGTTGCGTGGGAATAGGCAATGGCTGAAGCAAACTTGGTGCCTCTTGCCTATCAAATTTCACCTTTTGACAGGTGATACATACACGTACATGTGCCTCTATGTCCTTCCGCATACCTGGCCAAAAGAAATACCGCTCAATCATGTGCGTAGTAGGTATTATGTCTCTATGACCAGCATATGGAGGAGCATGGCACTCATCCAAAATCTTTTGCCTCATGTCAGACACCACACATAGGCAATTATCTTTCATGAGATAACCCTCTTTGATCACATATGAGGCATGTGCATGACCAGCCATCAAATCAACCCAAATAGTGGCAAAATCAGCATCCGTATGATACAAATCATGCATGGTAGACAAGTCCCCATGAGAGGCAACCGAGATAGCTGCTACATACGGCTTTCGTGAGAATGCATCGGCCACTACATTCTTCTTTCCCGGGGTGTGCAAGATCTGAAAATGAAACATAGAGAGGAAATTGGCCATCCTCATATACTTCTCTGACAACTTAGTTTGGGTAAGAAAATACCTCAAACTCTGATGATCTGTCTTCACAGTGAAATCAATTCCAAGAAGGTAATGTCTCCATATAGTAAGTGCATGAATTACAGCCAAGAGCTCTTTCTCATAAATGCCAAGAGATGCAATCTACGGCTCTCATAAGCCACGGCATGTCCCTCTTGATTAAGGACAGCCTTCCAAATGCATCACATTCCACACTAAAAGGCTTTTGCAAATCCGGAATGATCAACACTGGACCATGAGTAGTTGCATCTTTCAATTTGAGGAATGCATGCCTCTCTACATTAGTTCATTCGAACACGGTCTTCTTCTTTGTCAAATCATGCAAAGGAGCAGCAATCCATGCAAAGTTCCGAATGAACCTGCGGTAGTAAGAGCATAATCCAAGAAAACTATGGATCTCATGCACCGAACTCAATTCGGGTCAATTCCGAATTGCATCAATCTTTGCAGGATCCATCCGCACTCCATCTTTGGACACAATATGTCCAAGATAATGTATCTCTGACAAGAAGAACTCACTCTTCTTTGCATTTATGAAGAGTTTATGCTTACGGAGTTCTTCAAAAACAATGGCCAAATGAGCTCTATGCTCTTCTTCGGTCTTCGAGAAGACTAGGATGTCATCAAAGAAGACACGTGTAAATTTCCTGTACCCACGGAATATGCGATCCATCATTCTATTGAAATGTAGCCGGGGTATTTGTAAGACCAAAAGGCATAACAAGATACTCATAAAGCCCAAATGCTGTCTTGAAAGCAGTTTTGTGTACATCCTCAGGCACTACACGCACTTGATGATACCCACTCTTGAGATCAATTCGGCTAAAGATTGCCGATCCATCCAACTTGTCAAGGATGTCATCTATGCGTGGAATCGAAAACCGATTCTTGATGGTAAGCTTATTCAAAGCTCTATAATCCACACACATACGAAAGGATCCATTCTTCTTTTGAACCAAGAGGACGGGTGAACAATATGGGGAAGAGCTTGGCTGAACCAAACCCTTCTCAAGAAGCTCATTCACCTGCTTCATGATCTCCTCTTTTTGGGATGCACTTACACGATAGGCTGGCCTATTAGGTGGTGAGCTACCCGGCACAAGATCAATGCGATGATCTTTCGGTCGTACGGGTGGCAACTCATTTGGTAACTCATCAGCAAAACAATCATTGTGCTCTTGCAAAAATTTCAGCCTATCATTCCTAAGAGTGTTTACATGTACATTATTTTCCTTAACATGATCTCGTACAAAAATCAAGTACGCAAAATTACTCTTTTTCATTACTTTCTTAATTTGTACATGAGATACAAAGGGAATGGTATCACTCTCTTCACTAGCATCAATTACATGCTCTCGACCTTTATGCATAAAGGTGATCCTGTTGGTCTTGTAAGCCTTACACGGATCAATGCGTGTATGCCAAGACTTTCCAAGCTATTCATCACAGCCATTCAAAGGCGCCACAAGAAAATCCTCATGATCCACATAGCCTTGAATGTGTATGCGCAACTTGCCAAAAATAGGCACGACTTGCGCTTCTCTACCAACAAAGGTAGCCCTTGCTTCAATTTGAGGACCCATGTCCTTCACTTCAATGCCCAAAGTAGCTGCCATCTGTGTGGATATGAAATTCTCAAATGCACGATCATCAAACATGAACAAAGCGGGCTGATCCTTGAGCTATCCCCAAGCTTTACATACAATCCTGTCTTTGCTATCATGTGAAGTGTTGTCCTCCACATTCGGAACCATATGCACATTAGGCTTTGATGCATTTCCATTATCACGCTTCTTCTTGTTTGGGCATGCCTTTGCAATATGCTCGGTGCTACCACAAGTAAAGCATTTACTCTCACTCATATATTGTTTTTTCTGCTTCGAAGTGAGAGCATAGTCTCTCAGTTTGAAGGGACGCTTCTTGGTAGTGTTATTTTCAGCCCTTGGATCATTTTTATCTTGGTTTTGGTCCTTTTTAGGTGGTTGTCTATCATTTTGCAGGTTTTGGACAGCCTTCTCTTTGCCTTGAAATGAGGGTTTAGTCTTATTGGATCGACTCAATTTGAGCTCCAATTGCTCGGTGGCAGTGGCGGTTGCGATTAGTTGGTGTAAGGTATGACCAGGATACATTTGTAGTCCTGCTTTGTACACGGGTTGCAATCCCGATTGAAACCTTCTCTTCCTTTCCGCCTCGGTGACATGCATAAATGGAGACTCCAAAAGCACTTTCCAAAACTTTTGTACATATGCATTTACCGATTCCTCCTCATTTTGCTTCTCCCAATCCCACTTCATTGTTATCTCATTCAATGCATTGGGAGGCAAGAATTGAGCATAGAACCTCTCCTTGAACTCTTTCCATGATCTAATAGGATTTGATGAGAGCTTCTCCGTGAGCCACCAATGGGCAGCAGTGCCTTTCATGAACATGCTTACATGGATTTCTGAGTGAAATCCTCATCATTGAAAGCAATATCAAGCTGGGCAATAAAAGCAAGTGCCTTTGATGCATCATATTTCCCATGATATGTGTCAAACTTCACAGATTTGTCTCCGGCTTTGAAGTCACGAGACTTTGATGCACGTGCCTACATCTCAACATGTTTCTCCCCATGTTTGTTCATTGGGACAGTCCCTGTGGGTGACTGGCATCATTTTAGGACCAAAAGGTGATGCATAAGGCATAGATACATGTGTCGTGTAAGCATGAGGCATGGTTGGTCCCTCAACATGCATTGATACATTTTCAGCCATAGCTTCTCCTTAACGAGCACACTCGAAAGCATGAGTGGAATGAGAGATACGCGGAATACTTGCACCAACAAAAAATTGCAGCCCATGTTGCATGTGTTGTGCATGCACATTTTCAGCCGGCAATGGCATTTGACATAGATTTTGACCAGTGCCATAAACATTGTATCCTTCACGGGCTACATAAGGTATTCTTGAATGGCGTGAAGTCACCGATTGTTCCTTTCCCATAGCATGGAGATTCATCCTCTTAGACATAAGTTCTTGTTCAGGCACCTGTGGGGATTCCAAGACATGTGGGATGGTTGCTTTTTCTGCTTAGGCATCCTCGGTATGAGCCAAGTATGCACGTGCTACATCCCTCGGTTGTATGTGTAACTCTTGAGTAATCATTGCCATTGCATGATCCATATAAGATTCAGCTTTCTTTGCCTTCAAATGGTCATGTACCAATGGATCCTCGCGGCGGTAGAGATTCAATTCTTCTTATTGTGCATGGAGAAGAGCCTACATACGAGTAAGTTCAGCCCTCAAGACTATGGATACTTCTTCCTGCATCTTCTCTTTGCCACGGGACGACTGTCCCACATATTCATGTTCCCTATTGTGCACACATGAGTTTGCTCATTCTGTAAAGCTTTGGAGGCATGCATTTCATTGTCCCTGCCTCTTGCATTAGCATCTCCAACATTCATTGTATGGTTGTCCATGATGTTCTAAGTGTAGAGATAGCTAGTGTTCACGGTGATCGTCTCTCACAATAGAAGTGAAAGAGAACCGTATGCTGAGTGCTCTGATACCAATGTAACTTGGTTGAACACAATGCTAATCAATACACTTAAATACACTAAGATTTAAAGGACACTTGCTCAAATACAAGAAGTAAATTGCTGAATTGACAAGAGACACAATGAGCCGGAACGGTCGACCCCTCCCTCAAATAAAGTATATTGATCTTGGGAGAATCAAGTACATAGTGTCATGGGCATTTCTGACCAGATTTCCATACCCATGCATATGAATACAGTATTGCAAACAAGTGGTTGTCGATGTAGACTTGCAATCCACGCTACCCTCTCAAGTGCCCATGTTTCCTACCATCTGCTCTCTATTGTTCTACCAACACATTGTTGCAACAATCTGCAAGAGAGCACGTAGGATGAGAGAACACTACACAGGGTATGTGATCTTGTAATTAGGTTCCTCCCTCCTGCTACTTGCTTCCATATTTAGGCATTAAAGCTTACCAATTGCAAGTAGAGTCGATGATAGCGGAAAGTCTTCGCGATGGAAGTCCTTGGAGTGAATAGATCTTTGATTTGTCGCATTTCTTCGCGACAAAAGTCTTCAAGAGGATGAAGGGAACCTTGGGAAAGCTTCCCCTATGGTTCAACATGAGAAAGGAGGGCTGAAATTAGGGTTTTCAGCAAAAAGACTAGAAATTACAGCAATAAAGAGAGCTGTTTTGCTGAATTTCAGTCATTGGGAGTGTGTAGGAGAGTGATTAGCATTCGGAAACACTCTTGGAAGCTTGAGAAACACCTTAGCAAGCTTGGAAATGGAGTTGGGAAGGAGAAAGTGCAGAAAATGCAGCCCAACAGCCCTCATGAAGGAGGCGCCAATCTCTCGAGAGAGGAGGAGGAGTGAGGTGGTGAGTTGTCCAGTGTAGGTGGAAGGTAGGTGCTTTGTGGAGCAAGCTAGTGTGGACACATGGTTGGTTACTCCCTTTGTACAAAGGGGATAAGGTCTGGGCGGTGGACATTGGGTTATGTCTACCTCGGGACATCAGTGTGTGAGAACACTGGGCTGGTCATAATTTATAAGTGAGTTTTGGTCGCCCAAAACTTAATGAAGTGTGTACACACTCACTTATAAATTAGTGCTAACTCCTAAGGCTAGGTTTATGACTAATACTTACCACCTGTCACATGCCACATAACCATGTCAGCAGACAGTTTCACACGCACGGTTCGCGGGTGGGTGTTCCCTTACCCGGAACTACACATTGGTCAAGCAAGCATGAAAACAGCATGCAAGAAGCAAGCACATAAAGATGCTATGTAATGCAGCATTGGTATGGACAATCCCTGTTCATGAGACTATACCAAAATAGACGTGCTCCAGGTAAGTACACGAGGTACCAGACCCAATGGAACACCAATCCACCAAGCATTTCCGGGCATGTACACGGAGGCACAAGTCCCAACGGAAAGCCAATTCCACAGTATCACATGAGTGGCATCAATCCCCGGCATATACAACTGCCATGGACACGAGTCCAATGTACATACATGATAATAAGAAAGCACGGGTGGACCAATTGGGTGGCCAAATGGTGACAAGAAGTAGATGAATCCTTTTTTGCCAGATAGGGAATTTAGCTTCGGAGAACTTTTCGAAAACAACACTACTTCTGTTAGGATTCATGGTAGAGACTAAGAAGGAGAGTAAGTAATGGGCATTGAAGTCCGGTTGTAGAGGAGGAAGCACCAAGCAGGTAGTGAGGAGGCCGTGAAGTAGGAGGCGGCTTGACTCATAGGATCGCCGGCAAGAGCATCAACAACATTAACAATATCAGTAGTAGAAGAGGCAAAAGCTCTAGAGACGAGTGGAAGAGAAGAGGTGGTGTCTTAACTTAGAGCAGCAGTAGCATGAACGAGAGTCGACGGCCAGCTAGGTGGTGGTGGTGAGCAACCAGCAGGACGACGGTGGTCGCGAGCGAACAACAGATGACGATGGTGGCAAGTGAGCAAAAATGCTGCCGGTGGCAGTCCTGTGGACACTTGCCTTGACCAAAAAAGCTGGTGCTGATGGTGACGCCCACCACGGGGGGCTAGGCAGAGGTGGTGTCCCTAGCACTAGTGTCGCCTGAAAAAGTTGCCCGCAATGGCTTTGGGGTTGTGACATGGCGTTTCTTGGCGACATACAATGAGCTCTGATACCATTTGTGAAGTTTTTAGGGTTCACAAAGGAGAGCTATGGAGGGTGATGGGCCTCCATGGTTTATGTGTAGAGGAGAGAGGGAGTGTGTGATGTAATAAGCTGAAATTAGATGATTGCACAGTACAATGTGATGCTTGTATTCATTGATATGAAGTTTACAAGGTACAATGCTTTTATAGGCAAAATGCCATATCTTTCTCAACACTCAATTCACTGGGGCAGTGACACTTGTCTATACCTAGTGACATCACTGCTTACGCAATCACACTTACACACATTTACCTTTAAGAGGTGTTCACACACATACATGTTCACACAATGAAAATCAATCTACATGGACGTCATGGCTATAAACCATTCCTTACCTAGTATAACATCGACCCTATCTAGATTCATAATAAAAAGATCTAGGTATTTTGTTGGCGTCCCATACCACTAGCGCTTGCCCACATGGCCCTCAGCAAGACTACACGTGATCTGCCACCCGTGATCCGCCATGTCCATGGCAACAGGAGTAAGCATCTTGGTCCAGATCCAGACCACAATGAATTAATTGAAAGGGCATGTGGGCTACACCAAGTAAAAGGCATGTCAAGGAGCACTTGTGTAGAGCCTTGAGCAATGGCGTGAGAGAGAGGGAAGTGTAGGCGTGGAGCCACTCGAAAATCAGAGATAGAGAGAAGAAGATACGCTGGCTGGGGGAAATTCGTAAGAGCCCAAGAATTCAGCCCTTTTCCCTTTATTATTTGGGGAGTCACTTTGACCCTTAAAAATGGTCCCTTGGCCAAGTTCAATGTGAACTTGGCCCAAGGTTTTAAAACCTTCATAAAGCCTTTAAAAAGGCTATGTACAAGTTATACAAATGATAGAGGGGTCATTTAGGCCTGTAACCCAACCTCCTCCCACTTAAAGGCATAAATGGCGCCTTTAAGTTAAGTAACTCCCACCATCTGTATGCATAGCTGATGTTGTGCTTTGGGTAAGCACTTGGTGAGAGCATCTGCAGGGTTTTGTAACGTATGGACCTTAACCATGGTGATAAGGCCATCCTCAAGCACTTCTCGAACGAAGTGATACCGCACATTGAAGGCACTCAAGGGTTAGGGTTAGGGTTTACACAGGTTCAAGCAAGCAAGCGTGGAAACCAAGATGAGAGAGCACGACTTCCAATATGCTTCAATGATGAGAAAAATCAAGTACAATAGCCACATGATAGTGACCCTAAAAGATAAGTGTTCACATGTCCGGCCATAAATGTGCCGGGTGGACCAAAACACTTATAAACTGCATATAAGTGAAACTGAACTAAACTGGGGGAAAAAACCTCCACTAACTGAAGTAAAAAGTGCCCCAGTAACCTACTGATGATCACTAGCACTCCTCTGGGTGCATACACAGCATAAAACCCAACAAACCCCCCTGGAGTGATATGTGATCATTGTACATCATCCACCAAAAGGAAACAAATTCAAAGCATTGCGGAATGCTTCAAATTTCGGACGTGGTAATGCCTTGGTGAAGATGTCTGCCACATTCTGATCTGTAGGACAGTGGATCAGACTGATATCTCCTGCTTGGAGTCTCTCCCGAACAAAATGATAGTGAATCTCAATGTGTTTCGTGCGAGCATGAAACACAGGATTCCTGGCCACAGCAATGGCACTCTGACTATCAGTATAGATAGGTGTAGGCTCCTCCACTGAAATATCCATATCAGTCATAAGACGACGCAGCCAAACACACTCAACAGTAGTAGGGTAGGCTGCTTTGTACTCTGCCTCACAAGACGAAGTGGCCACTGTGGTCTGTTTCTTGCTTAGCCAAGAAATGCATGAAGCGCCAAGGAAGAAACAATTTCCACTAGTGGAATGTCTGGTATCAAAGTCACCAGCCCAATCTGAATCACTGTAAGCATGTAACTGCATGTCACCCCCTTCAGGATAAAGCAACCCAAGAGACAAGGTACCCTGCAAATAACGGAATACACGCTTCACAGCTTGCCAATGTGACAACCGTGGGCTGTGCATGAATCTGCTCAACTGAGAGATTGCATACTGAATATCTGGCCTTGTATTACACAAGTAAATGAGGCACCCAACAGCCTGAGCATATGTAGTGGCATCAAATGAAACACTGTCATCTTGTAGTGACAGTTTCATCCCAGGCTCCATAGGAGTACTAATAGGCTTGCAATCCTGAAATTTAAACTTCTCCAGAAGTTTAGCAACATAACGTGATTGCAACAACCCAATGCCTCTGTTATCCTGCACAAACTGTATGCCCAAATAGTAATGTACAAGGCCCAAGTCAGACATGTCAAATGTCTGTTGCAGTATCTCCTTAAAAGCTGCAATTTTGTCATCATTTGATCCCATGAGCAAGAGATCATCCACATAAAGACTGATGACCAGCAGATCTGTCTCTTCTTTCTTCACATACAAAGTGGCTTCTGATGGACTGTTCACAAATCCCTGAGTGAGTAGAAAAGCATCTATTTTTGCATACCAAGCTCGTGGAGCTTGTTTCAAACCATACAAGGCCTTTTTCAGCTTGCATACTTTCCCCTCATGACCATGTTCTGCAAATCCCATGGGCTGAAATACATAAACTTCCTCCTCGAGGTTCCCATGTAGGATTGCAGTCTTAATGTCCAACTGATGAACAACCCAACCACGATGTGCAGCCAATGCAATGACACACCTAAGTGTCGACATACGGGATGTAGGAGCAAATGTCTCCTCATAATCAATGCCCTTCTTCTGTGCATAGCCCTTTGCAACAAGACGGGCTTTGTACCTGTCAATGGATCCATCTGCATGTCTTTTCAACTTATAGACCCATTTAGTACCAATGGCTTTCTTGCCTTTGGGCAGATCAACCAAATCCCATGTTTGATTCTTTTTAATAGAATCAATCTCATCGTGCATGGCTTTGTTCCAATGCACATTATCTCGTGCATCCACAAATGAATCAGGCTCATCATCATCCTGTAAACTGGCTGCCATAACCAGATTCAAATCCATGATGTGTGCATGCTCATTGGTCCTTGTCTCCCTACGAGTACGACCAACAAGAGGACCCTCTAAATGGCTGTCCTGTAATGTCCTCAAATACCATCTAGGTATATGTCTGACCTGTGGTGCCTGCTGTCCCATATTTGGTTCAGCTTCTGGCTCATTTGGCTGCTGAATTTCTGCACCACCTACATCATTTGCTGGCTGTCCAGTACCCTCATGAGTTGGATCACCAACTGTGGAATGAAACTCCATGGGTAGTAGACCTTCAAACACATCATTTTCAGCCTGATTTGCCTCATTACCAGCCATGGATAATTCTGATTTTTCATCAAAAATCACATCCCGACTGATGAATATCTTCCTGGATAGTGGGTCATATAACCTGTAGCCCTTGCTCTCACGGCTATACCCAACAAAAATGCATTTTGTGGCTTTATCATCAAGCTTCCTCCTCAACTCTTTGGGTATGTGTGCATATGCAAGACACCCAAAGATACGAAAATGCGATACAGAAGGCTTGCGGCCATGCCAAGCCTCAAAAGGAGTAATAGAAACCAATGCCTTTGTGGGACATCGATTCAAAATATGACAAGCACACATTACTGCTTCCACCCAAAAGATATGTGGTAGTCTTTTTGCCTTTAGCATACATCTGGCCATCTCCATGAGTGACCGATTTTTCCTTTCTGCAACCCCATTCTGCTGTGGAGTGTAAGGAGTAGTATACTGATGTTTTATACCTCTACTCCCAAGAAAGGAATTCAGCACATGTGACATATATTCCCCCCCTCGGTCAGAACGGAGAGTCTTCACCTTGCATCCTGACTCTGTCTCAGCAAGTGCTACAAAGGCCAAAAATGCATCATATACCTGTGATTTCTGTGTCAAAGGATAGACCCAGCATATACGAGAGAAGTCATCAATAAATGTTGCAAAATAAAAGCAACTACCTAATGACTTCGTCTGCATGGGACCACAAAGATCACTGTGTATAAGTTGCAACTTTGCAGTTGCTCTTAGAGCCTGATCACGTGGGAAGGAAAACCTGTGCATTTTTCCCAAAATACATCCTTCACAAATGTGATCTGGAGGCTTCTCCATGAGAGGTAGATCTGTAAACATATTATGTCGCTGCATAAGCATAAGACTACCAAAATTTACATGCCCCATGCGAGCATGCCATAACTCCGCATCAACCATAGCTGGAGTAAGAGTGAATGCTTGATAAGCAGACTGATCCACTGGTTGAAATGCATCCAACTCATAAAGTCCATGACATAATGTACCAGTAAGCATCAAGGTCAAGGCATTTGCTTTGTCTCTGACCATGCATTTATCATCATCAAAGTAGACCTGCATTCCACAATGTGCTAAAGAAGAAATGGACAACAAATTCTTCTTTATCCCTGGTACATATAAGGCATCTCTAAGGCGGAGAATGGAGCCATCAATGGCTGTAAGCTGAATCTCCCCAATGCCACAAACTGGATATGAAGCATTGTTGGCACACTGAACAGTTTTGCCAACAGGGGCAGGGCCAACATGACTAAACAAATCCCTGCGAGATGTGATATGCTTTGAGGCACCACTATCAAAATACCAAGTACATGCATGCTCTGTCAAACTGAGTGCCTGTGAAGACCAAGAGGCATCATAACTGCATGTATAAAAACAGTAATCCCTGTCCTCAACAAAAGAAGCAGTCTCTGGAGGAGCTTTAGAAGTATCATTAACTGACATCCCAGCTTCCTTTGCCTTCTCTTTAGCAATCCTCTTCCTACATTCCGTGATGTAGTGACCTGGCTTCTTACAGTAATGACATTTGCCCTTCTTCTTGGGCTGTCCATCACTTTTCTTGGTATCCTGTGAAGAACCACCATCACCTGAATTTTTATTTGCACTCTTTGGCTGAGATTTCCCTTTCCCCTTTTGACCTGTAGTAAATGCTTGTTCAGCATTTGTGTTCATATTCATATTCTTCCTCATTTGCTCCTCTTGTAGTAAGAGAGCAACAAGTTCCTGATACTTGAGGGGTTCAACAGCATTCCTCATGCTGAGGTTCAAAGAGGTATGGAAAGCCAAGTAAGATCTTGGCAAAGAGTGCAAGATGGTGGACACAAGCTGTGTCTCAGGAATAATTTCATCCACATTGATGAGTTGCTCTCTCAAATCCTGCAGCTTGTTTAAGTGGCTAGACATATCATCTCCTTCATTCATTTTCTGATTTTCCAGCTCTCTTTTCAAAAATGAGATCCTAGCCTCATTACGAGCAGCATACATCTGCTCCAAAGTCACCCATGCATTCTGTGAAGAGCCAGTTGAACGAATATGAGGTATAATGGACCTCTGTACTGACAATGCAATGAGTGACAAAGCTTGTGCATCCCTGGCATCCCATGTCTTTTGAGCATTTGTTCTCTGAACAGGCAATGGCTGTCCTGGAGCCTGTACCTGTTGTCCTCGTCCACGAGCACCCCCTTGGGGAGGAGTCTCTGGAGCCAATGGACCTGGACGTGGTTCATCACCACTAACAAAATCCCAAAGACCTTTTGCCACAAGCACATTTTTCAGCATAAAACTCCACAAGGAGTAGTTCGTGCCATCCAATTTGTCTTCCTTAGACAAATATGTGAATACATCACTTTGCTGTTGATTTGCCATTATGCTTTACGCACAATGTTGTACCTGTTTACCAAAAAACCCAATGGCAAAAAACCCTGATAACAACTATACTCCACTGAATATAGTTCACCCAAATCTGCCTGCACTCTCAATCCTCTGAATGTGCAGCTCAATGCACCAATGACTGAGTAGAGTAGCAAATGGCGTACACTGCCAAAATGCCCCAAAAATGCCCAAATTTGCTGCACCCAAACTGTGCAAAAAAAACCTGTATATTTTCTTGCTAGAAAATCTGCCTGTTGTGCCTGTATATTTTCACAGAGAAAATAAAAATGCCCAGTATTCAAAATATGTAATGCTTACCACCGAATGACTGTGTAGGTTGTGTTATTTCTGCAGGTACTGTTGACTGTACTATGCTTGTACAGTCTACTGGTTCTGTACGGAAGCCAGGTACGAAAGCATACAGACGTATCTCTGCAGGTACAGTCCCCAGGTACGCAGCATTGAATGCTGCACTGAAGGTACAGTCGCCAGGTACACAGCACTTAAAGCTGGACGTTTCTTTGTGCAGGTGACAATTAGCGCTGACTGTACGGAATCAATGCGACCAGCGTTGACAAGAGCTGGTCCTGATGCTGACAGCAGCGAACAAGTACTACAGGCTGCAGGCGGCGCTTGACTGTTGCAGTACCCGACTGAAGGCGACCAGGTTCGGGCAGGTGGCGCAGACTGGCTGGTACACGAGCGCAGAGGTTGTAGGCGGCGTGTTGTACCCGACTGAAGGCGACGTACAGGAGTTGTAGGCGGCGTACTGTACCCGACTGAAGGCTACGTGCAGTAGTTGTAGGCGGTGTACTGTACCTGACTGATGGCGACGTGCAGTACTGAATGTACGGGCAGCTAGCGCACACTTACAGCTGAAGACGGCGCTGGCTGGGTGTACGGGCTGGAGATGCTGAAGCCTGCGCCTGACTGGATGTACGTATGCTGTACGGGCAGCAGCAACAAGTGTACGGGCAGAGCAATGCAGAGCTTCAATGCTCTGATACCAATTGAAGGCACTCAAGGGTTAGGGTTAGGGTTTACACAGGTTCAAGCAAGCAAGCGTGGAAACCAAGATGAGAGAGCACGACTTCCAATATGCTTCAATGATGAGAAAAATCAAGTACAATAGCCACATGATAGTGACCCTAAAAGATAAGTGTTCACATGTCCGGCCATAAATGTGCCGGGTGGACCAAAACACTTATAAACTGCATATAAGTGAAACTGAACTAAACTGGGGAAAAAACCTCCACTAACTGAAGTAAAAAGTGCCCCAGTAACCTACTGATGATCACTAGCACTCCTTTGGGTGCATACACAGCATAAAACCCAACACACATCAATATGCTTTGTGCGCGCATGAAACATGGCATTCTTTGCCAGACATATGGCACTCTGGCTATCACAACCAAGCATAGGTGCCTTGTCAGGCAAACCAAACTCACTGCATAAACGTGCCAACCATATGGCTTCTTTGGAAGCCTCGGTGGCTGAAATATATTCAGCCTCTGTAGTAGACAGTGCAACTATCTTTTGTAGTCTAGAGCACCATGAGACAGCACCTCCTGCAAGAGTAAATACATAACCACTTGTGGATTTGCGTGTATCCACATCACCAGCCATGTCTGAGTCACAAAATCCCTTCAATTCCAAAGGACCCTTACCATAACAGAGGCATTTGTTTTTAGTCCCTTTCAAGTACCTCATAATGGACTTTACTGCATCCCAATGCAATTTGCCTGGATTAGCCATAAACCGGCTCACAACTCCCACTGCATGGGCTATGTCAGGCCTAGTAGCAACCATAGCATACATAAGTGAACCACAAGCTGATGCATAAGGAACACTTTGCATTTCATTGGTTGCTTGATCAGACTTGGGGCAATCTTCCTTGGAGAATTTCACATATGGCTGTAATGGCACACCAAGAGGCTTTGCTTCAGCCATGTTAAACCTGTCCAGCACTTTTTGAATGTACTTTTCTTGAGACAAGTACAATATGCGCTGGTCCCTTTGCCTTCTAATCCTTACTCCAAGAACATGTTCAGCTGCCCCAAGGTCTTTCATTGAAAACGCAGATTTCAGCTGCTGTTTAAGAGCATCAACAGTGCTTCTTTTCTTCCCAGCAATCAACATATCATCAACACAGAGCACAAGAATAATAGGGCTGCCATCCTCATCAAGTTTTGTGTACAAACAATGATCTGCATGGCTTCTTTTGTAACCATGTTTGAGCATAAACGCATCAAACTTTTTGTACCATTGTCTAGAAGCCTGTTTCAGCCCATACAAGCTTCTATTGAGCTTACATACCAAATGTTCCTTTCCAGGAATAACAAAACCCTCGGGCTGTTTCATGTAAAGCTCTTCCTCAACATCACCATGCAAGAAAGCTGTATGTACATCCATTTGGTCCAATTCCAAATCAAGGGCAGCCGCTATGGCAAACAATACACGCAAAGTGGTCATCTTCATGACAGGAGAGAACACTTCCTGAAAGTCTATGCCCTTTGTTTGTGCATATCCCTTTGCAACCAGCCTTGCTTTATACTTGGGGTTTTGCATCAACTGTCTTGATGTTATACACCCATTTGTTAGGAATGGCCTTCCTACCTTTGGGCAATTCAACCAAGTCCCAAGTATCATTAGCATGCAAAGCTTTAATCTCTTCCTGCATAGCAAGCTGCTGTTCTCACATGTCTTTGCCTCTTTGTAAGTAAGAGGCTCACCCTCATCTGTCAACATAATGTAATGCAAAGAGGGATCATATCTACTCACATTCCGTCTTGGACGAGTAGAACGCCTCACCCAATGATCCACATTATCCGGAAATGGGTCTACATCAGGTGGGATGACAACATCATCAACTATGGGCTGCTGTCCATCATTTTCAGCACCATTTTCAGCATTGTTATGTGGCTGCAAATGCCCTTCAGGAGCCTCATTTTGCTGTCCAACATCATCTGGCTCAAACACCACTGGCTCATCAACATTTTCAGTCATATGTGGTGCATCCTGAGGGTCAAAAATAGGCCTAATAGGTGGCTGGTCATGCTGAAATTTGACCTTTTTATGGTCATGCTTTGAGGCACAATTGTTTTGAAGCAGCCTTGCCTCATTAAAAACAACATCCCGGCTGCGCACAACCTTTTTGAGCTGAGGTAACCAAATCCTGTAGCCCATTTCGCCTTCTTCACCATATCCCATGAAGAGGCCTGTAATGGACTTGGCATCCAGTTTGCTTCTCAACTCAGGTCTAATATGCACAAAAGCTTCACAACCAAAGACGCGTAAGTGATCATATGAAGCAGGTTTGCCAGACCAAACCTCTTCATGGATGTCACCTTTCAAAGACATGTGAGGGGATCGATTGCATATATGCACTGCAGTTTTTAGAGCTTCTCCCCAAAATCCATGAGGGAGATTAGCTGTGGACAGCATGCATCTCACCCTCTCACATAGAGTCCTATTATATCTTTCAGCCACACCATTAGAAGAGGGGCTGTATGGAACAGTAAGCTCCCTCTTAATGCCCAAATTTTCACAAAACTTCTTAAATTCAGCACTTGTGAACTCACCCCCATTATCCGTACGCAAGCATTTCAGCTTTTTACCTGTTTGGGTGGTCACAAATGCATGAAACTTCTTAAACGCAGCAAAGGCTTCATCCTTAGATCTGAGCAAATGAACCCAAATTTTTCTAGAATGATCATCAACAAAAGAAACAAAGTAGTGTGCACTCCCCATAGATTTGGTAGGCATGCTACAAACATTAGAATGTACAAGATCAAGCACATTAGATTTGCGAGAGACACCGGAGTAATAAGAACTCTTCACTTGCTTACCATATTGACATTCATTACAAAAGTCAAGCTTTGTGCCTTTAGCATCAAGCTTATTCAAATTACAAAGCTTAGTAAGGCCTTTTTGGCTCATATGGCCAAGCCTCTTATGCCACAACTCCATATGTGAGTTAATTTCAGCCAAAGCAATAAATTTGCCCAACAAGGCCTTTCCATGCAAGCAGTTAAGTGTCCCTTTCTTTGTACCTTTCACAATCAGCCTTGAGCCTTTGGTCATCTTCCATGATCCTTTCTCAAACAAAATGCTGTAACCATGCATATCCATCTGGCCAACAGAAAGCAGACTTTTCTTGATTCCCGGCACATATCTAACATCATGCAAGACGAGCTCATTTGTGCCATCTATAGAAAGATGCACAGTGCCAATACCCTCAATGGAACATGCATGATTGTTTCGAAGGTATACATGACCATGGCTGCCTGCATTAAAAGTAGAGAAACACTCCTTGATAGGAGTCACATGAAACGAAGCACCGGAATCGACTATCCAAGTCTGGGATAATGCATCATTAACAGTCAACAAAGCATCAATGAGATCACTCTTGGTGATCTGCATGTCCTGTGCATGAACATTGAGAGAGGCATCAAACTCATGAGCATCGTCGGCTGACAAAGTGGCACATAGGATGTCCTCTACATCTGACAACTCCTCAATAACGACACTAGAGGCCACATTGGCCTTCTCCTTGTCCTTTGAGCTGTCCTGTGCGTCACTCTTGACTTCCTTCTTCTCTTTCTTTTTGTCTCCGCCATTCTTCTTCCTTTCTAACTCTGCCTTGTAGTACCTGCATTCGGGTTTCTTGTGACCTTTCCTGCCACATTGATAGCAAGTCACCTCACCCTTGCCTTTGCTGGCATTTCCCCTTTCCTTACTCTTACTCTTACTTCTCTGTGCATAAGGAGTCTTCTTATCTGTCCTGCCTCTAACCATGTTGGCTGAGCTGCCTCCCTCTCCCCCTGCTTTCCTCCTGATTTCCTCATTCAGTATAGAACCCCTAACACCATCAAAGGTCAGATTGGGGTTATTTGACAGTGAGACCACCAATGTCTCCCACGAATCAGGTAAGGTCATAAGCAAGAAGATAGCTTTCAGCTTCTCATCAAAGGGAGGCATGCTTGAATCCTGCAACTGCGATAAGGTACTTGTAAACAATGACAAATGCTCTGCAGCACTCTTGGACTCATCTAGCTGCATGCCAACAAGTTTCCGCATTAGATGCACCTGATTGACTGGCGTTGTATTCTCATACGTCGCCTTTAGCTTTGCCCACAACTCAAAAGCAGTAACAAGCCCCTTGAGATCTACCAAGATCTCGTCGGAAACGGCCATCTTAATGTAAGTAATGGCCTTCTTGTTCAAAGTAAGCCATGCATCCTCAGTCATGTCCACTGGCTTCTCTGCCTCCAATGCCCTGTCACAATCCTTAAGGAAGAGGATTCCTTGAATCCTTTCCTTCCAAAGGTCCCCTCAAAGCGCCGGATCTCAAAGAGATTCTTTACGTCCGAGGAAGATGATGCCATAGTCGCACAAACGAGAGGACTAACGTGCTGAAATTTGGGGCAAAATGCACCAAAAACAAAGTATAGCCTCACAGAAACGTGCACTACAGCTCCAAGTGGTCACAGGAGCAATTTGAGCCAAAAGGGGTTAGTTTAGGCACAAAAATAAAGTTCTGAATTTTCTGCGCAGACAATTTCAGCAAGCAAATTTGTGCCCAAAAACAACAATTTTAGTTGTTTTTACCCTCAAGAGACATACATAAGGCTAATGCACAGCCTTTAGAAGCATGTAGGAGCAAAAGCCCCAATTTGTAGCATCAAAAAATGCAGAGAATTGAGCCACAAATGGTCATACATAGGCAAAACTCACTCAATGTGCATAAATTACAGCAATTTGCACTTTCCTCAATTTAAATACATCAAGTGCACACTTGCAAAAACCTGCGTAAATCTGAAATTTGCTGAATTGACCTGTTTTGGAGACCTGTTTTCAGCAATTTCGGTGTTTTCGGGTAGCGTAGACCAAGTACCTGTGTTCCCACAAGTTAATACATGATTTGCAAAACCTGTATTTTGCTGTTAGAACCTGTAATTTGCTGATTTGGGCCTGTTTTCAGCCTGTTTTAGGTCAACTTTGCAAGTCCGGAGCCCTCAAGTGTCCGGGGACGAGCCCTTTGGCGATGAATTTGCAAAACTTCGCGTGAAAGATGATCTTCTTGGCTGAAAATCAGAGTTTGCAGGTTTTGGAGCAAAATTCATGCTCTGATACCAGTTGAAAGGGCATGTGGGCTACACCAGGTAAAAGGCATGTCAAGGAGCACTCGTGTAGAGCCTTGAGCAATGGCGTGAGAGAGAGGGAAGTGTAGGCGTGGAGCCACTCGAAAATCAGAGATAGAGAGAAGAAGATACGCTGGCTGGGGGGAATTCGTAAGAGCCCAAGAATTGAGCCCTTTTCCCTTTATTATTTGGGGAGTCACTTTGACCCTTAAAAATGGTCCCTTGGCCAAGTTCAATGTGAACTTGGCCCAAGGTTTTAAAACCTTCATAAATCCTTTAAAAAGGCTATGTACAAGTTATACAAATGATAGAGGGGTCATTTAGGCCTGTAACCCAACATTAATAATAACCCAAGACTCACTTATGTAGTGCTTACTGTTGCCATAAATAACAGACCAGTCATAAATAGCCAATAACCTTGGATTTATTAAATCTGAATTTGAATCACCTTTTTTTTCCTAATCCCAAGGCTTTCTTAGATTAGTCCCTAACCCCAAGGGTCAGTGCTAGGTACATAACACATCCCGACCATCATCAACAAGATTGTCCGAAGAAGCGATCTTTGGGTGATAAGACCTCAGTCCACATTATGGAACCACAAACAACACCATTTATATTGGCCATGGTTAGGTCAATCATGATGGTTTGATAGCTACCAAGGTCCATGGGGTCTCGTGCCTTATGCATCGAGACAATGGTGTTAGTGGTAAAGGAAGGGGGCAAGCCTTCACACAAAGTCTTATTAAATGAGAGGCCATGATGTAACATCCACGTGCAAAATGCTCCGTTTGGAGGTCCTTGTGTTACTTGGCTCTTCCATTGTGCAACTTCTAGAGGGGGTTGGTGACATTGGTTGTGGTGAAAGGGTAGTGATGTGGGTTGTAGGTGTGGGGATAAATCAGGTTTGGTGGTGGAAGAGACAGTGTGAGGGAAACTGTGGCTCGGGTGGACTTGAGGTTGTGAACCCAGAGGAGGATTGGTGGTGGAAGAGACAGTGTGAGGGAAACTCTGGCTTGGGTGGACTTGTGAATGATACGATGGCAGCGAGCACTGAGGTATTGAGAGGTCTACACTGCTTGTGTGGTGGTAGAGATGACTAACATAAACTAAATTGAGGTTGTGGTGAAAGTGGATGTGGCTAAAGGTGCAGGTTAAATGGTGTGTAAAGCTGGCTTGCATTGATGCATGAATGAGGCGAGAACTGGCAAAGGGGTTGAGAGTTGAAGTTTGGTTCTTAGTTCGTATAGGTGGTCATCATACACAAAGTAAAGCTCATGATGGAAGTCGATGTGGGGGGGATCTAGGGTGGTGCTAGAAAAGACCGTGAAATGGTAAAGGACTATGCGGAAGCGTGGTTAATGGAGATTAGTTATGCGTTAATTGCGGATTATGGAAGATATTATAGAGAAGCAAAGAGCATACATTGTATACCCCATGGGTCCCAATCACCCACTGAAGGGTCCCTCCTCTGAAGAGAGTTTGCTTTGATTGCTGCAAGAGAATGAGTACAATGAAATGATGACTTGCTGTGCCAATACTCCTCCCACCGGGAATTCTTAATGATGCCTAGGGCTGCTCGGGCTGAGGAGTACCACTCCCTACTAATAGGCGGCCTGTAGACTGATGGTGACTTAATTTTTTTGATTTTAAATTTCATATCAATTATTGGACTACACTGTTATACATAACTTAATAAATATTACCTATGTACAGTAGGAATTAATTAGATAGTTTAGTTATTATTGTCATAAATATCATCTTTATTTATAGTAACGCTAAGCATTGTTTTTTAAGTAAAACAAGGCTGATTATATTACCATAAATCTCATACAAACACGCGCTAAAGCGCCAAAAAGTACAAGTGCGACCAACTTGCAAAATTTTATGCCAAAAAACAAAACTTATACAAAATCTCAGGGAGGGAGATAAGAGATGTGGGACATAAACCACTGGGGAGGAATGTACTTCCACTGTGGGGTACCGTCTTGCAAGAGAATCTTACAAGACTTACTTGAAAATTATGCTTAGTGGAAGAAAATTATGCTTAGCAGATTTTCTTCCACTAAGCATAATTTTCAAGTAAGTCTTGTAAGATTCTGTTTCAATTGATAGATTCCCATACATTTCTATGCCTTTCCTTTTATAAAGGCAGGCCAAAAACAGGTAGCACACTTAAACACACTCATGTACTCAATAATTTGTATAGTTACAAGAAATGGCTGAAACGCGGGGTTTCTGAGCCATTTTGGCCATTTTGGTCCAGAACATATTTTAACCATTTCAACTGTTCAAAAATGATGCGTTTTGGCCCTCTCCCCTAGAGAATGCTGTTTCCATCTCTTTTTCTGTTTCAGTTTTCCCTTCACAATTTCTAGTAACTATGCTGTATGCAGCTCCTTTAACCTTGATATGTGGGCAAAGTCTCTTACTTGAATATTGAAGCCTTTGTTTTGGCACAAAACCTTGTGCAGGAGCTTGTGATGCTGGACCCTTCTTTAATTTATGGAGGGGTCGACGTACATGACCAGCATAGCGACATGCGATTAGACGTGGACAACATGTCATACGAGGTAAGTTGATATCATAGCATAAGCCCTTTTTGCACGAGGCAAGTCACTTGTGTTGTCTTCTCTTATGAATTTTTGCTTGTGTTCATTTGTGTGTTTATCACATTCTTAATATTCTGAAGCTTCTTGATGGGGTCTTTGAGCAGGAGCTGCTTGCTTTAGAGGAAAGAATTGGTAATGTAAGCACAGGACTTGATGATGAGAAGATATCTTTGTGCTTGAGGGAGAGCAAGTACTCTTCGCTAGATGCAACTGTTGCTGCTATATCTCAAGAAAGTGATGTGAAATGCAGCATCTGCCAGGTGATGAAGTGCTTTTAGTATTCTTTCTCCTCATGTGCATCTATGCTTTAGATGCTCAGTGAGGGTTTTTGCGTTCTCTCTCTCTTTCCCACACACACATGAACGCATGCTTGCTCACTCCCACTCCCCTCTCAACATGCATCACACGCATGAACTCTCTCTCTCTCTCTCTCCCCCATTCCATGATGAGAGATGCCATGGGCATTATTGTGTCACTTTGGTCTCGTAGGCCGATTGGGTCTTTAGGTGATGAAGTGCTTATAGTATTCTTTCTTCTCATGTGCATGTATGCTTTAGATGCTCAGTGAGGGTTTTTGCGCTCTGTCTCTCTCTCTCTTCCCCACACACACATGAACACATGCTTGCTCATTCCCACTCCCACTCCCTTCTCAACATGCATCACATGCATGAATGCTCTCTCTCTCTTGCTCTCTTTCTCCCTCCCGTTCCATGATGAGATATGCCTTGCGCTTTACTGTATCACTTTGGTCTCGTAGGCCCATTGGCCCTTGGGTCTTTAGTAGACGATATCGGGTCTTTAGTAGACGTTCGCTCTCTCTCTCTCTCTCTCTCTCTCTCTTCCCCACACACATGAATGCATGCTTGCTTCCTCCCACTCCCACTCCCACTCCCACTCCCGTTCACTCCCCTCCACTCCCCTCTCAACAAGCATCACATGCATAAACGCTCTGTCTGTCTGTCTCTGGCTCTCTCATGCACATACGCACGTGCACAGCTCACCCCCTCGTGCAATGAGTTCTTCTGGACACTCATACAATTTCATGCCTTTTTCTGCAGGAGGAATTTGTTGAAGAAGATGAATTGGGTAGACTGGATTGTGGCCATGGTTATCATTCGGTTTGTATAAAGCAATGGCTCTTGCAAAAGAATGAATGTCCCATATGCAAGTCTTCTGCCTATCTAAAGCCTTAAAGGACAAGATGCCCTTTAAATCCAAGCTTTACAAGGGAGAACATGTCTTATCTATGATAGCATGGCAAGCCTTCTCAGGCCATGCAGTGTCTTTCTTCAAAGACCAACAGTATTGGACAGCATTCATTGGCTGCATTCTCAATTGGGGTGTAGGACATCTGGTTGGTTATTGCATAAAACATTCTTCTCTTCCAGCAGTAGCTTATCAGGATTTTTGTTTGCCACACACAGCACAAGGTGTGGTGGATTAGGCTGTGTGATGGTGGCGTCAAGGTGTAATCTGCACTAAACCATGCACCAATGCAGCCTTTTGCTGAGATGCATACTGTTGTGCAACTGGAATTTGTACATGTGAATGTGAAGCCTAAGCTAGTTCAAGGACTCACTGAAGTGCACTTAAAACTGGGCACCGTGGCTTTATGTCATAAGGTTGGCATAGCATACTATGCGGCTTGCTTTAATAGAGTTTTAAGTAGACGCTTTTGTATTCAAATATTATGTGGCCTTTACTTGCCCATATTATTTATATGCTGTAGCATGTTCCTGGAGTCTCTGCCCATATTATTTATATGCTGTAGCATGTTCCTGGAGTCTCTGTATAATGGATAAATAATCAAGGAGTCTAATCACTGGGGAAAGGATATGGTGATCTGTTGATAATATTTTAAGGAATGACTGTGTAACTCTTGAGGGCATATCATTGGTCTTTTAACCTTGGATAGATGTAGGTATATTGGTGTGCTATACCTTGCACTTCGGTTTTGTCAAATTTCATTCCTGTGTTTGTCCTAGTCAGGTGATCTAAGAAACAGCCACCAAAATTTGAAGCAAATTATCTCTTGAAATGATACATAGCCATAAGGTTTTGCCCAACCCACTCTTACCAGCTTAACGCGTTAAGCCTGTTTGCCTCGTTCGTGTGCTGATAGTAGCTCATCACCATTATGTATTTTTGTCCTGTTTCCTGCTTCCTGCTTGCCTGCTGCTCCTCTGCTGAGAGCCTTAAAAGCCTTTTCTATATGTTATTCCTTCGATGTGGCACTTATTAAGGGGCCTTTTCTATGCTTCTAGGACCCAAAAAAACCGTGAGAGAAGCCACTGAAGCGTCGGGCTACAAGGTCATCACTTTTGGAGGTGTGTCGACGTAGGAAACCCTTGTCAAAATGAGCTGACTGCTCTCTCACCTGCAGCAACACATTGTCCAAGAAAAGCAAGAGAATTCATGACTCTTCAGGGATAGCTTTGGGAGTGTGAAGACTTCCTTGCAGTATTGGAGACCAAGCTGCGTTCAGGGTTAAAACTCATTGACCAAGGTCAAGGAAATCGAAGGCAATTTTCATGAGGTAGTTGGAACTACAAGACAGAAGTTAATACACAAGTCAACAAACTCTAGGGGTTCAAATGAAGGACTTGTTGACCAAGGTCAAGGAAGTCAAATCCAACCAAAGAAAAGTTAGTCGAAGTTGACTTGTATTTGAGGAAGGTCAAGGAACTTAAAGTCAACTTGCGAGAAAATCGTTGAGTGTAGTACTCCGTAAGTATGAGAACCTCAAGATTTTTAATGAGAACAATGTAATATCTACATGATGCACCTCTCCTCAGATCCTCACATGAAATATAATAATGCACATGTCAATTTAAACTACGTCATAGTTTTACATGGCGTCCCCATGGATAACAACATAAACATTGACGTTCTTAGAAACGTGTCCATAGAGTAATTGTACGAATACTTTTGCATAAATCCACGATGGAATAGTTCCACCATGTTTCCATGTAATAAATGGTTTTGTGCAAAAGGGAAAATTATTCTTGCAAGAGCTCAAAACACACAACCCGCCCTTGAGCTTCATCCACCAGCAACCCCTTGCAACAACAGGTGTTTGAGGATTCTAGATCCATGTGCCACAGTACTAATGGGCTTAAAAAGTCCCACCTAGGTCTCGATGCAGCTGATTGCTTTTGTGATCTACTGCAGTAGAGAACGGTTATTCCATCATAATGGTTCTATCATAGATCCTGCAAAGTGTTTTAACATGTACATCACATAAAAGATAATACCATACCCATGTTTATGCATACAAAAGCTATGTATGAATAGCAGTGATAAATATATGTCTTATGTCCCATCGATATATTGCGAAGACCTATGAATTGGTCGGATGAACCTAAATTCTTTTCGATTGCATACTCTATTGTACCCTTCTTTCCTTGGGACTTGATTCCAAGTTTGTGTTCTATACTTTTATTTAACTGGTCAATCTCTCTTGAAGTTGGACATATTTTGGCATAGAAATGTCCACTTGATTACCGTTTCTCTTCTGATGTGTAAGTTTACACTAACACCTACAAGTGTGATGACTAGGACGTATTTAGGCATAGGAATGTCCACGTGATTAGCCTTTCTCTTATGATGCATTGACACCTACAAGTGTGATGACTAGGACATTTAATTTGCTTGTCTCTCTCTTGAAGTTGGACATATTTAGGCATAGGAATGTCCACTTGATTAGCCTTTCTCTTATGATGTATAAGTTTACACTGACACCTACAAGTGTGATGACTAGGACATCTAACATCACAAATGGTCACAATTTCATATGGCAAATGAGTCTTGAACTGAGATCTAGAACCTTGGTCATAATCCTCAAAAACCTTTCTTAAATATCCAAACTATAAACGAAAATGTCTAAAGTAATTATATCATAGTTTAATTATACTCTATAAATTTATGCTTTATCAAAACATTCAAGGCTCATGTGCATTTGTCTATTCCCTTCTTTTACTTTACAATCAACCCTTCTTTTCTAGGTTCATACTTACCTAATCACACTAAGTCATTACTTATTACAATTCTTTTATAGTAAAGATGTGTCCTTGTTGGTCAAATTTGTTGATCTTCTACATGTCTTTCAACATCATAATTAAGACTTGTAATCACTCCATAAAAAAGTTGATCTTCTACGTCTAGCTAAGCCTACAAACATCATAATTAAGCCTATAAACATCATACTTAAGCCCTTTAAATACTTCACAACATCACCTTTGAACTTAGCTTCACTAGCACACGTAACCACATACTTACACTTGACTTGCTCAATTTGCACAGGTCATTTATGTTAAAAATCAAGTGATGATGGGTACTAACGTTGAGGAGGAGTCTCTGTATCTTAGGAAAAAAAATTGAAGCAAAGGTCTATGGAAATCACCATATAAAAGTATAAATATCATGGTAGATATCATAAAGATTAGTAAGAGAATCAGGGAGAATAAAGCTCATTTAGCGCACCATAAATTATGGAAAATGTGGAGCGTTGGTAGGAGCAAGTTAAGAGCTCGATTACGTCAAGAATTAGGCACTAATCAAAGTGCTGATAATGTTGTATCTCAACCTCTTCCCATCAATCTAATGCAAATTGTGTGGTTTTGATTTGGCTCACTTGTATTGTTATTATGCTACTCTATTAAACTCCTAAGTGTGATTATGTCTAATCAATGGCATTGATTCATCGTGATCCTCCTTGTTGAGAGCTCCCAACTATGATTTTCAAGTTGGTATTAGAGCCAACCACCATCCCATTACCATACATGCATTCTAGGTTGCTCAATTAGTCAATGAGATTAAGCCCTAATCGACATGCTAATCTAATTTTTACCCCTTCTCTTAATTAGCTCATAATTAGAGATTTAGGCTTTTGTACTTCAAACCAAGCATACCCTTATCTTCATCAGTCTGAGGTGCCTCCCCTCATCACATATTAGGGAAAAATTGACACCCAAATCAACAGAAAAGGTGACGCTAGTTAAATCTACAAATCAGCTCAGATCTACCCTTTTGAGCTATTTTACTTCAAGTTTAGGCATCACACACCTTTCTCAGCCTCTTATAGTCAAGCACATTAAGCCTCCAACAACTGATTTTAACAAAAATGACTTCAAATCTTGCATGCGAGCCAGCTTTGTGCTTTCTACATATAGGGTTCAAAACCTCCTTTTGAGCTCTTGAGCTGAAATAAAAGCTATGGATACTCAATTCAGCTTATGTGAGTTGCCCACATTAAATCTCAAGGTATTTTCACCACATTCTTCAAAGTGCTCTCTATTGTTGAGACTCATTAATCTAGAGATTACTACTAATCAAGCTTGCTTATTTGAGCGATTGAGCTTACAAACTTTAATTGGGGGGTTGCTCCATCATTGCAAATCATCATTTCAACTCACTAACATCATGTAGGTGACCAAATCACTATTCCAATCCAAGGTATTGTGACACAAAGTTTGGGGTTTCACACTTCATTGAAACCGGAGAGCCTCCATTAACACTTGGCACACGTGGTGGGTCGGCCACCATGACGAAGAGAACCCACATCAGCTATTTGCAAGATCTGCTTGGTTGTTGCCTAAGGATGGTGACAGACACCCTTGTGCCTACTCCATGCCTTGAGTATTGCCTTAGGATGGTGACCTACACCCATGTTGTCACTCTATGCCTTGAGTGGTTAACTTTCTTGTAGAGAGCAAGGGTTAACATTACTTTTAGTGAAAAACCAAAGGTTTACCCATGATTCCCAAAGTCTTTTCACATGCTCAATACTACTAAAACCATTGGTATTTCTAAAGGAGGGTGACAAAAAGACAAGATCTACCTTGAGGTCATATGACCACCAAGATAATAACTCTTTATCCCCCTTACTTTGAATCATTAAGAGGTTCAAGATTTGGTAAGGCATAAGGAGCTTATGCCTTACTTTGAATCATCATCAAGAGGTCCAAGATTTAGTAAGGCATAAGAAGTTTATGCTAAATGAATCCATTGAAGGTAAAGAGATTTCTTAAATAAGAGATTATGAGAAAGTGGCAATTACCCAAGAATAACCTATTGTGGAGGCTTCACTCATTGATTTGAAAGGCAGAGGTGGGCTTTTTATAGATGGAGAATCACCTTGTCTTAACTTGTTACAAATTACAAAAATAGAAACCTTCATTTCTCTATGTCACTACCAATTTTCTTTCTTGGCTTCTTTTGACATATGTCTCACTTAGTAATCAAAGAATCCTTGACTTGGGGGATAAGATCTAACCTCACTTTGAGCCCACATAAAGGCTCCTTATGTATACATGTTGAAAGTCTTCTTAGTCCACGTAGGACTTCTAGAAGGATTATTCTTTATTATGCATCCTTCCTCACTCCTCCATAAGCTCTTCACATGCCATTCAAAAGCTTGGCGTGTGTTGCCATCTTATTTTAATAGAGTTACCAATACATGTAGGTATAAAGCCCACTTTTATTTCCACAACACTAGATTAAACAACTATACTAAAGTATTTATAGAGTAGATATTTTCATGAGGAGGTCTATGTATCTTAGCCTCGTGGTTTTGTTTAGAAAATTAAAAAATACAAAATATTTAAAGGCAAAATCCATGATCACGGGTCATTTCATTGTTGTAGGTGTCATGATCTTCTCAAACAAGGTGTCACTTTGTTATCATTACAAAACCACCAAAATAAATACAAAAGTTAAAAACAAAAGATATTAATTTTTCATGACACATCTCCCCTCCCCGTATGAGAATTCATGGGAGAGGGTAAGCTTGAGCTCCTTGCAACAAGCAAACACACACACACACGCACACAAGAGTAGACAAGCACACAAGAGAGATGGATGGCTAGATTTTCTTCTATTCTCTTCGCTTATCTATAACCATAACATAAAGAAAAGAATACACTATAAACTAAAGTACTCTCCTACTATAACATATAAAGGTCAGTCCATAGTGTGAACTTGACTACATGAGTGGGCATTATAACTATGCCATATTTACAAAAACCAAAATGGCTGTCACACAGCTTGTAACCCAATGGCAACATACCAACCATAATCTTATCATCAACCATGCTAGCGGTGTAAGTGCTGAAATTTCATCCTGACATATCTATATTCGCACTAGTCGAGCTCGATATCTCAATACTCCCCCTTGCACTCAACTCCATACCTTATACTCTAAGGTCTTGAACATGATCTTCTATATATCGGATGCCTTTGTGAAGATTTCAATTACATGATTCTCTATGTTGACATACACTAAATGATAATAGAAATATCCATGGTCTCTCCTATATCTATTAGTAGCTTTTACAACCAAGCTACTTCACATGTTGCCACAGTAGCGCCCTTGTACTTAGCCTATATACTCGATAGAGTAACTATGATTTCTTCTTATTTCTAGCTACTAATAGTAGTTTCCCTAAAAGAAAACATAAAGCCAGTAGTAGATCTCCTATATACTCGACAGAGTAACCATGGTTGCTTCTTGTTTCTCTAGATACTAACAATAGTACTTCTAAAAGAAAACATAAAGTCACTAGTAGATCTCCTGTCTGAGACACTACCAACCCAATCTAGATTTGCATATCCATGTACTTGTACTTTTACTCCTGCCTCATATTAAAGTCCATAGTGTATTACTTTATATACTGAGTATTCTCCTAATAGCTACATTATAGTCCTGTAAATCAAACTCCCTATAATGTGTATGTACATAGTAGGGTCCTTAAAAAAATCACATGTATCTGTAACCAATTTTGTGCTCTGATTTAATGGCACTAAGATTGGCTTACAACCTGTCATCCCATACTTGGACAACATGTCCAGGTATACTGTGTTTGCAAAATCCAAATCCCATCATGTGATCTTATTATCTCTATACCGAGGAAGTATCGCAACTCTCACACCACCCAACTTCATTTCGAACTTCCTCTTGAGGAGCATCTTCACCTCATGAATGTCATTGTCACTGTTCCACTCCCTGACAATCAAGTCATTAACATAGATTATGACTAGAACAATGCTCTTGTTAGTCTTTTTTACATAAAGTGAAATATCTGTAGACATATGAAATCTGAGAGTGAAAAGATACTCTTCTATCTTGTTTGACCATGCTCTAGGTTCTTGTTTCAAGCCATACACGTACAAAAAAACTGGATGTACATGGTCCTCATATCTTGGTGGCTACACCATGTAGACCTCCTTCTGTGAACATCAAATGCATTCTTTGTATCCATCTAATGTAAAGACCATTTCTTAGTTGCATCCATAGCAATGACTGCTCTCTCATGGTTTGCCATCCTAGCAACTAGACTGAAAGTCTCCTCATAGTCAATCCCTTAGGTCCCTTCACACACACACACACCCTTCTCCTCCCCTTTTACATAACCTTAAAGTCTCTTAATACTGTGCATATCCCTTGGCTACCAATCTTGCCTTGTACCTTCTCACAAACCCATTTGAATTTTGATTTACTTTATAGACCCACTTGTATCCAATTTTCTTCTTCTCCTTAGGCAAAGGCACTAACTTGCATGTCTCATTTGAATCCAATGCAGCCATCTCTTCATCTATGGCATCTTCCTAAGGTTTATGTCTAAGTGCCTTCTCAAAACATGTGGGCTCTGTCTCTTGTATTTCTTTCACTATATAAGAATACTGATAGGCTATATACCCATTATATCTCAACTTGTCTGCTGGATATTTGAACCTTGTAGACCGGCATACACCTGGATCACTGCCAGGTGTTCTCAACACTGCTTTAGCTCTTTGTACATCTAGTGTAACAACATTATATCTCAACTTCTCGACGCAATATTTGAACTTTGTAGACCTGCATACACTTGGATCACTGCCAGGTGTTCTCAACACTGCTTTGGCTCTTTGTACACCCAGTGTAACAACATTCGAGATCCCAAACTCCTCATCAAAGGATTTGTTCTCTGAGCCACTATCCCCGTCAACAAATGAATAACCTACTGAGCCATGGGGCATTCTGAAAGGCTGATCCACCTTCTCTTTTCCCTTTCGTTATACATGTAAATTTGCTAATTTTTTAGTACACCTATAGTATCACCAAATGATGTGTCAGAATTCTTGGCATTCTACCTCAACCTTCCTAACCAAGCCTAACCCACTGCTAGAGGATTGTCCAGTTATACTAAGAACATGTGATAGTTTCTCTCTCTTCGTTTGCAGCCTCATTACTTATCTCATAAAAAAACATCCCTCCTCACTGTTGCATCTCCTGAGTAGTGGGATTATGTCATCTATGACCTTTCTCACTAGGAGTATTCAACAAAGATTCATTTTTCTATATTGGGATCCACTTTGCTTCTCACTTCATCTTGCACATGTACATAGGTAATGCAGCCAAACACTTTTGAGTGTGCTAAATCTGGTTTTCTACCAATAAACTTATGTTCAAGCGTCATGCCATGAATTATAGCTAATGCTTCAACCTGCTAAGTCATTCTTTTCTCGTTCATCAACGCACAAACAAATTCTATAATAATATGTATGTTCTTCCTTTTTGAAACCCCATTTTGCTGCGAGGTGTACTTATATGTGAATTGTCTCTTTATCCTGTGCTCTCTTAGATAATCATTGAGCTCATTGGAGAAATATTCTCTCCCACCATTTAATCTTGGGCATTTTATGTACATGCCTTTGCTTTCTCAATCATAGCCTTGAAGCACTCAAAGTGTGTGAACACTTCGCTTTTCTCTTTTATGAAATAAATCCATACTTGGTCATTAATGAATGAATGATACATAATAGTGACATTCTTTTTTTGATGCCATTTTTGTTGGTGCCCAAAACATCAGAAGGCATGATATCCCATGGTCTTTGACTCACATTCCTATCATGTAGAAATGCATGCTCAAACTATTTTCCCAATTGACGTGCTTCACATACCTTAACGATTTCATTCACTTTGAACTTTAGCAAACTTGTAACAATGCTCTCGCTGAATATTGACATGAACATGCTCATACCAAATGTCAATGTTTGCAATCACACCTGTACCATGTGCAAACATTGCAACCTTCACTTCACGCATGTTTACATCCAATGTAATCATTCTGCTAATTTTGTTGCCCTTTGCAACCGGTGGATGTAGCCAACGACTCACATCTAGATAGATTCGAAGAGGGAGAATAGGTGGTGATGGCAATGCGAAAGATGTAAGAAGATGAAGTAGGAGAAGTGATGAAACAAAAAACAAAAGATGATAAAGAAGGGGTACAAAAATTGTATAAATGAAATTAATCACACAAGGTTAAGGGCACTCGATTCATTAAAAAGGCTGTATGAAAATTGCATAAATGCAACTAATCACACAGGGTTAAGGGCGACCAGCTCATTAAAAAGGAAGATGATACATGTCAAGAATAAATTAATCATCATGCAGGGTTAAGAGCCGCTGACGACACATGTCAAGACTAGATTAGGTTTTTTAACAAGATAACCATGTATGAATTAGATATTCTCGACACATGAAAATCTTGTTGTGTAGGGATTTTGACCAGATGTTGGCTACTCTTACACCTTGCAGAAGTCCTTGTTTACCTCAATTGATGATAGCTTTGAAGCACTTTTTTGGGCATGAAATACTCCAGATATTCATGATGTGAAGATTGCCAGTGTTATGCTTTGAAGCACTTTTTTTGGGCATGAAATACTCCAGATAGCTTTGAAGCACTTTTTTTGGGCATGAAATACTCATGATGTGAAGATTGCCAGTGTTATGCCGCTTTTGAAACACCATTTTTGGACGTGAAAAATGCTAGATGATATTCATGTTGTAAATTTACATTGGTTTTTCACGTTTAATGATCTTTTGAATGACATGCTTCTGGGTTGCTTTTATTGTTCTCTTGGTCATCATGAAGTTCTAAGAATGATTTATGATCCTTTTGGAGTAACTTTTTGGGCATAAAAAACTTGAGATACTCATGGCATGATTTGAGGAAATTCACGTGTGAACATTCCAACTTGTTTGTTCATGATTATCTTCCATGGGAATAGGTGGATTTATGTCTTTTGTTCCTTTGAATCTTTAACTTCCTCTCCAATTTCATGCCTTTAGTTCCCACTCTCTTCCTTTGCCATTGAGGGATATTGCTAGCAAAGGTGCCCTAGCTCCTTTTTTCAATGTCGCATATCTCCTCTTCCGGCAATTGGATGAAGCTAGTTGTTGAGTCCATGGTGGAATCTGGCTTGCTTTCTCCTTTTTCTCTACTATTGTGTGATCTCTCCTAATTTTCGTACTGCTCCTCAGTCTTTGCTTGGACTTCCCGTGGACTTCTCTAATTAAGGCCTCTGAAATTTCCAAATTTTAAATCTCCTTTTTAGTGTTGGGATATTCTACAACACCCTTTGGGGTCATTGGTCTTTCTAGGGTTGTCTGTATAGGGGGTTTCTATTATCGAGACAATGTCCTAGCTCAATCCTATTGACCTTGTCTCTCTATAGTCCCTTCATCCAAACCATCTTGGATATTCACTCTTTTTCTAACCCTCTTTACTTGCTTTAGAGGTAGAAGTTGGTTAATTGATGAACATCCATCAAACTGTGTGAACCATCTTGCCAACCCTCTTGCCTTCTCCTAACTGATGGATATTCACCCTTTTGCGAACCCTCTTTGCCTTCTCCTACCTGCTTTAGAGGTAGAAGTTGGTAACTGATGAACATCCATTAAACCATCCGAATCATCTTCAAGGATATTCACCCTTGCAAACCCTCTTCAGTTTCGCCTTCTTCTACCTGTTTTAGAGGTAGAAGTTGGTAACTGATGAACATCCACCTTCCCATTATTCAACGAATGGGCATGGTCTTAACACATTTAATGGGACTACTATTAGTCCTAGTTATATACTTTATCAAGCAAAGTGTTATTGCAAGATCGGTATCGGTGTAAGTTGTCATGTCTCCACTTGACTTGTATGGACAGTCATTGATGAGGTGATCTACTCCACACTTTGGATGCACGATGAATGATTTTTATTGCTTGTGCTGGGGAGCTTACTGTTAAGTAGGAGAAACCATTTTAAGTAGGAACTCCGCTACGTGATGAGGTCCTTGACAGTGGTAATATTGCAGTGGGACCCTTAGAGCTATTGCATGCATTTCTCTTCACTTCTATTAGATAGAGGTTTGAAATAATGGCATCAGTGAAGCTCCTTGCATAACATAAAAGTCAGACCCAATATTCTGGGGATCCTTGTAATAATCATGGTTTAGTTCTGACTTGTGAAGATATTCACTCTCCTCCACTGGTTCTTCAGCGTGATTATCTTTGGGATAGTCACACGTGAATATCTCTCTAGTCTTTCATGCCAAAATTCTTTGAGGATAAGATTTTAAGGATACGATTTTTAATTTTTGGCAAGGCAATCCCTAAAATATCGGTGTGTGAATATTGAGACTTTTGCGATGCAAATTTCTTTGGTTTTTCACATCGTGAAAAATATCATAAAAAACTCCCTATCGTGAAAACCAGTTTTAGACTTGGAGAAGACAAGAGAAAGAGCAAGAGAAAGAGCAATGAGAAGACAAGAGCTCAATTAGGACAAAGGGGGATTGTGTCTTTGTGTTCTGCGGCCATATTTTCTCATAATAATTACAACTTTTACAGTGCCTTTTCATGACATTTATTGCTAATCCCGTTTTTGGTAGAGAATGCTTTTGTAAATCCTAAAATGGGCTAATCCCGTTTTTGGTAGAGAATGCTTTTGTTAACCCTAGAATGCTTTTGTTAACCCTAAAATGGGTTAACGCCAAATCATCAAGATCATGCAAAACTTATTGAGCAACCATCCTATAAAGGTCAAAACACTCTAGAAGCTTAAAACTCTCAATCACATCATGGCTATTGATTGAGAATGTGAACATAATGATCCTATCACTACGTTCTTGAAGATCGAACCTTGTAACTTTTTCAGGATATCCTCAAGCTCTATCCTTTTCTTCCTAGAAGAGAGAGACACACAGAGAGAGAGAGAGAGAGAGAGAGAGAGAGAGAGAGAGAGAGAGAGAGAGAGAGAGAGAGAGAGAGAGAGAGAGAGAGAGAGAGAGAGCTATGGTGAAAGTGATACTTTTTAAGATTGTCTCCCTTTTCACCCTTGATTATTTAACTTAACCACTTTTTAATTCTTTCCTTAGATGGCCCATTTTTCCTCCTTTTTGACCCTAAAGTGTCTTTGATATTGAGAAGATGATTTATTACTTATCAAGGAGATCAATTTGGAGAGCTTCTCTCATCATCCTCTTGGTTCTTTGTTTATTCACAAGTTTGAGTCTCTTTATTCACACCCATGTATGAAGTTTCTTTGAAGAATTGGACCACAGGCGGCGGGAGCTTTGGGTAGGTTCTATACCATTGAGAGTTTTTTTGAGTCTTGGCAACAAGTTTTATTTAGCTTGGTGTGCTTCTCGAGAGTTCTGGTGCGTGGAGATGGTTGTAATTCGAATTACGCAAATTCTACCTTTGCAATGGTTTAGTCTCCTCCATTTTAGACTAAGCCTTTGCAAAATGGCTTAGTCTCCTCCATGTTTAGAGTAAGCCCTTGCGAAATGGCTTAGTCTCCTCCATTTTTAGAGGATAAGATATTGTTTGCTTGTCCAATGTGGATAACCTTGACTTCTTATTCATCTTTGAAGCATGTTCATAATATTACTTGTGCTCTTGGAAGATTACTTTTTATTTATAAACCTTGCTTTCTTGGAGTAGATTAACGTGGGGATGGAGAGAAATGCACCACCTTCTATGGATTTGGATCTAAATAAGGCAAACTTTTTTGTTTGGGAGCCTTTAAGGTTTTTTTTTCATTTTTGTTGTTGGTGGTGTGTGTGTGTGTGTGTGTGTGTGTGTGTGTGTGTGTGTGTGTGTATAAGAAGGACGCAAGGAATTGCTTGCCGAGAGGATTTGAACGACTACCAATGGCGCCTCTTCTTTGTGTTCGGTTGGAGGGAGGAAGATGATGCACACTCGTGACACTGCCAAGATAAGTTGCTACTAGAAGAGAAGGAGCTGCAGGGACACTGGCAGATGGATACTGTTGCCAGCTAGTTATGGTTCAGATTCCAACATGAAAAGTTCACCATTAACAACTTGTTGTGGATGGATGAGATTGTAGTAGAGAGGACCACAAACTTTTTTCTCAATCCGTCTACAAAGGACAAGAAGGTCAAAGTTTTCATTAATAAAAATCTTGCTACTACCCGGTTTTATAAGTAAACATGTAAAAATTTCTTCGGTTTTCTCGAAGATGAAGTTCAAAAACTTTTTCTCAATTTTGTTTTTGTTTTTCAAGCCGAGGTCAGAGATGAGCGTTCGTCTCTGAGACTCGAGCGCAGAGAAACACTTCTGTCATTAGCTTCGCTGTCTCGGTCTTCTTTTTTTCTCTCTCAATCCGTCTACAAAGGACAAGAAGGTCGAAGCCTACTCGGTTTTCATTAATAAAAATCTTGCTTCTGCCCGGTTTTATAATTAAATATGTAAAAATTTCGTCGGTTTTCTGAAAGATGAAGTTAAATTCTTGCCAAGAAATTTGATATTCAACCAGTTGAAAATACACTAAAGACTGGTTTTCCGTGTGCACTAGAGAGGAGAGCATGGTTCCAATTAGTGTGAACAATGCACTTCTTTTTCTTACCACTTAAAAAACGAGTCCGTCCAATCTCAACGGCCGAGTTTTTATTAAAAAATGCATAATCTTTAAATTCAAGGCTAGGAAAAATTACTGCAAGTTTTTATCCATTTGAGCTGAGAAAATTACCTAGTTTTTCTCAATTTGAACGAAGGGCATGGCTATTGAAAAAAATGTATAGATTAATCAATTTTATAACAACTTTAAAATTTTGAATCTCTAAATTAGAGGCTAGAGAAAACTACAACCAATTTTCCTCAATTTGCACCGCAAAAATTACACTAAGGTTCAAGGCTAGGGAAAATTACACTAAGGTTCAAGGCTAGGGAAAATTACAACCAATTTTTCTCTATTTGAGTTGTGAAAATTACACCAAAAAATGGTTTTTTTCTTAACACCGGTTTCAATTCCTTGATAGTGGCTCCTCTAATTCTTTCGCAAGTGCATCACAAGACATGTAGGTGACGGGTGGCTTGCCAACGTGATAAATTGCACATCTGCTTGTTGCATAATTCCAAATGGATCCCATCAATCCCCTCCTTCTCATAGGGAGGCTAGTTTCTTTATCCCCACCCCTTATGGAGTAGTCCCCATCCCTTATGTCAATAAGGTTTTTTTAAAAGAATGTTTGTTTCTTTATCCCCACTCAAGGATAGAGTGGGGAAAGGTTGTGGGGTGGAGTTTTGAACTTGCAGCCAGCCCTTGGTTTTGAAGGGCAATCCCAATATTTTATTTTAAGGGTAAAAATTGGACTACCATCTTTTCCTTATAATTTTGAAAGGGACCTTTAGTAATTTTTCAAATCAAAGCATTTCTTTGGCACCAAAATGTTTTTTTTGCATTTCCATTTAATATATTCTATGAGATTTTCAAAAATAAGCCTCCATGTCCTCTATATTCAAGGCAATGAAATGATGACCCCCCATATGCTTTCTATTTTCATGCATTCACCCCTCCGTGTTGATTCTATTTTGCATGCATTCACCCCTATGCTTTCTATTTCCATGCATTTACCCATACCCTTTCTAGATCTCACAATTCTCTATAAAGGCCACAAAGGGCTCATTTGGCGAGTAAAGGGAGGGAGAGAGAAGAGGAGAGGGAGGGGTTGGCCGCGGGGGCACTCATTCCTAAGGTTGTATTAATTAAATGCTGCATCAGTGGCATTTAATTAATAGGCCTACAAAAGAAGTGTAAATAGATGCATTATTCCATCAATCAATTGTGGATAAAGAATTCTTTTATTATACCTTAAAATTTGCTAGTCTTATGTAGTTCTATCCTTCTGAAATTAACAATAGCCCCCAATTAGAACCATGCTAAATAAGCGGCCCTAAACTCAAACTGGCCATCAGCTTTTATTGCAACTTGGTCATCCTTAATGCAATTTTGTGTGCAGAACTTGGCCAATATGGCATCTCAAGCGGTCTGACTTGAGAAAAAAGCACAAGATGCAAACAGTCACTGCTCCTCAACAGAACTGAAAAAGGAAAATGCCCTGGCTCACCTAGCTTACCTTGCATCAAATGCAGGAGAATGTATCGTGCAGTGGCATCAGTCATGGCACCTTCACCTTCAGCTGTGAGGAAACGTACTCCACATCTTCTCCCCTAAGCACTCTCGACCAGTGCTGAAAACTTGCAACTATAAACAATGGACCTATATCATGTTATCTATAATTTGTGAAGTCAAATTTCTCAAATTCACAAAAACTCCAATATTCAAGGCAGTCTGGTTAAATTTTAGCACAAAAGTCTGCAAATTCTAGAGAAAAAACCCACATGTTTAGAGGAATGTTTCCTGTGAACATTGCCATCGACATCCCATTGTCCAATTAAAAGCTTGAAATCCCCAGACTTGAGTGATACACCTACCACACATTTCAACAAATGCAGGAGCTGTAAATTTGATAACTGCATAGATGCCTGATCAATGCTTTTTCTCCCTTAACAGGGTTAAAAACCTCCCTCTCTAGCCATTCTGCAACTGGACTCATGGAATGCAGCTCCCTGCCAAGGGGTGTAAACAAAGCTCATGACAAGAGAGAGAGAGGGAGAGGTAAAAAGCCCCCCTGACTGACAATAGATAGTGTAAAACCAGAAATGGGTCCACAGCCTAACAAAAGTGGCATCCTCAGACCCCTTCTCCAAATCCGCGTCTATTGGAGCCGCCATCTTGCTACGAGGTTTCAAGAATATGCCAACGCTTCCAATACAATATAAAACCAGAAAGTCCACAACTAGGAGAGCCATGCCTGGAGTATTGGCTCTGTGAAGATTGAAAAAAGGCATGATCAACAACGCAATCAAGTAGCTTCATGAGAAATCCAACCTTACAGATTTGAGATAACTTTGAAAAGCATACAACAACAAAGATGGCATCTTCAAATAATACACCTGATCTAATGTACCCATTAGTACTTCTTACAAAAGAGCCAGATGTAATAGCCAGCTTCATAGCAGCTCTCTTCACTTGACCTAATGTACCCATTAGCATTTCTTACAAAAGAAGCCAGATGTAATAGCCAGATTCATAGCAGCCCTCTTCTCCGCTTGTAATCATTCACAGTAAGAGTCAGCATATGTCTCCTCCCATCACTGTTCTCAACCGGCACCCCACAAGTGGCCTCAAGCCTTTGTTTTCTAGCAATGAAAGCAAGGTGAGCACCTTGAGCACCCCCAAACTTCTGAATACCAGCCAAGGTTATTGGTAGATGAAAATCATGCAGAGAAAACAGTTTTGTGTCATCAACCACTGGTGCCAACGTGTCCGTAAGCTTCCCTGCGTCAGCAGCAGCCTCTTGAGCTGCAACAGTTGCAGCCTCACTCGTTTTTGTAGCTTCAGTATTCCCAGTTCTGGAAGATCTGTCATAATAGTTCTGAGAACGAGTCCACCTCCGAGAAAATGGATCATACCCGGCTTCCCCGGCTTTGGCATGGCTTGCAGGCTTCAACTCAGAAGCATTCTTGAAATTCTCAAACCTATTCCGCCTGTTCATCTGAGCTAAAGCAAGAGCTTTAGCATCCTTGCTCTGATTCTGCATAGCATAGGCCTCCAGATCCTTCAGCTTTGCTTGGATCCTCACAATGTCATCCTGATCATCTTTGCTCTCAGCAAGAGCAATCTCTTTCAACAGGCGATCCTTCTCTGCAGCCACATTTGAAGGCCGGGATGCTGCCATCTTCTTTTCATGCAGCATCTTCTTTACAAGGTCAGCGGAGTATACAAAAGTGTTAAGCTTAGCAATGGCCTCTCTTTTCTTCGTAATGTCTGACAAAGAGGGCTTGCGAAAATGGGATTTCTCAACCTCCTTGAGCCACTGATTAAACTCTGCCTCAGTCGGTGGCTGGTCAGAGATTCTTGCCATTTGCCATCTTGCCTCAGAATCCCCCCATACAAGATTCAACCACTTGTGAGTCATCCTATTCTCAAACTTGTATTGCTTATGAGGATCTCGGGCATCCACATTCTTTACCTGGCACAACCGATAGCAGCTTTGGTTGTCTTTCATGCCTACACCGACCCTTACAAAGCATCCTGCAATGATCTCTTCAAAAAAAGGCTCAAAAAACCATTTGGCAAGCTTGGAGCGGCGAATAGTGATGTTAGTTACATCATCCAGCTTCGTGGCGATGTCCTGGTCATCATCAGAGTGCCCACCATCACTGCCAATGACCTCTTCGCGATGGCTGGGAAGGCTTCGCTCATCATCGCTGCTGTTGGGATCTGATAGGCTGTAGCTTTGATCATCATCGCTGTCTTCTCTGGACTTTCCCCTAGGAGGGGATGGCTTCCTAGCCGAGCTGTTATGCCGCTGATCAGAGTCATGAACCTTCTGGCGCCGGGCGGAGATGAGCTTGTGGAGGGCATGCTTATTCACATTCTTGGAAGAGTCTCTGGTTGAGGAGCGTATCCGGGTGGATGAGGGAGGGGTCTGCTTGCCACCCCCAGCATCTTTCGTCTGACGGGCGGCGGCCTTCTTCAAGGTAAGGTAGTTGTCCCTTCGCTCGCCTCGCTCGTGCAGGATCATCTCTCTCGCTAGCTCGGTCATCTTGCCGAGCTGTTCTCTGTCTGCATCATCCTTGTAAAGGTCGCTGCCGAAAGACAGATCGGTCTCGTAGCCATCACCGGAAGCTTCCTCTTCGTCCTTGCCAAAACGCTTCTTGTGGAGCACCTTTCTGCTGCTGCCCCCTGCTGCCTTCTCGACCTCCGAATACTCCCCATCATCGTCGTCGGTGTCGCGCTTGAACTCGCTGGGCTCGTCGTCGTACTCCTCCTCGGAACTCAACTCGCGGCGGCTCCGCTTCGATGATGAGCGAGAAGACGGAGGCTTTCTGCTACTGCTGCCACCGCTGCTCCGCCCAACCCCGACAGCCGCCAAGAGCTCGTCGTCCAGGGAAGCGTCCGCCATGGAAGCTTGAAAGCTCAGAAGAAAACACTAGCAAGGGCAGAAGATCTCAGAAACCCTAGCACTCGCAGAAAACCTTAGAAAACCCTAGCCAGGCAAAGCCCTAGCCAAGCAGACTGGGAGCTACTAGGTCCCCTTCACACGAACCTCATCAGACCATGTTCATACGAGAGAGAGAGACTAAGAATATATAGTTTATGAGACCGGACTATGCTGACATCATGTACATATGCAAAGAATATGTTATGAGCAGTTAATTCATGGAATATATATTTTCATATTTTTTATTATTATGGATTGGATGAAACATATATTCCCACCTTTCTCACTTTTATAAACTTTGTTTGACGGGTTTAGATTGGGACATCTTTCTAAATCCGAGCGATCGTACTTTACTTTATGTGTATACGAGTGAAACATGCCACTTTGCTACTCCATGTTGGAAGAATGTCAAATGATCGATCACTTAATTTCACAACATCAAAGAGGTGCCCAACGATGATGATGAATACGCTCTGAATTGGTCTGAAGATATGCTACATGTGATGAAGCAATATGCTAGGTAACCCTATTTCATTTTATTCTTTGCTTAAAATAAAGGGTAAAATTAATGGTCATGATATTATTGTGTCGTATGATGATGGTAGTACACATGATTTTATTTCAAAACGTGTTGTTAAGAAGTTAATGTTAAGAGCAATTAGAAACACACCCATCACTTTATAAGGTTAAATTTGCATTCCAAGGTACACGTTTACAATGAAGGGTAAAATTAATAGTCATGATATTATTATGTTGCATGATGATGGTAGTATATATGATTTTATTTCAAAACGTGTTGCATGATGATGGTAGTATATATGATTTTATTTCAAAACGTGTTGTTAAGAAGTGCAATTAGAAACATGAAGGGTAAAATTAATAGTCATGATATTATTATGTTGCATGATGATGGTAGTATATATGATTTTATTTCAAAACGTGTTGTTAAGAAGTTGCAATTAGAAACACACCCAGCAATTTATAAGGTAAAATTTGCATTCAAAGATACACGTTTACAATGGTACTAAGGAAATTAGACAACTAGAGATTGTTATTGGGTCTTATAAAGAGAGAAGAGATTTCTTAATTGCACCACTGCACACTAGTGATATCATTTTAGGTATGCCGTTTCGTCATTAATTCAATTCTCAAATTGATTATGACACACACACACACACACATACACGATGTGGATCACACATCAAAACGAAACTTTGACTCTTCATAGTGATGCCACACATGAACTTTTTCCATTAGTATCATACACTCAAGTCAAATATGTTTTACGCAAATGAGATGAAGCTTACATGATATATGTAAACGAAATTGAAGCGACTGACCATACTTTATCACCTAGGCAACAACTTTTTCTAGATTAATTCAAAGACTCTTTTGTCGATGACCTATCCCCAGGATAACCTACATCTTATCTAGAAGACCACACAATTGAGATTCTTCCTGGTAGTCGACCACCTCATAAGGCTCTTTATAGACAAAATCAAATTCAACAAAAAGAAATTCAAAGACAAATAGAAGAACTTTTAGATCATGGACTCGTACGATCTAGTAGTTCTTCTTTTGGTGCCCCAATACTCTTAATTTAGAAAAAGAACAAAACCTACTGCATGTGCATTGACTATAGAGCTTTGAATAAGATAACTGTTAAAAACATATATTCTATTCCTCGTGTTGAGACGACTTGCTAGATAAACTTCGTGGTGTATTTGTATTCAGTAAGATAGACTTGAAATCTGGATATCATCAAGTTTATATGCATATATCTGACATATACAAGACTGCTTTTTGCACTCTATCTGGACACTATGAATTTCTTGTTATGCCTTTTGGTCTTACTAATGCACGTTCAACATTTAGTCAAATAATGAACCGTATTTTCTTGAAACACCAACACTTCGTCATTGTTTTCTTTGGCGACATTTTTGTTTTAGTCAAAACATAAAGAACATCTTACCTTTGTCTTTAACTTTTAAAAGAAAATAAAATATATGCTAATCCAAAGAAAAGTTCTTTCTTTCAAAAGAAAATTGAATATTGAGGACATACTGTCTTAGTTTAAGGTATTAGAGTACCATGAACATCTACAGTGGGGGTCCTGTTCATTATGAAAAAAATAGTTTTGGTACTACTTCAGTCCAAAAATAAGCTAGCATATTCTTTTAAACATCAAGGCAAGCATGTGCCACTTCTATAATGGGCCTATTTTTTTCTTTTTGTGCAACATTATTTCTATAATGGGCCTATTTTTTTCTTTTTGTTAATGGAGTGTTCGTGTATGTATACTGTATCTTGATTCCTTGCTTTCTCAAGAAATTACTTAACTCATTGGAAAAATACTTTCCACCACCAACTCACCTCATGCATTTTATTTGCATACCTTTTTCTTTCTTGACCAAGGCTTTAGATCTCTCAAACACCTCACTTTTCTCCTTCATGAAATAAACCTACACTTTCCTAGTATGATCACACCAATGAATGTAACATAATATCTACAACTTGCAATTGTTACAGTTTTGGGCGGTTCCTGTGCATCACAATGTATGACATCCAATGACCTTGCATTGATATGCTTTTTATGCGAGAAAGCATAAAAAATATGTATGGCTTGCTCTAAAAAGAATGTTTGGCTTACTTACGAAGTTGACATGCTTTACATTTAATGGCCTTGCATTGACATGCATGTTTGGTTTGCTTACCAAGCTAGCATGCTTTACATACTTTGTGCATACCATTAACCTTAAACTTCGGTAAACCTACTAATAATATTTTGGGCCTGCATAGACTTCAACCACTATATATTCACATGACCAATGTGCTTAATATGCCATACATGTGAATACATCGGGCAGGGCAATGGGTGCGTGTAAATGGAGTCGAAGGCAGAGGTTGCATGTAGCAAAGCGCTTTGGAGGAACCTACATGGTCAAGGATTTCTAGGTGATGGGTTGTACCCATGGGCCATCACGTGGCCATGTCCCCTCAATTGCAGATGCATGTGTTTGTGTGTGCTGTGAGATGTGAGTTATGAAAAAAAATGTGATGTCTGTAGTGAAATATACAAGTGATGTGCATGGGCAAACGAGCGAAAGGTATGCCCTTATGTGTGTACTCCTTCAACTCAAAGATTTCTCCAACTCAACTACTTTCTTCAATTCTCTTTGTTGCTTTTTTTTTTTTGTTGACATTTGTTGACATTTGCTCAATATCCATTTTCTTGGGAAATAAAGATTGTTGATGGCCCCCATTGCATAGATATACCTGGAAGAATGTTGATGGACGAGGCTATGGTGCATATGTTTTTTTATTGTTTCTCCACTAGTGGGTGAGTAATTGTGTTTATACTGGCGGAGCAATTGCTACATTAGTTAGCCAATTGAAAGAAGAATGATAATCCAATGAGTTTACCCACCATTAATGTGATTGGCTATTGTTGATGGAAATATATGCTTTTACATCCAAGTATCTATCAAGAAGGCCATGCTCCATTGCATCCATGTAACTTATGAAATTTTCTTCATTGTAACCAGGAGGTGTAAGTGAAGCATAACTGGTAGGGGTCAACCTTAAATAGTTTTCCCTTTTTTTTTTGCTTTTTATTCTCCTTTGTTTTGTAGTTAATATTGATTGGTTAATCATATCAGCAATTACTAATGTTCATTAAAGTGATCTATAGGCCTATGTATGCTAGAGTGGAGGTCAAGGTAACAATACACACATGAATGCAACAAGCATGGAGAGAGTTATAAAAGCACAACACTCAAAGTAGATTGATGAGAATGAGTGAAGTATAAGAGAAGTGACACAATAAGGTCACTTACACACACATAAGGTCACTTACACAAGCATGGAGAGAGTTATAAAAGCATGGGGAGAGTTATAAAAGCACAACCTCAAAGTAGATTGATGAGAATGAGTGAAGTATAAGAGAAGTGACACAATAAGGTCACTTACACATAAATGCAGGTAGCACGCAAGAAGAGGTTTATAGAAGCACAACACTTAAAGTAGATTGATGAGAATGAGTGAAGTACAAGAGAAGTGACATGATAAGATCACTTACACACACTCATGAGAGAGTGTATATATGCTCAAGGAATAAAATCTCCTATAAAGAGAAAAAAGTGCTTAGACCCTACATTCACACATCACTATTATATAAATGGTTACAAATTACCACTTGTAGTGATGATGTGAACATGTATAGGGATCATGTGGTTGATCAATCCCCAAATGACAATAAGCTCAAAGCTTTACAAAAAGCTTTAAACTTATCTCGTGAGAGCACCTTCATGAACATATCTATCACATTATCGTGTGTAGACACATATGCCATGCTAATCTCTCATGTAACGAGTCTCTCCCTAACAAAATGATAATGTACCTTAATGTACTTTATATGAGCATGAAATATTGGGTTCCTCACAAATGGCTAATGTGCAAGCTGGTTGTACCAGTGAAGATAGAGGTGGGGGCGTATGAGCCATACACACTCCATAGGCATTGTAAAAGTTACCTTGTACTTAGCTTCATAGCTCCAAGTGACCACCTACTGGCTGCTTCTTACTGAGCCATGATATATGTGAATCACCAAGATAAAAACAAAAGCCGCTAGTGGATACTCACATGTCATAACATCTAGCCCAATTAGAATCATTGAAAGCATGCAGCTAAGAATATCATCCCCCTTAGCATAAAAAAGGCCAAGGGACTGAGTGTGCCATGTAAGTATGGAAATACTCACTTAGCAATCTACCAATGTTTACTTTTGGACTGTTCATAGACTTGCTCAACTGAGGGACCCTAAACTGAACATCTAGTCTCATATTACATAAATAGATGAGGCACCCAATAGCCTGCTAATAAAGTGATGCATAAAATGGTTCATCTGCATCTTGGAGACTAAGCCTAGCACCTATCTCTATTGGTTTAGTAATAGGCTTAAAGTCTTCAAGATTAAACTATGTAAGTAGCCTCCCTATATGTACTTTGACTACAACATCACAATACCATCATCATCTTGTTAACCCAAGGTTAATGAGGACCACCTACATCATCAACAATGAGTCTACACCATTACAATGGACATGTGCAATGGCCATGAGTGAAGACGAGTCATCTACAAAAAAGCTCACAACATGTAAAAACTCTTGATAGTCACCAAAGGATATACACACATAATGGGAAGCATCGCCTAAAAGATCTTTGTTTGCCCTCAATAATGTGTTATCTTTGCCCAAGCGATAATTCTTAATTCTTTCTAATCATTATAATTCCCATGTGATTATACTTAATGATGTACTTAAGCGATGACTGAGCCAAGTAAAAGAGCCGATATCTACCCAATGTGTGTGCTTAGACTAGCCTAGATATGGTAAATTCTTTGGTTGGAACTCTTTTCATAATCAAATCCTTACCTTTCATGTAAAGTTGATCATTCACAACAGTGTATTGCAGAGCCTTCCTTATGAAACCATATCTCTATTTTTTGGATAAGCTCGAAGGCATCAGACCTGTGTGCAAAAAATCTTCAATTTCTTGTAAACTCTCCCTTCCAACATAGTTGGGATGGGTTATAGTCATGGCATATATATCCAAATCTTTGCCTAACCCCCTTTTTGCTAATGCATCTGCATCCTGGTTTAATTCCTTCTTCACATGTTATATTTGTACCTCTTGAAATCTCTGTAGGATCTTTCTGATTTGAAAGCACCATTCTTTTAACTTGGAGTTCTTGGCTTTCTAGACAATTTGAAGTTGCCTGATGACCAATAGGCTATCTCCTTTAATGACAAGCCTACTAATTCCTCTCTTAAGACACTGTTGAAGTCCATACTCTAAAGTGGCATACTCAGATTCATCTTTTTGGTGTGCACTTGTAGCTTAATCCCTTCTTGACATACTACTGTACCTTCTGGATCCAACAAGACTACTCCTCCACTGGCTTCTCTTAAAGGATCCATAAGAAAATAGAGTAAAAGCATTTGGCAAATCTACTTCAGGGTCTTTCCACCTAGGAACTTTCTTCTTCATCATTGTCTCTTCCCTCAATACCAAAGGATTTTATTTGTATGTTAAGATATCTGCCAGTGTAGCTCTTGTGCTATCCTCCACTATACAAGTGAATTGAAACTCTTGCAGCTTAACCAACCATTTAGACAATCTCTTGGATGGAAGGTTAGACTAAATTAGATGAGGAAGTAAAGAGTAATGGGTATTTATAGTGAAAGGCTTTTGTAAATAAGATCTGAATTTCCTTAAAGCAAACACCATAGCCACCATCACTAGCTTTGCTTCAGAATATGTCATTTCTCCTAATGTCTTTGTTTTGCTGACAAAATATACTGGCCTCATATAGGAATGATCCCTTCCCTGTTGTAACAGTACTCCACCTATGGCATCTTCACCCACACTAGGATTTATAAAAAACTCTTTACCCCAATCACGGGGCATGACCACTGGCAAGGTGCTTAGAATTTCCTTAACCTGCAGAAAGGCCTCTTCTTCCTTGTCTTGCCACACAAAAGGATCCCTTTGGGATGCATGTTGCAATGGATATAAATCTTGAGATAAAAGATGAATAAATTTGGCAAGGCCTTAAAGCAAACACCACCGCCACCATCACTAGCTCTGCTTCAGAATATGTCATTTCTCCTGATGTCTTTGTTCTGCTCTAACAAAATATACTGGCCTCATATAGGAATGATCCCTTCCCTATTTTGTAATAGTACTCCATCTATGGCATCTTCATCGACACTAGGATTTACAAAAAACTCTTTACTCCAATCTGGGAGCATGATCATTGGCAAGGTGTTTAGGGTTTCCTTAACCTGAGAAAGGCCTTGTCTTCCTTGTCTTTCCACACAAAGGAATCCCTTTGGGATGCCTGTTGCAATGGATATAAAGCCTGACATAAAAGATAAATAAATTTGGCAAGGTCTTAATGCAAACACCATAGCCACCATCACTAGCTTTGCTTCATAATATGTCCTTTCTCCTAATGTCTTTGTTCTGCTGACAAAATATATTGGCCTCATATACAAATGATCCCTTCCCTGTTGTAATAGTATTGCACCTATGGCATCTTCACCCACACTAGGATTTACAAAAAACTCTTTACTCCAATTAGGGGGCATGACCACTACCAAGGTGCTCATAATTTCCTTAACTTGCAGAAAGGCCTCTTCTTCCTTGTCTTGCCACACAAAGGGGTCCCTTTGGGATTCCTGTTGCAATGGATATAAAACTTGAGACAAAAGATAAATAAATCTGGCAAGGTATCTTACCTTATGTGTGAATGTCAATAGCTGGTTCACATTCTGAGGTGCCTCCAATAAAAAAAAAGCTTTTACTTTTGTAGGATCTGCCTCAATTCCATTCTCAGAAACCACATTTCCAAGTAGAGTTACCTTGGCCTGAGCCAAATGACATTTGTTAGGGTTCGATTGACCACCCAGATCATCCATTCTCTTCAAAGCCATCCTCATCTTCTCACAATGGACCCATTTGCCAAATAGGAAATCATCAATAAATACTTTGATGTGAAGGACCCCAAATAGGGCTCAAACATCAGATTCATAAACCTTTGGAAGGTAGGAGGAGCATTTGTGTGCCCAAAGGGCATAACCCTGTATGATGCAAAGCACCCCCATGGGTAATGAAAGTGGTCTTCTTCTGATCCTCTGGGGCAATTGAAATTTGAAAGTATCTTGAATATTCAGCACAGACACTATATCTTTCATGCCCAACTACACTATCCAAAATCTCATCTTGGAAGGGAAGTGGATAATGATTTCTCTTGGTCACAACATTCAGAGACTTAAAGTCAACATAGACTCTCCACTTTCCATTCTTCTTGGGAGTGATCACTACTAGAGAAGCCCACTCAGAATTGTCAACTAGGAAGATGAACCCTGCTTTCAACAACTCATTCACCTCCTCTCTCAATACCTGCATGCTGCACAACTCCTAATCTTCTTAATCTTTGCACAACTAGTTTAGCTTTTGGCTTCAACTGTATCTCATGTTGCACAATTGACACCCCCTAGCTTGAGTATAGGAGGAAATGAAACAGTGTGGAAATTGCTGCAACATAGTCAGATACTCTTTCCTCTTAGCCACAGCTAGGTCCTTGACAAGCATTTTTTGTAAGACTTCTTCCCTATTTGACTACACTTCAACCTCAGTTTTCTCCTTCTCCCTTTCCTCAGTATAGAGTTGTATAGAGACATGCACATGAGGTTAGAATCTGGCTCCAACAGTTGAACTTCCCCTCATCATCCTCTGAGCTATCTTCTTTTGTTTTTGACTCCTCTGTGTGGAACTGGTTTCTTCATCTTCATCTTCTGAAGTACTCTCTGGAATCAATTCCCTCCCCTTGGCCATGTCATATCTGACTTGTTTCTTAGCAGGCTGATCCAACCCAATGATAAGGTGTCCTCTCCACCAATCTTGCCCTGCTCTCATTTCTATTTGCCATGGTCTCCCCAAAATCAATGGGTAAGCTTATATCCTCGCTAGCATGACATGAACATCCAACTCAGCTTCCCGTCCAAGGATGGTTACCTGCAGCTTCTTTACCACCCCCAAACATCTGACTTTTGCATTATTTTCCATTCTAGCTCTAAAAAGGTTCACTTACCTTCAGCCTTAAAGCCTCCATAGTCTGCTGGGTCATTACATAGACCTGGGCACCACAATCAATATATACTTTGGAAACTTTAAACTTGTTCACCCAGACATCCATGATGACAGGCTTATATTCCTTATCTCCTTTAACACGCACTACATTCAACTGACCTCCTTTCTTCTCTTTCATGGAAACCCTTGTGCTGACTAGTTTACTCCATGTTCTTCTGAGTTTAGGGCACACAACTGCAATAGTTGGGGCCAAGTTAGTAGACTGGGTCCCTTTTACTAGAGATCCGTCATCAGATCATACTCTTCCTCTTGAGCCCCTAAAGGAAAATCTTGCATTCCAATACGCCTCCTGGGCCTGCTCTTCCTCTTACCTTCTTTGAACTGGCCCTCCACTTGCTTTCCCATCTATTGCTTCATCTTCACCCTCTGCATCTCTAGTTCTTTTGTTGGCTAACATGTCAACTTCTTCATCCATACCAATCAGATTAACTTCACCTTGTCCAGGTCCATTAGTTGGCTGTGGTGGCTGAATCTGAGGTCCTGGTGGATTTGGAATCTCCTCTTCCCTTCTGACATCTTGCCTTTCCTCCCTTCTAGGTGTTAGAGGATACACATCTCCTCCCATTCTCCTAGGGTAAGGACATTGAGGAGAGATATGACCCCCTATCCGTACAATTGAAACACTGGACATTCAAGTTGGCGCCTCTGTCTCTCCCTCTATTCCTTCTCTATCTCCTGCCTTAGGGGCATTTATGCCTCCTTGCAATAAATTCATATTCAAATTCTCCATTTACTGAGTCAGTTGATTAATACCTTGCATCAATTGGTCTCAGTAGCCACTAGAACTGGAGTAGTCCTCCCTTCTTTTGTCCTTCTCTCCCTAGTCACAGTAGGTATGTTCTCCAGCTAGAACCTCCCTTTGCTTATGAGACAACCTCTAAAGCTTCCTTTCCTTCTCTCTTGTAATCCTTAAGGCTTCATCAAAGGTTCCTGGTCTTTTTAACTCCACTTCTCTTTCAGATCATCATGAAGGGATTGAATGAACATATCCTTTTTAGGGAGGAAAGGTGGGTGCTCTGCTCCCAACAAGGAAGCATCCCATCTTCCCCACAAATCCTCAAAATGATGTACAAATATATCAAACACATAAGATAAACTATGCTTTAATTTTTGAATGTCTTGATGTGGTGTGGCTGACCTCTCCAAGTTTGGAACCATCTTTTGGCATCCCCTTTTCACAAAATGGACAATAGTATCAATTTATCCTCATCTCTATCCTTCCCAAATATAAAAGCTGCCAACTTCATCTCGACCAAAAAATCCTCTTGGTCCACATTAGCATGACCTTAGAACACGGGATAAGACATCATTTGCAGCCATCTCAACAGCTAACACTTCTCAACTTCTGCGAATAGTTTGAAGGGCGCCTTGAAAGCCCTCCTCTGTGGAGGCACCAAAACAATGATGTGTTCTGGAGAACCGGCCTTTATAGCCCCATTCAAATCACACCACCGTAAGGAGAAAACTATCGCCAGCACCATTACCCAGCAAAAACACCACTAAAGGGCACCAACACACCCAACTGACGTCCCCTGATCCTCAGCTGACACACAATTGAACATTTCTACACCCTTTCAACCTCCCTATTTAGTCTAGCTGCCTACTCAAACTATCCTCTTAAGTTAGCTCTCACCTTTAGGATCTCTAATCTTTCAACTAAGAGCCCGTCCCCCTGACCTTAGCTAACTCCCAGCTAACCAAAATGGCTTCTAGCTACCACCGAACTCCTATAAATTGTTTTCGAAGTCGTCTTCTTTTTCTAGTCAGAAATCCGCCCTCCAGGCTCCCAAAAAAGTTCTCCACAGTCAGCTGGCCTCAAAACCTTGTAGCAAAACCTCCCAGAATCAAGAAACTACCCTCAGCTGGACCAATAGTATAGCTTACATCAATTGCTCCTGGCTGCCACAAACAAATTAGATACTAACTACCAACTTGCTTCCAAATTTTGATGGCTCTCCCTAGTCCAAAATCCATCAGCGGACCTTATAGATACAATCCCAAGACCCTTCTGGACAATCTACCGACCTCTCTATGAACTTCCAATTATTGAGTTCTGCCTTAGAAATCTGGCCCAAAACCGTCTACCTCAAAAGCCTACAGTAAATTAGATTTTTCTCCAATTGTTCTCAGACACCCACAAACCCTCAGGTATCTCTCAACTTGAAGGGATATCACTCAATTAACTCTTTGCTGACTATATCCTGGGACTTCCGAAATTGACTGTCCCCAACCAATTAACTAAACTGATCCAGTGGATGCATATATCCTCTCCTCTGCATCATCTAGCACCTCTAGAGCCTCAATAATCTTAAACCAGAACCCAACCTTAGAATCACTTAGCTGACAACAAGTGTTTCACTGCTGCCATAGGAACTTTATCAGACTACAAAATCTTCAGACTACTGACAGCTGTCCTTTGACAGACCTCAAATAGTCAGCTGAGACACATAATCACTTCCCCTCAACTCAAACAAGTTAAATCAAGGTCCCTACACCACCTGGCTGATAATTTTGATGTAAAGTTGACTATGGTTGACCCCTACACAAGTTAACTGACCCAGCACAGACTCAACCAGAGTCATTTATTTACTCATAGAATGGAATTCCATCCAAACAACACTGATTGAACCGAAACAAACAAAAGAACTCTTCAATTCCACACAACTTAACCTTATGTAAATTTAAGAAAACAATGTAACTCACAACAGATCTTGAGAATTGGAAATTGAGTAGATGAGAGAAAACAACAATAGATCAAGAGAACTCTCACACAAATAACATCAACAGAACCCACATTTATATTCTCAACTCTAACAAGATCATCACAATAACCATAAGAACTGCAACAACTGCTCGCAAGCTTCAACCATCCAATACAACTAGGAATGTTTTGAGCAATCCTCGATCTAATCCAAGTTCCAATAGTGATGCAACCAAAGAGGTTCTAGGACACCACTTTCCACACAGAACCCTCTATCACCTCTGGAATCCTTGCTCTGGAAAAATCTAAGGCTCCTCTAGCACTTCCCCTATCGCGTTCTTCTTTGAACAAGACAACTTATATCCAACAAACTTCATAGCAAACTTCCCAACCAAACTAGCTCTCTAGGAGGCAGGGATCTTTCATAATTACTTATGAACAATCTATAATATGCTGATCTCTATATAGTTCTCCGAAGTTCTATCTTAGTGATGGGCCTATCCATAGAAAGAAAGTAGCTAGCCTCATTAGCCTAGATTAGCCTAGAAAACATGGATTAAACAAAGATGAAAGAGATTAGCCTGTGATTAGGAAAAAATAAAGGTAATTACCATTAAGAAAGTGATTATCCTGATTCATATCAAGGTTCATATGAGATTAGGCCCCATATTCACTTATATACTAGGCCACCCTTTCACACTACACTTATTAATGTCCATGGGCATGTCCAACCCTAGTTCTAACCCTTGGCCCCTTTCATATCCCCTTCATCCCTTGGCCTTTGGTTCAAATTGACTTGAGTCCTTTTTTACTTTGTTATAAACAATCCTCACCCAAGAGGTTTCATCCTTGAAACCTTAGGTATACATGTACAAACTTGCATCGATGAAGTTCTTTTATATACATTATGATCCACATCCTACTCTTCATAGTCAAATAAGAGACAATCATATGTCTTCCAAGATGAACTCGAAAATGGATCATACAATGCATTCTCATGAACATTCCATGAGCCACTGAATGTGTCAACTAATGCATGATCTTACAAAGCATGGTCATCATGTATATCACCAAAAAATGATTTATCATCCCATTTTTCAGCATAAACGAGTACTCATCCAAAATGTCATCAATGACCATATCCTCACTACCTCATTGGTATCATATCATGAGCTAAAAATTCCTCAATCAAAGCACTTATCCAGTCATAGCCATTTTCAGCTTGCGTATACCCTTTGACCACACGGATACATTGATGACTTGTCAAGAAAGATTTAGCAACAAAGTCTTTCTCTTCTTGCTATCCAAAAATTACAACAAGCATGTGTCCTCCTATTCAACACCCATAATGTGTGCATAAAGGCCCACATAGTCACACTTCATGCATTGACCAAATGTAAAAGTGAACAGAGATCATCCATTTCTTTTGGCAAAGCCCAAATCTAGAAACATTGAGTGTATAATAGATCTTCTATCCCCACTCAAAGCAATAGGGAAATTAAGAGTTGTGGGCACCAACAATTCACATTCATTGATCCTCCTTATTTTGGCTTCATTTGTAGTAGCTTCACCATCAAGAATTGTGCAGTGCCTTTCTCTAATCACTCCTTTTGAAGAGAAAAGTGTTTGATAATGTGACTCATTGATAAAAAAGGGTAAAGGGTATCATTGATTGCACAGAAGCATTGAAGAGGAACCATACATAGGCATACTTGATCCATATGTATCCACTTGATGCATAGGCTTACCAAACACATTTGCCCCACCTTGTTGCATCGAAATCCCTAACACACTTGTCCCATATGCACCACTTTGATGCATAGGCACACCAAACACATAAGTTCCAGCTTGTTGCATTGAATATGGAGGTAAGTTCCCCTTTCTAAGCATAGAACTTTGATCATGATCTCGTTGTTGAAAATGAGCTTGAGAGATAAATGTTATGTTTCCATGCGTAATGCTAACAAAGGGTTCATAGGCTTGGGGTCTCTCAACCATGGCATGAAACCTTTGGTCCCTTTTAGCAAAGGAATTTTACATAGAGATCGTCAAAATGCTCAATTCTCCCATTGTCATTAGGCATAAGCATTGCATTGCTCGTTGTTGGCATTGTAGCCAAATTCTCATAGTTCTCTTCATCATCATTCTTATTAAATTCATCCACAAGGTCACATGCATTGTGGATCGCTTCACAGCACCATGCTAAGCATTGGTCGATGTGAAGGCTTGACCATCTTATGTTCCCCCACAGGGGAGGTAGTGTGTCCAAGTTATGTGGGATTGAGGAGTTCTTTATTTTTTTTGGTTTAATCGGTGTTGTTTAGATAGAATTATTTTGAAGGAGAGGTTGTGAGTGAAGAGATAACCTTGGTTAAGTCTGTGTTGGGTCAATTAACTTGTGTAGGGGTCAATCATAATCAGGTGATTGTTTGGAGGTCTGTCAGAGGACATCTGTCAAAGTAGTTACAAGATTTTGTAGTTTAATGGGGTTTCTATGGGAGAAATGAAACACTTGTTGTCAAAGTAAGTGATTCCAAGGTTGGGTTATGGCTTCGTTTAAGAGTTTTGAGGCTCTAGAGGTGCTAGTTGATGCAGAGGAGAGGATATCTACATCCACTCGATCAATTTAGTTAGTTGGTTGGGGACAATCAGTTCAGAGATAGTTGGGTGCTAGCTCTAGTCCCAGCAAAGCGTTAATTGTGTGATATCCCTTCAATTGAAAGATACCCAAGGGTTTGTGGGTGTCTGAGGACATTTGGGGAAGATTATAATTCATTGTAGGCTTCTGAGGTAGACAGTTTTGTGCTAGATTCCTGAGGCAGAACGCAACAAGTGGGAGTTCAAAGAAAGGTTGAAAGAGGGTTGGTAGATTATCCAAGAAGCTCTACGGATTGTACTATAAGGTCCAATGATGTTGGATAATTATAGGGGATATTGGAGGACCCATTTTGGATTGGGAGAGCCATCAAAATTTAGAAACAAGTTGACAGTTAGTATCTGAGTTGTTTGTGGCAGAGCCAAGAGAATTTCCTATCAGTCGTTGCTGGTCAGCTAAGGGTAGTTGCTTGGTTGTGAGAGGTTTTTTGTAAGGTTTTGAGGCTAGCTGACATAGGATTATGGGAGCCTCGAGGATGGATTTATGACTAGGAACAAGAAGAGGACTTTGAAAACAATTTCTAGGAAGTTCTATGGGTAGCTGGAAGCCATTTTGGTCAGCTGAGGTCAGGAGGGGCTTTAAGTTAGAAAATAAGAGATACTAGAGGTGAGAGCTGATAGTTTGAGTAGGCAACTGGACTGAATAGGGAGGCGAGGAGGGTGATAAAGTTTGAGTAGGCAACTGGACTGAATAGGGCGACGAGGAGGGTGATAAAGTATTCAATTGTATTAGCTGAGGATCACGGGACGTTAGCTGGGTTTGTTGGTACCCTTTATTGTTGTTTATGTTGGGTTGTGGTGCTGGTGATAGTTTCCTCCTCACGTTGGTGTGCTTTGGACGGGGATATAAAGGCAAGTTCTCTTGGACACATCATTGTTTTGGTGCCTCCATAGAGGAGGGCTTTCAAGGTACCCTTCAGACTATTGGTAAAAGCTAGGATCAGGAGATGATGAGCAAACGATTCACTGAGCGAAGCCAAGAGGTGGAGACCCTTAGAAACTCTCTAGCCCAGGCAATGAATAGATTTGTTGTAGATGACACACCAATGCACTAGCAACAAGCTCTTCAGGAGGAGAGGGAGCGGTCTAAACAGCTTGCTGATTTGCTCGATAAAGGAGCATCCCTCTCATAATCGCATGTTGACCAGACATATCCCACCAGTTGCACCAGATTCAGGAGTTGCAGAACTTCATGTAGATTGTGTTTAGGTAGCCAAATATATTACCTCTTTTGTGGATATTTTTAACCACATCTCTGCCCAGTTGCCTGCTAATTGGAATGACATTAATTCTACTGGTGCTGATGCTGGAGGATTTACTGGAGGATCTGCTGCTGCTGGTGCTCCTTGACGGACGCCTCCCAAAAGATCTCCTTCACCTCGGCGTACTCCAAAAGGAGATTCTTCTTCTCGCCCCAATAAATGACTAGAGGGCATGCATGTAGGGCCGGATGGCACAGTCACTTGGGATCATTATTAGTTCCGTGCTCCCGCATGCATCCATAACTTTTTGCACTGATCGTCTTTTCATTCTTCCTATTCTATTGACACCTTTTTGCGTTACAAGGAGAAGTATCCCCCTAGGTAGCTCCTCCGAAGGAATTTTATCGCACACTGAAAAATAAAAGGGGTCTTGGTCCCGGATGCTGATGAAGATGCAGATCTTGCAAATAGCTGATGTGGGTTCTCTTCATCATGGTGGCCAACCCACCAGGTGTGCCAAGTGTTAATGGGGATGACCTATATGAGCTGTCATTTCATTTGTATTTCCATTTATAGTATTTAATTGAAGGGATATTACTCCAATTGGCGGGTGGGTGCCGCTTCAAATCCATCATTGTATTCTTATAAACTAGTGCTGCGAGATACACAATGGTGGACAATGCTTATAGAGCTTTTGTATGATCACTCATTATCTTAATACAATATGATGTTTAATTCTTTATCTATGCGCACAACCAGGCCCCCCTATAAGTGCCTGGGAATATGATGTTTAATTCTTTATCTATGCGCACAACCAGGCCCCCCTATAAGTGCCTGGGAATGTGGAGACTAGAGATCCTTCCTGTCTTGAGCTATGGTGGTGGATATGGGGATGCAAACATGTACCCTCAACATCCATTGTCCCACATACCCTTAACATCCATTATCCCACATACCACCAACTTTCCATACTCACACCAATCTTTTGCACCTACATCATTGACAACTTACAACACCAATCTTCTATACCTACACCATTGAAAACCTTTAGCACCAATCTCCCCAATAATTCTTTAACCTCACCAGTCAATTAGAAATGTTAACCCAAGGTTAATGAGGACCACCTACATGTATCAACAAATGGCTTTATACCATCACAATGAACATGTGCATTGTCCATGAGTGAAGATAAGCTATTTATAATGAGCCAAGAATAGGAAAAAACACTTGAGACTCACCAAAGAACATACACTCATCGCCTAAAAGATTTTTGTCACTTCTCAAGAATATGTTGTCCACCCAAGTAGGAATTAATAACTTTTTCCAATCATGGTAATTCTTGCATGAGTATACTTAATGATGTTCTTAAGGGATGATCGAGTTAAGTGAAAGAGTCACATCTACCAAAAGTGTACTTAGACTAGCCTAGATATGGTTAGGCAATAAGCTAGGTGCACCCATCTAGTTATAGGTGTGGATGCCTAAGCTTATAACTCCCTTGTATATAAGTCAATCCCTCTAATGAGAATAGGAGAATCCCTTGAGTTTTGATTGAGAGTGTGCTCTTACTTCCTTGTGGGCCAAGTTCTTTTGTTCTCTTGCCTTTTTATGTGCATGCTATTTCTTATGTGTGAGATTGTGTGAGTTTGTGTTTGATCCACTTGCATTCTTGCCCTTCTTTGGCTTGCATATGAGTTGATGTATGAGAGAGGATTTGTGTCTTGAGAGGCTATCATGGTATCTTCTCTCTTGAGGCTCCTAAGCTCTTATACAACTCTCATAGTAGGCACGTGACAATGAGAGGGGGGTCTTCTCAAGTGCTAGTTAGTGCCAACACAGTTGCATCTACTCTAAGATGGCAGGTGAGCATCCAAGTGTCCCATGACAAGAGAAAGAGGTAAGTGCACTCCACTTGCATATGACTGGATGTGTAAGAGAGGATTCATATCTTGAGAGGCTAGCATGGACTCTTCTCTCTTAATGCTTCCAAGATCTACATAGATAACTCTTGCCAGAGGTAGGTGTGTGACAATGTGGTGTGGGTCTTCTCAAGAGAGGATTCATATCTTGAGAGGCTAGCATGGACTCTTCTCTCTTAAGGCTTCCAAGATCTACATAGATAACTCTTGCAGAGGTAGGTGTGTGACAACGTGGTGTGGGTCTTCTCAAGTGCTAGCTGGTTGCATCTTCTCCATGATGGTATTAGGTGAGCATCCGAATTTCCCATGAAAAGAGAAAGAGATAAGTGCACTCCACTTGGTTCATCTTGTGCTAGTGAATGGTGTATTTGGGCTTTCCACACCACGCTACATAAACTATATGTCCAAATTATAATGTAAAGAGTCCCAATCTGTCATCTCAAAAACACGTCTTGTGTGAGTGAGTGTGGTTTGTTTGGGCTTTCCACACGACGCTACATAAACTAAATGTCCAAATAACAATGTAATGGGCCCAAATATTTAATTCAACCTTGAAGGTTAAAATCTTCTCCTCATTAGGCATGTGAGCAGCATGTCATCAACATAAAAAATGATGACCAAAAACTATCTTTACTCCTCTTTACATAGAGGGCACTCTTAGTTGGAACTGTTGCAACCGAGTATGCATTTACCTTATCTTATCATGCTTTGAGATCTTGCTTTAAGGCCATATAAATCTTTTCTTAGTCTGCATACTTTAGACTCCTGTCCCTTTCTCAATAAAACCATGAGGCCGAGAGACATAAAACTCCTCATGCAGATCACTATTCAAGAATGAAATCTTAATATCTTACAAATTATGCAATAATACACGTGATTGTAGTCATATGAGATGTGGGTGCAAAGGTCTCATCATAATCTCTTTCCTTCTCTTGAGCATAACCCTTTGCAAAAACAAGCCTTGCCTTGTAGTCAATGCTACCATTGACTTTATGTTTAAGATTATAAAACCACTTCATACACCAATGACCATTTTACCACAAGACAAGTTAATAAATACCAAGTGTCATTTTTGAGGATGGAGTCGTACTTTCATCCTACGTGGTTGTATCCAAATGATCATTTTTCTATGCTTCCTTAAAGAAAATAGGTTTCTCTTCATTGCATATACTGGCAATGAGAGCATGATCCACAAAAGAAGAAGATGCATGATGAGAACCTACACGTGCCATGTTAGGTGGAATAGCCAATTTTCTCTCTCTCATTCTGCACCAACCATTTTGGCATACTCTTACATGCTAGTGTATGGCTACCTTTTCCTGATCCACCACTGTATCATCCATAATTGCCTCATTAATAGGCTGATTTGTGGGCTAAAATTCGAGCCCATTTTTAGCTAGTATGGGCTACCCTTTCCTCATCCACCACCACTGTATCATCCATAATTGCCTCATTAATAGGTTGATTTGAGGGCTAAATTTGAGCCCATTTTTAGCATGTATGGGCTGAAAATAGGCACCTTGTTGAGCATTCATTTGCTCCACATATGGCTTCCCAACATTATACAAAGGTAGGAGTGTATTAAAGATGTCATGTGAGTATACATTTTATGCTTTTTGCACAAAAGCACGGGTTGAACTAAGTTGTCAACAAAGAGAACATCTCTACTCACCAAAATCTACTTTGTGACTGTCCTTTTCTCATCCATTGCATTATCCATAATTGCCTCATTAATAGGATAATTTGTGTGTTGAAAGTTGAGCTAATTTCAGGCAGTATGGGCTGATTTTCAACACCTTTTGAGCATTCATTTGCTCCACATTATAGCATTATACAAAGGTTGAAGTGTATCAACAAAGATGCCCTGTGAGTATATATGTTTTGTTGTTTTTTGCATAAAATCATGGGTTAAATTGAGTTGTTAACAAAAAGAACATCTCTATTCATCACCAAAATCTGCTTTGTGGCTGGATGGTAGAGTTTATACCCTTTGCTTTTGGAGTTATATTCCACAAAAATACATTTTGCCGACTTATCATCTAGCTTAGTACGTTGTGAGAGGTGCCCAAAGCTCAAAAAAATATGGAGTGTGGAAATACATAATGAATAAATGATGATTTATAGAGAGTCCAAGGTGGCAACAACAATGTGGCAGCAGGGAGGATAAGAGCAAGTGCGAAAAACAAAAATAGAAAGTGTATGGAAGATCAAAGGGAGTTGGCACAATTGTTCTAGAAGGTGGCGAGGTGGCGATGGGACAAAAGGGGGTATTGAGATGATCTATGGGAGATAGACAAGTAGAGAGAGAGAAGATGGGAGAGAAACAAGTGTGATTGAAGGGTGTGAAGAATCTATAGTGAAGCAAACTAGTAGACAGGAGGATTTTCTAGTTTTCAAAGGTTGCAGAAGTGGTGTTCAAGCAGAGAAGGCACCTAGGTCTAAAGAATCAATCAAGAGATGCGTCCTCGGTGATTTTTGTGAGGCGACTCTATTAGAGATGTGATCTAGTAAAAAATCATGTTTAATTGATGCTACTATGAGTTAATTGAGTGCTGAATTGAGTCTGTCTCTAGGGAAGGCCTGCAGTCTGTGATAATAAACTCACTGTAGTTAGAATAGTAGTTGGAGTCTATAGGTGGTGAATCCCCAAGCTTTAGTGTGTTCTTTTGATATGTTTGAATCCTTTGTCTCAGGCGGCGTGTTGAGACAACATGTCTTTGTTTTGTGAAGAAAACATTGAGTTTGAAGCTTGTATTCATGTCATGGTTAATGAGAATTGTGATATGGAGTTTGGTTTTAGTTGATTTGTTTGTCTTTGTTAAGATAGAGCAACTATCAAGATATGTTTGACATTCTAGGAGGTTTGAGCTGCCTCATAATTGAAAAGGTCATCTTCTGTTGAGAGAATACAGTCAGATTAGTGTTAGAAAAGTGTCAGGTCTACAGGCATTTGTGTGTCTAGGGGGTCAGTTAATGAGTTAGAAAGATCGTTATGATCCTTTGGGATTCAAGGGAAGCTGTTTCGAGTTGAGTCTGCTGCTGACGATCAAAAGCTAGACAGAAGTCTCACGGGTTTAGGGGCAAATTTGTCATTCTAGATCATTTATAACTTGATTATGATAAGCTAAAAATAGGCAATCAGAGGTTAGATCAGTCAATAGAAAGGTAGGGTGTGGACAATAGAGAGTCTAGGAAGTTATATCCTCATGAGATTAGGGTAACCTAGGGGTTAGGAGGATTTGGGACATAAAAGAGAAAGTTTTTGATCTAGATAAGGATTCTGAGTCGGTCAATTCTGTCTCCAAAAGTAGAATTGGTAATAATCAAGATCATTGGGATTAATGTCAGCACTCGTCAACACTCCTTTGTGCTGACTTGAATTCACTTTGGCTGACATAGAAATGGCAAAAACTTGTCTATGAAATCCTCCTTTGGTCTCCAGCCCAAAATGAGTCTTCCTGATTTGAAGATTGCTTTTGAAGACAGAATCGGAACAATAATAGTCTCTGCTTTTGGAACTTTCGAAGATAGAATCGGTAACAATAATAGTCTCTGCTTTTGGAACTTGTGCTGACATTAATCCCAATGATCTTGGCTGTTACCAATTTTGCATGTAGTTTCGGAGACTAGTGTTTGCTTTTGAAGACAGAATCAATTTTGTCAATAGGGATCTGAAGTCTTGGAGGTTTGGTTTGACCATGTGGAGGACAATTGGAGGTAATAGCCCAGGCCAGATTGGAAGGGTAGAGGTGCCCATTTGTGTCAACTAGGGGTAAGAGGTTAGAGTCAAAGCTGATTGGTATCTTTTGAGCTAGGATCCTAGAGTCCCCAAGTTTTGTTCCTTACACATTTTCTTCTTGTGTGTCTCTGGTGGTGTTATAGAGGCCATCACCGAGCCACCACACATGCTTTGGTGCCCCCACCACTGAGGACCAGGAAGCTCTTGTTTAAGGCTTTGATTTACAGGTTGGAAATCACTTGTAGATCAACTCAAGACGTATGGATGATCTTGCTTATGATTTCTTTAGAGGTGAGAGGGGAGAAGATGTCTCCCAGTTCTTAAGGAGGGTTGAGTTGACAACACTGAAAAAAATAGGGATGATGATGCGTATAAGGCTCGGATGATGGGACTGCTTCTTGAGGGAGCACCCAGGGAATGGTATGAAGATGTGCTGATTGAGGAACATAGAGGTAATTGGGTTTATCTAAGAAATGCATTACGGAGGAAGTACGGGAGGACTGAAAGTCCAAAGGAGCTTTGGAAGGATCTCAATAGGCTATACCAATTAGAGGAAGAGGAAATTGCTACTTTTGTAAACAGATTTGAAGGAGTTTGGAGGAAAAATGTTAGGGTATTAGGGGAAAATCAGATACCTCCCGATTTTTTAAAGAAGGATAGATTCATAGGACTTGTGCATGGGGTTATCAAGAATAAAGTTGAACTAAAAGACCTTGATACCTATGCTGAGCAGTTAGGCTTGCAACAGAATAGTGAAAGAAGAGGGTGTAGAGGCAAGAGCTGGCCTGTAAAGAGAGAGAGAGTAAGCTCTGTCAGAGCCAGATATGAACATGGTACTTGAGGGTGAAAAGATATAGGGGAGAAGAGAGCTTGAGCTCGCAAGCACACACACACTCACACAAACCCTAGAAGAGAACACACAAGGTGAGAGGCTGAAAATTCTTCTCTTTCTTCACACAACAGAAAAAGGCCTACAAAGAAGATAAAGTGACTAACACACATAATAGAGTATATACAAGCGGTCCATAATGTGAACATGCTAAGAGGAATGGGTAGATGTGGACTAGTCGGTGTAGTCTAGCTGTAGAATCTTTGGCAAAGATATGTCGATGCCAGCTACCAAACCCACTAGTGATATAAATGTCGAATGGTCATGCAGGCGCCTCGTGAGTGTCAGCTTATGTTGAGCTTAACATCTCAACACTCCCCCTCAAGCTCAACTCTAGCTTATGAACTCTAAGCATATCTCGAAATTTACGGAGCTTCTCAGCTCCCAAGGCCTTCGTAAATATGTCATCGACTTGATCCTGTGTGCTGACGTAGGCTAAGTCGATATCGCTTGCCAAGACTCTCTCCCTAATAAAGTGGTAATGTACCTCAATGTGTTTTATCTGCGCATGGAAAATTGGGTTCTTGGCCAACTGTATATTGCTAAGATTGTCACAATATATGAAAACCTTTCTCTCCACCACATGCAACCCCAAATCAGCAAAGTAGCTTGCGTAACCAAGCTACCTCACATGCTGCCACTGCATCTCCTTTGTACTTAGCAAGGCAAATGTGGGCTGCTTCTTGTTGCTCCAAGTTGCTACTTGCCCAATCTGCATCTGTGTACCCATATAGCTCCAATGGTACACCTACTACATAAAATAATGCATAATCAACAGTGGTCCTCAAATACCGAAGTGTGCATCGCACACTATCAAGATGTGGTTTTGCATGAAACCTGCATAAACTGGCTCTCTAAGCCAACAGTGTAACTCAAATTTGGCCTGCTGATTGTGACATAGATCAAACTCCCCACAATCTTCTTGTACATAGTGAGATCCTCCAACAAATAACCTGCATCCGCACTAAGCTTGCAATTTTGATCTAATGGCACCGAGATTGGCTTACAATCAGCCATCCCATACTTGGACAACATATCCAATACATACTATCTCTACGAGATAGGCAAATACACTCAGTGTGGGAATGACCTCAATTCCCAGAAAATAGTGCAGATCTCCCAAATCCTTCATCTCAAACTTCCTTTTGAGAAGACTTTTCACATGCTTAATCTCATCCAAGTTGGTTACCCCCAACAAGATCATCTACATATATGGTGATGATCACAATACCCTTATCGCTCTTGTGCACATACAAAGAGTGATCTGCATCTGCCATATGAAAGCCAATAGTGACAAGATACTTAGCAATCTTGTCATGCCATGCTCGTGGAGCTTGTTTCAGCCCATACAAGGCCTTACAAAGCTTACATACATACTCTGGGTGACCTGTATCCTCAAAACCTGGTGGCTGATCCATATACACCTCTTCTTGCAAGTCATCATGCAAGAGCACATTTTTTACATCCATGTGATGTAAAAACTAGCCTTCAGTTGTTGCAGTTACCGCAATCACAACTCTCACAGTTGCCATCTTTGCAACTGGGGCAAATGTCTCCTCATAATCAATCCCATGTGTCTGCGCATATCCTTTGGCTACCAATCTAGCCTTGTACCTGCTTATGCTACCATAACTGTTATGTTTTATCTTATACACCCACTTACAGCCAATAGCGTTCATGCCTTCAGGTAATGGCACCAAATCCCAAGTCTCATTTCTATACAATGCATCCATCTCCTCATCCATAGATTTCTCCCAACACACATTTCCAATAGCCTCATCAAAACATGTGGGTTCTACAACCTACACAACTTTTTCCATATAAGCATAGTGATGTGCCACATAACCATCATAAGTTAACCTCTGCAAAGGGTTTTTAATTTTTCCAGATCTTTGTAACTTTGCATTCATGGGGCTTCCATCATTGCTAGAATCCCAAGCTCATCATCAAGGCTCATCTTCGAGCCACTAGAATCTCCATTAACAAGAGAATGCCCTGCAAAAATATCAGGCATACCAAGGGGCTCAACAAATTTCTCTTTGCCTTTATGTGATGTACCAACTACATTTTTAGGACTGGTATTATGACGTTGCTTGCCACTCCATGGTCTATCAATAGAACTACTGGATGAGGACTCTCCTGGTCCACTCAATGACTGTGATTGCTGACTTGCATTCTATGCAACCACATTTCCACTTACATCATCCCCAATAGCATCTTTTTCAGCATCATACTAACTACTCATCTCATCAAATACAACATCCTTGCTTACCCTCAATTCCTGTGTAGTAGGATTACAACATCTATATCCCTTTTGCTCAAGGGGGAATACCCAATAAACACACATTTTTCTGCTTTTGGATCCAGCTTAGTACGCAACTCATTTGGCACATGCACATATGCAATACATCCAAAAATTTTCAAGTGAGACAAATCAGGTTTTGCCAGTAAACTTCTCCTCTGGTGTTACATCATGTATGGCTGCAATAGGAGTCCTGTTCATGATATAAACTGCTATAGACACAACCTCATCCCAATAGCTATGCGGCATATTCTTCTCTGCCATTAATGCTCCTGCTATCTCTGCAGTGTGTCTGTTTTTCTGCTCAACAACTCCATTTTACTACGGACCATATCTACATGTAAATTGTCTTTGAATGCCATTCTTTCACAAGAATTCAGAGAACTCATTGGAGAAGTATTCTCCCCCTCCATCTGACCTTAGGCACTTCACATGCTTTCGTGTTTGTTTTTTAGCCATAACTCTGAAATTCTGAAAATGAGTGAACACTTCACTCTTTTCCTTCATGAAATACACCCACACTTTCTGTGGTGGTCATCAATGAATGTTACGTAGTACTTGCAGCATCCACCCATACCTTACCACCCCCAGTTCTCCCACTGCCCTTACGAAATCGGGGAGACCATAGAGTGAGGAGGGAGAGAGAGAAACAATGTGTGGCACCAAAACATGAACTGAATAATCTCTCACCAAGTGGTGAGCTCTCTCACACCATGTGTCACAAAATACCACACATCTAAAGCTTGGATTTCCTACTTCAACACCTCAACCCCCATTTTCGCGAAGCACACCAGTTAATAAGCTAACCCTAACAGAAATCTTCGAAGAAGGAGACGAGGGGAAAATTCCCAAAGTTTCTACCAACCAAAACCCTTGAGCCAACCAGTCCACCCTCTCAAATTCTAAGCCACTATGTGATGCAAGGTGACCAAATATACCTAGTGTACTTAGCTGCCCCAATCCCACGGGCCTAAGACATGAATACAGTGGTAAAATGACCACCTATGCAATGCTATCATTGTGCAGGACCTCACCGAGTGGCTGAGTGTCTTATCAAGAAAGGGATGGCAAGTACCTCTGTAGGTGCTCCCACCCTAACCCCTTTATGCGTTGGGTGTGGAATTGACCATATGTATAAAGATTGTTCGCTGAGACTTGGAATACCGGGGAACGCTCGTGAAGCTAATCCTAGCACCAGCATTAACTTGCTGAGTGTAAGAGATGACTTCATCCACACGGTCCCTCTCTTAACACTGTAACCCAATTGCAAAACAGACAGAGGGCCGAGTAGCTCATGCTGTAGCAAAGGCATCAACCTCACAAGACCAGACAAGAAAATGTATTATCCTCAAAGACCAGACAAGCAAATGTATTATCCTCAAAGAATGTCCCTAAACAAGCATGAGCAACTAGATGCTCAAGAAAGAAAGCAACAAAGATCGGTAAGGGAGACAGCCAGGTAGTTATCAAAAGTGGTTCAGAAGATGGCATGACAACACATGCATCAACCTCTTTGTCAGAACAGGAAGATCTGCTACGCTCAGCCACCCAAGCCAGGGAACCGATTGACATTAACCAGCTCTCCTGAAAAAGCTTGCCAAATATCCTAACCCCATAGAGGGAAAAGAAAGACTCTTGGCAGCCCAAGAATTGGTCAGGGACTGCTAAGCACAAATAGAAGATGAGCCTCCTACTACTGTCTACCTTGAGCTATGTCCATCGGTCTACAACATGATACCCACTAAAGAATCTTAGGTATATTCTAGAGAGCTCCTAGACTAGCTACCCCCACAAAGGCCAATAGAAGCAATAACACCCACTGTAACAGCTACCCCTCGGCAAGGAAACCAGGTTACCAAATATCTCAAAGATCTGGGGATGACCATCTTAATAGAACGGACACAGAAATCCCCATTCACATATTGTATACACATAAGAGCTTATGGTTAAGACAAAGCAATCTTCCTCACAGAACAGCCTTTGCTCCCAGAGACATTGCTGCTCTCTCTTCCTTCATTTCTTCTTAGATCCAAATCCCTATTGGCACCTTGCTCCAAGGTAGCCCAAGCCTATGGAAAGATCTAAAAGACTGGATGGAGGGCACCTTGGGCAAGCATGCAAATCCATAGAGCTTAGAGGAAGTACCTTGATGTCATTAGCATCCTCCTGAAAAATAGATAGCATTGCCAACCCCCCACATGCACCATACGTCCTCTCGAAACACAAAAGGTGATGGTAAGGCATCTAGCTCGCATGGATATAGAAGAGAGTGTATGAAATCACGTGGGCTAGTAGGCCTCCCATTGTTCCCACTAAGGGAACAAACCACATCATAGCAGAGTTGAAACTCCATATGGTATCGACAACAATATGTGTCAAATTGATGCGAGTAGCACAAAAAACATGACTTACATTGCTTAAAAGATCTTTGGCCAATCTTGAGGTGAGGCCAATCTTGAGGTGAGGGTGTGCCTCCACAACTTGAGTATATAACTCAGTTTGACTCACCTCAAGAAAGCTGCAAGCCCCATGTTTGATGACCCTTTGAGACTCTTTTTTACAAGAACACTTTCTTGAACACTAGTAAAGCTCTACAATTCTCCTCCCAAAATTCCTTTAGAAATGCATTGGTGCTATTGTTAATCTCACAAACGATTACACCTAGGAGCACAACCACTAAAAGCCACAATACCCCAACATCATCCACATCTAGACTTTGCCTACTCAAGGAACCACCTCTAAGAGTGTGTAGTGCTATGTGAAGAATGCAAGAGGTAGCTCTCATCTTGCCTGCTACCATGTGGGGTCTACATATGGCCGCTACAATAGTGCGACGAGCAGCCCCAGTCCATCCAAAGTATTCTTCTTCTTGATGGATGCATATGCGTGATAACACTATTAAGGACCTCACAGCACTCACTCTTCTCTCTCTATGCTCACTAATTCCAACAATAGCCCTACACCAACACTCACTCTCCTCTCTTGATGCTCACCAATTCCAACAATAGCCCTACATTTGGCTAGGGAGTGAGATATCGAAAAAAGTTACGAATAATCTTGGATGTATGGCTAGCTTGCCTATGGTAGCTATTGCATTTGCACTCTCACTAAAAGGAGTAGGAGAAGGAGGAGGAGGAGGAGGAGGAGGAGGAGAAAAGGGAGGCTCACATGCTTCATCCAAACCAAGGGGGACAATAGTAGAGAGAGGTGGAGGAGGTGAGGGTAGTGGTGGCCCGCCAACATTAGAGGCTGCTTGTTGGTGTGCACTCAACTCTCTTTTTTGCTTCCAAGCTATTCTCTTTCTCTCCGCTTCTTGAGCCTTATGAGCAGGGGTTTCCTATTTCTATCAGATTGATTACTCCTACGACTTTGTGAGTCCATTCCTAAAAAAATGCTACGAAGACCACACCAAGCTATGATTGCATAAAATGAGGATATAACACTCTCTTATCTTGCATTGTATTGGATATTCTAATTTATAAGATAAGATTTCCCTTATTCAATTGGATGATTATGGACTCATAGATATATCTTTTTAATTAAATAGATATGATATCTTTGGTTAGAATTTAAAATATGGAGGAATTTTATAAAATATTTTTTTAAAATAAATATTTTAGAATAATAATTCTAAAAACATAAAATCCTTTTTCAAGAAGAAGACAAAATATATTTCTTTTAATTTTAAAATAATATATTATTTAATTTACATTTGTTATTTATTTTTTAATATTATTTTTTAAATATTTTTAAAAAAATACCTTTAAATTATATATGTTAAATAAATTAATAAATAGTAAATTTTAAAAAATCATATACAACAAATAGATAATTTTAAAAAAAATCAAAAAGGTGTCATAATGTATTTTCTAATTAAAGTATATTTTATTTTTTTAAAAAAAATCATAAGAGTATTTTATATACATATGCATGGATTATCTATAAATATATATATATATACTTTACATGTATGTGAAACTATGAATAGATGCACCCATGCATGGGAGGTGATGTTGACATGAAAACTTGAGTTGATGATGTGGCATGTCAAAATGCTGACATGGCATACACGTGTGTGACAAGTGGCACCGACTTAAGACAATGTGATATATTCGTGGTGGATGTTTTGATGACATAGACTAATGACATGGTAATTTGAGTAAGGCGGTAGCTCTCCCTCCTTGATGATTTGTGTATTTTACATACATATGCATGGATTATCTATAAATTAAATATATATATTTTAGATGGTAGCTCTCCCTCCTTGATGATGTGTTTATTTTTACATACATATGCATGGGTTATCTATAAATTAAATATATAGATTTCACATGTATGTGAAACTATGAATAGATGCACCCATGCATGGGAGGTGATGACATGGAAACTCGAGTTAATGATGCAGCATGGAAAAATACTGACATGGCATACACATGTGTGACAAGTGGCACAGCCTCAAGATGATGTGAAATACCCATGGTGGATGTTTTGATGACATAGACTAATGATGTGGTAATTTGAGTGAGGTGGCAGCTCTCCCTCCTTGATGATGTGTTAGTACAAGTGACATGACATCTAATGCTCAAGGTGGCATGCTATGTCATTAATAATGAGGTGGCATGCCATATCATCAATGATGAGGTGGCACATTGAGATAGAATACATGCTATGTGTAGGTGACATGTCAGACACGTGGCCACATGCATGACCACCTTAGGGATCTCCACCTAGGTTTGGTACATTACCTAACCTAGGTAGACTTGGGTTTAGGCTTAGAAGGAAAGAAACTACTACATCAAATCTATTGTCATATAAAATGGATGAAAATATACCTTCTCCAAACCAAAATTTATTCATAGATTTATGATGATTAGTACTACTTTCTCACATAAAATTATTGCATAATCACATGAAACTGAATTTCTATAATTAATTTACTAATTATGTTCAACTGCTCGAAGACTTTGAAGTAAATTTTCATAGAGATCTCGTAAAATCTAACCGTAGAATGAAAATTGACCATATGGTCACATCGTCCTCATAATTATCTATCCTTGGATCATTCAATCAAGTAAAAATACATAATTTTTGTTATAAAGATGTGCTATGGAAACAAGCTATTCTTTTTGTATGCTTTAAAAATATATAATAATTAATTTAAAATAAAAATTACATGAAAAAATTACTCAATAATTCAAGTTAAGATCTCCATTACATGTGTTTCTTATGGGCAAAGTGAGGATTAAATTGGAGTTCAAACAAGAAGTTAATAACATTTTATGATCATACAAGCTACTTGTTTAAGTTTGGGGCATGCCATATACACTATATTTGTGATGTAGGAAATTTGGTGTTTAAAATTTCTGATTTTTGATTGGACTATATGTTGTTTAAGTACATGATTAATAGTGTATTGTTTCATTAGAAGAGCTCAATGTCAAATTCATTTACCAAATGGGTGAGATTAGCTAATTTTAGTGAAAAATGACTTTTTTTTGCTACAAACAATCTTTGAAGGTGATCCAAAGTGAGGACCCTTATTGTACAACCACCCATGTATATCCCGCTCTGCAAAATGATTAATTTATATTGATAGGTATATCTCACTCTACAAAATCATAACTCAATTTCTTAACAATATGCAAACCCAAACTTGCAAAGCACCAAATTCTCTGCATAACATATGGATGCATATGGAAGGAAAATTGTAAGAGAGTGATTGGCATTGACGGCTTGGGATTTGAGAGAGAGAGAGAGAGAGAGAGAGAGAGAGAGAGAGAGAGAGAGAGAGAGAGAGAGAGAGAGAGAGAGAGAGGGTGATTGACAATTGCTTGCAAAATGAGAGAAAGAGAGAGATAGAGAGAGGGCTATTACATTGGTTGCTTGCAATTTGAGAGAACGTGATTTTAGATATGGAGAGAAAGGCATGGCAAATATAGAGTTTGAAATCGTGCCAGTTAATTTGTTGACAATTGTGATGTTTTTTTTTGAAAAGCAAAGTCTATATTAGATAATAAAAAGAGATCTTTAAAAAAGACTTTTAAAATGGAGAAGATTGACTCCCACCAAAAGGCATGACTGCAATCTCTACATGTTGGTAGAGTTCTTGAAGGTGGCAATGTTCATAATGAAATGAGCAAGCTATTGCACTTCCTCTTCTAGTTCATTTCCTTGTTTAGCTAAAGAGGCAGCTTTCATGCTGGATTCTTTTGTGATTTGAGAAATTTGGGCATTGCATCAAGGTCTTCGTTGCTTCCTACATCTCGTTAGTTCTAGCTCGGACTTTCCATAGTTTGGATTTCGCATAAGTCCCACCAATTTCATCTGTACAAATAGGTTGTCCCTTAGATAAGACATGATATCTAATTTAGTCACACTATTAAACAATTTTTTTTCCTCGTAATCCATATGGACCAGAGAAATTATGCTCTAATGATATTCCATAGTAATATATTGTAAGATTTAGGAGCAACCCCAAGCAAAATATATTGCTAGGATAGGGGGCCTTGAAGACCAGTGAAACACACAAATGAAGAAAAGAGATGGCTTCCCTATTACAAACACAATTTAAAAAAGGTGGGCATAAAATATCTAAACCTAGAATATGGTAGGAATTCCTCTTTTTGCATTATTAAAAATATGCATAATATTAAGATATATTTTTTTCTAGAAAATTTACCATAGCTTCACTGCAATTACTGAGAATATTCATTTTTCTATTTAAATGAAAACTTGTAATGAAAATATGATAGAAACTTCTTTTTAAACTAAAATTAGATTTTTGCATACATAGCATAATTATAATCATAATTATAAACATAATTATGATTAATTCTCTAGATTAGACTAAAATAATCATTCCTCATTTCTAAAACTTTTAGCATAACCTTCCTTCTTTCAATTTATGATGTATTTATATAATTTTTCCATACCATAAACAAGATTAAAAGAATTAATATTTCTTTTTCCTAGATCAAAAATACAGATTTGTTACCCTTGATTTAATGTAATTTCTAGTAAAATTATGCTAATAAATTTATGGTAATCATCATCTTGCATTTACCCCTTGGTTAATGCCTGCAAATCACACACAAATTCAAGATTATTCACAGCCAGCTCTACCATAACGCTTATAGATCCCATCACCAAATCCCATTTTTGAAGCTTTCGAGTTAGTCCATATGGCTTGTATAGAACTAGCTAGAGAAGGAAAGATTTTTTTCCTGAATAAGTGGGGATCTCAAGTGTGTGAACCTATAGTCTCATTGGCTCATGTCCTAAAGTAGGTTCCATTTGGCATTTAGCGTATAGTGAACTGGGGTATTGACCAAGCTATCAGGGTGGGATAGGGAGCAAGCCTGGTTGGCCACTCTAAGAGATGGCTTTATGATTCTCTTACTACTCAGTTGAAAGAGAGGAGGGAGAGATGTAGGTCCCATCGACTAAGGATGATGTGAGAATTAGTTGTGAGTCTTTCTAAGAGGGACTCTATAGGTTTCTTGTAAATCTCTTGTGGATTTCCACCTTCTACAGCTATTGTTCCATAGGTTCATCCATAGGTAGTAGGCTTGTTTCAAATCACTTCCCTCTAAAGTCTCCAAGAAGTAGGCTTGTTTCATATCACTTTCCTCTACATATTCTCCAAGAAGAACTGAGAGCATCTTCCTTCATGATGATGACCTTCTGTAATAGAGTTGGGGGAGGAGGATGAGTTCTCCTTTCCTTTCCACCGGCCAGATCACATCTGTAACTAGGCCACACGGAGTACTTTCCCTTTGATCCTCAACTACAGAAGCCTTCCTAGGATTGGAAGGTTTCTCGTGAGAGGTGGACGGCCCTGCCAGGGGGGCATGACTGGGAAAACTCCACGTGCAGGCAGAGGAGGTTGGAGAGGAGAAGGGTGGCAGCACAATGACAGGGTGAACAGATGGGCGGAATGGCGAGTATAGCAAGGACGTTTAATTTTTTCATAAGAAAGCTTTCCAACCTTTGTACATTTCTTACGTATAAACTTATGAAACGTAGAGTCTAGAGGTCCTCTACATGTGGCAATGATAAATGAAAGGACATGACCAAGCATGAAGGGGCGCGACACGGCAAATGGCCAACGGCATTACAGAAGCTTTTGTTTTACGCTTTTGTTGTTGCAGCAAGGCCTGATGGCCATCACCAGGAGCAATTAAAGCGTCATCAAATCAAGCTTCAGCGGTAGCGACGAATTGCACAACGTTATCAACATCCACAACCTGCAGGTGATAAATCTTGAGCAGTGAGCACCATAGACAAGTTTCCAACCCAATCAGGTTTTGACTCTCATTCAATATTTTCTTTTGGCTTGTGCGGTAAGAGAGACCGAGCGAGAGAGAGAGACAGAGAGGGGGAGGGGAGAGATCGAGTTGTGGATAAGGTCCAAGAAGACGGCAAAGATTGAACGACCATGGAGAATGGTATCTACAAGCTCTCTGCACTCTCCTCCTCATTGACAGGTTCTCAGGTCGGAGATCTGGGGCACTTTGCTCGCTTGAGACGAGTTCGCGCATATGTAACGCGTAGCCCTGGCCGGACACGATGATCCCCCCCGACGTAGTTGGATGTAACCGGAATTGACCCGGTGGAAGGATGCATTAGCACAGTGGTCACGGACGCAAATGTCTCTATTCATAGCTAGGCTTTCGATACCGCCACCATGTCCATGGCTGGGCCGACGACACCGCCACCTTGGGGAGCCGTTGTTGGTTGGGCCTACGACACCGCCACCTTGGGGAGCCCTTGTTGGTTGGGATCAGGAACTGTTTTGTTTTCGGCATTAAGTTCCATGCGTAGCAGAGTTGATTTTTGACGGACAAGTTTCTCCTTTCAAAGTGAAGGGTTGCCTACAGAAGACAAACCTTTCTTCACCACTCGGTGTATTTTGTGTGTGACAGAACATGGTGCTACTGAACAAGTTAGAGCTTAGAAATGGTGTGGATGAGGTGCTATGTTCAAACCCTTATTGGTCGAGCAGTGTGCAAGTGTACACTAGCTTTTTAGTGCGTGATGGGTGGTCAACTTGGATCTTTTTAAAAGAACGACTCTACCAACTGGGATGATATTATCCCCAACACGGTAGGGTTCAGCATGGTGCCCACTGATGAATCAGTGATGATGATACTTATCCTCAGCGTAGGAAGCTTCAACATGGTAATGTAGGTGGACCGTGGCAGGCTGCAGCGATGCTGCCATGAAGTGCATTGTAGTTGAATCTGCAAGTTTTGATTTTGTTTGCCCCAACACCAATGCTCACATAACCCAGTTTGTAGTGTAATTTTTTCGGTGGAAATTTAAAAATCTCACTTGGAATTTGGCATTGTCTTTAATTTTAAGGATGAAATTTACAAGTTTTAGTTATAAATCCCAGAATTAGTATGGTTTTTAGAGATTTTTACATCTAAATCCCATGTAGGTTTTAGCATTGCCTTTAATTTTAAAGGTTGATTTTTTTTTCGAGCACTGCCTGGCACACTATTTTTTTTCAAGCACTGCCTGGCACACTATTTTTTAAGCCTACACAGTGAGGGCCCAGTAGAGCCTCCACTTAATTCACGCTATTTAATGAAGGCACTAGGATTGGCCGATTGGGAGGGGATGTGGAGAGCTTTTGTTGCTAGGATAAGGTAAAAGCTTGGAATAAAAGCTTTGGATCCAGTTAGATTCTTCTAGTAAGACTAAAAGAACATCCCTGTGTCAAATCTAACCAGCCCTATAGTAGACTACCAATTAGGTATCTTGATCTAGATTAGTGTCACAAAAAAACCATCCTTTAGTGTATTTTTTATGGCTCATATATTGAGAAAAAATGGTTGTACTTTTGTCTATCCTTGAATTTAAAGAGTCACAATTATGAAGTTTGAAGATCAACCTTTGTATTTTTTCAATGAAAACGGGTTGAGCTTGAAGGTCGTCCTTTTTTTCATTGGTTTGCGAAAAAGTTTATTTTTGACACTGATCTAGATGCTAGCTAGAGTTAAAACTTAAGCCAGTGAAGCAGAGAGACACTGCGTGAACTAGTTGGCTACTCGAGTCTCATCGATTTCTCTCCGGTTGAATTGGTGGCGACTAACCCCGATCCCACCATGTGAACATAGGAAAAAAAGGACAAGCTTGAAGCACCTCAATCTTCGAAAGGATTTAAAGTTTAGCTTCAACAATGCTTGTAGCCTCTCCTTGCACCTCTATTTATATACATATATAAGGACATTGTGGACCTACACACATCAAAGTTGTTTCGCAAATTGCATAAGGTGAAAGTACGGGTAGTTCCCCCCATATGCATATAGCTTTGTCGGTTTTTTTTTTGAGGAAAATCATGATGTGCTACGCATCTATGGTTCCATTAGGAATTTGCGACCTGCAATGTGAAAATCAAGGGAACATATGTAACAGGCCCAAAACATGGCTCCTAGACATCAAGTCACAAGGTGACCCATCATGCCCATCTCACCTTGCATCTTGGTTTTGTCGACCTATTGAGTGTGTTATTGAGCATTTTTCCTTGTCCAGTCACACCTATTTCAAATCTCCTCGGGTCGGCTCTATAGCAAAGGTAGGCTTGGGTCATTCCCTCCATCTTAGTTCCATGATCCCTTTGGCCCAGCCTTATTGGCCCATCGATTCAACATAGCTCATCGTCTTGTAGCTTCACTGTTTCCACCATTTTTTCTTTTGTCGATTTTATTTCTGCTCGGCACTTTGCTGTCAAGATGGGGAGGGCATCCCACGACACGCGGCACCTTGTAACCTCACTACCACTTGGGAGGCCTCACGAGCCTACCTGGTGTGAGTGAATTACTAAGTGTTCTTAGGTATGAGTCCATGCTATGCCTTCTATGCCTTTCCTAATTTTCACTTCATCCCTATATAGATGCAATAAGCTCGATATGATCTAGGATCCAAAGCTTGAAGGATCCTGAATAGAAATCCCAACTCTCCCAAACCTAACAATGTACAAATGCTACTTGTCTCTAATTAGAATTTTGGGGTCACCCTACTCAGTGGTGAAAGAAACGGCAAGGGGGTGATCCTTAGTAATTTTGAAGTCCCACATCTCTGCGCTCTTCGAGATTCTCTGTGTTGAAAGTAGTGGAAGAGCTCATCTTTGGGTGTGACCTTATGAGGATAACATCAGGTGCAAACGTGAGGGATTTCAACTCTACTCTATTTTCTTGAGTGTGACTTGGTTGAATGCTAACAAGCGTGCAATTTTGTGCAAGTGGAATTAGGTGTATAGAAGGGGTGTAGTGTTTAGCTAGCTTGGTATAGGAATTAGGTAGTGGAGGGTGTGCTCTGCAAAAGGTGGATGATTTTATCAATGTATCACGCAACAACTACAACTAATAGTGTGAATTCAGACACTTGAAGGTGCAACCTTTTTTACAAGTTGGTCTATATGGTCAAGGGAAGTTCCTGAGTCGTCGTCAAAACATTTTGAATGAAAACCCATATAGCTTCACAATGTTAGTCCTTTATTGACCAAGCACGAGTGAAGCATAAGCTCTAAGTAGAAGTGTTTTTTCTTTACAATGAATGAGCAACGAACACGTCTTATAATGACACGATAATCCATGTAAGTGTCTCTTGCATATAATTCTTCATATATGTAGACCATAGCTTTACGAAGGCATTAGTAAGGAGAATAAATATTATGGGTATACAGTGTACACAATACTAAAAGTGTGAAAGAGTAGGAATGAACTAATATGTCATGGCCAGTTTGTAAACAATAGTAAACAATATAGCTAGACTAATCCCACAAGCTAGTTACTTGACCAATTGGCATTTTCAAACTTAATCTAATGTATTTTAGAAATGAGTAGAATTAAAAAATTGATGTCCCGTTTGACCTTTAATTAGCTTTATGGTCTACAATATTACCCCTTAAATATCTTACTAATGGGAAAGCGCGAAGGATTCCATGAAAGTTGTTGAAAGTTAATGAACTACTCTGTTTTTTAAATGCCTACATATTATTTGTTAACTTTGTTTTTTAAATGCCTACATATTATTTGTTAACTTTGTTTTTATAACCTGGTAAGCTTATCGCTATTGATCATTAGCCTAATGCTGCTGCTGCAGGCCTGTTGCCGGGTGGCTCGATCGATCATGATGCGCTTGGGCAAGATCCGCGTACCCGTGGTTTCCGTCCATGCATTGCCGACGGAGCCGTGCAAACTTATGCATAATGGCAGCATAACGGTAGGCGTATTCTCAGAACCGGTTGAGATAGCTACTTATAACCTGGGTTACATATACACAGTGTCCCTACACGACAGGGAAGGTCCGGCTGTCGCTCCAGAGGCGACGAAGCCGATCGCTGCCTTGATGCCGCTGCATCCATCGGCAATTGAGAGGATTACTAAGGATCTTATCGACTCCAATGGGGGCATAATAGAGTTTGTAATTGGCTGGCCGGATACAAAAAGCGCTATAGAACGGCAACGTCGAATCGTATGGCTGGAGCGCACCAATGTTCAGATATGCCCATGGTTTGAAATACTACTGATTGGCAATAGGTACGCTGAAGCTGCCTGTACGTGGCGTCAACTTGCTCACGTGTTGCTGACTCGAAAGCTCTTTCCATGGAATGAGGAGGAGCTAGCGCATGAGGTGCAATGGCTGGTTGCTCACATTATAGAAATCCTGCAAGGCGACCTGCAATTATTCGATGCCGCCGCCGCAGAGGTGCGCGGCGGACTTACGGACGAGAGTGAAAAGCCCGTGATTATTCGTATTAAAAACATTTTAGAGGGTGTGCGGTCACATGACGATACCCCTGCGATCAAATGTGCACTGCTTGATCTTATTATACAAATTTTAGACAGCCTGCTTCGTGGCCCGCCCGATGCCTCCTTTAATGGCCTTGCGCTAGTCGATCCGAATGCATACAAAAAGAAGGTGGTGCGCCATGCTTCCCATATGATGGAAGCGGTGATGGGCATTATAGACCTTATCAATAGCGTGCGGCTCGGCAATGCTGCCGCCCACGAGTTCGCTGAAATAGAAAGGCAGATCCTGCTCGCGGTGCAGCGGGAAAATATACGGCCTTTGCAAATTTCATTACAGGAACAACAACAGCACGTCGAATTGATCAACGATGCTCTGCTTTTCATTAATGAATCAACTGGCTACAAATCAAGAATCGATAATCCTCAAGAGAACGCTCAAGCAAATACAGAGGCCGGTGAAGGATCCGCTTACGCAGGTGCCGAAGATCGCCGCCCCCGCCGCGACGATCACTCCGTTCAGCAGCTAGATGTGTTCGGCGACGATTATTTAGATTCAGAAGCACGACTGCTACGGCCAGTCGAAATGGGCGGGGATCATATTGAGCATAATGCAACCAAGGCTAGTATAGGATTAACAAACCCAGTCGCGGAAGAGCGCCACAATCACTCCATTCAGCAGGTAGATGTCGGCGCCGATTGTTTAGATTCAGAAGCACGACTGCTACGGCCACCAGTCGAAATGGCTTGTGGCATAGACAATCCGGAAGGTCATATTGAGCAGCAGAATGCTACCGAGGCTAGTGAAGGATCAACAAACTCAGTCGCCGTAGAGCCCCGCCCGCGCCGCGACGATCACTCCATTCAGCAGGTACATGTTGTCGGCGCCGATTATTTAGATTCAGAAACACGACTGCTACGACCACCAGTCCAAATGAGCGGTGACATAGAGAATTACGAGGATCATATTGAGGAGCATAATGCTACCGATGCTAGTGCAGGATCAACAAACACAGTCACCGAAGAGCGTAGCCATCGTTTCACTCAGAATGTTGCCGGCGCCGATTATCCAGATTCAAACGCACCACCGCTAAAGCAATCAGCGAAAATGCCTGCCGCCATAGGGTCATCTGAGATCTCAAAGAAGGATGAGGATCATACACAGGAGGATAATGTTACCAGAAAGGGGAAAGGGAAGGCAAAGGCCAGAAGTGAGCCAGCAGAGAGATCACAAATCCAAAGGCTAGAAGAGAAGGACAAGCGGCAGCATCAGGCGCAGAGCCTTAACGACGATGCAGGCCCGTCGGGCCGTCGTCAAGAGAAGGCCCCATCAAAGGTGGCGCAAGCTCGAGCTGGGAAACAACGTCAAAATCGCGTCACTGAGGCTGGCCAAAAGGACCGGGCTGAGCGCCAGCAGGAGCCGGCCGCGGGCCAAAAGGTTGCTTCTAATGCCACTGGGGCTGGCCAAAAGAAGCCGGCTGGTTCGCATACCACTGAGGCGCGCCAAAAGAAGCCGGCTGGTTCGCATACCACTGAGGTGCGCCAAAAGAAGCTGGCTGCGAATCCTTCTCACGCTAAGCTGCAGAGTACTGCTGCCAGCGGTTCTCACACTTCTGGGACCGGCGCTGCCACAAGCTGCGCCCAAGAGGAGGCTGAGGAGAGCGTAATAAAGAAACGCAAATGGAGACGCCGCAACTGCAATCCGTCCAACAAAAAAAAAAATACAAAGCAAGCAGTGAAGGACTGGAAATGCTGGAGATTCTTCCGCCCCCACTTAGCTCCCTTCTTGCTCGGGTTTATGTTTGTGTTTATCGCCATCGTAGTGTTGATCACTTGGTTTCTTCCTCCGCGCACGAAGCACAGTCCCTAATTAATCTCTGTAGGTTTCATTAAGCAGTTACGTAAGGTTGCCAACGTTGGTGCTGCACGATTCCCCTACTGCGAAATGTAGTGTACCTCCTCTTTCCAATGAGCAATAATTAGCTACCATTTTTTTGAGAAATTCATTAGGATTAATTATTAATGCTTCATCAATATCAATATCACTGTAGCCTTTCTTTTGTGAGAAATTCATTGGGATTAATTATTAATGCTTCATCAATATCAGTATCACTCTAGCCTTTCTTTTGTGAGAAATTCATTGGGATTAATTATTAATGCTTCATCAATATCAATATTACTCCAACCTACTAATAATACAGACAGAGTCACGATGGGTCCTTCCAATGGTGAGACACACAGAGAGGGAACTCCCCACGTTATTCTGGGGGGAGAGAGACAAACAAGGACACTCTCCCAGTAGCGAGAGAGAGAGAGAGAGAGCTCGTCTCCGCCAGCAGAACGAGGAGACACATGTAGACCGCTGATCTGCCCTAATCCATGGCCCTGCATTTGCATGAGATAGAGTAGAATCGAAGGCCCTGCATATGCCTGAGGCAGAGAAGAGAGAGAGCGAGCATGCATTAGCACGCACATTGTGGTAGCGTGTGCCAATGATTTCAACCGAATCCGATGAGTTCTCTTTATGGTGGCACCATAAATCATGATCATGACCCATAGCGTTGCAACCCTCCCCTTCCTTACACACAAACACAGAGAGAGAGAGAACAAGAAAGAAAAGCAATTTATATTTACTTTAAATCAACATAGCTACAAAGATCTAAGGATCAAATACATTGTCATCGTTGGCCATTTATATATATTTATATATTGAGTACTGCATACACATCACACATGAGACACAGAGAGAGCCTTTTGGTTCTAACATTATAACACTCATTATCTCCATATATCCTTTAAAATAAGAGCAAATAATAAGCCTTTAAAGAAAAAGATACATTTATTTTTAATAAAATAGATTGCTTTACCATGCATTCTCTTCATTAATTTGCCAATTGGTTTTTGCTCCTGTACATCACACACTATTCATAGTTTGTCCAATGCTCTTGTGTATGAAAAAAATGATCAACACCAAAAGTGTTCAAGAGTGGCTCCTTAAGCTTTGGTGCTTGAGATACTCTCCATCGCATTATATCTAACGAACTTTGCAAGCTATTCTCTCCAAGTAATGAAGTTGAGCTTGCCCAAATGCTTGTCACTGTCTTAAAATTTGGCAAATATTTGGAAAGGTGGTACCACCTTATTGAACTTGTGTGTGTGTGTGGAGGAGAGAGAGAGAGAGAGAGAGAGAGAATATGGTGCTATTCGACTTCTCCACCGACTTTGAAAAGACATTTGTAACGATATGAAAAAAGAGCATCTGTAAGTAGTCCAGGTACGCCAATAATAGTATAGAGTGTGGAAAATTATAATGTACTTAATAATTGACACCTTCAAAATATCGATCATGAATTTTTACAAAATAATAAGATTTTGTTAAAAAATCGATAACCTTTGGTAAGAAAACTTAAATTAATGTAAACAAACTAAAATACTACAAGAGAACAAGGATGTACTAGTGGCTCTATCATCGCATATATAACGAGATGTCAGGCCTCATTTTACTAGTACGATCGCTGGTAAAAGCCCTAGTAGGAGCGTTGAATACTTGTGATATAATTTTTTTGGTAGGAGCACCGAATACCAGCAAAAAAGTTAAAAAAATAAAAAAAATGAATGGAGATTGAAAAATGCTCCACTTTTGCTTTTTACAGTATGATGTTCTAAGCTACAGATCTAACTTACGTCTATTTTAAGATGGGCATAGCTTGAAATCACATTTTGCATGAACAAGCAACCAAAAGCAAAGTATGAGGCATTTTTCATGCTCTATATAGATAATTAATACAACATTGCACTACAGTTGTGATCCACACTTACATAGGCTTGGTCATCCACACATATGTCAACATGGGATATGGATGTGGGAATGGGTGTAGACATGGATGCTTAACGGTTTGATACTGAACTAAATCTATGCAAATGCTCCTTGATTGAGCATAAAGTACGCATGGCTTGCATGGATACTAGTAGTTGAATAGTGACAATGGAAGCCATGTATGCTTTATGCCCACCAATCGAAGAGCGTAAATGCTTGTTGATTAGACATAAAGCGTCCAATCATGAAGCATTTACACCATGTATGCTTTATGCCCACCAGTTGAAGAGCGAAAATGCTTGCTGATTGGATGTAAAGCATCCATGGCTTGCATGGACGCATAGCATCCATGGTTAGCATGGATGTTAGAGTTGAGTATCGTAAAGCATCCATGGCTTGTGTAGATGCTAGTTGAGTAGCATGTATGCAAGCCTTGATGCTTTACATCTAATCAATAAGCATTTACACTTTGCCGATTATCGGGCATAAAAAAGCATCCATGACACTTTATGCCTGATCAACAAACATGAGACAAGCATTTACATTCTTCAATTGACTAGCATGTATGCAAGATATTAACACTTTATACTAAACTGGAGAGTGTTTATGCACATTGATTGGGCCTACATAGTAAGAGGTCTATGCTTCTATGCAAGACTAGGGTTATGAGATGGTTTGATGCATTTTTCTTATACGTAGGCATAGCTATGCATAAGCCTACTCATAGACATGGCTATCCATAGCCTACGTATGGTCATGCCTATGCACAAGTTGCATATGTATTTTTTACCCATTATCCCTCTTTGAGGAAAAACTGTCACATGCAAGACTATGCATGGGCCACTTGGCCTCCTTTAATTGGAATAAAACAACAAACTAGGGAAAAGTATGCAATGATTACCTCACAAACACATAATTTGTATCTTGTTGCTTAATTCGGATTTAGGCTTTTGTCAATTTTATGCACACATGCACAAACACCACACAAACAAGTAGGTGGGTGAGACACAAGACCTAGTAAGACAAACTTTCACATGTAGAACTATTTATGGGCCACTGGCCCTACTTTGAATGGAACAAAACGACAAACTAGGCATAAGCATGTAATGCTTACCTCACAAACAAATAATTTGTAGCTTGTCACTTGATTTGGAGGTAGTCATTTGTTGATTTTCTTCACACACGCACAAACACCACACAAACAAGTAGGTGGGTGAGACACAAGATCTCGTAAGTGCTAAGTGCTAAGATGCTATGCAAGGCTATGCTTCATAGCTCATGTTAAGAGATTATGCTCATTTCTAAGAGGCATGCAAGATACTAAGCAAGAGGCTATGTATAGTGCTATGCAAGAGGCTATACATAGTAGTAATCTTGAGGGTTTTACTTAGAAAAAAATGTGACTATCATGTGCATTCAGAAGAAGGACATTTTTAAGTCATGTTTTTTACACAAATATTTTTACTTATAGTTTGTAAAGAAAAAGGGTGCATTCTTATCGTGGAAAATTCACCAGATAAGGGATTTTAAATATAGTTCTTGAATGCACATGGTATACATGGTTTTCATATGGTGAACCCCTTGAGGTAGTAACCTAAGCAAGCAAATAGACATGGAAAAAGCAAGCAATTAAATGGCATATGTATGCACTTTGAACATTAAAAAAATAATTATTAAATAGATTAAGCACAAAACTAGTGGAGTTACCTTTTTGAAGGAGGGAGGAAATAGCTACAAAAGAAGGAAATAAAAAAAACAAAAAGAAAGGATAGCTTAATCTACCATATACATAAAACCCTATAGCTAATCCAAATTATATATGTAGAATGATATTGATTAAGAAACCCTAAATTGATTAAGCACATGGTTAGTGAACATACCTTCATCATTGAGGGAGGAGAAACAAAACAAAAAAAAAGGTTATTTCCTTCTACGCTTTTAGAAAAGACCTAATATATAATCCTACATACATGAATGCACTAATCCTTATTAAGATCACTTTAATGATGAATAATAAACCTAATCATAAGAGATGTGGATAAGAGATTAGTGTATTACAAAGAAAGTTAGAGGAATAAGCATGAGGGAGGAAACAAGAGGGAGATGTAAGAGAGAAAGGGGGAGGGGAGAGAGAGAGAGAGAGAGGGGGGGGAGAAGAGGTTGAGAAGGGAGAAAGATAAGAGAGAGAAAGGGAGAAGAGGTTGTGAAGGGGAGAAAGATGAGAGAGAGAGAGAGAGAGAGAGAGAGAGAGAGAAGAGGTTGAGAAGGGGAGAAAGAGGGAGATGGAAAGAGAGAGAGAGGGAGTAGAGGTTGAGAAGGGGAGAAAGAGAGAGATGGAAGAGAGAGAGAGAGAGAGAGAGAGATGAAAAAGAGATTGAGAAGGTGAGAAGGAGAGAGAGGAGGGAAATCCGGAAGAGGCGAGGTAGAAAACATGTTTCAAATGCGGCCCATTTTTCTTTGCAAAAAAGTTCCCAAAAAAAGTGTTGGTACGAGCACTAGTAGGGGCACGGGATACTAGCAAAATTACCAATGATCGATATTCATTAGAAAACCATTAGTAACTTGCACTGGTACACCTTGATTCTCTTGTAGCGAAAGTAAAGACAACCACTTTTTAATACCAAAGCTGAGAGTTATGGTAAATGTAGATTTTCCAAGTCTCTCAGTGCTAAGATCGTACCCAAACATGCTCCGATGGGGACCAAACTTTGCAAGCCTGTGGGAGGAACCCACCCGATTATTCTCGCAAAGTTTGGTCCCCATGGAAGCATGGTTGGATTAGCAATTAGCCCCCAGTAAGGATTTTTGAAGTCTCTTGGTGCTTAAGAGACCACGGAAAATTCTAGTCCTACCCATACCATCGTACCCAAACGTGCTCAGATGGGGATCAAACTTTGCAAGCATGTGGGGGGCACCAACCCCAACATGATTGCAAAGTATGGTCCCCACCATCGGAGCATGTTTGGGTTAGTGATTAGCACCCAATGCAGATTTTTCAAGTCTCTCGGTGCTTAAGAGGCCACAAAAAATCTAGCTCTTTCCCATACCATCATACGCAAACATGTTTCGATGGGGACTAAACCTTGCAAGCATGAGGGGGGGACCCACCCCTGCATGCTTTGAGAAGTTTGGTCCCCATCGGAGCATATTTGAGTTAGGAATTAGCGCCTAGTGCGGATTTGTCAAGTCTCTCGGTGCTTGAGAGGCCATGGAAAATCCCGCTCTTTCCCATACCATCGTACCCAAAAATGCTCCGTTGGGGACCAAACTTTGCAAGCATTTGGGGGGGATCCACCCCCACATGCTTGCAAATGATTCTCCCCATGGGAGCATGTTTGGGTTAGTGATTAGCGCCCAATGTGGATTTTTCAAGTCTCTCCGTGCCATAGAAAATCCCGCTCTTTCGCATATCGTCGTACCCAAACATGCTTCGATGGGGACCTAACTTTGCAAGCATGTGGGGGGACCCACCCCCAGATGCTTGCAAAGTTTGGTCCCGATCGGAGCATTTTTTGGGTTAGCCCAGAGCGAATTTTTCAAGTCTCTTGGTGCTTGAGAGACCATGGAAAATCCCGCTCTTTCCCATACCATCATACCCAAACATGCTTTGATGCGGACCAAACTTTGCAAGCATGTTGGGGGGACCCACACACACATTCTTGCAAAGTTTGGTCCCCATTGGAGCATGTTTGGGTTAGTGATTAGTGCCCCGTGTGGATTCTTCAAGTCTCTCGGTGCTTAAGAGGACATAGAAAATCTCGTTTTTTCCCATTCCATCATATCCAAACATGCTTCGATCGGCACCAAACTTTGCAAGCATGCGGGGGGACCCACCTCCACATGCTTGGGAAGTTTAGTCCCCCATCGGAGCATGTTTGGGTTAGTGATTAGTGCCCAATACAGATTTTTCAAATCTCTTGGTGCTTAAGAGGCCATTGAAAATCCAGCTCTTTCCAATACCATCGTACCCAAACATGCTCTAGTGGTGGGGGACCAAACTTTGCAAGCATGTGGGGGGGACCCACCTCTACATGAATGAATAGTTTGGTCCTCCCCATTGGAGCATGTTTGGGTTAGCAATTAGCGCCTGGTGAGGATTTTTCCAGTCTCTTGGTGATTAAGAGGCCATAGAAAATCCCGGTCTTTCCCATACCATCGTACCCAAACATGCTAAAATGGGGACCAAACTTTGCAAGCATGTGGGGGAGACCACCCCCACATGCTTGCAAAGTTTGATTCCCATCGGAGCATTTTTGGTTAGTAATTAGTCCCGAGTGTAGATTTTTCAAGTCTCTTGGTGCTTAAGAGGCCAAGGAAAATCTCGATCTTTCCCATACCATCGTACCCAAACATGCTCCGATGGGGACCAAACTTTGCAAGCATGTGGGAGAACCCACTCCCACATGGTTGCAAAGTTTCGTCACCATCGGAGCATGTTTGGGTTAGTAATTAGCGCTTAGTGTGGATTTTTCAAGTCTCTTTGTGCTTAAGAGGCCATGGAAAATCCTGGTCTGCCCAATACCATCATACCCAAACATGCTCCGATGGGGACCAAAATTTGCAAACATGCGGGGGGACCTACCCCCACATGCTTTGCAAAGTTTGGTCCCCATTGGAGTATGTTTACATTAGCAATTAGCGCCTAGTGCAGATTTTTCAAGTCTCTCGGTGGTTGAGAGGCCATGGAAAATCTCGCTCTTTCCCATACCATCGTACCCAAACATGCTCCCATGGGGACCGAACTTTCCAAGAATGTGCGAGGGACCCACCCCCACATGCTTGAAAAGTTTAGTCCCCATCGGAGCATGTTTGATTTAGCAATTAACACCCAGTGTGGATTATTGAGGTCTTTTAGTGCTTAAGAGGCCATGAAAAATCCTGGTCTTCCCCATACCATCGTACCCAAACATGCTTCAATGGGGACAAAGCTTTGCAAGCATGTGGGGGGGACCTAGCCCCACATGATTTTTAAGTTTGGGCACTATCGAAGCATGTTTAGGTTAGTAATTAGCACCCACTGCAGATTTTTCAAGTCTCTTGGTCTTAAGAGGAGGCCATGGAAAATCTGGTCTTCCCCATACCATCCTACACCCAAAGATGGTCCAATGGGGACAAAGCTTTGCAAGCATGTGGGGGGGACCCATCCCACGTACTTGCAAAGCTTGGTCACCATCGAAGCGTCTTTGGGTCAGCAATTAGCGCCCAGTGCGGATTTTTTAAGTCTCTTGGTGCTTGAGAGGCCATGGAAAATCATGGGCTTCCCCATATGATCGTACCCAACCATGCTCCGATGGAGACCAAACTTTGCAAGCATGTGGGGGGCTACCCACCCCCACATGTTTACAAAGTTTTCTCCCTATCGGAGCATGTTTGGGTTAGTGGTTAGCACCCAGTGTGGATTTTTCAAGTCTCTTGATGCTTAACTGGCCATAGAAAATCCCGCTCTTTCCCATACCATCAAACCCAAACATGCTTCGATGGGGACCTAACTTTGCAAACATGCGGGGGGACCCACTCGGACCATGCTTGTGTTAGCAATTAGCGCCTAGAGCCGATGTTTCAAGTCTCTTGGTGCTTGAGAGGCCATGCAAAATTTCGCTCTTTGCCATACCATCGTACCTAAACATGCTCCGCTCTAGGGACAAACATTGCAAGCATGTGGGGGGACCCACCTGTGCATGCTTCCAAAGTTTGGTCCCCATCGGAGCATGTTTGGGTTATCAATTAGCACCCAGTGAGGATTTTTCAAGTCTCTTGATGCTTAAGATGGAAAATCCTGGTGGTACCCATACCATCATACCCAAACATGCTCCGATGGGGACCAAACTTTGTAAGCATGTGGGGGGAACCCACCCGCACATGCTTGCAAAGTTTGGTCACCCTTGAAGCATGTTTGGGTTAGAAATTAGTGCCCAGTTAAAACTTTTCAAGTCTCTCGGTGCTTAAGAGGCCATAGAAAATCCCGCTCTTCTCCATACCATTGTACCCAAACATGCTCCGATGGGGAAGCAAGTGGGGGGGAGGACCCACCCTCACATGCTTGCAAAGTTTCCCATACCATCGTACCCAACCATGCTCTGATGGGGACTAAACTATCCAAGCATGTGGGGGGGGGACCCTCCCTTGCATGCTTGGAAAGTTTAGTCCCCATCGAAGCATGTTTGGGTTAGTGATTAGCGCCCAGTGCAGATTTTTCAAGTCTCTCGGTGCTTAAAAGGCCATAGAAAATCCAGCTCTTTCCCATACCATCATACCCAAACATGTTCCAATGGGGACCAAACTTTGCAAGCATGCGGGAGGACCCACCCCCACATTCTCGCGAAGTTTGGTCCCCATCAGAGCATGTTTGGGTTAGGTTTTAGCGCCGCCCAGCATGCAGATTTTTCAAGTCTCTCGGTGCTTAAGAGGAGATAGAAAATCCCGCTCTTTCCCATACCATTGTACCCAAACATGCTCCGATGGGGACCAAAATTTGCAAGCATGCAAGGGGGGGACCCACCCCCACATGCTTGAAAATTTTGGTCCCCATCGGAGCATGTTTCAACTAGCAATTAGCGCCCAGTGTGGATTTTTCAAGTCTCTTGGTGCTTAAGAGGCCATGGAAAATCCTAGTCTTCCCCATACCATTGCACCAAAACATGCTCTAATAGGGACCAAGCTTTCCCAGCATGTGGGGGGGGACCCAACCCCACATGCTTACAAAGCTTGGTCACACTATCGAGGCATGTTTACGTTAGTAATTATCGCTGAATGCAGATTTTTCAAGTCTCTTGGTGCTTAAGGGCCATAGAAAATCCTGGTCTTTCCCATACCATTGTACCGAGACATGGTCCAATGGGGACCATGTCTCGGTACGGGGGGGGCACCCCCACATACTTGCAAAATTTGGTCACCATTGGAGCATGTTTAGGTTAGCAATTAGCGCCTAGTGTGCATTTTTCAAGTCTCTTAGTGTTTGAGAGGCCATGGAAAATCTTGGTCTTCCCCATATACGATCATACCCAAAACATGCTCCGACGGGCACCAAACTTTGCAAGCATGTGGGGGACACCCACCCCCATCATCTGCGTAAAACATTTTCTTACCCCATCCAAGTCTCTCAATGCTTAAGAGTCCATAGAAAATCCCGCTCTTTTGCATACCATTGTACCCAAATATGCTTCGATGGTGACCTAACTTTTTTGCAAGCATGCGGGGGGGACCCACCCGGAGATGCTTGCAAAGTTTGGACCCCATCGGAGCATGTTTGGATTAGCAATTAGCGTTCAGAGCGGATTTTTCAAGTCTCTTGGATTATCCCATTCTTTCCCATACCATCGTACCCGTACAGGCTCTGATGTGGACAAAACTTTGCAAGCATGGGGGGACCCACCTACATATTCTTGCAAAGTTTTGTTCCCATCGGAGCATGTTTGTGTTGGCAATTAGGGCTTAGTGAGTATTTTTTAAGTCTCTTGCTACTTAAGAGCCCATGGAAAATCGTGGTCCTATCCATACCACCATGGAAAATCCCGCTCTTTCCCATACCATCGTACCCAAACATGCTCCCATGGGGACGGAACTTTCCAAGCATGTGCGAGGGACCCACCCCCACATGCTTGAAAAGTTTAGTCCCCATCGGAGCATGTTTGGGTTAGCAATTAACACCCAGTGTGGATTATTCAGGTCTTTTAGTGCTTAAGAGGCCATAAAAAATCTTGGTCTTCTCCATACCATCGTACCCAAACATGCTCCAATGGGGACAAAGCTTTGCAAGCATGTGGGGGGGACCTAGCCCCACATGCTTTTAAAGTTTGGGCACTATCGAAGCATGTTTAGGTTAGTAATTAGCACCCACTGCAGATTTTTCAAGTCTCTTGGTCTTAAGAGGAGGCCATGGAAAATCTGGTCTTCCCCATACCATCCTACACCCAAAGATGGTCCAATGGGGACAAAGCTTTGCAAGCATGTGGGGGGGACCCATCCCACGTACTTGCAAAGCTTGGTCACCATCGAAGCGTCTTTGGGTCAGCAATTAGCGCCTAGTGCGGATTTTTTAAGTCTCTTGGTGCTTGAGAGGCCATGGAAAATCATGGGCTTCCCCATATGATCGTACCCAACCATGCTCCGATGGAGACCAAACTTTGCAAGCATGTGGGGGGCTACCCACCCCCACATGTTTACAAAGTTTTCTCCCTATCGGAGCATGTTTGGGTTAGTGATTAGCACCTAGTGTGGATTTTTCAAGTCTCTTGATGCTTAACAGGCCATAGAAAATCCCGCTCTTTCCCATACCATCGAGCCCAAACATGCTTTGATGGGGACCTAACTTTGCAAACATGCGAGGGGGACCCACTCGGACCATGTTTGTGTTAGCAATTAGCGCCTAGAGCGGATGTTTCAAGTCTCTTGGTGCTTGAGAGGCCATGCAAAATTCCGCTCTTTGCAATACCATCGTACCCAAACATGTTTCGCTCTGGAGACAAACATTGCAAGCATGTGGGGGGACCCACCTGTGTATGCTTCCAAAGTTTGGTCCCCATCGGAGCATGTTTGGGTTATCAATTAGCACCCAGTGAGGATTTTTCAAGTCTCTTGATGCTTAAGAGGCCATAGAAAATCCTGGTGGTACCCATACCATCATACCCAAACATGCTCCGATGGGGACCAAACTTTGTAAGCATGTGGGGGGAACCCACCTGCACATGCTTGCAAAGTTTGGTCACCCTCAAAGCGTGTTTGGGTTAGAAATTAGCGCCCAGTTAAAATTTTTCAAGTCTCTCGGTTCTTAAGAAGCCATAGAAAATCCCGCTCTTCTCCATACCATTGTACCCAAACATGCTCCCAAACTCTGAAAGCAAGTGGGGGGAGGACCCACCCTCACATGCTTGCAAAGTTTCCCATACCATCGTACCCAACCATGCTCCGATGTGGGGACTAAACTATCCAAGCATGTGGGGGGGGGACCCTCCCCTGCATGCTTGGAAAGTTTAGTCCCCATCGAAGCATGTTTGGGTTAGTGATTAGCGCCCAGTGCAGATTTTTCAAGTCTCTCGGTGCTTAAAAGGCCATAGAAAATCCAGCTCTTTCCCATACCATCATACCCAAAGGTGTTCCGATGGGGACCAAACTTTGCAAGCATGCGGGAGGACCCACCCCCACATTCTTGCGAAGTTTGGTCCCCATCAGAGTATGTTTGGGTTAGGTTTTAGCGCCGCCCAACGTGCAGATTTTTCAAGTCTCTCGGTGCTTAAGAGGAGATAGAAAATCTCGCTCTTTCCCATACCATCGTACCCAAACATGCTCTGATGGGGACCAAAATTTGCAAGCATGCAAGGGGGGGACCCACCCCCCACATGCTTGAAAATTTTGGTCCCCATCGGAGCATGTTTCAACTAGCAACTAGCGCCCAGTGTGGATTTTTTAAGTCTCTTGGTGCTTAAGAGGCCATGGAAAATCCTGGTCTTCCCCATACCATTGCACCGAAACATGCTCTAATAGGGACCAAGCTTTCCCAACATGTGGGGGGGGACCCAACCCCACATGCTTACAAAGCTTGGTCACACTATCGAGGCATGTTTAGGTTAGTAATTATCGCTGAATGCAGATTTTTCAAGTCTCTTGGTGCTTAAGGGCCATAGAAAATCCTGGTCTACCATGTCTCGGTACAATGGTATGGGGAAGGCCAATGGGGACCAAACTTTGCAAGCACACCGCAGGGGGGGGCACCCCCACGTACTTGCAAAATTTGGTCACCATTGGAGCATGTTTAGGTTAGCAATTAGTGCCTAGTGTTCATTTTTCAAGTCTCTTAGTGTTTGAGAGGCCATGGAAAATCTTGGTCTTCCCCATACGATCATACCCAAAACATGCTCTGAGACGGGCACCAAACTTTGCAAGCATGTGGGGGACACCCACCCCCATCATCTGCGTAAAACATTTTCTTACCCCATCCAAGTCTCTCAATGCTTAAGAGTCCATAGAAAATCCCGCTCTTTCGCATACCATTGTACCCAAACATGCTTCGATGGTGACCTAACTTTGCAAGCATGCGGGAGGGACCCACTCGGAGATGCTTGCAAAGTTCGGACCCCATCGGAGCATGTTTGGATTGGCAATTAGCATTCAGAGCGGATTTTTCAAGTCTCTTGGATTATCCCATTCTTTCCCATACCATCGTACCCAAACATGCTCTGATGGGGACAAAACTTTGCAAGCATGGGGGGACCCACCTACATATTCTTGCAAAGTTTTGTTCCCATCGGAGCATGTTTGTGTTAGCAATTAGGGCTTAGTGAGTATTTTTTAAGTCTCTTGCTACTTAAGAGCCCATGGAAAATCGTGGTCCTACCCATACCATCGTGCTCCGATGGGGACCAAATTTTACAAGCATGTGGGGCGGACCCACCCCTACATGCTTGCAAAGTCTGGACACTGTCGAACATGTTTGGGTTGAAAATTAGCGCCCAGTGGAGATTTTTCAAGTCTCTTGGTGTTATATGCACATTATGTGTGCATATAATAGGAGGCTAACCCACATTAGGATTGTGAGCATGGGAGCATGGGAAAAGGCTATAGTGGAGCATTGGTTAACCTTAAGGGTTAAGTTTAGGGTTAGGCATCCAAGGGTCACACATGGGAAATGGAGAGTCAAGAGTCACTTGAGGGCCCTCCTATATAATAGGGGCATGGGGCACACTCAAGGGAGGCTTGGGAGGCCAAGGCTATGTTATCTTGAGGCTAGGTAATGTCATGCTCTCTTATGTAGAGGATCATAACTACTCACCTACCATTTCACACTATAGCTACATGCTATTGGATTGGAGTTATACCTCTTGATGGTATGGGACATCAAGGTAAAGGTATGATGTATTTCATTATAATTCATGTGTGCATCCCTTGGGCTCGGTCGAGTGGATGAGTTTATGCTTGATTTATGCATGTTTATGCATAATAATTATCTAGAGAGATCTTAGGGTTTTAACAGTGGTATCAGAGCAATCTCTATTTAACTGTTGTTATTGTTTTTTTCTTATTATATTTTTTAAAGTATATTTTAATATTTATTGAATAAAAATTATTATTTTATTGATTTATGTTGATGATCTGCACATGTATGGTCTCGATATGGCAATTGGAATGCGTGTTACTACTATTCAATGAACGAATCGACATTGCGGGGGAATTCCGTGAGTTTAATGCTATTTTTTATGGTTTAAAATAAGCATTAATGGAAATTTTTACAAAAATACCACATTTTTACTGTGGATATTTTTGGGAGAATGGATTCCCTAAATTTCTAGAATTTTTAGGGATTTTTTTTCTAAAATTTAAGAAAATTTTTGAGCATTTTTATGATTAAAAAATATATATTTTTATACATTTTTGTAGGTTTTTCCGCGGGTATGCGATCAAAATTCTACCGATTTTTTGCTGAAATGCAATAGGGGACAGTATATTGATGCATGGAATGCTCTCCCGTGTGCGTGGGACCCTCTTCGCCTCTCAAATCTGATTTTTCTCTTCTATTTTTCTCCCGCCCATGTGAACGCCTTTTAGTTGGCATAATTTGATTAATTTTTAATCATAATTAAATTTTAATTATGATTAATCAAAAAAGATTAATAAAAACGTTAATCAATCTCCTCTCTAACAGAGAAGAAGAGAGTGGTGAGAGAATGGAGTGGAGAAGATGGAGAGGAGAGAAGAGTGAGGAGAGAAGAGGAGAGGAGAATCAACCTCTCAAGCACCGAGAGACTTTGCAAGCATGCGCGGGGGGGACCCACCCCCACATGCTTACAAATTTTGGTCCCCATCCGAGCATGTTTGGGTTAGTAATTAGCACCCAGTGAGGCCTTTTCAAGTCTCTTGGTGCTTAAGAAGCCATGGAAAATCCTTATCCTACCCATACCATCGTACCCAAACATGCTCCGATGGGGACCAAACTTTGCAAGCATGATGGGGGGGACTAACCCCCATATGCTTGCAAAGTTTGGTCCCCATTGGAGCATGTTTGGGTTAGTGATTAGCGCCCAGTGCGGATTTCTCAAGTCTCCCGATGCTTAAGAGGCCATAGAAAGGCTATTCTACCAAGTGTACCATGGATAGTCTGCTTTAGAATGGCCATAGGGCCAGCATTTAAAGCACAATTTGTGATTACAAGAATGTTCCTAGGGCCAGTCTTTAATGGAAAATCTTGATGTATATTTCATGCATGTGTAGAGAGAAGGACCAAAAGGCCATTCTGCCATGCACAATGTGACTTGAGAGAGTGGCCCTAGGTCCATTCTAAAGCACATCATGGATGGGAGATTGTCCCTAGGGTCATTCTACCAAGCATATATATGGATGCTATGCTTTAGAATAGCCATAGGGAATTTCTTTCAGCACAATATGTGATTACAAGACCCTAGGGCCATTTCTCCATGGACAATATTGATGTATTTTACATGCATGTGTAGAAGGCCATTCTACCATGCATAATGGGATTTGAGAGAATAGCCCTAGGGCCATTATAAAGCACGGCATGGATGGTAGATTGTCCCTAGGGCCATTCTACCAAGCAAAAAATGGATAGTTTGCTTTATAATGGCCATAGGAACATTCTTTCAAGCACAATTTGTGCTTACAAGAATGGTCCTAGGGACCTTTCTTTCATAGACAATCTTGATTTATTTTGTATGTGTAGAGAGAATAGCCAAAAGGCCATTCTACCATGTACAATGTGATTTGAGATAATGTCCCTAGGGATATTCTAAAACACACCATGGATATTCTAAAACACACCATGGATGGTAGAATGGGCCTACGATACTCTACGAAGCACACCATGGATGGTGTGCTTTAGAATGGTAAAAGGGAAATTCTTTCAAGTGCAATTTGTTTATAATAATGGACGTAGTGCCATTGTTTCATGGACAATATTGATGGCCATAGGGCTATTCTACCATGCACAATGGGCATAGGGCCATTCTACCATGCACAATCTTGATGGCCATAGGTCCGTTCTACCATTCATAATGTGATTTGAGAGGATGGCCCTACGGCCATTACAAAGCACACCATTGATGTTAGATTATCCCTAATCAAATCTACCAAGCACAAAAATGAGCTTGAAATAATGGCCCTATGGCCATTCTAAAGCACACTATGGATGGTAGATTGGCCCTAGGTCCATTCTTTAAACACACCATGGATGGTGTGATTTAGAATCCCCATAAGGCCATTCTTTCAAGCACATTGTGATTAAAATAATGGACCTAGGTCCATTCTTCCATGGACAATCTTGATGTATTTTTCATGCATGTGTAGAGAGAATGGCTGATAGACCATTCGACCATCCATAATGTGATTTTATAGAATGGCCCTAGGGCCATTCTAAAGCACACCATGGATGGTATATTAGCCCTAGGGCAATTCTACCAAGCACAATTTATGATTAGAAGAACTTCCAAGGACAATCTTGATGTATTTTGCATACATGTGTCTACCATGCACAATGCCATTTGAGAGAATGGCCCTATGGTCATTCTACGACACACCATGGATGGTGTGATTTGAAATGGAAAAAGAAACATTCTTTCAAATCAAAATCTGTTTTCAAGAATGACACTAGGGACGTTCTTCCATGGATAATGTTGATGTACTTTACATGCATGTGTAGAGATAGGCTATTCTAAAGCACACCATAGATGGAAGAATGGCCCTAGGACCTTTTTTTAGGCATATTATGCATGGTGGATTGGCTTTAGGGCCATTCCAAAGCACATTGTGCTTTGCAACAAGTATGGTCTTAGGGCCATTCTAAAGAACGTCACGGATGGTGGAATGGACCTAGGTCCAATCATTCAAGCAACTCTCAAGCACAGTTTTGATATTTTATGCATGCATAACATGAAGAGTTTGGCCCTAGGGCCATTCTACACTCCTTGATGTGCTAGAATGGCCATAAGACATCATTGTGCCTACAATAATGGACATTGGGCCACTCTTCCATGGACAATCATGATGCATTTTGCATGTATATGTAGAGATTTGTCTTAGGGATTTGACACAACAAGGGGGTGTAGAATGGACCTAGAACCATTCTTTCAACAAGCATATTGTGCATGTAGAATGGCACTAAGGAGTTAACACAAGGGAGTGGCTAGAATGGTGGATCCATCAAAAGAACACCAAGAATGGTAGAATAGTCCTACGGCCATTCTTTCAAGACCGTTTTTTTCAAGTCTCTCGGTAGGCCATGGAAAATCCCACTCTTTCCCATACCATCATAACCAAACATGCTCCGATGGGGACCAAACTTTGCAAGCATGTGGGAGGGACCCTTTTGTCCATTCTTGAAAAGTTTGGTCCCCATCGCGAAGCATGTTTAGGTTAGCAATCAGCACCCAGTAATAAAGGATTTTTCAAGTCTTTCGGTGCTTAAGATGCCATGGAAAATCTTGGTCCTACCCATACCATCGTACACCCAAACATGCTCCGATGGGTGCCAAACTTTGCAAGCATGTGGGGGGGACCCACCCCCACATGCTTGCAAAGTTTGATCCCCATCGGATTATGTTTGGGTTAGTGATTACCGTCCAATGCAGATTTTTCAAGTCTCTCAGTGCTTAAGAGGCCATAGAAAATCCATCTCTTTCCCATACCATCGTACCCAAACATGTTCCGAGATGAAAGACCAAACTTTGCAAGCATGCGGGGGCGACCCACCCCCACATTCTTGGGAATTTTGGTCTCCATCGGAGCATGTTTGAGTTAGCAATTAGCGTCCAGTGCAAATTTGTCAAGTTTTTGGTGCTTGAGAGGCCATGGAAAATCCCACTTTTTCTCATACCATTGTATCGAAACATGCTCCGATGGGGACCAAACTTTGGCAAAATCTAGGGGGGACAACCTCCACATGCTTTAAAGTTTGGTCCACATCAGAGCATGTTTGGCTTAGCAATTAGCATCCACCCCAGTGTGCATTTTTCAAGTCTCTCAGGGCTTGAGAGACCATGGCAAATCCCTCTCTTTCCCATTCCATCGTACCCAAACATGCTCCCATCGGGACTAAACTTTGCAAGCATGTCAAGGGTACCCACCCCCACATGCTTGAAAAGTGTGGTCCCCATCGGAGCATGTTTCTATTAGCAATTAGCGTCCAATGTGGATTTTTCAAGTCTCTTGGGGCTTAAGAGGCCATGGAAAATCCTGGTCTTCCCCATACTATCCTACCCAAACATGCTCCAATGGGACCAAGCTTTGCAAGCATGTGGGGGGGACCCAGCCCCACATGCTTTGCAAAGTTTGGTCACTATCAAAGCATGTTTAGGTTAGTAATTAGCGCCCAATGTGGATTTTTCAAGTCTCTTGGTGTGCTTAAGAGGCCATGGAAAGTCCTTAAGAGGCCATGGAAAGTCTTGGTCTTCCCCATACCATCATACCCAGACATGGTCCAATGGGGACTAAACTTTACAAGCACGTGGGGGGGACCCACCCCCACATACTTGCAAAGTGTGGTCACCATCACAGAATGTTTAGGTTAGAAATTAGCACCCAGTGCGGATTTTTCAAGTTTGTCGGTGCTTGAGGGGCCATGGAAAATCCTGGTCTTCCCAATACAATCGTACCCAAACATGCTCCAATGGGCACCAAACTTTGCAACAAGCATGTGGACCCACCCCCACATCGTTACAAAGTTTCTCTCCATTGGAGCGTTTTTGGGTTAGTGATTAGCGTCGAGTGTTGATTTTTCAAGTCTCTTGGTGCTTAAGAGGCCATAGAAAATCCTGCTTTTTCGTATACCATCATACCCAAACATGCTTGGATTGGGGACCTAACTTTGCAAGCATGTGGGGGAGACCCTACCCCCATCATACCCAAACATGCTTCGATTGGGGACCTAACTTTGCAAGCATGTGGGGGAGACCCTACCCCCAGATGGTTGCAAAGTTTGGTCCCCATTGGAGCATGTTTGGGTTAGCAAGTAGGGCCCATAGCGGATTTTTCAAGTCTCTTGGTGCTTGAGAGGCCATGGAAAATCCCGCTCTTTCCCACATCATCGTACTACCCAAACATGGTCTGATGGGGACGAAACTTTGCAAGCATGTGGGGGGTGCCCTCGCATATTCTTGTAAAGTTTGGTCCCCCCATCGGAGCATGTTTGGGTAATTAGCTCCCAGTGAGGATTTTTCAAGTCTCTTGGTGCTTAAGAGGCCATAGAAAATCCTGATCCTACCCATACCATTGTACCCAAAAATGCTCCGATGGAGATAAAAATTTGCAGGCATGTGGGTGGGGGTCCCCACCACATGCTTGCAAAGTTTGGTCCCCTCCATCGGAGCATGTTTGGGTTAGTGATTAGTGCCCAGTGCGGATTTTTCAAGTCTCTCGATGCTTTAGAGGCCATAGAAAATCCACCTCTTTCCCATACCATCGTACCCAAACATGTTTCGATAAAAGACCAAACTTTACAAGCATGCGGGGTGGGACCCACCCCCACATACTTGCAAAGTTTGGTCCCCATCGAAGTATGTATGAGTTAGCAATTAGCGCCTAGTGCAGATTTGTCAAGTCTCTCAGTGCTTGAGAGGCCATGGAAAATCCCGCTCTTTCCCGTACATACCAACGTACCCAAATAAGTTCTGATGGTGTTGAGACGAAACTTTGAAGCAAGTGGGGGGGGAGGGGGCACCCCCACATGCTTAAAAAGTTTGGTCTCCACATTGGAGCATGTTTCGGTTTGCAATTAGCGCTATAGTGGAGTTTTCAAGTCTCTTGGTGCTTAAGAGTCCATGAAAAATCCTGGTCTTCCGAGTACGTTTAGGTTAGCAATTAGCACCCAGAGTGGATTTTTCAAGTCTCTCGGTGCTTGAGAGGCCATGGAAAATCTTGGTCTTTCGCATAATACGATCGTACCCAAACATGCTCCGATGGGCACCAAACTTTGCAAGCATATGGGGGAGACCCACATGCTTGCAAGGTCCCCATCGAAGCATGTGGGGGAGACCCAGCCCCATATTCTTACAAAGTTGTCTCCCCATCGGAGCATGTTTGGGTTAGTGATTAGCACCTAGTGTGGATTTTTCAAGTCTCTCGGTGCTTAAGACACCATAGAAAATCCCCCTTGCAAAGTTTGGTCCCCATCGGAGCATGTTTGGGTTAGTGAGATTAGTGTCCAATATGCGGATTTTTCAAGTCTCTTGGTGCTTATTAAGAGGCCATGGAAATCCAGCTCTTTCCCATACCATCGTACCCAAACATGTTCCAATGAAAGAACAAACTTTGTAAGCATGTGGGGGGGACCCACCCCCACATGCTTGGGAAGTTTGGTTCCCATCGGAGCATGTTTGAGTTAGCAATTAGTGTCCACTGCAGATTTGTCAAGTCTTCGATGCTTGAGAGGCCATGGAAAATCCCGCTCTTTCCCGTACCATCGTATATCAAAACATGGTCCGATGGGGATCAAACTTTGGCAGAATCTGGGGAGGACACACCCCCACATGCTTGCAAAGTTGGGTCCTAATCGGAGCATGCGTGGCTTAGCAATTAGCGCCCAGTGCGCATTTCTCAAGTCTCTCGGTGCTTGAGAGACCATGGAAAATCCCGCTCTTTCCCATTCCATTGTACCCAAACAATTAGCGCCCAGTGTGGATTTTTCAAGTCTCTTGGTGCTTAAGAGGCCATGGAAAATCCTGGTCCTACCCATACCATCGTACCCAAACATGCTCCGATGGGGACCAAAATTTGCAAGCATGTGGGGGTGGGTGCCCAACACATGCTTGCAAAGTTTGGTCCCCATCGGAGCATGTTTGAGTTAGTGCGAATTTGTCAAGTCTCTCGGTGCTTTAGAGGCCATAGAAAATCCACCTCTTTCCCATACCATCATACCCAAACATGTTTCACCAAACTTTGCAAGCATGTAGGGGGACCTACCCCTCATGCTTGTGAAGTTTGGTCCCCCCATCGAAGCATGTTTGAGTTAGCAAATTAGTGTGCCTAGTGCGGATTTGTCAAGTCTCTTGGTGCTTGAGAGGCCATGGAAAATATCGCTCCTTTCCGTACCATCGTACCCAAATGTGTTCCAATGGTGGGGGGACCAAACTTTGCAAGCATGTGGGGGGACCCACCCCCACATGCTTGAAAAGTTTGGTCCCCATCGGAGCATGTTTCGGTTTGCAATTAGCGCTATACTTGAGTTTTCAAGTCTCTTGGTGCTTAAGAGCCCATGGAAAACCTTGGTTATTTCCCATACCATCGTACCTAAACATGCTCCAATGAGGACTAAGCTTTGCAAGCATGTGGGGGGGACCCAACCACACATGCTTGCAAGGTTTGGTCATTATCGAAGCATGTTTAGGTTGGTAACTAGCACTCAATGCAAAGTTTTCAAGTCTCTTGGTGCTTAAGAGGAAATAGAAATCCTGGTCTTCCCCATACCATCGTACCCAGACATGGTTCAATAATGGGGACCAAACTTTGGAAGAACATGGGGGGGAACCACCCCCACGTAGTTGCAAAGTTTGGTCACCATTGGAGTATGTTTAGGTTAGCAATTAGCACCTAGTGCGGATTTTTCAAGTCTCGCGGTGGTTGAGAGGCCATGGAAAATCCTGGTCTTCCCCATACGATCGTACCTAGCCATGCTCTGATGGTGGGCACCAAACTTTGCAAGCACGTGGGGGGGACCCACCCCCATGTACATGGGGGACCCACCCCCATGTACTTGCGAAGTTTGGTCACCATCGGAGAATGTTTAGGTTAGCAATTAGCGCCGAGTGCGGATTCTTCAAGTCTCTCGGTGCTTGAGAGGCCATAGAAAATCCTGGTTTTCCCCATACGATCGTACCCATACATGCTCCGATGGGCACCAAACTTTGCAAGCACATGCTTACAAAGTTTGCTCCCTATCAGAGCATGTTTGGGTTAGTGATTAGCGCCCAGTGTGGATTTTTCAAGTCTCTTAGTGCTAAGAGACCATAGAAAATCCCACTCTTTCGCATACGATCGTACCCAAACATGCTTCGATGGGGACCTAACTTTGCAAGCATGCGGGGGGTACCCACCCACAGATGGTTGCAAAGTTTGGTCTGCCGTCGGAGCATGTTTGGGTTAGTAATTAGGACCCAAAGTGGATTTTTCAAGCCTCTCGGTGCTTGAGAGGCCATGGAAAATCCCGCTCTTTTGCACACCATCGTACCCAAAAACGCTCTGATGGGGACAAAGCTTTGCAAGCATGTGGGGGAGACCCACCCGTACATTCTTGCAAAGTTTGGTCCACATTGGTGTATGTTTAGGCTAGCAATTAGTGCCCAGTGAGGATTTTTCAAGTCTCTTGGTGCTTAAGAGGCCATGGAAAATCTTGGTCCTACCCCATACCATCGTACCTAAACATGCTCCGATGGGGACAAAAATTTGCAAGCATGTGGGGGTGGGTCCCCACACAATGCTTGCAAAGTTTGGTCCCCACCACCATGAGAGCATGTTTGGGTTAGTGATTAGCGCCCAGTGTAGATTTTTGAAGTCTCTCGGTCACTATCGAAGCATGTTTTAGTTAGTAATTAGCGCTCAATACGGATTTTTCAGAGGCCATAGAAAGTCTTGGTCTTCCCCGTACCATCGTACCCATGGTCCAATGGGGACCAAACTTTGCAAGCATGTGGGGGAGACCCACCATGTACTTGTGAAGTTTGGTCACCATCGGAGCATGTTTAGTCTATTAATTAGCGCTCAATGCTGATTTTTCAAGTCTCTTGGTACTTAAGAGGCCATAGAATATCCTGGTTGTCCCCATACCATCGTACCCAGACATGGTCTAATGGGAACCAAACTTTGCAAGCACGTGGGGGGGGTCCACCCCCACGTACTTGCAAAGTATGGTCACCATCGAAGCATGTTTAGAATAGCAATTAGCACCCAGTGCAGATTTTTCAAGTCTCTCGGTACTTGAGAGCCCATTGAGAATCTTGGTCTTCCCCATACGATCGTACCCAAACATGCTCCGATGGGCACCAAACTTTGCAAGCATGTGGGGGAGACCCACCTTCACATTCTTTTTCTCCCCATCGGAGCATGTTTGGGTTAGTGATTAGCGCCGCCCAGTGTGTATTTTTTAAGTCTCTCGGTGCTTAAGAGGCCATATCAAATCCCCCTCTTTTGCATACCATCCTACCAATGGGGACCTAACTTTGCAAGCATGCGGGGGGAACTCACCCCCAAATGCTTGTAAAGTTTGGTCCACATCGGAGCAAGTTTGAGTTAGCAATTAGTGCCCACAATGGATTTTTCAAGTCTCTCGGTACTTGAGAGATGGAAAATCCAGCTCTTTCCCATACCATCGTACCCAAACATTCTTCGATGGGGACCAAACTTTGCAAGCATGTGGGGGGGACCCACCCACACATCCTTGCAAAGTTTGGTCCCCACCATCGGAGCATGTTTGGGTTAGCAATTAGCGAGGATTTTTAAAGTCTCTAGGTGCTGATGAAGAGGCCATGGAAAATCCTGGTCCTACCCATACCATCATACCCAAACATGCTCCGATGGGGACCAAACTCTGGAAGCATGTGGGGGGGACCCACCCCCACATGCTTGCAAAGTTTGGTGCCCATCGGAGTATGTTTGGGTTAGTGATATTAGCGTCCAGTGTAGATTTTTCAAGTCTCTCGGTGCTTAAGAGGCCATAGAAAATCCAGCTCTTTCCCATACCATCGTACCCAAACATGTTCCGATGAAAGACTAAACTTTGCAAGCATGCGGGGGGAGACCCACCCCCACATTCTTGGGAAGTTTGGTCCCCATCAGAGCATGTTTGAGTTAGCAATTAGCGCCAAGTGTGGATTTGTCAAGTCTTCGGTGCTGCTTGAGAGGCCATGAAAAATCCCGCTCTTTCTCGTACCATCCTACCCAAACATGCTCCGATTACCAAAATATGGGGGAGACCCACCCCCACATGCTTGCATTATTTGTTCCTCCTCGGAGCATGTTTGGCTTAGCAATTAGCACCGAGTGGGCATTTTTCAAGTCTCTCGGTGCTTGAGAGACCATGGAAAATCCCGCTTTTTGATATACCATCGTACCCAAACATGCTCCCATCGGGACCCACCCCCACATGCTTGAAAAGTGTGGTCCCCATCGGAGCATATTTCGGTTAGTGTGGAGTTTTCAAGTCTCTTGGTGCTTAAGAGGCCATGGAAAATCTTGGTCAGAGGCCATGGAAAATCTTGGTCTTCCCCATACCATCGTACCCAAACATGCTCCTTTTGGGACCAAGCTTTGCAAGCATGTGGGGGGGACCTAGCCCCACACGTTTGCAAATTTTGGTCACTATCAAAGCATGTTTAGGTTAGTAATTAGTGCCCAATGCAAATTTTTCAAGTCTCTTGGTGCTTAAGAGGCCATGGAAAACCCTCTTCTTCCCCATACCATTGTACCCAGACATGGTCCCATGGGGACCAAACTTTATAAGCACGTGGGGGGGACGCATCCCCACGTACTTGCAAAGTTTGGTCACCATCGGAGAATATTTATGTTAGCAATTAGTGCCCAGTGCGGGTTTTTCAGGTCTCTCGGTGCTTGAGAGGCCATGGAAAATCCTGGTCTTCCCCATACGATCATACCCAAAGGACCCACCCCCACATGCTTACAAAGTTTTCTCCCCATCAGATCATGTTTGGGTTAGGGATTAGTGCCCAGTGTGGATTTTTCAAGTCTCTCTGTGCTTAAGAGGCCATAGAGAATCTCGCTTTTTCGCATACCATCATACCCAAACGTGCTTCGATGGGACCTAACTTTGCAAGCATGCGGGGGGGACCGACGCCCAAACAGTTGCAAAATTTAGTCCCCATTGGAGTGTGTTTGGGTTAGCAATTAGCGCCCAGAACAGATTTTTTAAGTCTCTCGGTGCTTGAGAGGCCATGGAAAATCTCACTCTTTCCCATACCATCGTACCCAAACATGCTCTAATGGGGACCAAACTTTGCAAGCATGTGGGGGGGACCCACCCGTACATTCTTGACAAGTTTTATCCCCATTGGAGCATGTTGGGTTAGAAATTAGCACCCAGTGAGGACTTTTCAAGTCTCTTGGTGCTTAAGAGGCCATGGAAAATCCTCGTCCTACCCATACCATTGTACCCAAACATGCTCGGATGGGGACCAAAATTTGCAAGCATTAGGAAGTGGGTTCCCCCCACATGCTTGAAAATTTTGGTCCCCATCGGAGCATGTTTGGGTTAGTGATTAACAAAATCCAGCTCTTTCCCATACCATCGTAACAAAACATGTGCCGATGAAAGGTCAACGTTTGCAAGCATGCAGGGGGACCCACCCCCATATGCTTGCAAAGTTTGGTCCCCATCAGAGCATGTTTGAGTTAGCCAATTAATGCCCAGTGCGGATTTATCAAGTCTCTCGGTGCTTGAGATGCCATGGAAAATCCTACTCTTTTCCGTACCTTCGTACCCAAACATGTTCCAATGCTGGGGACCAAACTTTGCAAGCATGTGGGGGGGACCCACCCCCACATGCTTGCAAACTTTGGTCCCCCAGCGGAGCATATTTGGGTTCGCAATTAGCCTCCAGTGTGGATTTTTCAAGTCTCTTGGTGCTTAGGAGGCCATGGAAAATCCTGGTCTTACCCATACCATCGTACCCAAACATGCTCCGATGAGACCAAACATTATAGACGTGAGAGGGGGACCCACCTCCACATGCTTGCAAGGTTTGGTCACCGTTGAAGCATGTTTGGGTTAGAAATTAGTGCCCTGTGGAGATTTTTCAAGTCTCTCGGTGCTTAAGAGGCCATAGAAAATCTTGCTCTTCTCCATACCATTGTACTAAAACATGCTCCAAAGGGGGACCAAAATCTGAAAGCAAGTGGGGGACCCACCCTCACATGCTTGCAAAGTTTGCTCACCCCCATCGGAGCATGTTTGGGTTAGCAATTAGCACCAAGTGCAGATTTTTCAAGTCTCTCGATGCTTGAGAGGCGACGGAAAATCTTGGTCTTCCCTATACCAGCGTACCCAACCATGCTCTGATAAGGACTAAACTTTCCAAGCATGTGGGGGGGACCCATCTCCACATGCTTGGAAAGTTTAGTCCCCCCCATCGGAGCATGTTTGGGTTAGTGATTAGCGCCTAGTGCAGATTTTTCAAGTCCCTTGTGGTGCTTAAGGTCTTTCCCATACCATCATACCCAAACATGTTGTGATGGGGACCAACCTTTGCAAACATGCGGGGGGGACCCACCCCCACATTCTTGCAAAGTTTTGTCCTTCCCAACGGAGCATGTTTGGGTTAGTGATTAGCGCCCAGTGCAGATTCTTCAAGTCTCTCGGTGCTTAAGAGGACATAGAAAATCCCGCTCTTTCCCATACCATCATACCCAAACATGCTCTGATGGTGACCAAACTTTGCAAGCATGCGGGGGGGGGGACCCACCCCCGCATGGTTGCAAAGTTTGGTGGCCATCCAAACATGTTTGGCTTAGCAAATAGTGCCTAGTGTGGATTTTTTCAAGTCTTTTGGTGCTTGAGAGGCCATTAAAGATCCCGGTCTTTCCCATACCATTGTACCCAAACATGCTTGAGAGGCCATTAAAGATCCCGATCTTTTTTTCATACCATTGTACCCAAACATGCTCCCATCGAGACTAAGCTTTGCAAGCATGCGGGGGGGACCCACCTCCACATGCTTGAAAAGTTTGGTTTCCATCGGAGCATGTTTGGGTTAGCAATTAGCACCAAGTGTAGATTTTTCAAGTCTCTCGATGCTTGAGAGGCGACGGAAAATATTGGTCTTCCCCATACCATCGTACCCCTTTGATAATGACTAAACTTTCCAAGCATGTGGGGGGGACCCACCCCCACATGCTTGGAAAGTTTAGTCCCCCATCGGAGCATTTTTGGGTTAGTGATTAGCGCCTAGTGCAGATTTTTCAAGTCCCTCGTCGGTGCTTAAGCTCTGTCCCATACCATCATACCCAAACATGTTCTGATGGGGACCAACCTTTGCAAACATGATGGGGGGACCCACCCCCACATTTAAGAGACCATAGAAAATCCAGCTCTTTCCCATACCATCATACCCAAAGATGTTCCGATGAAAGACCAAACTTTGCAAAGCATGCCGGGGGGGGACTACCCCCACATGCTTGCGAAGTTTGGTCCCCACCATCGGAGCATGTTTGAGTTAGCAATTAGCGCCCAATGCGGATTTCTCAAGTCTCTCGGTGCTTGAGAGGCCATGGAAAATCCTGCCCTTTCCCGTACCATCGTACCCAGAGATGTTCCAATGCAGACCAAACTTTTCAAGCATGTGGGGGACCAACCCCCACATGCTTACAAAGTTGGATCCCCATCAGAGCATGTTTGGGTTAGCAATTAGCGCGCAGTGTGGATTTTTCAAGTCTCTTGGTGCTTTAAGAGGCCATGGAAAATCCTCGTCTTACCCATACCATCGTACCCAAACATGCTCCGATGGGGACCAAACTTTGCAAGCATGTGGGGGAGACCCACCTCCACATGTTTGCAACCTTTGGTCACCGTCGAAGCATTATTGGGTTAGAAATTAGCACCCAGTGGAGATTTCTCAAGTCTCTCGGTGCTTAAGAGGCCATAGAAAATCCCACTCTTTTCCATACCATTGTACCCAAAGATGCTCCGATGAGGACCAAACTTTGAAAGCAAGTTGGGGAGACCCACCCTCACATGTTTGCATAGTTTGCTCACCATTGGAGCATGTTTCGGTAAGAAATTAGCGCCAAGTGCAGATTTTTCAAGTCTCTCAATACTTGAGAGGAGGCGACGAAAAATTCTGGTCTTCCCCAATACCATCGAACTCAACCATGCTCCGATGGGGACTAAACTTTTCAAGAATGTGGGGAGGGACCCACCCCCATGTTGTTGGAAAGTTTAGTCCCCATCAGAGCATATTTGGGTTAGTTATTAGCACCCATTGTAGATTTTTCAAGTCTCTCCGTGCTTAAGAGGCCATACAAAATCCAGATCTTTCCCATACCATCGTACCCAAACATGTTCCGATGGGGACCAAACTTTTCAAGTATGCGAGGGGACCCACCCCCACATTCTTGCGAAGTTTGGTCCCCATCGGAGCATGTTTGGATTACTGAATAGTGCCCAGTGCGGAGTTTTCAAGTCTCTCGGTGCTTAAGAGGACATAGAAAATCCACCTCTTTCCCATACCATCGTACCCAGAAATGCTCCGCCAACTTTGCAAGCATGTGGGGGGACCCACCCTTGCATGCTTGCAAAGTTTGGTGGTGGCCATCCGAGCATGTTTGGCTTAGCAATTAGTGCCCAGTGCAGATTTTTCAAGTCTCTCGATGCTGGAGAGGCCATGGAAAACCCTGCTCTTTCCCATACTATTGTACAAACATGCTCCCATTATCGGGACTAAGCTTTGCAAGATTGTGGGGGGATCCACCCCCACATGCTTGAAAAGTTTCATCCCCATCGGAGCATGTTTCGATTAGCAATTAGTACCTAGTGTGTATTTTTCAAGTCTCTTGGTGCTTAAAAGGCCATGGATAATCCTAGTCTTCCCCATACCATCGTACCCAAACATTCTCCAATGGGGACCAAGCTTTGCAAGCATGTGGGGGAGATGCAGCCCCACATGCTTGCAAAGTTTGGTCACTGTCAAAGCATTTTTAGGTTAGTAATTAGCGCTCAATGCAGATTGTTCAAGTCTCTTGGTGCTTAAGAGGTTATAGAAAATCATGGTCTTGCCCATACCATCATACCCAGATGACATGGTCCTACCCATACCATCGTACACCCAAACATGCTCCGATGGGTGCCAAACTTTGCAAGCATGTGGGGGGGACCCACCCCCACATGCTTGCAAAGTTTGATCCCCATCGGATTATGTTTGGGTTAGTGATTACCGTCCAATGCAGATTTTTCAAGTCTTTCAGTGCTTAAAAGGCCATAGAAAATCCATCTCTTTCCCATACCATCGTACCCAAACATGTTCCGAGATGAAAGACCAAACTTTGCAAGCATGCAGGGGCGACCCACCCCCACATGCTTGGGAATTTTGGTCCCCATTAGAGCATGTTTGAGTTAGCAATTAGCGTCCAGTGCAAATTTGTCAAGTTTTCGGTGCTTGAGAGGCCATGGAAAATCCCGCTTTTTCTCATACCATCGTATCAAAACATGCTCCGAGATGGGGACCAAACTTTGGCAGAATCTAGGGGGGACAACCCCCACATGCTTTAAAGTTTGGTCCACATCAGAGCATGTTTGGCTTAGCAATTAGCATCCAGTGTGCATTTTTCAAGTCTCTCAGGGCTTGAGAGACCATGGCAAATCCCTCTCTTTCCCATTCCATCGTACCCAAACATGCTCCCATCGGGACTAAAATTTGCAATCATGTCAAGGGTACCCACCCCCACATGCTTGAAAAGTGTGGTCCCCATCGGAGCATGTTTCGATTATAGCGCCCAATGTGGATTTTTCAAGTCTCTTGGGGCTTAAGAGGCCATGGAAAATCCTGGTCTTCCCCATACCATCCTACCCAAACATGCTCCAATGGGACCAAGCTTTGCAAGCATGTGGGGGGGACCCCAGCCCCACATGCTTTGCAAAGTTTGGTCACTATCAAAGCATGTTTAGGTTAGTAATTAGCGCCCAATGTGGATTTTTCAAGTCTCTTGGTGTGCTTAAGAGGCCATGGAAAGTCCTGGTCTTTCCCATACCATCATACCCAGACATGCTCCAATGGGGACTAAACTTTGCAAGCACGTGGGGGGGACCCACCCCCACATACTTGCAAAGTTTTGTCACCATCGCAAAATGTTTAGGTTAGAAATTAGCACCCACCAGTGCGGATTTTTCAAGTCTGTCGGTGCTTGAGGGGCCATGGAAAATCCTGGTCTTCCTAATACAATCGTACCCAAACATGCTCCAATGGGCACCAAACTTTGCAACAAGCATGTGGACCCACCCCCACATGGTTACAAAGTTTCTCCCCATCGCAGCATTTTTGGGTTAGTGATTAGCACCGAGTGTTGATTTTTCAAGTCTCTTGGTGCTTAAGAGGCCATAGAAAATCCCGCTTTTTTGTATACCATCATACCCAAACATGCTTGGATTGGGGACCTAACTTTGCAAGCATGTGGGGGAGACCCTACCCCCATCATATCCAAACATGCTTCGATTGGGGACCTAACTTTGCAAGCATGTGGGGGAGACCCTACCCCTAGATGGTTGCAAAGTTTGGTCCCCATTGGAGCATGTTTGGGTTAGCAAGTAGGGCCCATAGCGGATTTTTCAAGTCTCTTGGTGCTTGAGAGGCCATGGAAAATCCTGCTCTTTCCCACATCATCGTACTACCCAAACATGGTCTGATGGGGACCAAACTTTGCAAGCATGTGGGGGGTGCCCTCGCATATTCTTGTAAAGTTTAGTCCCCATCGGAGCATGTTTGGGTAATTAGCTCCCAGTGAGGATTTTTCAAGTCTCTTGGTGCTTAAGAGGCCATAGAAAATCCTGATCCTACCCATACCATTGTACCCAAAAATGCTCTGATGGAGACAAAAGTTTGCAGGCATGTGGGTGTGGGTCCCCACCACATGCTTGCAAAGTTTGGTCCCCATCATCGGAGCATGTTTACCTCTTTCCCATACCATCGTACCCAAACATGTTTTGATAAAAGACCAAACTTTACAAGCATGCGGGGTGGGACCCACCCCCACATACTTGCAAAGTTTGGTCCCCATCGAAGTATGTATGAGTTAGCAATTAGCGCCCAGTGCAGATTTGTCAAGTCTCTCATCGCTTGAGAGGCCATGGAAAATCCCCCTCTTTCCCATACCAAAATAAGTTCTGATGGTGTTGAGACGAAACTTTGCAAGCATGTGGGGGGGGAGGGGGCACCCCCACATGCTTAAAAAGTTTGGTCTCCACATCGGAGCATGTTTCGGTTTGCAATTAGCGCTATAGTGGAGTTTTCAAGTCTCTTGGTGCTTAAGAGCCCATGAAAAATCCTGGTCTTCCGAGTATGTTTAGGTTAGCAATTAGCACCCAGTGCGGATTTTTCAAGTCTCTCGGTGCTTGAGACGCCATGGAAAAACTTGGTCTTCCGCATAATACGATCGTACCCAAACATGCTCCGATGGGCACCAAACTTTGCAAGCATGTGGGGGAGACCCACATGCTTACAAGGTCCCCATCAAAGCATGTGGGGGAGACCCACCCCCATATTCTTACAAAGTTGTCTCCCCATCGGAGCATGTTTGGGTTAGTGATTAGCACCTAGTGTGGATTTTTCAAGTCTCTCGGTGCTTAAGATGCCATAGAAAATCTCCCCCTTTCGCATACCATCGTACCCAAACATGCTTCCATGGGGACCTAACTTTGCAAGCATGTGAGGGAGACCCACCCCCAGATGCTTGCAAAGTTTTCTCCCCATCGGAGCATGTTTGAGTTAGCAATTAGCACCTAGAGCGGTTTTTTCAAGTCTCTCGGTACTTGAGAGGCCATGGAAAATCCCGCTTTTTCCTATACCATCATACCTAAACATGCTCCGATGGGGACCAAATTTTGCAAGCATGTGGGGGGGGACCCACGCGTACATTCTTGCAAAGCCATGGAAAATCTTGGTCCTACCCATACCATCGTACCCAAACATGCTCCGATGGTGGGTGCCAAACTTTGCAAGCATGTGGGGAGACCTACCCCCACATGCTTGCAAAGTTTGGTCCCCATCGGAGCATGTTTGGGTTAGTGAGATTAGTGTCCAATATACGGATTTTTCAAGTCTCTTGGTGCTTAAGAGGCCATAGAAATCCAGCTCTTTCCCATACCATCGTACCCAAACATGTTCCAATGAAAGAACAAACTTTGTAAGCATGTGGGGGGGACCCACCCCCACATGCTTGGGAAGTTTGGTTCCCATCGGAGCATGTTTGAGTTAGCAATTAGTGTCCAGTGTAGATTTGTCAAGTCTTCGATGCTTGAGAGGCCATGTAAAATCCCGCTCTTTCCCGTACCATCGTATATCAAAACATGGTCCAAACTTTCGCAAAATCTGGGGAGGGCACACCCCCACATGCTTGTAAAGTTGGGTCCTAATCGGAGCCTGCGTGGCTTAGCAATTCGCCCCCATCGCGCATTTGTCAAGTCTCTCGGTGCTTGAGAGACCATGGAAAATCCCGCTCTTTCCCATTCCATCGTACCCAAACAATTAGCGCCCAGTGTGGATTTTCAAGTCTCTTGGTGCTTAAGAGGCCATGGAAAATCTTGGTCCTACCCATACCATCATACCCAAACAATGCTCCGATGTGGGGACCAAAATTTGCAAGCATGTGGGGGTGGGTGCCCACCACATGCTTGCAAAGTTTGGTCCCCATCGGAGCATGTTTGAGTTAGTGCGAATTTGTCAAGTCTCTCGGTGCTTTAGAGGCCATAGAAAATCCACCTCTTTCCCATACCATCATACCCAAACATGTTTCACCAAACTTTGCAAGCATGTAGGGGGACCTACCCCTCATGCTTGTGAAGTTTGGTCCCCCCATCGAAGCATGTTTGAGTTAGCAATTAGCGTGCCCAGTGCAGATTTGTCAAGTCTCTCGTGCTTGAGAGGCCATGGAAAATATCGCTCTTTTCCGTACCATCATACCCAAATGTGTTCCAATGGTGGGGGGACCAAACGTTGCAAGCATGTGGGGGGGACCCACCCCCACATGCTTGAAAAGTTTGGTCTCCATCGGAGCATGTTTTGGTTTGCAATTAGCGCTATACTTGAGTTTTCAAGTCTCTTGGTGCTTAAGAGCCCATGGAAAACCTTGGTTATTTTCCATACCATCGTACCCAAACATGCTTCAATGAGGACTAAGCTTTGCAAGCATGTGGGGGGGACCCAACCACACATGCTTGCAAGGTTTGGTCATTATCGAAGCATGTTTAGGTTGGTAACTAGCACTCAATGCAAAGTTTTCAAGTCTCTTGGTGCTTAGGAGGAAATAGAAATCCTGGTCTTCCCCATACCATTGTACGCAGACACCAATAATGGGGACCAAACTTTGGAAGCACATGGGGGGAACCACCCCCACGTAGTTGCGAAGTTTGGTCACCATTGGAGTATGTTTAGGTTAGCAATTAGCACCTAGTGCGGATTTTTCAAGTCTCGCGGTGCTTGAGAGGCCATGGAAAATCCTGGTCTTCCTCATACGATCGTACCTAACCATGCTCTGATGATGGGCACCAAACTTTGCAAGCACGTGGGGGGGACCCACGTTGTCGTGCCATGGCACGTCTATGATGTGAAACCGTGCATGTGAGGCCGTCAAATACACATCCAGATGCATGAGGTTATGTGCCATGACGAGTCATTATATGATGCCATGTACATATGTTCATATTGTATATAAGGTTCAATAAGACAAGCTGAGGCTGAGTCAGATCTAGGAGTTTTTGTATATGAGTGTGGAGGGTGATGGTTCTGCTAAATGGTATCGATTGGGTCAAATCAGTGAATCTTATGGAATGCAAACATGAGGGTATGCCAATGCACAAAGGAATGTATTTATGAAGATATGGGAAAATACTTGAATGAATAATTGGGGAGTCTATAAATCACATGGCCAATATGATGATTTATACACTATGGAGGCATCAAAAGTAATGGAGACTCAATGGACATTGCAGTGTCGAGAAACTTATTGAATGCGGGGAAATAAAAAAATAGATGAACTACCTTGCATTGAGCACCTTACCTTAATGCTAAGGTTAGGAGTATTACACTAAGGGGCACATTGTGTGGCATTAAAAAGGAAAACAATGGGAAGCATTGGAGTGTGGGTGGCAGCATACGTGGAAATGTTTTTCCTTTTATTAGAATTTACTAGATAATGGGAGAGAAGATTCGAGCGCAGCTTTTAATTGGGAATTTTCCGCATGGATAGCTGCAAAAGGTGAGCATCGCCGAGTTCTCCGCGGGAAAGAGAGAAATATACCAGAGGCAGACGACGGCGAACCGGTGTGTGGGGAAAAATTCTGCAGAGAGGAGAACCAGCGTCCAATCGACCAGATTTTATTATTTCAAGAATACTTAATCTGTATGTGCCTTATAGGTGTTAGATTTGGAGGAAATCCTGAGTGCTATAGAAGGAGATACTTTTCGTTTTTTTTCATGTCCTTCACCGAACAGTCGGCGACGTGCAATTAGCGATTAATGAAATGATCAAAAGATTCGAAGCACGTTAACCTTCAGTTAAGTGATTTTTCTTTACTTCCTTTAAAATTACTCTCACTTAATACGATTTGAAAAAATCGTATATTCCATTCTACAAAAAGAATTTGGAAGTGAATAGAAAGACCTTGGAAGCCAAAGAATTTGGAGCTCGGAAATTTATGAAAAATACATTGAAGTTGAGGGTAATTGATCTTACTTTCTACTCAAATGGATTTTGGAAATTACGAGTATGTTAAAGCTATGCCAAATGCTATATTTTGCTTGTGAGATGTTAGAATATTAAGGCAGGTTTTCAGGTGATAAAGTGCATCTCGAAATAATGGTTTTGATGGCACTGGATGTTAAGGATGTAATTGGTCACATGTATATTGGAAAAATTGGAAGAACTTGTTATGCCCACATGTGAATGGTTCAAAGGATTTCATGCAATTCTGTGCAATCATTAGGATGAATTCAAGGATGTATTGAGGCAAGTTGACACATGCAATTGTCATTGGAAGTAGTGATGTTCAATACTCCTTGGGAAATTTTGTGCGTGAGTTTCCTTGTTGGATTTGACATTCACTCTCACAGCTAGAAGTTTCGTACTTTCTTGGCTGTACCGCACACTTCACGACAACGTGCTTGCAAAGTTTGGTCACCATCGGAGAATGTTTAGGTTAGCAATTAGCACCGAGTGCGGATTCTTCAAGTCTCTCGGTGCTTGAGAGGCCATAGAAAATCCTGGTTTTCCCCATACGATCGTACCCATACATGCTCCGATGGGCACCAAACTTTGCAAGCACATGCTTACAAAGTTTGCTCCCCATAAAAGCATGTTTGGGTTAGTGATTAGCGCACCCACCAGTGTGGATTTTTCAAGTCTCTTAGTGCTAAGAGGCCATAGAAAATCCCACTCTTTCGCATATGATCGTACCCAAATATGCTTCGATGGGGACCTAACTTTGCAAGCATGGGGGGGTACCCACCCACAGATGGTTGCAAAGTTTGGTCCGTGTCGGAGCATGTTTGGGTTAGCAATTAGGACCCAAAGTGGATTTTTCAAGTCTCTCGGTGCTTGAGAGGCCATGGAAAATCCCGCTCTTTTGCACACCATCGTACCCAAAAACGCTGTGATGGGGGACAAAGCTTTGCAAGCATGTGGGGGAGACCCACCCGTACACTCTTGCAAAGTTTGGTCCCCATTGGTGTATGTTTAGGTTAGGAATTAGTGCCCAGTGAGGATTTTTCAAGTCTCTTGGTGCTTAAGAGGCCATGGAAAATCTTGGTCCTACCCCATACCATCGTACCCAAACATGCTCCGATGGGGACAAAAATTTGCAAGCATGTGGGGGTGGGTCCCCACACAATGCTTGCAAAGTTTGGTCCCCACCACCATGAGAGCATGTTTGGGTTAGTGATTAGCGCCCAGTGCAGATTTTTGAAGTCTCTCGGTCACTATCGAAGCATGTTTTAGTTAGTAATTAGCGCTCAATACGGATTTTTCATAGAGGCCATAGAAAGTCTTGGTCTTCCCCGTACCATCGTACCCATGGTCCAATGGGGACCAAACTTTGCAAGCACGTGGGGGAGACCCACCATGTACTTGTGAAGTTTGGTCACCAATCGGAGCATGTTTAGTCTATTAATTAGCGCTCAATGCTGATTTTTCAAGTCTCTTGGTGCTTAAGAGACCATAGAAGGGTCGTCCCCATACCATCATACCCAGACATGGTCCAATGGGAACCAAACTTTGCAAGCACGTGGGGGGGGCCCCACCCCCACGTAGTTGCGAAGTTTGGTCACCATCGAAGCATGTTTAGAATAGCAATTAGCGCCCAGTGCAGATTTTTCAAGTCTCTCGGTACTTGAGAGCCCATTGAAAATCTTGGTCTTCCCCATACGATCGTACCCAAACATGCTCCGATGGGCACCAAACTTTGCAAGCATGTGGGGGAGACCCACCTTCACATTATTACAAAGTTTTCTTCCCATTGGAGCATGTTTGGGTTAGTGATTAGCGCTGCTCAGTGTGTATTTTTTAAGTCTCTTGGTGCTTAAGAGGCCATATCAAATCCCCCTCTTTTGCATACCATCCTACCAATGGGGACCTAACTTTGCAAGCATGCGGGGGGAGAGGCCATTAAAGATCCCGGTCTTTCCCATACCATTGTACCCAAACATGCTCCCATCGAGACTAAGCTTTGCAAGCATGCGGGGGGGACCCACCTCCACATGCTTGAAAAATTTGGTCCCCATCGGAGCATGTTTGGGTTAGCAATTAGCACCAAGTGTAGATTTTTCAAGTCTCTCGATGCTTGAGAGGCGACGGAAAATATTGGTCTTCCCCATACCATCGTACCCTTTGATAATGACTAAACTTTCCAAGCATGTGGGGGGGACCCACCCCCACATGCTTGGAAAGTTTAGTCCCCCATCGGAGCATTTTTGGGTTAGTGATTACACCTAGTACAGATTTTTCAAGTCCCTCGGTGCTTAAGCTCTGTCCCATACCATCATACCCAAACATGTTCTGATGGGGACCAACCTTTGCAAACATGCGGGGGGAACCCACCCCCACATTTAAGAGACCATAGAAAATCCAGCTCTTTCCCATACCATCATACCCAAAGATGTTCCGATGAAAGACCAAACTTTGCAAAGCATGCGGGGGGGGGGGGGGGGGGACTACCCCCACATGCTTGTGAAGTTTGGTCCCCACCATCGGAGCATGTTTGAGTTAGAAATTAGCGCCCAATGCGGATTTCTCAAGTCTCTCGGTGCTTGAGAGGCCATGGAAAATCCTACCCTTTCCCATACTATCGTGCCCTTTCCCGTACTATCGTACCCAGACATGTTCCAATGCGGACCAAACTTTTCAAGCATGTGGGGGGACCAACCCCCACATGCTTACAAAGTTGGATCCCCATCAGAGCATGTTTGGGTTAGCACAGTGCGGATTTTTCAAGTCTCTTGGTGCTTTAAGAGGCCATGGAAAATCCTCGTCTTACCCATACCATCGTACCCAAACATGCTCCGATGGGGACCAAACTTTGCAAAGCATGTGGGGGGGACCCACGTCCACATGTTTGCAACCTTTGGTCACCGTCGAAGCATTATTGGGTTAGAAATTAGCGCCCAGTGTGGAGATTTCTCAAGTCTCTCGGTGCTTAAGAGGCCATAGCAAATCCCGCTCTTTTCCATACCATTGTACCTCCGATGGAGGACCAAACTTTGAAAGCAAGTTGGGGAGACCCCCACCCTCACATGTTTGCATAGTTTGCTCACCATTGGAGCATGTTTCGGTAAGCAATTAGTGCCAAGTGCAGATTTTTCAAGTCTCTCGATACTTGAGAGGAGGCGACGAAAAATTCTGGTCTTCCCCAATACCATCATACTCAACCATGCTCCGATGGGGACTAAACTTTCCAGGAATGTGGGGAGGGACCCACCCCCATGTTGTTGGAAAGTTTAGTCCCCATCAGAGCATATTTGGGCTGGTTATTAGCACCCATTATAGATTTTTCAAGTCTCTCCGTGCTTAAGAGGCCATAGAAAATCTAGATCTTTCCCATACCATCGTACCCAAACATGTTCCGATGGGGACCAAACTTTTCAAGTATGCGGGGGACCCACCCCCACATTCTTGCGAAGTTTGGTCCCCATCGGAGCATGTTTGGGTTACTGATTAGTGCCCAGTGCGGATTTTTCAAGTCTCTCGGTGCTTAAGAGGACATAGAAAATCCAGCTCTTTCCCATACAATCGTACACAAAAATGCTCTGATGGGGACCAAACTTTGCAAGCATGTGGGGGGACCCACATGCTTGCATGCTTGCAAAGTTCGGTGGTGGCCATCGGAGCATGTTTGGCTTAGCAATTAGTGCCCAGTGCAGATTTTTCAAGTCTCTCGATGCTGGAGAGGCCATGGAAAACCTTGCTCTTTCCCATACTATCATACAAACATGCTCCCATTATCGGGACTAAGCTTTGCAAGATTGTGGGGGGACCCACCCCCACATGCTTGAAAATTTTGATCCCCATCGGAGCATGTTTCGATTAGCAATTAGCACCTAGTGTGTATTTTTCAAGTCTCTTGGTGCTTAAAAGGCCATGGATAATCCTAGTCTTCCCCATACCATCGTACCCAAACATTCTCCAATGGGGACCAAGCTTTGCAAGCATGTGGGGGGGATGTAGCCCCACATGCTTGCAAAGTTTGGTCACTATCAAAGCATTTTTAGGTTAGTAATTAGCGCTCAATGCAGATTGTTCAAGTCTCTTGGTGCTCAAGAGGTTATAGAAAATCATGGTCTTGCCCATACCATCATACCCAGATGACATGGTCCAATGGGGACCAAAATTTGCAAGCACGTGGGGGGGACCCACTCACACGTACTCGCAAAGTTTGGTCACCATCAGATCATGTTTAGGTTAGCAATTAGCGCCCAGTGTGGATTTTTCAAGTCTCTCGGTGCTTGAGAGGCATGGAAAATCTTGGTCTTCCCCATACGATCGTACCTAAACATGCTCCGATGATGGACACCAAACTTTGCAAAGTTTGGTTACTCTATCGAACCATGTTTAGGTTAGTAATTAGCACTTAATGCGAATTTTCCAAGTCTCTTGGTGCTTAAGAGGCCATAGAAAATCCTGGTCTTCCCCATATCATCGTACCCAGACATGGTCCAATGGGGACCAAACTTTGCAAAAGCACATGGAAGGGATCCACCTCCACGTACTTGCAAAGTTTTGTCACCATCAAAGCATGTTTAGGTTATTAATTACCGCTCAATGCCGATTTTTCAAGTCTCTTGGTGCTTAAGAGGCCATAGAAAATCCTCGTCTTCCCCATACCATCGTACCCAGACATGGTCCAATGGGAACCAGACTTTGCAAGCATGTGGGGGGGACCCACCGCCACATACTTGTGAAGTTTGGTCAGCATTGGAGCATGTTAAGGTTAGCAATTAGCGCTCATTGCAGATTTTTCAAGCCTGTCAGTGCTTGAGAGGCCATAGAAAATCCTGGTCTTCCCCATGCAATCGTACCCAAACATGCTCCGATGGGCACCAAACTTTGCAAGCATGTGGAAGAGACCCACCCCCACATTCTTACAAATTTTTCTCCCCATCGGGGCATGTTTGGGTTAGTGATTAGCGCCCAGTGTGGATTTTTCAAATCCCTCGGTGCTTAAGAGGCCATAGAAAATCCCCCTCTTTCGCATACCATCGTTACCTAAACATGCTTTGATGGGGACCTAACTTTGAAAGCATGTGGAAGGGAGCCACCCCCATATGCCTTCAAAGTTTGGTCCCCATCGGAGCATGTTTGTGTTAGCAATTAGTGCCGAGAGTGGATTTTTTAAGTCTCTCGGTACTTGAGAGGCCATGGAAAATCTTGTTCTTTCCCATACCATCGTACCCAAACATGCGCTGATGGGGACCAAACTTTGTAAGCATGTGGGGGGGACCCACTTACACATTCTTGCAAAGTTTGGTCCCCACCATTAGAGAATGTTTAGGTTAGCAATTAGCGCCCAGTGAGGATTTCTCAAGTCTCTTGGTGCTTAAGAGGCCATGGAAAATCCTGGTCCTCCCTATACCATCGTACCCAACATGCTCATGCGTGTATAAGTTTCGATAAGTCCTCCTATATCCCTACTCCTTTTAATACATTTACAAGTTTTCAGAGAGCTACTTGTAGTATTATAGATTGTGCTCAATAGCAAACACACTTGAAGTATTTTGGGGATTTTTGCATCTCTTGCATTGGGCAATCCCATTCTCCAAGCAACCTTCTCTGAGAGCGAGGTGGAAATTAGAGCCAAACTTGGCAATAAACCCCAAAAAATTAAAATTTTATAGACAAAATTTCAAAACACAAATGTAATTAGAAAACAGTGCAATATTTTTTGCCAATCTAACAAGCATAAGACATAAGCACTTACATAATTTTCCATTCACACCTCACCATAAACCAATCGGAAGATACCGAAATTGCATGAACCACCAACACACAAAAACTTTCTATATTAGAGTACATATATAAGAGACCATTCTTACATAACCACAAATCAGTTGGAAGATCCCAAAATTGCCTGAACCACCAATACACAAAACTAGTCTAGAATATAGGCAGAGAAAACATTGTAACTACACAAAACATTCTAACAATCCTATGTCCTGGAGACCCCAAAAAGGCATAAACATCCAATGGAAAAAACCCACATTCAACCGCACTCTTTCAAGGTGAGACATTTGATCGCCTACCTTCAAGTGCTTGAAAAAACTCAATTTTTGTTAGAGCTGCTTATTGGTGAATAAACTCATGAGCAATCGTATCCAAACCAAGGACCTGCAAGTAAACAAAGTACATGTGCTTGCATGGAATGTATGTAGAGCACTTACTCTCTCTTTTCTAAAAATCTTCACATGTGCATCTTGGAAAGTTATTGACCGTCTCACGGAGTAGTTCACTCCCAACACTCTAGATCCATTAGTGCTTACATAGACGATATGAGACTCATTGCATATAATAATAGCCTCATGGATTACTTGTCCATCCAAGTTTTGACCCTTATCAACATTCTCATTAAATTCTTTTGTTAACCTTATCCTCCATCTTACAATTTTCTCATCTCACGAAACCATGGACGAAAAGCACTAGCTATCCTACCATTTGCAACCGTATTATTTCGTGTGCTTTGCAGAACAGCAATCCTATTTTGCAAAATGAATCCATTTCTTTCAAGCATTTGTGTCTAGCCTCATGACAATCTAAATTAGTGCCTTCTTCCACAGGCCAGATCTCGAGCACTGGTCCTGGTGCACCAATCACATGGTCCTCGTCAACATCCCAAGAGTGGGTTGGAGACGAATTACAGAACCACATACCCTCCAACAACTCCACTGGGATACTTTTTTAACACATGAAGCTGGAACTCCACTGTTTTTATCCAACCCCACATCAATAATTTGAGAGCCACATATACCATTCTATCCTAGCAATCGCCCAAAGCAAGTTACTTTTCTACTAAGAGTAGTTATGCAAATTGACTACATTTTTTTGGGCATTTTAGTCTCCACACATGTACTTGTCTCCACACTCTGTATTCCTCGTGCTACCGTGTGGGTGGTCTATTGTCACAGTGACATACTCTGGCCCGATGACTATCTTTATCCAAGATCTTGCTTGGATCCACACATATTGGACACTTTTGGTGCACACTTTGCTAACCTCTCTTGCCACGCTGCATCTTAGGAGAGTCAATACCCATCTCTTGAATAGTTGTGTGAGCCAAATCAATGAGTCTTTTTCCAGAAGATGTTCTTTCACCTGTACTCATAAATCTAACAACCATGTCCTACTTTTTTGGGCTTGTGCCAGAGTGCACACCTTTTAAGTAAGCATTATACTTCACACTTTGCAAAACAACCAATGCCATGTCTACACCTCTGACCTTGAACAAGCTAATCTGACTTTTATAACCTACTAATGCTCTCATACTCGCATACTTTGCCGCCACAGCAAGGTTTGTCCTTGGAACAAAAACTCCTATAAGTAACAAACCAAGAGCCCTAGTGAAAAGCCCTAATATCCCACCAAACTGGCCATGTCTCCAATGTAGGAATATCTCCCTGTACAGTATGGCCAGAAAACCAAAACTTTCTAATCTCATTTTTACAAGCCTTTGCGGGGGGCTGTCTTTGGAGGAAAGAGAATTTCTCCATTTTCTATGTACACAGAGACTTGTGTTCCTCAATGAAAGATGGTTGAATACACTTACGTGAGTGCCTCACCATACTTTGTTCCTAATGGAAAACACAAATTGTCTCAGGAGGCAATATTTCTTTGCCCCTCTAAAATAAATGGTGCGAACAACAATCCAATTAGTATTTGCTTCATCTTTCATGAATCCACGGAACTCAGGTTTATCAAAGCCATTTTGTTGAACCATTGTATTCAACATTTTTCAAAATTGTATTTGTGCATGCCGATCCTTAACTCTAAATTCGTACGTAGCTATGGTGACTAGTTCAGGTGAATAGATTGTATACGTGGGTAAACATTGTGCATCATGCAGATACCCTGTGAACATGGTCGAAATGGACCCACATATGTTGCAAACTACCACCTCGACTCATCTTATTGACCAAGTCTAATCCATGACTAGGACCCTTTGTAGACATCTTAAAAACATGGGGTTAATATTTTTCCCCTAACTGGCATGGAAAGAACACACTTTGAAGAAAAGGGTATCGAAACTTGTTCTTAAGTTCAAGTACTACCTCAAGTCTAGTAGAAATATTTTTATCCCACTTGGAATATTCATATTCCAAAAATCTCTCAATGTGTTTCCTATTGGACAAAGGAGTAACATACTTCAAAATTTGTGTAAACTCATCATCCCCAATATCTGAGTAACCATGTGCATTAACCTTCATTAGCATGTAAAATATTTAACATTTTGGGCCACTGCTATTTGCAACTGCTTTGCTATAGTGAAAGGATTAAGGGCGACCCTACTATTCACCTTCTCTTCCAAAATTTTCTTAATGTATGTACTTATGACTTCTTTATTAAGGATGTGCATGATTACCCATGTGTATAGCACATTTACTTGTATTCTGGTGATCTCTTGGAAGACAATAATAGATAATAGTTGGGCATGTTTTTACACATTCAGGCATTTGATCACAATGTTTGTAGGAAATACTACCAAAATTTGAACCAGCAATTCTCTTTGGACAACTTCATTTCAATTGACCTTTCCATTGTGTCTCATTATGCAAGTTCATCATGGTGTAATAAGGGCAATCTACATTCACACAACACAAATGGCTAGAGCATCTACTAAATCGAACAACATCGTCAAAGCAACCAGAACGACATGTTACGTAATCAACCCATGAGTGACCATCGTGCCTCTGTTCCATACCATACATTGGAGAAGCAGTCCCATGGAGGGATCTTAAAAGCAACATATCCATCATATGACATTGGCAACTTATCCACTCTATGTATATTATTGATGGCACTATGTAATGCAACATGCAAACTGCTATTGAGAGGAAGTGCCCTAATAGCATTTAACACACTCAAAACATGATCTTTTGGAGCATTATTTTTATCCATGTCAATAAAAAGCTTATAAATTTGATACATATCCGCATCAAGCTCAAAACCCATTTCACCTGTATTCCATTAGGGGACATTTGGACATATTTTGGGCCTTTTACTAATGAAAGTTACTAGAGCAACAGACCAATAGGAATAAAGGATTCTGCACATTTGGTCTCCTTTGAATATAGGGAGGGAGACTAGGCTCTAGGGAGGGGGACTAGGCTTTCAGTACTAATAATTACAATTGTCCATTTAAAAAAGTAGGGGGTTTAGGGTAGGTATGGTCCAGCTATTTTCGTGGCTCAAAAAATCCTTAAAATTTTAAAGATTTTGTTATCCCCCCAAAACTCACTTTTCCCCCTAAAAACCCATCTCAAATTTCATAATCAAAAATTTCATTTTTAAGTCCGCTTTATTAAGGGACTAAGGTTATGTAGAAGGGGAAGAGAAGGGTGTGGCTTTATTAAGGAACTAAGGTTATGTAGAAGGGGAAGAGAAGGGTGTGAGTGTGAATGGACTTAAGGTCCACTAGCTCACCTATTTAAAGGTGGAGCTATGAGGCATTTTGTATTGAGCAAGGCCTAGTTGTATGCATAAACAACTTAATAAGCAAGAGATTGTTCTTGTATTTTGTGAGCTCTTTTCCTCCACACACTTGATCTAGCATGAGCACCACGTTTTCCCAACATGGTATCAGAGCTTGGTTGATTAGAACCACTTGTGGTGTAGAATAGGTAAAAAATCTTCACTTTTTTCTTATCTTTCCTTGTGTGGAGCTCAACCCCCTGCTGGTGGAGGCCTTCCAGCAACTTGTGGAGGCCATATCTCGTGGAGATTCCTTCAAGGAAGATGTAGAGGACACCTAGGCGCTTCTGATCGTACGGCTAATTAGCTGATTCATCGCTCATCCACCGCAGCATTACCTCTGCAGCAAGTCGACGCCGTTTTTCTGTGCAGCGCTGGCCGTACAACCATACGCCGATTGTAGGCCATCATTAGTCAAGGTGCTTGAGGGTTTTGGTAGTCCACTCAATGAGGACTCCACAGCTCAAATCTGAGCTCATTTGATGCACTGAATCATCTGCTATAGTCAAAAAACCAGTCACCTCTCTCTTTCTCCATGGAAGCTTTCCATTAAAGCTTCAACTTTGATTTTTTCTTGCTCAAAACCTTCCCTACTTGCTCTAATCACTCAAGTGAGGTTTTGAATGTTTGTTGCTGAGCTTTCTCTTGAGCTTGAAGCAGTGCCAACCGCATGAGGTATCCATAAGCCTCATTCTCAACAAGCTTCATCCATCAACATCAACTTTCAAGCTTTCATAGCTTTCAAAATGTGCTTAAGCACTAATTATATTGTTTAACACTAATTAATCTATTAATCCAACAAAGGGAGGTTATTATAAAGTGTTCTTAAACACTAATAGTGTTATTAAATACTAATGGTGAACTAATCACCAAAATAAGTGTCATTCGATATAAAAATGTGCTTTTAAGCACTAATTATGTTTTCTACACACTAATGGTGATCTTAATCACCAACCAAAGTGTTCTTTAATACTAATGAAGCCAATATCCATCAAAATTAGTAATTAAGCACAAACCCTAAGTGCTAAACCATAAAAATTACTATTTTAATCTCCTATTTCTGTAACATTCTAAATTTGATTAGGGTTGTTGCTGGAAAGACGATCGTCTCCCTACGTATACAATATGGGCAAGTCGACTATGATCCTAGCTCACCAATGGAATGATAAACACTCCTTTCATCGCTAGGGGATTCAACCCGGTTAGGTGCATGGAAGCTTATCCCTTTCGGGGGAGACAATGCTATGAGAACACCACTACCTTGACATAGACTTTACACACACAAGCTCAATCTTGCCATAGCTCATTCACTCATCATCCCACTCATTCATGCATCCAATACATGAAGATAGCTAAGCTAATGCACACACAAGCTCACTCATAAGCACACAAGCTCAAAGCACACTTCATTCTCAAAAGCACTTACTTCCCTAGCATGCACACAAACCGTGAAGCTTAATGGAACTTGAAATAAACATGCATTCTCATTCACTACTCAAGCAATGCCTTGCCCATGGATAAGCTACAAGCTATGGAGAAGCTTAAGCTTGAATCCACTACCATACAAAGCCTAATAGAGAATCCACAAGCATCAACAAAGAAGCATGCATACTAGAGAATAGAGATGGGAAGAGAGAAAAACATCATCTCATTGCATTGAATTAGAAGAGCATTGCTCATACAATAGTGTAGATGGGGAGAGAGAAGAGCTTGCTCCTCTATGAACAAGAGGGAGAGCTAGTCTCAAGAGAGCTCAAGCATGAGTTTAGCCCAATGTGTGTGTGAGCTCTCAAATGAGCCACTATTTATACTAAAATTCCTAAAACTCCCAAAACTTCCCATGTGGGATTATTCTCAAGCCCACTCCCACACTCACCTACAACTTGGAACTCTCTACAAGAGCCCTAAATAAGAATGTCAAGTCTCTTGTTTTTCTGCTTCCATCTTTGTGTTGCATCCTTGCATTGATCACCACTCGTCACGCAACATTCCCCCCTTCCTATTTTGCGCACGTCCTCGAGTGCGTAGATGCCAAGGAAGAGTAGCATCTCGAGTGTGTACCTGCAAGCAAAACGATAGGTGGTTTGTGTGTGTGTGTGTGTGTGTGTTTTTTTTGAAATGCAAAAGTACTGAGACAGACAATAACAAAACAAGTAATTTTACTGAATAAGACATGGCAATAAACGTCCAATTAGGAAGGTAACATTGAAGCAGTGTAGAGATTGAATAGGTTAGTTCAAGCCTTAATAATTACTACCTGCAGCCAATGATTTTATATTCACGTGATCACAAATTTTTTTTGTTAATAACATGTGTTAACATATTATTAACATGTTAACATGTTAACATGTTCCCAAAAAAGCTGGTGGGAGGTTCCTTGATAACCGGCTGAAATCCCGCCGGGATTTTGCAATACCCGGCGGTCCCGCCGGGAAAACTAAAAGCCCGGCGGTCCTGCCGGGGTCGTTATCTAGCCCGGTGGGCTACAATTTTCTATATATATGGGCCTGGGGGGCCCTTTGGGAGTTCATTGCTGACAGTATACACATGTAATGAGAGTTGTGGGTGTGTGTGTTTGTGTGGGTGTGTGTGGGTGTGTGTTCGTGCGGGCAGCCGCCCATTGTCGCAATGCGCGGCAGGATGTGGGTGGTCCACCACACGAGGGGTGTGTGTGTAAGGCCATTCTTCGGAATGGTACTTACCCTGGGGCATTTAGTTGGTAACGCGGCTGGTCTATGTCTTATGGTAAGTATGGCACGCCATACGGTACTAGTCGGTAACGTGGCAAGCATAGTATCGTTATGGCAATGTCACCTTCCCTTCCCTTCCCTTTGTCAAATGCGGGCATATGGTCGGTAAACGCGGCCAGTGTATGTCCATATCCTATTCGTATTTCCATAGAATTGAGCGGCATTTTGTCATTAACGTGGCAAGTTGGTGTCGTCCGCTAGTGCATATATTGTTTTTTGCATATTACGGCATTTGATCGTTAACGTGGTCGAAAAAATGTCGTAAATTTGCTTGCATATTATGGCATGTGATCGTTAACGCGGTCGAAAAAATGTCGTAAATTTGCTTGATTTGACTTGTATTGTTTTTATTGTGTGTGATCCATGCGATACTTGGTTGGTAACGCGGCATGAGTATTTCATGGATCAAAGTTTGCATCATATCATCTTTACGTTTAATTTCATAATATCGTAACTCGAAAAAATGAATATCTCTCTCTCTCTTCCTCCCCCCCCCTCTCTCTCTCATGATATACTTCACAACTCTTTCTCTCTCTCTCTCTCTCTCTCATAATACACTTCACAACACGATAGATGTGTAGATGAGGATTTCTTTTTTTTTTCTCTTAAAATATACATAATCCCTAATAAATTCTTTTTTCTCCCTCTATTTACTTAAAAAATAAAACAGTACATTATTTTCCTCTCTTTATAGGAACTCACAAAAATATTGAAAATGTCATCTAATGTTTCTTCTCTCTATCTCTCCACTCTCTCTCTTCCTCCCCCCCTCTCTCTCTCTCTCTCTCTCATGATACACGTCACAATTCTCTCTCTCTCTCTCTCTCTCTCTCTCTCATGATACACTTCACAACTCTCTCTCTCTCTCTCATGATACACTTCACAACTCTCTCTCTCTCTCTCGCTCTCTCTGTCTCTCTGTCACAATAGGTGTGTAGATGAGGAGTGCTTTAGGAATACAAAACATTATTTTCCTCTCTTTAGGAACTCACAAAACTATTAAAAATGTCATCTAATGTCTCCTCTCTCTCTATCTGTCACACCTCTCTCTCTTCCTCCCTCCCCTCTCTCTCATAATACACTTCACAACTTTCTCTCTCTCTCTCTCTCTCTCTCTCTCTCTCTCTCTCTCTCTCTCTCTCTCTGTCACGGTAGGTGTGTAGATGAGGAGTGCAACATGTATACACTTGATAAGTAATGATAAGTAATGATGCACTTGTTGTAAGGGTCTCACGTTTGATAATGTATTGCATGATGTTGAGTTCATTAATATTGTTTGATATTCCGTTTTTGTTTCATCATTGATAAGTAATGATACACTTGTTGCGATTGTCTCACGTTTGATGATGCATTGGATGATGTTGATTTCAGTAATATTATTTGATATTCCGTTTTTGTTTGATCATTGATAAGATACACTTGTTGCTATTCTCTAACATTTGCTTGATGTTGATTTCAGTAATGTTGTTTAATATTTTGTTTTTGTTGTGTTTAGTGATATTTGCTAGATTTACGAAGACGACCAACATGCTTTCTCCTGAAGAGCGTAAAATCGTTCTACGAGCAATTCGCATTGAAGCAGTCATCACAGTGTCACAATGTGCAGATGATGTCGTCAAAAAGATCAATGAGCCCGAGATACTCATGCGAGATCTATTAGAGCAGATATGGAAAAATGCACAGCGTCGACTTCGAAGCGGAGGCAACACTGAGTTGCTTGATAGACAAAAGATAGCAGACTTCAACCATCAACATATAACACGAACTATTTTGGGGAGCATGCGTGTAGCATGCAATGATCTTAGGGTGCTGCCCCGCCTGAGCTAATATGCATCGTCTACAGTTATGGGATGCTGTATGGAGTGAGCAAAGAGCCAAGAGAGCAAGCGCATGAAGGCACTGGATGCAGAGTCACTCCCCAAAAGAGTGCGCATTGCCCAAGACGTCACTGCAACGTCCAGCCAGGTAGATGCGAGTGGGACAGGTGCCATTAATCCTACCATTAGGAACTCAATGGAGTCTTCTTGGGCCCTTTTATTTGGCAGTTTAAGGGAGTCAAACCTTTTCTCTTAAGAGAAAATATTTTCTAATTTGCTTCAAAACGGCTACTTTATTCGAATTTGAATTTTGGAGAAAAAATGGAATTTAAAATCTAGTGCGGATAAAACCATATCATGTAACATATCTATGGAAAGCTCTTGATGCGTAGATCACGGATCTGTAATCTCCGCTCAAATCGGAGCTTGTATGTAGAAGCTATGGAGGTCCAAAAATTGTAAAATTGTCCCCCCCCCCCTTTTTGGGAAAAAAAGTGCACCCTTTGACCACTCTTACACCTCTCTTAATCACCAATGGTTTTTGCTTACATGGCGGGCTCCTATTTGTCAAAAAGTTAAACGTTTCCATAACCTCATGGCAAATTAAAGGGCCCAAAAAGACTCCATTGAGTTCCTAATGAATCTACAATTCTATGTGCACACACCTCATTGGCGTCCCGCACGAGGCTCTGCTCGAAGGGCGAACAATAGGCTCTGGTGTTTTTGGCACAGTAAAAGAGTATACACTTAGAGGTATATCATTTTTGCCAGAGCACATTACTTTTTGCGGAAAGCACTACAAAGGAGAAGGCAGCACCAAGTTCGAGAGCTTCCAAGCAGAGCAGGGCATGCAGGTTCTACACCCATTAATTGTCAGGTTTATTGCCTTCACAAAAGAATCTCCTTGGATCACTATTTTCCCATACTATAATGGCGGCTCGCTTGGTGATACTCTTCTGAAGGTCCCCTTCAGATTCAGTGAGTTCACCAGAGCAATTTTTGGTTTGGATCGAGGATGGAGACAACCCCCGCCCGATAATATTCCTTTAAGTCATCTAGAACTTTCTAAAATAAAACAAATAGTAATAACCATGCCACATATTATACATGCCCTGGTGGAAGGCCTAGCGGCGGCAGCACATTTGGCAGGAATTGTACATACCGACCTACATCCATTCAATGTAGTGTTGGATTTTACAAAAGAGTTGAAGCCACGCGTAGTTATTATCGATTGGGGGTTACTGCTGACAGTGCCCAAAAAATGGGTGTCTCTCAATTTTGTATTTGAAGCAGACAAGAATCCTGAGAAGGTGGCATAGGCGGTCTCCTACGCAGACAGAGAGCAAAATAAATGGCCGTGGATAGCCCTGGAACTTTATGATCCGTTTTTTTGGCAGATGCATACACTCCTGCATCTGATGTTTTTGCTTTAGGGTATTTATTACAAATTTTATATGACTTTTGGTAGAAAGTACAAGAGTTGTGGATGGACAATAGTTCCTATGACAAAGTTACCATGGATACTATTATTTATAGAGTCAAAAATTGGATGTGTCTGCCTAATCGCGACGAGCGAAAATCTGTTTTGCAAGTAGTGGAATTTTTTAGATCACTAAATACTGACCCAACGAGGGCACAACATCCTCTTGTAGAGCTATCAGTGTCATTCACCCCAATTTTGTAAAGATACAGTATCAGGAGATTAAGTTTCAAAAATGGCACTTTGTTTGTCTCTCTTCAAAATTTGATATGTGCCCATTGTTTGAAATATTATCTCATTGAGTCTTTGCAATATCTCTCTCCTCTTGTGGTGTTTAAGTTTATGTTTTCTCTTCAAAATTTGATGTGCACGCATTGTTTGAAGTATTTTTTGAGTCAAGTGGATATTTCTCATTGAGTCTTTGTAATACATATCTCATCTCGTGGTGTTAAACTTTAAGTTTTTGAGGGTAATGGTCAATTTATCTTACGTTGATCTTTACAGTTCATTAAAATCCTAAAGTCATTTACGTTCATGCAGATATGGCAGAAGCGCAAGCAAACGAGCAACAAGAGTTAGCCAAGAAGGCATATGAGCGAATGAAGGCCCTTGCACATGGACTGACAGTCCGCGAAGCTACGAGAACAGCATGCAGGTTGTCGAAATGGACAAATTCTAATTATGCCCAATGGAAAGACATAAATAAACGCGTAACCACAGAGATGATAAAGGAAATATGGCCATGTCCAGATGGCGAGATTAAGAAGGGAAGATGGAAGGTTTCACGTTGCACTCATAATGATATCAAAATTAATGCCGAAGTGCATTTTCTTGGAGGTGTACGGTCGTCCTCTCCATAACGCCGACGCTCCACTCTATTTTGCTAAGATGCTATATGCACAATTTATCCTAGAAACTCTAGTGGACTTCGCCTCAAGAGAGGCCACTATCAACACCCACGACATACGTGAAGAGACAGTGACATTCACAAGGGAGGAACTTGCTCTCATGGTGGAGGGCACTGGATTGGAGTTAAACAAGGTCAAAGAAAGCTTAGGGACACAGCTAGCACAGAAGGAGAAAGAAGCTGTGCGATTATCTCAAGCATCAACTCCTCCCCCGGCCAATAGAGGGATTCAAGAGCAGCTCACAAAGATCAGCCAAGATGTACAGACCATCTCTTCACGTATTGCTCCTGTGCACCAAGGGAACCACATCTCTCATTTTTTGATACATCCTGATCTTGTGGGAGTTTCTGCTGAGGCTACTAGTTCCTCCACCCCCCAATGTCCTGTATGTTACAAAGTATTCGATGGGTGGAGCGGCCAGTATATACTACCCTGTGCACACTACTACCACTTAATATGTTTAATGAGGCAAATGCAAAATATTTTCACATGTGCATTGTGCAGTGTCCCAATAAATCAAGGTATTTATAGAGTGTAAACCACCAGGACCTTTAGATGCAGCAACTCCTAGTGCAATTTGCAATTTATTTCAAGATGAAAGCTAAGAAAGACATAAATCCTACTTTTGTATTGATAATTTCTCCAAATACAATCATTTGTACAAGTACTTTTTATGAAATAAATGAAATGACTTCTTCCTCTATGTTAGTATCTTGCTCCAAAATTCTTTCACTGTTTACCCTCTAGTCTGCTAAATTAAGCTCATCTAAGTCAATGTCCAAATTGTCTTCTATCTCAAGGGTAGTGCACGATGTGCGTCCCCAACATCAAAGTTCCCGTCTACTACATCATCACAATCGTACATCCATCTGGGCATATCTTCTTCATACTCTTCGCTTTCAATGTCTCGCAAGATCTTTTCATTGCAATACATGTAAACAAGTTTATCTGCTCGATCTGCAAGAAGTTGATTGCGAATAGTACTGTGAATATATTTGTACATGCTCCAGTTTCTTTTTCTGAGCCTAAGTTTGAAGAGCACTGACTTAGAACCTTCATCGCAAGGTTGCGCAATAAAGCATAATGCTCACCACCATTCATCATCCACCACTTCCATGTAGGTTGCTCTTTACCCATTTGTTGAACAAGGGAGTTGGAAAATAAACCCTCTTTCAATCGAAATGAGGTCATCTCCTTTATGCACTTTACACGATCATCAACATTATTATAAAAAGTGTTTACCACTTTATAAAAATCTTGCACCACCTCAATGTTGGACATCAAATCCATATTCCAATATTCAGGATCCAACATGTAAGCAGCACTATGTAGTGGTGAATGCGCTCCAATCCATCTAGCATGAAAGTACTTCAATAGGACTTTTCTTTGTCTACTGGAGAATGGTACACGCCATTGCTTTTCCACCACTGAATGCTCTAATTTCTCAGGACACTCCAAACTCCGCTGCCATTGCATCCGTGCTTTCCCTAGATTAGGCGCTCTTTGATCAAGACTTCGTATGGCATACATAACAGGCATCATTACATGGTATTACGTGGTATGCATCCATCACACTGTTCTACCAACTTCTTCTCGTAAGCGCTGCCTTCAAGACTTTGATTTTCTCTTTCACTTTTTCAAGTTGAGTGCTCTCCCAGTCATGAAATGCCATGCATGTAAATGTTTCGCAAACTGCATCTTTATTTCAAAGAAGAGACTCAAAAGTGTAAAAGTGAGTGCAAAACCTAGTCTCCGCTAGAAGCTTTAACATAACTGACATGCGAGGTCGAAAAATATCTAACACTCTCTGTCTCTTGAGCATGAATCTCACAATCTAGCACGAGCAGTGTTGACGATTGAGGAAAACCATTTGGTATCATCACTTTTATACCAATCTTTTAATACAAGATTCAAACTATGAGTATTACAGCCTACTGGAAAAACATGTGGATACTACCGCTTTAGGATTTTGGATGCATTCTTGCAATTCTTTGCATTGTCCATGACGATTTGGACTACATTTTTGGCACCCACTTCCTCTATCACAGAGCCAATGACTTGAGCAATGTAAGCCCCAGTTTCGATTGAACCAGTAGAATCCACGGCACGGATGAAAGTCTCACCTCTAGGTGAAATAACCATTATATTAATTAATGGTTTTATTTGTACATTAGACCATCCATCACTTACTATACTACATCCAGAAAGCTCTATATTGCTAAGAATTATTCTTTGTACACGTTCTTTTACTTGCGCATAACATTTCTCTAATAGATCATTTCGCATAGCATGGTACGTAGGCGGTGAAAACCCTGGTCCAAACTCACCAATTTTCTTCCATGCTCTCTTCCAATGATCACTGTCCACCATCATCATAGCACTTCGAGAAAAGTAAATCGCTTCAGCAAGGGCGAGTTGTGCATCATCGAGCCGACCTTGACGTAGGCTTTCTTGCAATGAAGTTTGACGCATGGGTATATTTTCTACGTCAAAGTTTTGCTTGCAGGAAGATGCATTGGGTAGATTACTTTCTGGTTGCACATTGACGTTCGGAGTACAAGCAGGCGATGTAGCGGGAGTTTGATGATTAGAACAACAGTGTTCTTGCTGCCTTGATACATTAATGGTAGGAGAGTAATGTTTTCTTGAATCTTTCTTTTGAATTTCTTCTCTTATGCATTTGGCCACTGCAGGTGCAGAGGGGTGGGTACATGACTTTTTCTTCGGTCCGCCTAAAAAGTGCTCTCTTAGTCAAGACGCCCCACCTGATTTTACTGCATAGCATAGCTTACACTCCCAATCTATGAATCGATCACCAACGTTAATTGCATATTGCCACTCTATCCCAGGTGCCTTTTTTTTCCTACTATTTGGAATTTGGACTCTATTGGAGGTATCACTGGATTCAACATTGTCCTCCATCTCAACAAATAACCTATTCAACCAAGCATATGACAATGAATACACAAATGAAAAACAACAAAGTCACTCAGCTATTACAAAACATACATTAGTAGACAAACTACTTCGAAACTATCTTGACAAACACAAAAGATCATCACATAACACAAAACTACTTCGAAACTATCTTGCAAGGTCTGACTAGAAAACTACTTCAAAACTATCATGCACATTGCACCCCCAATGAAGGATGCCTTTTGTACCCAATTAAGGATACTTTACACAATCAAAGATCTATGCTTGCCCAATACTCTAGTATAGGACAATAGACCTTCTCTAACATTCACAAAAAAGAAAATCAAAGATCTATGCTTGCCCAATACTCTAGTATAGGACAATAGACCCTTGTCTACTCTAAACTATATCAAGTATCAAGAACCAATACAAGCCCCTAAGCAGGACTCTTGGCTCCATCAAACCATTCATAAAGCAGAATGAGGTAGATTACCTACGTAGCTCAAATGCAAAGCTGAATGACTCCAACTTTGTCCCTAAATCTCTGCAAGTATTAGCTACAAACCACACCTTGCCCCCAATTCAAAGAACTAAGGACGAGTGGCTCAATAGCCTTAGGGGTGCCTACTACAAGGAAAGACGACAGTCCCTAAGATAAGGACGTTCTTCCCAAGAGAACACTTCTTGCAACTCAAGAGCTCTACAAGTACTTTGAGGAGAGATATCACGCCCCCAAAACAAGGACTATCTCCCCAAAAGTTCCACGATGGGTGTTAGGCAGTGTTTATAAACAGAACAGAACCCCGCCGGGGTTCTTTTGTTTTCCTAGCGGGCCCGCCGGGATATTAAAAAGCCCGACGGGCCCGTCGAGAGAACAAAAAGCCCGGAGGTGTTACGGGACTAGTGGGTTCTGGCAGGTCATTGCTCAGGTCATGTGAATATACAATGTGATCATAAGTTTTAATATGTTAACAACAGGTTTTGTTAACGTGATCACAAAATTGTGAAGACGTTAATGAAATCCCTGCCTGTAACAGCTAACTAAAGTAAAGAATGTTTTATGCCAAATGTATTGTTCTTTTCCTAGAAGGCAAAAGACAACAGTTAATTGAGGAACTATCAAGTAGTATACCTAGCCTATGCTAAGTCAAATAAAAATATCGGGAGTGCGTCTGAAAAGGTGCAATGCTGTAGCCCCTTGATGGTCTGGGTGAGTGCTATCTAGGTCCAAAGATGGACTGCATGTGTCCAGCCAAGTCTCCATTTGGTTATTCTACACAACACATAAGGAAGTGTTCAGATTTTTTTATTAAATGCAAGTTGAATGAAGAATGCTAGTATGTACAGGCATGACGAAAAGAGAGCTAATAGATTCGATAGATGAATTGCCAAAAAGTAGCTTTTGTAGCATGATAGCTCTTTCAAAAATGAGTTTGCTTTTGGATGTAACATTATGCAAATTGTTTTTGGGGTGTTGACGTATGGCACAAGTTCCTTTTTGTTGGACTCTTTTTGGTATCCATTTCAGAGTATGTTCAAGAGATTGAAGTTTAGTCGGAGGTGAGATTTTAGCGATAGTCATAGGAAATACATTGGGACAAATAGGAGGAGGTGTGAATGGAGATGTTTAAACACTTCTGAGCTTTGGCAACCATATGGCAGCTGTGTTCTTGCCATCCCATTGGACTTTCAAAATTTTCTTGGGTCTTCAGAGTGCCCAACTCTAACACCTATGCCTGTAGACTTATGGCTGGTAATGTAGTTTGATTAGGGAAAGATTAGAATACCGACGACATTCCAAATAGTTGGAGTTGTAGGAAGAACGCTAGTCAAGGAGTCTACTTGTGTAGGAGCCTGATTGAAAGTTGTCGACTTTGTAAGACAAACTTTGACATTGCTTTTGTTTTGAGGAATAGACTCTGAACTTGATTCGGTTGCAATATCCTCCTTCTGATGTGTGTTGCCTCTGAGATAGAAGTGAGTAAAGGTACCCACTTGCCTTTTTCTTCCCATGTCAATTTGGAGCATCCCTTCCTATTTGAGACCTTTTGATGATGTCCGATTTGACGCATCAGCTTGTGTTTCCACCTGGACTCTTTCAGGCTTGGTAAGGCATGGTTTCCAGTATTGATTTGGTTTCTGTAAGTGAGGTGGTATTGATTACTTTTGTTCTTGAGTAGATTCAGGAACATAATTATGTTTTGCTGCAGTAGTCCCTGCATTCTTCTTTGGTAGCCACAAGGTAGTAGCACCCTTGTAGTAGCCTTGTGCTTGCAGAACCTTCTTTGGGATCCACACTTGTTGAGTGGTCTTGTTGGAGGTGGAACTGTTGGTTTTGGTGAACCTCCTCTTTAGCTTTGTATTCCTTGGATGTTCCTTGGCACCATTGGGTCTTGGCTTGCGAGCTGCTTTAGGTAGCCAGATTTGAATTCTAAGTGCTTCCCCCCTTCCGTAGCCTTGTGCATATAAGAGAGATGTTGGCACATGCCATCCTTGAGTATTGTCATTGTCATTATTCACCCAAATCATTGGATCTTTTGAGGTTGTCTCTATCACAGTAGTGATGGTCTCCACCTTTTGAAAAGATGGGAGTGCCGAAGCACTTGATCTTGTAAGGTGAGTAGAATTTACCAAATTACAAGGTGTATTGTCGTGAGTTCCAGTCCATACCGCATCTGGTGGTTCTAATCCATGATCTACCTAAAACAACATCCACTACTGCTTGGCTCTTGTTAGCAACATAAAAAGTCACGTGCATAGATTGATCGTGAATGGACATATTAATACAGCACTTGCCAGGGCTGGGGTTTCATCACCAGAGAAACTCTGGAAGTTCAATGATGCATTGGTGATCAAAGGTTGGCCTTCATAAGACAAAACATTGCAGTCGGCTCCCCGAATCTATAAGTGCAGACGCTGCATAGATTGCTCTTTGAGTAGGGATCCTTACTTCAATATGAAAGGGATCTACAAAGTCTTCATCATCATTCAAGTGGATGGCCATGATAGCTGCCTTGCGGCGCTCTCGTGCTAGTGCTACTCTAGCCTTAGCTTCTTCTTTTGCTTGACTTTGTAACAAAGCTTGAGCTTTTTTACATGTCTGACTAGCATGTATGTGTATTAGCATATCATCTGTTAGAGGTTCTTCATAGTGCTTCAAGCGGCTACCATTGATGAAGTTAGTCATTGGCTCTCCATCTAAGGTTTCCAACCTTACTGCACCACTCGCACTAAGCTCGTTGATCACAAATGGACCAAGTCCTCGCATTTTCAGCTTGCGTTTTTGTTTCTTCAATGTGTAAAGCAACACTAGATCACCTCTCTTGAAGAAGCAACCTTTCTTCACACGCGTATCATGCCAACGCTTTTGGCGTCGTTTTCTAGCATACATGCCAATGACTGCCAATAGCTTGTCTTCATCTAGCCTCTCCAATTCATCGATCCGTGAAGAGAATTCATGATCCGTCCACTCAAGTTGTTTCGCAACTCGAAGTGTAGGTACAATAAATTCTATCGAAAGGATAGCGTCCAATCCAAAAACTAGATTGAAAGGTGTTGTGCCTATGGACGTTTTGTAAGCAATTCGGTAAGCCCATAGAACTGAGTGAAGTTTCTGTTCCCAATTTGTTCTATGTCCCTCAACAATCTTTGTAAGCGCAGTGCAAAGAGTCTTGTTTGTGCTCTCAGCTTGACCATTTGCTTGCGGGTGATAAGGCGCTGACCTCTTATGGATGACCGTAAAGTCTTCCAAAAGAAAGGTAATGACTTCATTGATAAAATGCACACCTTGGTCACTCCACAATCTCAATAGGTAAATCGTAGCGTGTTAACACATGTTCGTATAAAAACTTTGCAGTGGTCCTAGCATTGTTTTTTACTGTGGCTTTTGCTTCTATCCACTTCGTAAGATAATTTGTGGCTACAATGATATACTCAGCATGTGTATGGCGTGTTTGTGGTTTAATCGGTCCCACAAAATCAATTTCCCATTTGGCAAAAGCTCTAACCCCTATAATTGGTCTCAATGGCATGTCCTCATACTTGGTAGGAGGTTTGGCTCTTTGACATTGATCACATCGTTTGACATACTCTGTTGTTGCATCATGAAAAAGCGTAGGCCACCATAGTCCTGACCATAGTATAAGTGTGGCAGTTGTTTCTCCACAGAAATGTCCACCCCCAACTCCTGAATGTGCATGAGTCAATACGCTAAGGTAGTCACTCTCACAAACACAAGTTCGTAGGTTTCCATCTTTGCCCCTTTTGTACAGCTGGCCTTCAATTATCTGAAAACTCACTGCTTCTACCTCTATGGCTCTCTTTCTATGCCTAGGCATCTTATCGTTCGTATGACTGTGTGTCAAATACTTCACAATGTACGAACTCCAATTGGGTGTTGTTGAAATATAAAATAGAGTCACATGAGGAATGGGTTTCCTTTGTTGATAAATTTTACAATTTCGTACGTACTCTTCTATATCAGCATGAAGTGTTGGCCACCAATATCCTTCCCACAAAACTCTTTTAATCGTATCCTTTCCTCCATAGACATGTCTGCCTCCTAAGCTCATGTGGACATATGAGATAATCTCATCATATTGATTAGGGTCAGGGCATAGACGAAGTATTCCATCTTTTCCTAATTTATACAATCGTCCAGAAAGAAGCTTATAGGAGCACGATGCTCTAAGGTCATTATCTTTTCATTGGTGGGACTAATGGAGTTAACAAATCTTGTCGTTAAAACTTGAATGATGGGTTCTGCCCATCTTGGTGCTGTCTCAACCAAGAATAGAGTAGCGTCACGAATATCATCATCTATACCAATGGGTGGTTCTCCTGAAGTTATCCTAGAAAGATGATCAGCCCATTGATGCATTTTTTCCTTCTTTACCGCTACTTCAAATTCAAATTCAAGTAGAATAACAAACCAGCGTACAATCCTTCCGGTTGCACATGGCTTGTTCACAAGGTAAAGCAAAGCTTGATGATCTACGAAGAATGCAAATTTGTTGGCCAAAAGGTAATGCCGAAACTTCTTCACAGCATAGATCATAGCTAAGCCTTCTCTTTCTGTGGTGGTGTAATTCTTTTTAGCACTATTCAACTGGCGGCTAGCATATGAGACTGGAAAGTCCATTTTGTTCTCCCGTGGTTGAGCTAAAATATAGCCAATTGCAAAAGCCGAGGCATCTATATGTATGTGGAATAAATTATCCCAATCCGGCGACCTGAGAATAGGTGCCGTCACTAATGATTTCTTCAGCTTTTCAAAGGCTTCTTCACAATCCTCTGTCCATTCAAATACAACAAGGAGTGCGTACAATGGCCGTGTTATTTCAGCATACATGTAGATAAATCTGCGATAGTAGCCACAATGACCCATGAAAACTTGTACCCCTTTTGCATTGTAAGGCCTAGGTAGCTCAATAACAGCTATCTTTTCCGCATCCGTGGATATACCATTCCTGTTGGAATTAGGGTTGCAGGAAAGCACACAAAGCTTGGAGAAGAAGAAGCAAGAATGCACACAACACAAAGTGTATTAGATTGTGTCAATGTACAAAAGATAAGTTAGCCCTAGAAGGATGGGCGTATATACAAGCCGAGGGAAAAAACCTCCTAAAGAGGGAAAAAGTGTCCCGGCGGTCCTAAGTGTGTTCACACACATCACTGCCTATATATATATATGGCAACAAATCCCCACTAGGAGTGATGGTGTGAACGAGAGCTGGCACTCATGTATAGGGGAGTGCCATGCCCAAAGTAGATCAGTCCACAAAGGGGAGCAAGCCCAAAGCTTTGCGGAAAGCTTCGAACTTCTCACGAGAAAGCGCCTTTGTGAAAAGATCGGCGAGGTTGTCTTGTGTTAGCACATAGACCAAGCTAATCTCTCCTACTCTGAGAGTCTGTCCTTGACATAGTGATAATGCACCTCAATGTGCTTTGTGCGAGCATGAAAAACTGGGTTTCTGGCAACTACCAATGCGCTCTGACTGTCAGTGAAGATAGAGGTGGCAGACTCTTGTCCAACACCCAAGTCAGCCCATAAGCCGTCTGAGCCACACACACTCAACCGTAGCTGTGAAAGCTACCCTGTACTCAGCTTCACAACTAGAAGTGGCCACAGTAGGTTGCTTCTTGCTCAACCAAGATATGCATTAGCTACCGAGCATGAAACAAAAACCACTTGTGGACACTCTTGTGTCATAGCAATTAGCCCAATCTGAGTCCGAAAAAGCATGTAAATCTGGCGACAACGATCCCCCCTTGGGATAAAACAACCCAAGATGTATGGTGCCACTTAAGTAGCGAAAGATGCGTTTAACTGCCTTCCAATGCTGAGACCTTGGGCTATGCATAAACCTGCTCACCTGTGAGACTGCAAACTGAATGTCCGGCCTCGTAATGCATACATAAATGAGGCAACCAACAGCTGTCTGATAGAGTGTGACATCAAAGTGATCTCCAGCATCATGAAGACTCAACTTCAAACCTGTCTCCATTGGAGTAGCAATAGGCTTGCAATCTTCAAGGCCAAATCTCTGCAACAATGTCTCAATATACTTTGTCTGACACAAAGCAATACCTCCATCACACTGCTTAAATTGTATCCCCAAATAATGATGCAAATGCCCCAAATCTGACATCTCAAAAGAGACATTCAAATCAACCTTAAAACCAGCAATATGACTTTCATTTGGTCCTGTGAGCAGTATGTCATCGACATAGAGAGCAATGATTAGATGTACATCATCCACACGTTTAACATACAAAGTGCTTTCTGTTGGACTATTCTGAAAACCATGTGCAGTCAAATATGCATGTATCTTTTCATACCAAGCTCGTGGAGCTTGCTTTAAACCATATAATGCCTTTTTCAACCTGCACACTTTGTTTTCCTGCCCTCTTTGAACAAAACCACGAGGCTGCGATACATACACCTCCTCATGCAAATCTCCATTTAAGAACGCAGTCTTTATGACCAACTGATGTACATTCGAACCATTATGAGCTGCCAATGCACAAATGCTACGAATGGTAGTTATACGACAAGTGGGAGCAAAGGTCTCATCAAAATTAATGCCCTTTTCTCTTGAGCATAACCCTTTGCAACAAGTCTAGCCTTATAGCGATCAACACTGCCATCTGGCTTTCGTTTCAACTTAAAAACCCACTTACATCCAATGGCCTTTTTACCAATAGGCAAATCACACAAAGACCATGTACCATTCTTCATTATAGCATCATATTCACTTTGCATTGTAGCCAACCAATTTTTTGATTTTTGTGCCTCATCAAATGAAAGAGGCTCTTCCTCTTCACACATACTAGACACAGACAAAGCATAACAATCTGATGCATAAGAGGCATGTTGAAAACCTGAACGAGTACGACTAGATATAGGTGCATCAATTTTCCTATCACGCAAGGTTTGCACCAGCCATTTAGGCATACCTCTAGCCTGCTTATTTTCAGCCCTATCCTCATAAATTACATCCTGTAAATCTGCATCAGAAATAGGCTGATCTATGATGTCGTTTGAAATCTGCATAGGCTAAATATTCGCCTCATTAGGACTTACATTTGAATTCCCACCTGTAAACAGAGGCAACAATGTATCAAATACATCCCGTGAGCTCACACCTGTCTCTCTGGTACATGATAATAAAGGCTGCACAGCATCTTCTACAAAAACAATATCTCGACTAATCAAGATACGCTTTGAGTGTGGATGATACAATCTGTAACCCTTGCTCTCAGCACTGTAGCCAACAAAAATACATTTGACAGCCTTATCATCCAATTTTCTACGTGGTTGCACAGGCACTAAAGCATAGGCCAAGCAACCAAAGACACACAAGTGACCAATAGAAGGCTTCCTGCCATGCCGAGCTTCATAGTATGGAGTAATAGACTACAAGGCCTTAGTGGGACACCTGTTGAGTACATATGCAGCACAAATGACAGCCTCAAGCCAAAACGCATGTGGCAAAGCTTGGCTCTTGACCATACATCGTGCCATCTCCATAAGTGACCAATTTTTCCTCTCAGCAACACCATTTTGCTGAGGGGTATACGGCACTGTACATTGGTGTTTTATCCCATGACTAGACAGAAATGCATCATACTCTTTAGACATGTACTCCCCCCCTCGATCAAAACGGAGGGTGCCCACAGTACAATTGGATACATTTTCAACCATAAGAAAAAACTGTTTGAAGCACAAAAACACTTCGGACTTTGCCTTTAGTGGATATACCCATGCATGCCTTGAGTAATCATCATCAATGAAAGTCACGAAGTACAAGTGTTTACCAAATGACGGAGTTTGCATAGGCCCACATACATCACTATGTACAAGTTGCAATTTGCGAGTGGCCTGCACAGAACCATCCTTTGGAAACGCAGAACACTGCATTTTGCCCAAAATATAGCCTTCACAAACATGTTTCAATGGTGCCTCAAGAGGGGGCAATGAAGCAACCATATCAAATTTCTGCAAATGCAACAAACTAGCAAAGTTCAGATGACCAAAACGAGCATGCCATAGTTTTGCATCTAAAACTGCCTTTTCATCAGAAACTGCATTAGCTGAATCTTCCACACACTTGTCATAAGAATTGAGCCTATACAGCCCACGAAACAAGGTGCCAGATATAATAATCGTATCACCAGAAGTCAAATCATGAACAGTACATCTGTCATCCACAAATTTGACTACAAGTCCAAGTCTAGCAAGCGCAGAGACAGACAATAGATTCTTCTTTATCCCTGGCACATACAAAGCATCTGAAAGTGTGAAAGCGCTGCCATTTGCAGCAATAAGCATAATTTTACCAATGCCCTTCACTGGGTAAGAAACATTATTGGCACATGTGACAGTATTCCCATTAGGGACAGCCTCAAGAGAAGTGAACATATCACGATGCGAGGTAATGTGCTTTGTATCACCACTGTCAAAATACCATACATGAGAGTCAACAGAAACTGCCAAACATGCATCATGTGTACAGATGGGTCATACTGGCAATACACACTAAATGCCCATTCTGTATCCTGCACAACATTTGCAGAATCTGCATTTGTAGAAGCATCCGCTATTATGGCTGCATTTGACTCTTTCTTCTTTGCCTCTTTAGCCTTTAGCTTAGGGCAATTCTTAATGACATGATCATTTGCCTTACAATAGTTGCACTTGGTCTTTTTCTTGCCTTTATCAAGAGCCTTCTCAGACTTATTGTTGCTACCTATGGAAGGAGAAGAAGTTGCAAACCTATTACTAGAAGAAGAAACAGTGGAAGGGGATGCCTTACCACTTCTTCTCTGTTGCTGGGCAGCAATAAATGCTTGATCAACTGCACGCTTCCTGGCCGTGTTTTGCCTGGACTGCGCTTCTTGCAAGAGCTTGTTGACTAAAGTATCATACTTGACAGCATCAGGTCTGTCCTCAGCAAGAAGTCTCCACGTGGAAGCAAAAGTCTGATATGTCTCAGGTAAAGCATCAAGAACAGTCTGCACAAGAGAATGATCAGGAATAATCTCACCTGTAGAAATCAACTGTTCTTTGAGATCTTTAATCTAAGCAAGAAAAATATTCATGTCATCACACGCAGGTAAGAGATTTTTGCCTCGTTACGACCTGCATACAAACCAGCTAGAATATCCCAAGCATGTTTTGCTATTTTAGCTAAACGAATATATGGGGTGATGTTACGTTTGATAGAAAGTGCAATCAAAGCATGAGCCTGCACATGTTTACCATCCCAACGAGTTTGTTCAGCAGTGGGTAAAATAGCAGCAACAGTAGAGCTGCTAGAACCTGCAACATCCTTAACAGATCCTACATCCACAGAACCTGGACATACATTCATACCCTGCACAATGTTTCACACTCCTTTTGCAACCAAAACATGCTGCATCATGTATGCCCAAAGTGGATAGTTGCTGTCTCCATCCCAGTTTGTCTTCAGCAGACAACATGCGAAATACATCATTGTTGTTATCAGCCATGGCCACTGACTGAAACTGATGCAAAAGCTACCTGTAATGAAGCAAAGACTGAATAGAGAACAACTCATGCTATGTAGCACAGTCCACAATAGAATACGTATGCCTGTTTTGCAGAAAACTGCACTGTCAAAATTTCTGCACAAAATGACGAAAACACCTGTGCAGAACTTGAAATGCAAAAACGGAGCCCGAAACAATCTTAGATGCAATTTCTGAGAACGCCAAGCCCTATGGGCTTATTCACAGAGTATAGGGACCTGCAAGCGCTCGTGAAAGCTCACCTCAATCGGAGAATGTGAGTTGGAGGGTGCTGGCGGTGTAGCCCTGGGAGCCGATGCCTGCTCTGATACCAATTGTTGGAAGAATTAGGGTTGCAGGAAAGCACACAAAGCTTGGAGAAGAAGAAGCAAGAATGCACACACCACAAAGTGTATTAGATTGTGTCAATGTACAAAAGATAAGTTAGCCCTAGAAGGATGGGCGTATATATAAGCCGGGGGAAAAAACCTCCTAAAGAGGGAAAAAGTGCCCCGGCGGTCCTAAGTGTGTTCACACACATCACTGCCTATATATATATATGGCAAAAATTCCTAGACACAATGTGGCCTAGAATCTTCCCTTGCCTATCCATAAACTTGCATTTATCAGGGTTAAGGTATATGCGATACACTCTGCATTTCTCAAAGATTTTTTTGAGATGCTCTATGTGTTCTTCTCTATTTATGGAATGCACACACAAGTCATCCATGAATATTTCAAGAAATAATCGCAGGTATTCTTTGAACGCATGGCTCATCAACCTCTGAAAGGTGGTTGGAGCGTTAGTCAAACCAAAAGGCATGACTCTATATGCAAACACTCCCCATTTTGTAGCAAATGCGGTTTTGTGTTGATCCTTGGGATCAATAGAGATACCTGGTTGTAGCCCAAAAATCCATCAAGAAAACTGTATGCCTTCTTACCAGCTACCCTCTCCAATACATGATTAGTGAGTGGAAGCGGATAGTGGTCCCGGACAGTAGCAGCATTTACTTTCTTTAGATTGACACATACTCGTAGTTTTCCATTCTTCTTAGGTACTACCACAATCGGTGAAACCCATTCTGTATGTTCAATCTCATAAATAAATTCAGCCGCTAACAGCTTGTCAATCTCTTCTTTGATCTTTTTGGCAAAATTATCGTTATACATGTAAGGACGCTGCTTGGATGGCTTGGCATCCTCTGGCATGGGAATTGTATGTTGACAGATCTTTGGATCTACCCCCTTAAGGTCTTTGTAACTCCAAGCAAATATATCTCGATACTCTCTCAGAGTAGAGATTAGCAATTCTTCCTCCGCTTGGGTTAAGTCTGTGGCAATCCACACGTTACGTGGCTCTTCGCTTGGTTCTGCCAGATCTATTTTCTTGGCATCCTCAGGGCCATCATAGGAAACTCCTGGTTCCTCAGGTTTCTGTCGTCGCGCGAATAGGTTGTTGCAAGACTATTTTCCGATCTTGTATGGTGAATTTCTTGGAGTTTGAGGGGATATTTGTGGTATCCTCTTTTTCCTCCGAGTCGTCGCTCATGGAAGACCATGCTGCTTTTAGCATTCTCTTCCTTTCTTGCACTAGAGCTTTACGCTCCACTCTCGTCATGGTGCTTTGTTCAGTCGACTGAATGCACTGAAGCCTTAGATTTTAGCTTCAGTTTCCTTTTCCTCTTCTTCTTTGGGTTGTCACTCTCCTTCTCGTTTAGCTTTTGCACTAATTGAAAGCCGTATCTCCATTTCATCTCGTCTTTGATGCAATCATCAGCTCCCAAGTAGTACAAGTACTCGTTCTTCCCTACAAAGGTTGGAGGTGGAATAAAGTCTTCTTTATCCACATCTTCTCTTTCTTTTTGTTGTTGTTGTCTCTTTTCTTTGACTTTCTGTTTGTGAAACTTTCGGTGACTCTTGCAAAACTTACGTTTTGGTTTGTCGCTAGGAATACTCAACAAGACCTCTCTGCCCTTTAACTACAATCTTATCTTCTCTAACTCTGATTCAGAGACTATGGCATCGTCATTAGAATCCTTCCCATTAGAGGATTCTAAGCATCTATCCTCATCTCCTTTGTCAGCTGAGCTATACTCAAGAGGGGATACTTCCTCTACAGATACCATATCTCCTAGCAATAATGATTTGTTTGCTTCATACCTAGGGGCTTCTTGAGGTTCCTCTGCATAGATCGGTCTTAGCATTCTTACGGGAATAATGTCATACCCATCTGGATCACAAAACTGTGTTTGCCTTGGCAATGCACAAGTGTCTATGGTAGCTAAAACATGGTTCCATTCTAAGGGATCTATCAAGTTCTCAGGAAAAGGTATAGGGATATACGCCTCATCCGTCACACTTCTGTCTATGGTAACATTTCCAAGTTGCAAGTCTCAACAAGATGCTCCACAGATCCATAGATCAGCTCTTCCTTCAGACATAGTTGCTCCCGATGCTTCTGAAGAAGCGGAATCAAACTCATCCACCTCACAGGAGAGTGCGTCACATCTCGATAAGCATGGTTTTTCAGATTCACCCTCGTGGTTACATTCTCATGTCTGAGGTACAAGTAATTGTAACCCCAGTCTTGAATCATTTTGAATTGGCGCATGAATGGCCTTCCTAGGATCACTTCGTAATTTGTGTTCTTGCCAAAGTCTACAATAGCAAAGGTATGTCCGTACTCAATGCCACATGACTTGACTCTGACGTTCTCAAGCAATCCTATGGGACTCTCTAGATTTCTGTCTGCCAATTGCAAACTCATCCTTGTACTTCTAATTGCAAGTTTTTCCCACATTTCCCATACAGTTTTTGTTGCTATACTCACCCCTTCTCCGCTATCTAGAATAGCTATAGATTCAATCTTGTTGATCTCCACAGGAAGCATAGTATTTCCTTCATCGTCTTCACAATTCTTGCCAACTTTGTTCACAGGAACCGGAATTGTTTGCTTAAGCATTAGCTCAGAAGCCTTTGCCTTCAACAACTCCTTAACCTAGATGTTCTGGTTCCACAATCCTTGCTCAATTAATTGTGTAGCCACTTCTCCCCACAATCTTGGCCTAAGCTTTAAGAACTCTGCGAGTGGAATGGTACACGTAACTGGTGCCGACATTAAAGCTTGCAAACTCCCTATGTCTCAATCTTGATGAGGTTGTGGTGTCATTGATGGTACTCGCATGACTTGGGTATGTGCTTCGTATAGTTCTAAATATGAGGGCAATGTCTTGCATGTGAGCTTGTTGCTCCGAGCTGAGACAACAGTCTGAGCATCATCTGGTAGAGATAAAGCATCTAATTCTTGAACCCTTTGATTCAAGAATTCTACTATAGAGAACGGTGGTGACTTGTCAGAAGATGCTAGATCCTCAACTTGTTTTTGCACTGCTTCCACATCTCCCTTGCTATTGCTTCCTCTATTTCAGGAATTTCATCTCCAAAATCCACGGTAGTCAATGGTTTTGACTCGTTTGCATTGGTATGAGGTAAATCATCTCCTTCAGGCATTTCTGGGAAATGTAGAGATACAACTTCACTTCCCTTTTCCATGCTTGGCGTGGCTTTTGGTATCGTCTCTAAGTTACGCTTCAGAGAAGCAGGTCCTCTTGCGTACATAGGTGGTGGGCCGTCTATTAGAGTCTGAGTATCCCTAATCAACTGCTTATGGATAGCCAAGTGGATTGTCTCTTCACACGAGGGTTGGGATATTCTTACAGCTTCTTAGGCAGCTCGATCAAAGCTGTGATCCTACTATTATACGCTTGAAGCGCTGCATCTAAAGGCTCGTACACCTTGTCCACAAGGACTGATCCTCCTGAGCTTTCCTCAGACTCGAATGCTTTTCCCTTTTGCTCATTTTGAGTTTTCTCTCCGATTTGTTTCGTTTTTCAACATTCCTTATAGCTCTTTTGGGATAGAGTTTCCTCCATCAGAGCTCTTCTGCTCCTCCTTCGACTTCTTACTCCCCTTGCTGCGTGGTTTATGTCGAGTTGATTTCTTTCTCTCTTTTCCATCTTTGGATAGAACCTTAATCTCAGAGGGTTTCTCAACAACCTCTTTGACATTCTTTTGCGCTTGGGCTCTAGTCACTACTCTTAGCGACACTAGTTCGTTCTCCTCCTCAGATGTCGTGGGTGATGGAATCACTAAGTCTTCAACATAGTTGAGGGGTGCTTTAGCTTTTTGTGCTGCCGGATCTGTAGGCTTCAACAAGCAATCCTTTGGTAGATGGTCAATGCTACACCCTTGGCAAAACCTCTCTATAGGTGGAAACGTAGATGTTGTGCCTATAGCTAAGAGGGGTCGTTTCTTGTTTGGACATTCTCTCGCCCAATGTGGTCCACCACATTCTTAGCATGGTCCTGTTTGTTGCGTGGGGTATAGTCTCTTTGTAGGATATGGTCCTGGATAACCTTGAGTCTTGGTTGGCTGAGATCCTATAAGCATCAAAGAGCTAGGGTCTCCATTAAAGTCATGAACTAGGCTTGGTCGGGTTGGGTTCTCAAAGTAGGGTTCGACAAGAGGATGCTCCACTTCGATGTAGTATGGTTGAAAGATAACCATCTCCATACCTAATTCAGGATTCTCATATTCCACATATCTAAAGGAAGTTGTGCCAGGTGGAGGAGGTTGAGCTCCTAGCACCGGCCGTGCTTGCTCAACTAAGGTTCTCTCGTGGTTCACAACTTGCTGCCTAGTTGTTTTCTTGTTCCCTTTGTGTCCTTGCAATGTGATTGTAGTCCGAAGTCACATGTGTGTAGTTCCATTTACAAAGCTGGCACCACTTCTTTGTTGGGTTGATTGCCAACTAATGGTGAGAAGGTTGGGCACTACTCGGTTTTATGGCTACCTCCACATCCTCCACAAACGTAGGGGCTTGTAGAGGTACATTATGCATGTATGATGGTTGGGGTCAGTAAGAAGGTCTGTAGTATTACCCCATCTTTTTCAATACTATCTCGGCAATCTGATCTGGATTAACTAATGGCACACTAAAGTCAGAGCCCTTCCCAGAGCTACGTTTATCATCCGGATGACTATCTTGGTTTCCCATGCCAGTCATGTCAAAGTTATCATCGTAATCCATGGCATCCATGCAACACTCATTGAAGATAACATGCTTCTTTGCATACAAGTGAGCGTGAAGCGTCTTGTTTCGTAAGCCTTCTAGGAAGATAGAAATTAATCTTCCTTGGCTTGGCTTCTCATCGTCAAGGCATCGATTGATGTATTGCTTTAGCCTATTTATGCAATCTCGCACAAATTCTTAATCTTTTTGCTTAAAAGCGTAAATTTGAGCTACCGTATTGTGCTTAATTCCCATTTTTGAAAACACAGCTATAAAGCTCTTTTCCAGCCCATCGAAAGATCGCTTTGCCTCAGGCTCTAAAGTCTGAAACCATGATAAAGACTTACTCTCTAGCGTCAAGCCAAATCCTTCAATTTGCGTATGTGTATCCATGACTTGCTCCGCATGTATAGCTTGCTTAAAAGCTGCTATATGGTCATATGGGTCATCGGATCCGTCATACTTCTTGACAAGCTTTTGCAGCGCAGATGGTCTCACTTTTCTAGAATATTCATCGTCATGTCTCCTATATGAGTCTCAGCCTCTAACTCTAGGCTCTTCAAATGTAAGTTCACTTGGTCTATGGGGTTCTCTTGGAGGTACATATCCACTTGCTCATGGTCTTTCTTCTCCCCTAGATTCTCTAATAGCCCTGGGTCTCCTCGTAGGATCAATCATTGGAAAGACTAGTAGGTTTCTACCACATCCCCATACACCTCTTTAATTGGGTCGTCTTGATAGATTTTAACTACTGGAATTTCTTTTACTATGTCCCATGGGTTTTTCTTGGTCTCTTTTTCTTTTCGCGTTCTTTCTCTATCCTCCTAATTCCTGTTAGAAAACAATTCTTCAAGTAAAGAAATGGGCGTACCAGGTCTGCGCGATGTTCCTGGCACATTTGGGTCCGCCGGTGGAAGCTCCTTCTTCTGCTTTGCTTGTGCGCTAGGTTGAAGTACACCCAAAGCATCCACTTGTTCAGGATTTTTGGTGACCTCGTAGCATACTCCATTTCTACCCATGTACATATCGTCTTGGTAGTTTACCCATGGTGTTGGTTCAAACGCAGAATGAATGTCTGCAATTTTAACAACAAACCAGCTCATTGGATCTTTGTAGATCTCACCGCCATGCACGTTTGTATACAAGAAATGGAGTCTCATGTTGTCAATCAACTCCCCATCTGGGATTTCAAATGGATTAGCAGAATCTGCCATACCAATGGGTGTGGATGGTCTATTCATGCCAAATGACTCGTTTACGTCCATTGAAATATCACTCTCGGTTCTTGAGAGGCTCTCTTTTTGAGACTCCGAAGATGTCTTGAGAATGCTCTCCAAGTTGCCAACAACCGATTGAGTGCCACTCCCTTGAGTGGTTACCCTAGATGGTGCACTAGTGTTACGTCCCCCTAGTATTGTTCTCGAGCGTAGATGCATACGCTATTTTTAGCTTGTTGCAGTGTCCAGTTTTGAAATTATATATATATATATATATATATATTTAAACCCTACCTAACCACTAAATGCAACTAACATGAATATGTGTGTAAATATATATTTTATTTTATTAATAATTACATAAAAATATGAATTATGCTAAAAATACTAATTATGCAGATTACACTAATTATGCAAAAAATTACAAAAATTTAAAAAAATGCAAAATATGCAAAAAATGTGGACTCCAAGGCGTAGGTGGCTATGAATCTCCTCATCCCCAAATCTCCTTTCTTGAGGATTGTCAGATCCATTAGCAACAGAATAAAGGTGAAAGGTTACTTTAAATGGCAGAGTAGTGCCCTTGCATTTCCTCAAGAGCCATGCGAGGACTTCCATAGACTTATTGAATTATAGTAACACTTGTGCTGCCCATGCCAGGAGGGTCACACTAATGGACAAGGACATGAAATTAGTAACCAGAGTTAGGTATAGGTATGATAAGTTCATGCGACCTCTGCCATTCAGGGATAGGAAGGCAGCAAAAATCCTCTCCATTCCTCTTGCTTTGAACAGGAAAAGGGCTGCCGAGACGACAAGGTGGTTATTGAAGAGGTGACAACACAAAGTCCACAAGGACTGAAGAGGCTTGTAAAGGGGGCAGATCTGAAGGGAAAGGAGACAGTGTTAGAAGAGAATGTAGTTAGGGATGAATTGGCAAAAAACCTTTTGAAGTTGGAGGGAGAGAATAATGACAAACTTAAGGTGGTGCTTGGTCAGATCATATGTAATGTCATACACCGCCAAGCATGAGGAGTACCTCCATATCACTCCAACGGATGTTTATATGCTCGTTGAAAAGAATAAAGAGATCAATGACAGTATTGTGCTTACTTGTTTAAGTTGTGTACTCTTCGCCTTTTTTTAAATGCTTCCTTATTTTGATTTCATTTTCCCTTTCCTAATGTTTTTAATTCAATCTACAGGGCACTCTTGAAAGAGATTTTGACCAAGAAAAGCAAGTATATATTTGTGATCCTTTGGTATCAACTATCCTAATTGACCCGTCGAGGTCTGAAGGGGACCTTGCTACTTATTTCTAGGCAGTTAGTCCGGGTACTTGCTTTGTTGTGCTGCCATATATAGAGAAGTATGTATTTTCTTTGGATTTCAAGCTGTTGATGGAATTTAAGTTATTAGTTTCCTGTGTTAGGTTTGTTATATTTTTTGTTTACTTTCTCAATTTCAGAGGGCACTCGTCTGCTTGTCTAATTAATGTGGTGAAATGCCAGACAATTTTTATGAATAGCCTTCTCGGAATGCACGGATGGTCTAAATTGTAAGTCATTATACTTTATATCATTTCCTTCTTGCTTCCTAATTTTTGATTGTTGTAAGTCATTATATTTTATATCATTTCCTTCTTGCTTCCTAATTTTTGATTGTAAGTCATTCTTACTTTATATCGTTGACTATAGGGCATGTCAGAGGGCGGTTGCATTGATTGAAACTCTATGTCCTGAATTGAAAAAGGATATAGCGTGAAAATTTCTCAACCAACCCATTTTGATAGCTGTGTAAGTTTCTTGTGTCACTGTAATATAATTTCTCTATGTTCATTTCATGAGAGATCCCACATAATTCTAATTGACTTTTATGTTGTTTTGCAGTCTATTCGCTCAGACGAGTTCTCGCTATGGAGTGTGTGAGCAAAGGCAATAAACGATATCCTCAACAATGCAATTACGCCTGATGACCCTGACTGGTCACTTTGCTGGCACTAGTGCATCAAAGAAGAGAAAAAAGATGTTGTTTCATTCCCCTATTAAGCATTTAAGCTTTAAACAAGGAGTCCTTGAGAAGGGAAGAAAGGGCAAGGCAAAGAGGAAGCTTCCATTTGCAGGTAACAACAAGGACAAGGCAGGCAAGGTGCCAACAACAAAGGAGGCAAAGTCGAGCTGAGTCAAAGGAGGAGGCCAAGGCTAAGGCTACAGAGCTGGAAACCTCTTAGAGGCATTTTGTATATGTCCAGAGACAAAACGTTGTAAAGATTATGTATTTTTATTGAGCTCAACTCATTTTTGTCTAAACATTTTGTATTTTTATTGAGCCCTACTCATTTTTGTATTTTATGAGTACTGTGCTTTGCCATAATAAAATAGATTGTTGAGAATTTTTATTCTCATAAATTGAATTTTAAAGACGTTTGCTTCAAAATCGTTATGAGTACTTCGTAGACACATGTCCATGTAGAAATTTTATATCACATTAGTCATTGCTAAGATACAACAGTTCAGTACAAGTCTTACAAATCACTTCTATTGGGCCTAAGTCCCTTGATACAAGACCTTTCTAATTCTGCATGACAGATTTTTCCTCAGTCTCCTTCTTTGGGTTGTTCATCTGAAGAATTCTTTGATGCACCTCTTTGGCTTCATCTATCAGCTTATCTACATCTTCAAGGTCTTTCTTGAAGGTTTCAGATATCTAGATAGGTTGATCATCTGTATCTCCAACAGAGGAATAGGAGTCATCATCCAGAAGAAACAGCTGACCTAGCAACCTTGCTAGGAGCAGTCCTCTCATTAGAAGAATTTACATCCATGGGCGGCTTTTGTATATAGAGCTTATAAGTTGTAAGATATTATGTTCTCAATTCCCTTAGGACTAGTCTTTATATACTATTTTGGATGGAGTCTAAAACCATCGACATAAAAAAACCATGTGCTGTAAATTTGTGTGTCACTAAACCATTTTGGAATAGGAACCCTAGTACCTACACTGAGCTGACCATTATTGTGCACATAATACAAGACAGCTTTGGAGTAAATTTGTTGAGCTATACTATAACTTTAATATAAAAATCTAAATTCATAGCTGTTACACAAGACAAAAATTCATTGATCAGAACACTTTTTTGAGGGCAAGGACTTTACAAAATTAACATACTTGAAGTAGCTTCAAAATTCACAAAATTCAAAATCCCCATTAACTGAGCAATATACCATCAACATCCCAATGGGGATCTACCAAGGTCTTTGGCTCTAGTCGTTTTCGAATCTTCCTATTATTCACCTTGAATTGTGCTCTACTAATATCCTCACCTCCCATGATATTGAGATGCTCTCTAATATTTAGGAGACTCCAATGTCTACTTGCACCTACTACAACTTCCACTGCACCATTCCACTGCACCACTGGGCAACCGAACACATATGTCAAGAGGCTAAACAACTTGTTCATCTGCATGCATTGGGACCCAACAACTATTCTTTTTCATCCACCGCTCATAATAGAAGCGTATGTGTAGTGTGGCACGAGCTTTGAGATACCAAAATGAGACACTAGATTCTACTATATTGCACTTGAATGTGTCATCCTTATGTATCCCTTCTATAGTCCTCCACTAGTCTCCAAGCAAGGCTTCCATGTCATCACCTAATACCTTCTTGCACACAAACATGGTAGGTGTTTGTGAGAAACAAAATTGATTGAACATCTTGAAAAAAAGATGTATTGGGCATACCCAACTAAGACCCACAGATCAAGAGGGCTTTGCAAACTTCAAAGACCCTTGTATATCACAAATGATCTTTGATTTAATGACCATTACAGTCCAAGCATCTGGAATTAGCCATTATATAGAAGATAGGGGTGGAGATGTGATTATTTGTAGCTTACCAAACCCAACCTCCTACTTTGGCACCAAATAGGAGTGCCAGTAAAAGAAGACCTTTTCCTTAATGTAAGATCCCTGTTCCCACCGAGCAACAGATTCGGGATACTAGCAGCGGAAGTAGCACTTCTCGCGCGGGACAGGGGTCCCACATTCAGGGCCTCACCCACGGATATCCGGATAAGAGACTAATCCGTCGGTTGTTCCAAAACCGAACCCAGAAAAACTTCCTTTACCGGAAAGCACGGGCGATTCCACCAGGATAACTTTTTACTCTAACGTAGTCAAGATCATTTCTGATCGAGCTGATCCAATTACATCTATAAGATACTTGGTTAGATCAAGGGAGAAGCTTGCACTTGGATCATTGGGATCAACGCTTTTTTCCCCATTCAAGAGGCACAGCCGTTGATTCCTATCCATAGAACAGTTACTGTCCGAGATTTATTTTATCTATCGTAAAAACAAAAGTTTGAGTCTCAATTTACGGATCCATCAGTCTAGCCTAACCCCATCCAGTCCCATGGGTTAGCCAACCGCCCAACCACTGTAGTGATGGGATCCAATTAAGAATTTGGTTAGGTTTTGTCCCGGGTACCAAGGAAAAGAGTTCCAAGGCCCCCTAGCCGGATGTTCATGCAAAATAAAACTAGTCACACCACTCACACACCCAATATGAAATTGCCTTTTCACAGATTCAACCAGTTTAAAACAATCCTTTAATAAAACCATAGTATCACTGATCACCATCTTCCAATTTATCCAGTTGATTCTTAATTTTCCCATCATTCCTTCATCAGAGTATCTATGGCATCATTGGCAACTAGGACGCTCACCACCTGTCCACTCACAGGGGCCGTTTCCTAATCCCTAGCCCATAATACTCGGCAATATAATCACTTATCAAGATGGACTCTCGTTGAAGATCAGCAAGATCAACCAACAGATCCATATAAAGAGCCATGGACTCATCCATTGAAGACCAGCAAGGTCAATCAACCAGATCCATGCCCGATTTCAGAAAACAACTCCTACTCTTGTTCCAATATCTTCCTCGACGCACGCGTGGGTATCCTAGGCGACCCAGAGCCCGAGCACCGTATGGTCAGCACCCTCTAGGATCCTTCGCAGGTGACCTAGCGCTTCACTCATAGGCCGCTTCCTTGGCCCCTCATCCACCGTACCGGAAGCTCACCATTTTAATCGCACCGAGGCTGGTCAAGACCTCGGCCGACCTTGCTACGCGAGACGTCCTTCATTGACTCTCCATCAGCAGTTGCAACTTTATCATCACGACCTTAATCACAAGACGGCCAAAATGCTCCCCCCAGCATTCTTGACATAAAAACAATCATTTACAAACAGCATTTACAAACAGTTTACAATTACAGTTTCTATATTAACTCTCATTTTTCCACATTATCCCTCATCAACCCACCTTACTTATTTCCACATTCCATATCCACATTCACATCCATACATCCACATCTACATACATACATCCATAACTCCATGCATACATCCATAACTCCATGCATACATCCACATCCACATTCACATTCACATCCATACATTTACATCTACATGCATACATCCACCTCCACATTCACATCCACATCTATACATCTACATCTATACGTCTATACATCTACATCTACATGCATACATCCACAACTCCATTCACATCCACATCTATACATCTACATCCATACATCCACATCTCCATTCACATCTACATCTATACATCTACATCTACATGCATCCATCCACATCTCCATTTACATCCTCATCTATACATCTATTTCTACATGCATACATCCACATCTCCATGCATACATCCACCTCCACATTCACATTCACATCTATACATCTACATCTACATGCATACATCCACCTCCACATCTACATCCACATCTACATCTACATGCATACATCCACCTCCACATCCACATCTACTTCTATACATCTATATCTACATGCATACATCCACATCTCCATTCACATCTACATCTATACATCTACATTTACATGCATCCATCCACCTCCACATCCACATCTACATCTATACATCTACCTCTACATGCATACATCCACATCTCCATTGACATCTACATCTATACATCTACATCTACATGCATCCATCCACATCTCCATTTACATCCTCATCTATACATCTACTTCTACATGCATACATCCACATCTCCATGCATACATCCACCTCCACATTCACATCCACATCTATACATCTACATCTACATGCATACATCCACCTCCACATCTACATCTACATGCATACATCCACCTCCACATCCACATCTACCTCTATACATCTACATCTACATGCATACATCCACATCTCCATTCACATCTACATCTATACATCTACATCTACATGCATCCACATCTACATCTATACATCTACATCTACATGCAAACATCCACATCTCCATGCATAATAAAATTCTTTTAATTAATCTAGGATGATAGTTCCTAGAATATGGTAGGAAGTCCTCTTTTTATGCTTTCAATGAAATTATTTTATGCGTAATTTCTATAAAAATTTTACGATAGCTCCGCTACTATGACTGATAAGTCTCAATTTTTTTCTAAGGGATAAGGCTTATCATTAAGGAATTAATTAGAATGGTCTCTAATTGGATCATCAATCCATAATGGATTGAATCATTGATATACATAAACTAAAAGCATAGAAAAAAGCCATTAATTTGGCCTCAAGCATAGCTTAATCTTGGATTAAGGAAAAGCCTTATGAAAAGCTTCATTTGGATTGAAAAGGGTCATGAGTATGACCATTTCTTAAGTGAGAGAGAGAAGAACCATTAGAATTAAATATAAATAGAATTTTATGTAATTATTTACTATCATTAATTAATTAACTTCAATAGCATTTCAAAAACCATATCAATTAAGCTTCTCAAGCTTGAGAGGGGTTGAGAAGAGAGAATCATTGAGAAATTATAGAAAAGATCAAAATTCACTATACTTATCTTATAATTTGCTTGATTCTTTGATCACGGTAGAGGCCCCCAACCAATCAATTGGTTTAGTATGTTGATGGAGCCACCAATGGGGATTGAAGAAAGAGAGAAGTATCAAAAACTAGTGAATTATTAAAGAATTCACAGTTCTTGGCTTAGGTAGAGTAGAGTAACAATGCATAAGACACTATATTTTTTTCAACAAGGGAAGGCTTCTATTTATAGGAAAAATTGAGCTCCTAACCAAACAACTGATTCTAGAATTTTCCAAGTCAGTTTGGTTGAATTTGGACTAGATTTGGACCTAGTTTGGTTACTTTTTGATTTGATTTGGTTCCATTTTGATTTGGTTTGGTTCAAGAGAGATGAGGGATAAAAATATCACATTATTTTTGAGTTTAAAACTCATTCAAGCATGTGAAATATGTACCTCCTTTAAAGAACTCCCCTTCCTTACATATGTGTCAAAATTTTATTGCTCATAGTTTTTTTACTAATAAACCTTGTACATTTTCAACTCTTCATCTTATGTGAAATATGCACCTTCTTTAAAGAACTCCCCTTCCTTACATATGTGTCAAAATTTTATTGCTCATAGTTTTTTTACTAATAAACCTTGTACATTTTCAACTCTTCATCTTATGTGCAATATGCACCTTCTTTAAATAATTCCCCTTCGTTACATATGTGTCAAAATTTAATTGCTCATAGTTTTTTACTAATAAACCTTGTACATTTTCAACTCTTCATCTTATGTGAGCATTTACTCATTTTTGGGTATCTTCTTTTACAATTTGGATTTATCTCCTCCCTACACATGGATTGATGCTATTGGCCTATAGGAACCTTAATTGGACCATAATCCAAAAATTTCTGAAAATCTAGACCTTAGACTAAGGTTCTTTATACCTATTTCCAATTAATTCCAATTGCACATTGGGAAATTCTTTTTGAATTTCTGTTTCAGGGGAACTTATTTTAATAAGATGAGTTATTTTTCTATCCAAAAATATTCATAATCTAAATATTCTCTCTCTAGGATAATTTTCTCTCTCTAGGCTAAAATAGTTAGAAATAAGGTCTTTATATTTCTGAAGAGGGATTGATTACAGGGGAATATGCTAGACATCAAAAAGGGGTTAGGGGAGGAATCTTACATTCTACCCCACTTAAAAAATGCGAGATGTCCTCATCTCGCAAACTGGGATAATTTCGCAAGATGCACGAATATGAGACTTAGAGAAAAATTTTAATCAAGATTAACCACCAAGAAAAGTCTTAAAGAAAGCAAGATAAGAACAAGATTTAAACTTTATTCATTCTCGGAACTTATACAGTAAAGATAGAAGAACTCTTTACACTTCCATAAGCCCGTCCATCATATGGTCACAAAAGTAGCACTCACAAGCTGCACAAGTATAGGGTAACTCATCTATGGGAATGATTCTACTGGTTATTGCCGCACCTATCTCAGTGGTATGAGGTGATCTAACAAAAGGACCTCTGAGAGGCAAGCCAAAAACGGGATAAAGGCATATCTTCTCATGAGGAAGAAAACACGCCAGTAAGAAGACCCGCTCAGAAAACCCAAGATGCCTTGATCTCATGATGCAGTAGTATCGGGGACCCAAACCCAAAGCTTCAATAACCATGGCCAAGCGGACATTGTTACGAAAGTGCTGCTGACCCCAGGGTGTTACCCTAGTTATGTTTTGATAGGTCCGCCATTTGGTCTGAGCTACAGAAGTTCCTAGGTGAGGAAAAAGTGAGCGCTCATACTGTTCTATAAAGTCTTTCTTCACAGACTCTCTTGCGTCTTGAAGGTGAGAAATCATCAGGGATAAAACTAATTCCTGTTGCCAAGCCATGAAGGAGATTAAGAAAGAAAGGAGATTGATGGGAGTAAGATTACTGTGAGCGACAAGTAAAAGTTACGACTTATATAAAGGAAGGAGCTAGCGTAACCTAGAAGCCAACGGTAACTTGCCACTGAAGTTTTACCGTCTTTCCATGATTTGTGTTTAACACATTTTTCTATAGAAGGCATTAAGAATTTTGAGATGAGGAGATAAAAGAAGCTTGTAGGCTAAGTCACCTACTATGAATTCAGATATAAGGGTCACAATATCTGGGGGATAACTTCTTATACTCCCCAAGAGATAAAGAACTTCTTTTGGGCCATACTCGAATGAAAACCAAAACCTTGGTATCCAAAACACCGATTCTCACTTCTGAACTCATTGTTCTAAATCCTTAAAACAGGTGGGACTCCTGATAAGTATTCTAGGGAAAGGGTCTTCCTTTTTTAAACAGAAATTTTCTTTTATTTTAGAGAGGGAATAATTATAAGATCAGAAAGGGAGATTCTTACTCCTATATACCTCGAAAGTTGGGGAGGAATCTTACATTCTACCCCACTTAAAAAGTACGAGATGTGCTCATCTCGCAAGGTAGAGGACAGCTCTTTTTCTTAAGATCCAATTTTATTCTGGGGTTCCTTATATTCTGGTCAACCCAACAGAACACTGGGATAAATATCCCTTATATAGAACTCATCATTAAATAACAATTCATTCAGGTCATATCATTCATATCTTTAACATGATAATGATCCATTAGAGCGAAAAGTTTCCTTTGGAATATTCCTCCACGGAAATTTCAGTCAAGCAAGTTCTCAATTTGACATCCCTTAACTTGGTCTACCGGTCAAGTATTAACAGCAGCAATCTGACAGCACAACCCACTAATCTCATAGTGATTTGCTGAATTCATTATCATCATTCTAGTTATGAATATCATCACAGGGACTCGTCCCATTCCCCCTCATTGTGGTTTCATTATATCTTTTCTAATTTTTAAAAATCAACATCTTTCAATCAGCATTTTCAATCAGAATCCAAATCAATTCATCAATTCTCAAACAGAATTAAAAATCATATCAATCACATTCGAAATCATCATCTGGATAGCATTAACGCTTATAATTTTAAGTCTTAGATTTACTCGTATATACTGTCAGTAAAGAGCTGCAATATACTCTCGGTATATACGGGTAGTCATGGCCCTTGGAATTATAAGGTAAATACTATCATGTCTAGGCCTCAAGCAAGTCAGGGATTCTATATAATTACGGCACTTCCATCTGAAGACCCAATTACCAAATTACGAATTTCAGTTTGAATATCAAATTGTATGAATTATCTCACACAATTATAACCTTATTGTGTTTCTTGATAAATTTTTGATATATTTGTCTTCTCAGTTGATCTTTATTAACCAAATGCTCTGATACCAACTGTAAGATCCCTGTTCCCACCGAGCAACAGATTCGGGATACTAGCAGCGGAAGTAGCACTTCTCGCGCAGGACAGGGGTCCCACATTCAGAGCCTCACCCACGGATATCCGGATAAGAGACTAATCCGTCGGTTGTTCCAAAACCGAACCCAGAAAAACTTCCTTTACCGGAAAGCACGGGCGATTCCACCAGGATAACTTTTTACTCTAACGTAGTCAAGATCATTTTTGATCGAGCTGATCCAATTACAACTATAAGATACTTGGTTAGATCAAGGGAGAAACTTGCACTTGGATCATTGGGATCAACGCTTTTTTTCCCATTCAAGAGGCACAGCCGTTGATTCCTATCCATAGAACAGTTACTGTCCGGGATTTATTTTATCTATCGTAAAAACAAAAGTTTGAGTCTCGATTTACGGATCCATCAGTCCAGCCTAACCCCATCCAGTCCCATGGGTTAGCCAACCGCCCAACCACTGTAGTGATGGGATCAAATTAAGAATTTGGTTAGGTTTTGTCCCGGGTACCAAGGAAAAGAGTTCCAAGGCCCCCTAGCCGGATGTTCATGCAAAATAAAACTAGTCACACCACTCACACACCCAATATGAAATTGCCTTTTCACAGATTCAACCAGTTTAAAACAATCCTTTAATAAAACCATAGTATCACTGATCACCATCTTCCAATTTATCCAGTTGATTCTTAATTTTCCCATCATTCCTTCATCAGAGTATCTATGGCATCATTGGCAACTAGGACGCTCACCACCTGTCCACTCATCACAGGGGCCGTTTCCTAATCCCTAGCCCATAATACTCGGCAATATAATCACTTATCAAGATGGACTCTCGTTGAAGATCATCAAGATCAACCAACAGATCCATATAAAGAGCCATGGACTCATCCATTGAAGACCAGCAAGGTCAATCAACCAGATCCATGCCCGATTTCAGAAAACAACTCCTACTCTTGTTCCAATATCTTCCTCGACGCACGCGTGGGTATCCTAGGCGACCCAGAGCCCGAGCACCGTATGGTCAGCACCCTCTAGGATCCTTCGCAGGTGACCTAGCGCTTCACTCATAGGCCGCTTCCTTGGCCCCTCATCCACCGTACCGAAAGCTCACCATTTTAATCGCACCGAGGCTGGTCAAGACCTCGGCCGACCTTGCTACACGATACATCCTTCATTGACTCTCCGTCAGCAGTTGCAACTTTATCATCACGATCTTAATCACAAGACGGCCAAAATGCTCCCCCCAGCATTCTTGACATAAAACAATCATGTACAAACAGCATTTACAAACAGTTTACAATTACAGTTTCTATATTAACTCTCATTTTTCCACATTATCCCTCATCAACCCACCTTACTTATTTCCACATTCCATATCCACATTCACATCCATACATCCATAACTCCATGCATACATCCATAACTCCATGCATACATCCACATCCACATTCACATTCACATCCATACATTTACATCTACATGCATACATCCACCTCCACATTCACATCCACATCTATACATCTACATCTATACGTCTATACATCTACATCTACATGCATACATCCACAACTCCATTCACATCCACATCTATACATCTACATCCATACATCCACATCTCCATTCACATCTACATCTATACATCTACATCTACATGCATCCATCCACATCTCCATTTACATCCTCATCTATACATCTATTTCTACATGCATACATCCACATCTCCATGCATACATCCACCTCCACATTCACATCCACATCTATACATCTACATCTACATGCATACATCCACCTCCACATCTACATCCACATCTACATCTACATGCATACATCCACCTCCACATCCACATCTACTTCTATACATCTATATCTACATGCATACATCCACATCTCCATTCACATCTACATCTATACATCTTTATCTACATGCATCCATCCACCTCCACATCCACATCTACATCTATACATCTACCTCTACATGCATACATCCACATCTCCATTGACATCTACATCTATACATCTACATCTACATGCATCCATCCACATCTCCATTTACATCCTCATCTATACATCTACTTCTACATGCATACATCCACATCTCCATGCATACATCCACCTCCACATTCACATCCACATCTATACATCTACATCTACATGCATACATCCACCTCCACATCTACATCTACATGTATACATCCACCTCCACCTCCACATCTACATCTATACATCGACATCTACATGCATACATCCACATCTCCATTCACATCTACATCTATACATCTACATCTACATGCATCCATCCACCTCCACATCCACATCTACATCTATACATCTACATCTACATGCAAACATCCACATCTCCATGCATAATGAAATTCTTTTAATTAATCTAGGATGATAGTTCCTAGAATATGGTAGGAAGTCCTCTTTTTATGCTTTCAATGAAATTATTTTCTGCGTAATTTCTATAAAATTTTTACCATAGCTCCGCTACTATGACTGATAAGTCTCAATTTTTTTCTAAGGGATAAGGCTTATCATTAAGGAATTAATTAGAATGGTCTTTAATTGGATCATCAATCCATAATGGATTGAATCATTGATATACATAAACTAAAAGCATAGAAAAAAGCCATTAATTTTGGATTAAGGAAAAGTCTTATGAAAAGCTTCATTTGGATTGAAAAGGGTCATGAGTATGACCATTTCTTAAGTGAGAGAGAGAAAAACCATTAGAATTAAATATAAATAGAATTTTATGTAATTATTTACTATCATTAATTAATTAACTTCAATAGCATTTCAAAAACCATATCAATTAAGCTTCTCAAGCTTGAGAGGGGTTGAGAAGAGAGAATCATTGAGAAATTATAGAAAAGATCAAAATTCACTATACTTATCTTATAATTTGCTTGATTCTTTGATCACGGTAGAGGTCCCCAACCAATCAATTGGTTTAGTATGTTGATGGAGCCACCAATGGGGATTGAAGAAAGAGAGAAGTATCAAAAACTAGTGAATTATTAAAGAATTCACAGTTCTTGGCTTAGGTAGAGTAGAGTAACAATGCATAAGACACTATATTTTTTTCAACAAGGGAAGGCTTCTATTTATAGGAAAAATTGAGCTCCTAACCAAACAACTGATTCTAGAATTTTCCAAGTCAGTTTGGTTGAATTTGGACTAGATTTGGACCTAGTTTGGTTACTTTTTGATTTGATTTGGTTCCATTTTGATTTGGTTTGGTTCAAGAGAGATGAGGGATAAAAATATCACATTATTTTTGAGTTTAAAACTCATTCAAGCATGTGAAATATGTACCTCCTTTAAAGAACTCCCCTTCCTTACATATGTGTCAAAATTTTATTGCTCATAGTTTTTTTACTAATAAACCTTGTACATTTTCAACTCTTCATCTTATGTGAAATATGCACCTTCTTTAAAGAACTCCCCTTCCTTACATATGTGTCAAAATTTTATTGCTCATAGTTTTTTTACTAATAAACCTTGTACATTTTCAAGTCTTCATCTTATGTGCAATATGCACCTTCTTTAAATAATTCCCCTTCGTTACATATGTGTCAAAATTTAATTGCTCATAGTTTTTTACTAATAAACCTTGTACATTTTCAACTCTTCATCTTATGTGAGCATTTACTCATTTTTGGGTATCTTCTTTTACAATTTGGATTTATCTCCTCCCTACACATGGATTGATGCTATTGGCCTATAGGAACCTTAATTGGACCATAATCCAAAAATTTCTGAAAATCTAGACCTTAGACTAAGGTTCTTTATACCTATTTCCAATTAATTCCAATTGCACATTGGGAAATTCTTTTTGAATTTCTGTTTCAGGGAAACTTATTTTAATAAGATGAGTTATTTTTCTATCCAAAAATATTCATAATCTGAATATTCTCTCTCTAGGATAATTTTCTCTCTCTAGGCTAAAACAGTTAGAAACAAGGTCTTTATATTTCTGAAGAGGGATTGATTACAGGGGAATATGCTAGACATCAAAAAGGGGTTAGGGGAGGAATCTTACACTTAAGAAGTTGTGCACTTGTTTTACAAGAAAACATTGCCTCGCCAATGTCTGCATGCAATGCTTGAAATGTTCCGGTAAGGTTTTTCAATGACTGCTCCTCTACCATGTTTGAAGGAAAAATATCTGCAAACAAGGAATGAGTTCACTTAGATTGAAACATCTCTATTAAAAAATCTCACATGCCCCTGTCTACCCCCATGATACTTACAATTGTATGGAAATCGAGTTTGTTTGGCAAAGATGGATATCTCATGCTGTTTAAACATGTTGTACCATGGCCACTAGTTTTCCATTTCTTGCCTTCTTGAAGCCTTGTAAACGACCTTTCCAATGGTGCTCCAGTACATTTCGCCGTCAAACTTGGTAAGGCCCGATTGCAGCAGGCTGTAGATAAACCCAAGCGCTCTTACGAAATGCCTCTCCCACCCAAGCACCATCATCGTCCTTCTTGTTGTGTAGGGATATCTCTTCAATCTCGTCTTTTGATCTTCTTGATGCGGCCACTTCTTGGAAGATAGAGTAGAAAGGTTAGGGTTAGAGTAAAAAGGAAAGAGATCAAAGATGATGTGCAGACTAGGGTTTTACGGCGGGAGCCTTGAAGATGAAAGAGATGGAGCTTTGAGAAGGGAGGGAGATTAAGATGGAGGAGAAATTTTAGGGTTTTGGGCTTTGATGGTTTCATTAGGGTTGGGCAAATGAGATAGAGATGGAAAAGAAAGGGAGGAAGAGTTTAATTTGGACGTTCAAGAGGGAAAGCGTGTTGAGAAAATGTGGTGCTCATGCTAGATCAAGTGTGTGGAGGAAAAGAGCTCACAAAATACAAGAACAATCTCTTGCTTATTAAGTTATTTATGCATACAGCTAGGCCTTGCTCAATACAAAATGCCTCATAGCTCCAGCTTTAAATAGGTGAGCTTGTGGACCTTAAGTCCATTCACACTCACACCCTTCTCTTCCCCTTCTACATAACCTTAGTCCCTTAATACCCCCCCTCAATACCAACTATGAAAGGATGGAATAGGTGGTATTCGACATAGGATGCCTTTATAACATTAGGCGTACAAGGTTTGGAATATAGGTGTGATTACATGAGAATTAAAACAATTTCTTAGTAGAGGTAGAGGCTGATACAAAGTTGGCCTCTGACTCTTTGTTAGGACATTTAGAAGTGATATGCCCTGTTTGTTTACATTTGGTACATTTCATTTTTTGGGGATATTTGATCCAACAATTATTTGCCAAGTGACCCACCTTTTTGCAATGGGCACATCTTAATTTGACCACTTGATGTGACAAAGCTTGTTCGATAGTCGATGAAGTGGTTGCATTTGAAGATTCAGTTCCTGCCTTTGACCTCTTTTCTTCATCAAGACATGATTGAATGACTCCTTCAAGGGTGGGATTAGGTATGTTCTTCAAGGTGGTGACTAAGGTGGGGTACACCTTCTTGACTGCTTTGAGCAAAAGAGCCCCACTACATTATCTTCATCCATTCTCGCATTCAGTGATGCAAGTTAATCCATAAGGCCCTTCAAGTGAGAGATGAAGGCTCCAATTCCATCTCCCTCTTTGATTTCTAAGCTAAAAATTTTGATTTTGAGTGAGATCTTGGAATTCTTACCACGAGCTCCATAGAGCTTATCAAGCTCATCCCATTTCTCCTTTGCAGTCGAAAGCTAATCCACATGGTGGATGAGTGCCTCATCAAGATGAAGCATGATGATGGCTTGTGCCCTCTCATCATCTTCAACATCTTCAGCCTTTGTTCGATCAATAACCTTGGTGCCGGAGATGAATGGCCAAAAGCCTTTGGACATCATCTTGTACTTGACAAGGACTTGCCAAGTGTGGAAGCCCTCTCCCGAGAACTTCTTGATTTGAGTGTTGTCCTTTGACATTGGATATTGAAAGAGATTATGAGAGAGTAATGGGCTGATTATGAAGAAGAAAAAACCAAAAATTTACGATATTTAGGTTTAATTAGAAAGAGAGGCTTATGAGAGTGCAATTGTTGCGTGACGAGTGGTGATCAATGCAAGGATGCAACACAAAGATGGAAGTAGGAAAACAAGAGACTTGACATTCTTATTTAGGGCTCTTGTAGAGAGAGTTCCAAGTTGTAGGTGAGTGTGGGAGTGGGCTTGAGAATAATCCCACATGGGAAGTTTTGAGAGTTTTAGGAGTTTTAGTATAAATAGTGGCTCATTTGAGAGCTCACACACACATTGGGCTAAACTCATGCTTGAGCTCTCTTGAGACTAGCTCTCCCTCTTGTTCATAGAGGAGCAAGCACTTCTCTCTCCCCATCTACACTATTGTATGAGCAATGCTCTTCTAATTCAATGCAATGAGATGATGTTTTTCTCTCTTCTCATCTCTATTCTCTAGTATGTATGCTTCTTTGTTGATGCTTGTGGATTCTCTATTAGGCTTTGTGTGGTAGTGGATTCAAGCTTAAGCTTCTCCATAGCTTGTAGCTTATCCATGGGCAAGGCATTGCTTGAGTAGTGAATGAGAATGCATGTTTATTTCAAGTTCCATTAAGCTTCATGGTTTGTGTGCATGCTAGGGAAGTAAGTGCTTGAGAATGAAGTGTGCTTTGAGCTTGTGTGCTTATGAGTGAGCTTGTGTGTGCATTAGCTTAGCTATGTTCTTGTATTGAATGCATGAATGAGTGGGATGATGAGTGAATGAGCTATGCAAGATTGAGCTTGTTTGTGTAAAGTCTATGTCAAGGTAGTGGTGTTCATAGCATTCTCTCCCGAAAGGGATAAGCTTCCATGCACCTAACCAGGTTGAATCCCCTAGCGATGAAAGGAGTGTTTATCATTCCATTGGTGAGCTAGGAGCGTAGTCTACTTGCCCATATTGCATACGTAGGGAGACGATCGTCTTTCCATTGGCACCGCTGCCTGCCGGGAGGAGAACCTACGGTTGGTTGAGGATCTTTGGCAGCCATTACATTCTAAACATTCTAAACATTCAGTGGATAAACTCCGAATCCCACCTTGCGGGCGAAGGTGCTTCAGCTGGTGGCCGCCGCAAGGAGGCGAAGGCAGCCACCACAGCAGAGGAGGAAGAAGAGAAGGCGAAGGTGCTTCAGCTGGTGGCCGCTAAGAGGCGAAGGCAACCGCCCCGCAAGAGAGGAGGCGAGGCCTATAAGCGGCCGTCTCTGCCTCACCCGTAAGGAGAGAGGGCGGCGGTGGCGTCAGCAGAGGAGAGCAAGCGCGGACTGTGTCGTCCGGGGCTGCTGGCCGCTGAAGGTAGCAGAGGAGGAGAAGGACCAAGGTGGCTGCAGCAGCCTTCGGCAAAGGGTGGGACCAGCAGAGAGGAGGAGAGGTGTCGCGTCAGCAGAGGAGACGGAGCCGGTGGCGTCAGCGAAGGTGAGGAGGCAAAGGTAAGGCGGCGAAGGAGAGGCCGGAGCTGGCCGCAGCAGCGAGAGCGGCGGCGGTGGCATCAGTAGAGGAGGAGAGGCCAGATAAACCACGCAGCAGAGAGAAAGGAGCAGAGAGAATGGAGGTGATAAGGACGCAGCAGAGAGAGCGAAGGTGTCGGCTGCTCTGAAGCAGATTCGCAGGCGATAAGGTTAGTATTTTATTTTATTTTTTATTTATTTTTTGTTAATCTTTAATTTTTCAAAATCTACAATTTTTCGCATACCAATTTTCATGTTTTCTGCATTTTGAGTACTTGTTTGGTTCCACCGATTCCAGTGGCAAGGTGGTAGCTAACCCATGGGCCGGATGGGATTAGGACTTGGTCATGCCACTGCATCATGAAGACCATATGTCCAGACATGCTCTATTGTTATACGACATTGTCGTATATACTAGCCCTTGCATCGATCACACACACAACGAATTTTTTATCTCAACCATACATCGGAACCAACTTCCAGTCCTTGATGATCACTGTCATACATCTTAAACCTGGCCAAAACTGATTTAGGGTTCATACAAAATACACAACAACATCTAAAACTGCAAACATAAAATTACCCAGGGTTTTGATGCTGCACAGAGAACACAACATCATTTTTTTGCTGCCAACCAGCGAAAATATGCTGCCTAGTAGCGAAAATTCATTGCTCATCAGCGAAAATATGCTGCCTAGTAGCGAAAATTCATTGCTCATCAGCGAAACTAGCAGCAAATTTTGCTGCTGAGCAGTGACCTATGAACTATGACTCCTCCCGCCTAAATCTGCGTGACGAGTGTCAATACCTACCTACTTCCCCTATCCTGCGCATGCACAGGCTACGCCTGCAGCCCCGACTATTCCTCTCACCACACCTCTTCTCTCAAGGGTTTTACAACAATCAACTCTCCCTCTCCAAGGTAAGCCCTCGTTCTTGCTTTCTTCAAGCTTTAATAATTTTCTTCAATCTTTTCCTTTTTCCAAGCTTTTTCATGGGGAAAGCTTGTTCATAACTCAATGTGGGATTTTCTTCCCCTCAAACTCCCTATTAATGTCATGCCAAATAGCAGCCCATCCACTAGTAATCTCATCATTCACATAGGTAGTATGTTTTTCACATATCCAAAGAGAAACTATAAATGCTCCCTTTTTTGACACATATCCCTCTTTGCCAAATGCAATCTTTAGAATAGAAACATCTTCCCTTAAACCCTAACACGGTCATGAGGAATAAGTTTGCACAAAGGAATCATAGAACATTGAAAACAACTAAACAATCTAATTCTTTTGCATGATGTCCTCACCTTTGTCAATGTAAATATTGTTCTCATATTTGTTGTCCTCCAATGGAGGCACCTCCACGATCTCATCACATAAGGCACAATCTATAAGAAATCTTCTTTGCCCGCCCACTCATTGATAGTATTAAGAGAGATACCTCGTAAAGTGCTACCACCCTTTCCTTGAGTGTTGCCTATCATCAGTAGCCACATGTGAGATACCCGACAAAGAGTCTGACTATATCAACCTCATCTTTAGCATCCTGAACTCCCTAAAAACTAGTCTCTACCACTCAACTAATTTGTTCCAAGCTAATTGTTGCAAGAGACTCCCCTTCCTTTTCAACCGCTTGTACCCTTTCTCTCTTGGTACACTTTCCCCGACCACCAGTGGTGGATTGTCTGCACATCAAAAAATACATTACCATTAATCCTTCCAAACACAACCATCAATCCTTCCAAACATAGCCATTCAACTATGCATCACCGCCAAACATGACCATTCATCTTGCAAACACATTCGTCCTTTTTTCTGGGCCTTAATATTACAGAAACATGACCATAAATCTTAAATATTTAAACCATCAACATGACCATCACTTCATAGACAGATGGCATATAAAGAGGCTAGTCCTTGATGAGGTAACCTGGCTAGGATAACGTTATTAGATAATAACAAGACAATAATGAAACAACCCACATAATTAGTAGACAATAATGAGACAACCCAGACAACCCGTGTTATTAGTAGTAGACAACAATAACAAGACAACCCATGTTATTAGTAGATAACAATAATAAGACAACCCATGTTATTAGGGGGAAATAGTAACAAGACAACCCATGTTATTAGTGGGACAACAATAACAAAACCAACCTTAGTTGAGAAAACCATTGGTATTAAAAACTATCGTTATTGTGTGCTAACAAAAACATCACTTTATTGTGTGCTAAAGGCTAACATACGAGATCATGTTAATGGGTTATCCTATCATAACGTCATTACTGAGAAATACCACTAACATGTTATTGCATAATAACTCCATTAGTCATCTTCCTCTTTACCACATTCTCCCAATAATGCATGATAAGAGAACCTGGAAAACATATATAAAAATGCCTAGAAACAGGCTACACTGGCGCGGCCTATTTCTGGGAATTTTTTTTAACTCTATGAAGAGAGACATCATCAAGTAAACATGTGAGTCTCAAAGCTTCTGTTGCTCTCAATGACCTTTTTTTTCCTCTTTTTTGAAGAGAGACATCATCAAGCAAACATGTGAGTCTCAAAGCTTCTGTTGCTCTCACCAACCTAAGCATATGTTTGCTTGATGATGTCTCTCTTTAAAGAGATTTAAAAAATGCCCAGAAACAGGCCACGATGCGGCCTATTTTTGGGCCTTTTTTGTAATCTCTTTAAAGAGAGACATCATCAAATAAACATAGGAATTTCAAAGCTTCTGTAGGTCTCACCGACCATAACATATTTAGAAAAAATGCCTAGAAACAGGCTGTGCTGTGGCTTATTTCTAGGCATTTTTTAAAAATCTCTTTAAAGAGAGACAACCATCAAGCAAACATATGAATATCAAAGCTTCTGTAGCTCTCACCGATCATCCTAGCATATATATAAAAAATGCCCAGAAACAAGCCACGCTGGCATGACCTGCTTTTGGGCATTTTTTAATCTCTTTGAAGAGAGACAAAGCTTCTGTAGCTCTGAGAGACCCAAACATATAAAAATAATTATAATTTCAGAAGCTACATATAAAACATAGAATTATAATTTCAATAGCTCTGAGGGTCTAGCAGCAAAAATAGCAGCATTTTTATAACTAAAAGGGTAGGTACGTGTCGGTCCATTTTCACTGCTAGAAACACTGCTATTTTTGTTGTAATGGGTTCGACAAATAGGATCAACAATGCCCAGGCCGCCTCTCTCCCTCGGCTGAGTGATCACCGCCCATGCCACCTTGGCCCTGGCAGGCCGCCCGTCGCCACTGGACCAAAGAAAGTTCCTGATGAGCCTCTGCACCTGGCCAATGCACGCCCGAGAGAAGGCCCAGCAAGAAGTGATGTACCACATAGTAGCAAGCAGAACTTGGTTGGCCACAACTACTCGGCCAGCAGAGATAAACGAGCGGTACTCCAATATAGAAGCTTCTTCCGAATGCTCAGAAGAAGGGGGGCTATCTGCTGCTCCGGAGATATGTCAATGCCCACATAGCATCCCAAATAACGCACTGTAGTGCCGGGGGGCAGCCACTGAAAACCATCAACTGGCCTCCAAGTCGGCGGGGGGGGCATAGAGCTGACCCACAACCCACACGACTTGTGCCAGTTGATCAAAGCGCCCGAAGCTCTGCAAAACCTGTCCATGGCTAAGGCGAAGCGGCGGAGGTTCTCCTCACCTCCCTGAAGATAGACAGCAGTGTCATCCGCAAACTCCGAGTCTAGGAGCTCCTCCGAGGTGCGGATGGGAAGCTCGAGGCCCCGTAAACCTGTATCCTGTGCCGTCAAAAAAGTGCTCATGGCCTCCGCCACAAAAAGAAAAAGAAAGGACGCCAAGGGGCACCCCTGCCTCATCGAGCGCGAGAGCTGGAACCTCTCTCCGCGCACGCCCTATATCAGCACCTGGCTGTGAACCGATGTGTAGAGTGCAGAGACCCCACGGATCCACTGAGTCGAGAAGGAGCACTGCCAGATCCTCCTGTCAAAATCTAGCCAGATCCGTAGCCTCCCAGAAAGAGAAAATGTTATCCAGAATGCTCCTATCCTGGATGAAGCCTGTCTGCGTGGAGTGGATGATGTTCGGAAGGTGAGGCTGAAGCCGCCTACTGATCGCCTTAGCTAGGACCTTGTAGGCCGTGCCTAGCAAGGTGATCGCGGTCTCCACTGTCTAATCTCCAGTGTGTCTCCTCCCTCTTTGGGGATCAAGTGGATCAACCCCTCTGCCATGCTGTCCGGCATGACTCCAGACTCCATAATCTCCTGGAATGCCAATCTGAAGCCCCTATGTAAGAGGCCCCAGTACCTCTGGAAGAAAGCCACCGAAAGACCGTCCTCTCCTGGGCATTTGCCCTGAGGTAATGCCTGAAGAGCCTCCTCCAGTTCCGTATCCGAGAAGGGGGAGAGAAGGGAGTGCTGCAAATGGGCCGGCACAACCGGTCTCGTGAAGCTCCAGGCTGCCTCCCGAGCCTCTCTCACCCTGTCATCAGCTGGCTCAGCAGAGAGAAGATCCCTGTAAAAATCTGTGGCTATAGCCCGAACCCTGGGGGGATCCACCACAACCTGGCCATCAGCCTACCGAAGACGCCTGAGACCCTCTCGTCTGAAGCGAGGCCCTGTCGCCTCAAAGAAATCTCGAGTCACTCTGTCTCCCAAAAAGAAGCCCGAGCATGGAATCGGCGGAACTCCACCCTCCTCTCCTCGATGGATCTGATCTCAGTGCGATGACTCCATCTGCTCTAAGATCCAAGGGCTCGTAGGATCCCTCTCTTGGAGTCTCTGGAGGGACGCTAGACTTCTCCGTAGGCTCCTCTCCTGCTCTCTGAAGGCCTCCAGCCGGTCCAAGGCAGCCTGTCTGAGCATCTGGCTGATCTCCTGCAAGCCACTGGCAAGATCGCTGGCAGCCCATCCTCTCCTGAACTACAGCTCCTGCCAGACCTGCTCAACTCTGATCGCAATCTTGGGCTCCTCTATGAGACAATCTGTCTAAGCTCGGGTGCTTAGTGGTTGCATAGTAGGTTTCTACCACATCCCCATACACCTCTTTAATTGGGTCGTCTTGATAGATTTTAACTACTGGAATTTCTTTTACTATGTCCCATGGGTTTTTCTTGGTCTCTTTTTCTTTTCGCGTTCTTTCTCTATCCTCCCAATTCCTGTCAGAAAACAATTCTTCAAGTAAAGAAATGGGTGTACCAGGTCTGCGCGATGTTCCTGGCACATTTGGGTCCGCCGGTGGAAGCTCCTTCTTCTGCTTTGCTTGTGCGCTAGGTTGAAGTACACCCAAAGCATCCACTTGTTCAGGATTTTTGGTGACCTCGTAGCGTACTCCATTTCTACCCATGTACATATCGTCTTGATAGTTTACCCATGGTGTTGGTTCAAACGCAGAATGAATGTCTGCAATTTTAACAACAAACCAGCTCATTGGATCTTTGTAGATCTCACCGCCATGCACGTTTGTATACAAGAAATGGAGTCTCATGTTGTCAATCAACTCCCCATCTGGGATTTCAAATGGATTAGCAGAATCTGCCATACCAATGGGTGTGGATGGTCTATTCATGCCAAATGACTCGTTTACGTCCATTGAAATATCACTCTCGGTTTGAGAGGCTCTCTTTTTGAGCGTAGATGCATACGCTATTTTTAGCACGTAGAGCGTGGTTACCCTAGATGGTGCACTAGTGTTACGTCCCCCTAGTATTGTTCCCGAGCGTAGATGCATACGCTATTTTTAGCACGTTGCAGTGTCCAGTTTTGAAAGTTTTTTTAATTTTTATTATATATATATATATATATATATATATATTTAAACCCTACCTAGCCACTAAATGCAACTAACATGAATATGTGTGTAAATATATATTTTATTTTATTTTATTTTATTAATAATTACATAAAAATACAAATTATGCTAAAAATACTAATTATGCAGATTACACTAATTATGCAAAAAATTACAAAAATTTAAAAAAAATGCAAAATATGCAAAAAATGTGGACTCCAAGAAGGCGTAGGTGGCTATGAATCTCCTCATCCCCAAATCTCCTTTCTTGAGGATTGTCAGATCCATTAGCAACAGAATAAAGGTGAAAGGTTACTTTAAATGGCAGAGTAGTGCCCTCGCATTTCTTCAAGAGCCATGCGAGGACTTCCATAGACTTATTGAATTATAGTAACAGTTGTGCTGCCCATGCCAGGAGGGTCACACTAATGGACAAGGACATGAAATTAATAACCAGAGTTAGGTATAGGTATGATAAGTTCATGCGACCTCTGCCATTCAGGGATAGGAAGGCAGCAAAATCCTCTCCATTCCTCTTGCTTTGAACAGGAAAAGGGCTGTCGAGACGACAAGGTGGTTATTAAAGAGGTGACAACACAAAGTCCACAAGGACTGAAGAGGCTTGTAAAGGGGGCAGATCTGAAGGGAAAGGAGATAGTTTTAGAAGAGAATGTGGTTAGGGATGAATTGGCAAAAAACCTTCTGAAGTTGGAGGGAGAGAATAATGACAAACTTAAGGTGGTGCTTGGTTAGATCATATGCAATGTCATACACCGCCAAGCATGAGGAGTACCTCCATATCACTCCAACGGATGTTTATATGCTCGTTGAAAAGAATAAAGAGATCAATGACAGTATTGTGCTTACTTGTTTAAGTTGTGTACTCTTCGCCTTTTTTTAAATGCTTCCTTATTTTGATTTCATTTTCCCTTTCCTAATGTTTTTAATTCAATCTACAGGGCACTCTTGAAAGAGATTTTGACCAAGAAAAGCAAGTATATATTTGTGATCCTTTGGTATCAACTATCCTAATTGACCCGTCGAGGTCTGAAGGGGACCTTGCTGCTTATTTCTAGGCAGTTAGTTCAGGTACTTGCTTTGTTGTGCTGCCATATATAGAGAAGTATGTATTTTCTTTGGATTTCAAGCTATTGATGGAATTTAAGTTATTAGTTTCCTGTGTTAGGTTTGTTATATTTTTTGTTTACTTTCTCAATTTTAGAGGGCACTCGTCTGCTTGTGTAATTAATGTGGTGAAATGCCAGACAATTTTTATGAATAGCCTTCTCGGAATGCACGGACGGTCTAAATTGTAAGTCATTATACTTTATATCATTTCCTTCTTGCTTCCTAATTTTTTATTGTTGTAAGTCATTATACTTTATATCATTTCCTTCTTGCTTCCTAATTTTTGATTGTAAGTCATTCTTACTTTATATCGTTGACTATAGGGCATGTCAGAGGGCGGTTGCATTGATTGAAACTCTATGTCCTGAATTGAAAAAGGATATAGCGTGAAAATTTCTCAACCAACCCGTTGCTATGCAAAAGGATTCACACTATTGTGGCTGGCACGTAGTGGAAAATGTCTGGAAGTTCCTCCTTTCCAAGTACACTAATTTTGATAGCTGTGTAAGTTTCTTGTGTCACTGTAATATAATTTCTCTATGTTCATTTCATGAGAGATCCCACATAATTCTAATTGACTTTTATGTTGTTTTGCAGTCTATTCGCTCAGACGAGTTCTCGCTATGGAGTGTGTGAGCAAAAGCAATAAACGATATCCTCAACAATGCAATTACGCCTGATGACCCTGACTGGTCACTTTGCTGGCACTAGTGCATCAAAGAAGAGAAAAAAGATGTCGTTTCATTCCCCTATTAAGCATTTAAGCTTTAAACAAGGAGTCCTTGAGAAGGGAAGAAAGGGCAAGGCAAAGAGGAAGCTTCCATTTGCAGGTAACAACAAGGACAAGGCAGGCAAGGTGCCAACAACAAAGGAGGCAGAGTCGAGCTGAGTCAAAGGAGGAGGCCAAGGCTAAGGCTACAGAGCTAGAAACCTCTTAGAGGCATTTTGTATATGTCCAGAGACAAAACGTTTGTAAAGATTCTGTATTTTTATTGAGCTCAACTCATTTTTGTATAAACATTTTGTATTTTTATTGAGCCCTACTCATTTTTGTATTTTATGAGTACTGTGCTTTGCCATAATAAAATAGATTGTTGAGAATTTTTATTCTCATAAATTGAATTTTGAAGACGTTTGCTTCAAAATCGTTATGAGTACTTTGTAGACACATGTCCATGTAGAAATTTTACATCACATTAGTCATTGCTAAGATACAACAGTTCAGTACAAGTCTTACAAATGACTTCTATTGGGCCTAAGTCCCTCGATACAAGACCTTTCTAATTCTGCATGACAGATTTTTCCTCAGTCTCCTTCTTTGGGTTGTTCATCTGAAGAATTCTTTGATGCACCTCTTTGGCTTCATCTATCAGCTTATCTACATCTTCAAGGTCTTTCTTGAAGGTTTCAGATATCTAGATAGGTTGATCATCTGTATCTCCAACAGAGTAATAGGAGTCATCATCCAGAAGAAACAGCTGACCTAGCAACCTTGCTAGGAGCAGTCCTCTCATTAGAAGAATTTACATCCATGGGCGACTTTTGTATATAGAGCTTATAAGTTGTAAGATATTATGTTCTCAATTCCCTTAGGACTAGTCTTTATATACTATTTTGGATGGAGTCTAAAACCATCGACATAAAAAAACCATGTGCTGTAAATTTGTGTGTCACTAAACCATTTTGGAATAGGAACCCTAGTACCTACACTGAGCTGACCATTATTGTGCACATAATACAAGACAGCTTTGGAGTAAATTTGTTGAGCTATACTATAACTTTAATATAAAAATCTAAATTCATAGCTGTTACACAAGACAAAAATTCATTGATCAGAACACTTTTTTGAGGGCAAGGACTTTACAAAATTAACATACTTGAAGTAGCTTCAAAATTCACAAAATTCAAAATCCCCATTAACTGAGCAATATACCATCAACATCCCAATGGGGATCTACCAAGGTCTTTGGCTCTAGTCGTTTTCGAATCTTCCTATTATTCACCTTGAATTGTGCTCTACTAATATCCTCACCTCCCATGATATTGAGATGCTCTCTAATATTTAGGAGACTCCAATGTCTACTTGCACCTACTACAACTTCCACTGCACCATTCCACTGCACCACTGGGCAACCAAACACATATGTCAAGAGGCAGAACAACTTGTTCATCTGCCTGCATTGGGACCCAACAACTATTCTTTTTCATCCACCGCTCATAATAGAAGCGTATGTGTAGTGTGGCACGAGCTTTGAGATACCAAAATGAGACACTAGATTCTACTATATTGCACTTGAATGTGTCATCCTTATGTATCCCTTCTATAGTCCTCCACTAGTCTCCAAGCAAGGCTTCCATGTCATCACCTAATACCTTCTTGCACACAAACATGGTAGGTGTTTGTGAGAAACAAAATTGATTGAACATCTTGAAAAAAAGATGTATTGGGCATACCCAACTAAGACCCACAGATCAAGAGGGCTTTGCAAACTTCAAAGACCCTTGTATATCACAAATGATCTTTGATTTAATGACCATTACACTAGTCCAAGCATCTGGAATTAGCCATTCTATAGAAGATAGGGGTGGAGATGTGATTATTTGTAGCTTACCAAACCCAACGTCCTACTTTGGCACCAAATAGGAGTGCCAGTAAAAGAAGACCTTTTCCTTAAGAAGTTGTGCACTTGTTTTACAAGAAAACATTGCCTCGCCAATGTCTGCATGCAATGCTTGAAATGTTCCGGTAAGGTTTTCCAATGACTGCTCCTCTACCATGTTTGAAGGAAAAATATCTGCAAACAAGGAATAAGTTCACTTAGATTGAAACATCTCTATTAAAAATTCTCACATGCCCCTGTCTACCCCCATGATACTTACAATTGTATGGAAATCAAGTTTGTTTGGCAAAGATGGATATCTCATGCTGTTTAAACATGTTGTACCGTGGCCACTAGTTTTCCATTTCTTGCCTTCTTGAAGCCTTGTAAACGACCTTTCCAATGGTGCTCCAGTACATTTCGCCGTCAAACTTGGTAAGGCCCGATTGCAGCAGGTTGTAGATAAACCCAAGTGCTCTTACGAAATGCCTCTCCCACCCAAGCACCATCATCGTCCTTCTTGTTGTGTAGGGATATCTCTTCAATCTCGTCTTTTGGTCTTCTTGATGCGGCCACTTCTTGGAAGATAGAGTAGAAAGGTTAGGGTTAGAGTAAAAAGGAAAGAGATCAAAGATGATGTGCAGACTAGGGTTTTACGGCGGGAGCCTTGAAGATGAAAGAGATGGAGCTTTGAGAAGGGAGGGAGATTAAGATGGAGGAGAAATTTTAGGGTTTTGGGCTTTGATGGTTTCATTAGGGTTGGGCAAATGAGATAGAGATGGAAAAGAAAGGGAGGAAGAGTTTAATTTGGACGTTCAAGAGGGAAAGCGTGTTGAGAAAATGTGGTGCTCATGCTAGATCAAGTGTGTGGAGGAAAAGAGCTCACAAAATACAAGAACAATCTCTTGCTTATTAAGTTATTTATGCATACAGCTAGGCCTTGCTCAATACAAAATGCCTCATAGCTCCACCTTTAAATAGGTGAGCTTGTGGACCTTAAGTCCATTCACACTCACACCCTTCTCTTCCCCTTCTACATAACCTTAGTCCCTTAATACCCCCCCTCAATACCAACTATGAAAGGATGGAATAGGTGGTATTGGACATAGGATGCCTTTATAACATTAGGCGTACAAGGTTTGGAATATAGGTGTGATTACATGAGAATTAAAATAATTTCTCAGCAGAGGTAGAGGCTGATACAAAGTTGGCCTCTGACTCTTTGTTAGGACATTTAGAAGTGATATGCCCTGTTTGTTTACATTTGTTACATTTCATTTTTTGGGGATATTTGATCCAACAATTATTTGCCAAGTGACCCACCTTTTTGCAATGGGCACATCTTAATTTGACCACTTGATGTGACAAAGCTTGTTCGATAGTCGATGAAGTGGTTGCATTTGAAGATTCAGTTCCTCCCTTTGGCCTCTTTTCTTCATCAAGACATGATTGAATGACTCCTTCAAGGGTGGGATTAGGTATGTTCTTCAAGGTGGTGACTAAGGTGGGGCACACCTTCTTGACTGCTTTGAGCAAAAGAGCCCCACTACATTATCTTCATCCATTCTCGCATTCACTGATGCAAGTTAAGCCATAAGGCCCTTCAAGTGAGAGATGAAGGCTCCAATTCCATCTCCCTCTTTGATTTCTAAGCTAAAAAATTTGATTTTGAGTGAGATCTTGGAATTCTTACCACGAGCTCCATAGAGCTTATCAAGCTCATCCCATTTCTCCTTTGCAGTCGGAAGCTAGTCCACATGGTGGATGAGTACCTCATCAAGATGAAGCAGCATGATGATGGCTTGTGCCCTCTCATCATCTTCAACATCTTCAGCCTTTGTTCGATCAATAACCTTAGTGCCGGAGATGAATGGCCAAAAGCCTTTGGACATCATCTTGTACTTGACAAGGACTTGCCAAGTGTGGAAGCCCTCTCCCGAGAACTTCTTGATTTGAGTGTTGTCCTTTGACATTGGATATTGAAAGAGATTATGAGAGAGTAATGGGCTGATTATGAAGAAGAAAAAACCAAAAATTTATGATATTTAGGTTTAATTAGAAAGAGAGGCTTATGAGAGTGCAATTGTTGCGTGACGAGTGGTGATCAATGCAAGGACGCAACACAAAGATGGAAGTAGGAAAACAAGAGACTTGACATTCTTATTTAGGGCTCTTGTAGAGAGAGTTCCAAGTTGTAGGTGAGTGTGGGAGTGGGCTTGAGAATAATCCCACATGGGAAGTTTTGGGAGTTTTAGGAGTTTTAGTATAAATAGTGGCTCATTTGAGAGCTCACACACACATTGGGCTAAACTCATGCTTGAGCTCTCTTGAGACTAGCTCTCCCTCTTGTTCATAGAGGAGCAAGCTCTTCTCTCTCCCTATCTACACTATTGTATGAGCAATGCTCTTCTAATTCAATGCAATGAGATGATGTTTTTCTCTATTCTCATCTCTATTCTCTAGTATGCATGCTTCTTTGTTGATGCTTGTGGATTCTCTATTAGGCTTTGTGTGGTAGTGGATTCAAGATTAAGCTTCTCCATAGCTTGTAGCTTATCCATGGGCAAGGCATTGCTTGAGTAGTGAATGAGAATGCATGTTTATTTCAAGTTCCATTAAGCTTCACGGTTTGTGTGCATGCTAGGGAAGTAAGTGCTTGAGAATGAAGTGTGCTTTGAGCTTGTGTGCTTATGAGTGAGCTTGTGTGTGCATTAGCTTAGCTATCTTCTTGTATTGGATGCATGAATGAGTGGGATGATGAGTGAATGAGCTATGCAAGATTGAGCTTGTTTGTGTAAAGTCTATGTCAAGGTAGTGGTGTTCATAGCATTCTCTCCCGAAAGGGATAAGCTTCCATGCACCTAACCAGGTTGAATCCCCTAGCGATGAAAGGAGTGTTTATCATTCCATTGGTGAGCTAGGAGCGTAGTCTACTTGCCCATATTGCATACGTAGGGAGACGACCGTCTTTCCATTGGCACCGCTGCCTGCCGGGAGGAGAACCTACGGTTGGTTGAGGATCTTTGGCAGCCACTACATTCTAAACATTCTAAACATTCAGTGGATAAACTCCGAATCCTACCTTGCGGGCGAAGGTGCTTCAGCTGGTGGCCGCCGCAAGGAGGCGAAGGCAGCCACCACAACAGAGGAGGAAGAAGAGAAGGCGAAGGTGCTTTAGCTGGTGGCCGCTAAGAGGCAAAGGCAACCGCCCCGCAAGAGAGGAGGCGAGGCCTATAAGCGGACGTCTCTGCCTCACCCGTAGCAGAGAAGGCGGCGGTGGCGTCAGCAGACAGAGGAGAGCAAGCGCGGACTGTGTCATCTGGGGCTGCTGGCCGCTGAAGGTAGCAGAGGAGGAGAAGGGCCAAGGTGGCTGCAGCAGCCTTCGGCGAAGGGTGGGCCCAGCAGAGAGGAGGAGAGGTGTCGCGTTAGCAGAGGAGAGGCAGCCGGTGGCGTCAGCGAAGGTGAGGAGGCGAAGGAGAGGCCGGAGCTGGCCGCAGCAGTGAGAGCGGCGGCGGCGGTGGCATCAGCAGAGGAGGAGAGGCCGGATAAACCACGCAGCAGAGAGAGAGGAGCAGAGAGAATGGAGGTGATAAGGCCGCAGCAGAGAGAGCGAAGGTGTCGGCTGCTCTGCAGCAGATTCGCAGGCGATAAGGTTAGTATTTTATTTTTTATTTTTTATTTATTTTTTGTTAATCTTTAATTTTTCAAAATCTACAACTTTCGCATACCAATTTTCATGTTTTCTGCATTTTGAGTACTTGTTTGGTTCCACCGATTCCAGTGGCAAGGTGGTAGCTAACCCATGGGCCGGATGGGATTAGGACTTGGTCATGCCACTGCATCATGAAGACCATATGTCCGAACATGCTCTATTGTTATACGACATTGTCGTATATACTAGCCCTTGCATCGATCACACACACAACGAATTTTTTATCTCAACCATACATCGGAACCAACTTCCAGTCCTTGATGATCACTGTCATACATCTTAAACCTGGCCAAAACTGATTTAGGGTTCATACAAAATACACAACAACATCTAAAACTGCAAACATAAAATTACCCAGGGTTTTGATGCTGCACACAGAACACAACATCATTTTTTTGCTGCCAACCAGCGAAAATATGCTGCCTAGTAGCGAAAATTCATTGCTCATCAGCGAAAATATGCTGCCTAGTAGCGAAAATTCATTGCTCATCAGCGAAACTAGCAGCAAATTTTGCTGCTGAGCAGTGACCTATGAACTATGACTCCTCCCGCCTAAATCTGCGTGACGAGTGTCAATACCTACCTACTTCCCCTATCCTGCACATGCACAGGCTACGCCTGCAGCCCCGACTATTCCTCTCACCACACCTCTTCTCTCAAGGGTTTTACAACAATCAACTCTCCCTCTCCAAGGTAAGCCCTCGTTCTTGCTTTCTTCAAGCTTTAATAATTTTCTTCAATCTTTTCCTTTTTCCAAGCTTTTTCATGGGGAAAGCTTGTTCATAACTCAATGTGGGATTTTCTTCCCCTCAAACTCCCTATTAATGTCATGCCAAATAGCAGCCCATCCACTAGTAATCTCATCATTCACATAGGTAGTATGTTTTTCACATATCCAAAGAGAAACTATAAATGCTCCCTTTTTTGACACATATCCCTCTTTGCCAAATGCAATCTTTAGAATAGAAACATCTTCCCTTAAACCCTAACACGATCATAAGGAATAAGTTTGCACAAAGGAATCATAGAACATTGAAAACAACTAAACAATCTAATTCTTTTGCATGATGTCCTCACCTTTGTCAATGTAAATATTGTTCTCATATTTGTTGTCCTCCAATGGAGGCACCTCCACGATCTCATCACATAAGGCACAATCTATAAGAAATCTTCTTTGCCCGCCCACTCATTGATAGTATTAAGAGAGATACCTCGTAAAGTGCTACCACCCTTTTCTTGAGTGTTGCCTATCATCAGTAGCCACATGTGAGATACCCGACAAAGAGTCTGACTATATCAACCTCATCTTTAGCATCCTGAACTCCCTAAAAACTAGTCTCTACCACTCAACTAATTTGTTCCAAGCTAATTGTTGCAAGAGACTCCCCTTCCTTTTCAACCGCTTGTACCCTTTCTCTCTTGGTACACTTTCCCCGACCACCAGTGGTGGATTGTCTGCACATCAAAAAATACATTACCATTAATCCTTCCAAACACAACCATCAATCCTTCCAAACATAGCCATTCAACTATGCATCACCGCCAAACATGACCATTCATCTTGCAAACACATTCGTCCTTTTTTCTGGGCCTTAATATTATAGAAACATGACCATAAATCTTAAATATTTAAACCATCAACATGACCATCACTTCATAGACAGATGGCATATAAAGAGGCTAGTCCTTGATGAGGTAACCTGGCTAGGATAACGTTATTAGATAATAACAAGACAATAATGAAACAACCCACATAATTAGTAGACAATAATGAGACAACCCAGACAACCCGTGTTATTAGTAGTAGACAACAATAACAAGACAACCCATGTTATTAGTAGATAACAATAATAAGACAACCCATGTTATTAGGGGGAAATAGTAACAAGACAACCCATGTTATTAGTGGGACAACAATAACAAAACCAACCTTAGTTGAGAAAACCATTGGTATTAAAAACTATCGTTATTGTGTGCTAACAAAAACATCACTTTATTGTGTGCTAAAGGCTAACATACGAGATCATGTTAATGGGTTATCCTATCATAACGTCATTACTGAGAAATACCACTAACATGTTATTGCATAATAACTCCATTAGTCACCTTCCTCTTTACCACATTCTCCCAATAATGCATGATGAGAGAACCTGGAAAACATATATAAAAATGCCTAGAAACAGGCTACACTGGCGCGGCCTATTTCTGGGAATTTTTTTTAACTCTATGAAGAGAGACATCATCAAGTAAACATGTGAGTCTCAAAGCTTCTGTTGCTCTCAATGACCCTTTTTTTTCCTCTTTTTTGAAGAGAGACATCATTAAGCAAACATGTGAGTCTCAAAGCTTCTGTTGCTCTCACCAACCTAAACATATGTTTGCTTGATGATGTCTCTCTTTAAAGAGATTTAAAAAATGCCCAGAAACAGGCCACGATGCGGCCTGTTTCTGGGCCTTTTTTGTAATCTCTTTAAAGAGAGACATCAGCAAACAAACATAGGAATTTCAAAGCTTCTGTAGGTCTCACCGACCATAACATATTTAGAAAAAATGCCTAGAAACAGGCTATGCTGTGGCTTATTTCTAGGCATTTTTTAAAAATCTCTTTAAAGAGAGACAACCATCAAGCAAACATATGAATATCAAAGCTTCTGTAGCTCTCACCGATCATCCTAGCATATATATAAAAAATGCCCAGAAACAAGCCACGCTGGCACGGCCTGCTTTTGGGCATTTTTTAATTTCTTTGAAGAGAGACAAAGCTTCTCTAGCTCTGAGAGACCCAAACATATAAAAATAATTATAATTTTAGAAGCTACATATAAAACATAGAATTATAATTTCAATAGCTCTGAGGGTCTAGCAGCAAAAATAGCAGCATTTTTATAACTAGAAGGGTAGGTACGTGTCGGTCCATTTTCACTGCTAGAAACACTGCTATTTTTGTTGTAATGGGTTCGCTGTGCAATAGTGATATTTCACTGAGCAGTGATATTTTGTTGTTGTGAGTAATGAAAGCTTTGCACAACAAAAAAAGAGCTCGGACAGACTGGGGAGTCTGCATAGGACTCCTCATTCTACCCCAACTCTTTTTTTAAAATTAAAATGGAGTCACAATTTGAGATTTATAACACAACAAATATAAGAAACACATACATTGTGGAGAATGCAATTGAGCCCAAAAAGTTATTATATTTTAGCAATTGTTGTACCTTTGGCCATATATACATAAAGTTTTATATAGTGAAGACGTATGAAGAGGTGTCTAACTGGACTCTTCATTGAATTCTGAGTGATCATCATCATCGTCTTCCTTGTCCTCTTGACTTGCTTCACGCTGATAATCTAGATCCTCCTCTTCTTCTTCCCCTTTATCCTATACATGCCATCAAGCACAGTAAGCAAGAGATTAAAATACAATTAGACGTAGAAAAGATAATGGTTTAGGCTCACTTACCTCATGCCATCAAGCACAATAAGCAAGAGATTAAAATACAATTAGACATAGAAAAGATAATGGTTTAGGCTCACTTACCTCATCTGCTTGAGTCCCCAAAACACACTTATCCAAGCGTACAACTCATGTATGCATCCACGCCCATAATTGTGGATGAGGGGCTCTATGCCTATAGTTATAATCCTCCTTTGTTAGGTCACGCCCAACAACCTCCCTCTACAAAAAACAATTAAGAAAATATATAATTATTTCAAGAAAATAATATAGTACAAAACAAAATGAAAGAAGAGAAGAAATGATTACTTACAAAACGAGCAAGAAAGAAGGATTTCCCATCGGAGCTGAAGTGCAAAGCCCCTTGCTTCTGTAGTCGAGAAGCACTCGTTGCTGCTACTTGTTGTTGAAAAGAACCTTGGTGCTTTTTCACAAAGCTATGTGCATACCTCCACTCCTCAGACGCTAGGCTTCTTCAAATTATTCTTTGCTGCTCTCTTGATATTTTCTCTCCTATTAGAGAGAAAAAGCTTGATCTGCCTCTTCATCCACTCCTCAGAGAGAAGCAAAGACCCGTATGTGGCAAGGGGAACTCTGACTTAAGCACATCGATAATGTATTGATTAGAAAGTTCATCGTGTGCTTTCCACTTTTTGAAGGAGTGCACGAACTCCAGGTTTGCAAGTACATGCATACCATTCATGACTTGCTTTCCTCGTGCCATCCATCACGAGGGCACCATCCGCATCCACGTTGTATGGTAGGGAGGCATGGATCGAATGGTGTAATGGGTCTCCTGGGGGCTAGCTAGTAATGTGTAGATGAAGAGACCCCTATGGAGATGCATCGGGAGACCTAGTGTTGCTTTTGTCAAAGCAAAAGCAACCTGCTCCCCCCCTCTAGCATGTCTACTACCCCCCAGACTCCGTACTACTACATCGTCATCGTGGTGGGGGTGAAGACGAATGTGAGGAAGTGAGGGTGGGTCTAGATAAAGAAAGGTGGTGTAGGATCATCACAACCATATCGTGATGGGCTTGCACCACTCGGCCCCGCACCTATTAAAGGTGTGGTTTGTTTCGACTAAGCAAGTGGGGTAGATTTTCCCCACGGTGTTGACTTGCCAAAGTGGGGTAGTCTCCCCCCATGGCGTCGACTGGCCCGCCGGACTGGAAGCCCGCCTACATATAAGATTAAAATCTAAGACTTATAGAATGCATAAAAGATTAACTTTGTGTATGTGAAAAGGTTTAATGGAACCATACTTGTGTCTGTGTAAACTGAGACCAACTTACTACCCATATTGTTCATTTATAATGGATAGCATATTTGCCACATCAGGGTCTTGTGACGGGTCGATCGACATTGCTGCTACATACATGCATGAGGCAACAAAACATGATTTCTCTAATCCAAGCCATACTTAAAGCTTAGACAAAGAATACAGCATGCAATATTAGAACATTGTTAAGACCTCCTACAATACTTCTTAGACAAGCAGGGTGGACAGTGCCCCTTCGGATTCTGAGGACTTTCCACATGCTCCCCACTATTTCAGCCCAGATCAAGGGCTCCCCCTCCACTATAACCACCCACTCATGGATAACAACTCCTAACTTGTTAGCAGCATTTTAGATGGCATATAACAATGCCCCATATCTTTATCCACCATGAGTCCATTTCCTAAACCTGGCACCCAAGGGTGCAATAAACATGAGGTTGAATGAATAAGGCCACTTACCTCGACAATGTAAAGCTAACCAAGAGAAAACAAAAACACAAGCTTAGAAAAAAAAATATAACATGTGATATTAGGACATTGTTTTACGACCTCCTACAATACTGCTTAGACAAGTAGGGTGGATAGTCCCCCTTTTGGATGATAGCTTTTGAGGACTTTCCACATGTCCCCACTATTAAAACCAAATGCACCTCCACTTTTACAAGAGAATTATAATGAGAAGATCCAGGGCTCTCCCTCCACTATAACCACCGGATAGCCACTCCTAACCTAGCATAAGTAGCATTCTAGATGGCATATAACAATGCCCCATATCTCTTAACATAAACCATAGCATATGCATAGTCTAAACCATGCACCATGCATATCCTATGCATAGTGTATGCATACCCTATGCATAGGCTACGCTATGCATAGCGTATGCATAGTGTATGCATACCCTATGCATAAAGCTATGCATACGCTATGCATACCCTATGCATATGCTATGCATACCCTATGCATATGCTATGCATAGTAGCGTATGCATAACTTTATGCATAGGCTATGCATACACTATGCATAGGCTATGCATAGGGTATGCATACTCTATGCATAGCCTATGCATACCCTATGCATAACCTATACATACGCTATGCATACCCTATGCATACTCTATACATAGCATATGCATAGACTATGCATAGACTATGCATAACCTATACATAGCATATGCATAGACTATGCATAACCTATACATATGCTATGCATAGCCTATACATACCCTATGCATAGCGTATGCAAGCCCTATGCCTAAGTCCTATGCATAAGGGCTATGCGTAAGGCTTATGCATAGGGCTATGCATGGCCATTGCATACACTATGCATAGGGTATGCATAAGGCCTATAGGCTCTTGACCTAAACCTAATCCCCAGCACCGACGAAGGGTGCAAAAACACAAAGAGAAGAAGCATAAACAAACAGGGCACCTCTACTAGACAAATCCGTATGAACCGCTGGGTGGCCAAAACCCTTAGTGGGTTATTTGCTTGAATAGTCCTACAAAAAATATCCGTATGAACCTAGTAGAAATAAAATTCTAAAAATCTCTCCATTTTGTTGCATTGTTGTTAAAATCTTAAGAAATTTATGTTCAATTTTGTAATTTTTGCATGTTTTTAAAATTTTTGTATATTTTTTCTGTGAGTTCTGCAATTTGCGCATTTGGTTAACTCTTCTCCCACTTATCATTTGCGAGTTTAATTTTTGTTTTTTCTGCATTTTTTGATTTCAAAAGGAAAAAATAGTCAATTGAACATGAAATTGAAAGAGCTGGGTTAAGTAGACTATAAAATTGGTTGATAATAGACATGACGAAAATAGATAGATGATACACAATGATCCTTTGATTAACGAGAAACACCTAACTCAAAGAAGAACGAGCCAGCCCCCTATACAGAGTTGTGATTATATCTTTATATTTCTTAATGCGTAGTTATAGTGTGGGAAAAAGATACCCTTGTGCTTTGAGCATGGCTAATTACATAAGTAATGACCTAATTAATCGGCTAGACCATAGTGTTAACTGTGCTGGCTGTGGCATTCTGGCGGAGTTTCGGCTCGACGGTTGTTCAGTCTAGTGATTTTCTAGGTTGTGGCCCAAAACCTGGTATGCCCGGTGGGTCAAATTCCCAATCCGATGACTTGGACCCTTAGTTGTCCAATCTTCCTTGATGTTGTCAATCACCTAGAGATAGAGACCATGTTAGATTCTCCTTAGCATTCTAAACCTAGTGTGAAAGGCACATCTATCAACAGTGACAGGAGTACATGACCTTGCTGACATTTTTCTCCACATTTTTATTTTAGTTTTGTGAGGATACTTCACTCTTGATCATCACACACAGAATCAAATCAGTTAACATGCCCTCCATGGAAGAAGTAAACTGGCCTCCACATTGTTGTTCTGAGTGAGCAATCCTAGCCTTGACACGCTTGGGCACATTCCTAATCCCTCGGGTCCGGGAGCTTCAGTCTTTGACTCGAAAGTTGGATTCCTTTCAGTCATCTTACCCATCCCTCAAGGTGAAACATACCTCCAAGATTAATCAAGCTATGATTAAAGATAATCCTAAGTTTTGGATGATACAAATTTCAGTATGAATTCTAGCAAGTTTTGGGTGGTTTTTCAGCAGTAAAGATTCTAAGTGTTAAAATTAAGTGAAAATTCAAGATTGACTTTTCAATTAGTTATTATACTCAAAGGAAGCCTTTAAGTGTGTATATAGACATGCAAATCAAAATTTGATAAAAACGTGAAACGTGACCTATTTTTGGAGTCAACTTTCACATAGAGCTGATTTTGGTGATTCCTCTTGTGTGAGGTTATAGGCTGCATGTATTCTGGTAATTTTAAGTATCCACATGACTAGTATCTGATAACTGTGCGTGAAGTTATACCTGTTGTAGATTACAGTTTTGATAGCACATCTGAGAGGCTTGCCAAATCTACAAAAAGATCTTCCACAACTTTTGGAGAGTAGACATGGACTCCCAAACAATTAATCAAGACATCAAAAAATATATCGGGGAAGTATACAAATACTCTTTCTATTATTTTGCTTTCAATTCTTTTGAGATTAAATAAATATATCGATAAGCGTGTATATGGGAGAATCTGAGTCAATGTACGGCATGGTTAACCATGGAAACGATGGGAAAACACCACCAAAAAAGGAGAGGGGGGGTTCCCGCTAAGAGCTATTGTTGATTGCCTTAGTTTGACTCATAGAATAAACACTTTTGGAGTTAAAGAATTAGAAGATAGAATGCTTGACTAGTTTGTGTCTAGATTTTAGGTATAACCTTCATAAGGGGACTATTTTGCAAAGCATTTATCTTTCCATGTGTTTATAATTAGAGATTTACATAAAGACAAAAGTTTTAGAGAGAACAAGAAACTCTACAAGAGTATATAAGACTATAGAAAGCCAAATCCCTTTTATTTTTAAGTTATTCGAGTGCAAAGTGGAGCACTTTGTTGTTTTTGGCAGTTTTATGCTGAAAACACAACTTTGGCTATTTTGAATGCTCTCAAAGAGACCAGTTATTAGAATTTGCCTTAGAAATTGCTATCAAGATTAACTATGTTATTTATATAGACCGGATGGACTAACGCATAAGCATAGGTAAGACTTAGCTATAGTGACTAGAGATGACCTTGCTCGTTAGAACATGATAATTGATTATGTTCAAAACAAGGATTCCCATGTGACTTAAAAGATAAAGACAAGTTAAAGACTGTTTAAATTAAAAGCTTGTTTTATACTTGAAATTGATTGTGATTGATATGCATGCGTTGAAAGTTTATGAACTAGAGATGAGTATAAGATGATATGCAAAAGTTATGATTACTTTTTTTAAAGATGAATGATTGATATGCATGCGTATGACTGATTAATATGCATGTGTATGATGAGACTTGACATGAGATTTTGAGATTCGGGCCAGCCATACTTAGACAGGGAACGCTAGATAGAGAAAAAGATTTATGCCCTTTAGGAGCCATCTGGTAGAACTGAGAGGGGACGAGATTCAGAAAGAGGTATACCTGGGATAGCTGTGATGTCCAGTGTGGAGGCTCGGTGGACGAGCATCGGCGGAGAAAGCCCTAGATTGGTTGGATTTTGGTCATTATGACTAACCCTGTTGTCAAGCATGGTGATGATGAGAGAATCTTTGAGATAGACACATACATGGTTGATTGATTAAGATGCTATGTTTTAATTGGTAAGGGTTTTTTATTATGTGAATGTTTGTTTGAGATTCCACAATTCTTTGCTTATGTGATAAGCATCTTGGATATGGCATGCATGCTTATTTTGCTATTTGAGAGGATTGATTTGATTGAATTGCTATGTAGAAATCAGTACAATTAAGTGAGTTTTAATGTTTACTTAGATTAAGTTGAACGATTAAGATATGGCTAGATTCGGGTCCGTTCATAGTTGGTATTAGAGCATAGGTTGGGTAGTCTGCACTTAATTGCAGATGTTTTAGGTCTTGGGTGATATTATTTTCTATTTTTGTGATACAACCAGAAGTATCTTTTCTTTGAAAAAGATTTTGCGAATTTTTTGTATAGTCACAAGATGGCTCATAAATCCATTTTATGATGAGAAGGGAATTTTATGTAGAATAAGAGACTGCAAATGGGTCACATAATTGTTCCCAGAGATGATAGAAAAGGCACGGCGTGATTTCCATTGTGTACAAAAGGTTCATAAACTAATGAGTGCAAAAACAAGCCAACATCATGTGAGGTGCGTAAGGAATTAACACAGGAAATCAGAAACAAAGATAGAGTACGCAAGAGAATGTACGTGGATTTTCAAGTAATGATAATGCTCGTGGAGAAAGAGGAAAAGTTGCTGCAAATTGTGGTTGAGAAGATTGAAGAATATGCACATGTTAATGCTGCTGTTTATATAGGTAAGGTCGAAAACCAAGATTCAGTTATTAATATTCCCATCAAGATTGTGAATAATGTATTTCAAGTGTTGATTAACTCAAGAAGCACGCATAGTTTTCAATCACCCCACCTGGTAAAATAGTTAAGAATAACTGAATTTTACCAAAAGAAGCTTATGGTAAATCTTGCTTCTAGAAAGCAATTGACTTGTAATGAGTATGTCAAGAATATGCTTTTCGTTTCATAGGTGACCTCAAGTCAAAGTTAATTCTCCATGTGTTGGCTTTGGGAAGATATGATGCCATATTAGCAATAGATTTATTAGTGCCCAGAAAGGCTAAGATATAGAAGGGGGTTTGCATGATTGGAGATGATAGTAAAGATTATTACTTATAGGGTCAAAGATGTGATGTAGAATTTAGAATGATGTCTGCTTTCTAGCAGAGAAAGAAAAGTATTTCATTTAGTATACTATTTGCTTATTAATATTCAGTTATCATTGTGACGTTAATAAGTGTAGGTTGGAAAATCTATATCTATTGTGGAGATTAGAAGTCCATCAATAGAAAGATTATGTAGCCACATTTGTTCGTAAAGTTTGAAAGTGTAATTGAAGAAAGAATAGATGATCGCTCTCTTGTTGAAGAAATTTGACTAAGTCCAAAGCTGCAAAGCAAAGTGAAAATAAGAGTTTGCAAATTGATTCATTACCTTGAAGTTTAAGACAATATGAGGATAATATTTTTCATCAGATTTATTATTGTTTATTAAGTTATGATTCTAAGAAGGCTTGTTTATGACATGGATAGTGATTAATTTACAAGATCAAGATACCTTGTGTAATGCCTCAAGATCTATCTATTTCTTGTTTGGAGTTAAATTTTTTGGAATTAAGATGAATTTAGGAGACCTACGAAACTCTAGCATATACATAACTAGCTTAACATATAAAATCGTTTATCCAAGATAAGATCTATCAGAGATATAAATGGAAGAAAGCACAATACTGAGAGAAAAGAATGCTATAGTATTGAGATTCTAATAGTAGATACAACGATTACCGAGTACGTTGATTTTATCCAAAAGATAGCTAAGAAATGAAAAATCAAGTTAAGAGCTTATTATATCAAGTAAAGATCTTAGACAAGCAAGTTGTCAAGTCGTTCCTTCCAAGGCTACTTGAAGAAATCTCAAGATAAAGATATGAATATTTATGGTTTTCTTGAAATTCAAAAGCATATGGCTTCTCAAGTACTGTATCAAGTATAAAAGTTTAGTAAGAAAAACTATTTCTTAAGGTCTAATGATTGAGGATAAGATGCTTTTATCGTCGAGGGACGACGTTTTCTTAACGGGGAGAGAATGTAACATACCTCCAAGATTAACCAAGTCGTAATTAAAGATAATTCTAAGTTTTGGATGATACAATTTCAATAATGAATTCCAGCAGGTTTTGAGTGGTTTTTCAGTAGTAAAGATTCTAAGTGTAAAAATTAAGTGAAAATTCAAGATTGACTTTTCAATTAGTTAGTATACTCAAAGGAAGCCTTTAAGTGGGTATATAGACATGCAAATCAAAATTTGATAAAAAAAAAGTGAAACGTGACCTAATTTTGGACTCGACTTTCACATAGAGCTGATTTTGGCAATTCTGCTCATGCTCGGTTATAGACCACATGTATTCTGGTAATTCCACAAATGTGATGTCACATTCTTCAAGAATAGCAAATGAAGCGAAGGGAATAGTTTCTATGTTGGGGTTTGTAAATGAATCCCCTCACTTTTTCTCTTTTACATGATAATGTGCAGATAACATGAACACGAAGAAGAAGTTTATTGAAAGAATTTTCCTTAACAAAAATGCACAATTACATGAAGATATAAGTAGCTATCACCCTTTATGTGAAATGTGTGTCATCTCTACCCATACATCTTCCTACACTCGTGCACGTTTGCATCTCTTAATACCACTTACACCCTTTATCCATGAACCTTAGGATATTGTACTTAATGTACAATTTATAATGTTTAAGCCATGTAAATTTTACATTACACATAGTCTTCAACATTACTTTTAATATCCCCCCAATAAAAACTATGAATGGATGAGTTTTCGTCCCTTCCATATGTATTCCTTTAACTCTAGACCAACACCCCCTGGAATCTTCACCCCCCATGGAGAAAAAGTGAGCATTACATTTCACTAGGAGTTTCATGTAAATTCCAATTGTGCTAGTTTTGCCCAAGTTAGCTGCAAGTTATGTACATCCTACTCTCCCTTCCTTTATTCTCTCGAGAAATTGTTCCATGGGAAAGGGCTATTTGTAGATAAGTAGGAAACAATACCTCAAGAAGTTGATGGAAAAACGTTATAGACTCTTTAAAAAAAATGGAAGTTCCATAATATGTGGTTACACTATATAAAATGCATGAATGAAGGTTAGTCTAGGCCGCTTGTAGCATGCCCATCCAACATATCAATGTAGAAAAAAAATTCTCTCCATTTATGGTCTAGGTTATAAGGCACACTTGAATGCCACTCCATTGGAATATCGTATTCCAGAAGGAGAAGGGTGGCTATGAGACATTTACCACCCTCTTAATTTTCCCACCACCCATTGTCTAGCTTGACAAAATATAACTCATAATCGTGCGAACTTAGGCATCCTCAATTAAATTATTTCTTTTCAAGGAGGAGCGATGGATGCCTCAGGTTCTCTTCCTCCTGCTTTTAGGAAATTAATGTTATTGTTCCACTTTTCTCAAGTTTTATTTCTAGTGCAAGTAAAATATTGGATTCCTTTTAGTCATCTTACCCATCCCTCAAGGAGGTCTCATCATCTCATCCATTCATAAGTCTCACATTCCCATTGTGTTTCTTCTCTCATACCGTAATGAACTTCTCTTCCAATTACATGTATCACATTTTTGCTCCCTTTCTTTTCATATAGCATGATGGGCTTGATAAGATGCAGGGGAGAAGGGAGCTTGAGCTCTTGTAAGAGCACACACACACTCACACAAACCCTAGAAGAGAACACACAAGATGAGAGGCTGAAAATTATTGTTGTTATTCTTTAACAAAAGATATATAGTGACTAACACACATACTAGAGTATATACAAGAGGTCCATAATGTGAACACGCTAAAGCGGAGTGAGTAGATGTGGACTAGTCGGTGTAGTCCAGCTGTAGAATCTTTGGCGAAGATATGTCGGTGCTAGATACCAAACCCTCCAATGATGTAAATGTTGAATGGTCATGTAGAAACCTTGTGAGTGTCAGCTCATGTTGAGCGTGATATCTAAACACTCCCCTAAAGCTTAACTCTAGCTCATGAACTCCAAGCATATCTCAAAATATGCAAAGCTTCTCATCTCTCCCAAGGCCTTCGTGAAGATGTTAGCGACCTAATCTTGTGAGTTGATAGGCCAAGTCGATATCACCTGCCAAGACTCTATCCCTGATAAAGTAACAATGTACCTCAATGTGTTTTGTCCGTGTATGGAAAAGGGGGTTCCTAGCCAACTGTATACTGCTAATTATGTCACAATATATGACAACCTTTATCTCCACATGCAACCCCAAATGAGCGAGTAGCTTATGTAACTAAACTATCTCACACAATGCCACCCGTAGCTTGTATGTACTTTGCCTCTTACTCAACAAGGCAATTGTGGGCTGCTTCTTGTTGCTCCATGTCACAGCAACACTCCGCAATGAAAACATAAATCCAATGGTAGATCTCTTGTCTGAGATGCTACCTGTCCAATCTACATCTGTGTACCCATATAGCCCCAATGGTACATCTGCTGCATAAAACAATGCATAGTCAACAGTGGCCCTCAAATACCAAAGTGTGCGTCGCACACAGTGTCAAGATGTGGTTTGCATGGAACTTGCATAAATTGGCTCTCTAAGCTAACAGTGTAACTCAAATCTTGCTTGTTGACCATGACACAGATCGAACTCCCCTTAATCTTCCTATACATAGTGGGGTCCTCTAATACATAACATGCATATGCACTGAGCTTGCCATTTTAATCTAATGGCACTCAGAATGGCTTACAACTAGACATCCCATACTTGGACAACATGTCCAATACATATTGTCTCTTTGGATAGCCAAATACCATCACGTGTGCAAATGACCTCAATGCCCAAAAAGTAACGCAGATCTCCCAAATCCTTCATGTCAAACTTCCTTTCGAGAGAAGACTTTTCACATGCTTAATCTCTTCCAAGTTGTCACCCCCCACAATAGACCTTATTACTCTTGCAAACATACAAAGAGTGATCTACATCTGCCATATAAAAACCAATAGTGACGAGATACTAAAAAATATTCACTACAACACGTTGGGGGCACAACAATGTTTTCTAGCACGGTTTTAGCAGCGCTTTTTTTGTCGAGATGTCGAGGATTCCGTTCGCTGCTCAGCAGCACTCCTGCCAACGAGATTTTGTTGCTGTGCAGCGCCTTTAGTGCAGCGAAATTTTGTTACTATATTGTGATTTTGCTGCTGAGAACAATGAAGATAGCAGTAAAATTATGCTTTTATTTTTGTCGCATAAAATTCGAGAGAGTTGTTGGATGCTGAATTCTCAAAATACATGTCACATGCACATAGAAAATGATATATAGTTTTAAAAAATCATCCATTAAAACCCTTGGAGCCATATTTCAAGGTTTAAAAAAAAGATAGTTGAAAACTTCTGAGAAGCAAAATAATGTCAAGATCATGAATCTATCCCATCTTGTAATAAATCTATATGTGTTGCTTCATCAATGTCTATATCTAATGGAAGCTCAATGAAAAGATGGGGTTCTATATCAATATCAATATCACTATCATGATCCAATGAAGCATTATCATGTTTGATAGATGACTCATCATCTTCTTCCGATTGATGTTCCTTATGCTCTTCATCGGCCCCATCCAAAATGTTTTCTTCATTGTCTTTTTCCATGAGACAATTTGAGGCAGTACTTGCACCTCATCCAGAGATTCGGCCTCCACATCTTGATCTTGAAAGATATGTTTTGAACGAGGGGAAAGTTGTATAACATATCACCACTTTAGATCAATTTGATCAACATGAAACACAACCTAATATCACAAAGCAAAGGGGTTACACTTTTATTATACTACATCAAGATTTAATTTGTGATTGGTTGGATTCAGGGATTTCACTGATGTAAACGAGAACATGTGAACATTTTAATAACATATGTTAATAACACAAAAAATCTTGTGATCACATGTTATATTCACAAAGCTTTCACAAGGGCCTAAAAAAATTATCTTTGTCGGGCATAAAAAATCTTCTTAGGTGGCCACTGACCTGGGTAACATGAGAACATGTGAAGATGGTAACATGAGAACATGTGAATAGCTTATTTCCATGTGTAGCCAAGCTTTTAAGGGGTTCCCAAATGGCAAGTGACCTATTATTTTGTGAACGGTAACATGAGAACATGTGAATAACTTGTTCACTTGTGTTATTATCACAAAAAATCTTGTGATCACGTGAATATTAAATCCCTCGTTGGATTACTAACCTGTTGACAGTGTTTAGGTAGTACGAAGGTATCTTTCTCATCATTCCAAAACTTGGTGGAATCAATTTGGAAGGACCCATTTGTATGTTTCTTCATGGTTGCTGGAGCACCTCTATATATCACCTTGAACCATTTCACATCAAAGATGAATACACTAAATGCTCTAAATCCAAGAGTATACCAGTTCCATAATACTCAAGATTGTCCTCTATGACATTGGTATCATGTCTACTGGCTCGACTTTCTTGCTCAAAAGTATCCATCACACCACAATCAAATGTTTTTCTTTTAGAAAGTACCATTGACCAGGCTTTCGCCCACCATGACCCCCCCATGCAAAGATATACCTGAAAGTTGTGATGGTGAGGCTTTGGTGCAAATGTTCTCCAGTGCATGAGTATGTATATGTCCTCATTAAGTAGCCGCTACATTGTCATAGCCAAAAGAAAAGTAAGCTATAAGCTTAACAAAAATGGAATGGCTATTTAAGATCCTTGGGAGTTGTTCAATAGACCATATGTGTGACTCCCTTGTGTTTGTGTGTGTTTTTTAATTTTTTAAATTTTTGTGTTACCACCTTGTTGTGAGCACCAGGTTCTTGTGGCTATTTAAGATCCTTAGGAGTTGTTCAATAGACCATATGTGTGACTCCCTTGTGTTTGTGTGTGTTTTTAAAATTTTTTAAATTTTTGTGTTACCACCTTGCGAGCAACCGGTTCTTGTGGCTATTCTCCTCCACATTCTCTATGCGAAAGTTCCTTCCCTCTAACCATATTGCATTATATAGTTTGTATTAACATTAAACAACCGCATGACATTTAGTATATATAGTGCATTAAACAAGGTATATATGTGAGATAGAGATGAAGAATGTACTTATTTTGTAAGATCCCTGTTTCCACCGAGCAACGGATTCAGGATACTGGCAGCGGAAGTAGCACTTCTCGCGCGGGACAGGGGTCCCACATTTGGGGCCTCACCCACGGATATCCGAATAAGAGACTAATCTGTCGATTGTTCCAAAACCGAACCCGAAAAAACTTCCTTTACTGGAAAGCACGGGCGATTCCACCAGGATAACTTTTTACTCTAACGTAGTCAAGATCATTTCTGATCGAGCTGATCCAATTGCATCTATAAGATACTTGGTCAGATCAAGGAAGAAACTTGCACTTGGATCATTGGGATTAACGCTTTTTTCCCCATTCAAGAGGCACAGCCGTTGATTCCTATCCATAGAACAGTTACTGTCAGGGATTTATTTTATCTATCGTAAAAACAAAAGTTTGAGTCTCGATTTACGGATCCAGCCTAACCCCATCCGATCCCATGGGTTAGCCAACCACCCAACCACTGTAGTGATGGGATCCAAGTAGTAATTTGGTTAGGTTTTGTCCCTGGTACCAAGGAAAAGAGTTCCAAGGCCCCCTAGCCGGATGTTCATGCAAAATAAAACTAGTCACACCACTCACACACCCAATATGAAATTGCCTTTTCACAGATTCAACCAGTTTAAAACAATCCTTTAATAAAACCATAGTATCTATGATCACCATCTTCCAATTTATCCAGTTGATTCTTAATTTTTCCATCATTCCTTCATCAGAGTATCTATGGCATCATTGGTAACTAGGACGCTCACCACCTGTCCACTCAGGGGCCGTTTCCTAATCCCTAGCCCATAATACTCGGCAATATAATCACTTATCAAGATGGACTCTCGTTGAAGATCAGCAAGATCAACCAACAGATCCATATAAAGAGCCATGGACTCATCCATTGAAGACCAGCAAGGTCAATCAACCAGATCCATGCCCGATTTCAGAAAACAACTCCAACTCTGTTCCAATATCTTCCTCGACGCACGCGTGGGTATCCTAGGTGACCCGGAGCCCGAGCACCGTATGGTCAGCACCCTCTAGGATCCTTCGCAGGTGACCTAGCGCTTCACTCATAGGCCGCTTCCTTGGCCCCTCATCCAGCGTACCGGAAGCTCACCATTTTAATCGCACCGAGGCTGGTCAAGACCTCGGCCCCCTTGCTACGCGAGACGTCCTTCATTGACTCTCCGTCAGCAGTTGCAACTTTTTCAGTTAGGTCTCTACGACCTTAATCACAAGATGGTCACAATGCTTTCCCAGCAATCTTGACATAAAACAGTCCTTTTTACAAACAGCATTTACAAACAGTCACAAAATACAGTTTCTATATTAACTCTCATTTTTTCACATTATCCCTCATCAATCCACATTGCTTATTCCACATTCCAGTTATATGTGTACTCATCCCATCACATCATTTTCCATCTCATCACTCAGATTCCTTCACATCACATATCATATATTCACATCCATACATATATCTACATCCACATCCACATTCACATCCATACATCCACATCTACATCCATACATCTATTTTCACATCCACATCTACATGCACATTCACATCCATACATCCACATCTATATGCGTACATTCACATCTACATGCATACATCCACATCTCTATGCATACATCCACATCCACATTCACATTCACCTCCATACATCTACATCTACATGCATACATCCACCTCCACATTCACATCCACATCTATACATCTACATCTACATGCATACATCCACCTCTACATCCACATCTACATCTATACACCTACATCTACATGCATACATCCACATCTCCATTCACATCTACATCTTTACATCTACATCTACATGCATCCATCCACCTCCACATCCACATCTACATCTATACATCTACATCTACATGTATACATCTACATCTCCATTCACATCTACATCTATACATCTACTTCTACATGCATCCATTCACCTCCACATCCACATCTACATCTATACACCTACATCTACATGCATCCATCCACCTCCACATCCACATCTACATCTATACATCTACATCTACATGTATACATCCACATCTCCATTCACATCTACATCTATACATCTACTTCTACATGCATCCATCCACATCTCTATTTACATCCTCATCTACACATCTATTTCTACATGCATACATCCACATCTCCATGCATACATCCACCTCCACCTCCACATTCACACTCACATCCATACCTCTACATCTACATGCAAACATCCATATCTCCATGCATAATAATATTCTTTTAATTAATCTAGGATGATAGTTCCTAGAATATGGTAGGAAGTCCTCTTTTTATGCTTTGAATGAAATTATTTTATGCGTAATTTCTATAAAAATTTTGCTATAGCTTCGCTACTATGACTGATAAATCTCAATTTTTTTCTAAGGGATAAGGCTCATTATTAAAGAAATAATTAGAATGGTCTCTAATTGGATCATCAATCCATAATGGTCTCTAATTGGATCATTAAGAAAATAATTAGAATGGTCTCTAATTGGATCATCAATCCATAATGGTCTCTAATTGGATCATTAAGAAAATAATTAGAATGGTCTCTAATTGGATCATCAATCCCTAATGGATTGAATCATCAATATATATAAACTAAAAGCATAGAAAAAAGCCATTAATTTGGCCTCAAGCATAGCTTAATCTTGGATAAAGAAAAAGCCTTATGAAAAGCTTCATTTGGATTGAAGAGGGTCATGAGTATGACCATTTCTTAAGTGAGAAAGAGAGAAAAACCATTAGAATTAAATATAAATAGAATTTTATGTAATTCTTTACTATCATTAATTAATTAACTTCAATAGCATTTCAAAAACCATACCAATTAAGCTTCTCAAGCTTGAGAGAGGTTGAGAAGAGAGAATCATTGAGAAATTAAAGAAAAGATCATAATTCACTATACTTATCTTATAATTTGCTTGATTCTTTGTTCACGGTAAAGGCCCCCAACCAATCAATTGGTTTAGTATGTTGATGGAGCCACCAATGGGGATTGAAGAAAGAGAGAAGTATCAAAAACTAGTGAATTATTAAAGAATTCACAGTTATTGGCTTAGGTAGAGTAGAGTAACAATGCATAAGACATTATATTTTTTTCAACAAGGGGAGGCTTCTATTTATAGGAAAATTTGAGCTCCTAACCAAACAAACTGATTTAGAATTTTCCAAGTCATGTAGGTCACTTTTTGACCATTTTTAGGTCAATTAAGCTAACTTTTTGGAACTAGACTTGAATGAGGAGAGAGGAGAGATGAAATATCTCAATTTTTATGAGTTTAAAACTCATTCAAGCATGTGAAATATGCACCTCCTTTAAAGAACTCTCCTTTCTTACATATGTGTCATAGTTTTTTTTTTACTAATAAACCTTGTACATTTTCAACTCTTCATCTTATGTGAAATATACACCTCCTTTAAAGAACTCCCCTTCCTTACATATGTGTTTTTTTTTAATTCTAATAAACCTTGTACATTTTCAACTCTTCATCTTATGTGAGCATTTACTCATATCTCATATTTTTAATATTGCTCATAGTTTTTTACTAATAAACCTTGTACATTTTCAACTCTTCATCTTATGTGAAATATGCACCTCCTTTAAAGAACTCCTCTTCCTTACATATGTGTCATAGTTTTTTTTAAACTAATAAACCTTGTACATTTTCAACTCTTCATCTTATGTGAAATATGCACCACCTTTAAAGAACTCCCCTTCCTTACATATGTATTTTTTTTACTAAAAAACCTTGTACATTTTCAACTCTTCATCTTATGTGAGCATTTACTCATTCTTGGATACCCAAAATATCTCATATTTTTAATATTGCTCATAGTTTTTTACTAATAAACCTTGTACATTTTCAACTCTTCACCTTATGTGAGCATTTACTCATTTTTGGGTATCTTCTTTTTACAAATTGGATTTATCTCCTCCCTACACATGTATTGATGCTATTGGCCCATAGGAACCTTAATTGGACTATAGTCTAAAGATTTCTGAAAATCTAGACCCTTAGACTAAGGTTCTTTATACCTATTTCCAATTAATTCCAATTGCACATTTGAAAATTCTTTTTGAATTTCTGTTTCAAGGGAATTCATCTTAATTATATGAGATATTTTTCTATCCAAAAATATTCAAAATCTGAATATTCTCTCTCTAGAATATTTTCTCTCTCTAGGTTAAAACAGTTAGAAACAAGGTCTTTATATTTCTGAAGAGGGATTGATTACAGGGGAAGATACTAGACATCAAAAAGGGGGTTGGGGGAGGAATCTTACATTCTACCCCACTTAAAAAACGCGAGATGTCCTCATCTCACAACTTGTGATAAATTCGCAAGATGCATGAATATGAGACTTAGAGAAAAATTTTAATCAAGATTAACCACCAAGAAAAGTCTTAAAGAGAGCAAGATTCAAAATAAGAACAAGATTTAAACTTTATTCATTCTCGGAACTTATACAGTAAAGATAGAAGAACTCTTTACACTTCCATAAGCCCGTCCATCATATGGTCACAAAAGCAGTCCTCACAAGCTGCACAAGTATAGGGTAACTCATCTATGGGAATGATTCTGCTGGTTATTGCCGCACCTATCTCAGTGGTATGAGGTGATCTAACAAAAGGACCTCTGAGAGGCAAGCCAAAAACGGGGTAAAGGCATATCTTCTCATGAGGAAGAAAACACGCCAGTAAGAAGACCCGCTCAGAAAACCCAAGATGCCTTGATCTCATGACGCAGTAGTATCGGGGACCCAAAGCCAAGGCTTCAATAACCATGGCCAGGCGGACATTATTACGAAAGTGCTACTGACCCCAGGGTGTTACCCTAGTTATGTCTTGATAGGTCCGCCATTTGGTCTGCGCTACAGAAGTTTCCAAGTGAGGGAAAAGTGAGCGCTCATACTGTTCTATAAAATCTTTCTTCACAGACTCTCTTGCGTCTTGAAGGTGAGAAATCATCATGGATAAAACTAATTCCTGTTGCCAAGCCATGAAGGAGATTAAGAAATAAAGGAGATTTATGGGAGTAAGATTACTGTGAGCGACAAGTAAAAGTTATGACTTATATAAAGGAAGGAGCTAGCGTAACCTAGAAGCCAACGGTAACTTGCCACTGAAGTTTTACCGTCTTCCCATGATTTGTGTTTGACACATTTTTCTATAGAAGGCATTAAAAATTTTGAGATGAGGAGATAAAAGAAGCTTGTAGGCTAAGTCACCTACTTTCATATTGAATTCAGATATAAGGGTCACAATATCTGGGGGATAACTTCTTATACTCCCCAAGAGATAAAGAACTTATTTTGCGCCGTACTCGAATGAAAACCAAAACCTTGATATCCAAAACACCGATTCTCACTTCTGAACTCATTGTTCTAAATCCTTAAAACAGGTGGGACTCCTGAGAAGTATTCTATGAAAAGGGTCTTCCTTTTTTTAAACAGAAACTTTCTTTTATTTTAGAGAGGGAATAATTATAAGATCAGAAAGGGAGATTCTTACTCCTGTATACCTCGAAGGCTGGGGAGGAATCTTACATTCTACCCCACTTAAAAAGTGCGACATGTCCTCATCTCGCAAGGTAGAGGACAGCTCTTATTCTTAAGATCCAATTTTATTCTGGGGTTCCTTATATTCTGGTCAATCCAACAGAACACTGGGATAAATATCCCTTATATAGAACTCAACAGTCGGTCATTTGAAAGTACACCTAAACCGCCAAAACTACAACTCATTTTTTATTCTACCAAAAAAACTCCAAAAATGCTAGTTTTTTGCCCAAAAAAGGTAAAATTTAGAATGAACCTCTTAAAAAATACAAAAAAAACTAAAATTTCATACTTAAATACTCAAAATTAACTTTTTGAACTTCAAAAAGTCATGCAAATTTGGACGTATAAAACCATCATTTTTATTGAAAATAAAATACATTATCAAAAAGTGACATCTAAAGATCTAGCATTCCTTGTTCAAAAGATCCTTCACTTCCTCCCATAAAATTTGTATGGTTTATTGTCGAAGGTAACTAGATTTCTTTCGAGTGAAGCCATAAATAAGAATTTTCACATCATCTTGATTGATATTATGTGTCATGGTGACTGTCCTCTATTTTCTTTCCCTTTGAGCTTGCCTTAATTATCTCTAGGTATACTTTCTTGTTAGTGCATCATCTCCGCTTGTTTTGAACTAGTGAACATCAATTGACTATACCCTTTGATTCTCTTCTTGAATTTTGATGATCTTTGTGAATCAAAAGGGATATCCACTCTCATCATTTTCTGCTAAGACAATAATTATAATCCCCATTGTGAGCTGATTAACATTTTCTTTCCACATTTTGTTCTCTTATTGGAGTCATTTGCTTGTTTTTCTTACACCAATATAAGCTTCTTAAGTCTCTCCATACATAAGTCTCTCTAGCTCTTCAATTAATTCTAGAGATTATTCTCTCTTCTTCAATACCTCAGTGATGCACAAGCCAAAGAAATGCTGCTAATATTTTTATTTCAAATTGCTCTGACACATTTTTCAAGTTCCAAAATCCACTCAAAATTTTACACTTTCATGACATAAAATAAATTTCATCTTAAAAAATCTTAAAAATTTGTTGTAAAACCATCATTTGTTACTACCAAATCAATGGAGACTTCAATTTACATCAAAATTTCATAAATAAAAATGATTGTTTTTTAAAAACAAAGATTTTCACATCTTTAAACCAAATTCTTAAGATAACTTCTCTAAATTTGAATTGAATACTAAAAAAAAATATTATAACAAAAAAATCTCTTAAAATAATGCAGGGAGACTAAATGTCATTAATTATACTTTTCACCATGTCCTTTTTATGATTCTTGATTGCTTTTGGTGAGATTTATGATGAACTTATAGTAATGAAGACATTTCCATCACACAAATAACCATGCTTTCCAAAAACTAAATGTGGTTTTTGTAATTTTCTCAAAGAGGACAAGATCCTGATCACAATTCTATTTTTCAAATAAGAAATTTGACTTTGTTAAGTGCTTGCTTTTCACAATTTGGTGATTTGCATGCTTTTTGGTTGCAACAATGCTTAATTTGACCAAATTAAGCATGGTTGCTTTCTTACATGCTTTAAATAACAAAAAAAAATACAAATCTTTAATTGTGAAAAACAAGCACTTAAGCAGTGAGATTTCTTTTATGATCTCCTCCTCTTTGAGAAAAGCACAAAAAACACATTTACTTTTTGAAAAGCGCGATTCCTTTTGTGATGAAGATGTCTTTTATAATATAAGTTCATCATGTGTCTCATCAAAAGCAATCATTAAATGATCATAGTCCCCCCCTGCACCCCTTTTTCCCCTCCCAAATATGTTACTAACCATCTCTTTCCTCCCAAAAGTGCCACATGTGTCACCAACCACCCATCTCCTCCTCTAAATTGAGAAGGTCTAGGGAAGAGTTGTATTCCAGAATAGAGCCCCTCCCCCCTTGCCCAACCCCCGGCCTTGCATCCCCCCTTTTTCCCTCCAAAATGTGCCACCAACCACCCATTTCCTCCCAAATGTGCCATTAACCACCCATCTCCTCCCAAACATGCCACCAACCACCCATCTCCTCCTTGCTCCTCCTCTAAATTTTAGGAGGTGTAGGGCAGAGTTGTATTCCAGAATACAGCCCTCCCCTTGAGCTCGAAAAAATGCAAGATTTGGAGTCACTATCTCATTTTGAGTTCCGGAAGCCGCCTCCTTCCTGTATTCCAGAATACAGCCCTCTAGAGCTCGTATTTCAGAATACAGGAAGGAGGCGGCTTCCGGAACTCAAAATGAGATAGTGACTCCAAATCTTGCATTTTTTTGAGCTCTAGGGGAGGGCTGTATTCTGGAATACAACTCTGCCCTGCACCTCCTAAAATTTAGAGGAGGAGCAAGGAGGAGATGGGTGGTTGGTGGCACGTTTGGGAGGAGATGGGTGGTTGGTGGCACATTTGAGAGGAAATGGGTGGTTAATGGCACATTTCAGAGGGAAAAGGGGAGCGGGAGGGGGGAGGAGGTGTGGGGATGCTTTTTTTTGTTGGGGGGGCAGGGGGGATGGAGGTACATGCCATAAATGGGAGGGAGGGGGTGTGGGCGGAAGGGGCGAGGAATGGAGGGGGTGGAGCAAGTTGGGGGGGGGGGGATGGCAGGGCACGGTGGGGTTGCATAGCTTTTTTTGGGGGGGGGAGGGAGGGAGGTGGGTTAAGTTGGTGGGGGGGGAGGGGTGGGGAATGGAGAGGGTGGGACGAGTGGGGGGGCGAAGGGTCGGGGCGGGGCAGGGTAGGGTGGGAATGCATTGGTGCCAAGTTTGTGGGGGGGGGGAGGGGAGGGGAGGCAGTGTAGTGCTGGGAGGGAGCCCTATGAGAGGGGAGCAGGCCGGGGGCAGAGGGGGGTATAAGCAGCAGTTTGGGGGGGCGCAGGGGGGAGAGGAGGTGCAGTGTGGATTGTGGGAGGAGGGGGTAGGGCGGTGGGGGTGATGTGGGGTGGGCGGAGGGAGCGCAGGGGGGGGTTGGTGTGGTGGGGAGTAGGCAAGACTTTGATTTTTAATGAGTTCATAAATTTATATTACAAAAGATATATTCATCACAAAAGCAACTGATCTTTCCAAAAAGTAGATGTGCTTTTCATGATTTTCTCGAAGAGGATGAGATCAAATAAGAAATCTCACTGTGTTCAGTGCTTGCTTTCCATAATTAGTGATTTGCATGCTTTTTATTTTTAGCATGCAAAAAAGCAACCATGCTTAATTTGGCATGGTATGCTATAAATAACCAAAAAATATGCAAATCTTTAATTGTGGAAAGCAATCACTTAACAAAGTCAAATTTCTTATCTGAAAATAGATTCTTCATTAGGATCTCGTCCTCTTAGAGAAAAGCAAAGAAAGCACATTTGCTTTTTGGAAAGCACGATTGTTTTTGTGATGAAAATCTCTTCTCTAATATAAATTTATCATAGATCTTGTCAAAAGCGGTCATAAATTAAAAAAACACATGGTGAAAAGTATAATTGATGACATTCACCCCCTGTCCCACATTATCTAAAGATATTTTTTTGTTATAACAATGTTTTTGTAGTATTTATATCTTAAGAAGATGTGAACATCTTTGTTTTTTAATTTTTAAAAAATAACAATCATTTTAATTCCTAAAATTTTGATTTAAATTGAACTCTCCATTGATTGGTAATAACAAATGATTGTTTTAGACCAAATTTGTAAGCTTTTTTAAGATGAAAATTAATATTTGTCATGAAAGTGACCAATTTTGAGTGGAGTTTGGAACTTAAAAAAGTGTCTGAGCCATTTGAAACAAAAATGTCACTAAAACTGTCTAAAATAAGGTTACTAATTTTTTTCCACATAAATTATTAGTTTTTTTCACATTTTTTAGGTGATTTTAGGTGTTTTTTTGGAGGGACCAAAACTACACCTCACGCCCTGTTGTATTTTGAAACGGTTATATGTTACTCATCATTAAATAACAATTCATTCAGATTATATCATTTATATCTTTAACATGATAATGGTCCATTAGACCGAAAAGTTTCCTTCGGAACATTCCTCCACGGAAATTTCAGTCAAGCAAGTTCTCAATTTGACATCCCTTAACTTGATCTACCGGTCAAGTATTAACAGTAGCAATCTGACAGCACAACCCACTAATCTCATAGTGATTTGCTGAATTCGTTATCATCATTCTAGTTATGAATATCATCACAGGGACTCGTCCCATTCCCCCTCATTGTGGTTTCATTATATTTCAACTAATTTTTAAAATCAACATTTTTCAATCAGCATTTTCAATCAGAATCCAAATCAATTCATCAATTCTCAAACAGAATTAAAAATCATATCAATCACATTCGAAATCATCATCTGGATAGCATTAACACTTATAATTTCAAGTCTTAGATTTACTCGTATATACTGTCAGTAAAGAGCTGCAGTATACTCTCGGTATATACGGGTAGTCACGGCCCTTGGAATTATAAGGTAAATACTATCATGTCTAGGCCTCAAGCAAGTCAGGGATTCTATATAATTGCGGTACTTCCATCTGAAGAACCAATTACCAAATTATGAATTTCAGTTTGAATATCAAATTGTATGAATTATATCACACAATTATAACCTTTTTGTGTTTCTTGATAAATTTTTGACATCTTTGTCTTCTCAGTTGATCTTTATTAACCAAATGCTCTGATACCAACTGTAAGATCCCTGTTCCCACCGAGCAACGGATTCAAGATACTGGCAGCGGAAGTAGCACTTCTCGCGTGGGACAGGGGTCCCACATTCGCGGCCTCACCCATGGATATCCGGATAAGAGACTAATCCGTCGATTGTTCCAAAACCGAACTCAAAAAAACTTCCTTTACCGGAAAGCACGGGCGATTCCACCAGGATAACTTTTTACTCTAACGTAGTCAAGATCATTTTTGATCGAGCTGATCCAATTGCATCTATAAGATACTTGGTCAGATCAAGGAAGAAACTTGCACTTGGATCACTGGGATCAACGCTTTTTTCCCCATTCAAGAGGCACAGCCGTTGATTCCTACCCATAGAACAGTTACTGTCAGGGATTTATTTTATCTATCGTAAAAACAAAAGTTTGAGTCTCGATTTACGGATCCATCAGTCTAGCCTAACCCCATCCGATCCCATGGGTTAGCCAACCACCCAACCACTGTAGTGATGGGATCCAATTAGTAATTTGGTTAGGTCTTGTCCCGGGTACCAAGGAAAAGAGTTCCAAGGTCCCCTAGCCGGATGTTCATGCAAAATAAAACTAGTCACACCACTCACACACCCAATATGAAATTGCCTTTTCACAGATTCAACCAGTTTAAAACAATCCTTTAATAAAACCATAGTATCTATGATCACCATCTTCCAATTTATCCAGTTGATTCTTAATTTTTCCATCATTCCTTCATCAGAGTATCTATGGCATCATTGGCAACTAGGACGCTCACCACCTGTCCACTCAAGGGCCGTTTCCTAATCCCTAGCCCATAATACTCGGCAATATAATCACTTATCAAGATGGACTCTCGTTGAAGATCAGCAAGATCAACCAACAGATCCATATAAAGAGCCATGGACTCATCCATTGAAGACCAACAAGGTCAATCAACCAGATCCATGCCCGATTTCAGAAAACAACTCCAACTTTGTTCCAATATCTTCCTCAACGCACGCGTGGGTATCCTAGGCGACCCGGAGCCCAAGCACCGTATGGTCAGCACCCTCTAGGATCCTTCGCAGGTGACCTAGCGCTTCACTCATAGGCCGCTTCCTTGGCCCCTCATCCACCATACCGGAAGCTCACCATTTTAATCGCACCGAGGCTGGTCAAGACCTCGGCCGACCTTGCTACGCGAGACATCCTTCATTGACTCTCCGTCAGCAGTTGCAACTTTTTCAGTTAGGTCTCTACGACCTTAATCACAAGATGGTCACAATGCTTTCCCAGCAATCTTGACATAAATCAGTCCTTTACAAATAGCATTTACAAATAGTCACAAAATACAGTTTCTATATTAACTCTCATTTTTCCACATTATCCCTCATCAATCCACATTGCTTATTCCACATTCCAGTTATATGTGTACTCATCCCATCACATCATTTTCCATCTCATCACTTCAGATTCCTTCACATCACATATCATATATTCACATCCATACATATACCTACATCCACATCCACATTCACATCCATCCATCCACATCTACATCCATACATCTATTTTCACATCCACATCTACATGCACATTCATGCATCCACATCCATACATCCACATCTACATGCACATTCACATCCATACATCCACATCTATATGCGTACATTCACATCTACATGCATACATCCACATCTCTATGCATACATCCACATCCACATTCACATTCACCTCCATACATCTACATCTACATGCATACATCCACCTCCACATTCACATCCACATCTATACATCTACATCTACATGCATACATCCACCTCTACATCCACATCTACATCTATACACCTACATCTACATGCATACATCCACATCTCCATTCACATCTACATCTTTACATCTACATCTACATGCATCCATCCACCTCCACATCCACATCTACATCTATACATCTATATCTACATGTATACATCCACATCTCCATTCACATCTACATCTATACATCTACTTCTACATGCATCCATCCACCTCCACATCCACATCTACATCTATACACCTACATCTACATGCATCCATCCACCTCCACATCCACATCTACATCTATACATCTACATCTACATGTATACATCCACATCTCCATTCACATCTACATCTATACATCTACTTCTACATGCATCCATCCACATCTCCATTTACATCCTCATCTACACATCTATTTCTACATGCATACATCCACATCTCCATGCATACATCCACCTCCACATTCACACTCACATCCACACCTCTACATCTACATGCAAACATCCATATCTCCATGCATAATAATATTCTTTTAATTAATCTAGGATGATAGTTCCTAGAATATGGTAGGAAGTCCTCTTTTTATGCTTTGAATGAAATTATTTTATGCGTAATTTCTATAAAAAATTTACCATAGCTCCGCTACTATGACTGATAAATCTCAATTTTTTTCTAAGGGATAAGGCTCATTATTAAAGAAATAATTAGAATGGTCTCTAATTGGATCATCAATCCATAATGGTCTCTAATTGAATCATTAAGAAAATAATTAGAATGGTCTCTAATTGGATCATCAATCCATAATGGTCTCTAATTGGATCATTAAGAAAATAATTAGAATGGTCTCTAATTGGATCATCAATCCATAATGGATTGAATCATCAATATACATAAACTAAAAGCATAGAAAAAAGCCATTAATTTGGCCTCAAGCATAGCTTAATCTTGGATAAAGAAAAAGCCTTATGAAAAGCTTCATTTGGATTGAAGAGGGTCATGAGTATGACCATTTCTTAAGTGAGAAAGAGAGAAAAACCATTAGAATTAAATATAAATAGAATTTTGTGTAATTCTTTACTATCATTAATTAATTAACTTCAATAGCATTTCAAAAACCATACCAATTAAGCTTCTCAAGCTTGAGAGGGGTTGAGAAGAGAGAATCATTGAGAAATTATAGAAAAGATCATAATTCACTATACTTATCTTATAATTTGCTTGATTCTTTGATCACGGTAGAGGCCCCCAACCAATCAATTGGTTTAGTATGTTGATGGAGCCACCAATGGGGATTGAAGAAAGAGAGAAGTATAAAAAACTAGTGAATTATTAAAGAATTCACAGTTCTTGGCTTAGGTAGAGTAGAGTAACAATGCATAAGACATTATATTTTTTTCAAAAAGGGGAGGCTTCTATTTATAGGAAAATTTGAGCTCCTAACCAAACAAACTGATTCTAGAATTTTCCAAGTCAGTTAGGTCACTTTTTGACCATTTTTAGGTCAATTAAGCTAACTTTTTGGAACTAGACTTGAATGAGGAGAGAGGAGAGATGAAATATCTTAATTTTTATGAGTTTAAAACTCATTCAAGCATGTGAAATATGCACCTCCTTTAAAGAACTCTCCTTCCTTACATATGTGTCATAGTTTTTTTTTTTACTAATAAATCTTGTGAATTTTCAACTCTTCATCTTATGTGAAATATGCACCTCCTTTAAAGAACTCCCCTTCCTTACATATGTGTTTTTTTTTTATAAACTAATAAACCTTGTACATTTTCAACTCTTCATCTTATGTGAGCATTTACTCATTTTTGGATACCCAAAATATCTTATATTTTTAATATTGCTCATAGTTTTTTACTAATAAACCTTGTACATTTTCAACTCTTCATCTTATGTGAAATATGCACCTCCTTTAAAGAACTCCTCTTCCTTACATATGTGTCATAGTTTTTTTTTACTAATAAACCTTGTACATTTTCAACTCTTCATCTTATGTGAAATATGCACCTCCTTTAAAGAACTCCCCTTCCTTACATATGTGTTTTTTTTTACTAAAAAACCTTGTACATTTTCAACTCTTCATCTTATGTGAGCATTTACTCATTTTTGGATACCCAAAATATCTCATATTTTTAATATTGCTCATAGTTTTTTACTAATAAACCTTGTACATTTTCAACTCTTCACCTTATGTGAGCATTTACTCATTTTTGGGTATCTTCTTTTTACAAATTGGATTTATCTCCTCCCTACACATGCATTGATGCTATTGGCCCATAGGAACCTTAATTGGACCATAGTCTAAAGATTTCTGAAAATCTAGACCCTTAGACTAAGGTTCTTTATACCTATTTCCAATTAATTCCAATTGCACATTTGAAAATTCTTTTTGAATTTCTGTTTCAAGGGAATTCATCTTAATTATATGAGATATTTTTCTATCCAAAAATATTCAAAATCTGAATATTCTCTCTCTAGAATATTTTCTCTCTCTAGGTTAAAACAGTTAGAAACAAGGTCTTTATATTTCTGAAGAGGGATTGATTACAGGGGAAGATACTAGACATCAAAAAGGGGGTTGGGGGAGGAATCTTACATATTTAAGGGTCACATCCTCTTGCATAATCATGCTCTTCTCCTGTGCTCATCTCTCCATTTTTTGATGCCATCGATATTGCAATACGAAGCCATTCTATATTGATCACATTTGGTAGAGGTTCCAATCTAGGCAAGAATGGTAAGCATTTATTTTCTCTTCTGAAAGCTCTTATCTCATCCTTTTGTCTATTGATTGCATCCTTGTATCTCCCAATCCACTTCTCCATGATGGGACTATTTAGAATGCAAAATGTATTCACCTTGTGGTGTAATGCTTCATCCAGTCTTCGTTCTGCCTTCCTTTTCCCTGAGGAGGCACATTTATGATTAGTTGGTCATCCTTCTCATTGCTCCATAATCATGGCATGGAAGGATCTATGCGAGATAGATGTTTTGAGATATACACAAGAGAATCTTGCATCAAGCATCCCTCTACCATGCTTGCTTTTGGCCTTGCTCTTTGTCTCACAAAGTCCTTTAAGGTTTTCATGAACCTTTCTAGGAAAAACATCCATCGAACATGAACAACACCACTTCATCAACCAAATGCACCACAAGATGTAATGGGCTAGTGAGAATTGTTCTAGGAAATTCGGCGTACGAAAAGAGGTGATCACAATTTTCACCTTATTGTCCTCTCTCTTGGTTAATACTCATGGTGCCTTTGTTAGGACTATTTTTCCACTCTCACTTTCAATTGGCCATGCACTTTGAAGGCATCCAATGTTCTGTAAGTCATCCCCTAGCACCCTTTGTATCTCTTTTACCAATTTAATGGTCTTAAATAATTTTTTCCATAGTCTTGAAGATATGCATAGGATCTAAGAGAAGATTAATCTTCATGTCACACCAATATGGAAGTCGAAAAGAAGATTGAGTGTCTATACATCCCATTTGGTGGTGGATTGGGAGTGCTTCTCCTCCATGCCTCAAACCAATCTCGGTCTCTCATCAAAAGCGGGTGAGACATCATGTGGCACATACTTGGGATGTGAAGGAGGGAGAAATCAATGATGTTTATCATACATCATCTTCTTAAGTGTAGAGGGTCTTTCTGAAACAAGTGATAGTCCATAAATCGAACATGCATGATGTCTGGAGCTTGCCAAACCTATTTTAATTGAGATGATTGAGATAGAGATATAAACTTATAGTTTAAAGGCTAAACTCTTATGCATATAAGGTTCAAGTAGGTACTTGAGCACTCCAAGAGCTTGGGATAGTCATGCATCGTCCAAAACTCCTTTCACCTCCATCTCACACCTATTTATTGGCCTTGAAACGTCATGTACTTTGATACCTCGCCATAGTATCTCGTGTCTCAAACTCCTTGATTAAAGGCTCTAGGTACACATCCATGTTTACCACCTTATACTTGCCTGATACAAGGAGAGCAAGCATCATATGACCTTTTTTAATTGCCACCCATGGAGGAAGGTTGTAATTCACCAATACAATAGACCAAGTAGACCATGATGTGGACTTGAAGCCAAATGGGCTAACACCATCCATGCCCAAGCCAATGCATAAGTGATGAGGCTCATCTTTAAACTTTGGCCATTGATGCCCCACATGTTGCCATGCCGAGGAATCAGCTATTACGATCCTCATGATGCCATCGATCGAGCGATAAGTAGCATGCCACATCATGAGTTCTGTAATTTCTTTACATTTAAACATGTGTTGGATGCGAGGAATGATAGGGAAGTGTCTCAAAACCTTTTGGGGAACTTTATCACCTTGACACCATGGATGGTAGATTGGTCATGAACCATTCTACCAAGCACACCATGGATTCTCTGCTTTAGAAAGGCCATAGGGCCATTATTTCAAGCAGGGAGTGGTTATAGAGTGAGCACAAACACGGGAGCAGGGGCAAGGTCACGTTCATCAAGGCACACGATGGCTCCACATGTGTATGAACCATAGTAAGTATCCATCACCTTCCCATGTCTGTGAATAGCTCTCTAACTTATCTGCCCACTAAAATTGTTGTGTTCTTTGTGGGAAGTTTGCAACAATTACTGACAATAGCATGGGCGGAGTTTCAACAAGAGAACGAGGCTGCCCAAGAAATGTCTTGGGATAATCTAAATACTGTAATGGTTGAGCACACAGGACCAAGCTAATTTTTGTAGTTTTATTGCTGATGACGAGGCAACTGCCAATTGGAATGCCATACGGTAGGAGTTCAACAATGGAGAGACAATGCCAGATAGGGAGAGGTCATGCCTTTTTCAGTGGCAAGGCATCCTCAATAGTCACACAGAGAAGTATATTTTCTCACGTCATTGTGAAAGCCACATCAAAATGTGTGAAGAATGGAGAATATGTTCTACTTTTGAAAATGCATTGGTTCAATTTAGAAAAATCTGTGCTTGGTGGCCCACTGGTAAGGCGGCATATCACAACCTTCCCAAGCTTGATAGTTGGCTAAGCTAGTGGCACTACGGTGTAGGGCACTGGGGACACTTTATCATTCAGGGTGGGGACTCGAAGGCAAATGCAATGGTGCCATAGATAAACCTTTCTGAATCCAAACATGGGAGTTAGCTTGTTGGGAGAGGGATATAAGCATAAGATATTCTTATATGATGCATGCGTCACTGACTTGATGAATGCAATCGTGCAAAGTGCTCGACAACTTGCATTCATGGATGACAAGTACATTGGAAGCGACCCCGATTTGCAAGTGCTCATGGAGAGGACCATGTCACATCAAGAACCAACCCCTTCCCCCCTAGTGTAACCTCTCAGGTGGTGGGTAATGTTATTATGGGAACACCCATGTTTGTTCATCGAATGAAGATCAAGGGAGAGAAGAAGACGATGAGAGCAAAGAGGCCTTTGAACCATGGGAACATAGAGAATGCTGCAAATTGTAGCTAGACACTTGATTATGTATCTGTCACACTGTTGATAATGTTGATGCACAGAGTAGGGTAGCAGAGAAAGATAAGGGGGATACTGTAGCTATCATTTCCCTAGAGGTAAGATGTCAATGACACAAAATGGGCTATAAGACAAGTACCAGTGGGGAGTAGAGTAAAATTCTAGCATTGGTTGTCTTGAAGGAAGTGTGATGCTCCTTTAAAAACTGAAGATATAATTGTTCAAAATAGTGGTCACAAAAAATTTCATTATCAGCATCAATATACTAGTTGCAATAAGTGTCATTGTCAGCATCAAAAATAGAGTCCCAATAAGCGTCAAAAAAGGGGTCAAAAAACAACTTTTACTTTCGAGACGATTTTAACGTCATGGATTTTGACGTGTATTTTGATGTGCATATCGATGGTTCTATATCGACACTTTTTTTTGACGTGCATATCGATGCTTTTGGGAATTTTTTACATGTTCAAATCCATTAGAAAAAACATCGAAAATAAACCTGCCTGTAATAGTAATGCTTTATTCTAAAAAACTATTTCTCTTTACACAAAACCATGTATTTTGATAAGGTAAGAGTATTTGTTTTGCATATAGTGAATGTTTTTCTCTAGAAATTTATTATCTAGTTTTTGTCTATTTGTAGAACACTTAATCTATTGTATGAAGAGAATATCACATTCATTTGGACATATTGTTTGATTACTTTGAGATGACGCATGCAATAAATAAATGGTAAACTACGATTCTGTGTTCATATAAGCAATTTGGTATGATTGGGTGAGAAATACTAAAGTTTCCTTTTCTAACTTTGCTAGATATTAGCAACAAATTTTGAATTTAAATATGAAACAAAGTATTTGGAATTTGTTGGATATTCACAAGAAATTTCAAAGTTAAATATGAAACAGATTGAAAAGTTAAATTGGGACAGATGCTTGATGATATGGATCATCAGATGCAGTTAATTTGCAAGGATATTAAGGATTCCCAAGATAGATAGAAGAAATATGCAGATAAGAAGAGTATTGACATAGTATTTGAAGAAGGAGATATGGTCTTCATTCGTGTGTGCGATCCAAAAGGATTTCCTTATCCTTAGGGAAATACAAGAAGCTATCTCCTAGATACTCTGGACCATATGTGATCACAAAGAAAGTAGGAGATCTAGCCTACGAACTCTTATTGCCCCCACACTTGAAGGTACATAATGTGTTTCATGTCAGTTTACTTAGAAAGTATGTACCCAGTCAGAGTCATGTTCTAGATGATGAACAATTAACATTTCCAACTCACGGTTAGTTGGCACTTGAACCTAAAGAGATCCTAGATGTACGGGAGAAAACACTTAGAAATAGAATATTACGGGAATTTTTGGTCAAGTGGAAGTTCTATCCTCTAGAGGATGCCACTTCGGAGAAAGAAGATGAAATGGTAAGGAACTACCCCCAGTTTGCGAGAGGACATCTTGAATTTTTTAAGTGGGAGAGAATGTAAGATTCCTCCTCCAGCCTCTAAAGGTGTATAACACAACCCCCCCAGTGATCATCCCCTCTCTTTTGTGCAATAAAGACCTTGTTTACCCTATTCTAACCAACAAAGAGAAAATTATTCTAGAGAGAGAAGACCACATCTTGGAAATATTTTTGATAGAGAAATTATCCCAGACTTTATGATCACATTCCTTAAAGTAGTATCATAAAAAAGGATTTATAGATTGGGTTAAAATCTTGGACGATGGGTTCATGGAAACACGCCCTTATTAAAAAATGATAGTGAAAATTTTTGCAAAGGCCAAAAATAAGAGATCTTTCTAAATATCAATATTTCCACAAATAGGAAATGTGGGATTGAAGGATATGTTCTCTCCTTGGAGAGAGGACATGTTAATGGATGAACATGTTCTCATTTTGATTCAATCCCATAATGCGCAAGTACACGTAAATGTTCTTGCACACACAAGGAAATAGCTTCATTTGGTCCACTCGACCCTAGAAATAAAGGTAATCACAAGAGGGCTTCTCTAAAATGTACATTCCATACGGTTTCCCTCAAGATTTGGATCTTTCTATTTGCATATGTAGAAAGACGTCACAAAGCCCTAGTTTCACTACAACTTCCTCCACTACACGTGCATCAAGAGAGAGAGAGTCTTATTGATGTGATCTTGAACCTTTTGATTGATACTTTGGATGCTTGCCATCCCTACATGTGGATGTGGAAGGAACGAAGGAGGTGCAATAGAGGGTCCTGACAATGTCCTCCTTATCTCACGATGACAAAACCTCCTCTTGTTAGAGATGCAACCTTATCCACATTAAGGTTTGTGACAAGGGCTATACGCCATACAATTGGCATTGGGGCTTGAACATAGGTAACTTTGCAGTCAAGTCTCCAAATGTGTGCCACATCATTGTTTGTAGAACAACATCATTTGTGCTGTGCTTCATCCTTAATGGGTTTGTGATGACTACAAGCATGGTGTTGGCACTCTTTTTCCACAGTTTGAGATGATGTAGCCACATTTGCCTTCACATTGGACTCACCGTAGACACTTGACTCGACTATTCATTGGAGTTCTATATAACGATTCATTGGAGTTATATATAATGTCTCCGACTTGCTTCTATATCCGAACACAATTCAAAATTATTTAAGGAGGATTGCTGTGCATCTTTGACAACAAACCTGATGATGAATGGTCAAAGATCTAGATGCACAATCATCAAGCATGTTTTATCATGACCCCTATTGGCAACACTCGTATTTTTCCTCCCAACATTAGATTTTTCCAACTCATGGAACAACACCAAACTATGCAAGGGTACATAATCGAAGATGATCCCACAGTCATCGTGACTTTCTTACACAATATTTAAATTTTCTCCAATAACACCTCCTACTTGAAAAGATATTTATCATACTTCTAACACATATTCTTACAGAATTATAAAATAACAACTTTTACATTTTATATTATAGCACAAACCATCCATTAGAGGTGTCATTTTCTTATTACAATAACTTTTAATTCACCATTCAAATCCCTAGTCAATAGATTTCAGCGAAGTATAGATACCATCCCATCGAAGAATCTCAATGGGTACTTGATCATGCCCTCGCTACCTATTCATCCTTGATTGCATCTTATTTTTATACTAGCCCATGATGATTTTTGATTTTATGACAATTGACGACAGTTTCTTGTCATGGAATTTTATATTCCCACATTCATTACCTCTTTATTATTTATGAATTCTCCTAGTTTGCATCAACTTGATGCAAAACATCGAGTTGTGTGAAAAAGTTGACATTTTGCAACTACTCGATGCACAACATCGAGTTGTGTGGAAAAATTGATGTTTTGCATCAACTCGATGCAGAATATATACTTTTAGCCTAAAAGTTGATGTTTTGCATCGAGTTGATGCAAAACATCAACTTTTCCACACAACACGATGTTTTGCATCGAGTTTATGCAAAACATTAAGTTTTATGAAAAAGTTAATCTTTTACATCGATTTTATGCAAAACAACAACTTTTTCATAAAACTTGATGTTTTGCATAGAATTAAAGAAAAAATATACCTAGGGTAAGGTGATATAGGCAGAACATAGGTTTACGGCTAAGGAAGTGAAAAACACATATGGTTGCAACCTTTGACTACAAATTTGAGAGGAGGTCATTAAACAAAATGCTTGTCTATGTAACCATGTAACCTTTGTATCGTAAATAATATCGCTACATAGTAGATGCCAAAAAATCATGATAATAGAAGAGCTAGACGAGATAATCCATGATGACCTGTAATCCATTGGTTTTAATCCATGATGACCTGTAATCCATTGGTTTTAATCCAAATGTGCAAGGCTCCATTGATTTGGAATACCACAAGTCGATTGATTTGCCAATCCTGATTTTTGTTCTACAATTCAATTTTAAAGCTGAAGAACTATAAGCAAATACACATGGTGCGACCATCTATGTTGAGGAGTGGGGTGCATGTGAGCCTGGACTTTGCCATGCTATGTACAGTGACCTTGAATCTACCGTCATCGTCCTGAAAGCTCTAAGCTCTTCTCTACCACCATTCCAGAAGCCCTAAGCTCCTCTCTTCTCTCTTTGTACACAAAGATAATCTTGTTGGAATTAGGGTTGCAGGAAAGCACACAAAGCTTGGAGAAGAAGAAGCAAGAATGCACACAACACACAATGTATTAGATTGTGTCAATGTACAAAAGATAAGTTAGCCCTAGAATGATGGGCGTATATACAAGCCGAGGGAAAAAACCTCCTAAAGAGAAAAAAAGTGCCCTCGCGGTCCTAAGTGTGTTCACACACTTTACTACCTATATATATGGTAACAAATCTCCCCCCTGGGAGTGATGGTGTGAACAAGAGCTGGCACTTATCTATAGGGAAGTGCCAGGCCCAAAGTAGATCAGTCCACAAAGGGGAGCAAGCCCAAAGCTTTGCAGAAAGCTTCGAACTTCTCACGAGGAAGCGCCTTTGTGAAAAGATTGGCGAGGTTGTCCTGTGTTGGCACATAGGCCAAGCTGATCTCTCCTTCTGCTGAGAGTCTCTCCCTGACATAGTGATAATGTACCTCAATGTGCTTTGTGCGAGCATGAAAAACTGGGTTTCTCGCAATTGCCAATGCACTCTGACTGTCACTGTAGATAGAGGTGGCAGACTCCTGTCTAACACCCAAGTCAGCCTTAAGCCGTCTGAGCCACACACACTCAACCGTAGCTGTGAAAGCTGCCCTGTACTCAGCTTCACAACTAGAAGTGGCCACAATAGGTTGCTTCTTGCTCAACCAAGATATGCATGAGCTACCGAGCATGAAACAAAAACCACTTGTGGACACTCTTGTGTCATAGGAACCAGCCCAATCTGAGTCCGAAAAAGCATGTAAATCTGGCGGCAACGATCCCCCCTTGGGATAAAACAACCCAAGATGTATGGTGCTACTCAAGTAGCGAAAGATGACTTTCACTGCCTTCCAATGCTGAGACCCTGGGCTATGCATAAACCTGCTCACCTGTGAGACTGCAAACTGAATGTTCGGCCTCGTAATGCGTACATAAATGAGGCAACCAACAGCTGTCTGATAGAGTGTGACATCAAAGTGATCTCCAGCATCATGAAGACTCAACTTCAAACCTGTCTCCATTGGAGTAGCAATAGGCTTGCAGTCTTCAAGGCCAAATCTCCGCAACAATGTCTCAATATACTTTGTCTGACACAAAGCAATACCTCCATCACACTGCTTAAATTGTATCCCCAAATAATGATGCAAATGCCCAAATCTGACATCTCAAAAGAGGCATTCAAATCAGCCTTAAAATCATTTGGTCCTATTAGCCGCATGTCATCGACATAGAGAAGAGCAATGATTAGATGTACATCATCCACACGTTTAACATACAAAGTGCTTTCTGTTGGACTCCTCATGCAAATCTCCATTTAAGAATGAAGTCTTTATGTCCAACTAATGTACATTCCAACCATTATGAACTGCAAATGCACAAATGCTACGAATGGTAGTCATACGACAAGTGGGAGCAAAGGTCTCATCAAAATCAATGCCCTTTTCTTGAGCATAACCCTTTGCAACAAGTCTAGCTTTATAGCGATCAACACTGCCATCTGGCTTTCGTTTCAACTTAAGAATCCACTTACATCCAATGGCCTTTTTACCAATAGGCAAATCACACAAAGACCATGTACCATTCTTCATTATAGCATCATATTCACTTTGCATTGCAGCCAACCAATTTTCTCATTTTTGTGCCTCATAAAATGAAAGAGGTTCTTCCTCTTCATAGACACAGCCAAAGAATAACAATCTGATGCATAAGAGGCATGCTGAAAACCTAAACAAGTACGACTAGAAATAGGTGCATCAATTTTACTATTACGCAAGGTTTGCACCAGCCATTTAGGCATACCTCTAGCCTGCTCATTTTCAGCCCTATCCTCGTGAATTAAATCCTGTAAATCTGCATCAGAAATAGGCTGATCTATGATGTCGTTTGAAATCTGCATAGGCTGAATATTTGCCTCATTAGGACTTACATTTGAATTCCCACCTGTAAAGAGAGGCAACAATGTATCAAATACATCCTGTGAGCTCACACCTGTCTCTTTGGTACATGATAACAAAGGCTGCACAACATCTTCCACAAAAACAACATCTCGACTAATCAAGATACGCTTTGACTGCGGATGATACAATATGTAACCCTTGCTCTCAGCACTGTAACCAACAAAAATGTATTTGACAGCCTTATCATCTAATTTTTTGCGTTGTTGCATAGGCACAAAAGCATAGGCCAAGCAACCAAAGACACGCAAGTGACCAATAGAAGGCTTCTTGCCATGCCAACCTTCGTATGGAGTAATAGACTCCAAGGCCTTAGTGGGACACCTGTTGAGTACATATGCAGCACACATGACAGCCTCAAGCCAAAATGCATGTGGCAAAGCTTGGCTCTTGACCATACATCGTGCCATCTCCATAAGTGACCTGTTTTTTCTCTCAGCAACACCATTTTGCTGAGGGGTATTCGGCACTATACATTGGTGTTTTATCCCACGACTAGCTAGAAATGCATTAAACTCTTTAGACATGTACTCCCTTCCCTCGATCAGAACGGGGAGGGTGCCCACATTACAATTGGATACATTTTCAACTATAAGTAAAAACTATTTGAAGCACAAAAACACTTCGGACTTTGCCTTCAGTGGATATACCCATACATGCCTTGAGTAATTATCAATGAAAGTCACGAAGTACAAGTGTTTAGCAAATGACGGAGTTTGCATAGGCCCACATACATCACTATGTACAAGTTGCAATTTGCGATTGGCCCGCACAGAACCATCCTTTGGAAACACAGAACGCTGCATTTTGCCCAAAATATAGCCTTCACAAACATGTTTCAATGGTGCCTCAAGAGGGGGCAATGAAGCAACCATATCAAATTTTTACAAACGCAGCAAACTAGCAAAGTTTAGATGACCAAAACGAGCATGCCATAGTTTTGCATCTGAAACTGCCTTTTCATGAGAAATTGCATTTGCTAAATCTTCCACACACTTGTCATAAGAATTGAGCCTATACAGCCCACGAAACAAGGTGCCACATACAATAATCGTATCACCAGAAGTCAAATCATGAGAACAGTACATCTGTCATCCACAAATTTGACTACAAGTCCAAGTCTAGCAAGCGCAGAGACAGACAATAGATTCTTCTTTATGCTGGCACATACAAAGCATTTGAAAGTGTGAAAGCGCTGCCATTTGCAACAATAAGCATAATTTTACCAATGCCCTTCACTGGGTAAGAAGCATTATTGGCACATGTGACAGTATTCCCATTAGGGACAGCCTCAAGACAAGTGAACATTTCACGATGCGAGGTAATGTGCTTTGTAGCACCACTGTCAAAATACCATACATGAGAGTCAACAGAAACTGCCAAACATGCATTATGTACAGATGGATCATACTGGTAATACACGCTAAATGCCCATTCTGTATCCTGCACAACATTTGCAAAATCTACATTTGTAGAAGCATCCACTATTGTGGCTGCATTTGACTCTTTCTTCTTTGCCTCTTTAGCCTTTACCTTAGGGCAATTCTTAATGACATGATTAGTTGCCTTACAATAGTTGCACCTCATTTTTTTCTTGCCTTTATCAAGAGCCTTCTCAGATTTATTGTTGCTACCTGTGGAAGGAGAAGAAGTTGTAGACCTACTAATAGGAGAAGAAACAGTGGAAGGGACTGCCTTACCACTTCTTCTCTGCTGGGCAGAGAAGAAGGGGCTGCCTTACCACTTCTTCTCTACTGGGCAGCAATAAATGCCTGATCAACTGCACACTGCCTAGCCCTATTTTGCCTAGACTGCGCTTCTTGCAAGAGCTTGTTGACTAAAGTATCATACTTGACAACATCAGGGCTGTCCTCAGACAAGTCTCCACGTGGAAGAAAAAGTCTGATATGACTTAGGTAAAGCATCAAGAACAGTAAGCACAAGAGAATGATCAGGAATAATCTCACCTGCAGAAATCAACTGTTCCTTGAGATCTTTAATCTCAGCAAGAAAAACATTCATGTCATCATCTTCTTGCATAATCTTCGATTCTAGCTCTTTACGCAGGTAAGAGATTTTTGCCTCGTTACGACCTGCATACAAACCAACTAGAATATCCCAAGCCTGTTTTGTTGTTTAGCTGAACGAATATGTGGTGTGATATTACGGTTGACAGAAAATGCAATCAAGGCATGAACCTGCACATCTTTACCATCCCAATGAGCTTGTTCAGCAGTGGGTAAAGCAGGAGCAACAGTAGAGCTGCGAGAACCTGCAACATCCTCAACAGTTCCTACATCCACAGAACCTGGATGTACATCCATACCCTACACAGTGTTCCACACTCTTTTTTCAACCAAAACATGCTGCATCATGTATGCCCAAAGTGGGTAGTTGCTGTCTCCATCCAATTTGTCATCAGCAGACAACATGCGAAATACATCATTTGCAGTTATCAGCCATGGCCACTGACTGAAACTGATGCAAAAGCTACCTGTAGTAATGAAGCAAAGATTGAACAGAAAACAACTCATGCTATGTAGCACGGTCCACAATAGAGTACATTTGCCTCTTTTGCAGAAAATTGCACTGTCAAAATTTGTGCACAAAATGACGAAAACACCTGTGCAGAACTTGAAATGCAAAAACGGAGCCCGAAACTACCTCAGATGTAATTTCTGAGAACGCAAAGCCCTATGGGATTGTCTAAAGAGTATAGGGACCTGCAAGCGCTCATAAAAGCTCACCTCAATTAGAGAACGTAAGTCGGAGGGTGCTGGTGGTGGTGTAGCCCTAGGAGCCGATGCCTGCTGTGATACCAATTGTTGGAATTAGGGTTGCAGGAAAGCACACAAAGCTTGGAGAAGAAGAAGCAAGAATGCACACAATACACAATGTATTAGATTGTGTCAATGTACAAAAGATAAGTTAGCCCTAGAATGTGGGCGTATATACAAGCCGAGGGAAAAAACCTCCTAAAGAGGGAAAAAGTGCCTCAACGGTCCTAAGTGTGTTCATACACATCACTGCCTATATATATGGCAACAAATCTCGCGAGCGAAGATTGCGTCTCTCAACATCTTTTGCATGTCCTCTAAATAATTATAACGAGAGTTCATTCTACACTACCCTTAGACATACCACCTTTCAACATCCTTCACATGCACTATAAATAATTATAACTAGAGCTCATTCCTACACTACTCTTAGATATACCATCACCTATGTTCATGATAATGGCTATCTCTCTGGATCAAACATCAACATATGCATACTATAAATTTTTGCCACCACCACATATGAACATGATATAGGCTACAATTTCTTCCCACCACCCTTATCCATACTACATAACAAAAATTCCCTTCATGAAAACAAATGCCTATGTGGGTCCAAATCTACACCCATAGGCTATATAATGTCTGCCTCTAAGATTGTCTTGCTGAAAAAATATCTCTTTTAACATGCTTAGGTTTACTCAGAGCCTCCATAGTTACCATCTTTCTACATATATATATGAATACAAGTCTACCTTTGCACACCTATAAGTTGACCTCTTTAAACTCTTAGCATTGGTTGTATATCATACCCACTATCTGCTTATAAATAATGGAGCAAATAATTATATCATGCAAACTGTCAAGGTAAGTATATACTAAAGGCTTTACTATTTGGGTCTAGAAATAGACTCAAGGATGTTTGTAGATTTTTCCATAAATTATGGAGCTTATATTATTATGGATTCTAATGTTTTTTTAGTGCTTATCAAATAATGTGCATATTTATGCATAGTGGTAGAATTTGTCCCAAAAAGCCCATTAAAAAAAGTGTCTTATATTCATGAAAGTTATAAGATAAATTTTATTTGAAAAAGATTGATATTTCTTTAAGTAATGTAGACGCCTATGTAATTTTGTAAGTCAAGTTTATTTTTATGTCACAAACAACAACATTTTATAAATCTACGAAGGTCATACGTGTTTTCAATCTTGAAAAAAATAGCAAAATTCATGTATTTTTAAAATTTATACATGGAATTCTAGATGTGTTTTCAAAAAACTATGCCATTTTTGAGATTTCACACATTTTCGGAGGGAATCTTTTTAGGTGACCCTCCAACTACCTATTTTGCTCGCAATAGTGTTTACACATGGACTAGTTCTCTCTAACTAAAAGTGGAAAAAATCCATCCATCAATTTCAAGGCAAGTGAAACTTTGAATCACATTTCTTCAATCATAGGTGTTATAATTTGCAGATGTCTTGGCCTCTACCTATTCTCCTTTCAAAAAGCTACACATCAATCGGTTTGAAAACAAACATTTCCAAGAGATGTTTGAGGCATTAGTTCAAAAATTTGAAAGTCTCATGTGTTAAGTAATGTCTTAAAAGTCTCGGCCATTAGTCTCAATGCAAGGCAAGTCGATGCAAGCCAAACCAAAGACAACCAAATTAACCCAATCTTAGTGGGTGATGATGGAGGTTCTCCTTTCAAAAATTTATAAATCTTGATGGGTATGTTTTTCGAGCGTGCTACCCTCGGGGGTGCAGTACTAGTAAACCCTAAGTGTCACGTGCGTTCAAGGAGGTATTAAGAAAACCCTTTGACTAAAATGTTTCCCCCAATAAAACAACCCCTCTTTACTTATGAACTAACGGATTTTTTTCTAAGTTTGAATTAAAAAACCCCTCACGACGCTGAACTCACGTGATACACTAACATTTTTTGAGGTGAATCCCACGAGGTGCTACCATGACTCATTCTTCCAAAACAACTAATTGGAGTGCAATCGATGGTTTGAACCTCAAACGTGTGTGAGATCCTAGAAAGTTAAGACGAGGAGCCATCTTAGCCTTAGTCGATCAATTACCTTTTAAAAAATCTGTACATGAACAGGTTCTCTCTAACTAAAAGTGGGAAAAATCCATTCATCAATTTCAAGGGAAGTGAAACTTTGAATCACATTTCTTCAATCGTAGGCGTCAAAACAAGGAGATATCTTGGCCTTTACCTATTCTCCTTTCAAAAAGCTTCACATTGAAAACAAACATTTCCAAAGATGTGTGAGGGAGTAGTTCAAAGTTTCACGTGCTAAATAATGTCTAAAAAGTCTCGGCCATCATTCTCAAGGCGGCAAGGCAAGTCAATGCAAGCCAAGCCCAAACACATCGAGTTTAACCCAATCTTAGTGTGGAAAAAATAACGAGATGTCTTGGTGATGATCCCGTTTCAAAAGTCTACAAATCTTGATGGGTAATGCACCTAAAATTGTCAAAATCTCCTTTCAAAAATCTGGCAACCTTGATGGGTATTGCACTAGAATTTGTCCAAATCTCAATCAGCAACTAGAACTTTTGAAAGTATGGAAAAAAATGAAAGTCTTTGCCATTAATTTCAAGGCAAGCCGAAATTTCAGTGGAAAAGACACAAAACGGACAATTCTTTTTACTTACATTATTTTGCGTGACTCGCTCTTCCGAAATATCTATTTGAAGCCGCGAGTGGTGACCATTGTGGCACTGCCCATTTACATCGTCTCGTATCTATATCACACTGGCGCATTTCACAGGCATGGCCATACTGCTGCATCCGCGAGCTGATGCAGCTCCACTAAGTCGTGTAGCCATGGTGGTGCTGACTTCTATGCTTCTGTGGCTAATCATCGCAGCCAGTTGTGCCTCGGCCTCTTCGTCATCTCCAAAGAAGAGCTATCCTCCCAGCCTCAAGTACTACGTGCAGGCGCAAGACAGCCAGGCGGTCGATGTCCTACGGCCGGTGAACTCTGCGGTGACGGGCAGCTTCGGGCAGGTGGCGACCTTCGCCTACTACGTCACACAGGAGGCGGACGTGAACTCGACGCAGGTGGGTACCATCCGGGGCCTGGAGGTCTACGATAGCAGGGATCCTGCCTACTCGACCATCCTGGTGCTCAACACCCTCACCTACATCGACGGCGTCTACAACGGGACCGTGAGCCTCCACGGGCAGGGCAACATCGTGGACACCAACTACGACATCACAGTGGTGGGCGGCACGGGGAGCTTCAGGGGTGTCCGCGGATACGCTGCCATCACCAACCTGCGAACAGCCGGCTCCGATCACACCTTCGAACATGTGCTCCACTTCCTGCCAATGCCAGATTGTCCATGATGGATACCTCCGAATTGACGTTATTATACCACTTCTATCAACTGTTTTTTTTTTTTCTGTAGCACAAGTAGAAAGTTGGCTTCCTTTCAGTCCATCCCTCAAGGAGATTCTCATCTTCTCATCCAATAACAAGGCTCATACTCGACCCCCATCGTCCTCATTCCCTCATACCATAATGAACTTTGCTTCTTTCAATTGCATGTATCACATTTCCACTCCCTTTCTTCTTGTATTGCATATCTCTCTCTAACACACACATGTGATTTAGAGAGAGGATAGGGAGTGAGAGAGATAGAGAGAGGAGGTAGATAGTGAGAGACATAAAGATATGTAGAGAGAGATGTAAAGTAAGAATATAGGAGACAGGTTTAGAGAGAGATAGAGGTATGTATGCATGTGTATGTATATATGTATGTATGCAAGCAGGGATGTGTATGTGTAGAGAGAGAGAGAGAAAGAGCGCGCTTAGGGCTCCTATGCTAGATGGCTTGCCGCGTTGCATGCGCTAAAGACAAAGAGTATGGTTTCCATGCTCTGAAGAGAGAAATTCAGAGAGTGCCATGCCGAGGAGGGCTGGTGTGGCGGCGGGAGCAGGTAAGGTGGACTCTCTCCCACCAGAAGCAAAGTCGAAGGCAAGTGGAGACACTTGGGCCAGGCAGACAGGTTCTGAGATTTCCTCTCTAGCTTTCTCTCTCTTACAATGCAATAGCGACCCTTCTCTATCCCCCTTCTCCCTCTCTTCTGATGCAATTGGTTACCCTTCTCTTTACCTCGCAATGGAGTTGTAGAAGGTTGGGCATTATTGCAGGGGATTTTGTAGGATGTCTCCTCCATGCTATCATGTTGGCAAAAAATGGTGTCTTGTTAATATGTAATATATATATATACATTTATTTATCCAAAAAGAAGAAGAAGAAGAAGTGAGCATTAAGTTCAAGTAGGAGCTTCATGCAAATTCCAATTTCGGAAGCTTTGCCCAAGTTAACTCCAAGTTAGGTAAATCCTGCTCCCCCTTGCTTTTTTCTTGGGCAACTATACCATGGGAAAAGGCTATTAGTAGATAAGTAGGAAATGCTACCTTAAGCTTATGGGAAAACGTTATAGAGCCATCAAAAATGAAAGCAGAATGGAAGGTCCATAATCTATGATTATGATATATAAAATGCATAAATGAAGGCTACCGCAAGAAGCCACATGCAGCACGCCCAGCCAACAGATTCCTTTAGAAAGCTTTATTCTCCATGATAGGTACATCATACTGTGGGAGAGTGTGTGGCCACGAGCATCCAAGTCTATGAAAGGAATAGCTTTATCATTACTCATTGAACATTTCGATTTTCAAAGGTAGATATGTATATGACAACGTAGTATAAAGGTCCAAGGTCTTAGTGGAGTAGAAAGAGAGTAATAATTGACAAGATAAACCTGGAGAGCCTTTCTGATCTAGGCCCAGTGTGCCATGCAAGCATGCTACCATGAATCATTCTTCCAAAACAACTAATTTGAGTGCAATCGATGGTGTGTACCCAAAACGTGTGTGAGATCTTAGAAGAGATAAGATGAGGAGCCATGGTAGCCTTAGTCAATCAATTATCTTTTTAAAAATCTACACATGAACTGGTTCTCTCTAACTAAAGTGGAAATACTCCACCCATCAATTTCAAGGCAACTAAAACTTTGAATCACATTTCTTCAATCGTAGCCGTCAAAACAAGGAGACGTGTTGGCCTTTGCCTATTCTCCTTTCAAAAAGGTACACATCAATTGGTTTGAAAACAAACATTTCCAAGAGATGTTTGAGGCATTAGTTCAAAATTTTGGAAGTCTCGCGTTGTTAAGTAATGTCTTGAAAGTCTCGGTCCCCATCAGTTTCAAGGCAAGGAAAGTCAATGCAAGCCAAGCTAAACACAGCCACATTAACCCAATCTTAGTGGGTGATGATGGGGGTTCCCCTTTCAAAAATCTACAAATCTTGATGGGTATGTTTTGCAAGCATGCTACCGTGACTCATTCTTCCAAAAACAACTAATTGGAGTGCAAACGATGGTGTGTACAGTCTCAAATGCGTGTGAGATCCTAGAAAGAGCCATCTTAGCCTTGGTCGATCAATTACCTTTTTAAAAATCTACACATGGAGTGGTTCTCTCTAACTAAAGGTGGAAAAAATGCATCCATCAATTTCAAGGCAAGTGAAACTTTGAATCACATTTCTTCAATCGTAGGCGTCAAAACAAGGAGATGTTTTGGCCTTTACCTATTCTCCTTTCAAAAAGCTTCACATCAATTGAAAACAAACATTTCCAAAGATGTCTGTGGCATTAGTTGAAAGTCTCATATGCTAAACATTGTCTTAAAAGTCTCAGCCATCCGTCTCAAGGTAAGGCAAGTCAATGCGCCCAAACACATCCCAATCTTAGTGGGCAAAATAACCAGATGTCTTGGTTATGATGGGGCTTCTCCTTTCAAAAATCTACAAAGCTTGATGGGTATTGCACCTAAAGTTGTCAAAGTCTCCTTTCAAAAAAGTCTCGAAACCTTGATGCGTATTGTTGCACCTAGTATGGAAAAAAGTGAAAGCCCCTCGGCCATTAATTTCAAGGCAAGCCCAAATTTCAGCGAAATATCGGCTTTTGAGCGGTGCATTTACACAATTTCACAGGCATGGCGCATCCGCGAGCTGATGCGGCTCCACTAAGTCGTGAGCCTCCACGGGCAGGGCAACATCGTGGACACCAACTACGACATCACAGTGGTGGGCGGCACGGGGAGCTGCAGGGGTGTCCGCGGTTCACCAACCTGCGAACAGCTTCGAACATGTGCTCCACTTCCTGCCAGTGCCGATCACACCTTCGAACATGTGCTCCACTTCCTGCCAGTGCCGGATTGTCGTCCACCACCATGATGGACACTCCCTCTCTCTCCTCACGCTCTCTCTCTCTCATACATAGGTATTGGATATGTAACTCCCCTGCTCTCTCTCTCTCTCTCTCTCTCTCTCTCTCTTTACAGAAGAGCTTTGCATAGGGATTGCGATTGTTGGCGGTCAGACTGTGCGTAGGCACAGAGGGGGGGGGGGAGAGAGAGAGAGCTTAGGGCTTTTGTGTTGGATGGTTTGCCCACCACTTGCCCACCACCAATTTTCAAACTTGGCAGAATATAACTCCTCATTGGGAACTTAGGCATCCTCAATTAAATTATCTCTTTTCAAGGAGGAGGGATGGACATTTTAGGTTCTTTCTTCTCTCATACAATAATGAACTTCTCTCCAATTGCGTGTATCACATTTTCGCTCCCTTTGTTCTCATCATGCATGTGGGCTTCTCCACCAATCATGGCAATCAGCTTATAGCATAAAGGCATTTTGAAGGAGCAATAGTAGATAAATTCATATGTAGTATAATAGCCACCTCATATAGTTTGGTTCACATACCATTGTATGTTATTGTAGGAGAATACTTTCCCTTTTTGTACGTGCGCTTATCTTTTAGTTATATGGTTGTAGAGATGAGAAGAAAAAAAAAAGAAAATTCAGCCATCCATTTCTCTCTTGTGTATGTGTATGTATTTGATTGCAAGGAACTTAAGCTCTCTCTCTCTCTCCCCCGCATTCTCTTTATATATGGTCCATATAAGGTGGGAATGGATTGGATATTATGTAGTTATTATTATCCCCATATGGTTTACATAGTATATACGGCACACGTATGACTCAGATGGTCTACAAGTGATATTCATGTGCCCATTGTAGCAGTTAATGTTGTTCATTATTATAGCTATTATCTAGTCCATATCATCTATATATGATCCCTATAAGGTGGCGATGGGTTGTGGATATGGCCCATATGGTCCAAACGAAATGAAATGTGTGTGTTTAGTATAGCCCATGGTTGGTTTCGTATGGTCTTTATGGTTGGTATAGAGTGGCAATAGGTTGCATGTGAACTTTATGTGGTTAGCATTGTCCTTATGTGGTCTATATGATTAATACGCCATGCATATAGTCCAATTGTGTGATCTTGAAATACTTGGTCCCCCTTGAGGTATGTTATGTACAGTGCATGTGATGTATTGGGTGAAATGGGCTCTACATGATCTCTATGTGATTGGATCTCTCATGGTGTGCTCATCATGTTCCATACGGGCTATACATGGATCATGTGGGCTATACATGGTCGGAACAGTTTATCCAAGATATTTACATACTCGGTTTTTTCTCGACGTGCTTACTACATATACGGTTGATTTGCCCTCACATACTCAAAACAAGGTTCTTGAGATGTTTATATTCTTAGAAAAACATGTGCGATCGATATGGTATGTGTGGGTCGTCCATCAGAATGGGCTTATCGGGATCTTTACATGCTTAGTATCATCCTGGTCTTGCCTATGATGGGATGCATGTAAACTTATTATATTCCCCATGTGGTCTACTATGTGGTCTTTATGGTTCAAGAGGAGATCACGTGTGGTCTACTATGTGGTCTTTATGGTTCAAGAGGAGATCACGTGTCTGTGCTGGTGGCCATTTATTCCTTATGGTCTGCATGGCATAGATGGTCTGTATATTCCCTAACAGTGTGGTCTTTATGGCCTAGATGGTCCTATGCATTATGTGTGGCCGTACATATGCTTTCTAACTAGTCAATGTACACATTGTGAATGGGATTTATGCATTCTCGGTATGGTCCAAATGGTCTATACATTGTTGGAATGGGTTTTATGTGACATTTATCTATTCGTGTATATTGTATATAGTCCATATGATATGTGCATTATTGGAATGGGCTCTATGTGATCTTTATGTTATTATTATAGTCTTCGTGTGGACAATATAGTCTATATGGTCCGTATAAGTTGGAAATTGATTACATGCAATCTTTTATGTAGTCCATATCATATTTGTGCATTGTCGGTATGGTCCAAATGGTACGTACATTGTTGGAATGGGTTGTATGTTATATTTATGTACATTGTCGGTATGGTCCAAATGGTATGCACATTGTTGGAATGGGTTGTATGTTATATTTATGTGTTCTTATCTATTGTGTATAGTCCATATGATATGTGTATAAATGGAATGGGCTCTATGTGATATTTATGTCTCGTTAATATGTAATATATATATATATATAATTATTTTCCAAAAAGAAGAAGAAGAAGAAGTGAGCATTAAGTTCAAGTAGGAGCTTCATGCAAATTCCAATTTCGGAAGCTTTGCCCAAGTTAACTCCAAGTTACGTAAATCCTGCTCCCCCTTGCTTTTTTCTCGGGCAACTATACCATGGGAAAAGGCCTTTATAGATAAGTAGGAAATGCTACCTTAAGTTTATGGGAAAACTTTATAGAGCCATCAAAAATGAAAGCAGAATGGAAGGTCCATATTCTATGATTATGATATATAAAATGCATAAATGAAGGCTACCGCAAGAAGCCGCATGCAGCACGCCCAGCCAACATATTCCTTTAGAAAGCTTTATTCTCCATGATAGGTACATCATACTGTGGGAGAGTGTGTGGCCCACGAGCATCCAAGTCTATGAAAGGAATAGCTTTATCATTACTCATTGAACATTTCGATTTTCAGAGGTAGATATGTATATGACAACGTAGTATAAAGGTCCAAGGTCTTAGTGGAGTAGAAAGAGAGTAATAATTGACAAGATAAACCTAGAGAGCCTTTCTGATCTAGGCCCAGTGTGCCATGCAAGCATGCTACCATGAGTCATTCTTCCAAAACAACTAATTTGAGTGCAATCGATGGTGTGTACCTAAAACGTGTGTGAGATCTTAGAAGAGATAAGATAAGGAGCCATCGTAGCCTTAGTCAATCAATTATCTTTTTAAAAATCTACACATGAATTGGTTCTCTCTAACTAAAGTGGAAATACTCCACACATCAATTTCAAGGCAACTAAAACTTTGAATCACATTTCTTCAATCGTAATAGCCGTCAAAATAAGGAGACGTGTTGGCCTTTGCCTATTCTTCTTTCAAAAAGGTACACATAATTTGGTTTGAAAACAAACATTTCCAAGAGATGTTTGAGGCATTAGTTCAAAATTTTGGAAGTCTCGCGTTGAAAGTCTCGGCCCCTATCAGTTTCAAGGCAAGGAAGGTCAATGCAAGCCAAGCTAAACACATCCACATTAACCCAATCTTAGTGGGTGATGATGGGGGTTCTCCTTTCAAAAATCTATAAATCTTGATGGGTATATGTTTTGCGAGCATGCTACCGTGACTCATTCTTCCAAAACAACTAATCGGAGTGCAAACGATGGTGTGTAGAGTCTCAAATCCGTGTGAGATCCTAGAAAGAGCCATCTTAGCCTTGGTCGATCAATTACCTTTTTAAAAATCTACACATGGACTAGTTCTCTCTAACTAAAAGTGGAAAAAATGCATCCATCAATTTCAAGGCAAGTGAAACTTTGAGTCACATTTCTTCAATCATAGGCGTCAAAACAAGGAGATGTCTTGGCCTTTACCTATTCTCCTTTCAAAAAGCTCCACATCAATCATTTTGAAAACAAACATTTCCAAAGATGTCTGAGGCATTAGTTGTAAGTCTTATATGCTAAACATTGTCTTAAAAGTCTCAGCTATCCGTCTCAAGGTAAGGCAAGTCAATGCGCCCAAACACATCCCAATCTTAGTGGGCAAAATAACCAGATGTCTTGGTGATGATGGGGCTTCTCCTTTCAAAAATCTACAAACCTTGATGGGTATTGCACCTAAAGTTGTCAAAGTCTCCTTTCAAAAAAGTCTCGAAACCTTGATGGGTATTGTTGTACCTAGAATTTGCCAAAATCTCGAAGTATGGAAAAAAAATGAAGGCCCCTCAGCCATTAATTTCAAGGCAAGCCCAAATTTCAACAAAATATCAGCTTTTTAGTGGTTACCATTGTGGCGAGTGCATTTACACAATTTCACAGTCATGGCGCATCCACGAGCTGATGCACCTCCATAAGTCGTGTGAAGCAACATCAACAACCGAATGAGAGAGAAGAGGGGGAAGAGGAGCCTTCAAAACAAAACAAAACCCAAACTCAAAGTAATCTTAAAAACGTGTAAATGTTAACAAAATCCTTAACCCTAACAAATAATATACCCTTACCTACTTGAAATGGTAGCTCTATAGTGAGGGAGGGATGGGTTGAGGGTACGATAGGTGCAAGAGGTGAGAGAGGCAAGGGAGAAAGAGAGTAAGGTGGGAGCAAAAGAAAACCCCAAGGTAAAGAGGAAAGTTTTTGGATTTTTTATTTATGCGGTGTTGATATCACGGTCATGATAACCATTAGTAATAATTTCACAATGTCAGTATCATAGTTGGAATGAACCACGGCATAACTGCCGATATATACATGGGTATATACGTATGGTTATATTGTTATTTATATCGATGTTTATATTGGCATCCATGCTGACAATATTACTCACGATATTGGGGACTTGGATGAAAAAAAATCTAGCTCTCTTGGAAAAAAAGCATCAGCAAAAGTGATATAGTCTGATGTGTGATATATATACTTTATTATAAAAAACTATTTCTCTTTACACAACCATGTATTTGGATATGGTAAGAGTATTTGTTTTGCATATTGTTAATGTTTTTCTCTAGAACTTTTTCATCTACTTCGTAGAACACTTAATCTATTGTATGAAAAGAATATCACGTTCATTTGTACATATTATTTGATTACTTTCAGATGACACATGAAATAAATACTTCATCCATGCTAGAGAGATGGTACAAGGTTTTCTTCAGTTGAAAATGGTAAACTACAATTGTGTATTCATATAAGCAATTTGGTGTGATTAGGTGAGAAATACCAAAGTTTCCTTTTCTAATGTTGTTGGATATTACCAACAAATTTCGAACTTAAATATGAAACACATATTAGAATTTGTTGGATATTCATAACTAATTCCAAAGTTAAATCTGAAACAAATTGAAAAGTTAAATGTGAAGGGTGCTACCCCCTTGTGGTACTCAAGTGTGTGCGTGTGTGCAGAACTAGGGTGAAATTCCTTGTGCCCATAGGCTAGACTTGAGACCCTATCTAAAATATTTAAAAAAGGAACCAATTTGAAAGGCCATGATAGGTATATACTGTGGGAGAGTTTGTGTCCCAACGAGCATCCAAGTCCATGAATGGAATTACTTTATCATTACTCATTGAAACATTTGGATTTTCAGAGGTAGATATGTATATGACAGCGTCGTACAGAGGTTCAAGGTCTTAGTGGAGTAGAAAGAGACTAATAATTAACAAGATGAACGTAGACAACCTTTTTGATTTAGGCCTAATGTGTCGTGCGAGCGTGCTACCATGACTCATTCTTCCAAAACAAATAATTTGAGTGCAATCGATGGTGTGTGCCTCAAACGTGTGTGTGATACTAGAAGAAGATGTGTCCTTGATGTGACAAAAAAGGGTTAAATGGTAATTTTAGTTATTAAATGAGTTTAGAAAGTATGAAAAATGTCTTCTTAAGAAACAAAAGTTAATACTTTCCAAAATACTTTTTTGTAAAATATCAGGTAGGGACTTAGGTTCGAATCCTACTGGTTACTACACATAGTAAGGATGTTTTAGCTATAACATTTGAAGCCAACTTAATGCTGAGTAAGAACTTCTCAGCTAAGAGTTGATGTTTTCCATCAACTTGATATAAAACATCAACTTTTACGAAAATTTGATATTTTGCATCAAGTTGATGTAAAACATTAACTTTATATTCAAAACATTAACTTTCTATGCAAAAGATCAACTTTTTTACAATACTTGATGTTTTGTATCAACATTATACAAATCAGTAACTTCCCATAAAACTTGATGTTTTCCATCAACTTTGATGCAAAACATCAAGTTTTATGGAAAAGTTGATGTTTTGCATCAAATTGATGTAAAACATCAACTTTTTCATAAAACTTGATGTTTTGCATCAACTAGATTGAAAACATCAACTTTTCCACACAACTCGATGTTTTGCATCAAAGTTGATGCAAAACATGAACTTTTTCACACAACTCGATGTTTTGCATTAAAGTTGATGCAAAACATCAACTCTATCACAAAACTTGATGTTTTGCATCAAGTTTTAGATGCTTGGAAAAGAAAGTTGGAGGATCGGAGATCGATTTTCACTAACGGTTTGTTTTAGCAATTCCGTCCGCGTTTCACAAACGGTCTGTTTTTAATACCAACACAACTATGTTTCGATGCGATTTATAGCCGTCACAAAGCGACTTGCTACATTAGCAAGTCGCTTTGTGCGGCTGCAAATTGCATTGAAACATAGTCGTGTTCATACTCAAAATTTGTGGAATAGGTTGTCTGTGCATGTAAGCGTGGGAGGAATCGCTAAAAAGGTTTTTTTTTGGTGAAAATCAACCTCCGATCCTCCAACTTTTTTCTCAAGAGCATCTGAAACTTGATGCAAAACATCAAGTTTTGTGATAGAGTTGATGTTTTGCATCAACTTTGATGCAAAACATCGAGTTGTGTGGAAAATTTGATTTTTGCATCAACTTGATGCAAAACATCGAGTTGTGTGAAAAAGTTGATGTTTTGCATCTACTGGATGCACAACATCAAGTTGTGTGGAAAAATTGATGTTTTGCATCAACTCGATATGCAAAATATATACTTTTAGCCTAAAAGTTGATGTTTTGCATCGAGTTGATGCAAAACATCAACTTTTCCACACAACTTGATGTTTTGCATCGAGTTTATGCAAAACATTAAGTTTTATGAAAAAGTTAATGTTTTACATCGATTTTATGCAAAACATCAACTTTTTCATAAAACTTGATGTTTTGCATAGAATTAAAGAAAAAATATACCTAGGGTAAGGTGATATAGGCAGAACATAGGTTTACGGCTAAGGAAGTGAAAAACACATATGGTTGCAACCTTTAACTACTACAAATTTGAGAGGAGATCATTAAATAAAATGCTTGTCTATGTAACCATGTAACCTTTATATCATAAATAATATCGCTACATAATAGATGCCAAAAAATCATAATAATAGAAGAGCTAGACGAGATAATTCATGATGACTTGTAATCCATTGGTTTTAATCCAAATGTGCAAGGCTCCATTGATTTGGAATACCACAAGTCGATTGATTTGCCAATCCTGATTTTTGTTCTACAATTCAATTTTAAAGCTGAAGAACAATAAGAAAATACACGTGGTGCGACCATCTATGTCGAGGAGGGGGGTGCATGTGAGCCTCGACTCTGCGCCATGCTATGTATAGTGACCTTGAATCTACCGTCATCGTCCGTGAAAGCTCTAAGCTCCTCTCTACCACCATTCCAGAAGCCCTAAGCTCCTCTCTTTTCTCTTTGTACACAAAGACAATCTTGTTGGAATTAGGGTTGTAGGAAAGCACACAAAGCTTGGAGAAGAAGAAGCAAGAATGCACACAACACACAATGTATTAGATTGTGTCAATGTACAAAAGATAAGTTAGCCCTAGAATGATGGGCGTTTATACAAGCCGAGGGAGAAAGCCTCCTAAAGAGGAAAAAAGTGTCTGTGGTGGTGGTGGCCGTTTTTTCCTTATGGTCTGCATGGCATAGATGGTCTGTATATTCCCTAACAGTGTGGTCTTTATGGCCTAGATGGTCCTATGCATTATGTGTGGCCGTACATATGCTTTCTAACTAGTCAATGTACACATTGTGAATGGGATTTGTGCATTCTCCGTATGGTCCAAATGGTTTATACATTGTTGGAATGGGTTTTATGTGACATTTATCTATTCGTGTATATTGTATATAGTCCATATGATATGTGCATTATTGGAATGGGCTCTATGTGATCTTTATGTTATTGTTATAGTCTTCGTGTGGACAATATAGTCTATATGGTCCGTATAAGTTGGAAATTTATTACATGCAATCTTTTATGTAGTCCATATCATATTTGTGCATTGTCGGTATGGTCCAAATGGTATGTACATTGTTGGAATGGGTTGTATGTTATATTTATGTGTTCTTATCTATTGTGTATAGTCCATATGATATGTGCATTATTGGAATGGGCTCTATGTGATCTTTATGTTATTGTTATAGTCTTCGTGTGGACAATATAGTCTATATGGTCCGTATAAGTTGGAAATTTATTACATGCAATCTTTTATGTAGTCCATATCATATTTGTGCATTGTCGGTATGGTCCAAATGGTATGTACATTGTTGGAATGGGTTGTATGTTATATTTATGTGTTCTTATCTATTGTGTATAGTCCATATGATATGTGTATTAATGGAATGGGTTCTATGTGATATTTACGTTCTTATTATATTCTTCTTGTGGTCCATATAGTCTATATGGACCACAAGAAGAATATAGTCTATATGGTCCATATAAGTTGGAAATTGGTTACATGCGATCTTTTATATGTGGTTGATATTATCCCCATGTGGTGTTTAAGGTGAATATGGTATGAGAATCATCTGAATGGGTACATATGATCTTGATCTACTTAGTATATTGATGCCTGTAATCTTTATATGGTGGCATTGTTTTTCTCTAGTCTATATAAACTATGTGATCTGTGCATTGTCAGTCTACCTATCCACCAAGCTGTTGTGCATAAACCCAGCATTAATGATGCTACCCTACAACAAATGATTGTCATACTCAAGGCACTTTTGAGAAAAAAACATACTTTTAGCACTTAAATACAAGGAAATTTTGGAAAAAAATACCTTAAGCACTCAAATACATCAAAACAAAGATAGGCAGGTTGTGTTTGGTGTTAAATCTTACAGAGTTAAATATTTACATCTTTTAGGGTTACATCTTTTAGAGTCAAACAAATGTTTACATCTTGGAGATTGAAGTTTATTTTATTAAAATAAGGGGAGGGTTTACAAACTTGGAAATAGCACTTGGCATAACCACGAGAAAACAAGAAGTGCACATCATTTGCGAGGAGAGAAGGATGGCACTTGGAGATGATTTTGGGATTGACGGATATGTTCTCTCCTTGGAGAGAGGACATGTTAATGGATGAACATGTTCTCATTTTGATTCAATCCCATAATGCGCAAGTACACGTAGTAAATGTTCTTGCACACACAAGGAAATAGCTTCATTTGGTCCACTCGACCCTAGAAATAAAGGTAATCACAAGAGGGCTTCTCTAAAATGTACATTCCATACGGTTTCCCTCAAGATTTGGATCTTTCTATTTGCATATGTAGAAAGACTTCACAAAGCCCTCGTTTCACTGCAATTTCCTCCACTACACGTGCATCAAGAGAGAGAGAGCCTTATTGATGTGATCTTGAACCTTTTGATTGATACTTTGGATGCTTGCCATCCCTACATGTGGATGTGTGGAAGGAACGAAGGAGGTGCAATAGAGGGTCCTGACAATGTTCTCCTTATCTCGCGATGACAAAACCTCCTCTTGTTAGAGATGCAACCTCATCCACATTAAGGTTTGTGATAAGGGCTATACGCACTTTGCAGTCAAGTCTCCAAATGTGTGCCACATCATTGTTTGTAGAACCACATCATTTGTGCTGTGCTTCATCCCTAATGGGTTTGTGATGACTACAAGCATGGTGTTGGCACTCTTTTTCCACAGTTTGAGATGATGTAGCCACATTTGCCTTCACATTGGACTCACCGTAGACACTTGACTCGACTATTCATTGGAGTTCTATATAACTATTCATTGGCGTTATATATAATGTCTTGGACTTGCTTCTATATCCGAACACAATTCATAATTATTCGAGGAGGATTGCTGTGCATCTTTGACAACAAACCTGATGATGAATGGTCAAAGATCTAGATGCACAATCATCAAGCATGTTTTATCACGACCCCTATTGGCAACACTCGTATTTTTCCTCCCAACATTAGATTTTTCCAACTCATGGAACAACACCAAACTATGCAAGGGTACATAATCGAATATGATCCCACAGTCATCGTGACTTTCTTACACATTATTTTAATTTTCTCCAATAACACCTCGTACTTGAAAAGATATTTATCATACTTCTAACACATATTCTTAGAGAATTATAAAATAACAACTTTTACATTTCATATTATAGCACAAACCATCCACTAGAGATGTCATTTTCTTATTACAATAACTTTTAATTCAGCATTCAAATCCCTAGTCAATAGATTTCAGCGAAGTATAGATACCATCCCATCGAAGAATCTCAATGGGTACTTGATCATGCCCTCGCTACCTATTCATTCTTGATTGCATCTTATTTTTATACTAGTCCATGATGATTTTTGATTTTGTGACAATTGACGACAGTTTCTTGTCATGGAATTTTATATTCCCACATTCATTACCTCTTCATTCTTGATTGCATCTTATTTTTATACTAGTCCATGATGATTTTTGATTTTGTGACAATTGACGACAGTTTCTTGTCATGGAATTTTATATTCCCACATTCATTACCTCTTCATTATTTATGAATTCTCCTAGTTTGCATCAACTTGATGCAAAACATTGAGTTGTGTGAAAAAGTTGATGTTTTACATCTACTCGATGCACAACATCGAGTTGTGTGGAAAAATTGATGTTTTGCATCAACTCGATGCAAAATATATACTTTTAGCCTAAAAGTTGATGTTTTGCATCGAGTTGATGCAAAACATCAACTCTTCCACACAACTCGATGTTTTGCATCGAGTTTATGCAAAACATTAAGTTTTATGAAAAAGTTAATGTTTTACATCGATTTTATGCAAAACATCAACTTTTTCATAAAACTTGATGTTTTGCATCGATTTTATGTAAAACATTAACTTTTTCATAAAACTTGATGTTTTGCATAGAATTAAAGAAAAAATATACCTAGGGTAAGGTGATATAGGCAGAACATAGGTTTACGGCTAAGGAAGTGAAAAACACATATGGTTGCAACCTTTGACTACAAATTTGAGAGGAGGTTATTAAACAAAATGCTTGTCTATGTAACCATGTAACCTTTGTATCATAAATAATATCGCTACATAGTAGATGCCAAGAAATAATAGAAGAGCTAGATGAAATAATCCATGATGACCTATAATCCATTGGTTTTAATTCAAATGTGCAAGGCTCCATTGATTTGGAATACCACAAGTCGATTGATTTGCCAATCCTGATTTTTGTTCTATAAATCAATTTTAAAGCTCAAGAACTATAAGAAAATACACGTGGTGCGACCATCTATGTCGAGGAGGGGGGTGCATGTGAGCCTAGACTTTGCCATGCTATGTACAGTGACCTTGAATCTACCATCATCCTCTTGAAAGCTCTAAGCTCTTCTCTACCACCATTCCAGAAGCCCTAAGCTCCTCTCTTTTCTCTCTGTACACAAAGATAATCTTGTTGGAATTAGGGTTGCAGGAAAGCACACAAAGCTTGGAGAAGAAGAAGCAAGAATGCACACAACACACAATGTATTAGATTGTGTCAATGTACAAAAGACAAGTTAGCCCTAGAATGATGGGTGTATATACAAGCCGAGGGAAAAAACCTCCTAAAGAGGAAAAAAGTGCCCTGGCGGTCCGAAGTGTGTTCACACACTTTACTGCCTATATATATGGCAACAATTCTCCCCTGGGAGGGAGTGATGGTGTGAACGAGAGCTTGCACTTATGTATAGGGAAGTGCCATGCCCGAAGTAGATCAGTCCACAAAGGGGAGCAAGCCCAAAGCTTTGTAGAAAGCTTCGAACTTCTCACGAGGAAGCGCCTTTGTGAAAAGATTGGCGAGGTTGTCCTGTGTTGGCACATAGGCCAAGCTGATCTCTCCTTCTGCTGAGAGTCTCTCCCTGACATAGTGATAATGTACCTCAATGTGCTTTGTGCGAGCATGAAAAAATGGGTTTCTCGCAACTGCCAATGCACTCTGACTGTCAGTGTAGATAGAGGTGGCAGACTCCTGTCCAACACCCAAGTCAGCCATAAACCGTCTGAGCCACACACACTCAACCGTAGTTGTGAAAGCTGCCCTGTACTCAGCTTCACAACTAGAAGTGGCCACAATAGGTTGCTTCTTGCTCAACCAAGATATGCATGAGCTATCAAGCATGAAACAAAAACCACTTGTGAACACTCTTGTGTCATAGGAACCAGCCCAATTTGAGTCCGAAAAAGCATGTAAATCTGGCGGCAACGATCCCCCCTCGGGATAAAAGAACCCAAGATGTATGGTGCCACTGAAGTAGCGAAAGATGACTTTCACTGCCTTCCAATGCTGAGACCCTGGGCTATGCATAAACTTGCTCACCTGTGAGACTGCAAACTGAATGTTCGGCCTCGTAATGCATACATAGATGAGGCAGCCAATAGTTGTCTGATAGAGTGTGATATCAAAGTGATCTCCAGCATCATGAAGACTCAACTTCAAACCTGTCTTCATTGGAGTAGCAATAGGCTTGCAGTCTTCAAGGCCAAATCTCCGCAACAATGTCTCAATATACTTTGTCTGACACAAAGCAATACCTCCATCACACTGCTTAAATTGTATCCCCAAATAATGATGCAAATGTCCCAAATCTGACATCTCAAAAGAGGCATTCAAATCAGCCTTAAAATCAGAAATATGACTCTCATTTGGTCCTATGATGAGCAACATGTCATCGACATAGAGAAGAGCAATGATTAGATGTACGTCATCCACACGTTTAACATACAAAGTGCTTTCTGTTGGACTATTCTAAAAACCATGTGCAGTCAAATATGCATGTATCTTTTCATACCAAGCTCGTGGAGCTTGCTTTAAACCATAAAAAACCTTTTTCAACCTGCACACTTTGTTTTCCTACCCTCTTTGAACAAAACCACGAGGCTGCATTACATACTCCTCCTCATGCAAATCTCCATTTAAGAATGCAGTCTTTATGTCCAACTAATGTACATTCCAACCATTATGAGCTGCCAATGCACAAATGCTATGAATGGTAGTCATACGACAAGTGGGAGCAAAGGTCTCATCAAAATCAATGCCCTTTTCTTGAGCATAACCCTTTGCAACAAGTCTAGCTTTATAGCGATCGACACTGCCATCTGGCTTTTGTTTCAACTTAAAAATCCACTTACATCCAATGGTCTTTTTACCAATAGGCAAATCACACAAAGACCATGTACCATTCTTCATTATAGCATCATATTCACTTTGCATTGCAGCCAACCAATTTTCTCATTTTTGTGCCTCATCAAATGAAAGAGGTTCTTCCTCTGCATAGACACAGCCAAAGAATAACAATCTGATGCATAAGAGGCATACTGAAAACCTGAACAAGTACGACTAGAAATAGGTGCATCAATTTTACTATCACGCAAGGTTTGCACATTGGCTGAATATTTACCTCATTAGGACTTACATTTGAATTCCCACCTGTAAAGAGAGGCAACAACGTATCAAATACATCCCATGAGCTCACACCTGTCTCTTTGGTACATGATAACAAAGGCTGCACAACATCTTCCACAAAAACAACATCTCGACTAATCAAGATACGCTTTGACTGCGGATGATACAATATGTAACCCTTGCTCTCAGCACTGTAACCAACAAAAATGCATTTGACAGCCTTATCATCCAATTTTATGCGTTGTTGCATAGGCACTAAAGCATAGGGCAAGCAACCAAAGACACGCAAGTGACCAATAGAAGGCTTCTTGCCTCAAGCCAAAATGCATGTGGCAAAGCTTGGCTCTTGACCATACATCGTGCCATCTCCATAAGTGGCCTGTTTTTTCTCTCAGCAACACCATTTTACTGAGGGGTATACGACACTATACATTGGTGTTTTATCCCACGACTAGCCAGAAATGCATTAAACTCTTTAGACATGTACTCCCCCCCCCCCCCCTCGAGCAGAACGGAGGGTGCCCACATTACAATTGGATACATTTTTACCCATAAGCAGAAACTATTTGAAGCACAAAAACACTTCGGACTTTGCCTTCAGTGGATATACCCATGCATGCCTTGAGTAATCATCAATGAAAGTCACGAAGTTGTTTAGCAAATGACGGATTTTGCATAGGCCCACATACATCACTATGTACAAGTTGCAATTTGCGATTGGCGCGCACAGAACCATCCTTTGGAAACGCAGAACGCTGCATTTTGCCCAAACTACAGCCTTCACAAACATGTTTCAATGGTGCCTCAAGAGGGGGCAATGAAGCAACCATATCAAATTTTTGCAAACGCAGCAAACTAGCAAAGTTTAGATGACCAAAACGAGCATGCCATAGTTTTGCATCTGAAACTGCCTTTTCATGAGAAATTGCATTTGCTAAATCTTCCACACACTTGTCATAAGAATTGAGCCTTTACAGCCCACGAAACAAGGTGCCACATACAATAATCGTATCACCAGAAGTCAAATCATGAACAGTACATCTGTTGACTACAAGTCCAAGTCTGGCAAGCGCAGAGACAGACAATAGATTCTTCTTTATGCTGGCACATACAAAGCATTTGAAATTGTGAAAGCGCTGCCATTTGCAACAGTAAGCATAATTTTACCAATGCCCTTCACTGGGTAAGAAGCATTATTGGCACATGTGACGGTATTCCCATTAGGGACAGCCTCAAGACAAGTAAAAATTTCACGATGCGAGGTAATTTGCTTTGTAGTACCACTGTCAAAATACCATACATGAGAGTCAACAGAAACTGCCAAACATGCATCATGTACAGATGGATCATACTGGCAATACACGCTAAATGCCCATTCTGTATCCTACACAACATTTGTAGAAGCATCCGCTATTGTGGCTGCATTTGACTCTTTCTTCTTTGCCTCTTTAGCCTTTAGCTTAGGGCAATTCTTAATGACATGATCAGTTGCCTTACAATAGTTGCACCTCATTTTTTTCTTGCCTTTATCAAGAGCCTTCTCAGATTTATTGTGCTTGCTACTTGTGGAAGGAGAAGAAGTTGTAGACCTACTAATAGGAGAAGAAACAGTGGAAGGGACTGCCTTACCACTTCTTCTCTAGTGGGCAGCAATAAATGCCTGATCAACTGCGCACTGCCTAGCCCTATTTTGCCTAGACTGCGCTTCTTGCAAGAGCTTGTTGACTAAAGTATGATACTTGACAACATCAGGTCTGTCCTCAAACAAGTCTCCACGTGGAAGAAAAAGTCTGATATGACTTAGGTAAAGCATCAAGAACAGTAAGCACAAGAGAATGATCAGGAATAATCTCACCTGCAGAAATCAACTGTTCCTTGAGATCTTTAATCTCAGCAAGAAAAACATTCATGTCATTATCTTCTTGCATAATCTTCGATTCTAGCTCTTTACGCAGGTAAGATATTTTTGCCTCGTTACGACCTGCATACAAACCAACTAGAATATCCCAAGCCTGTTTTGTTATTTTAGCTGAACAAATATGTGGCGTGATATTACGTTTGACAGAAAATGCAATCAAGGCATGAGCCTGCGCATCTTTACCATCCCAACGAGCTTGTTCAGCAGTGGGTAAAGCAGGAGCAACAGTAGAGCTGCTAGAACCTGCAACATCCTCAACAGTTCCTACATCCACAGAACCTGGATGTACATCCATACCCTACACAATGTTCCACACTCCTTTTTCGACCAAAACATAGTGCATAATGTATGCCCAAAGTGGGTAGTTGCTATCTCCATCCAATTTGTCATCAGTAGACAACATGCGAAATACATCATTTGCAATTATCAGCCATGGCCACTGACTAAAACTGATGCAAAAGCTGCCTGTAGTAATGAAGCAAAGATTGAACAGAAAATAACTCATGCTATGTAGCACGATCCACAATAGAATACGTATGCCTGTTTTGCAAAAAATTGCACTGTCGAAATTTGTGCAAAAATGGAGCCCAAAATGACCTCAGATGTAATTTCTGAGAACGCAAAGCCCTATGGGATTGTCTGAAGAGTAAAGGGACCTGCAAGCGCTCGTAAAAGCTCACCTCAATCGGAGAACGTAAGCCGAAGGGTGCTGGCGGTGTAGCCCTAGGAGCTGATGCCTGCTCTGATACCAATTGTTGGAATTAGGGTTGTAGGAAAGCCCACAAAGCTTAGAGAAGAAGAAGCAAGAATGCACACAATACACAATGTATTAGATTGTGTCAATGTACAAAAGATAAGTTAGCCCTAGAATGATGGGTGTATATACAAGCCGAGGGAAAAAAACGTCCTAAAGAGAGAAAAAGTGCCTCGACGGTCCTAAGTGTGTTCACACACATCACTGTCTATATATATGGCAACAAATCTCGCGAGCGAAGATTGCATCTCTCAACATCTTTTGCATGTCCTCTAAATAATTATAACGAGAGTTCATTCTACACTACCCTTAGACATACCATCTTTCAACATCCTTCACATGCACTATAAATAATTATAACTAGAGCTCATTCCTACACTACTCTTAGATATACCATCACCTGTGTTCATGATAATGGCTCTCTCTTTGGATCAAACATCAACATATGCATACTATAAATTTTTGCCACCACCACATATGAACATGATATAGACTACAATTTCTTCCCACCACCCTTATCCATACTGCATAACAAAAATTCCCTTCATGAAAACAAATGTCTATGTGGGTCCAAATCTACACCCATAGGCTATATAATGTCTGCCTCTAAGATTGTCTTGCTGAAAAAATATCTCTTTTAACATGCTTAGGTTTACTCAGAGCCTCCATAGTTACCATCTTTCTACATATATATATGAATACAATTTGGAAGTCTCATGTGTTAAGTAATGTCTTAAAAGTCTCGGCCATTGGTCTCAATGCAAGGCAAGTCGATGCAAGCCAAACCAAACACAACCAAATTAACCCAATCTTAGTGGGTGATGATGGGGGTTCTCCTTTCAAAAATTTATAAATCTTGATGGGTATGTTTTCCCAGCGTGCTACCCTTGGGGAGTGCAGTACTAGTAAACCCTAAGTATCACGTGCGTTCAAGGAGGTATTAAGAAAACCCCTTAACTAAAATGTTTCCCCCAATAAAACAACCCCTCTTTACTTATGAACTAACGGATTTTTTTCTAAATTTGAATTAAAAACCCCCTCACGCGACGTTGAACTCACGTGATACACTAACATTTTTTGAGGTGAATCCCCCGAGGTGCTACCATGACTCATTCTTCCAAAACAACTAATTGGAGTGTAATCGATGGTGTGTACCTCAAACGTGTGTGAGATCCTAGAAAGATAAGACGAGGAGCCATCTTAGCCTTAGTCGATCAATTACCTTTTAAAAAATCTGTACATGAACAGGTTCTCTCTAACTAAAAGTGGGAAAAATCCATTCATCAATTTCAAGGGAAGTGAAACTTTGAATCACATTTCTTCAATCGTAGGCGTCAAAACAAGGAGATATCTTGGCCTTTACCTATTCTCCTTTCAAAAAGCTTCACATTGAAAACAAACATTTCCAAAGATGTGTGAGGGAGTAGTTCAAAGTTTCACGTGCTAAATAATGTCTAAAAAGTCTCGGCCATCATTCTCAAGGCGGCAAGGCAAGTCAATGCAAGCCAAGCCCAAACACATCGAGTTTAACCCAATCTTAGTGTGGAAAAAATAACGAGATGTCTTGGTGATGATCCCGTTTCAAAAGTCTACAAATCTTGATGGGTAATGCACCTAAAATTGTCAAAATCTCCTTTCAAAAATCTGGCAACCTTGATGGGTATTGCACTAGAATTTGTCCAAATCTCAATCAGCAACTAGAACTTTTGAAAGTATGGAAAAAAATAAAAGTCTTTGCCATTAATTTCAAGGCAAGCCGAAATTTCAGTGGAAAAGACGCAAAACGGACAATTCTTTTTACTTACATTATTTTGCGTGACTCGCTCTTCCGAAATATCTATTTGAAGCCGCGAGTGGTGACCATTGTGGCACTGCCCATTTACATCCACTCGTATCTATATCACACTGGCGCATTTCACAGGCATGGCCATACTGCTGCATCCGCGAGCTGATGCAGCTCCACTAAGTCGTGTAGCCATGGTGGTGCTGACTTCTATGCTTCTGTGGCTAATCATCGCAGCCAGTTGTGCCTCGGCCTCTTCGTCATCTCCAAAGAAGAGCTATCCTCCCAGCCTCAAGTACTACGTGCAGGCGCAAGACAGCCAGGCGGTCGATGTCCTACGGCCGGTGAACTCTGCGGTGACGGGCAGCTTCGGGCAGGTGGCGACCTTCGCCTACTACGTCACACAGGAGGCGGACGTGAACTCGACGCAGGTGGGTACCATCCGGGGCCTGGAGGTCTACGATAGCAGGGATCCTGCCTACTCGACCATCCTGGTGCTCAACACCCTCACCTACATCGACGGCGTCTACAACGGGACCGTGAGCCTCCACGGGCAGGGCAACATCGTGGACACCAACTACGACATCACAGTGGTGGGCGGCACGGGGAGCTTCAGGGGTGTCCGCGGATACGCTGCCATCACCAACCTGCGAACAGCCGGCTCCGATCACACCTTCGAACATGTGCTCCACTTCCTGCCAATGCCAGATTGTCCATGATGGATACCTCCGAATTGATGTTATTATACCACTTCTATCAACTGTTTTTTTTTTTTCTGTAGCACAAGTAGAAAGTTGGCTTCCTTTCAGTCCATCCCTCAAGGAGATTCTCATCTTCTCATCCAATAACAAGGCTCATACTCGACCCCCATCGTCCTCATTCCCTCATACCATAATGAACTTTGCTTCTTTCAATTGCATGTATCACATTTCCACTCCCTTTCTTCTTGTATTGCATATCTCTCTCTAACACACACATGTGATTTAGAGAGAGGATAGGGAGTGAGAGAGATAGAGAGAGGAGGTAGATAGTGAGAGACATAAAGATATGTAGAGAGAGATGTAAAGTAAGAATATAGGAGACAGGTTTAGAGAGAGATAGAGGTATGTATGCATGTGTATGTATATATGTATGTATGCAAGCAAGGATGTGTATGTGTAGAGAGAGAGAGAAAAAGAGCGCGCTTAGGGCTCCTATGCTAGATGGCTTGCCGCGTTGCATGCGCTAAAGACAAAGAGTATGGTTTGCATGCTCTGAAGAGAGAAATTCAGAGAGTGCCATGCCGAGGAGGGCTGGTGTGGCGGGAGCAGGTAAGGTGGACACTCTCCCACCAGAAGCAAAGTCGAAGGCAAGTGGAGACACTTGGGCCAGGCAGACAGGTTCTGAGATTTCCTCTCTAGCTTTCTCTCTCTTACAATGCAATAGCGACCCTTCTCTTTCCCCCTTCTCCCTCTCTTCTGATGCAATTGGTTACCCTTCTCTCTACCTCGCAATGGAGTTGTAGAAGGTTGGGCATTATTGCAAGGGATTTTGTAGGATGTCTCCTCCATGCTACCATGTTGGCAAAAAATGGTGTCTTGTTAATATGTACTATATATATATATATATACATTTATTTATCCAAAAAGAAGAAGAAGAAGAAGTGAGCATTAAGTTCAAGTAGGAACTTCATACAAATTCCAATTTCGGAAGCTTTGCCCAAGTTGACTCCAAGTTACGTAAATCCTGCTCCCCCTTGCTTTTTTCTCGGGCAACTATACCATGGGAAAAGGCTATTAGTAGATAAGTAGGAAATGCTACCTTAAGTTTATGGGAAAACTTTATAGAGCCATCAAAAATGAAAGCAGAATGGAAGGTCCATAATCTATGATTATGATATATAAAATGCATAAATGAAGGCTACCGCAAGAAGCCGCATGCAGCACGCCCAGCCAACAGATTCCTTTAGAAAGCTTTATTCTCCATGATAGGTACATCATACTGTGGGAGAGTGTGTGGCCCACGAGCATCCAAGTCTATGAAAGGAATAGCTTTATCATTACTCATTGAACATTTCGATTTTCAAAGGTAGATATGTATATGACAACGTAGTATAAAGGTCCAAGGTCTTAGTGGAGTAGAAAGAGAGTAATAATTGACAAGATAAACCTGGAGAGCCTTTCTGATCTAGGCCCAGTGTGCCATGCGAGCATGCTACCATGAATCATTCTTCCAAAACAACTAATTTGAGTGCAATCGATGGTGTGTACCCAAAACGTGTGTGAGATCTTAGAAGAGATAAGATGAGGAGCCATGGTAGCCTTAGTCAATCAATTATCTTTTTAAAAATCTACACATGAACTGGTTCTCTCTAACTAAAGTGGAAATACTCCACCCATCAATTTCAAGGCAACTAAAACTTTGAATCACATTTCTTCAATCGTAGCCGTCAAAACAAGGAGACGTGTTGGCCTTTGCCTATTCTCCTTTCAAAAAGGTACACATCAATTGGTTTGAAAACAAACATTTCCAAGAGATGTTTGAGGCATTAGTTCAAAATTTTGGAAGTCTCGCGTTGTTAAGTAATGTCTTGAAAGTCTCGGTCCCCATCAGTTTCAAGGCAAGGAAAGTCAATGCAAGCCAAGCTAAACACAACCACATTAACCCAATCTTAGTGGGTGATGATGGGGGTTCTCCTTTAAAAAATCTACAAATCTTGATGGGTATGTTTTGCGAGCATGCTATCGTGACTCATTCTTCCAAAAACAACTAATTGGAGTGCAAACGATGGAGTGTACAGCCTCAAATGCGTGTGAGATCCTAGAAAGAGCCATCTTAGCCTTGGTCGATCAATTACCTTTTTAAAAATCTACACATAGATTGGTTCTCTCTAACTAAAAGTGGAAAAAATGCATCCATCAATTTCAAGGCAAGTGAAACTTTGAATCACATTTCTTCAATCGTAGGCGTCAAAACAAGGAGATGTTTTGGCCTTTACCTATTCTCCTTTCAAAAACCTCCACATCAATCGTTTTGAAAACAAACATTTCCAAAGATGTCTGTGGCATTAGTTGAAAGTCTCATGTGCTAAACATTGTCTTAAAAGTCTTAGCCATCCGTCTCAAGGTAAGGCAAGTCAATGCGCCCAAACACATCCCAATCTTAGTGGGCAAAATAACCAGATGTCTTGGTGATGATGGGGCTTCTCCTTTCAAAAATCTACAAAGCTTGATGGGTATTGCACCTAAAGTTGTCAAAGTCTCCTTTCAAAAAAGTCTCGAAACCTTGATGCGTATTGTTGCACCTAGAATTTGTCAAAATTTCGAAGTATGGAAAAAAATGAACGCCCCTCGGCCATTAATTTCAAGGCAAGCCCAAATTTTGAGCGGTTCGGCGCGTGCATTTACACAATTTCACAGGCATGGCGCATCCGCGAGCTGATGCAGCTCCACTAAGTCGTGTGAAGCAGCTAGCCATGGTGATGCTGACTTCTATGCTTCTGTGGCTAATCATCGCAGCCAGTTGTGCCTCGGCCTCTTCGTCATCTCCAAAGAAGAGCTATCCTCCCAGCCTCAAGTACTACGTGCAGGCGCAAGACAGCCAGGCGGTCGATGTCCTACGGCCGGTGAACTCTGCGGTGACGGGCAGCTTCGGGCACCTTCGCCTACTACGTCACACAGGAGGCGGACGTGAACTCGACGCAGGTGGGTACCATCCGGGGCCTGGAGGTCTAAGATAGCAGGGATCCTGCCTACTCGACCATCCTGGTGCTCAACACCCTCATCTACATCGACCGCGTCTACAACGGGACCGTGAGCCTCCACGGGCAGGGCAACATCGTGGACGCCAACTACGACATCACAGTGGTGGGCGGCACGGGGAGCTGCAGGGGTGTCCGCGGATCACCAACCTGCGAACAGCCGGCTCCGATCACACCTTCGAACATGTGCTCCACTTCCTGCCAGTGCCAGATTGTCGTCCACCACCATGATGGACACCGTATGCACACTCCCTCTCTCTCCTCACGCTCTCTCTCTCTCATACATAGGTATTGGATATGTAACTCCCCTGCTTTTTATCTCTCTCTCTCTCTCTCTCTCTCTCTCTCTCTCTTTACAGAAGAGCTTTGCATAGGGATTGCGATTGTTGGCGGGCAGACTGTGCGTAGGCACAGAGGGGAGGGAGAGAGAGAGAGCGCTTAGGGCTTTTGTGTTGGATGGTTTGCCCACCACCAATTTTCTAACTTGGCAGAATATAACTCCTCATTGGGAACTTAGGCATCCTCAATTAAATTATCTCTTTTCAAGGAGGAGGGATGGACATTTTAGGTTCTTTCTTCTCTCATACAATAATGAACTTCTCTCCAATTGCGTGTATCACATTTTCGCTCCCTTTGTTCTCATATTGCATGTGGGCTTCTCCGCCAATCATGGCAATCAGCTTATAGCATAAAGGCATTTTGAAGGAGCAATAGTAGATAAATTCATATCTCGTAGATAAAGAGTCTACAAGATGAGATGGTGATGGTGGGGATCACTAAGACCACCAAACGTAGGTGCATTAGAGTTTTTCCCCCAGATTATGAAAATTTTGTGACCTTGCTGAACACACTAGTCTACAACCCACCTCTTACTTTTAACGACTTTGATATATTGTTGGTTGAGGAGGAAATGTGTGTTAAGGCCAAGGAAGGAAGGAAGCCAAGGGAAAGGTGGGTTTGTAAATGAAGTTTCTTTCTTCTTCTCTTCACATGATGATGTGCAGATAACATGAACACAAAGAAGAAGTTTATTGATAGCATATTCCTTGAAAAAATGCACAACTACATGATGAAGGTAGAGGTGGTTATCACACTTTATTGTGTAGATAACATGAACACAAAGAAGAAGTTTATTCATAGCATATACCTTGATAAAAATGCACAATTACATGATGAAGGTAGAGGTGGTTTTCACCCTTAATGTAAAACCCATGTCCTCTATACCCATTCACAACATCGACCCAACACTCATGCACACTTGCATCTTTTCATACCACTCACACCCTTTATCCATGAATCTTAGGATATTACAATTAATGTTCAAGCGAGATAAATCTTACATTACACATTTTTTAACACTACTTTTAACAAACCCTAATGAAAATTATGAATTAATTAGTCTTCATTCCTTCCATGTGTATTCCTCTAGGTGTCGACCAAGCTTTGGTTCTTCACGCTTGACCAAGAACACCATGAGGAGTCTTCAAGACTACTTTCTTGCCTTGTTGTTCCACAAGATCACCATCTAATATTCCTTGTCGTCCGCACTTTCGCATTATGTGCTCTTCATAACATTCGTTGTTTGAGATCCATTCTTACATCCGACTTTTCTTGAACATCGAACTTCATGTCGATGTCACTGAATATAATCAACTTTTTTACATGCAACATGCCCTTACGGAAAAATGAAAAGGTTGATTTTTAACCTTATTTGATTAAGGTTGTACTTAACCTTGGCATATAAAGTTTTTTTATTAAACTAAAACATTTTTTAACATTTGCTCCATTCTTTGTGTATGTGCACCTAGCGACTTTTCTACCTCACAAATTGGTTTCTTTTTTTATTTTCTGGCAACTATGTGTTACTATTGACGTTGCTTGCTTCAAAATATGGCAAGACAATGACTTGATTTAATTAGGATATGCTTTGCTTTCTTACTTAGGGCTACTCTGTTGGCGGCACTTCAAAGCAGTGATGGTGTCTTTAAGGCTATAAGTGATGAGTCCTTTGTTGCATATGTTGCTCTAACTATTAGCATTGTTGCCTACCAATAGACCTACTATAGTTTACTTCATACATACCCCTACACATCATACTACCTACACCCACTCTACCTACTATTAATGAGCCATCAGGGACTCTAATACCAATTTCACCTTAAAATTTTGAATTAATAAACCCCTTCATTTGAACTCATGTGCTATACTTACATATTTTTAGGTGAACCCCCCAAGGCAACAAAGAGCATGCAAGTTTATAAGTTGTTCAAAAAATCCATAATCTGCATGGCTAAGCAGGCAAGCTTGCAAGTGAGCAAGTCCCAAAGCCCATGAGACCATGAGCCCGCGAGCACGTAATCTTGCAAGACCACATTTTTGCAAGTCGAAAAGTGAATGAGCCTATATTATATGAGGGAGACTTGTGAGAGTTGTAGGATCTCCAGAGTAGAACGTCTTTGGTTGACTCACTCATTGAGGTCCGCAAAATGATAGAAAACAATTGGCACTAAAGTAATTTTGTGTTGTAAATCTATCTAATTTTCTATGCCAAAGTTTATAGGAATTTTTGGAGCCATAAATGATGGAATTTGTCTCTAAGATGTTAAAGAATAGTAATGAATCAATTTTCAAGATTCTTCAATGTTTTGGGATTTACGGCCTTCCAAACAAGGCCATTTGAAAAAACAAGCGCATCAATTATGCTACCTCATGTGGCTCCTTTAAAGAAGGCTTCCCAACCATTGCAGACACACCACTTTTTGAGACATATTATGTTCTTTTGATGCATGTTTTTTTGAGGCTCTTTTCTTTGGAAAAAAGTATGTCATTTTGGGAGTCATCTTGTTTATATGAAGAATGAAAGAAATAGAACATGTTCATACATAGAATATCTATAAATAGCTAAGAATTTCAATCTAGTTATAAGCTAGTAAGCCAGTAAGCGAGTAAGGATGATAAGCCAGTAAGCCCATAAGCCCATACATTAGGTGAAATATGGACTCTCCTTTTTGCCCCTTAAGGATTTTCACACCTCCTCTCTGTAGAAAAATGGGTTCATGGTGGTGAAATTTTTTCAAATCAAATCAAAATTTGCGGGGGATTGCACATTTGGAATTTACTCTTCATGACTTTTCCAATGATATATAGCATGATGGAAAATTTTGCATATTCAAGAAGTCCCCAAATTGGTGATGATGTGGCATGTTACATGCCATGTCATCACCAATTTGGGATGCCATATCATCAGCAATTTAGAGACTTCTTGAATATGCAAAATTTTCCACATGCTATATATCATTGGAAAGGTCTCGAAGAGTAGATTCCAAATGTCCAAACTCCGCTCACTTCTGAGTTGATTTGCAAAAATTTAACCCCGTATCATTTTTCTAGAGAGAGGAGGTGTGAAAATCCTTAGGGGAAAAAAAAGAGATTCCATATTTTGCCTGATGGTACTCGTATAACAAAGAATATCCATAAATAGCTCAAACTTTAAATCTAAAGACCTTATACAAAAAATGGGAAACTTTAACTAGTTATTAGTCATTTATGTGGATGATATGATTGTCACTGGTGATAGTGATGCTAACATACACGATGTCAGGAGGATTTTGAAGAAGAAGTTTGAGATAAAGGATTTGGGTGAGCTGCAGTATTTCTTGGGCATAGAGGTGGTGAGATCACCTCATCACATTTTGTTACTATGGAAAGGCAGTATGGCTTGGACATGTTTTCCAAGTATGGTATGATAGGATATAACTCTTGGAAATTGGTTACATGCAATCTTTTATATGTGGTTGATATTATCCCCATGTGGTGTTTAAGGTGAATATGGTATGAGAATCATCTGAATGGCTACATATGATCTTGATCTACTTAGTATATTGATGCCTGTGATCTTTATGTGGTGGCATTGTTTTTCTCTAGTCTATATAAACTATGTGATCTGTGCATTGTCAGTCTACATATCCACCAAGCTGTTGTGCATAAAACCCGGCATTAATGATGCTACCCTACAACAAATGATTGTCATACTCAAGGCACTTTTGAGAAAAAAACATACTTTTAGCACTTAAATACAAGGAAATTTTGGAAAAAAATACCTTTAGCACTCAAATACATCAAAACAAAGATAGGCAGGTTGTGTTTGGTGTTAAACCTTGCAGAGTTAAATATTTACATCTTTTAGGGTTACATCTTTTAGAGTCAAATGTTTACATCTTGGAGATTGAAGATTATTTTATTAAAATAAGGGGAGGGTTTACAAACTTGGAGTGCACATCGTTTGCGAGGAGAGAAGGATGGCACTTGGAGATGATTTTGGGATTGACGGATATGTTCTCTCCTTGGAGAAAGGACATGTTAATGGATGAACATGTTCTCATTTTGATTCAATCCCATAATGCGCAAGTACACGTAGTAAATGTTCTTGCACACACAAGGAAATAGCTTCATTTGGTCCACTCGACCCTAGAAATAAAGGTAATCACAAGAGGGCTTCTCTAAAATGTACATTCCATACGGTTTTCCTCAAGATTTGGATCTTTCTATTTGCATATGTAGAAAGACTTCACAAAGACCTGGTTTCATTGTAATTTCCTCCACTACACGTGCATCAAGAGAGAGAGAGCCTTATTGATGTGATCTTGAACCTTTTGATTCATACTTTGGATGCTTGCCATCCCTACATGTGGATGTGTGGAAGGAACGAAGGAGGTGCAATCGAGGGTCCTGACAATGTCCTCCTTATCTCACGATGACAAAACCTGCTCTTGTTAGAGATGCAACCTCATCCACATTAAGGTTTGTGACAAGGGCTATACGCCATACAATTGGCATTGGGGCTTGAACATAGGTAACTTTGCAGTCAAGTCTCCAAATGTGTGCCACATCATTGTTTGTAGAACCACATCATTTGTGCTGTGCTTCATCCCTAATGGGTTTGTGATGACTACAAGCATGGTGTTGGCACTCTTTTTCCACAGTTTGAGATGATGTAGCCACATTTGCCTTCACATTGGACTCACCGTAGACACTTGACTCGACTATTCATTGGAGTTCTATATAACTATTCATTGGAGTTATATATAATGTCTTGGACTTGCTTTTATATCCGAACACAATTCATAATCATTCGAGGAGGATTGCTGTGCATCTTTGACAACAAACCTGATGATGAATGGTCAAATATCTAGATGCACAATCATCAAGCATGTTTTATCATGACCCCTATTGGCAACACTTGTATTTTTCCTCCCAACATTAGATTTTTCCAACTCATGGAACAACACCAAACTATGCAAGGGTACATAATCGAATATGATCCCACAGTCATCGTGACTTTCTTACACATTATTTTAATTTTCTCCAATAACACCTCGTACTTGAAAAGATATTTATCATACTTTTAACACATATTCTTAGAGAATTATAAAATAACAACTTTTACATTTTATATTATAGCACAAACCATCCACTAGAGGTGTCATTTTCTTATTACAATAACTTTTAATTCACCATTCAAATCCCTAGTCAATAGATTTCAGCGAAGTATAGATACCATCCCATCGAAGAATCTCAATGGGTACTTAATCATGCCCTCGCTACCTATTCATCCTTGATTGCATCTTATTTTTATACTAGCTCATGATGATTTTTGATTTTGTGACAATTGACGACAGTTTCTTGTCATGGAATTTTATATTCCCACATTCATTACCTCTTCATTATTTATGAATTCTCCTAGTTTGCATCAACTTGATGCAAAACATTGGTTGTGTGAAAAAGTTGATGTTTTGTATCTACTCGATGCACAACATCGAGTTGTGTGGAAAAATTGATGTTTTGCATCAACTCAATGCAGAATATATACTTTTAGCCTAAAAGTTGATGTTTTACATCGAGTTGATGCAAAACATCAACTTTTCCACACAACTCGATGTTTTGCATCGAGTTTTTGCAAAACATTAAGTTTTATGAAAAAGTTAATGTTTTACATCGATTTTATGCAAAACATCAACTTTTTCATAAAACTTGATGTTTTGCATAGAATTAAAGAAAAAATATACCTAGGGTAAGGTGATATAGGCAGAACATAGGTTTATGGCTAAGGAATTGAAAAACACATATAGTAGCAACCTTTGACTACAAATTTGAGAGGAGGTCATTAAACAAAATGCTTGTTTATGTAACCATGTAACCTTTGTATCATAAATAATATCGCTACATAGTAGATGCCAAAAAATCATGATAATAGAAGAGCCAGACAAGATAATCCATGATGACCTGTAATCCATTGGTTTTAATCCAAATGTGCAAGGCTCCATTGATTTGGAATACCACAAGTCGATTGATTTGCCAATCCTGATTTTTGTTCTATAATTCAATTTTAAAGCTGAAGAACTATAAGAAAATACACGTGGTGCGACCATCTATGTCGAGGAGTGGGGTGCATGTGAGCCTAGACTTTGCCATGCTATGTACAGTGACCTTGAATCTATCATCATCCTCGTCGTGAAAGCTCTAAGCTCTTCTCTACCACCATTCCAGAAGCCCTAAGCTCCTCTCTTTTCTCTTTGTACACAAAGATAATCTTGTTGGAATTAGGGTTGCAAGAAAGCACATAAAGCTTGGAGAAGAAGAAGCAAGAATGAACACAACACACAATGTATTAGATTGTGTGAATGTACAAAAGATAAGTTAGCCCTAGAATGATGGGCGTATATACAAGCCGAGGGAAAAAACCTCCTAAAGAGGAGAAAAGTACCCTGGCGGTCCTAAGTGTGTTCACACACTTTACTGCGTATATATATGGCAACAAATCTCCCCTGGGAGGGAGTGATGGTGTGAACAAGAGCTGGCACTTATGTATAGGGAAGTGCCATGCCCGAAGTAGATCAGTCCACAAAGGGGAGCAAGCCCAAAGCTTTGCAGAAAGCTTCGAACTTCTCACGAGGAAGCGCCTTTGTGAAAAGATTGGTGAGGTTGTCTTGTGTTGGCACATAGGCCAAGCTGATCTCTCCTTCTGCTGAGAGTGTCTCCTTGACATAGTGATAATGTACCTCAATGTGCTTTGTGCGAGCATGAAAAACTGGGTTTCTGGCAACTGCCAATGCACTCTGACTGTCAGTGTAGATAGAGGTGGCAGACTCCGGTCCAACACCCAAGTCAGCCATAAACCGTCTGAGCCACACACACTCAACCGTAGCTGTGAAAGCAGCCATGTACTCAGCTTCACAACTAGAAGTGGCCACAATAGGTTGCTTCTTGCTCAACCAAGATATGCATGAGCTATCAAGCATGAAACAAAAACCACTTGTGAACACTCTTGTGTCATAGGAACCAGCCCAATCTGAGTCCTAAAAAGCATGTAAATCTGGCGGCAACGATCCCCCCTTGGGATAAAACAACCTAAGATGTATGGTACCACTTGTCAGGCTAAAATTTGAAAGGTGTTTTTGGTCAGTGTACATATGGTGCGTGTGGTGTGCGAATAAAATTTGCCCTGAATGCCCTGGCAAGTGTATAGGCCGAGTGGTTTGGCAGAAAGCTAGAATATGCACGTGTTTTGTTTTTCGGAGCAGACGCTGGAGATCTGGAGTTTTATTGCATCAGTATGGTGTGCAGATGGATACTAAATGTAGGGCACCGACGACTGGAATGGTTGTGTTTGGAGGTGGTAATGATGCTGATGAAGACGGCGGGCAACTCTCGCATTTTTTTGGAAATTATGGGCGCCGTATCTTCTGGAAAAACACAAGGAAAGAATAAACCAATGAGGGTGTGGCCATTATTAAGCTTTAAAAAGAATAAATATATATATATATTATCCACATGGCCATGCTTTTAATAACCACATGGAAAGAGGGTTGGCCGCCACTTCGACATCTAGAAGGTGGCGGAAACGTGAAAAGAAAGGGCCGCAAGGTTCTGGGGGTCGCCGAAAAGGAGGAGTTGTCGCCATCGCCTTTGCTCAGAGGTTGAAGCTGCGGGAGGCAGAGAGAAGGCTGCCTTGGTCGACTGGGTGCAGGCGCTTGCTGTAGAGAAGGACCGGGTGCAGTGAAGAGGACGCTGACACGGAAGCACCGGCGAAGGGAAGCTGAAGAAGACGCCTGGAGAGCCTGCAGAGACCAGAGGCGAGCTGCTGGCGATGGGTGCTGGCGACTTCAACAAAGATGACAAGGGCGCAACAGAGTAGGTGACGGGAACCGGTGGGGTCGTCGCCATGATGAAAGTGATTGTGCGTAAAAGGCTGAGGTGACGGGAACCGGTGGGGTGGTCGCCATGATGAAAGTGATTGTGCGTAAAAGGCTGAACCGCCGTGTGTAATAAGGAAGGGCTGGCGGAAAACATGAGTGGGACCTCCCCTTGTCAAGTGCAGACAGCGCAGAGTGGGCAAAGCTGCTGCAGCTGCTAAGAGAGGGCCAGGTGGTCGGCTGCTGTGTAGCAATGAGGGGTGACCGTCAAAAGCTCTGGGAGCAGAGGCATATAACCGCCTAGTAGCAGAGAGAGGGTTGGTGGTTGTGCAGCTCCAGCCGTATGGTGTGAAGGGAGCGTAGCCAATTCTGCAGAGAGTCTGAAGAGAGTGGTGGTTGCCAAGGGTACAAGGGTTGGCAACTGAGGAGGCCGAGAGACAAGCTAATGTATGGAGACTGCTCTGGAATGGAAGGCAGCTGCAGGTAACCGTATGAGAAGAGAGCCGTGGTGGCGAGATTGAGAACAGTGTACGTGTGATGTGGCTTGGGCTAGATATCTGAGGATGCTGCGGTGAGCAGTTAGTCGTGGTGCTGAGGATTGTGCAAGGCTCTGGTGGTTGGTGAAACTGCTGGTCACGACATACAGAGAGTGGGAGCTGCTGAGTGAAGGTTAGCTGGTGTGGGCGCCTTCTAGAGAGAGTAGCTGGTCTTGTGTGGGCGATGATTGCAGGCAGTGCGTGGATGCTGACCAGAGAGGGAGCCTTGGGTTTTTGTGTGTGTTGAATGCAGAAGAGTTGTTGATGTGTGGGCTGGAGATAGTGGGGCTCGCCTACGACAATTGGCAGGTAGTAGCAGACAGAGAGTAGCCGGGCTACAGAGGAAGTGAAGAAGGGTTGCTGGTGTGGGCGCCCTCTGGAGATTACAAGGAACGGGAGACAGAGGCTTGGTCGTCAGACGCAAGGGTGTATTCCCTTGGCAGTAAATCCTGGCCAGAGTCCTGGTCTTTGGTGTATTTGCTGAGTTTGTACATGGTTGATGTTGTATTTGTTTTTTGTTGAATGATCATCTGTCCTTCGTGGTTCTGAGCTGTCTTATGGTGTGGGTGGGTGGCGAATGTTGAGAGAGTGTTCCAGTCGGTGGCTGGTGGTGCGCCGTTCGTGGTAGTTTTTCCAAGTTTGGGAGGTGGAAGAGCTATAGAGGCAGGTTCTTTCTTTCTTTTTTTCACCTCACATCCTTCTGGTGCCCCCACTGAGGAGTGGCTCTTTCTCGTATAGTTTGACTGAGGAGTTGCTCAGGCATTGTTTCACTGAGGATTGCTCAGGGATTTCTCTTACGAGGGTGTATGCCCCAGAGTGAGAGATTGAAGGAAGGTGTTTTTGGTTTTTTTTGGGATTGGAAGTGAAGTTTTGGGATCAAGATGATGTCTTATCCAGAGTTTTATGGTGGTCCGAATGAGGATGTGGCAGATTTTTTGGAAAGGATGGAGGTTGCATGTATAAGCAACCATATCAGTGAGTCGGTACAGGTGTTGCGGCTGTTGAGTATCTGTTTGAAAGGAGATGCAAGGACCTGGTACAGAGCTTATGAGGAGTCGTTGAGGGATGCTATTCCACGCATTGAGATGACTGAGGATGGATTGAAGACAACACTTAGCAACAGGTTCAAGAAAGTGGAAGACCCCGACAAGGTTTGGCATGAGGTGTAAGCTTTGACACAAGGTGAGTTTGAATCAATAGATGATTATATGAAGAAATTTTCTTTGCTATGGGAGACTCTATGCAGGGCTTTGGGAGAAGATCAGGTGCCGCCTGATATGATGAAGAAGAACAAGTTTGTAGCTGGACTTAAGAGGAGTATTCGCTGGAAAGTGGAATTGAAGAAGCCCAGGTCTTATGAGGATGCGGTAGAAATTGCTAAGTCAAAAGATTGGAAATTGCAACGAATGAATCAGCTGGGGATGATTCCAGTTGTAGCACAGCCGGAGATTCGTAGAGTGGAGGCTACACCCATGAGTGCAGTGATTGAGAGGATGAAGCCCACTGAAGCCCAAGCTATGCAGATGATGCCACAAGCTAGTCAGGGAGTACCTATGATTCCTGCAGGTTCTGATGAGGGATTGCGGCAGGATATGAAGCAGATGGTTGATCTTATGAAGAATTTGAGCTTAAATTTAATGGGAAGTACAGGTGGTGGACGTGGTAGAGGCCGAGACAATAATTATGAGGGGGGAGATGGACAAGCAGGGTATGGACATGGTCGCGGTAGGGGCCGTCATTTCATCCCTACATGCTGGAATTGTGGTGAACTTGGTCATCTGAGTACAGATTGTGATAAGCCTCAGCGTATGGGTGGTGATATGTACCCACTACCTTCACAGCTACCTGACAGGTCAAATGATTATGGTATTGATATCAGGGATCAAGCAGGTCCGAGCGGAATTACAGCTGAGGAGAAAGGTAAAACTAAGGTGATAGATGTGGTCACCCTTGAGAAGACGAAGGAAGCAGAAGCTGATGTGATGCCTTTGGGGAAACGGATGCCACAGGAAAGGGAAAGTAAGGATGCTGCAGGGCCTAGCAAGAAGAAAGGAAAAGTGAAGGAAGGAGAAGATGTGAAGGTCAAGCAGAAGCGGAAGTCTCGTAGGAAGTTTCAGGTAACTGATTTTCCACTAGTAGGGGGTGGGCAGGATAGCTACAGTTTGCAGGAGGATATGGCTGAAAGGAAGGCTAACATTACTTTTGGGCAATTGATAGAGTTAGCTCCCAATTTGAAGCGTCAGTGGAAGAGACTTGTGAACCCGAGAGAGAAGGAGCCGACCAAAGGGATAGTGACTGTTCTATCTATCCAAGAGTTGCCTCATATATGTCCTGTGGTGAATGTGTGGTATAAAGGGAAGAATCTGGGGGAAGCATACATAGATGGTGGAGCACAGATTTGTGTGATCACATTGGCAGTTGTGGAGAGGCTTGGTCTTAATTTTACAGAAGCATCTGGATTCCGAATTCGGCTGGCTAATCATCAGAAAGTCGAATGCTTAGGTATGATCAAGGAATTAGAATTGGAAGCTTTTGATGTAAAGGTGCTTGTGGATTGTCATGTTATGCCTGCAGGAATGGGTGCATTCCCCATCATTTTGGGAAGACCATGGCTGAGAGCAGTGAAGGCTGTTCAGGATTGGAGGAAAGGAGTTATTACTTTGTATGACAGGAGAGGTGATAAGAAGCAGTTTAATATGGATAACCAGAAGCCTGTCAATGATGAAGAAGAAAGTGAAGCTGATTCGAGTGATGACACGACCGGTACCACTACTAGTGAGGATACTTCATCCAGTGAGGAGGATGCAGAGATGGATGCCCTGGTCATTGATGAAGAAGTGCTTAGTGATGAGGTTGCTGAACAAGAAGAAGCCATACATGAAGAATGCGAGGAGGTACAAGTGAATCATGAACAAAAGTATGCATGTGATGTGAGAGAGCTTGCTTTTAAGTCTTTGGATAATGAACCTGTGCGGGATGAGTGGGAAATAGACAGTCTACAGGATGATGAGTCGGAGTTGGAGCTGGATGACCAGATGTGCATTAATGTTAGAAAAGCCATGATCAGAATTGAGGCTATGAAGGAAGAGAAACACCAGAAGACTTTGAATGATGCTGCTATTATGGATGAATTTCTTGGTGGCCTTGATGAAGATGAGCATAAAGGAACTGAGGTGGATGCTTTGGCAATGATGCCTGTTGAAGGGGAGTTTGTTTTGCCTGTGGGTGGCTGGTTTTGATGGTGAGGCTTCTTATGCTGATGGACAGGAAAATGTTATGGTACAACAGGTTTTTTTTTTATGAAGCTTTCATCAGCTATTACCCTCAGCAGGAGTTGCTGCACTGGTTCTCCGATATTAGTGTTGACCATATCAGGGATATTGGGCTTGAGATGAGGCAGGATGGTGTGTATGTCAGGAGATTTGTCTCCAGAGGTTCTGGTGTTATGTTGTGGAATGCGGGATGGAAAATTATGCTTTGGGAAGATGACAGAGTTTCTTGGATCACCTAGAACAGAGATGTGTTGATTACACTGTATGGTGCTCAAAGGATTGATGGAGGGAAACGTGGTCATATGCTTTTTGCTGATCATAAATGATTCAGCAGGCTAGGGGTTGGGCAAAGTATGTCAGGCTAAAATTTGAAAGGTGTTTTTGGTCAGTGTACATATGGTGCGTGTGGTGTGCAAATAAAATTTGCCCTGAATGCCCTGGCAAGTGTACAGGCCGAGTGGTTTGGCAGAAAGCTAGAATATGCACGTGTTTTGTTTTCCGGAGCAGACGCTGGAGATCTGGAGTTTTATTGCATCAGTATGGTGTGCAGATGGATACTAAATGTAGGGCACCGACGACACTGGAATGGTTGTGTTTGGAGGTGGTAATGATGCTGATGAAGACGGCGGGCAACTCTCGCATTTTTTTGGAAATTATGGGCGCCGTATCTTCTGGAAAAACACAAGGAAAGAATAAACCAATGAGGGTGTGGCCATTATTAAGCTTTAAAAAGAATAAATATATATATATATTATCCACATGGCCATGCTTTTAATAACCACATGGAAAGAGGGTTGGCCGCCACTTCGACATCTAGAAGGTGGCGAAAACGTGAAAAGAAAGGGCTGCAAGGTTCTGGGGGTCACCGAAAAGGAGGAGTTGTCGCCGTCGCCTTTGCTCAGAGGTTGAAGCTGCGGGAGGCAGAGAGAAGGCTGCCTTGGTCGACTGGGTGCAGGCGCTTGCTGTAGAGAAGGACCGGGTGCAGTGACGAGGACGCTGACACGGAAGCACCGGCGAAGGGAAGCTGAAGAAGACGCCTGGAGAGCCTGCAGAGACCAGAGGTGAGCTGCTGGCGATGGGTGCTGGCGACTTCAACAAAGATGACAAGGGCGCAACAGAGTAGGTGACGGGAACCGGTGGGGTCGTCGCCATGATGAAAGTGATTGTGCGTAAAAGGCTGAACCGCCGTGTGTAATAAGGAAGGGCTGGCGGACAACATGAGTGGGGCCTCCCCTTGTCAAGTGCAGACAGCGCAGAGTGGGCAAAGCTGCTGCAGCTGCTAAGAGAGGGCCAGGTGGTCGGCTGCTATGTAGCAATGAGGGGTGACCGTCAAAAGCTCTGGGAGCAGAGGCATATAACCGCCTAGTATCAGAGAGAGGGTTGGTGGTTGTGCAGCTCCAGCCGTATGGTGTGAAGGGAGCGTAGCCAATTCTGCAGAGAGTCTGAAGAGAGTGGTGGTTGCCAAGGGTACAAGGGTTAGCAACTGAGGAGGCCGAGAGACAAGCTGATGCATGGAGGCTGCTCTGGAATGGAAGGCAGCTGCAGGTAACCGTATGAGAAGAGAGCCGTGGTGGCGAGATTGAGAACAGTGTACGTGTGATGTGGCTTGGGCTAGATATCTGAGGATGCTGCGGTGAGCAGTTAGTCGTGGTGCTGAGGATTGTGCAAGACTCTGGTGGTTGGTGAAACTGCTGGTCACGACATACAGAGAGTGGGAGCTGCTGAGTGAAGGTTAGCTAGTGTGGGCGCCTTCTGGAGAGAGTAGCTCGTCTTGTGTGGGCGATGATTACAGGCAGTGCGTGGATGCTGACCAGAGAGGTAGCCTTGGGTTTTTGTGTGTGTTGAATGCAGAAGAGGTGTTGATGTGTGGGCTGGAGATAGTGGGGCTCGCCTACGACAATTGGCAGGTAGTAGCAGACAGAGAGTAGCCGGGCTACAGAGGAAGTGAAGAAGGGTTGTTGGTGTGGGCGCCCTCTGGAGATTACAAGTGTTCCAGCCGGTGGCTGGTGGTGCCCCGTTCGTGGTAGTTTTTCCAAGTTTGGGAGGTGGAAGAGCTATAGAGGCAGGTTCTTTCTTCTTTTTTTCACCTCACACCACTCAAGTAGAGAAAGATGACTTTCACTGCCTTCCAATGCTGAGACCTTGGGCTATGCATAAACCTGCTCACCTGTGAGACTGCAAACTGAATGTTCGGCCTCGTAATGCATACATAAATGACGCAACCAACAGCTGTCTGATAGAGTGTGACATCAAAGTGATCTCCAGCATCATGAAGACTCAACTTCAAACCTGTCTCCATTGGAGTAGCAATAGGCTTGCAGTCTTCAAGGCCAAATCTCCGCAACAATGTCTCAATATACTTTGTCTGACACAAAGCAATACCTCCATCACACTGCTTAAATTGTATCCCCAAATAATGATGCAAATGCCCCAAATCTGACATCTCAAAAGAGGCATTCAAATCGGCCTTAAAATCAAAAATATGACTCTCATTTGGTCCTATGAGCAACATGTCATCGACATAGAGAAGAGCAATGATTAGATGTACGTCATCCACACGTTTAACATACAAAGTGCTTTCTGTTGGACTATTCTAAAAACCATGTGCAGTCAAATATGCATGTATCTTTTCATACCAAGCTCGTGGAGCTTGCTTTAAACCATAAAAAACCTTTTTCAACCTGCACACTTTGTTTTCCTACCCTCTTTGAACAAAACCACGAGGCTGCATTACATACACCTCCTCATGCAAATCTCCATTTAAGAATGCAGTCTTTATGTCCAACTAATGTACATTCCAACCATTATGAGCTGCCAATGCACAAATGCTACGAATGGTAGTCATACGACAAGTGGGAGCAAAGGTCTCATCAAAATCAATGCCCTTTTCTTGAGCATAACCCTTTGCAACAAGTCTAGCTTTATAGCGATCGACACTGCCATCTGGCTTTTGTTTCAACTTAAAAATCCACTTACATCCAATGGTCTTTTTACCAATAGGCAAATCGCACAAAGACCATGTACCATTCTTCATTATAGCATCATATTCACTTTGCATTGCAGCCAACCAATTTTCTCATTTTTGTGCCTCATCAAATGAAAGAGGTTCTTCCTCTTCATAGAATGCCAAAGAATAACAATCTGATGCATAAGAGGCATGCTAAAAACCTAAACAAGTACGACTAGAAATAGGTGCATCAATTTTACTATCATGCAAGGTTTGCACCAGCCATTTAGGCATACCTCTAGCCTGCTCATTTTCAGCCCTATCCTCATGAATTATATCCTGTAAATCTGCATCAGAAATAGGCTGATCTATGATGTCGTTTGAAATCTGCATAGGCTGAATATTTGCCTCATTAGGACTTACATTTGAATTCCCACCTTTAAAGAGAGGCAACAACGTATCAAATACATCCCGTGAGCTCACACCTGTCTCTTTGGTACATGATAACAAAGGCTGCACAACATCTTCCACAAAAACAACATCTCGACTAATCAAGATATGCTTTGACTGCGGATGATACAATTTGTAACCTTGCTCTCAGCACTATAACCAACAAAAATGCATTTGATAGCCTTATTATCTAATTTTTTGCGTTGTTGCATAGGCACTAAAGCATAGGCCAAGCAACCAAAGACGCGCAAGTGACCAATAGAAGGCTTCCTGCCATGCCAAGCTTCGTATGGAGTAATAGACTGCAAGGCCTTAGTGGGACACCTGTTGAGTACATATGCAGCACACATGACAGCCTCAAGCCAAAATGCATGTGGCAAAGCTTGGCTCTTGACCATACATCGTGCCATCTCCATAAGTGACCTATTTTTTCTCTCAGCAACACCATTTTGCTGAAGGGTATACGGCACTATACATTGGTGTTTTATCCCACGACTAGCTAGAAATGCATTAAACTCTTTAGACATGTACTCCCCCCCCTTGATCAGAACAGAGGGTACCCACATTACAATTGGATACATTTTCAACCATAAGCAAAAACTATTTGAAGCACAGAAACACTTCAGACTTTGCCTTCAGTGGATATACCCATGCATGCCTTGAGTAATCATCAATGAAAGTCACAAAGTACAAGTGTTTACCAAATGACATAGTTTGCATAGGCCCACATACATCACTATGTACAAGTTGCAATTTGCGATTGGCCCACACAGAACCATCCTTTGGAAACGCAGAACATTGCATTTTGCCCAAAATACAGCCTTCACAAACATGTTTCAATGGTGCCTCAAGAGGGGGCAATGAAGCAACCATATCAAATTTTTGCAAACGCAGCAAACTAGCAAAGTTCAGATGACCAAAACGAGCATGCCATAGTTTTGCATCCGAAACTGCCTTTTCATGAGAAATTGCATTTGCTAAATCTTCCACACACTTGTCATAAGAATTGAGCCTATACAGCCCACGAAACAAGGTGCCACATACAATAATCGTATCACCAGAAGTCAAATCATGAACAGTACATCTGTCATCCACAAATTTGACTACAAGTCCAAGTCTAGCAAGCACAGAGACAGACAATAGATTCTTCTTTATGCTGGCACATACAAAGCATATGAAAGTGTGAAAGCGCTGCCATTTGCAACAGTAAGCATAATTTTACCAATGCCCTTCACTGGGTAAGAAGCATTATTGGCACGTGACAGTATTCCCATTAGAGACAGCCTCAAGACAAGTGAGCATTTCACGATGCGAGTAATGTGCTTTGTAGCACCACTGTCAAAAAACCATACATGAGAGTCAACAAAAACTGCCAAACATGCATCATGTACAGATGGATCATACTGGCAATACACGCTAAATGCCCATTCTGTATCCTGCACAACATTTGCAGAATCTACATTTGTAGAAGCATCCGCTATTGTGGCTGCATTTGACTCTTTCTTCTTTGCCTCTTTAACCTTTAGCTTAGGGCAATTCTTAATGACATGATCAGTTGCCTTACAATAGTTGCACCTCATTTTTTTCTTGCCTTTATCAAGAGCCTTCTCAGATTTATTGTTGCTACCTGTGGAAGGAGAAGAAGTTGTAGACCTACTAATAGGATAAGAAACAGTGGAAGGGGCTGCCTTACCACTTCTTCTTTGCTGGGCAAAGAAGAAGGGACTGCCTTACCACTTCTTCTCTACTGGGCACCAATAAATGCCTGATCAACTGCGCATTGCCCAGCCCTATTTTGCCTAGACTGTGCTTCTTGCAAGAGCTTGTTGACTAAAGTATCATGCTTGACAACATCAGGTCTGTCCTCAGACAAGTCTCCACGTGGAAGAAAAAGTCTGATATGACTTAGGTAAAGCATCAAGAACAGTAAGCACAAGAGAATGATCAGGAATAATCTCACCTGCAGAAATCAACTGTTCCTTGAGATCTTTCATCTCAGCAAGAAAAACATTCATGTCATCATCTTCTTGCATAATCTTCGATTCTAGCTCTTTACGCAGGTAACAGATTTTTGCCTCGTTACGACCTGCATACAGACCAACTAGAATATTCCAAGCCTGTTTTGTTGTTTAGCTGAACAAATATGTGGTGTGATATTACGTTTGACGGAAAATGCAATCAAGGCATGAACCTGCACATCTTTACCATCCCAACGAGCTTGTTCAGCAGTGGGTAAAGCAGGAGCAACAGTAGAGCTACTACAACCTGCAACATCCTCAACACTTCCTACATCCACAGAACCTGGATGTACATCCATACCCTGCACAATGTTCCACACTCCTTTTTCAACCAAAACATGCTGCATCATGTATGCCCAAAGTGGGTAGTTGCTGTCTCCATCCAATTTGTCATCAGTAGACAACATGCGAAATACATCATTTGCAGTTATCAGCCATGGCCACTGACTGAAACTGATGCAAAAGCTACTTGTAGTAATGAAGCAAAGATTGAACAGGAAACAACTCATGCTATGTAGCACGGTCCACAATAGAATACGTATGCCTGTTTTGCAAAAAATTACACTATCGAAATTTGTGCACAAAATGACGAAAACACCTGTGCAGAACTTGAAATGCAAAAACGGAGCCCAAAACGACCTCAGATGTAATTTCTGAGAATGCAAAGCCCTATGGGATTGTTTGAAGAGTATAGGGACTTGCAAGCGCTCGCAAAAGCTCACCTCAATTGGAGAACGTAAGTCAGAGGGTGCTGGTGGTGGTGTAGCCCTGGGAGCCGATGCCTGCTCTGATACCAATTGTTGGAATTAGGGTTACAGGAAAGTACACAAAGCTTGGAGAAGAAGAAGCAAGAATGCACACAATACACAATGTATTAGATTGTGTCAATGTACAAAAGAGAAGTTAGCCCTAGAATGATGGGCGTATATACAAGCCGAGGGAAAAAACCTCCTAAAGAGGGAAAAAGAACCTCGGCGGTCCTAAGTGTGTTCGCACACATCATTGCCTATATATATGGCAACAAATCTCGCCAACAAGCAAAGATTGCATCTCTCAACATCTTTTGCATGTCCTCTAAATAATTATAACGAGAGTTCATTCTACACTACCTTAGACATACCATCTTTCAACATCCTTCACATGCACTATAAATAATAATAACTAGAGCTCATTCCTACACTACTCTTAGATATACCATCACCTATGTTCATGATAATGGCCATCCCTCTGGATCAAACATCAACATATGCATACTATAAATTTTTGCCGCCACCACATATGAACATGATATAGGCTACAATTTCTTCCCACCACCCTTATCCAAACTGCATAACAAAAATTCCCTTCATGAAAACAAATGCCTATGTGGGTCCAAATCTACACCAATAGGCTATATAATGTCTGCCTCTAAGATTGTCTTGCTGAAAAAATATCTCTTTTAACATGCTTAGGTTTACTCAGAGCCTCCATAGTTACCATCTTTCTACATATATATATGAATACAAGTCTACCTTTGCACACCTATAAGTTGACCTCTTTAAACTCTTAGCATTGGTTGTATATCATACCCACTATCTGCTTATAAATAATGGAGCAAATAATTATATCATGCAAACTGTCAAGGTAAGTATATACTAAAGGCTTTACTATTTAGGTCTAGAAATAGACTCAAGGATGTTTGTAGAATTTTCCATAAATTATGGAGCTTATATTATTATGTATTCTAATGTTTTTTGAGTGCTTATCAAATAATGTGCATATTTATGCATAGTGGTAGAATTATTCCCAAAAAGCCCATTAAAAAAAGTGTCTTATATTCATGAAAATTATAAAATAAATTTTATTTGAAAAAGATTGATATTTCTTTAAGTAATGTAGACTCTTATGTAATTTTGTAAGTCAAGTTTATTTTTATGTCACAAACAACAACAGTTTATAAATCTACGAAGGTCATACGTGTTTTCAATCTTGAAAAAAATAGCAAAATGCATGTATTTTTAAAATTTATACATGGAGATCTAGATGTGTTTTCAAAAAACTATGCCATTTTTGAGATTTCACACATTCTCGCAGGGAATCTTTTTAGGTGACCCTCTAACTACCTATTTTGTTTGCAATAGTGTTTACACATGTACTAGTTCTCTCTAACTAAAAGCGGAAAAAATCCATCCATCAATTTCAAGGCAAGTGAAACTTTGAATCACATTTCTTCAATCATAGCTGTTATAATTTACAGATGTCTTGGCCTCTACCTATTCTCCTTTCAAAAAGCTACACATCAATCGGTTTGAAAACAAACATTTCCAAGAGATGTTTGAGGCATTAGTTCAAAAATTTGGAAGTCTCATGTGTTAAGTAATGTCTTAAAACTCTCGGCCATTGGTCTCAATGCAAGGCAAGTCGATGCAAGCCAAACCAAACACAACCAAATTAACCGAATCTTAGTGGGTGATGATGGGGGTTCTCCTTTCAAAAATTTATAAATCTTGATGGGTATGTTTTCCCAGCGTGCTACCCTTGGGGAGTGCAGTACTAGTAAACCCTAAGTATCACGTGCGTTCAAGGAGGTATTAAGAAAACCCCTTAACTAAAATGTTTCCCCCAATAAAACAACCCCTCTTTACTTATGAACTAACGGATTTTTTTCTAAATTTGAATTAAAAAGCCCCTCACGCGACGCTGAACTCACGTGATACACTAACATTTTTTGAGGTGAATCCCCCGAGGTGCTACCATGACTCATTCTTCCAAAACAACTAATTGGAGTGCAATCGATGGTGTGTACCTCAAACGTGTGTGAGATCCTAGAAAGATAAGACGAGGAGCCATCTTAGCCTTAGTCCATCAATTACCTTTTTAAAAATCTGTACATGAACAGGTTCTCTCTAACTAAAAGTGGGAAAAATCCATTCATCAATTTCAAGGGAAGTGAAACTTTGAATCACATTTCTTCAATCGTAGGCGTCAAAACAAGGAGATATCTTGGCCTTTACCTATTCTCCTTTCAAAAAGTTTCACATTGAAAACAAACATTTCCAAAGATGTGTGAGGGAGTAGTTCAAAGTTTCACGTGCTAAATAATGTCTAAAAAGTCTCGGCCATCATTCTCAAGGCGGCAAGGCAAGTCAATGCAAGCCAAGCCCAAACACATCGAGTTTAACCCAATCTTAGTGTGGGAAAAATAACGAGGTGTCTTGGTGATGATGGGGGTTCTCCTTTCAAAAATCTACAAATCTTGATGGGTAATGCACCTAAAATTGTCAAAATCTCCTTTCAAAAATCTGGAAACCTTGATGGGTATTGCACTAGAATTTGTCCAAATCTCAATCAGCAACTAGAACTTTTGAAAGTATGGAAAAAAATGAAAGTCTTTGCCATTAATTTCAAGGCAAGCCGAAATTTCAGTGGAAAAGACACAAAACGGACAATTCTTTTTACTTACATTATTTTGCGCGACTCGCTCTTCCGAAATATCTATTTGAAGCCGCGAGTGGTGACCATTGTGGCACTGCCCATTTACATCCACTCGTATCTATATCACACTGGCGCATTTCACAGGCATGGCCATACTGCTGCATCCGCGAGCTGATGCAGCTCCACTAAGTCGTGTAGCCATGGTGGTGCTGACTTCTATGCTTCTGTGGCTAATCATCGCAGCCAGTTGTGCCTCGGCCTCTTCGTCATTAGTCTTCATCCCTTCCATGTGTATTCCTCTAGGTGTCCACCAAGCTTTGGTTCTTCAGGCTTGACCAAGAACACCATCTAATATTCAAGACTACTTTCTTGGAGTCTTCAGGCTTTGGAGTCTTCAAGACTACTTTCTTGCCTTGTTGTTCCACAAGATCACCATCTAATATTCCTTGTCGTCCGCACTTTCGCATTATGCGCTTTTCATAACATTCGTTGAGATCCATTCTTACATCCAACTTTTCTTGAACATCGAACTTCATGTCGATGTCACTGAATATAATCAACTTTTTTACATGCAACATACCCTTACGGAAAAATGAAAAGGTTAATTTTTAACCTTATTTGATTAAGGTTGTACTTAACCTTGTCATATAAAGTTTTTTTATTAAACTAAAACGTTTTTTAACATTTGCTCCATTCTTTGTGTATGTGCACCTAGCGACTTTTCTACCTCACAAATTGGTTTCTTTTTTTATTTTCTGGCAACTATGTGTTGCTATTGACGTTGCTTGCTTCAGAATATGGCAAGACAATGACTTGCTTTAAGTAGGATATGCTTTGCATTCTTACTTAGGGCTACTCTGTTGGCGGCACTTCAAAGCAGTGATGGTGTCTTTAAGGCTATAAGTGATGAGTCCTTTGTTGCATATGTTGCTCTAACTATTAGCATTGCTGCCTACCAATAGACCTACTATAGTTTACTTCATACATACCCCTACACATCATACTACCTACACCCACTCTACCTACTATTAATGAGCTATCAGGGACTCTAATACCAATTTCACCTTAAAATTTTGAATTAAAAAACCCCTTCATTTGAACTCATGTGCTATACTTACATATTTTTAGATGAACCCCCCAAGGCAACAAAGAGCATGCAAGTTTATAAGTTGTTCAAAAAATCCATAATCTAGATGGTTAAGCAGGTAAGCTTGCAAGTGAGCAAGTCCCAAAGCCCATGAGACCATGAGCGCGCGAGCACGTAATCTTGCAAGACCACATTTTTGCAAGTCGAAAAGTGAATGAGCCTATATTATATGAGGGAGACTTGTGAGAGTTGTAGGATCTCCAGAGTAGAACGTCTTTGGTTGACTCACTCATTGAGGTCCGCAAAATGATAGAAAACAATTGGCACTAAAGTAATTTTGTGTTGTAAATCTATCTAATTTTCTATGCCAAAGTTTATAGGGATTTTTGGAGCCATAAATGATGGAATTTGTCTCTAAGATGTTAAAGAATAGTAATGAATCAATTTTAAAGATTCTTCAATGTTTTGGGATTTACGGCCTTCCAAACAACGCCATTTGAAATAAAAAGAACAAAAAACAAGCGCATCAATTATGCTACCTCATGTGGCTCCTTTAAAGAAGGCTTCCCAACCATTGTAGACACACCACTTTTTGAGACATATTATGTTCTTTTGATGCATGTTTTTTTGAGGCTTTTTTCTTTGGGAAAAAGTATGTCATTTTGGGAGTCATCTTGTTTATATGAAGAATGAAAGAAATAGAACATGTTCATACATAGAATATCTATAAATAGCTAAGAATTTCAATCTAGTTATAAGCTAGTAAGCCAGTAAGCCAGTAAGGATGAAAAGCGAGTAAGCCCATAAGCCCATACATTAGGTGAAATATGGACTCTCGTTTTTGCCCCTTAAGGATTTTCACACCTCCTCTCTGTAGAAAAATGGGTTCATGGTGGTGAAATTTTTTCAAATCAAATCAAAATTTGCGAGGGATTGCACATTTGGAATTTACTCTTCATCAAGACCTTTCCAATGATATATAGCATGATGGAAAATTTTGCATATTCAAGAAGTCCCCAAATTGGTGATGATGTGGCATGTTACATGCCATGTCATCACCAAATTGGGATGTCATATCATCACCAATTTAGAGACTTCTTGAATATGCAAAATTTCCCACATGCTATATATCATTGGAAAGGTCTCGAAGAGTAGATTCACTACTACATGTTAGCCTAATACCGGGGCTTATACCGGCGCTATTTAACGGGGTCTAAAAAAGCCTCGTCATCGGTATAAGCGCCGGTATAAGCGCCGGAACAGTAGCGTCAGTATAAGCGTCGGGTGGTAATACCGGCGCCTATACCGGTTAATATACCGACGCTCACCGGGGGTAATACCGACGCATAAACCAGCGTCTATACCGGTGCATATACCGTGTTATATACCGGGGTCAATACCGGGGTGTATACCGACTTTAATACCGAGAAAAATACCAATGTATATACCGACGTCAGTATCGGGGTATATACCGACGCTGTAGCAGAAATTTTTTTTTGGGCAGAATAGTGCTGCCTGGCTGTTGCCTAACTGCCTGCAATGAGCAGGATCAACAACAGCAAACAGACAGCACCATTCTGTCTAAAATAGAGCACAAAAATAACCGTGCTCGTTTGCATATTTTCCTGATCGACAAACAAGAAATTAAATTAAACATTAATACTCAAGAATGTTTTGATCATATTTCATTAGTTTGAAGGTCATCTTACATCATGGTAATGCCTCCCAATTGATGGTCTCTCCCTCTTCTTCAAGCATCTCAAACAAGGCCACAAGGCCATGTTTGTGAGCGTACTTCTCCTCTCGCCTACTTGGTGGGCGATTCATGGCCAACTCCTGCACACACGATTAACAATTATAACTTTTAGAAATCAACATTTAGCCCACATACATACATTTAAATAAATAAAATTGCTACAAACACTTACGAATTCATGGCGCATGGTTTCGTAACCACCACTCCTGAGATGAGAAGCCCCTACTGTTTGGAGTCTTGCCCTTGCCGCCTCTCTTTGTTGTTGAAACCTGTCTGGTGTCTCGGTGAGCTCCTGAGCAATGGCTGCCCACTCCCTGTCATCTAGCCAAACAGGTTTCTCCTTCCCCTCTCTAAATGCGTCCCTCGCCTCTGACTTACGATGCCCCATCAAAATGCGAGCTGTATACTGTATCCACTCATTAGAGACGACATTCATAGGGTCAGATGGCTGGAACTCTTGCTTTATCTTTGTGTTTATATAATTTTTCTTCCCCTTGTCTTGCTGATCCCATTTAGTCATGACAGAGTCATGAAACTGTATAGTGCACAATTGTCGAATGCGTGTCTTCATTGCCTTCCCTGCACTATCCATTATCGGTGTCCCATCCCTAATTAAGTAAATCTTGCTGTTGTCATGGTCATGTGCACCCCAGGGAGTGGAAGGTGACCCTATGGGTGTGCTATCAACAGATGAGAGCGAAGGATGACGCTCACGTGGTGGTGGTGTCACAGCATCTGTGGCACTACCACCACAACAACCTCCCCCTGAAGACCTACTACGTGAGCACCGTCTATGTGAAGAGGTGGTAGATCGAGCTGTAAGAGGAGTGGAAGGCTGTGTGGTATGAGGTGTGGGAGCTGCTGTCGTACCCACGGGTGTGGGAACTGGCATCATCGGGAAGCCAGATGGTGAGGCAGATGTCCCTGCTCCAGAACCCCAATAACTCTGAGCCATGGCTCTCTGCTCTGGAGTCATGGATGAAAGAAAACCATATAACTGCTGGGGACTCATGCCCTGCAGTGTAGGATTAAATGAGAAATCTGGACTGTAGTCGGCGGTGAGTCACCCATGGCCTGTTGGACAAAAAACCATATGACAAACTTGTGCGAAATGAAAATTACACGGTAAACAATGAATGAAAGAACCATAAGACAAACATTAACAATGATAAACAACATTGGTAAAACTATATCAACTTGCTCCTACAGTAGTGATTATGATGGTAAACATTAACAATGGTAAACAATGAAAGGACCTTCAATGTCATCAAACCATTACAAATATGTCATAACTATTTGCATAATCATTAAGATACATCATTTTAAAAATCATTATCTATTCTATCATCCTCATTAAGATCAGTAGCCCCAAAGAGATCTATGTCTATGTACATTTCAGCATCCTCATCATTAAAAGTCCCTTGATGAAGGATGTCTTCATCATCTATGTCTTCTTCCTCAACTTGTTTTCCAGCTTCCTTGGTTTGCACCTCTTCATTTGGATCTTGCTCTAGTTGCTCCTCTTCATTTGCTTGCTCCTCTTCATTGTTGATATCGGCTTGTTCTTGCTGCTCTCCATTACCCTGTGCATCCACATCACCTTGTTGTAGCTCAAATTCTTCAAAAATTTGCTTACTGCGGGGGGCGACTTGAACCACAAACAACCAGCGTGGATCTTTTGGATCCGCTTTAAAGACAACCTGCTCACAATGCTCTGGGCGCACAAAAGTATCTTGCTGATCGGTCCATACCTTTGTGGAGTCCACTTGGATGAGGCCACTCTTGTCTCTACGTACAGTTGCATGTGGCCCATTTATGATTACCTTGAACCACTTCACATCAAAGATAAACAACTCAAAACTTCTGAAGCCAACCTTTAATATATCTTGAATGGTTCCAAGTAATCAAGCATTCCAGTAATTGTGTTATCATCACTTGCACTTGCACGACTTTCTTGAACAAACTGTGCTGTGACACCACAATCAAAGGTTGCTCTTCTTTGGTCTATTCGTTCTACTCGAAAATGACGTCCATGTGACCAAAACGCCCCATATTTGTGATACTACAATTAGCACAAAGTTTGTTGATGGAGAATCAAACACAGAGACATGTAGAGAAAAAAAAGAGAGACATGTAGAACTTAAACACTTACATGCCCATCGCATCCTTTTGTAAGCTCCTCCTCCTCCTCTGTTATAGGTAAACCAACACGTTTGGCTTCTAAAATTGTAGCTTCTAGCCATCTACCTGTGGGAAATTCCGGAAGAGCTTGCATACCTTCTGGATATGGGAGATTTCTTGTAGTGCGATTCCTTCTGAAACTTAAACGATCTTGTACTCGCTGTCGCTTGAGAGCTTCATATGTTTTCGAAAGATTTGGTACTTACATCGCATGCATGGACACGCTATTCTCTCTTCAAGATTGAGAGGCTCCATCTAGCAGCATAACATGTATATGCAGCTCATTAAACACAAGTCATTATGCATTACACAAAGCACTATGTAAACCATAAAACAGGGCTTCTTTTTCCCAGCCCGCGAGGGAGATTTTAAAAAATAACATTTAAAGCGTCAAACGGGCATAGTGAAATATATGTCAGAATTAGGATTTTGACGGCTCTATAGAAAGCTAACGGAAGATAGAACCTACCCCTAAAAGCATTTTGATTCAGTCAAAGTGGAAGTATATTCTGTTTGACTTTGACCAGAAAGTCAACATGACTACTTTGACCGAGATTGTGATATCCGATTAAGGGGTTCTATGGCTCATTTGAAAACTCTCAAGGAGTAGAATAGAGTCGTGTAATCACTCGGACCTAATCCCAAAAACCCTAGGACTGAATTAGGGTTTTGTAAAATCCCAAAAATTCCCAAAATCCGGTCCCAAAGCTCAATCCGGCTACAAATGATTGGTGTTTCTCCCCTTGGTAGTTGTGAATAACTCTTCAAGTGTATCCATGGGGTAAATCTCCAATCAATAAGCTTGTTTGGCTCCCTTGTTGGAAAAATTCCGCCAGAGTCTCCTTTGTAATTGGAACCAAATCTCAAATAAAAATGCAACTTCTCAAATCACAATGCAATACTCTTTGTATCCCACAATGTCATGAAAGATCATATGCACTCTTTGTCCATCAAAGCATTTGCAATATCCACACAATATGACGGAAAAGGGGCCCCATTGCCCAAATGCATCCACAAAGTCGATGGTGAGGATTGTTGAGGACGCGCGTTGAAGCTTGCCGATCTCCCGGCCAAGCTCTTCTCAACCCTTCACCGAGTTTTCCTCCAAGGTGAAGGTTGAGGCCATGTCTTCACACCGGTGTACCTAATCCCCCTTTGTACCGCTTTACCAAGCAATCACGGCACAAAGAGTTCAAGCCATTCTCCCCTTGGCCTCTCCAACCAATGCCAAGGTACCCTCACACATTGCTAGATTCTATAGAAACTTGAAGTGGTAGCAATGGTGAGTGTAGGTACAAAATGATGTGGATAATATCAAATGATAGAACAAGTTTGTTGGCTTACAAGTATTGAGCATGACTCATGCCCTTTTACAATTTAGAACTCATCAATAAAGCATGGACTCATGCCCCAATCCATCATCCAAAAGCTCCAACACAAACCAACAATTCACAATGCCCTCACCATGGCATTTGCATAAGCATTTGTTAACCACAATCAAGGCATTTGCAATTGCATTCCAACAATCCCTTTCACATAAGCCTTATGCACACGCTCTATGCAATTACGCTCTATGCATAAGCCTTATGCACACGCTCTATGCATAAGCCATATGCACACGCTCTATGCATAAGCCATATGCATAAGTCTTATGCATAAGCCATATGCATAAGTCTTATGCGTACGCTCTATGCATAAGCCATATGCAGCATAAGCTCTATGCATAAGCCATATGCATAAGTCTTATGCATACGCTCTATGCAAGACTTATGCATAAGCTCTATGCATAAGCTCTATGCTATATGCCTTATGCACTATGCTAACCCTTAATCCCATCACCCAATGGTGTAATAAACATGATCTTGTTTTACATGAATAATAGATCTTACCTTGATAACATATATAAACTCTATGAATAAAGAGAATACCTTATGCATAGAAAAACAGAGCATAAGACTTATATGTTATATGTATAAGAGAGTAAAAACATTCAAAAAGCTTTCAACAAGAAGGCTACGCAAGCTCTATGTACAATCTGGGGGGGGTCACTATATGTAAAATATCCCTATCGCGTGCGTTCAAGGCCTATATTTTAAATCCCTTATTTGTGAATTTTTTAATCTATATAATATCCCCTTTTATTTATGAATCTGTAAATTTTTTTGAAAAAATTTAAAATCATACCCTTATGTAAATATATTTCTGTAAGTTTCATAAATTAAAATTATGCTTCTGTTGAACGCACGTGATATTCACATTTTTTTGTGAGTGACCCCCCCGAGTGTACAATGTCCATGCAAGCTCTATGTACAATGTCCATGCAAGCTTTCAAGAAACCTATGCATAGAGATTTTATAAGCTTGTAAGAAACCTATGCATAGAGATTTTATAAGCTTGCAAACTCTATGCATAAAGCCTATGCATAGAGCTTATGCATAGAGATTTCACAAGCTCACAAGCTCTATGAATAGAGCTTATGCATAACGCTTGCAAGAAGGCTATGCATAGAGATTGCAAGCTTATTATAGGTTTTATGCATAGATATTAAATTAATCCTATGTGTAAGCTTACAAGAACCCAAAACTAACCCTAAACCATAAAACAGGGATGCAATAATTCATAGAAAATAGCATAAACAAGAAAAATCGAAAGAGGATCTACCTCTTTTTTGCAAAGCTGAACGAGAGGATTGGTGAAAGATTGGTGAGGTGAAAGAGCTGCAAAACAAAATATTAAACAAACTAATTAGTAAATTAAACACAAGAAAAAGAACTAATACAAAACCCTAAAATCTCTATGCATGCATTAGGAGATCTATGCATACATAGAGAGCTCTCAACATGCATAGAGAGCCAGAAAAACACAAAACCCTAAACGTCCTAATTCTTAAATTAAAAAGTAAAAGCAATTGCAAGAACATATTAGGAGAAGGAGAAGAGGAGAAAAGAAGAAAGAAGGAGAAAAGAGGAGAGAGGAAAAAAGAGGAGAGGGAGAGAAAGAGAAGAGGGAGAGAAAGAGACCTTCTTGACCTGTAACGCGCCTTCTCTGCGAAAAAACCAGAAAATAGGCTCTCGGCTGTGAAAAACTTACGACGAGCACCCGTATATGCTACGGAATATGCGTCGGAATACACGTCGGTATATGCTACGAAATGTGCGTCGGTATATACGTCGGAATGTGCGTCGGTGTAGGCGTCGGTATACACGACGGGACACAAAAATTTGAAAAAACCCCGTCCTACTTGTCTCCTCCAACATTATGACAAACATACCGACGTTCGACATTTGCGTCGGTATGCCCTCAAGCTCTTGTAGTGATTCCAAATGTCCAAACTCCACTCACTTCTGAGTTGATTTGCAAAAATTTAACCCCGTGTCATTTTTCTAGAGAGAGGAGGTGTGAAAATCCTTAGGGGAAAAAAAAGAAATTCCATATTTTGCCTAATGGTACTCGTATAACAAAGAATATCCATAAATAGCTCAAACTTTAAATCTAAAGACCTTATACAAAAAATGGGAAACTTTAACTCGTTATTAGTCATTTATGTGGATGATTTGATTGTCACTGGTGATAGTAATGCTGACATACACGATGTCAGGAGGATTTTGAAGAAGAAATTTGAGATAAAGGATTTGGGTGAGCTGCAGTATTTCTTGGGCATAGAGGTGGTGAGATCACCTCATCACATTTTGTTACTATGGAAAGGCAGTATGGCTTGGACATGTTTTCCAAGTATGGTATGATATGATATAACTCTATTTTTGTGACATTGGAGCAGAACACAAAGATTTCCGTAGATGCATGTGAACTTTTGGAGGACCCCTCTACGTACAGGTGCATAGTAGGAAACTCTACATGACCATTACTAGGCCAGACTTGACCTATGTTGTTGGACTTGCGAGTCGGTTTATGCAGGGCCCTAGAAAGCCACACTTGGAGTGGCTAGATGTATTCTCAGGTATATAAAGTCCACAACTTATTATGGACTTTTCTATGAGGCTGGTATAGAGATACAACTACATGGGTATACAAATGCTGATTGGCCTAGTAGTGTTGTAAAAAAGAGGTCTACCAATGGTTTTATGTTCTCATTGGGAGTGCTGCGGTGAGTTGGAGTAGTAAGAATTAGCCCAACAATTGCCTTGTCAAAGTATAGAGGCAAAGTAGAGGGGTGTTGCTATGGAGGTAGCTTGGATTTAGAAGCTACTTGGTGATATGGTGAGCCTGTGGATAGGGAAATTATCATTTATTATGGCAACATGAGTAGCATACAATTAGCTAGTAACCTAGAATACCATGCAAGAACAAAGCACATTGAGGTGCATTTGGTTTCACTGCAATTTCCTCCAATTGATACTTTGGATGCTTGCCATCCCTACATGTGGATGTGTGGAAGGACCGAAGGAGGTGCAATAGAGGGTCCTGACAATGTCCTCCTTATCTCACGATGACAAAACCTGCTCTTGTTAGAGATGCAACCTCATCCACATTAAGGTTTCTGACAAGGGTTATACGCCATACAATTGGCATTGGGGCTTGAACATAGGTAACTTTGCAGTCAAGTCTCCAAATGTGTGCCACATCATTGTTTGTAGAACCACATCATTTGTGCTGTGCTTCATCCTTAATGGGTTTGTGATGACTACAAGCATGGTGTTGGCACTCTTTTTCCACAGTTTGAGATGATGTAGCCACATTTGCCTTCACTTACCGTAGACACTTGACTCGACTATTCATTGGAGTTCTATATAACTATTCATTGGAGTTATATATAATGTCTCCGACTTGCTTCTATATCCAAACACAATTCAAAATTATTCAAGGAGGATTGCTATGCATCTTTGACAACAAACCTGATGATGAATGGTCAAAGATCTAGATGCACAATCATCAAGCATGTTTTATCATGACCCCTATTGGCAACACTCGCATTTTTCCTCCCAACATTAGATTTTCCAACTCATGGAACAACACCAAACTATGCAAGGGTACATAATCGAAGATGATCCCACAGTCATCGCGTGACTTTCTTACACATTATTTTAATTTTCTCAAATAACACCTCCTACTTGAAAAGATATTTATCATACTTCTAACACATATTCTTAGAGAATTATCAAATAACAACTTTTACATTTTATATTATAGCACAAACCATCCACTAGAGGTGTCATTTTCTTATTACAATAACTTTTAATTCACCATTCAAATCCCTAGTCAATAGATTTCAGCGAAGTATAGATACCATCCCATCGAAGAATCTCAATGGGTACTTGATCATGCCCTCGCTACCTATTCATCCTTGATTGCATCTTATTTTTATACTAGCCCATGATGATTTTTGATTTTGTGACAATTGACGACAGTTTCTTGTCATGGAAATTTATATTCCCACATTCATTACCTCTTCATTATTTATGAATTCTCCTAGTTTGCATCAACTTGATGCAAAACATTGAGTCGTGTGAAAAAGTTGATGTTTTGTATCTACTCGATGCACAACATCGAGTTGTGTGGAAAAATTGATGTTTTGCATCAACTCGATGCAAAATATATACCTTTAGCCTAAAAGTTGATGTTTTGCATCGAGTTGATGCAAAACATCAACTTTTCCACACAACCCGATGTTTTGCATCGAGTTTATGCAAAACATTAAGTTTTATGAAAAAGTTAATGTTTTACATTGATTTTATGCAAAACATCAACTTTTTCATAAAACTTGATGTTTTGCATAGAATTAAAGAAAAAATATACCTAGGGTAAGGTGATATAGGCAGAACATAGATTTACGGCTAAGGAAGTGAAAAACACATATGGTTGCAACCTTTGACTACTACAAATTTGAGAGGTCATTAAACAAAATGCTTGTCTATGTAACCATGTAACCTTTGTATCATAAATAATATCGCTACATAGTAGATGCCAAAAAATCATGATAATAGAAGAGCTAAACGAGATAATCCATGATGACCTGTAATCCATTGGTTTTAATCCAAATGTGCAAGGCTCCATTGATTTGGAATACCACAAGTCGATTGATTTGCCAATCCTGATTTTTGTTCTACAATTCAATTTTAAAGGTGAAGAACTATAAGAAAATACACGTGGTGCGACCATCTATGTCGAGGAGGGGGGTGCATGTGAGCCTGGACTCTGCCATGCTATGTACAGTGACCTTGAATCTACTATCATCGTCGTGAAAGCTTTAAGCTCTTCTCTACCACCATTCCAGAAGCCCTAAGCTCCTCTCTTTTCTCTTTGTACACAAAGATAATCTTGTTGGAATTAGGGTTGCAGGAAAGCACACAAAGCTTGGAGAAGAAGAAGCAAGAATGCACACAACACATAATGTATTAGATTGTGTCAATGTACAAAAGATAAGTTAGCCCTAGAATGATGGGCGTATATACAAGCCGAGGGAAAAAACCTCCTAAAGAGGAAAAAAGCGCCCTAGCGGTCCTAAGTGTGTTCACACACTTTACTGCCTATATATATGATAACAAATCTTCCCTGGGAGTGATGGTGTGAACGAGAGCTGGCACTTATGTATAGGGAAGTGCCATGCCTGAAGTAGATCAGTCCACAAAGGGGAGCAAGGCCAAATCTTTGAAGAAAGCTTCGAACTTTTCACAAGGAAGCGCCTTTGTGAAAAGATTGGCCAGGTTGTCCTGTGTTGGCACATAGGCCAAGCTGATCTCTCTACTGCTGAGAGTCTCTCCCTGACATAGTGATAATGTACCTCAATGTGCTTTGTGCAAGCATGAAAAACTAGGTTTCTCGCAACTGCCAATGCACTCTGACTGTCAGTGTAGATAGAGGTGGCAGACTCCTGTCCAACACCCAAGTCAGCCATAAGCCGTCTGAGCCACACACACACTCAACCGTAGCTGTGAAAGCTGCCCTGTACTCAGCTTCACAACTAGAAGTGGCCACAATAGGTTTCTTCTTGCTCAACCAAGATATGCATGAGCTACTGAGCATGAAACAAAAACCACTTGTGGACACTCTTGTGTCATAGGAACCAGCCCAATCTGAGTCCGAAAAAGCATGTGAATCTGGCAGCAACGATCCCCCCTTGGGATAAAAAAACCCAAAATGTATGGTGCCACTCAAGTAGCGAAAGATGACTTTCACTGCCTTCCAATGCTGAGACCCTGGGCTATGCATAAACCTGCTCACCTGTGAGACTGCAAACTAAATGTTCGGCCTCGTAATGCATACATAAATGAGGCAACCAACAGCTGTCTGATAGAGTGTGACATCAAAGTGATCTCCAGCATCATGAAGACTCAACTTCAAACCTGTCTCCATTGGAGTAGCAATAGGCTTGCAGTCTTCAAGGCCAAATCTCCGTAACAATGTCTCAATATACTTTGTCTGACACAAAGCAATACTTCCATCACACTGCTTAAATTGTATCCCCAAATAATGATGCAAATGTCCCAAATCTCACATCTCAAAAGAGGCATTCAAATGAGCCTTAAAATCAGAAATATGACTCTCATTTGGTCCTATGAGCAGCATGTCATCGACATAGAGAAGAGCAATGATTAGATGTACATCATCCACACGTTTAACATACAAAGTGCTTTCTGTTGGACTATTCTAAAAACCATGTGCGGTCAAATATGCATGTATCTTTTCATACCAAGCTCGTGGAGCTTGCATTAAACCATATAAAACCTTTTTCAAGCTGCACACTTTGTTTTCCTACCCTCTTTGAACAAAACCACGAGGTTGCATTACGTACACCTCCTCATGCAAATCTCCATTTAAGAATGCAGTCTTTATGTCCAACTAATGTACGTTCCAACCATTATGAGCTGCCCCAATGCACAAATGCTACGAATGGTAGTCATACGACAAGTGGGAGCAAAGGTCTCATCAAAATCAATGCCCTTTTCTTGAGAATAACCCTTTGCAACAAGTCTAGCTTTATAGCGATCAACACTGCCATCTGGCTTTCGTTTCAACTTAAAAATCCACTTACATCCAATGGCCTTTTTACCAATAGGCAAATCACACAAAGACCATGTACCATTCTTCATTATAGCATCATATTCACTTTGCATTGCAGCCAACCAATTTTTCATTTTTGTGCCTCATCAAATGAAAGAGGTTCCTCTTCATAGACACAGCCAAAGAATAACAATCTGATGCATAAGAGGCATGCTGAAAACTTGAACAAGTATGACTAGAAATAGGTGCATCAATTTTACTATCACGCAAGGTTTGCGCCAGCCATTTAGGCATACCTCTAGCCTGCTCATTTTCAGCCCTATCCTCATGAATTACATCCTGTAAATCTGCATCAGAAATAGGCTAATCTATGATGTCATTTGAAATCTGCATAGGCTGAACATTTGCCTCATTATGACTTACATTTGAATTCCCACCTGTAAAAGAGGCAACAATGTATCAAATACATCCCGTGAGCTCACACCTGTCTCTTTGGTACATGATAACAAAGGCTGCACAACATCTTCCACAAAAACAACATCTCGACTAATCAAGATACGCTTTGACTGTGCAGATGATACAATATGTAACCCTTGCTCTCAGCCCCTTGCTCTCAGCACTGTAACCAACAAAATTGTATTTGATAGCCTTATCATCCAATTTTCTGCGTTGTTGCATAGGTACTAAAGCATAGGCCAAGCAACCAAAGACACGCAAGTGACCAATAGAAGGCTTCCTGCCATGCCAAGCTTTGTATGGAGTAATAGACTGCAAGGCCTTAGTGGGACACCTGTTGAGTACATATGCAGCACACATGACAGCCTCAAGCCAAAATGCATGTGGCAAAGCTTGGCTCTTGACCATACATCGTGCCATCTCCATAAGTGACCTGTTTTTTCTCTCAGCAGCAACACCATTTTGCTGAGGGGTATACGGCACTATACATTGGTGTTTTATCCCACAACTAGCCAGAAATGCATTAAACTCTTTATACATGTACTCCTTCCCCTCGATCAGTGGATATACCCATGCATGCCTTGAGTAATCATCAATGAAAGTCACGAAGTACAAGTGTTTACCAAATGACAGAGTTTGCATAGGCCCACATACATCACTATGTACAAGTTGCAATTTGCGATTGGCCTGCATAGAACCATCCTTTGGAAACGCAGAACACTGCATTTTGCCCAAAATACAGTCTTCACAAACATGTTTGAATGGTGCCTCAAGAGGGGGCCATGAAGCAACCATATCAAATTTTTGCAAACGCAGCAAACTAGCAAAGTTCAGATGACCAAAACGAGCATGCCATAGTTTTGCATCCGAAACTGCCTTTTCATGAGAAATTGCATTTGCTAAATCTTCCTCACACTTGTCATAAGAATTGAGCCTATACAGCCCATGAAACAAGGTGCCACATACAATAATCGTATCACCAAAAGTCAAATCATGAACAGTACATCTGTCATCCACAAATTTGACTACAAGTCCAAGTCTAGCAAGCGCAAAGACAGACAATAGATTCTTCTTTATGCTAGCACATATACAAAGCATTTGAAAGTGTGAAAGCACTGCCATTTGCAACAGTAAAAGCATAATTTTACCAATGCCCTTCACTGAGTAAGAAGCATTATTGGCACATGTGATAGTATTCCCATTAGGGACAGCCTCAAGACAAGTGAACATTTCACGATGCGAGGTAATGTGCTTTGTAGCACCACTATCAAAATACCATACATGAGAGTCAACAGAAACTGCCTAACATGCATCATGTACACATGGATCATACTGGCAATACATGCTAAATGCCCGTTCTGTATCCTGCACAACATTTACAGAATCTACATTTGTAGAAGCATCCGCTATTGTGGCTGCATTTGACTCTTTCTTCTTTGCCTCTTTAGCCTTTAGCTTAGGGCAATTCTTAATGACATGATCAGTTGCCTTACAATAGTTGCACCTCATTTTTTTCTTGTCTTTATTTAGAGCCTTTTTAGATTTAGTGTTGCTACCTGTGGAAGGAGAAGAAGTTGTAGACCTACTAATAGGAGAAGAAACAGTGGAAGGGGCTGCCTTACCATTTCTTCTCTGCTGGGCAGAGAAGAAGGGGCTGCCTTACCACTTTTTCTCTACTGGGCAGCAATAAATGCCTGATCAACTGCGCACTGCCTAGCCCTATTTTGCCTAGACTGCGCTTCTTGCAAGAGCTTGTTGACTAAAGTATCATACTTGACAACATCAGGTCTGTCCTCAGACAAGTCTCCACGTGGAAGAAAAAGTCTGATATGACTTAGGTAAAGCATCAAGAGCAGTAAGCACACGAGAATGATCAAGAATAATCTCACCTGCAGAAATCAACTGTTCCTTGAGATCTTTAATCTCAGCAAGAAAAACATTCATGTCATCATCTTCTTGCATAATCTTCGATTCTAGCTCTTTACGTAGGTAAGAGATTTTTGCCTCGTTACGACCTGCATACAAACCAACTAGAATATCCCAAGCCTGTTTTGTTGTTTTAGCTGAACGAATATGTGGCGTGATATTACGTTTGACAGAAAATGCAATCAAGGCATGAACCTGCACATCTTTACCATCCCAACGAGCTTGTTCAGCAATGGGTAAAGCAGAAGCAACAGTAGAGCTGCTAGAACCTGCAACATCCTCAACAGTTTCTACATCCACAGAACCTGGATGTACATCCATACCCTGCACAATGTTCCACACTCCTTTTTCAACCAAAACATGCTGCATCATGTATGCCCAAAGTGGGTAGTTGCTATCTCCATCCAATTTGTCATCAGTAGACAACATGCGAAATACATCATTTACTGTTATCAGCCATGGTCCCACTGACTGAAACTGATGCAAAAGCTACCTGTAGTAATGAAGCAAAGATTGAACAGAAAACAACTCATGCTATGTAGCACGGTCCAAAATAGAATATGTATGCTTGTTTTGCGGAAAATTGCACTGTCGAAATTTGTGCACAAAATGACGAAAACGCTTGTGCAGAACTTGAAATGCAAAAACGGAGCCCGAAATGACCTCAGATGTAATTTCTGAGAACACAAGGCCCTATGGGATTGTCTGAAGAGTATAGAGACCTACTAGCGCTCATAAAAGCTCACCTCAATCGGAGAACGTAAGTCGGAGGGTGCTGGCGGTGTAGCCCTAGGAGCCGATGCCTGCTCTGATACCAATTGTTGGAATTAGAGTTGCAGGAAAGCATACAAAACTTGGAGAAGAAGAAGCAAGAATGCACACAATACACAATGTATTAAATTGTGTCAATGTACAAAAGATAAGTTAGCCCTAGAATGATGGGCGTATATACAAGCCAAGGGAAAAAACCTCCTAAAGAGGGAAAAAGTGCCTCGGCGGTCCTAAGTGTGTTCACACACCACTGCCTATATATATGGCAACAAATCTCGCGAGCGAAGATTGTATCTCTCAACATCTTTTGCATGTCCTCTAAATAATTATAATGAGAGTTCATTCTACACTACCCTTAGACATACCATCTTTCAACATCCTTCACATGCACTATAAATAATTATAACTAGAGCTCATTCCTACACTACTCTTAGATATACCATCACCTATGTTCATGATAATGGCTATCTCTCTGGATCAAACATCAACATATGCATACTATAAATTTTTGCCACCACCACATATAAACATGATATAGGCTACAATTTCTTCCCACCACCCTTATCCATACTGCATAACAAAAATTCCCTTCATGAAAACAAATGCCTATGTGGGTCCAAATCTACACCCATAGGCTATATAATGTCTGCCTCCAAGATTGTCTTGCTGAAAAAATATCTCTTTTAACATGCTTAGGTTTACTCAGAGCCTCCATAGTTACCATCTTTCTACATATATATATGAATACAAGTCTACCTTTGCACACTTATAAGTTGACCTCTTTAAACTCTTAGCATTGTACCATTGTATATCATACCCACTATCTGCTTATAAATAATGGAGCAAATAATTATATCATGCAAACTATCAAGGTAAGTATATACTAAAGGCTTTACTATTTGGGTCTAGAAATAGACTCAAGGATGTTTGTAGATTTTTCCATAAATTATGGAGCTTATATTATTATGTATTCTAATATTTTTTGAGTGCTTATCAAATAATGTGCATATTTATGTATAGTGGTAGAATTTGTCCCAAAAAGCCCATTAAAAAAAGTGTCTTATATTCATGAAAGTTATAAAATAAATTTTATTTGAAAAAGATTGATATTTCTTTAAGTAATGCAGACTCCTATGTAATTTTGTAAGTCAAGTTTATTTTTATGTCACAAACAATAACAGTTTATAAATCTACAAAGGTCATACGTGTTTTCAATCTTGAAAAAAATAGCAAAATTCATGTATTTTTAAAATTTATACATGGAATTCTAGATGTGTTTTCAAAAAACTATGCCTTTTTTGAGATTTCACACATTTTCGGAGGGAATCTTTTTAGGTAACCCTCTAACTACCCATTTTGCTCACAATAGTGTTTACACATGGACTAGTTCTCTCTAACTAAAAGTGGAAAAAATCCATCCATCAATTTCAAGGCAAGTGAAACTTTGAATCACATTTCTTCAATCATAGGTGTTATAATTTGCAGATGTCTTGGCCTCTACCTATTCTCCTTTCAAAAAGCTACACATCAATCGGTTTGAAAACAAACATTTCCAAGAGATGTTTGAGGCATTAGTTCAAAAATTTGGAAGTCTCATGTGTTAAGTAATGTCTTAAAAGTCTCGGCCATTAGTCTCAATGCAAGGCAAGTCGATGCAAGCCAAACCAAACACAACCAAATTAACCCAATCTTAGTGGGTGATGATGGGGGTTCTCCTTAGTGGGTGATGATGGGGGTTCTCCTTTCAAAAATTTATAAATCTTGATGGGTATGTTTTTCGAGCGTGCTACCCCTCGGGGGGTGTAGTACTAGTAAACCCTAAGTATCACGTGCATTCAAGGAGGTATTAAGAAAACCCCCTCTTTACTTATGAACTAACGGATTTTTTTCTAAATTTGAATTAAAAACCCCTCACGACGCTGAACTCACGTGATACACTAATATTTTTTGAGGTGAATCCCCCGAGGTGCTACCATGACTCATTCTTCCAAAACAACTAATTGGAGTGCAATCGCTGGTGTGTACCTCAAACGTGTGTGAGATCCTAGAAAGATAAGACGAGGAGCCATCTTAGCCTTAGTCGATCAATTACCTTTTTAAAAATCTGTACATGAACTGGTTCTCTCTAACTAACAGTGGAAAAAATCCATTCATCAATTTCAAGGGAAGTGAAACTTTGAATCACATTTCTTCAATCGTAGGAGATATGTTGGCCTTTACCTATTCTCCTTTCAAAAAGCTTCACATTGAAAACAAACATTTCCAAAGATGTGTGAGGGAGTAGTTCAAAGTTTCACGTGCTAAATAATGTCTAAAAAGTCTCGGCCATCATTCTCAAGGCGGCAAGGCAAGTCAATGCAAGCCAAGCCCAAACACATCGAGTTTAACCCAATCTTAGTGTGGGAAAAATAACGAGATGTCTTGGTGATGATGGGGTCCTGCTTTCAAAAGTCTACAAATCTTGATGGGTAATGCACCTAAAATTGTCAAAATCTCCTTTCAAAATTCTGGAAACCTTGATGGGTATTGCACTAGAATTTGTCCAAATCTCAATCAGCAACTAGAACTTTTGAAAGTATGGAAAAAAATGAAAGTCTTTGCCATTAATTTCAAGGCAAGCCGAAATTTCAGTGGAAAAGACACAAAACGGACAATTCTTTTTACTTACATTATTTTGCGTGACTCGCTCTTCCGAAATATCTATTTGAAGCCGCGAGTGGTGACCATTGTGGCACTGCCCATTTACATCCTCTCGTATCTATATCACACTGGCGCATTTCACAGCAGGCATGGCCATACTGCTGCATCCGCGAGCTGATGCAGCTCCACTAAGTCGTGTGAAGCAGCTAGCCATTGTGATGCTGACTTCTATGCTTCTGTGGCTCGCTCTTCCGAAATATCTATTTGAAGCCGACCATTGTGGCACTGCCCATTTACATCCACTCGTATCTATATCACACTGGCGCATTTCACAGGCATGGCCATACTGCTGCATCCGCGAGCTGATGCAGCTCCACTAAGTCGTGTAGCCATGGTGGTGCTGACTTCTATGCTTCTGTGGCTAATCATCGCAGCCAGTTGTGCCTCGGCCTCTTCGTCATCTCCAAAGAAGAGCTATCCTCCCAGCCTCAAGTACTACGTGCAGGCGCAAGAGCCAGGCGGTCGATGTCCTACGGCCGGTGAACTCTGCGGTGACGGGCAGCTTCGGGCAGGTGGCGACCTTCGCCTACTACGTCACACAGGAGGCGGACGTGAACTCGACGCAGGTGGGTACCATCCGGGGCCTGGAGGTCTACGATAGCAGGGATCCTGCCTACTCGACCATCCTGGTGCTCAACACCCTCACCTACATCGACGGCGTCTACAACGGGACCGTGAGCCTCCACGGGCAGGGCAACATCGTGGACACCAACTACGACATCAGAGTGGTGGGCGGCACGGGGAGCTTCAGGGGTGTCCGCGGATACGCTGCCATCACCAACCTGCGAACAGCCGGCTCCGATCATGTGCTCCACTTCCTGCCAATGCCAGATTGTCCATGATGGACACCTCCGAATTGATGTTATTATACCACTTCTATCAACTGTTTTTTTTTTGTTTTTTGTAGCGCAAGTAGAAAGTTGGCTTCCTTTCAGTCCATCCCTCAAGGAGATTCTCATCTTCTCATCCAATAACAAGGCTCATACTCGACCCCCATCGTCCTCATTCTCTCATACCATAATGAACTTTGCTTCTTTCAATTGCATGTATCACATTTCCACTCCCTTTCTTCTTGTATTGCATATCTCTCTCTAACACACACATGTGATTTAGAGAGAGGATAGGGAGTGAGAGAGATAGAGAGAGGAGGTAGATAGTGAGAGACATAAAGATATGTAGAGAGAGATGTAAAGTAAGAATATAGGAGACATGTTTAGAGAGAGATAGAGGTATGTATGCATGTGTATGTATATATGTCTGTATGCAAGCAGGGATGTGTATGTGTAGAGAGAGAGAGAGCGCTTAGGGATCCTATGCTAGATGGCCTACCGCGTTGCATGCGCTAAAGACAAAGAGTATGGTTTGCATGCTCTGAAGAGAGAAATTCAGAGAGTGCCATGCCGAGGAGGGCTAATGTGGCGGGAGCAGGTAAGGTGGACTCTGAGATTTCCTATCTAGCTTTCTCTCTCTTACAATGCAATAGCGACCCTTCTCTTTCCCCCTTCTCCCTCTCCTCTAATGCAATTGGTTACCCTTCTCTCTACCTCGCGATGGAGTTGTAGAAGTTTGGGCATTATTGTTTGCAAGGGATTTTGTAGGATGTCTCCTCCATGCTACCATGTTGGCAAAAAATGGTGTCTCGTTAATATGTAATATATATATATATAAAATCTTTTTTCCAAAAAGAAGAAGAAGAATAAGTGAGCATTAAGTTAGCGTAGGAGCTTCATGCAAATTCCAATTTCGGAAGCTTTGCCCAAGTTAACTCCAAGTTACGTAAATCCTGCTCCCCCATGCTTTTTTCTTGGGCAACTATACCATGGGAAAAGGCTATTAGTAGATAAGTAGGAAATGCTACCTTAAGTTTATGGGAAAACTTTATAGAGCCATCAAAAATGAAAGCAGAATGGAAGGTCCATAATCTATGATTATGATATATAAAATGCATAAATGAAGTCTACCTCAAGAAGCCACATGCAGCGCGCCCAGCCAACATATTCCTTTAGAAAGCTTTATTCTCCATGATAGGTACATCATACTGTGGGAGAGTGTGTGGCCCACGAGCATCCAAGTCTATGAAAGGAATAGCTTTATCATTACTCATTGAACATTTCGATTTTCAAAGGTAGATATGTATATGACAACGTAGTATAAAGGTCCAAGGTCTTAGTGGAGTAGAAAGAGAGTAATAATTGACAAGATAAACCTGGAGAGCCTTTCTGATCTAGGCCCGATGTGCCATGTGAGCATGCTACCATGAATCATTCTTCCAAAACAACTAATTTGAGTGCAATCGATGGTGTGTACCTAAAACGTGTGTGAGATCTTAGAAGAGATAAGATGAGGAGCCATGGTAGCCTTAGTCAATCAATTATCTTTTTAAAAATCTACACATGAACTAGTTCTCTCTAACTAAAGTGGAAATACTCCACCCATCAATTTCAAGGCAACTAAAACTTTGAATCACATTTCTTCAATCGTAGCCGTCAAAACAGGGAGATGTGTTGGCCTTTGCCTATTCTGCTTTCAAAAAGGTACACATCAATTGGTTTGAAAACAAACATTTCCAAGAGATGTTTGAGGCATTAGTTCAAAATTTTGGAAGTCTCGCGTTGTTAAGTAATGTCTTGAAAGTCTCGGTCCCCATCAGTTTCAAGCAAGGAAAGTCAATGCAAGCCAAGCTAAACACAACCACATTAACCCAATCTTAGTGGGTGATGATGGGGGTTCTCCTTTCAAAAATCTACAAATCTTGATGGGTATGTTTTGCAAGCATGCTACCGTGACTCATTCTTCCAAAAACAACTAATTGGAGTGCAAACGATGGTGTGTACAGTCTCAAATGCGTGTGAGATCCTAGAAAGAGCCACCTTAGCCTTGGTCGATCAATTACCTTTTTAAAAATCTACACATGGACTGGTTCTCTCTAACTAAAAGTGGAAAAAATGCATCCATCAATTTCAAGGCAAGTGAAACTTTGAATCACATTTCTTCAATCGTAGGCGTCAAAACAAGGAGATGTTTTGGCCTTTACCTATTCTCCTTTCAAAAAGCTCCACATCAATCGTTTTGAAAACAAACATTTCCAAAGATGTCTGTGGCATTAGTTGAAAGTCTCATGTGCTAAACATTGTCTTAAAAGTCTCAGCCATCCGTCTCAAGGTAAGGCAAGTCAATGCGCCCAAACACATCCCAATCTTAGTGGGCAAAATAACCAGATGTCTTGGTGATGATGGGGCTTCTCCTTTCAAAAATCTACAAAGCTTGATGGGTATTGCACCTAAAGTTGTCAAAGTCTCCTTTCAAAAAAGTCTCGAAACCTTGATGCGTATTGTTGCACCTAGAATTTGTCAAAATCTCGAAGTATGGAAAAATTACAAGATATGAGGATGCAAAGACAAAAAGACAAGCAGAAAGAGCTCTCTTTCGGAGGCAACATGGCTCTCGGAAGGCGTACCCTAAGCATCTAGCAACACTTCCGAATGATATCCATGTTGATTGGTTGCATGAGGAAATGGAGAGAGCACAGAGCGACGAGGGGCTGCATATCACGGCGGAAGAATGGGAGTATGCACGAGGATGCATGTCAAAGGTACATAGAACTAATGTTTTGCATTAGTTGTAAGTGATTTGCTTTTAATATTTATTCACATTGCTTACACAAATATTGCTTCTATTTTGGTCCAGTGCACTATGTTCAATGCTATATGGTGTGAAGGCAAGCATTTTCGAACACAAAGAATTGATGAAAAGAGAAATACACAAGATTGCGGTGTCATTAGTAGCTTTGAGGGAGCTAATGGAAAAATGGATGATTATTGTTGCATAATCCAAGACATATTTAGGCTTGACTTTCGTCGCTTCTTTGTGTATGTTTTGGATGTCAAATGGCAAATGAACGTGGTGGAAAAAGGGCCTGATGCAACGATAAAACGCCATGCAAGTGGATATATAACTATTGACTCTACAAAGTTCTGGCAAACAAAGAAAGATAGGCTCGTATTGCCACAACAATGTGAGCAGGTATGCATTTTTTTTACTAATGTGTTTCATGTACATATATATCTAAGCTCGCGTACCCCTTGACTTTTGATATGCTAATTAATTACTGTACTGTGTGTATTTGAGTAGGTTATCTATCTACCAATGGTGCATGACATCAAATGGTGGTACGTCATCCCTATTGCACCACGTTCCAAAGTGATGTATAATACATTCACTGATATGGAGCATATGGAGGATGTAACAAGCCGCAATGAAGATGACGTCGAACATGCCATTGAAGATGTTGTGATTGATGGTGATCAAGAAATAAGAGATGATCATGATAATGAGGATGAGCATGCCATTTCTCATGATCATGAGAATGACCCTACCATTGAGGATGATGGTGATGTTGATGAGGATGATCAGGACATCGATACCATTATCAATGGAGTACAGAATATCGATAGTGGAATAAATTTAATCGTAGCCTTACCAATTGATCAAATGGATATTGATGTTGATCGTTTGGCAAGGATGGATCTTATTGAAGATGAGATCGAACCCTAACCAATCCGTCACTGTATGTTCTAAATTGATGACATTTCTATCATCTCATATGCATGATTTATTTTTGAATATATTTCATTGTTGTAAATGCATGTAGTGGGATTGTGTAATGATGTATACTGTAATGTACTATGAGCTGGTTTAAGGAAAATAGTTTTTAATTTTGTAAAGGAATTCAGTTTTTTTTTCAGTTTTTCTCTGCCATGCGTGTATTAATCCGTGTATAGCAGCGTGTATTTATCCGTGTATAATAGCGAGTATTACCCCGTTAATATTATCGTGTATAGATGCGTGTATTACTGCGTGTATATAAATGCGTGTATACACGCGTTGATAAATGCAAATATACACGCGAATTTAAATGCTAAAATACACGCGCCCGATTCTATTCAAATACAAGCGCGACCATACACGCGTTCGTAATTTATCGCGTGTATGAAACGCGTGTATGGCAGCATTGTCTTGTAGTGCCTCAGACATCTTTGGAAAGGTTTGTTTTCAAAACGATTGATGTGGAGCTTTTTGAAAGGAGAATAGGTAAAGGCCAAGACATCTCCTTGTTTTGATGCCTATGATTGAAGAAATGTGACTCCAAGTTTCACTTGCCTGGAAATTGATGGATGTATTTTTTCCACTTTCAGTTAGAGAGAACTAGTCCATGTGTAGATTTTTAAAAAGGTAATTGATCGACCAAGGCTAAGATGGCTCTTTCTAGGATCTCACACGGATTTGAGACTATACACACCATCGTTTGCACTCCGATTAGTTGTTTTGGAAGAATGAGTTACGGTAGCATGCTCACAAAACATATACCCATCAAGATTTGTAGATTTTTTAAAGAACCCCCATCATCACCCACTAAGATTGGGTTAATGTGGTTGTGTTTATCTTGGCTTGCATTGACTTTCCTTGCCTTGAAAAACTGATGGGGGCCGAGACTTTCAACGCGAGACTTTCAAAATTTTGAACTAATGCCTCAAACATCTCTTGGAAATGTTTGTTTTCAAACCAATTGATGTGTACCTTTTTGAAAGGAGAATAGGCATAATAACCAATTGATGTGTACCTTTTTGAAGTTGATAGAAGTGGTATAATAACATCAATTCGGAGGTGTCCATCATGGACAATCTGGCATTGGCAGGAAGTGGAGCACATGTTCGAAGGTGTGATCAGAGCCGGCTGTTCGCAGGTTGGTGATGGCAGTGTATCCGCGGACACCCCTGAAGCTCCCCGTGCTACCCACCATTGTGATGTTGTAGTTGGTGTCCACGATGTTGCCCTGCCCGTGCGATGATTAGCCACAGAAGCATAGAAGTCGGCACCACCATGGCTAGCTGCTTCACGGTCCCGTTGTAGACGCCGTCGATGTAAGATGCCATCATTCTCTTCCTCTTCCTCTTCCCCTTCATCCTACATACATGCCATCAAATGTAAGATGAGAATAGGGAAATAAAATAGAATTAGATATAGATAAGAGAAGGGTTGTTTCACTACTTACCTCCTCTACTTGAATCCCCAAAATGGACTCGTCCAAGTGTACACCTCGTGTATGCATCCACACCCACCATTATAGACGGGGGGCTTTATAGCCATAGTCGTACTTCTCCTTTTTTGGATCATGTCCCCAACAACCTTCCTCTACAAAAAGAGATTGAGAGAATATACAATTAGTTAAAGAAAATAAAATAGTACAAAACAAAATGAAAGAGGAAAAGACAATGATTAATAAAATAGGTACTTACCGTAAATGAGCAATGAAGGAGGATTTTCCTCCTAAGCTAAAGTGTGAAGCACCTTGCTTCCATAGTCGGGAAGCACTCGTTTTGTTATTGAAAAGCATGTAAGTACTTTCTCACAAAGATGAGTGTGTGCCTCCACTCCTCGTGCATGCAAAAGTTGGGCTTTTCTAAATTATTCCTTGCCGCTCTCTTGATGTTTGCTCTCGTAGCCATAGTCGTAAAACTCCTTTGTTGGATCACACCTCCAACAACCTCCCTCAACAAAAAGTGATTAAGAAAATATACAATTAGTTAAAGAAAACAATAAAGTACAAAATAAAATGAAAGAGGAAAAGACAATGATTAATAAAATAGGTACTTACGAAACGAGCAATGGAGGATTTTCCTCCTAAGCCAAAGTGTGAAGCCCCTTTGCTTTCATAGTCGGGAAGCACTCACCGCGGCTTGTTATTGAAAACCATGTGGGTACTTTCTCATGAAGCTGTGTGTGTTCCTCCACTCCTCGTGCATGCAAACGCTAGGATTTTCCAAATTATTCTTTGCCGCTCTCTTGATGTTTGCTCTCCTATTAGAGAGCAAAAGCTTTATTCTTCTCTTCATCCACTCCTCCAAGAAGCAAAGGCCTGCATGTGGAATAGGAAATCTAACTTAAGTACATCAATGACATAGTGCTTTGAAAGCTCGTCTTATGCTTTCCACTTTTTGAAGGACTTCATGAACTCTAGGTTAGTAAGTACATGCCTGTAGTTCATGACTTTCTTTTCCCATGTATCCATCACAAGGGCACCATCGACATCCATGTTGTATGGTAGGGTGTATGGATAAAATGGTGGAATCGGTCTCTTGGGGAGTGGCTCACAATGAGCAGATGAAGTGCCCCTCTACTAGGAAGACACATCAAGAGACACAGTGCTCCTTTTGCCAAAGAAAAAGGATCTTACTTGCCCCCGCTGCACGTCTACTAGCCGCCCCAAAGTCCCTACTACAACATCGCTGGGGTGAAGACATACATGAGGGAGTGGGGGTGGGTCTAGTCAAGGTAGGCGGTGTAGGCTCATCACAACCATACTGTGATGGGCCTACACAACTCAGACCTACGCCTATCAAAGGCGTGGTCTGCCGCGACTTGACTTAGCCTATGCATAAAGGTTTAACTTTGTGTATAAAAAATTTCGATGGAACCATACCTGTGTGTGAGTAAACTGAGACCAAGCTTGCTGCCCATATCATTCGTTGATAATAGATAGCATATTTGCGACATTTGCGTCTTGTGATGGGTCGATCAACATTTCCTATACATACATGCATAAGAGTCAACTATTTGAAGCATAAAACCTAAATGCCTTATGCATAGAGTTTTATGTAAAAAGCTCTATACATAGAGCCTATGCATAGAGTCTTATGCATAGAGACTTATGCATAAATCCTACGCATAGAGCCTTATGCATAGAGCTACCCATATAGCCTTATGCATAGAGCTACGCATAGAGCCTTATGCATAAATATCTACACATATAGCCTTATACATAGAGCTACGCATGGAGACTTATGCATAAAGCTATATGAATAGAACAATATACATAAAGCTCACACATAGAGCCTTATGCATAAAGCCTACGCATAGAGCCTTATGCATAGATCCTATGCATAATAGAAGGCCTTATACTACATAGAGCTTGCAAGCCTATGCTTAGAGATAAACCTAAATCGAGCACCCAAGGGTGCAATAAAGAAAAAACATGCTGTAAGCATTCAAACAAAGAAGAGAGCTTACCACCCTTATGTGAGGCCAAAAGAGAGGATTAATGCAAGAACTGGAAAACAAAAGAGGGAGCAACATAAGAATTCTCTAACAAAAGAATTCTTAAAGCTTAAACAAAAGATGTAACATGTGATCTTAGAGCATTTTTGAGACCTTCTACAATACTACTTGGATAAGCAGAGTGTGGGATAGTGTCCCTTTTAGATGATAGCTTCTAAGGACTTTCCAAACGTTCCCCACTATTAAAGCCAAAGCCAACTTATCTTTTACAAGAGAAGGATAGTGAAAAGATCAACGACTCCCCCTCCACTATAACCACCTACTTGTGGATAACCACTCCTAATTTGACTTAACCAGCATTCTAGATGGCCTACGATAATGCAGGTGCTTATACCCTAAACCAACACCCAAGGGTGCAATAAACATGAGGTTGTATGAATAAAAGAGCTTACCTCAACAATGTCAAGCTGAAGGAAAGGACAACAATGCGAGACATACAAAACATAACATGAGAAAAAGTGATTAGTTACATATTTAAACTTCATGCATGCATAGCATTATACAATAGGCTTATGCAATAGGCATATGTGTAGGGTTAACACTTAACAATAAGCCTTAAACATAGGATTATGCATAATCCTTAAGCCTTAACCATAAGCAAAGGCCTTATGTATAGGCTTACACATAAGCCTCATGGATAGGCCTATTGCATAAGCCTTATGCATAGGCTTACGTATAAGCCTTAACCATTAATGAATTTCGCTATTTTTTTCAAGATTGAAAACACGTGTGACCTTCGTAGATTTATAAACTGCTGTTGTTTGTGACATAAAAATAAACTTGACTTACAAAATTACATAGGAGTCTTTATTACTTAAAGAAATATCAATCTTTTTCAAATATTTTTTTAATAAATTTCATGAATATAAGACACTGTTTTTAATGGGTTTTTGGGATAAATTCTACCATGCGTAAATATGCACATTATTTGATAAGCACTCAAAAAATATTAGAATACATAACAATATAAGCTCTATAATTTATTGAAAAATCTACAAACATCCTTGAGTCTATTTCTAGACCCAAATAGTAAAGCCTTTAGTATATACTTACCTTGACAGTTTGCATGATATAATTATTTGCTCCATTATTTATAAGCAGATAAGATATACAACCAATGCTAAGAGTTTAAAGAGGTCAACCTATAGGTGTGCAAAGGTAGACTTGTATTCATATATATATGTAGAAAGATGGTAACTATGGAGGCTTTGAGTAAACCTAAGCTTGTTAAAAGAGATATTTTTTCAGCAAGACAATCTTAGAGGCAAACATCATATAGCCTATGGGTGTAGATTTCGACCCACATAGGCATTTGCTTTCATGAAGGAAATTTTTGTTATGCAATATGGATAAGGGTGGCGGGAAGAAATTGTAGCCTATATCATGTTCATATGTGGTGGTGGCAAAAGTTCATAGTATGCATATGTTGATGTTTGATCCAGAGAGATAGCCATTATCATGAACATAGGTGATGGTATATCTAAGAGTAGTGTAGGAATGAGCTCTAGTTATAAATATTTATAGTGCATGTGAAGGATGTTGAAAGATGGTATGTCTAAGGGTAGTGTAGAATGAACTCTCATTATAATTATTTTAGAGAACATGCAAAAGATGTTGAGAGATGCAATCTTCGCTCGCGAGATTGTCTTTGTGTACAAAGAGAAAAGAGAGGAGATTAGGGCTTTTGGAATGGTGGCAGAGAAGAGCTTAGAGCTTTCACGAACGATGACGGTAGATTCAAGGTCCCCTATGATGGAGAGCATACTACTGTACATAGCATGGTAGAGTCTAGGCTCACATGCACCCCCTCCTCGACATAGATGGTCGCACCACGTGTATTTGCTTATAGTTCTTTAGCTTTAAATTTGAATTGTAGAACAAGAATCAGGATTAGCGAATCAATCGACTTGTGGTATTCCAAATCAATCGACTTGTTGTGCATCGAGTAGATGCAAAACATCAACTTTTTCACACAACTCGATGTTTTGCATCAAGTTGATGCAAAACATCAAATTTTCCACACAACTTGATGTTTTGCATCAAAGTTGATGCAAAACATCAACTCTACCACAAAACTTGATGTTTTGCATCAAGTTTCAGATGCTTTCGAGAAGAAAGTTGGAGGATCGGAGGTAGAGTTTCACAAAAAAAACTTTTTTCGTGATTCCTCCCACGCTAACATGCTTAGACAACCTATTCCATAAATTTTGAGTATGAATACGACTATGTTTCGATGCGATTTGCAGTCATCACAAAGCGACTTACTGATGCAGCAAGTCGCTTTGTGACGTTCGCAAATCACATCGAAACATAGTTGTTTTGGTACTCAAAACAGACCGTTTCACGGACGGAATCACTAAAACAGACCGTTTATGAAAATCGATCTCTGATTCTCCAACTTTCTTTTCCAAGCATCTCAAACTTGATGCAAAACATCAAGTTTTATGGTAGAGTTAATGTTTTGCATCAACTTTGATGCAAAACATCGAGTTGTGTGAAAAAGTTCATGTTTTGCATCAACTTTGATGCAAAACATTGAGTTGTGTGGAAAAGTTGATATTTTGCATCAACTCGATGTTTTGCATCAAGTTCATTCAAAACATTAAGTTTTATGAAAAAGTTGATGTTTTACATCGATTTTATGCAAAACATCAACTTTTCCATATAACTTGATGTTTTGCATCAAAGTTGATGAAAAACATCAAGTTTTGTGGAAAGTTACTGATTTGCATAATGTTGATACAAAACATCAAGTATTGTAAAAAAGTTGATCTTTTGCATAGAAAGTTCATGTTTTGAATATAGAGCTAATGTTTTACATCAACTTGATGGAAAATATCAAATTTTCATAAAAGTTGATGTTTTATATAAAGTTGATGGAAAACATCAACTCTTAGCTGAGAAGTTCTTACTCAGCATTAAGTTGGCTACAAATGTTATAGCTAAAACAGCCTTACTATGTGTAGTAACCAGTAGGATTCGAACCTAAGTCCTTGCCTGATATTTTACAAAAAAGTATTTTGGAAAGTATAAATTTTTGTTTCCTAAAGAGACATTTTTCATACTTTCTAAACTCATTTTATAACTAAAATTACCATTTAACCCTTTTTTGTCACATTAAGGACACATCTTTAAAAATGAGCATGGAATTATTTTTCAAAATTAGACAACTTTTAAATAGCTTATTCATGATATTTTAAAATTAATATGTACGTAACGAACTCTTTTTTAAAAAGTATATATTATCAATTAAGAAATTGTGATATCAAGAGCTTCAAAACGGATTTTAATACTACTCTCATCGAGGGCCAAAATAGGGTTTTATAATAAAGATAATAATTGTATGAAGATAACGTATTTCTAATATAATTATACAAATAGTTTTTATAGTTGCACTCTGTAGCACATCCTCAATCATGCTAACATGGCAGATGACCCAAGGAGTCTAAGCTTCAAGTGTACACATAGATTAAAAAAATTATATTTGTGGATAGTTAAGGAGAGGATGCCTCGTCTACCTTCTCAGGGAAAGGCACATCGACTAGTGATGGTGTAGTAATAATTATGAGGAACCATATATATGCCATAACCTATATGTTTAGAAAATGGCTTCTTTTATAGACTAGGCACATCGACTAGTGATGGTGTAGTAATAATTATGAGGAACCATATATATGCCATAACCTATATGCCATAACCTATATGTTTAGAAAATGGCTTCTTTTATAGTTGTATCATTTTTTTAATGGATTGAAGATGGAAATAATAAACATTCTCTCTATTTTGGCATGTTTTTTGAAAATTTATTGTTAGACTTTTAATTATAGTCTCAAAAAGTAAGCGAAACGAAGTCTTTTTTTTCATGTCAATTTTTGTAAGAAACATGTAAAGTGCCCAAAATATTTTTATTTTTTGGTAGTGTTGTACGCATGCGTAGACCACTTTTTAAAAAGAGATAAAAAACTAAACTTTTTTGATGGAATCTTTGAAAGATGCCAAATGTTTCTCGTTTATTTGTTTCATATTTAACTTTGGAATTAGTTGTGAATATCCAACAAATTCTAAATATGTGTTTCATATTTAAGTTCAAAATTTGTTGGTAATATCCAACAACATTAGAAAAGGAAACTTTGGTATTTCTCACCTAATCACACCAAATTCCTTATATAAATACACAATTGTAGTTTACCATTTTCAACTGAAGAAAACCTTGTACCATCTCTCTAGCATGGATGAAGTATTTATTTCATGTGTCATCTCAAAGTAATCAAATAATATGTACATATGAACGTGATATTCTTTTCATACAATAGATTAAGTGTTCTACGAAGTAGATGATAAAGTTCTAGAGAAAAACATTAACAATATGCAAAACAAATACTCTTACCATATCCAAATACATGGTTTTGTGTAAAGAGAAATAGTTTTTTTAATAAAGGATATATATCACATATCAAACTATATCCCTTTTGTTGATGCTTTTTTTCTAAGAAAGAAAGATTTTTTTTCATCCTAGTCCCCAATATCGTCAGTAATATTATCAGTATGGATGCCAATTTAAACATCGGTATAAATAACTATTAACAATATAACCATAAGTATATACCCATGTATATATCGGCAGTTATACCATGGTTCATTCCAACTGTCATACTGACATTGTAAAATTATTACCAATGGTTATCATGACCGTGATATCAACACCGCATAAATAAAAAATCCAAAAGACTTTCCTCTTTACCATGGGGTTTTCTTTTGCTGCCACCTTACTCTCTTTCTCCCTTGCCTCTCTCACCTCTTGCGCCTATCCTACCCTCAACCCATCCCTCCCTCACTATAGAGCTACCATTTCAAGTAGGTAAGGGTATATTATTTGTTAGGGTTAAGGATTCTGTTAAGATTTACACATTTTTTAAATTACTTTGAGTTTTAAGTTTTGTTTTGTTTTGGAGGCTCCTCTTGCCCCTCTTCTCTCTCATTTTCTCCCTTCCAAGAAGGTAAGAGTATCCTATGTATTAAGAATTGGTTTTTTTATATAGGTTTTATAAAAGTTTTATGATTTTGAAAGTTTTGTATAAGCTAATGTTTTCCTATTTATTTTGGTTTGTTATTTATTTCTAGGTTGTCTTTGTTGAAGACTAGAAGCAATCAAGCTCTCCACAAGCAAGAAAGATATGTATAGTTAAGCCTTAAACACACCATATGTTCATATGACGCACCCTCGGGTGCTGTGGGAGCATTTACTTTATTCACTACAACACGTCGGGGGCATATCAGCGTTTATTTTTTCGAGATTTGAGGATTCCACTCGCTGCCTCATAGTGAAATAGCGCTGCCCAGTAATTTCACTACTAAGCAATGCTTATAGCAGTGAATTTTTGCTACTCCAGTAGTGCCTATAGCAACAAAATTTTGCAATAAACCTTGAACCATATAAATGTGTACATCTCTTATAAAATCAAATATATGCACAAGGGAGCTTTCACATATCCCAATCAATATATACATCAATAGTAAATATCGATGATATCGCATAAAATGGAATAATGGTGCATGTTGTCACAAAATCAAATACTATTGTGCCGACACACAAAGTCAACTGTCTCAAAATCTTCTTGGTTAGCCTCCATTATCTAACCCAAGGATCTGCACTTACATCAACTATGCTAATCAGTTAATAAATTAATTAATTATAAATATAAATAGCCATAAAAAATTCATAACGACAAGAAGATGCAACCCGTACTCTAATGCATGTATGAAATCACCTGCATATGCATAAAGTAAGCTACGTTTTTTTCTAGATCTAGAAAGATGTCCTAATCTAAACCCATCTAGGAGAATTCATAAATAATGAATGTGCGAATATAAAATTCCATGATAAGAAACTGTCGTCAATTGTCACAAAATCAAAAATCATCATGGGCTAGTATAAAAATAAGATGCAATCAAGGATGAATAGGTAGCGAGGGCAGAATCAAGTACCCATTGAGATTCTTCGATGGGATGGAATCTATACTTTGCTGAAATCTATTGACTAGGGATTTGAATGGTGAATTAAAAGTTATTGTAATAATAAAATGACACCTCTAGTGGATGGTTTGTGCTATAATATAAAATGTAAAAGTTGTTATTTTATAATTCTCTAAGAACATGTGTTAGAAGTATGATAAATATCTTTTCAAGTAGGAGGTGTTATTGGAGAAAATTTAAATAATGTGTAAGAAAGTCACGATGACTGTGGGATCATCTTCGATTATGTACCCTTGCATAGTTTGGTGTTGTTCCATGAGTTGGAAAAATCTAATGATGGGAGGAAAAATACAAGTGTTGCCAATAGGGGTCATGATAAAACATGCTTGATGATTGTGCATCTAGATCTTTGACCATTCATAATCGGGTTTGTTGTCAAAAATGCACAGCAATCCTCGAATAATTATGAATTGTGTTCGGATATAGAAGCAAGCCGGAGACATTATATATAACTCCAATAAATAGTTATATAGAACTCCACTGAATAGTCGAGTCAAGTGTCTACGGTGAGTCCAATGTGAAGGCAAATGTGGCTACATCATCTCAAACTGTGGAAAAAGAGTGCCAACACCATGCTTGTAGTCATCACAAACCCATTAAGGATGAAGCACAGCACAAATGATGTGGTTCTACAAACAATGATGTGGCACACATTTGGAGACTTGACTGCGAAGTGTGACCTATGTTCAAGCCCCAATGCCAATTGTATGGCGTATAACCCTTGTCACAAACCTTAATGTGGATGAGGTTGCATCTCTAAAAAGAGGAGGTTTTGTCATCGTGAGATAAGGAGGACATTGTCAGGACCCTCTATTGCACCTCCTTCGGTCCTTCCACACATCCACATGTAGGGATGGCAAGCATCCAAAGTATCAATCAAAAGGTTCAAGATCACATCAATAAGGCTCTCTCTCTCTTGATGCACGTGTAGTGGAGGAAATTGCAGTGAAACGAGGGCTTTATGAAGTCTTTCTACATATGCAAATAGAAAGATCCAAATCTTGAGGAAAACCGTATGGAATGTACATTTTAGAGAAGCCCCCTTGTGATTACCTTTATTTCTAGGGTTGAGTGGACCAAATGAAGCTACTTCCCTATGTGTGCAAGAATATTTACTACGTGTACTTGCGCATTATGGGACTGAATCAAAATGAGAACATGTTCATCCATTAACATGTCCTCTCTCCAAGGAGAGAACATATCCGTCAATCCCAAAATCATCTCCAAGTGCTTTCCTTCTCTCCTTGCAAATGATGTGCACTTCTTGTTTTCTCGTGGTTATGCCAAGTGCTATTTCCAAGTTTGTAAACCCTCCCCTTATTTTAATAAAATAATCTTCAATCTCCAAGATGTAAACATTTTACTCTAAAAGATGTAACCCTAAAAGATGTAAATATTTAACTCTGCAAGGTTTAACACCAAACACAACCTGCCTATCTTTGTTTTGATATATTTGAGTGCTAAAGGTATTTTTTTCCAAAATTTCCTTGTATTTAAGTGCTAAAAGTATGTTTTTTTCAAAAGTGCCTTGAGTATGACAATCATTTGTTGTAGGGTAGCATCATTAATGCGGGGTTTATGCACAGCAGCTTGGTGGATATGTAGACTGACAATGCATGGATCACATAGTTTATATAGACTAGAGAAAAACAATGCCACCACATAAAGATCACAGGCATCAATATACTAAGTAGATCAAGATCATATGTAGCCATTCAGATGATTCTCATACAATATTCACCTTAAACACCACATGGGGATAATATCAACCACATAAAAGATTGCATGTGACCAATTTCCAACTTATATGGACCATATAGACTATATTCTTCTTATGGCCCATATAGACTATATGGATCACAAGAAGAATATAATAAGAACATAAATATCACATAGAGCCCATTCCATTAATACACATATCATATGGACTATACACAATAGATAAGAACACATAAATATAACATACAACCCATTCCAACAATGTACATACCATTTGGACCATACCGACAATGCACAAATATGATATGGACTACATAAAAGATTGCATGTAATAAATTTCCAACTTATACGGACCATATAGACTATATTGTCCACACGAAGACTATAATAATAACATAAAGATCACATAGAGCCCATTCCAATAATGCACATATCATATGGACTATATACAATATACACGAATAGATAAATGTCACATAAAACCCATTCCAACAATGTATAGACCATTTGGACCATACCGAGAATGCACAAATCCCATTCACAATGTGTACATTGCCTAGTTAAAAAGCATATGTACGGCCACACATAATGCATAGGACCATCTAGACCATAAAGACCACACTTTTAGGGAATATACAGACCATCTAATCCATGCAGACAACGGCCACCACCACAGACACGTGATCTCCTCTTGAACCATAAAGACCACATAGTATACCACATGGGGAATATAATAAGTTTACATGCATCCCATCATAGGCAAGACCAGGATGATACTAAGCATGTAAAGATCCCAATAAGCCCATTCTAATGGACACCCCACACATACCATATCGACCGCACATGTTTTTCTAAGAATATAAACATCTCAAGAACCTTGTTTTGAGTATGTGAGGGCCATATCAACCGTATATGTAGTAAGCACGTTGAGAAAAAATTGACTATGTAATAATCTTGGATAAACTATTCTGACCATGTATAGCCCACATGATCCATGTATAGCCCATATGGAACATGATGAGCACACCATGAGAGATCCAATCACATAGAGATCATGTAGAGCCCATTTCACCCAGTACATCACATGCACTGTACATAACATACCTCAAGGGGGACCAAGTATTTCAAGATCACACAATTGGACTATATGCATGGCGAATTAATCATATAGACCACATAAGGACAATGCTAACCACATAAAGTTCACATGCAACCTATTGCCACTCTATACCAACCATAAAGACCATAGGAAACCAACCACGGGCTATACTAAACACACACATTTCATTTCGTTTGGACCATATGGGCCATATCCACAACCCATCACCACCTTATAAGGATCATATATAGATGATATGGACTAGATAATAGTTATAATAATGAACAACATTAACTGCTACAATGGGCACATGAATATCACTTGACGACCATCTGAATCATACGTGTGCCATATATACTATGTAAACCATATGGGGACAATAATAACTACATAATATCCAATCCATTCCCACCTTATATGGATCATATATAGAGAGAATGCGGGGGAGAGAGAGAGAGAGCTTAAGTTCCTTGCAAACAATCAAATACACACACATACACGAGAGAAATGGATGGCTGAATTTTCTTTTTTTTCTCTTCTCTTCTCTACAACCATATAACTAAAAGATAAGAGCACATACAAAAAGGGAAAGTATTCTCCTACAATAACATACAATGGTATGTGAACCAAACTATATGAGGTGGCACTATAACTATGCCATAACTCTAGTACTCCAAAGTGGCTATCATACAACCTATCATCCACTGGCGGCATATCAACCATAATCTCACCAACCATGCTAGTGGCATAAGTGCCGAAGCTATCACCTAGACGGCTTATCAATGTTCATCTCATAGCACTAATTGAGCTCCATATCGCAACACTCCCCCTCAAGCTCAAATCCACACACTGCACTCCAAGTAAGCTCCTAAATCTATGGAGATTCTCTGTGCCCAATGCCTTTGTAAGATGTCAGTCACCTTATCCTATGTGCTGACATATACTAGATCTACATCGCCGACTAGAACCTTCTCCCCCTCACAAAGTGATAATTCACCTCAATGTGCTTTGTTCTTGCATGGTATTCTAGGTTACTATGCTACTCATGTTGCCATAAAAAATGATAATTTTCCTATCCACGGGCTCACCATATCACCAAGTAGCTTCTAAATCCAAGCTACCTCCATAACAACGCCCCTCTACTTTGCCTCTATACTTTGACAAGGCAATTGTTGGGCTACTTCTTACTACTCCAACTCGCTGCAGCACTCCCAATGAGAACAAAAAACCATTGGTAGACCTCTTTTTTGCAACACTACTAGGCCAATCAGCATTTGTGTACACATGTAGTTGTATCTCTATACCAGCCTCATAGAAAAGTCCATAATAAGTTGCGGACTTTATATACCTGAGAATACATCTAGCCACTTCAAGTGTGGCTTTCTAGGCCCCTGCATCAACGGACTCGCAAGTCCAACAGCATAGGTCAAGTCTGGCCTAGTAATGGTCATGTAGATCAAGTTTCCTACTATGCACCTGTACGTAGTGGGGTCCTCCAAAAGTTCACCTGCATCTGCGGAAATCTTTGTGTTCTGTTCCAATGTCACAAAAATAGAGTTATATCCTATCATACCATACTTGGAAAACATGTCCAAGCCATACTGCCTTTCCATAGTAACAAAATGTGATGAGGTGATCTCACCACCTCTATGCCCAAGAAATACTGCAGCTCACCCAAATCCTTTATCTCAAACTTCTTCTTCAAAATCCTTCTGACATCGTGTATGTCAGCATCACTATCACCAGTGACAATCAAATCATCCACATCAATGACTAATAACGAGTTAAAGTTTCCCATTTTTTGTATAAGGTCTTTAGATTTAAAGTTTGAGCTATTTATGGATATTCTTTGTTATACGAGTACCATCAGGCAAAATATGGAATCTCTTTTTTTCTCCTAAGGATTTTCACACCTCCTCTCTCTAGAAAAATAACACGGGGTTAAATTTTTGCAAATTAACTCAGAAGTGAGCGGAGTTTGGACATTTGGAATCTACTCTTCGAGACCTTTCCAATGATATATAGCATGTGGGAAATTTTGCATATTCAAGAAGTCTCTAAATTGGTGATGATATGGCATCCCAAATTGGTGATGACATGGCATGTAACATGCCACATCATCACCAATTTGGGGACTTCTTGAATATGCAAAATTTCCCATCATGCTATATATCATTGGGGAAAGGTCTTGAAGAGTAAATTCCAAATGTGCAATCCCCAGCAAATTTTGATTAGATTTGAAAAATTACACCACCATGAACCCATTTTTCTACAGAGAGGAGGTGTGAAAATCCTTAAGGGGCAAAAACGAGAGTCCATATTTTAGCTAATGTATGGGCTTATGGGCTTACTGGCTTATCATCCTTACTTGCTTACTGGCTTACTAGCTTATAACTAGATTGAAATTCTGAGCTATTTTTAGATATTCTATGTATGAACATGTTCTATTTCTTTCATTCTTCATATAAACAAGATGACTCCCAGAATGACATACTTTTTCCCAAAGAAAAGAGCCTCAAAAAAGCATGCATCAAAAGAACATAATATGTCTTAAAAAGTGGTGTGTCTGCAATGGTTGGGAAGCCTTCTTTAAAGGAGCCACATGAGGTAGCATAATTGATGCGCTTGTTTTTTGTTCTTTTTATTTCAAATGGCCTTGTTTGGAAGGCCGTAAATCCCAAAACATTGAAGAATCTTTAAAATTGATTCATTACTATTCTTTAATGTCTTAGAGACAAATTCCATCATTTATGGCTCCAAAAATCCCTATAAACTTTGGCATAGAAAATTAGATAGATTTACAACACAAAATTACTTTAGTGCCAATTGTTTTCTATCATTTTGTGGACCTCAATGAGTGAGTAAACCAAAGACGTTCTACTTTGGAGATCCTACAACTCTCACAAGTCTCCCTCATATAATATAGGCTCATTTTGTGGACCTCAATGAGTGAGTAAACCAAAGACGTTCTACTCTAGAGATCCTACAACTCTCACGTCTCCCTCATATAATATAGGCTCATTCACTTTTCGACTTGCAAAAATAAGATCTTGCAAGATTACGTGCTCGCGGGCTCATGGTCTCATGGGCTTTGGGACTTGCTCACTTGCAAGCTTACCTTCTTAACCATGCAGATTATGGATTTTTTGAACAACTTATAAACTTGCATGCTTTTTGTTGCCTTGGGGGGTTCACCTAAAAATATGTAAGCATAGCACATGAGTTCAAATGAAGGGGTTTTTTAATTCAAAATTTTAAGGTGAAATTGGTATTAGAGTCCCTGATGGCTCATTAATAGTAGGTAGAGTGGGTGTAGGTAGTATGATGTGTAGGGGTATGTATGAGGTAAACTATAGTAGGTCTATTGGTAGGCAGCAATGCTAATAGTTAGAGCAACATATGCAACAAAGGACTCATCACTTATAGCCTTAAAGACACCATCACTGCTTTGAAGTGCCGCCAAACAGAGTAGCCCTAAGTAAGAAAGCAAAGCATATCCTACTGAAAGCAAGTCATTGTCTTGCCATATTCTGAAGCAAGCAACGTCAATAGCAACACATAGTTGCCAGAAAATAAAAAAGAAAACCAATTTGTGAGGTAGAAAAGTCGCTAGGTGCACATACACAAAGAATGGAGCAAATGTTAAAAAACGTTTTAGTTTAATAAAAAAACTTTATATGCCAAGGTTAAGTACAACCTTAATCAAATAAGGTTAAAAATCAACCTTTTCATTTTTCCGTAAGGGCATGTTGCATGTAAAAAAGTTGATTATATTCAGTGACATCGACATGAAGTTCGATGTTCAAGAAAAGTCGGATGTAAGAATGGATCTCAACGAATGTTATGAAGAGCGCATAATGCAAAAGTGCGGACGACAAGGAATATTAGATGGTGATCTTGTGGAACAACAAGACAAGAAAGTAGTCTTGAAGACTCCTCATGGTGTTCTTGGTCAAGCGTGAAGAACCAAAGCTCGGTCGACACCTAGAGGAATACACATGGAAGGGATGAAGACTAATTAATTCATAATTTTGATTAGGGGTTGTTAAACGTAGTGTTAAAAAATGTGTAATGTAAGATTTATCTCGCTTGAACATTAATTGTAATATCCTAAGATTCATGGATAAAGGGTGTGAGTGGTATGAAAAGATGCAAGTGTGCATGAGTGTAGGGTGATGTGAATGGGTTCTACATGAAGGGTGAAAACCACCTCTACCTTCATCATGTAGACGCCGTTGTAGACGCCGTTGTAGGTGAGGGTGGTACCCACCTCCAGGCCCCGGATGGTACCCACCTGCGTCGAGTTCACGTCCGCCTCCTCTGTGACGTAGTAGGCGAAGGTCGCCACCTGCCCGAAGCTGTCCGTCACCGCAGAGTTCACCGGCCGTAGGACATCGACCGCCTGGCTGTCTTGCGCCTGCACGTAGTACTTGAGGCTGGGAGGATAGCTCTTCTTTGGAGATGACGAAGAGGCCGAGGCACAACTGGCTGCGATGATTAGCCACAGAAGCATAGAAGTCAGCACCACCATGGCTAGCTGCTTCACACGACTTAGTGGAGCTGCATCAGCTCGCGGATGCAGCAGTATGGCCATGCCTGCTGTGAAATGCGCCAGGGTGATATAGATACGAGAGGATGTAAATGGGCAGTGCCACAATGGTCACCACTCGCGGCTTCAAATAGATATTTCGGAAGAGCGAGTCACGCAAAATAATGTAAGTAAAAAGAATTGTCCGTTTTGTGTCTTTTCCACTGAAATTTCGGCGTGCCTTGAAATTAATGTAAAGACTTTCATTTTTTTCCATACTTTCAAAAGTTCTAGTTGCTGATTGAGATTTGGACAAATTCTAGCGCAATACCCATCAAGGTTTCCAGATTTTTGAAAGGAGATTTTGACAATTTTAGGTGCATTACCCATCAAGATTTGTAGATTTTTGAAGGAGAACCCCCATCATCACCAAGACATCTCGTTATTTTTCGCAACACTAAGATTGGGTTAAACTCGATGTGTTTGGGCTTGGCTTGCATTGACTTGCCTTGCCGCCTTGAGAATGATGGCCGAGACTTTTTAGACATTATTTAGCACGTGAAACTTTGAACTACTCCCTCACACATCTTTGGAAATGTTTGTTTTCAATGTGAAGCTTTTTGAAAGGAGAATAGGTAAAGGCCAAGATATCTCCTTGTTTTGACGCCTACGATTGAAGAAATGTGATTCGAAGTTTCACTTCCCTTGAAATTGATGAATGGATTTTTCCCACTTTTAGTTAGAGAGAACCAGTTCATGTACAGATTTTTAAAAAGGTAATTGATCGACTAAGGCTAAGATGGCTCCTCGTCTTATCACTACAAGACAATGCTGCCATACACGCGTTTCATACACGCAATAAATTACGAACGCGTGTATGGTCGTGCCTGTATTTGAATAGAATTGGGCACGTGTATTTTAGCATTTAAGTTCGCATGTATATTTGCATTTATAAACGCGTGTATAAACGCGTTTATATACACGCAGTAATATACGCATCTATACACGGTAATATTTACGGATTAATACATGCTATTATACACGGAGTAATACACGCCACTATACACGGATTAATACACGCATGGCAGAGAAAAACTAAAGAAAAACTGAATTCCTTTACAAAATTAAAAACTATTTTCTTTAAACCAGCTCAGTACATTACAGTATACATCATTACATAATCCCACTACATGCATTTACAACAATGAAATATATTCAAAAATAAATCATGCATATGAGATGATAGAAATGTCATCAATTTAGAACGTACAGTGACGGATTGGTTAGGGTTCGATCTCATCTTCAATAAGATCCATCCTTGCCAAACGATCAACATCAATATCCATTTGATCAATTTGTAAGGCTACGATTAAATTTATTCCACTATCGATATTCTGTACTCCATTGATAATGGTATCGATGTCCTGATCATCCTCATCAACATCACCATCATCCTCAATGGTAGGGTCATTCTCATGATCATGAGAAATGGCATGCTCATCCTCATTATCATGATCATCTCTTATTTCTTGATCATCGATCACAACATCTTCAATGGCATGTTCGACATCATCTTCATTGCGGCTTGTTACATCCTCCATATGCTCCATATCAGTGAATGTATTATACATCACTTTGGAACGTGGTGCAATAGGGATGACGTACCACCATTTGATGTCATGCACCATTGGTAGATAGATAACCTACTCAAATACACATAGTATAGTAATTAATTAGCATATCAAAAGTCAAGGGGTACGCGAGCTTAGATATATATGTACATGAAACACATTAGTAAAAAAATGCATACCTGCTCACATTGTTGTGGCAATACGAACCTATCTTTCTTTGTTTGCCAGAACTTTGTAGAGTCAATAGTTACATATCCACTTGCATGGCGTTTTATCGTTGCATCAGGCCCTTTTTCCACCACGTTCATTTGCCATTTGACATCCAAAACATACACAAAGAAGCGACGAAAGTCAAGCTTAGATATGTCTTGGATTATGCCACAATAATCATCCATTTTTCCATTAGCTCCCTCAAAGCTACTAATGACACCGCAATCTTGTGTATTTCTCTTTTCATCAATTCTTTGTGTTCGAAAATGCTTGCCTTCACACCATATAGCATTGAACATAGTGCACTGGACCAAAATAGAAGCAATATTTGTGTAAGCAATGTGAATAAATATTAAAAGCAAATCACTTACAACTAATGCAAAACATTAGTTCTATGTACCTTTGACATGCATCCTCGTGCATACTTCCATTCTTCCGCCGTGATATGCAGCCCCTCGTCGCTCTCTGCTCTCTCCATTTCCTCATGCAACCAATCAACATGGATATCATTCAGAAGTGTTGCTAGATGCTTAGGGTACGCCTTTCGAGAGCCATGTTGCCTCCGAAAGAGAGCTCTTTCTGCTTGCCTTTTTGTCTTTGCATCCTCATATCTTGTAACCCATCTGCTCATCACATCACTATTAAGGATACGAGTGAAATTGAGATCATCAATCAATGTTCTGTCAATTACTTTACTCTGTCCTTTTCCTTGAGGCACAATAGAGGTCATCCTCAAGTCCTCTTCATTGCTCCATAGTCGTGGCAAAGAGCTGTCTACCTGACCAAGAAATTCTGAAATATATACAAGAGACTCTTGTATCAACCAACCCTCGGCCATGCTTCCTTCAGGCCTTGCACTTTGCCTCACAAAGTCTTTTAAGGTCTTCATGAAGCGCTCTAGGAAGAACATCCAGCGTGCATGCACAGTACCACATAAAGCAATCTCGTCCACTAAATGCACAATGAGATGTAGTTGACTTGTGAGAATGGTTCGCGGAAAAGTCTCCTCTACCAAACAAACCACCTCCACTGCCATAACACGCGCATCATCCAACGTGGCTGGATCAATTGCTTTGGAACTAACATATCTGAAAAAGAAATAAATAGTACGTTATACCTCATGCACGTTCATTTTGCAAGGTATAATGAAGGGTGATCTGAGCATGGGTTTTACATACCTCACAAGCTCGCCCATCTTATAAATACATTTTTTCAAACTCTTATTTGCACAATGGTCGATGCTAGTAGGTAGCATGAACTGCGCACATATAAGAGCACATATATGTATGGTTTATGGCATTACAAAATTTAATTTCAACGTACGTATAAGACTTGGAAAACACTTACTTGAAGCATCTTGTGCCAATCGTGGGACTTCAACCCATATAGTTGCTCAACGCCTCTTTTCTTAGTGGTTGTAAAGGCTCCCTTCAATGATCTCATGCATCCAGTGGGAGTACGCAAAGTGGTGATGGCCTGCTTTACCTGCTTCTCCTCTTTCTTTGATATAATCCATGGTGCAGGCGGAAGATGAACGTGCCCACCCACCTCTCGTGGCCAAGCTTGACGCATACGTCCTGCGACCCGCAAGTCCTCACGTACGCTAACATTGTCTCGTTTACCAATAATATGTTCCCAAATACCAGATCCCACATTCTTGAAGATGTGCATGGGATCAAGAAGATGGTTGATCTTAAGATGGGTCCAATACGGCAGCCGAAAAAAAATGGAGTACTTACACAAGGGATTGCTCTATGTGATCTTTAATCCAATTAGAGACTACACAAAACAAGATTGAAAAAACATCACTATACCTGTTCATGCCATCTGGAGGAAGAATAGTTGTAGACTCCCAAATATGCTTCCAATCTTTTGCACGAAGTGTTTGTGGAGGAATGTTACTCTTACTAGCAACATATTTAGGATGATCTGAGGGGAGAAATCGATGATGATTATCGAATATAGTCTTACACAAACCGTCAGCATACTCATGTACTAACGAAGGGCCACAAACAGGACATGCATGTTTACCCGATGTTTTCAAACCTGTTAAAGTATAAATAAAAGTTAGAATAATAAAGTCAAACCGTCTAATTAATATATATATATAGCCAATAGTAATAGAGTAGGGAGGTAATTAGAATTCTTACCAGAACAATCGCTGTATCCTGGAAAGTCATGCATTGTCCACATCAACACTGCTTTTAAGTCGAAGTGTCGAGAGGAGGGAGGCCTACTAATGTCCACCACCGCAACACCTCTCCATAGTTCCTCCAACTCATCAATCAATGGTTCAAGATAAACATCCATATGCTTGACTTTATGTTTCCCTGGAATTAGAAGGGATAACATAAGATGTCCCTTCTTGATCGCCATTGATGGTGGAAGGTTGTAATTCACCAACACAACTGGCCACACACTGTATGCGGTGCTTTTGAAACCAAATGGATTCACTCCATCCATACCCAGGCCAAGTCTCAAGTTTCTGGGCTCTGTTTTAAAGCTGGGCCACTCATCTTCAATATGCTTCCAAGCAGGAGTGTCTGCGGGAATTCTCCACATGCCATCATCCGATCGATGTGAGGAATGCCGTGACATGAGCTCTGCTATGGATTTGCACTTGAACATGTGTTTGATGCGAGGAATTATAGGAAAGTGTTGCAAGACTTTACGAGATACATCAAAACTCTTCATATCTGTTCTGTACCTTACTTCACCCACAAGTGGGACAATGTAGAGCCTCCTTATGCGTCCCACGAAAGAGAATGCAATCATTGACGCATGCATGTATTTTATCATAATCCAGTCCTCCAAGAGATGTCACATAGCGCCTCGCTATGTCTCTTGAGGTGGGTAGTCTATTTTCCTTTGGAAGCATATTTGATAATAGCCTGCATCCAATATCATCAATTATAATTAGTCTTAAATCCTAAACCTTAAACCACTAATTCAAATTTGTAAGTTAGAATGCTTACTTCAACAATGCGTCAAGACTTGCATTGCTCCATCCATAAACTGTTTGTATATTAAGTAGTTCAAGTGAAGCACGTAAAACAGAGAATGTGCACCCTTCAAACACCGATGTCGATGAAGCCTTATAAAGATGCTCTTGTTCCATATCATCGTCGTCCATACCTTTGGGATCATCCTTAAAAAGATTCCGCACCATATCATCAAGCACCTCCTCTTCCACAACTTCGTGGGGTGCAGGGCTATTGTCATCCCTTTCCCACTCATCTCTGACAATAGATCCCGAAGCTCCAGCATCATCTTGTCGACGCTTTACGTGCTCTCGTCGCGCGTAGGGTACGATGTTAGGGTGTGGTACTGCATCCTGCTTCAATTAGAGTTTATATATTACAACTCTATTAATTTAATTTGGATACCATGAGTCATTTGAATACCATCAATTTACATCTACTCACCTCTAAACCTGTTTGATTCCATTCTCCATACATGGAGATGTGATTCAAGGTAATTTGACGTGCTCGTACAATGCATCCTTGACATCGATTACACATACATTTGATCCGTTGTCCCAACCACACATCGCGATTACGATGACGCATTGTCTCATCTTCCCCAGAACTGCTTGAAGAGGTTGATGACATCCTGTGTACAAACCAGAAAACACAAAATCATAATATGTTTTTAATGAAAGTATAAAAATCGCGTGTATTGACGCGGCTATTTCCTAAAAATTGCGTGTATTAACGCAGCTACTTCCTAAAAATCGCGTGTATTAACGCGGGTAATTTCTGCAAAACACGTGTATAAACGCAGCTAAAATATCATACACGCGAATATACACGCGTTTATAAACGCGACGGTATGTTTAAACTAAAAATAGCCCGCCTTCCCCAAATATAGATTTTGAACTAACATATCAACACTACTTGCGTTTTCGCCTATTTTCGTCTCTTCCAACAGCAAGGAGGGAGCAGAGAAAGGAGCACACACGGGAGAAGGAGGGAGCAGAGAAGGAGCAGAGAAGACTCACTTTTTCAGAGGTGAGTCAGTTTGTCCTGTGCCTTGTCTCTTTCCTCAGATTTGTTTATGCTATTTGCTCTTTGCTTTTTGGGTTTGTCTCCGTCCTTTTGCTTCTGTGCACATGATTGGGTGAATGATTCTGACAGGGGCGACAATGGTCCTTTTATAAGGACACTTTGTCTTTGTGGGGGGTCGGTCCTTTTGAAATTTTTTTTCGCAGGTCGCGTGTAGAAACGCGTGTAAAAGCGCGTGTAGTCTGTCTGCAGAGTCTGTTCACGTGGATAAACACGCGTTTCTGCATGGGTGCATACACGCGTTTTTTGATGGGTGTATACACGCATTTCTGCACGAGACTGCGTTTCAGAATTCATGATTTGCAGGCAACACAACTGACTTGAATGATGATATTTGTGTGAGTCAAGAGACAGCCCATGATGTACATGAAGATGTTTGTTGCAGGTTCTTTATGGATATTCTAGGTTCTTCATCCGATCCATTTGCGTACAGCAATTGGCTGATGGAGATGCTGAATCATTTTGGGCGCCATCCTGGTCCGGTTGAGCTTACAGAGTATATGTATGCCCATCCCCCTCCTTCCCTGCCTGGTGTCTATACCCCTACCGCGAGTCTCCAGGGCACTCCAGTGCCGTCTATTCCTCCGAGTCCGACGAGACGGCATGCAGCTTCTCCTCTTCCACGTCCACCGAGGAGACATACCTCGTCCCAGACACACTCACGTACACCCTCACAACCACCATCATGTCTCCCTCAGAGCCACCGTCACGTCAGGGCTCACAGCCACCGTCACGTAGACAATCCCCCAGTCGTGACTCCACCCGCAACAGTAGGAAGAGTGGGAGTGGAGGATGCGGCGGGTGCTTTGGTGGGGGAGGTGGGGGAGGTAGTAGGGCACGCGGTGAGAGAGGAGATAGAGGGAGAAGAGTTAGAGGAGACAGTTCGGAAGAGGAGGAGATGAGAAAGATGGAGAGAGTGGTCTGCTATGATGTGACGGATAGGGGCGGGATAGTGATGGATGCGAGGGGGAGGGAGGTAATGGAGTACATGCGTGGGGTAGTATCAAACTCATATAGAAATTGTTTTATTAAATTTAAAGATCAAAATAGTCGATTAGTTGGGGAGGTGATAGAGGCTGTACATAGTCGGTACCCCAATCCCCCACATGCTACATTCTCGGATGTATGGGGAAGGACGCGAATAAGGGAGATCTTAAGTAATAAAAGATCTCACCTTAAAAAACTCGCGTACGATGACCGGCTAAATGTAGCTGCGGGTGGCTATCCTGCCGAGAAACCTGCCACACTGTGCACAAACGCGAGTGGAAGGAGGCAAAGAAACGAGCAGAGGGTGGCGTGAAGAGCAGGCAGCATGTGGAGGCACGACGGATCCAGATGGAGACCATTGGATCTTCGCATTTCGGATCTGGTGGCGTCGAGTCATGGGAGGCAGAGTTCGTAAGTATCTTGCCACTTTATTTGATTGTTTACTTAATTCATTGATTCTATGATTGTTTTAATCTTACAAATTGTGTTGATTATGATACAGCGACGGGTTACGGGGAGGAAGCCCACAACCCACGATACTGCGTATGCTCGCCGGCATAGCAGACGTGACACGTGGGCCATCTTCAGAGTCGAGGGACGTATTACGGACGCGCAGATGGCCATGAGACCATACCGTCGTACTTGAAAATTTTAAACGAATGATTTTGGTTTATTGAATTACATATATATATACTTATATACTATATATTACTTGAACAGGCACAAGCTGCTGATGATCCACCGGCCGCCACTGCAGAGGGTGGACATGAGCACTACTCATCGGACATTCCGACCGATGTGAGCTCATCTGAGCATGGAGGGAGCACCGAGTCATCATCTGGGTCTGAGTAGTACTCAGACCCAGATGGAGGGAGCACCGAGTCATCATCTGGGTCTGAGTAGTACTCATCTGAGCATGGAGGGAGCACCGAGTCATCATCTGGGTCTGAGTAGTACTCAGACTTATAGTATCACATTCCATATTGAGGATGTGATTGTATATATTTTTTTGTAAACTGAAGCCATGGGCTACTTCGAGATATGGACTCCCTTGTATGAAATTTTGATAGTAATATTGAATTGATTGATCGATAGTATTACATTCATGTCTGTCTTGAATCGTGTATTGACAATGTATGCATTCATGTCGTTCTTGTCTTAATCTCCCTCGTGCATATGTTCTTCGTGGATGGTCTAATGGGATGGTCTAATGCACAAAAAAAAAAATCCAGAGAGTGCTATTGGGTGCTGGAATGCTGGAACAGTATTCAGGCACCAAATAGCAATCTCTGGACTTTTTTTTTGGCTCTCTGTTCGCGTGTATAAACGCGTCAGAACTGCTAAAACTCGCGTGTATCTACGCGGATACTCTGTAAAATACGCGTGTATTAACGTGTCAAAACTGGCAATTACGCGTGTATAACCGCATCTAAATTAAAGAAACGCGTGTATAGACGCAGGTATAAACGCGTCTGAGACATCTGAACTGAACTGAACGCGGCTATACACCCGTGTATAAGTGCATCTAAATTAAAAAAAGGCGTGTATAGCCGCATGTATCAACGCGTCTGTGAAAAGAACGCGACTACACACCCGTGTATAAGCGCGTCTGAGAGGTCCTATACACGCGCTTTTACACGCATGTTTGTGGCCGCGATGATACACGCGCTAATACACGGGCCCGCTACTTTTTTTCACAAGTCATTTTTAGCGGCTAGGAGCGCGGGTATGAGCCCGATCCCTTGTAGTGTATCTTTCTAGGATCTCACACACATTTGAGGTACACACCATCGATTGCACTCCAATTAGTTGTTTTGGAAGAATGAGTCATGGTAGCACCTTGGGGGATTCACCTCAAAAAATGTTAGTGTATCACGTGAGTTCAGTGTCGTGAGGGGTTTTTTAATTCAAAATTAGAAAAAAATCCGTTAGTTCATAAGTAAAGAGGGGTTGTTTTATTGGAGGAAACATTTTAGTTAAGGGGTTTTCTTAATACCTCCTTGAACGCACGTGATACTTAGGGTAGCACGCTCGGAAAACATACCCATCAAGATTTATAAATTTTTGAAAGGAGAATCCCCATCATCACCCACTAAGATTGGGTAAATTTGGTTGTGTTTAGTTTGGCTTGCATCGACTTACCTTGCATTGAGACTAATGGCCGAGACTTTTAAGACATTACTTAACACATGAGACTTCCAAATTTTTGAACTAATGCCTCAAACATCTCATGGAAATGTTTGCTTTTTGAAAGGAGATGATAGGTAGAGGCCAAGACATCTGCAAATTATAACACCTATGATTGAAGAAATGTGATTCAAAGTTTCACTTGCCTTGAAATTGATGGATGGATTTTTTCGACTTTTAGTTAGAGAGAACTAGTCCATGTGTAAACACTATTGCGAGCAAAATAGGTAGTTAGAGGGTCACCTAAAAAGTTTCCCTCCGAAAATGTGTGAAATCTCAAAAATGGCATAGTTTTTTGAAAACACATCTAGAATTCCATGTATAAATTTTAAAAATACATGAATTTTGCTATTTTTTTCAAGATTGAAAACATTCATGACCTTCGTAGATTTATAAACTATTGTTGTTTGTGACATAAAAATAAACTTGACTTACAAAATTACATAGGAGTCTACATTACTTAAAGAAATATCAATCTTTTTCAAATAATTTTTTTTTATAACTTTCGTGAATATAAGACACTTTTTTAATGGGCTTTTCGGGACAAATTCTACCACTATGCATAAATATGCACATTATTTGATAAGCACTCAAAAAACATTAGAATACATAATAATATAAGCTCCATAATTTATGAAAAAATCTACAAACATCCTTGAGTCTATTTTTGGACCCAAATAGTAAAGCCTTTAGTATATACTTACCTTGACAGTTTGCATGATATAATTATTTGCTCCATTGTTTATAAGTTGATAGTGGGTATGATATACAACCAATGCTAAGAGTTTAAAGAGGTCAACTTACAGGTGTGCAGAGGTCAACTTACAGGTGTGCAGAGGTAGACTTGTATTCATATATATATGTAGAAAGATGGTAACTATGAAGGCTCTGAGTAAACCTAAGCATGTTGAAAGAGATATTTTTTCAGCAAGACAATCTTAGAGGTAGACATTATATAGCCTATGGGTGTAGATTTGGACCCACATAGGCGTTTGTTTTCATGAAGGGAATTTTTGTTATGCAATATGGATAAGGGTGGTGGAAGGAAATTGTAGCCTATATCATGTTCATATGTGGTGGTGGCAAAAATTTATAGTATGCATATGTTGATGTTTGATCCAGAGAGATAGCCATTATCATGAACATAGGTGATGGTATATCTAAGAGTAGTGTAGGAATGAGCTCTAGTTATAATTATTTATAGTGCATGTGAAGGATGTTGAAAGATGGTATGTCTAAGGTAGTGTAGAATGAACTCTCGTTATAATTATTTAGAGGACATGCAAAAGATGTTGAGAGATGCAATCTTCGCTCGTGAGATTTGTTGCCATATATATAGGCAGTGATGTGTGTGAACACACTTAGGACCGCCGAGGCACTTTTTTCCTCTTTAGAAGGTTTTTTCCTTCGGCTTGTATATACGCCATCATTCTAGGACTAACTTATCTTTTGTACATTGACACAATCTAATACATCGTGTATTGTGTGCATTCTTGCTTCTTCTTCTCCAAGCTTTGTGTGCTTTCTTGCAATCCTAATTCCAACAATTGGTATCAGAGCAGGCATCGGCTCCCAGGGATACACTGCCAGCACCCTTCGACTTACGTTCTCCGATTGAGGTGAGCTTTCACGAGCGCTTGCAGGTCCGTATACTCTTCACACAATCCCATAGGGCTTTGCGTTACCAAAAATTACATCTGAGGTCGTTTCGGGCTCCGTTTTTGCATTTCAAGTTCTGCACAGGTGTTTTCCTCAGTTTGTGCAAAAATTTTGACAATGGAGTTTTTTGCAAAACAGGCATACGTATTCTATTATGGACCATGCTACATAGCACAAGTTGTTTTCTATTCAGTCTTTGCTTCATTACACGTAGCTTTTGCATCAGTTTCAGTCAGTGGCCATTGCTGATAACAGCAATGATGTATTTCGCATGTTATTTGCTGATGACAAATTGGATGGAGATAGCAACTACCCACTTTGGGTAAAATTATGCTTATTGCTGTAAATGGCAGCGCTTTTACACTTTCAAATGCTTTGTATGTGCCAGGATAAAGAAGAATCTATTGTCTGTCTCTGTGCTTGCTAGACTTGGACTTGTAGTCAAATTTGTGGATGACAGATGTACTGTTCATGATTTGACTTCTGGTGATACAATTATTGTATGTGGCACCTTGTTTCATGGGCTGTATAGGCTCAATTCTTATGACAAGTGTGTGGAAGATTCAGCAAATGCAGTTTCTCATGAAAAGGCAGTTTCAAATGCAAAACTATGGCATGCTCGTTTTGGTCATCTGAACTTTGCTAGTTTGCTGCGTTTGCAAAAATTTGATATGGTTGCTTCATTGCCCCCTCTTGAGGCTCCATTGAAACATGTTTGTGAAGGCTGTATTTTGGGCAAAATGCAGCGTTCTGCATTTCCAAAGGATGGTTATGTGGGGGCCAATCACAAATTGCAACTTGTACATAGTGATGTATGTGGGCCTATGCAAACTCCGTCATTTGGTAAACACTTGTACTTCGTGACTTTCATTGATGATTACTCAAGGCATGCATGGGTATATCCATTGAAGGCAAAGTCCGAACTGTTTTTGTGCTTCAAACAGTTTTTGCTTATGGTTGAAAATGTATCCAATTGTAATGTGGGCACCCTCCGTTCTGATCGAGGGGAGGGGAGTACATGTCTAAAGAGTTTGATGCATTTCTGGCTAGTCGTGGGATAAAACACCAATGTACAGTGCCGTATACCCCTTAGAAAAATGGTGTTGCTTGTGTGGGAGAAGGAAGAATTAGGGTTAGGTTAATTCATGTGGGAGACATACACAGAGAGAACAAGGGAGAGAGAGAGAGAGTTGTGGGGATAAGTCAACTCATCAATAGCATGAGTGTGTGACTCCCCTATCACACATGTATATTGCACTAGTACACATAGTGCACTTAGTACATTAAAAGTACTAAGTGTACTATGTACTATAACTTATGGGCTTGTACACACTATAAGGGTGGGCATTATGCCTTTACCCCAACAACCTCCCACTTAAAGGCAAAGTGCCCTTAAGTAAAGGAAAAGAAAAATGAGCATGTACATGATAATATACAAGGCCATATCAAGGCTGAAAATGGCCTCATCCAATGCCAATTGTCTGCAATGAGCAAACCGCTTCGGAGGCAAACTCTTTGTTAACAGAGCAGCCGGGTTGTCATCCATGTGAATCTTAACAAGCTGAATTTGTTTGTTCTCTATCACCTCTCTGATGAAGTGATACTTCACATCCACATGCTTCGTCTTTGCATGAAAGACAGGGTTCTTTGCCAACTAGATGGCACTCTGACTGTCACAATGCAACAATGGAATATTCCTTGTATAACCCAAATCAACTACTAATCGAGATAGCCATAATGCCTCCTTGCAAGCCTCTGTGGCTGCAATATACTCGGCCTCTGTAGTAGATAAGGCTGTGCACTTCTGCATCCTGGATATCCATGACACAGCACCTCCTGTGAATGTAAATACATAACCAGTAGTAGACTTCCAGTTATCTGGATGACCGGCATAATCCGAATCCGTGTAACCATGCACTAATGCATCCTGTTTGCCAAAACATATGCAGATATCCTGTGTGCCCTTCAGGTATCTCATGACACCTTTCACTGCTTCCCAATGCTTCTTGCCAGGGTTGGCCATGTATCTAGAAACCACTCCCACTGCAAATGCAATGTCCTGTGTGCCCTTCAGGTATCTCATGACACCTTTCACTGCTTCCCAATGCTTCTTGCCAGGGTTGGCCATGTATCTAGAAACCACTCCCACAGCAAATGCAATGTCCGGCCTAGTAGCAACCATGGCATACATGAGACTGCCACAAGCTGAAGCATACAGAATCTTGGCCATATCAGCCCTGTCTCTATCTAACTGTGGGCTGTCCATAGCACTGAGTTTCAGTACATATGGAGGCAAAGGAGTACTAGTCTTCTTCCCCCGTCCATATTGAACCTCTGCAAGACTTTGCCAATGTATTCCTTCTGATACAAATACAACACATGCTGATTTCTGTCCCGCAGTATCCGCATACCCAAGATGTGATTTGCATCACCCAAATCCTTCATATCAAAGGTTTGATGCAGCCTCTGCTTCAAGGTATCCATCTCCTTACGAGATTTCCCGGCAATCAACATATCATCAACATACAAGATGAGGATCAATAGACTGCCATCCAAAGCTTTCTTGGTGTACAAGCAGTGATCTATGTCACTTCTCCTGAATTTCTGGGATTTCATGAATGTATCAAATTTGTGATACCATTCCCTTGGTGCCTGTTTGAGCCCATAAAGACTCTTTTTCAGCTTGCATACAAGCTTCTCCTTTCCACTCACTGCATAACCCTCTGGCTGCTGCATATATATCTCCTCATGGAGATCACCATGAAGAAAAGCAGTCTTCACATCCATCTGAATCAAGTCCAGATCATCATCCATCTCCTCATGGAGATCACCATGAAGAAAAGCAGTCTTCACATCCATCTGAATCAAGTCCAAATCATCATGCGCAACCAAAGCTAACACAGCTCTAAGTGTGGTCATTTTTACCACTGGAGAGAAGATCTCATCAAAGTCCACACCATATTCCTGCTTGAAGCCCTTAGCAACTAACCTGGCTTTGTATCTGGTGCAACTTTGAGCTTGTAAACCCACTTGCATGGCAAAACCTTCTTGCCTGCAGGCAAATGCACCAACTTCCAAGTTCCATTTTTATGCAGAGAATCAATCTCTGACTTCATGGCACGCTCCCAAAGAGCCTTGTCGGCCCTTTGTAAAGCCTCCTTATAACATGAGGGCTCCCCACAGTCAGTGAGCATCAAGTAGTCAACCCCTGGAACAAACCTGTCAGGGGCTCTGGAGGGTCTAGTGGACCTCCGTACCCAATGACCATCATTTGCAGGTTGCTGCCCAGCCTGCATATCACCCATTGGTGGCTCCTGTTCCATGCCATAAGGCTAAAAAATCATGCTGTCCAGCCTGCATATCACCCATTGTTGGCTCCTGTTCCATGCCCGGTATCTCCTCTAGCTGTGGTATATCCATAGGGATATCTTCTGCCATCTCTGGCTGTCCATTTGGACCATTTTCAGCACAATTTAAGGGCTGGTTTTCTTGCTGTAATGACTGATTTACAGCCCTTTGTTGTTGTCCACCATGATGTCCATCATCATCAAAGATGACTCTGCCAGGCTCCTGTTGTCTTGCAGGCTCCTTATACATGCATGTTTCATCAAAAATGACATCATTGCTGCGTATAATTTTTCTATTCACGGGATCCCAAAGTCTATACCCCATTTCACCTCTGTCACCATATCCTAGGAATATGCATTTGTGAGACTTAGGATCAAGTTTGGTGCGCATTTCCCTGCGTATGTGCACGTACGCAATGCAACCAAACACTCTCAAGTGCTTGTATGACGGAGGCTTCCCTGTCCATACTTCCTCTGGCACTTTCCCACCAAGCCTCGTGTTAGGTGACCTGTTTATAAGGTGAACGGCTGTCATAACAGCTTCAGCCCAAAAACCATGAGGTAATGCAGCATGTGACAACATAGAACGGACCTTCTCCTGAATGGTCTTGTTCATCCTCTCTGCTGTCCCGTTTTGTGGAGGATCATAAGGAGTAGAGAGCTCCCTCTTGATGCCTTTAGCATCACAAAAGTCCTGAAACTGTTTGGACATATACTCTCCACCATTGTCGGAACGCAAAGCCTTCAGTGTTTTGCCAGTTTGATTCTCAACAAGAGCAACAAACTTCTCAAACACTGAGAATGTATCACTCTTCAAACGAAGAGGATAGACCCACACCTTACGTGTGGCATCATCTATAAAAGACACAAAATATTTTGCCCCTCCCAAAGAAAGCTGAGGCATCTCACATACATCTGTATGCACAAGCTCTAACTGAGCATCTTTTTGTCCAAGAGCTTTCTTGTGGGGGCACTGTAGTTGCCTACCATATATACAATGCTCACAAAACTGAAAACTTGAAAACTTTAGAGAAGGCAAGTAACCCAAACGAGACAATTGCTCCATTCCTTTGACACTCATGTGTCCCAACCGGCTATGCCACATAGAGATTTCCGGCAGCTCGGTTGCATTTGCATTAGCATGGTGACAAACACCTGCATGCATAAAGTAAAGAGTGTCCACCTTAGAGCCTCTGGCAACAACCAGTGAGCCCTTACTAATTTTCCACTTTCCACGACCAAATGTGGTAACATAATCAGCATCATCAAGCTGTCCAGTAGAAAGCAGGTTCTTCTTGATCTCAGGCACATGCCTGACATCATGGAGCACTCGGGGGGGTCACTATATGTAGAATACCCCTATCGCGTGCGTTCAAGGCCTATATTTTAAATCCCTTTTCTGTGAATTTTTTTATCTATATAATATCCCCTTTTCTTTATGAATATGTAAAAATTTTTTTAAAAATTTTTAAATCATACCCTTATGTAAATATATTTCTGTAAGTTTCATAAATTAAAAATATGCTTCTGTTGAACGCACGTGATATTCACAATTTTTTGTGAGTGACCTCCCCGAGATGGAGCATAAGCTGTGAGCCATCTGAAAACACAAGCCTCACATCACCTCTGCCAAGAATCTTGCATGCATGGTTATCACCCAAATAAACCACTCCTTCATTGCCAGCAGTATACCTGACAAACAAGTCTCTGCAACCTGTGACATGAAAGGAGGCACCTGAATCAATGATCCATGAGTGCATACCATGACCACCTATAAGAAGTGAATGGGCATCAAGTGAAGACGTAAATAGGACCTCATCCTCACTGCCACCTGCATGTGACACATTGATTTCTTCAATCTTGACTCCACTTTTGCCCTTTGGCTTTACATCTTTGGCTTCATCTTTCTCTTTGTCTTTGCCTTTTCCCTTTTCCTTTTGATCATTTTCCATTTGTAGCATTGCTTTTTAATGTGTCCCTTCTTGCCACAATAATGGCATTCCAAATCCTTTTTGGAGCGAGACTTGCTCCTTCCCCTTTCTTGGCCTTTTCCCCTTTGCTGGGATCTCCCACGTGCATTCATTGCATTGGACTTTCCAACAGAGTTGTTTTTCCTGTTCATCTCTTCTTGAAGAAGAGCACCCTCAACATCTGCATATGACAGCATAGCATGCGAATTGCTAGTGGTTGTCCTGAATGTGTCCCAACTCTCTGGCAAAGTGCATAACAAAAAAGTGGCTTTGAACTCATCGTCCATTGCCAACTTTTGATTAATGACCTAGCTGACAATACCATTAAACTCATTTAGATGGGCTGTCATAGACGCCCCTTCCTTCATCTGAAGACCTATGAGTTTCTTCAACCAATACACTTTGCTTGAGGCACTTTGTTGGGCATACAAGTCCTGCAATCTCTGCCACATTCCCCAAGCTGTCTTCTCTTCACGAATGCTGAAAAGTAATGAGTCTGACACAGACAACATGATAGTAGATCTTGCCAGCTCATCCATATCTTCCCACTCTTCAGCAGTAAGAGAAGCGGGCATCACACCCCTTTCTTTGATAGGCTTGTGCTGCTTTTTCTGGAGCAACACATTGTAGCACTGGGTTTGCCAAATATCATAATTATGCGAGCCTTCAAGCTTCTTGATGTGAAGCAACGAAGAGCTCTCACCTGTGGTGGTTGCCATAGCAATATACAACCTGTCAATGCCTGACTCCCTGCAAAACGTGCAAACACTGCACCAAAAGCACACAAAGTGCTCACAGTTGTTCTCCAAAGCTTTATCTCCCACTGCGGAAGCACAAATGCAACTTTTCTCCCACTTTATGTGATGAAATCACCAAAATCTGATTGCTGCAAATTTTGGACAGCACCTTAAATGTGCTCTGTTGCCCTTCCAAAGTACTGTACAGCAGTACCAAGTGCTCACCAATGATGTACCAAACCTATACCGGCAAGTACAGCAGCTGAAATTGAACCTTTTGGTCACACAAAACAGTGTACAGCCATGCGAAAACTTGCACAAAGCTATGCCAAATTTGTACCAGCAGGTACAATAGCAATAAATGCTCTCCTGGCTGTCCAAAATGAGTGAAATCAGACTTTTACAGTCCTGTACACTGCATACAACAATCCCGAACAGAAATTGGGCAAAAGCCTGATTTTTGAGGATTCATGGAATAAATGTCTTGCCTGCTGCTTTGCCAAGCTCAACAAGCATACGAACTTGAAAAGCCCCTTGATTTAAGATCAATTTCTGATCATACATGGTACATTGACGCACATGAAGGCATCCAGAGTGTTCACGATGCTTCCCCCTGGCCACATATACATCCAAATAATGAAAGCCCCTTGATTTACAGGCACATTGAGTGCTTGTAAGGCATCAACACATTATCCACAGCATCAAATGCGATTGACTGCATGCAAATCAATCCAATCGGCACAAAAACCCCTTGATTTGCACTACAATTTGCTGCAAATTTTGCAAATCAATACAATCGGCACAAAAGCCCCTTGATTTGCACTGCAATTTGCTGCAAATTTTGCCCAAATGTGCGATTTCTCACATCATACAGCATGTATGAGTGCTTAATTGCACAATTACATCAAAAGCCCCAAATTTCGACATCCAATTTCCTGCAAATTGATCCTGATTGTGACCAATGTCCTGCAAATTGATCCTGATTGTGACCAATGTCACCCAATTTTGCCAATTTTGCTCAAAATTGAGCAATTCGGCACCTGTATCTGCTCAATTGTTGATTGTACTTGCTTAATTGCAAATCCCAAAAAAAAATTGAAGAAAATACCTTGTAATTTTTTGATTTTTCTCTGATTTGCAGGCGGGTTTTGTTGTTGCAAGAAAATGGATGATGATGCTGCTGCTGTTCTGTGCAGGTGGGGGGGGCACTTCTAATGCTGGTGTTGCGTCAGACTCGGTACATGGCGGTGCTCTTGTTAGTCGGTGTATCAGGAGAGGGCGGGCGTAAGAACAAAAGAGCATAAAGCAGGTCTTGTTTCTTCACTCTCTCGGCTCCTCTCCCACTGCTGGGCTGCAACTTGCAAAAAACCAGGCACAGTAAACGAGTCGCATGGACAGCAGGCTGCAGCACCTCCTTGTACTTTTGACCCACTAGTGCGCGTCCTTGCCTTCATGTCCTTGGCTTATGTGTCTAACGCCCAACGCTAATACGCTTTGTAGCCAGCCGAATCACGATTAAACGCCTCAACGCCCACTACCTACGTGTCCGCCTGGTTGCCTTCATCGTCTCCGCCTCTTCGCTCGCCTAGTAGCCTTCGCTTCACGCCCAGCAGTCAGTCGACGCTTGGCTGGACCTGAAAAGCTGGGCAGCACTGGTTGCTGCCTGTTGGGCAGCGTAGGCTACCTGCTGCATTGCCTGACTAGCTCGCCGCTTCTCCTCTTTACACACAAGCTGCACCCAACACACGAGCGCTGTAGACTAATGAGGGTGACAGCCAGCTGATAGCAGTCACACAGGGTACAACTTGCACAGGGTACGACCAGCAGAATGACCATGGCTCCAGTTGAAGGCTCTGATACCAGTTGTGTGGGAGAAGGAAGAATTAGGGTAAGGTTAATTCATGTGGGAGACATACACAGAAAGAACAAGGGAGAGAGAGAGAGAGTTGTGGGGATAAGTCAACTCATCAATAGCATGAGTGTGTGACTCCCCTATCACAGATGTATATTGCACTAGTACACATAGTGCACTTAGTACATTAAAAGTACTAAGTGTACTATGTACTATAACTTATGGGCTTGTACACACTATAAGGGTGGGCATTATGCCTTTACCCCAACATTGCTGAGAGAAAAAACAGGTCACTTATGGAGATGGCAGGATGTATGGTCAAGAGCCAAGCTTTGCCACATGCATTTTTGCTTGAGGTTATCATGTGTGCTGCATATGTACTTAACAGGTGTCCCACTAAGGCCTTGCAGTCTATTACTCCATACGAAGCTTGGCACGGCAGGAAGCCGTACTTGTTCAGGTTTTCAGCATGCCTCTTATGCATCAGATTGTTATTCTTTGGCTGCGTCTAGTATGTGTGAAGAGGAAGAACCTCTTTCATTTGATGAGACGACACAAAAATGAGAAAATTGGTTGGCTGTAATGCAAAGTGAATATGATGCTATAATGAAGAATGGTACATGGTCTTTGTGTGATTTGTCTATTGCTAAAAAGGCCATTGGATGTAAGTGGGTTTTTAAGTTGAAACGAAAGCCAGATGGCAGTGTTGATCGCTATAAAGCTAGACTTGTTGCAAAGGGTTATGCTCAACAAAAGGGCATTGATTTTGATGAGACCTTTGCTCCCACTTGTCATATGACTACCATTCGTAGCATTTGTGCATTGGCAGCTCATAATGGTTGGAATGTACATTAGTTGGACATAAAGACTGCATTCTTAAATGTAGATTTGCATGAGGAGGTGTATGTAACGCAGCCTCGTGGTTTTATTCAAAGAGGACAAGAAAACAAAATGTGCAGGTTGAAAAAGGCTTTATATGGTTTAAAGCAGGCTCCATGATCTTGGTATGAAAAGATACATGCATATTTGACTGCACATGGTTTTTAGAATAGTCCAACAGAAAGCACTTTGTATGTTAAACATGTGGATGATGTACATCTAATCATTTCTCTTCTCTATGTCGATGACATGTTGTTCATAGGACCAAATGAGAGTCATATTTCTGATTTTAAGGCTGATTTAAATGCCTCTTTTGAGATGTCAGATTTGGGGCATTTGCATCATTATTTGGGGATACAATTTAAGCAGTGTGATGGAGGTATTGCTTTGTGTCAGACAAAGTATATTGAGACATTCTTGCGGAGATTTGGCCTTGAAGACTGCAAGCCTATTGCTACTCCAATGGAGACAGGTATGAAGTTGAGTCTTCATGATGTTGGAGATAACTTTGATGTCACACTCTATCAGACAGCTGTTGGTTGCGTCATTTATGTATGCATTACGAGGCCAGACATTCAATTTGCAGTCTCACAGGTGAGCAGGTTTATGCATAGCCTAGGGTCTCAGCATTGGAAGGCAGTGTAAGTCATCTTGTGGCACCATACATCTTGGGTTGTTTTATCCCAAGGGGGGATTGTTGCCGCCAGATTTACATGCTTTTTCGGACTCAGATTGGGCTGGTTCCTATGACACAAGAGTGTCCACAAGTGGTTTTTGTTTCATGCTCGGTAGCTCATGCATATCTTGGTTGAGCAAGAAGCAACCTATTGTGGCCACTTCTAGTTGTGAAGCTGAGTACAGGGCAGCTTTCACAGCTACGGTTGAGTGTGTGTGGCTCAGATAGCTTATGGCTGACTTGGGTGTTAGACAGGAGTCTGCCACCTCTATCTACACTGATAGTCAGAGTGCATTGGTAGTTGTGAGAAACCCAGTTTTTCATGCTCACACAAAGCACATTGAGGTACATTATCACTATGTCAGGGAGAGACTCTCAGCAGAAGGAGAGATCAGCTTGGTCTATGTGCCAACACAGGACAACCTCGCGGATCTTTTCACAAAGGCGCTTCCTCGTGAGAAGTTCGAATCTTTCTGCAAAGCTTTGGGCTTGCTCCCCTTTGTGGACTAATATACTTCGGGCATGGCACTTCCCTATACATAAGTGCCAGCTCTCGTTCACACCATCACTCCCAGGGGAGATTTGTTGCGATATATATAGGCAGTGATGTGTGTGAACACACTTAGGACTGCCAGGGCACTTTTTTCCTCTTTAGGAGGTTTTTTCCCTCGGCTTGTATATACGCCCATCATTCTAGAGGTAACTTATCTTTTGTACATTGACACAATCTAATACATTGTGTGTTATGTGCATTCTTGCTTCTTCTTCTCCAAGCTTTGTGTGCTTTCCTGCAACCCTAATTCCAACAAGATTATGTTTGTGTACAAAGAGAAAAAAGAGGAGCTTAGGGCTTCTAGAATGGTGGTAGAGAAGAGCTTAGAGCTTTCACGACGATGACGGTAGATTTAAGGTCACTGTACATAGCATGGCAGAGTCCAGGCTCACATGTACCCCCCTTCCTCGACATAGATGGTCGCACCACGTGTATTTTCTTATAGTTCTTCAGCTTTAAAATTGAATTATAGATCAAAAATCAGGATTGGCAAATCAATCGACTTGTGGTATTCCAAATCAATGGAGCCTTGCACATTTGGATTAAAACCAATGGATTACAGGTCATCATGGATTATCTCGTCTAGATCTTCTATTATCATGATTTTTTGTCATCTACTATGTAGCGATATTATTTATGATACAAAGGTTACATGGTTACATAGACAAGCATTTTGTTTAATGACCTCCTCTCAAATTTATAGTCAAAGGTTGCAACCATGTGTTTCTCACTTCCTTAGCCCATAAACCTATGTTCTACCTATGTCACCTTACCCTAGGTATATTTTTTCTTTAATTCTATGCAAAACATCAAGTTTTATGAAAAAGTTGATGTTTTGCATAAAATCGATGTAAAACATTAACTTTTTCATAAAACTTAATGTTTTGCATAAACTCGATACAAAACATCGAGTTGTGTGGAAAAGTTGATGTTTTGCATCAACTCGATGCAAAACATCAACTTTTAGGCTAAAAGTATATATTTTGCATCAAGTTGATGCAAAACATCAACTTTTCCACACAACTCGATGTTGTGCATGGAGGAGATGCAAAACATCAACTTTTTCACACAACTCGATGTTTTGCATCAAGTTGATGCAAAACATCAAATTTTCCACACAACTCGATGTTTTGCATCAAAGTTGATGCAAAACATCAACTCTATCACAAAACTTGATGTTTTACATTAAGTTTCAGATGCTCTCGAGAAAAAAGTTAGAGGATCGGAGGTTGATTTTCACAAAAAAAACCTTTTTAGCGATTCCTCCCACGCTTACATGCACAGACAACCTATTCCACAAATTTTGAGTATGAACACAACTATGTTTCAATGGGATTTGCAGCCGTCACAATGCGATTTGCAGTCGTCACAAAGCGACTTGCTTTTTGCAGCAAGTCGCTTTGTGACGGCTATAAATCGCATCGAAACATAGTTGTGTTGGTATTCAAAACAGACCATTGTGAAACGCGGACGGAATCGCTAAAACAGATCGTTAGTGAAAATCGATCTCCGATCCTCCAACTTTCTTTTCCAAGCATCTAAAACTTGATGCAAAACATCAAGTTTTGTGGTAGAGTTGATCTTTTGCATCAACTTTAATGCAAAACATCGAGTTGTGTGAAAAAGTTCATGTTTTGCATCGACTTTGATGCAAAACATCGAGTTGTGTGGAAAAGTTGATGTTTTGCATCGAGTTGATGCAAAACATCAAGTTTTATGAAAAAGTTGATGTTTTGCATCAATTTTATGCAAAACATCAACTTTTCCATAAAACTTGATGTTTTGCATCAAAGTTGATGGAAAACATCAAGTTTTATGGGAAGTTACTGATTTGTATAATGTTGATACAAAACATCAAGTATTGTAAAAAAGTTGATCTTTTACATAGAAAGTTAATGTTTTGAATATAAAGTTAATGTTTTACATCAACTTGATGCAAAATATCAAATTTTCGTAAAAGTTGATGTTTTATATCAAGTTGATGGAAAACATCAACTCTTCGCTGAGAAGTTCTTACTCAGCATTAAGTTGACTGCAAATGTTATAGCTAAAACATCCTTACTATGTGTAGTAACTAGTAGGATTCGAACCTAAGTCCCTGCCTGATATTTTACAAAAAAGTATTTTGGAAAGTATAAACTTTTGTTTCTTAAAGAGACATCTTTCATACTTTCTAAACTCATTTAATAACTAAAATTACCATTTAACCCTTTTTTGTCACATCAAGGACACATCTTCTTCTAGTATCACACACACGTTTGAGGCACACACCATCGATTGCACTCAAATTATTTGTTCTAGAAAAATGAGTCATGGTAGCATGCTCGCACGGCACATTAGGCCTAAATCAAAAAGGTTGTCTACGTTCATCTTGTTAATTATTAGTCTCTTTCTACTCCACTAAGACCTTGAACCTCTGTACGATGCTATCATATACATATCTACCTCTGAAAATCCAAATGTTCAATGAGTAATGATAAAGTAATTCCTTTCATGGACTTGGATGCTCGTTGGGACACAAACTCTCCCACAGTATATACCTATCATGGACTTTCAAATTGGTTCCTTTTTTAAATATTTTAGATAGGGTCTCAAGTCTAGCCTATGGGAATTTCACCCTAGTTCTGCACACACGCACACACTTGAGTACCACAAGGGGGTAGCACCCTTCAAATTTAACTTTTCAATTTGTTTCATATTTAACTTTGGAATTAGTTGTGAATATCCAACAAATTCTAGATATGTGTTTCATATTTAAGTTTGAAATTTGTTGGTAATATCCAACAACATTAGAAAAGGAAACTTTGGTATTTCTCACCTAATCACACCAAATTGCTTATATGATACACAATTGTAGTTACCATTTTCAACTGAAGAAAACCTTGTACCATCTTTCTAGCATGGATGAAGTATTTATTTCATGTGTCATCTGAAAGTAATCAAATAATATGTACAAATGAACGTGATATTCTTTTCACACAATAGATTAAGTGTTCTACGAAGTAGATGATAAAGTTCTAGAGAAAAACATTAACAATATGCAAAACAAATACTCTTACCATATCCAAATACATGGTTGTGTAAAGAGAAATAGTTTTTTATAATAAAGCATATATATCACATATCAGACTATATCCCTTTTGTTGATGCTTTTTTTCCAACTTGGGGGGGTCACTATATGTAAAATATCCCTATCGCGTGCGTTCAAGGCCTATATTTTAAATCCCTTATTTGTGAATTTTTTAATCTATATAATATCCCCTTTTCTTTATGAATCTGTAAATTTTTTTGAAAAAATTTTAAATCATACCCTTATGTAAATATATTTCTGTAAGTTTCATAAATTAAAATTATGCTTCTGTTGAACGCACGTGATATTCACATTTTTTTGTGAGTGACCCCCCCGAGTTTTCCAAGAGAGTTAGATTTTTTTTCATCCTAGTCCCCAATATCGTCAGTAATATTGTCAGTATGGATGCCAATATAAACATCGGTATAAATAACAATATAACCATAAGTATATACCCATGTATATATCGGCAGTTATACCGTGGTTCATTCCAACTGTGATACTGACATTGTGAAATTATTACCAATGGTTATCATCATGACCGTGATATCAACACCGCATAAATAAAAAATCCAAAAACTTTCCTCTTTACCTTGGGGTTTTCTTTTGCTGCCACCTTACTCTCTTTCTCCCTTGCCTCTCTCACCTCTTGCGCCTATCGTACCCTCAACCCATCCCTAGAGCTACCATTTCAAGTAGGTAAGGGTATATTATATGTTAGGGTTAAGGATTTTGTTAAGATTTACACATTTTTTAGATTACTTTGAGTTTTGGGTTTTGTTTTGTTTTGGAGGCTCCTCTTCCCCCTCTTCTCTCTCATTCGGTTGTTGATGTTGCTTCACACGACTTAGTGGAGGTGCATCAGCTCGTGGATGCGCCATGCCTGTGAAATTGTGTAAATGCCCTCGCCACAATGGTAACCGCTCAAAAGCCGATATTTCGTTGAAATTTGGGCTTGCCTTGAAATTAATGGCCGAGGGGCCTTCATTTTTTTCCATACTTCAAGATTTTGGCAAATTCTAGGTGCAACAATACCCATCAAGGTTTCGAGACTTTTTTGAAAGGAGACTTTGAAAACTTTAGGTGCAATACCCATCAAGCTTTGTAGATTTTTGAAAGGAGAAGCCCCATCATCACCAAGACATCTGGTTATTTTGCCCACTAAGATTGGGATGTGTTTGGGCACATTGACTTGCCTTACCTTGAGACGGATGGCTGAGACTTTTAAGACAATGTTTAGCATATAAGACTTACAACTAATGCCTCAGACATCTTTGGAAATGTTTGTTTTCAAAATGATTGATGCGGAGCTTTTTGAAAGGAGAATAGGTATAGGTAAAGGCCAAGACATCTCCTTGTTTTGATGCCTATGATTGAAGAAATGTGACTCAAAGTTTCACTTGCCTTGAAATTGATGGATGCATTTTTTCCACTTTTAGTTGGAGAGAACTAGTCCATGTGTAGATTTTTAAAAAGGTAATTGATCAACCAATGCTAAGATGGCTCTTTCTAGGATCTCACATGGATTTGAGATTGTACACACCATCGTTTGCACTCCGATTAGTTGTTTTGGAAGAATGAGTCACGGTAGCATGCTCGCAAAACATAATCCCATTCACAATGTGTACATTGACTAGTTAGAAAGCATATGTACGGCCACACATAACGCATAGGACCATCTAGGCCATAAAGACCACAGTGTTAGGGAATATATAGACCGCCTATGCCATGCAGACCATAAGGAATAAATGGCCACCACCACAGACACGTGATCTCCTCTTGAACCATAAAGACCACATAGTAGACCACATGGGGAATATAATAAGTTTACATGCATCCCATCATAGGCAAGACCAAGATGATACTAAGCATGTAAAGATCCCGATAAGCCCATTCTGATGCACACCCCACACATACCATATCGACCGCACATGTTTTTCTAAGAATATAAACATCTCAAGAACCTTGTTTTGAGTATGTGAGGACCATATCAACCGTATATGTAGTAAACACATCGAGAAAAAACCGACTATGTAAATATCTTGGATAAACTGTTCCGACCATGTATAGCCCACATGATCCATGTATAGCCCACATGGAACATGATGAGCACACCATGAGAGATCCAATCACATAGAGATCATGTAGAGCCCATTTCACCCAATACATCACATGCACTGTACATAACATACCTCAAGGGGGACCAAGTATTTCAAGATCACACAATTGAACTATATACATGGCGTATTAATCATATAGACCACATAAGGACAATGCTAACCACATAAAGTTCACATGCAACCTATTGCCACTCTATACCATCCATAAAGACCATAGGAAACCAACCATGGGCTATACTAAGCACACACATTTCATTTCGGTTGGACCATATGGGCCATATCCACAACCCATCGCCACCTTATAGTAGGGATCATATATAGATGATATGGACTAGATAATAGCTATAATAATGAACAACATTAACTACTACAATGGGCACATGAATACTTGTAGACCATCTGAATCATACGTGTGCCATATATACTATGTAAACCATATGGGGACAATAATAACTACATATATCCAATCCATTCCCACCTTATATGGACCATATATAAAGAGAATGCAGGGGAGAAAGAGAGAGAGCTTAAGTTCCTTGCAATCAAATACACACACATACACAAGAGAGAAATGGATGGTTGAATTTTCTTTTTTTTTCTTCTCTTCTCTACAACCATATAACTAAAAGATAAGAGCACATACAAAAAGGGAAAGTATTCTCCTACAATAACATACAATGGTATGTGAACCAAACTATATGAGGTGGCACTATAACTATGCCATAACTCTAGTACTCCAAAGTGGCTATTATACAACCTATCATCCACTGGCGGCCTATCAACCATAATCTCACCAACCATGCCAGTGGCATAAGTGCCGAAGCTATCACCTAGACGGGTTATCAATGTTCATCTCATAGCACTAATTGAGCTCCATATCGCAACACTCCCCCTCAAGCTCAAATTCACACACTGCACTCCAAGTAAGCTCCTAAATCTATGGAGATTCTCTGTGCCCAATGCCTTTGTAAGATGTCAGCCACCTTATCCTATGTGCTGACATATACTAGATCTACATCACCGACTAGAACCTTCTCCCCCTCACAAAGTGATAATGCACCTCAATGTGCTTTGTTCTTTCATGGTATACTAGGTTATGCTACTCATGTTGCCGTAATAAATGATAATTTCCCTATCCACGGGCTCACCCATATCACCAAGTAGCTTCTAAATCCAAGCTACCTCCATAGCAACACCCCTCTACTCTGCCTCTATACTTTGACAAGGCAATTGTTGGGCTACTTCTTACTACTCCAACTCACCGCAGCACTCCCAATGAGAACATAAAACCATTGGTAGACCTCTTTTTTGCAACACTACTAGGCCAATCAGCATTTGTGTACCCATGTAGTTGTATCTCTATACAAGCCTCATAGAAAAGTCCATAATAAGTTGTGGACTTTATATACCTGAGAATACGTCTAGCCACTCCAAGTGTGGCTTTCTAGGGCCCGCAAGTCCAACAGCATAGGTCAAGTCTGGCCTAGTAATGGTCATGTAGATCAAGTTTTCTACTATGCACCTGTACGTAGTGGGGTCCTCCAAAAGTTCACCTGCATCTGTGAGAATCTTTGTGTTCTGCTCCAATGTCACAAAAATAGAGTTATATCCTATCATACCATACTTGGAAAACATTTCCAAGCCATACTGCCTTTCCATAGTAACAAAATGTGATGAGGTGATCTCACCACCTCTATGCCCAAGAAATACTGCAGCTCACCCAAATCCTTTATCTCAAACTTCTTTTTCAAAATCCTCCTCATATCGTGTATGTCAGCATCACTATCACCAATGACAATTGAATCATCCACATAAATGACTAATAACGAGTTAAAGTTTCCAATTTTTTGTATAAGGTCTTTAGATTTAAAGTTTGAGCTATTTATGGATATTCTTTGTTATACGAGTACCATCAAGCAAAATATGGAATCTCTTTTTTTTCCCCTAAGGATTTTCAAATGTCCTCTCTCTAGAAAAATGACACGCGGTTAAATTTTTTGCAAATCAACTCAGAAGTGAGCGGAGTTCGGACAGTTGGAACCTACTCTTCGAGACCTTTCCAATGATATATAGCATGTGGGAAATTTTGCATATTCAAGAAGTCTCTAAATTGGTGATGATATGGTATCCCAAATTGGTGATGAGATGGCATGTAACATGCCACATCATCACCAATTTGGGGACTTCTTGAATATGCAAAATTTCCCATCATGCTATATATCATTGGAAAGGTCTTGAAGAGTAAATTCCAAATGTGCAATCCCCAGTAAATTTTGATTTGATTTGAAAAAATTTCACCACCATGAACCCATTTTTCTACAAAGAGGAGGTGTGAAAATCCTTAAGGGACAAAAACGAGAGTCCATATTTCACCTAATGTATGGGCTTATGGGCTTACTGGCTTATCATCCTTACTCGCTTACTGGCTTACTAGCTTATAGCAGATTGAAATTCTGAGCTATTTATAGATATTCTATGTATGAACATGTTATATTTCTTTCATTCTTCATATAAACAAGATGACTCCCAAAATGACATACTTTTTCCCAAAGAAAAGAGCCTCAAAAAAACATGCATCAAAAGAACATAATATGTCTCAAAAAGTGGTGTGTTTGCAATGGTTGGAAAGCCTTCTTTAAAGGAGCCACATGAGGTAGCATAATTGATGCGCTTGCTTTTTGTTCTTTTTATTTCAAATGGCCTTGTTTGGAAGGTCGTAAATCCCAAAACATTGAAGAATCTTTAAAATTGATTCATTACTATTCTTTAACATCTTAGAGACAAATTCCATCATTTATGGCTCCAAAAATCCCTATAAACTTTGGCATAGAAAATTAGATAGATTCACAACACAAAATTACTTTAGTGCCAATTTTTTTCTATCATTTTGCGGACCTCAATGAGTGAGTCAACCAAAGACGTTCTACTCTGGAGATCCTACAACTCTCACAAGTCTCCCTCATATAATATAGGCTCATTCACTTTTCGACTTGCAAAAATGTGGTCTTGCAAGATTACGTGCTTGCAGGCTCATGGTCTCGTGGGCTTTGGGACTTGCTCACTTGCAAGCTTACCTGCTGAACCGTGCAGATTATGGATTTTTTGAACAACTTATAAACTTGCATGCTCTTTGTTGCCTTGGGGGGTTCACCTACAAATATGTAAGTATAGCACATGAGTTCAAATGAAGGGGATTTTTAATTCAAAATTTTAAGGTGAAATTGGTATTAGAGTCCCTGATGGCTCATTAATAGTAGGTAGAGTGGGTGTAGGTAGTATGATGTGTAGGGGTATGTATGAAGTAAACTATAGTAGGTCTATCGGTAGGAAACAATGCTAATAGTTAGAGCAACATATGCAACAAAGGACTCATCACTTATAGCCTTAAAGACACCATCACTGCTTTGAAGTGCCGCCAACTGAGTAGCCCTAAGTAAGAAAGCAAAGCATATCCTACTGAAAGCAAGTCATTGTCTTGCCATATTCTAAAGCAAGCAACGTCAATAGCAACGCATAGTTGCCAGAAAATCAAAAAAGAAACCAATTTGTGAGGTAGAAAAGTCGCTAGGTGCACATACACAAAGAATGGAGCAAATGTTAAAAAACGTTTTAGTTTAATAAAAAAACTTTATATGCCAAGGTTAAGTACAACCTTAATCAAATAAGGTTAAAAATCAACCTTTTCATTTTTCCGTAAGGGCATTTGCATGTAAAAAAGTTGATTATATTCAGTGACATCAACATGAAGTTTGATGTTCAAGAAAAGTCAGATGTAAGAATGGATCTCAACGAATGTTATGAAGAGCGCATAATACAAATCAAAATACAAAAAAGATTCAAATTTGGAAGAAAAAGTGTATAGTAAAGAAGGTAAATTTTCACCTTAATGAAGCCAAAGAAAATTTCAACTAAGGGGATATCAAAGACGTTCTAAATGGTCTCTCACACTGATGATGTCAAGCCTCCTCAAAAGAGGAGATATACCCCCTTTTGTGGAAGTATGTGTGTGGGTGCTTTGTAGGCTCCAAAGAAAGCAAGACATGTCCAAGCTCATGTGTGGCTAAAGTGCGGATGACAAGGAATATTAGATGGTGATCTTGTGGAACAACAAGGCAAGAAAGGAGTCTTGAAGACTCCTCATGGTGTTCTTGGTCAAGCGTGAAGAACCAAAGCTTGGTCGACACCTAGAGGAATACACATGGAAGGGATGAAGACTGATTAATTCATAATTTTCATTAGGGGTTGTTAAAAGTAGTGTTAAAAAATGTGTAATGTAAGATTTATCTCGCTTGAACATTAATTGTAATATCCTAAGATTCATGGATAAAGGGTGTGAGTGGTATGAAAAGATGCAAGTGTGCATGAGTGTAGGGTGATGTGAATGGGTAAAGAGGACATGGGTTTTACATAAAGGGTGAAAACCACCTCTACCTTCATCATGTAATTGTGCATTTTTATCAAGGTATATGCTATGAATAAACTTCTTCTTTGTGTTCATGTTATCTACACAATAAAGTGTGATAACCACCTCTACCTTCATCATGTAGTTGTGCATTTTTTCAAGGAATATGCTATCAATAAACTTCTTCTTCGTGTTCATGTTATCTGCACATCATCATGTGAAGAGAAGAAGAGAGAAACTTCATTTACAAACCCACCTTTCCCTTGGCTTCCTTCCTTCCTTGGCTTTAACACACATTTTCTCCTCAACCAACAATATATCAAAGTCATTAAAAGTAAGAGGTGGGTTGTAGACTAGTGTATCAAAGTAAGAGGTGGGTTGTAGACTAGTGTATTCAGCAAGGTCACAAAATTTTCATAATCTGGGGAAAAACTCTAATGCACCTATGTTTGGTGGTCTTAGTGATCCCCACCACCACCATCTCATCTTGTAGACTCTCTATCTACGAGATATGAATTTATCTACTATTGCTCCTTCAAAATGCCTTTATGCTATAAGCTGATTGCCATGATTGGTGGAGAAGCCCACATGCAATATGAGAACAAAGGGAGCGAAAATGTGATACACGCAATTGGAGAGAAGTTCATTATTGTATGAGAGAAGAAAGAACCTAAAATGTCCATCCCTCCTCCTTGAAAAGAGATAATTTAATTGAGGATGCCTAAGTTCCCAATGAGGAGTTATATTCTGCCAAGTTAGAAAATTGGTGGGCAAACCATCCAACACAAAAGCCCTAAGCTCTCTCTCCCCCCCCCCTCTGTGCCTACGCACAGACTGCCCGCCAACAATCGCAATCCCTATGCAAAGCTCTTCTGTAAAGAGAGAGAAAGAGAGAGAGAGAGGTAAAAAGCAGGGGAGTTACATATCCAATACCTATGTATGAGAGAGAGAGAGCGTGAGGAGAGAGAGGGAGTGTGCATACGGTGTCCATCATGGTGGTGGACGACAATCTGGCACTGGCAGGAAGTCGAGCACATGTTCGAAGGTGTGATCGGAGCCGGCTGTTCGCAGGCTGGTGATCCGCGGACACCCCCGTGCCGCCCACCACTGTGATGTCGTAGTTGGTGTCCACGATGTTGCCCTGCCCGTGGAGGCTCACGGTCCCGTTGTAGACGCCGTCGATGTAGGTGAGGGTGTTGAGCACCAGGATGGTCGAGTAGGCAGGATCCCTGCTATCGTCGACCTCCAGGCCCCGGATGGTACCCACCTGCGTCAAGTTCACGTCCGCCTCCTGTGTGACGTAGTAGGCGAAGGTCGCCACCTGCCCGAAGCTTCCCGTCACCGCAGAGTTCACCGGCCGTAGGACATCGACCGCCTGGCTGTCTTGCGCCTGCACGTAGTACTTGAGGCTGGGAGGATAGCTCTTCTTTGGAGATGACGAAGAGGCCGAGGCACAACTGGCTGCGATGATTAGCCACAGAAGCATAGAAGTCAGCATCACCATGGCTAGCACACACTTAGTGGAGCTGCATCACACTTAGTGGAGCTTCATCACACTTAGTGGAGCAACTATATGTGTTTTTCAATTCCTTAGCCGTAAACCTATGTTCTGCCTATATCACCTTACCCTAGGTATATTTTTTCTTTAATTCTATGCAAAACATCAAGTTTTATGAAAAAGTTGATGTTTTGCATAAAATCGATGTAAAACATTAACTTTTTCATAAAACTTAATGTTTTGCAAAAACTCGATGCAAAACATCGAGTTGTGTGGAAAAATTGATGTTTTGCATCAACTCGATGCAAAACATCAACTTTTAGCCTGTTGTGTGGAAAAGTTGATGTTTTGCATCAACTCGATGCAAAACATCAACTTTTAGGCTAAAAGTATATATTTTGCATCGAGTTGATGCAAAACATCAATTTTTCCACACAACTCGATGTTGTGCATCGAGTAGATGCAAAACATCAACTTTTTCACACAACTTAATGTTTTGCATCAAGTTGATGCAAACTAGGAGAATTCATAAATAATGAAGAGGTAATGAATGTGGGAATATAAAATTCCATGACAAGAAACTGTCGTCAATTGTCACAAAATCAAAAATCATCATGGGCTAGTATAAAAATAAGATGCAATCAAGGATGAATAGGTAGCGAGGGCATGATTAAGTACCCATTGAGATTCTTCGATGGGATGGTATCTATACTTCGCTGAAATCTATTGACTAGGGATTTGAATGGTGAATTAAAAGTTATTGTAATAAGAAAATGACACCTCTAGTGGATGGTTTGTGCTATAATATAAAATGTAAAAGTTGTTATTTTATAATTCTCTAAGAATATGTGTTAGAAGTATGATAAATATCTTTTCAAGTAGGAGGTGTTATTGGAGAAAATTAAAATAATGTGTAAGAAAGTCACGATGATTGTGGGATCATCTTCGATTATGTACCCTTGCATAGTTTGGTGTTGTTCCATGAGTTGGAAAAATCTAATGTTGGGAGGAAAAATGCGAGTGTTGCAAATAGGGGTCATGATAAAACATTCTCGATGATTGTGCATCTAGATCTTTGACCATTCATTATCAGGTTTGTTGTCAGAGATGCATAGCAATCCTCCTTGAATAATTTTGAATTGTGTTCGGATATAGAAGCAAGTCGGAGACATTATATATAACTCCAATGAATAGTTATATAGAACTCCAATGAATAGTCGAGTCAAGTGTCGACGGTGAGTCCAATGTGAAGGCAAATGTGGCTACATCATCTCAAACTGTGGAAAAAGAGTGCCAACACCATGCTTGTAGTCATCACAAACCCATTAAGGATGAAGCACAACACAAATGATGTGGTTCTACAAACAATGATGTGGCACACATTTGGAGACTTGACTGCAAAGTTACCTATGTTCAAGCCCCAATGCCAATTGTATGGCGTATAGCCCTTGTCACAAACCTTAATGTGGATGAGGTTGCATCTCTAACAAGAGCAGGTTTTGTCATCGTGAGATAAGGAGGACATTGTCAGGACCCTCTATTGCACCTCCTTCGTTCCTTCCACACATCCACATGTAGGGATGGCAAGCATCCAAAGTATCAATCAAAAGGTTCAAGATCACATCAATAAGGCTCTCTCTCTCTTGATGCACGTGTAGTGGAGGAAATTACAGTGAAACCAGGTCTTTGTGAAGTCTTTCTACATATGCAAATAGAAAGATCCAAATCTTGAGGGAAACTGTATGGAATGTACATTTTAGAGAAGCCCTCTTGTGATTACCTTTATTTCTAGGGTCGAGTGGACCAAATGAAGCTATTTCCTTGTGTGTGCAAGAACATTTACTATGTGTACTTGCGCATTATGGGATTGAATCAAAATGAGAACATGTTCATCCATTAACATGTCCTCTCTCCAAGGAGAGAACATATCCGTCAATCCCAAAATCATCTCCAAGTGCCATCCTTCTCTCCTCGCAAACGATGTGCACTTCTTGTTTTCTCGTGGTTATGCCAAGTGCTATTTCCAAGTTTGTAAACCCTCCCCTTATTTTAATAAAATAATCTTCAATCTCCAAGATGTAAACATTTGACTCTAAAAGATGTAACCCTAAAAGATGTAAATATTTAACTCTGCAAGGTTTAACACCAAACATAACCTGCCTATCTTTGTTTTGATGTATTTGAGTGCTAAAGGTATTTTTTTCCAAAATTTCCTTGTATTTAAGTGCTAAAAGTATGTTTTTTTCTCAAAAGTGCCTTGAGTATGACAATCATTTGTTGTAGGGTAGCATCATTAATGCCGGGTTTATGCACAACAGCTTGGTGGATATGTAGACTGACAATGCACAGATCACATAGTTTATATAGACTAGAGAAAAACAATGCCACCACATAAAGATCACAGGCATCAATATACTAAGTAGATCAAGATCATATGTAGCCATTCAGATGATTCTCATACCATATTCACCTTAAACACCACATGGGGATAATATCAACCACATATAAAAGATCGCATGTAACTAATTTCCAAGAGTTATATCCTATCATACCATACTTGGAAAACATGTCCAAGCCATACTGCCTTTCCATAGTAACAAAATGTGATGAGGTGATCTCACCACCTCTATGCCCAAGAAATACTGCAGCTCACCCAAATCCTTTATCTCAAACTTCTTCTTCAAAATCCTCCTGACATAGTGTATGTCAGCATCACTATCACCAGTGACAATCATATCATCCACATAAATGACTAATAACTAGTTAAAGTTTCCCATTTTTTGTATAAGGTCTTTAGATTTAAAGTTTGAGCTATTTATGGATATTCTTTGTTATACGAGTACCATCAGGCAAAATATGGAATCTCTTTTTTTTTCCCTAAGGATTTTCACACCTCTTCTCTCTAGAAAAATGATACGGGGTTAAATTTTTGCAAATCAACTTAGAAGTGAGCGGAGTTTGGACATTTGGAATCTACTCTTCGAGACCTTTCCAATGATATATAGCATGTGGAAAATTTTGCATATTCAAGAAGTCTCTAAATTGGTGATGATATGGCATCCCAAATTGGTGATGACATGGCATGTAACATGCCACATCATCACCAATTTGGGGACTTTTTGAATATGCAAAATTTTCCATCATGCTATATATCATTGGAAAGGTCTTGAAGAGTAAATTCCAAATGTGCAATCCCACGCAAATTTTGATTTGATTTGAAAAAATTTCACCACCATGAACCCATTTTTCTACAGAGAGGAGGTGTGAAAATCCTTAAGGGGCAAAAATGAGAGTCCATATTTCACCTAATGTATGGGCTTATGGGCTTACTGGCTTATCATCCTTACTCGCTTAATTACTGGCTTACTAGCTTATAACTAGATTGAAATTCTGAGCTATTTATAGATATTCTATGTATGAACATGTTCTATTTCTTTCATTCTTCGTATAAACAAGATGACTCCCAAAATGACATACTTTTTTCCAAAGAAAAGAGCCTCAAAAAAACGTGCATCAAAAGAACATAATATGTCTCAAAAAGTGGTGTGTCTACAATGGTTGGGAAGCCTTCTTTAAAGGAGCCACATGAGGTAGCATAATTGATGCGCTTGTTTTTTGTTCTTTTTATTTCAAATGGCCTTGTTTGGAAAGCCGTAAATCCCAAAACATTGAAGAATCTTTAAAATTGATTCATTACTATTCTTTAACATCTTAGAGACAAATTCCATCATTTATGGCTCCAAAAATCCCTATAAACTTTGGCATAGAAAATTAGATAGATTTACAACACAAAATTACTTTAGTGCCAATTGTTTTCTATCATTTTGCGGACCTCAATGAGTGAGACAACCAAAGACGTTCTACTCTGGAGATCCTACAACTCTCACAAGTCTCCCTCATATAATATAGGCTCATTCACTTTTTGACTTGCAAAAGTGTGGTCTTGCAAGATTACGTGCTCGTGGGCTCATGGTCTCATGGGCTTTGGGACTTGCTCACTTGCAAGCTTGCCTGCTTAACCATGCAGATTATGGATTTTTTGAACAACTTATAAACTTGCATGCTCTTTGTTGCCTTGGGGGGTTCACCTAAAAATATGTAAGTATAGCACATGAGTTCAAATGAAGGGGTTTTTTAATTCAAAATTTTAAGGTGAAATTGGTATTAGAGTCCCTGATGGCTCATTAATAGTAGGTAGAGTGGGTGTAGGTAGTATGATGTGTAGGGGTATGTATGAAGTAAACTATAGTAGGTCTATTGGTAGGCAACAATGCTAATAGTTAGAGCAACATATGCAACAAAGGACTCATCACTTATAGCCTTAAAGACACCATCACTGCTTTGAAGTGCTGCCAACAGAGTAGCCCTAAGTAAGGAAGCAAAGCATATCCTAATTAAATCAAGTCATTGTCTTGCCATATTTTGAAGCAAGCAACGTCAATAGCAACACATAGTTGCCAAAAAATAAAAAAAGAAACCAATTTGTGAGGTAGAAAAGTCGCTAGGTGCACATACACAAAGAATGGAGCAAATGTTAAAAAATGTTTTAGTTTAATAAAAAAACTTTATATGCCAAGGTTAAGTACAACCTTAATCAAATAAGGTTAAAAATCAACCTTTTCATTTTTCCGTAAGGGCATGTTGCATGTAAAAAAGTTGATTATATTCAGTGACATCGACATGAAGTTCGATGTTCAAGAAAAGTCGGATGTAAGAATGGATCTCAAACAACGAATGTTATGAAGAGCACATAATGCGAAAGTGCGGACGACAAGGAATATTAGATGGTGATCTTGTGGAACAACAAGGCAAGAAAGTAGTCTTGAAGACTCCTCATGGTGTTCTTGGTCAAGCGTGAAGAACCAAAGCTTGGTCGACACCTAGAGGAATACACATTGAAGGGATGAAGACTAATTAATTCATAATTTTCATTAGGGTTTGTTAAAAGTAGTGTTAAAAAATGTTACCATATTATAGTAGTGATGTGTGTGAACACACTTAGGACCGCCGGGGCACTTTTTCCCTCACTAGGAGGTTTTTTCCCCCGTGCATTGTATATACGCCCATTATCTTCTAGGGCTTGTTATCTTTCATTTTTGGCACTCATAATACACTACTGTGTTGTGCTCAAGCTTCCTCATCTTCTTGAAGTTGTGTGTGCATTCCTGCAACCCTAATTCCAACAATTGGTATCAGAGCAGGCTTCCTCCTCCCGGGCAGCATCACCGGCACCTGCCGCTTCATCTCCTCCGATTGCGACGAGGTTTCACGAGCGTCTGCAGGTTAGTATATGCCGTGGGAAAGCCCGTAGGGCATGTTCGTTTCAGAATTTTGATCTGAAGTCATTTCGCCCTCCGTTTTTGCATTCCAAGTACTGCGCAGGCAAAATCGTCCTACTGTGCAGATTTTCTGTCAAGATTAAAATCTGCAGGACAGGTGCCCATTCGTCTGTTTTGGGCTGTGCTACATAGCACAGGTCGATTTTATACAGGTTTACCTCTTACAGACAGCATTTACATCTAGTAGTACAGTCATTGGCCATGGCTGACAACAATGATGTATTCCGCATGTTGGCTGCTGAGGATAAGTTGGATGGCACCAACTATCCATTGTGGGCATATATGATGCGACATGTATTGGTAGCAAAGGGGTTATGGAACATTGTGCAGGGTATTGATGCACGTCCTATTGTGGCTGGGAATGCTGCAAACACATCAGAAACAGGTACTGTTGATGATGGTGCAGGCACAAGTGTTGTAGCAGCTGTTCGAGAACCACCACTTTCAGCAGAGCAGATTCGTTAGGATGGTAGAGATGCGCAGGCTCATGCCTTGATTGCGCTGTCTGTCAAACGTACCATTATCCCACATATTCGCTCCTGCAGGACTTCTAAGGATGCTTGGGATGTACTTGCCACATTGTATCAGGCAAGAAATGAGGCTCGTGTTGCTTACCTCCGAAAACAGTTGGAGAGTGAGCATATGAACGAAGGTGATTCTATGGATAGCTTTTTGACAAAGATCAAGGATTTCAAAGAGCAGCTCATTTCTGCAGATGAAATCCTGTCAGACAGTTCACTTGTGCAGACTGTTTTGAATGGTCTACCAGATTCTTATCAGGGTTTTGCTTCCACTCTTCGCTTGATGATGAAAGGCAATCTCAATGCCTTATCATTTGAGGAGTTAGTTTCTGTTTTGCTGCAAGAAGACCAGTCAAGGCAAAACAGGAATATTATGCGTGTCGCAGATCAAGCTTTCGTTGCTAGTCAGAGAAGCGGGAAAGGTAAAGCTGGCTTTTCTTCTAGTAAGCAGAAATCTGCAAATGCTGCGCAACCAAAGAAGGAAGACAAAGATGAGAAGAAGGGTGAGAAACAGAAGACATTTTGCAAGTACTGTAAGGGAAATGATCATGTCATCAAAGCGTGTCCTAAGCTGGCTGCGAAAGAGGCTAAGAAGAAAGAGGCTGGTATGGCTGTTGCAGATGCCTCTCCTTCTAACAATGAATCTGCTAATGTTGTGCACGATACAGAATGGGCATTCAATGCGCAGTGCAGTTATGACCCATCTTTGCATGACACATGTATGTCTGCAGTAGATTCAGATGTTTGGTACTTTGACAGTGGTGCCACTAAGCATATCACCTTGCAGCGCAGTTTATTCACTTTCCTTGAGTCTGCTCCCACAGGGAATACTGTCACTTGTGCCAATAACTCCTCTTATCCCGTTAAAGGAGTTGGACAGATTGTGCTGAATGTTGCAAATTGCAACACCTTTACACTTTTTGATGCATTGTATGTGCCAGGGATCAAAAAGAATCTGCTGTCAGTCTCCACATTTGCCAAAACAGGTTTGGTTGTAAAATTTGTGGATGACAGATGTACTGTTCATGATCTCTCTTGTGGTGACATCATTGTAGCATCTGGTTCACTATGTCGAGGGCTGTATAAGCTCAATATGGATGGCAAATGTGTAGAGGATTCAGCATGTGCTATTATGGATACGCAGGCTATTTCAAATGCAAAACTGTGGCATGCACGTTTTGGTCATCTGAATTTTGCAAGTTTGCTGCGCCTGCAGAAATCTGAAATGGTGTCTTCTTTGCCTAAGCTTGAGGCACCTGTCAAGCATGTTTGTAAGGGCTGCATATTGGGTAAAATGCAGCGTGCTTCCTTTCCCAAAGATGGATCAGTGAGAGCTGAACGCAGATTGCAGCTTGTTCACAGTGATGTTTGTGGTCCCATGCAAACTCCATCATTTGGAAACTACCTTTACTTCGTGACTTTCATTGATGATTTTACCAGGCATGCATGGGTATATCCTTTGAAGGCAAAGTCCGAAGTGTTTTTGTGCTTCAAACAGTTTTTGGTTATGGCTGAAAATGTGTCAGAAAGTAAGATGGGCACCCTCCGTTCAGATGGGGGGGAGTATATGTCTTCAGAATTTAATGCATTTCTGGCTGAGCGTGGGATAAAACACCAATGTACAGTGCCGTATACACCACAGCAAAATGGTGTGGCTGAGAGAAAAAACAGGTCTCTCATGGAAATGGCAAGATGTATGGTTAAGAGTCAAAGTCTACCACATGGTTTTTGGCTTGAGGCTGTCATGTGTGCCACTTATGTACTAAACAGGTGTCCCACCAAAGCATTACAGGTTGTCACTCCATATGAGGCTTGGCATAGCCGCAAGCCATCTGTTGGCCATTTACGTGTTTTTGGTTGCCTGGCATATGCATTAGTGCCTGTGCAACATCGCAGAAAATTGGATGACAAAGCTGTCAAATGTATTTTTGTTGGATATAGTGCTGAGAGCAAAGGCTATCGTTTGTATCATCCACAGACAAAGCGCATTTTGGTTAGCCGTGATGTTGTATTTGTGGAAGATGCAGTTCAGCCCTTGGTTTCATGTACTAAGGAGACAGATATCAGCTCACGTGATGTCTATGATACATTGTTGCCTCTTTTCAGTGGTGCACAGTCAAGTGCAATACCTCATGAGGCAGTTTTTCAGCCTATGCAGGTTTTAAATGATGGCACAGATCAGCCTATATCTGATGCAGATGTGCATGATGCACTTGAGGATGAGAGACAAGAGATTGAGGGCTCTAGGAATATGCCTAGATGGCTGGTGCAGACTTTGCGTGACAGCAAGTTGGATGCCCCTTTGTCTAGTCGCACTCGTTCTGGCTCTCATGGTGCCTCTTATGCGTCAGATTGTTATGCATTGGCTGTTTCTAGTATGTGCGATGAAAGTGAGCCTGTTTCATTTGATGAGGCACAAAGTTCAGAAAATTGGATGGCTGCTATGCAAGCAGAATACGATGCTATTATGAAGAATAGTACATGGTCTTTATGTGACTTGCCCCCTGGCAAGAAGGCCATTGGCACTAAGTGGGTATACAAATTGAAGCGTAAGCCTGATGGCACAGTGGATCGCCATAAGGCTAGGCTTGTTGCAAAAGGTTATGCTCAAGAGAAGGGCATTGATTTTGATGAGACTTTTGCTCCCACATGTCGTATGACCACTGTTCGTAGCATCTGTGCATTAGCAGCTCATAATGGTTGGAATGTACATCAGTTGGACATAAAGACTGCGTTCTTAAATGGAGATTTGCATGAGGAGGTGTATGTATCGCAGCCTCGTGGTTTTGTTCAAAGAGGGCAGGAAAACAAAGTGTGCAGGTTAAAAAAGGCTTTATATGGTTTAAAGCAAGCTCCACGAGCTTGGTATGAAAAAATACATGCATATTTGACTGCACATGGGTTTCAGAATAGTCCAACAGAAAGCACTTTGTATGTTAAACGTGTGGATGGTGTACATCTAATCATTGCTCTCTATGTCGATGACATGCTGCTCACAGGACCAAATGAGAGTCATATTGCTGATTTTAAGGCTGATTTGAATGCCTCTTTTGAGATGTCAGATTTGGGGCATTTGCATCATTATTTGGGGATACAATTTAAGCAGTGTGATGGAGGTATTGCTTTGTGTCAGACAAAGTATATTGAAACATTGTTGCGGAGATTTGGCCTTGAAGACTGCAAGCCTATTGCTACTCCAATGGAGACAGGTTTGAAGTTGAGTCTTCATGATGCTGGAGATCACTTTGATGTCACACTCTATCAGACAGCTGTTGGTTGCCTCATTTATGTATGCATTACGAGGCCAGACATTCAGTTTGCAGTCTCACAGGTGAGCAGATTTATGCATAGCCCAGGCATTAAGCATTGGCAGGCAGTGAAGCGTATCTTTCGCTATTTGAGTGGTACTCGGCATCTTGGGTTGTTTTATCCCAAGGGGGGATCATTGCCGCCAGATTTACATGTTTTTTCAGATTCTGACTGGGCTGGTTGTTATGACACACGCGTGTCCACGAGTGGTTTTTGCTTCATGCTTGGAAGCTCATGCATATCATGGTTGAGCAAGAAGCAGCCTACTGTGGCCACTTCTAGTTGTGAAGCTGAGTATAGGGCAGCTTTCACAGCTACGGTTGAGTGTGTGTGGCTCAGACGCCTTATGGCTGATTTGGGTGTTGGGCAGCCATCTGCCACCACCATCTTCACTGACAGTCAGAGCGCATTGGCAGTTGCGCGGAACCCAGTGTTCCATGCTCGTACGAAGCACATTGAGGTGCACTACCATTATGTCAGGGAGAGACTCTCTGCAGGAGAGATCAGTTTGGCTTATGTGCCAACACAGGATAACCTTGCAGACCTTTTCACAAAGGCTCTGCCTCGTGAGAAGTTCGAAGCTTTTCGCAAAGCTTTGGGCTTACTCCCTTTTGTGGATTCGTCCACATAGCTAGACACTTCCCTATACATGAGTGCTAGCTCTTGTTCACCGCATCACTCCAGGGGGGATTTGTTACCATATTATAGTAGTGATGTGTGTGAACACACTTAGGACCGCCGGGGCACTTTTTCCCTCACTAGGAGGTTTTTTCCCCCGTGCATTGTATATACGCCCATTATCTTCTAGGGCTTGTTATCTTTCATTTTTGGCACTCATAATACACTACTGTGTTGTGCTCAAGCTTCCTCATCTTCTTGAAGTTGTGTGTGCATTCCTGCAACCCTAATTCCAACAAAAAATGTGTAATGTAAGATTTATCTCGCTTGAACATTAATTGTAATATCCTAAGATTCATGGATAAAGGGTGTGAGTGGTATGAAAAGATGCAAGTGTGCATGAGTGTTGGGTCGATGTTGTGAATGGGTATAGAGGACATGGGTTTTACATTAAGGGTGAAAACCACCTCTACCTTCATCATGTAATTGTGCATTTTTATCAAGGTATATGCTATGAATAAACTTCTTCTTTGTGTTCATGTTATCTACACAATAAAGTGTGATAACCACCTCTACCTTCATCATGTAGTTGTGCATTTTTTCAAGGAATATGCTATCAATAAACTTCTTCTTCGTGTTCATGTTATCTGCACATCATCATGTGAAGAGAAGAAGAGAGAAACTTCATTTACAAACCCACCTTTCCCTTGGCTTCCTTCCTTCCTTGGCTTTAACACACATTTCCTCCTCAACCAACAATATATCAAAGTCGTTAAAAGTAAGAGGTGGGTTGTAGACTAGTGTGTTCAGCAAGGTCACAAAATTTTCATAATCTGGGGGAAAAACTCTAATGCACCTACGTTTGGTGGTCTTAGTGATCCCCACCACCACCATCTCATCCTGTAGACTCTTTATCTACGAGATATGAATTTATCTACTATTGCTCCTTCAAAATGCCTTTATGCTATAAGCTGATTGCCATGATTGGTGGAGAAGCCCACATGCAATATGAGAACAAAGGGAGCGAAAATGTGATACACGCAATTGGAGAGAAGTTCATTATTGTATGAGAGAAGAAAGAACCTAAAATGTCCATCCCTCCTCCTTGAAAAGAGATAATTTAATTGAGGATGCCTAAGTTCCCAATGAGGAGTTATATTCTGCCAAGTTAGAAAATTGGTGGTGGGCAAACCATCCAACACAAAAGCCCTAAGCGCTCTCTCTCTCTCCCCCCCCCCTCTGTGCCTACGCACAGTCTGCCCGCCAACAATCGCAATCCCTATGCAAAGCTCTTCTGTAAAGAGAGAGAGAGAGAGAGAGAGAGAGAGAGAGAGAGAGATAAAAAGCAGGGGAGTTACATATCCAATACCTATGTATGAGAGAGAGAGAGCGTGAGGAGAGAGAGGGAGTGTGCATACGGTGTCCATCATGGTGGTGGACGACAATCTGGCACTGGCAGGAAGTGGAGCACATGTTCGAAGGTGTGATCGGAGCCGGCTGTTCGCAGGTTGGTGATCCGCGGACACCCCTGAAGCTCCCCGTGCCGCCCACCACTGTGATGTCGTAGTTGGTGTCCACGATGTTGCCCTGCCCGTGGAGGCTCACGGTCCCGTTGTAGACGCCGTCGATGTAGATGAGGGTGTTGAGCACCAGGATGGTCGAGTAGGCAGGATCCCTGCTATCGTAGACCTGCGTCGAGTTCACGTCCGCCTCCTGTGTGACGTAGTAGGCGAAGGTGCCCGAAGCTGCCCGTCACCGCAGAGTTCACCGGCCGTAGGACATCGACCGCCTGGCTGTCTTGCGCCTGCACGTAGTACTTGAGGCTGGGAGGATAGCTCTTCTTTGGAGATGACGAAGAGGCCGAGGCACAACTGGCTGCGATGATTAGCCACAGAAGCATAGAAGTCAGCATCACCATGGCTAGCTGCTTCACACGACTAAGTGGAGCTGCATCAGCTCGCGGATGCGCCATGCCTGTGAAATTGTGTAAATGCACGCGCCGAACCGCTCAAAAGCCGATATTTCGCTGAAATTTGGGCTTGCCTTGAAATTAATGGCCGAGGGGCTTTCATTTTTTTCCATACTTCGAGATTTTGACAAATTCTAGGTGCAACAATACGCATCAAGGTTTCGAGACTTTTTTGAAAGGAGATTTTGACAACTTTAGGTGCAATACCCATCAAGCTTTGTAGATTTTTCATCACCAAGACATCTGGTTATTTTGCCCACTAAGATTGGGATGTGTTTGGGCACATTGACTTGCCTTACCTTGAGACGGATGCCTGAGACTTTTAAGACAATGTTTAGCACATGAGACTTTCAACTAATGCCACAGACATCTTTGGAAATGTTTGTTATTGATGTGGAGCTTTTTGAAAGGAGAATAGGTAAAGGCCAAAACATCTCCTTGTTTTGACGCCTACGATTGAAGAAATGTGATTCAAAGTTTCACTTGCCTTGAAATTGATGGATGCATTTTTTCCACTTTTAGTTAGAGAGAACCAGTCCATGTGTAGATTTTTCAAAAGGTAATTGATCGACCAAGGCTAAGGTGGCTCTTTCTAGGATCTCACACGCATTTGAGACTGTACACACCATCGTTTGCACTCCAATTAGTTGTTTTTGGAAGAATGAGTCACGGTAGCATGCTTGCAAAACATACCCATCAAGATTTGTAGATTTTTGAAAGGAGAACCCCCATCATCACCCACTAAGATTGGGTTAATGTGGTTGTGTTTAGCTTGGCTTGCATTGACTTTCCTTGCCTTGAAATTGATGGGGACCGAGACTTTCCAGACATTACTTAACAACGCGCTCACAACGCGAGACTTCCAAAATTTTGAACTAATGCCTCAAACATCTCTTGGAAATGTTTGTTTTCAAACCAATTGATGTGTATCCTTTTGAAAGGAGAATAGGCAAAGGCCAACACGTCTCCTTGTTTTAACGGCTACGATTGAAGAAATATGATTCAAAGTTTTAGTTGCCTTGAAATTGATGGGTGGAGTATTTCCACTTTAGTTAGAGAGAACCAGTTCATGTGTAGATTTTTAAAAAGATAATTGATTGACTAAGGCTACCATGGCTCCTCATCTTATCTCTTCTAAGATCTCACACACGTTTTAGGTACACACCATTGATTGCACTCAAATTAGTTATTTTGGAAGAATGATTCATGGTAGCATGCTTGCATGGCACACTGGGCCTAGATCAGAAAGGCTCTCCAGGTTTATTTGTCAATTATTACTCTCTTTCTACTCCACTAAGACCTTGGACCTTCATACTACGTTGTCATATACATATCTACCTTTGAAAATCGAAATGTTCAATGAGTAATGATAAAGCTATTCCTTCCATAGACTTGGATGCTCGTGGCCACACAGTCTCCCACAGTATGATGTACCTATCATGGAGAATAACGCTTTCTAAAGGAATATGTTGGCTGGGCGTGCTGCATGCGGCGTCTTGCGGTAGCCTTCATTTATGCATTTTATATATCATAATCATAGATTATGGACCTTCCATTCTGCTTTCATTTTTGATGGCTCTATAAAGTTTTCCCATAAACTTAAGGTAGCATTTCCTACTTATCTACTAATAGCCTTTTCCCATGGTATAGTTGCCCGAGAAAAAAACAAGGGGGAGCAGGATTTACGTAACTTGGAGTCAACTTGGGCAAAGCTTCCGAAATTGGAATTTGCATGAACCTCCTACTTGAACTTAATGCTCACTTCTTCTTCTTCTTCTTTTTGGATAAATAAATGTATATATATATATATATTACATATTAACAAGACACCATTTTTTGCCAACATGGTAGCATGGAGGAGACATCCTACAAAATCCCTTGCAATAATGCCCAACCTTCTACAACTCCATTGCGAGGTAGAGAGAAGGGTAACCAATTGCATCAGAAGAGAGGGAGAAGGGGGAAAGAGAAGGGTCGCTATTGCATTGTAAGAGAGAGAAAGCTAGAGAGGAAATCTCAGAACCTATCTGCCTGGCCCAAGTGTCTCCACTTGCCTTCGACTTTGCTTCTGGTGGGAGAGAGTCCACCTTACCTGCTCCCGCCACACCAGCCCTCCTCGGCATGGCACTCTCTGAATTTCTCTCTTCAGAGCATGCAAACCATACTCTTTGTCTTTAGCGCATGCAACGCGGCAAGCCATCTAGCATAGGAGCCCTAAGCGCGCTCTTTCTCTCTCTCTCTCTACACATACACATCCCTGCTTGCATACATACATATATACATACACATGCATACATACCTCTATCTCTCTCTAAACCTGTCTCCTATATTCTTACTTTACATCTCTCTCTACATATCTTTATGTCTCTCACTATCTACCTCCTCTCTCTATCTCTCTCACTCCCTATCCTCTCTCTAAATCACATGTGTGTGTTAGAGAGAGATATGCAATACAAGAAAAAAGGGAGTGGAAATGTGATACATGCAATTGAAAGAAGCAAAGTTCATTATGGTATGAGAGAATGAGGACGATGGGGGTCGAGTATGAGCCTTGTTATTGGATGAGAAGATGAGAATCTCCTTGAGGGATGGACTGAAAGGAAGCCAACTTTCTACTTGCGCTACAAAAAAAAAAAAAAAACAGTTGATAGAAGTGGTATAATAACATCAATTCGGAGGTGTCCATCATGGACAATCTGGCATTGGCAGGAAGTGGAGCACATGTTCGAAGGTGTGATCGGAGCCGGCTGTTCGCAGGTTGGTGATGGCAGCGTATCCGCGGACACCCCTGAAGCTCCCCGTGCCGCCCACCACTGTGATGTCGTAGTTGGTGTCCACGATGTTGCCCTGCCCGTGGAGGCTCACGGTCCCGTTGTAGACGCCGTCAATGTAGGTGAGGGTGTTGAGCACCAGGATGGTCGAGTAGGCAGGATCCCTGCTATCGTAGACCTCCAGGCCCCGGATGGTACCCACCTGCGTCGAGTTCACGTCCGCCTCCTGTGTGACGTAGTAGGCGAAGGTCGCCACCTGCCCGAAGCTGCCCGTCACCGCAGAGTTCACCGGCCGTAGGACATCGACCGCCTGGCGGTCTTGCGCCTGCACGTAGTACTTGAGGCTGGGAGGATAGCTCTTCTTTGGAGATGACGGAGAGGCCGAGGAAGGTGTGATCGGAGCCGGCTGTTCGCAGGTTGGTGATGGCAGCGTATCCGCGGACACCCCTGAAGCTCCCCGTGCCGCCCACCACTGTGATGTCGTAGTTGGTGTCCACGATGTTGCCCTGCCCGTGGAGGCTCACGGTCCCGTTGTAGACGCCGTCGATGTAGGTGAGGGTGTTGAGCGCCAGGATGGTCGAGTAGGCAGGATCCCTGCTATCGTAGACCTCCAGGCCCCGGATGGTACCCACCTGCGTCGAGTTCACGTCCGCCTCCTGTGTGACGTAGTAGGCGAAGGTCGCCACCTGCCCGAAGCTGCCCGTCACCGCAGAGTTCACCGGCCGTAGGACATCGACCGCCTGGCTGTCTTGCGCCTGCACGTAGTACTTGAGGCTGGGAGGATAGCTCTTCTTTGGAGATGACGAAGAGGCCGAGGCACAACTGGCTGCGATGATTAGCCACAGAAGCATAGAAGTCAGCACCACCATGGCTACACGACTTAGTGGAGCTGCATCAGCTCGCGGATGCAGCAGTATGGCCATGCCTGTGAAATGCGCCAGTGTGATATAGATACGAGAGGATGTAAATGGGCAGTGCCACAATGGTCACCACTCGCGGCTTCAAATAGATATTTCGGAAGAGCGAGTCACGCAAAATAATGTAAGTAAAAAGAATTGTCCGTTTTGTGTCTTTTCCACTGAAATTTCGGCAAAGACTTTCATTTTTTTCCATACTTTCAAAAGTTCTAGTTGCTGATTGAGATTTGGACAAATTCTAGTGCAATACCCATCAAGGTTGCCAGATTTTTGAAAGGAGATTTTGACAATTTTAGGTGCATTACCCATCAAGATTTGTAGATTTTTGAAAGGAGAACCCCCATCATCACCAAGACACCTCGTTATTTTTCCCACAATGTGTTTGGGCTTGGCTTGCATTGACTTGCCTTGCCGCCTTGAGAATGATGGCCGAGACTTTTTAGACATTATTTAGCACGTGAAACTTTGAACTACTCCCTCACACATCTTTGGAAATGTTTGTTTTCAATGTGAAGCTTTTTGAAAGGAGAATAGGTAAAGGCCAAGATATCTCCTTGTTTTGACGCCTACAATTGAAGAAATGTGATTCAAAGTTTCACTTCCCTTGAAATTGATGAATGGATTTTTCCCACTTTTAGTTAGAGAGAACCTGTTTATGTACAGATTTTTAAAAAGGTAATTGATGGACTAAGGCTAAGATGGCTCCTCGTCTTATCTTTCTAGGATCTCACACACGTTTGAGGTACACACCATCGATTACACTCCAATTAGTTGTTTTGGAAGAATGAGTCATGGTAGCACCTCGGGGGATTCACCTCAAAAAATGTTAGTGTATCACGTGAGTTCAGCGTCGCGTGAGGGGATTTTTAATTCAAATTTAGAAAAAAATCCGTTAGTTCATAAGTAAAGAGGGGTTGTTTTATTGGGGGAAACATTTTAGTTAAGGGGTTTTCTTAATACCTCCTTGAACGCACGTGATACTTAGGGTTTACTAGTACTGCACTCCCCAAGGGTAGCACACTGGGAAAACATACCCATCAAGATTTATAAATTTTTGAAAGGAGAACCCCCATCATCACCCACTAAGATTGGGTTAATTTGGTTGTGTTTGGTTTGGCTTGCATCGACTTGCCTTACATTGAGACCAATGGCCGAGACTTTTAAGACATTACTTAACACATGAGACTTCCAAATTTTTGAACTAATGCCTCAAACATCTCTTGGAAATGTTTGTTTTCAAACCGATTGATGTGTAGCTTTTTGAAAGGAGAATAGGTAGAGGCCAAGACATCTGCAAATTATAACACCTATGATTGAAGAAATGTGATTCAAAGTTTCACTTGCCTTGAAATTGATGGATGGATTTTTTCCACTTTTAGTTAGAGAGAACTAGTCCATGTGTAAACACTATTGCAAGCAAAATAGGTAGTTAGAGGGTCACCTAAAAAGATTCCCTGCAAAAATGTGTGAAATCTCAAAAATGGCATAGTTTTTTGAAAACACATCTAGATCTCCATGTATAAATTTTAAAAATACATGAATTTTGCTATTTTTTTCAAGATTGAAAACACGTATGACCTTCGTAGATTTATAAACTGTTGTTGTTTGTGACATAAAAATAAACTTGACTTACAAAATTACATAAGAGTCTACATTACTTAGAGAAATATAGATCTTTTTCAAATAAAATTTATTTTATAACTTTCATGAATATAAGACACTTTTTTTAATGGGATTTTTGGGACAAATTCTACCACTATGCATAAATATGCACATTATTTGATAAGCACTCAAAAAACATTAGAATACATAATAATATAAGCTCCATAATTTATGGAAAATTCTACAAACATCCTTGAGTCTATTTCTAGACCACTATGCATAAATATGCACATTATTTGATAAGCACTCAAAAAACATTAGAATACATAATAATATAAGCTCCATAATTTATGGAAAATTCTACAAACATCCTTGAGTCTATTTCTAGACCTAAATAGTAAAGCCTTTAGTATATACTTACCTTGATAGTTTGCATGATATAATTATTTGCTCCATTATTTTTAAGCAGATAGTGGGTATGATATACAACCAATGCTAAGAGTTTAAAAAGGTCAACTTATAGGTGTGCAAAGGTAGACTTGTATTCATATATATATGTAGAAAGATGGTAACTATGGAGGCTCTGAGTAAACCTAAGCATGTTAAAAGAGATATTTTTTCAGCAAGACAATCTTAGAGGTAGACATTATATAGCCTATGGGTGTAGATTTTGACCCACATAGGCATTTGTTTTCATGAAGGGAATTTTTGTTATGCAGTATGGATAAGGGTGGTGGGAAGAAATTGTAGCCTATATCATGTTCATATGTGGTGGCGGCAAAAATTTATAGTATGCATATGTTGATGTTTGATCCAGAGAGATAGCCATTATCATGAACATAGGTGATGGTATATCTAAGAGTAGTGTAGGAATGAGCTCTAGTTATAATTATTTATAGTGCATGTGAAGGATGTTGAAAGATGGTATGTCTAAGGTAGTGTAGAATGAACTCTCGTTATAATTATTTAGAGGACATGCAAAAGATGTTGAGAGATGCAATCTTTGCTCGTCGCGAGATTTGTTGCCATATATATAGCAGTGATGTGTGCGAACACACTTAGGACTGCCGAGGTTCTTTTTCCCTCTTTAGGAGGTTTTTTCCCTTGGCTTGTATATACGCCTATCATTCTAGGGCTAACTTATCTTTTGTACATTGACACAATCTAATACATTATGTATTGTGTGCATTCTTGCTTCTTCTTCTCCAAGCTTTGTGTGCTTTCCTGTAACCCTAATTCCAACAATTGGTATCAGAGCAGGCATCGGCTCCCAGGGCTACACCACCACCAGCACCCTCTGACTTACGTTCTCCAATTGAGGTGAGCTTTTACGAGCGCTTGCAAGTCCCTATACTCTTCAAACAATCCCATAGGGCTTTGCATTCTCAGAAATTACATCTGAGGTCGTTTCGGGCTCCGTTTTTGCATTTCAAGTTCTGCACAGGTGTTTTCGTCATTTTGTGCACAAATTTCGACAGTGCAATTTTCTGCAAAACAGGCATACGTATTCTATTGTGGACCGTGCTACATAGCATGAGTTGTTTCCTCTTTAATCTTTGCTTCATTACTACAGGTAGCTTTTGCATCAGTTTCAGTCTCAGTGGCCATGGCTGATAACTGCAAATGATGTATTTCCCATGTTGTCTACTGATCACAAATTGGATGGAGACAGCAACTACCCACTTTGGGCATACATGATGCAGCATGTTTTGGTTGAAAAAAGAGTGTGGAACATTGTGCAGGGTATGGATGTACATCCAGGTTCTATGGATGTAGGAACTGTTGAGGATGTTGCAAGTTCTAGTAGCTCTACTGTTGCTCCTGCTTTACCCACTGCTGAACAAGCTCGTTGGGATGGTAAAGATGTGCAGGTTCATGCCTTGATTGCATTTTTCGTCGAACGTAATATCACACCACATATTCGTTCAGCTAAACAACAAAACAGGCTTGGGATATTCTAGTTGGTCTGTATGCAGGTCGTAACGAGGCAAAAATCTCTTACCTGCGTAAAGAGCTAGAATCGAAGATTATGCAAGAAGATGATGACATGAATGTTTTTCTTGCTGAGATTAAAGATCTCAAGGAACAGTTGATTTCTGCAGGTGAGATTATTCCTGATCATTCTCTTGTGCTTAGTGTTCTTGATGCTTTACCTAAGTCATATCAGACTTTTTCTTCCACGTGGAGACTTGTCTGAGGACAGACCTGATGTTGTCAAGCATGATACTTTAGTCAACAAGCTCTTGCAAGAAGCGCAGTCTAGGCAAAATAGGGCTAGGCAGTGCGCAGTTGATCAGGCATTTATTGCTGCCCAGCAGAGAAGAAGTGGTAAGGTAGTCCCTTCTTCTCTGCCCAGTAGAGAAGAAGTGGTAAGGCAGCCCCTTCCACTGTTTCTTCTCCTATTAGTAGGTCTACAACTTCTTCTCCTTCCACAGGTAGCAACAATAAATCTGAGAAGGCTCTTGATAAAGGCAAGAAAAAAATGAGGTGCAACTATTGTAAGGCAACTGATCATGTCATTAAGAATTGCCCTAAGCTAAAGGCTAAAGAGGCAAAGAAGAAAGAGTCAAATGCAGCCACAATAACGGATGCTTCTACAAATGTAGATTCTGTAAATGTTGTGCAAGATACAGAATGGGCATTTAGCATGTATTGCCAGTATGATCCATCTGTACATGATGCATTTAGCGTGTATTGCCAGTATGATCCATCTGTACATGATGCATGTTTGGCAGTTTTTGTTGACTCTCATGTATGGTTTTTTGACAATGGTGCTACAAAGCACATTACCTCGCATCGTGAAATGTTCACTTGTCTTGAGGCTGTCTCTAATGGGAATACTGTCACATGTGTGCCAATAATGCTTCTTACCCAGTGAAGGGCATTGGTAAAATTATGTTTACTGCTACAAATGGCAGCGCTTTCACACTTTCAAATGCTTTGTATGTGCCAACATAAAGAAGAATCTATTGTCTGTCTCTGCGCTTGCTAGACTTGGACTTGTAGTCAAATTTGTGGATGACAGATGTACTGTTCATGATTTGACTTCTGGTGATACGATTATTGTATGTGGCACCTTGTTTCGTGGGCTGTATAGGCTCAATTCTTACGACAAGTGTGTGGAAGATTTAGCAAATGCAATTTCTCATGAAAAGGCAGTTTCAGATGCAAAACTATGGCATGCTCGTTTTGGTCATCTGAACTTTGCTAGTTTGCTGTGTTTGCAAAAATTTGATATGGTTGCTTCATTGCCCCCTCTTGAGGCACCATTGAAACATGTTTGTGAAGGCTGTATTTTGGGCAAAATGCAGCGTTCTGCGTTTCCAAAGGATGGTTCTATGCGGGCCAATCGCAAATTGTAACTTGTACATAGTGATGTATGTGGGCCTATGCAAACTCCGTCATTTGGTAAACACTTGTACTTTGTGACTTTCATTGATGATTACTCAAGGCATGCATGGGTATATCCACTGAAGGCAAAGTCCAAAGTGTTTTTGTGCTTCAAATAGTTTTTGCTTATGGTTGAAAATGTATCCAATTGTAATGTGGGCACCCTTCGTTCTGATCGAGGGGGGGGGAGTACATGTCTAAAGAGTTTAATGCATTTCTAGCTAGTCGTGGGATAAAACACCAATGTATAGTGCCGTATACCCTTCAGCAAAATGGTGTTGCTGAGAGAAAAAACAGGTCACTTATGGAGATGGCACGATGTATGGTCAAGAGCCAAGCTTTGCCACATGCATTTTGGCTTGAGGCTGTCATGTGTGCTGCATATGTACTCAACAGGTGTCCCACTAAGGCCTTGCTGTCTATTACTCCATACAAAGCTTGGCATGGCAGGAAGCCTTCTATTGGTCACTTGCGCGTCTTTGGTTGCTTGGCCTATGCTTTAGTGCCTATGCAACAACGCAAAAAATTGGATGATAAGGCTGTCAAATGCATTTTTGTTGGTTGTTCATCCATTAACATGTCCTCTCTCCAAGGAGAGAACATATCCGTCAATCCCAAAATCATCTCCAAGTGCCATCCTTCTCTCCTCGCAAATGATGTGCACTTCTTGTTTTCTCGTGGTTATGCCAAGTACTGTTTCCAAGTTTGTAAACCCTCTCCTTATTTTAATAAAATAATCTTCAATCTCCAAGATGTAAACATTTGACTCTAAAAGAGAGTAATCATCAATGAAAGTCACGAAGTACAAGTGTTTACCAAATGACGGAGTTTGAATAGGCCCACATACATCACTATGTACAAGTTGCAATTTGCGATTGGCCCGCACAGAACCATCCTTTGGAAATGCAAAATGCTGCATTTTGCCCAAAATACAACCTTCACAAACATGTTTCAATGGTGCCTCAAGAGGGGGCAATGAAGCAACCATATCAAATTTTTGCAAACGCAGCAAACTAGCAAAGTTCAGATGACCAAAACGAGCATGCCATAGTTTTGCATCTAAAACTACCTTTTCATCAGAAACTGCATTTGCTGAATCTTCCACACACTTGTCATAAGAATTGAGCCTATATAGCCCATGAAACAAGGTGCCACATACAATAATCGTATAACTAGAAGTCAAATCATGAACAGTACTTCTGTCATCCACAAATTTGACTACAAGTCCAAGTCTAGCAAGCGCAGAGACAGACAATAGATTCTTCTTTATGCTGGCACATACAAAGCATTTGAAAATGTGAAAGCACTCCCATTTGTAGCAGTAAGCATAATTTTACCAATGCCCTTCACTGGGTGAGAAGAATTATTGGCACATGTGACAGTATTCCCATTAGGGACAGCCTCAAGACAAGTGAACATTTCACGATGCGAGGTAATGTGCTTTGTAGCACCATTGTCAAAATACCATACATGAGAGTCAACAGAAACTGCCAAACATGCATCATGTATAGATGGATCATACTGGCAATACACGCAAACACCCATTCTGTATCCTGCACAACATTTGTAGAATCTACATTTGTAGAAGCATCTGCTATTGTGGCTGCATTTGACTCTTTCTTCTTTGCCTCTTTAGCCTTTAGCTTAGGGCAATTCTTAATGAGATGATCAGTTGCCTTACAATAGTTGCACCTCATTTTTTTCTTGCCTTTATCAAGAGCCTTCTCAGATTTATTGTTGCTACCTGTGGAAGGAGAAGAAGTTGTAGACCTACTAATAGGAGAAGAAACAGTGGAAGGGACTGCCTTACCACTTCTTCTCTGTTGGGCAGCAATAAATGCCTGATCAACTGCACGCTACCTAGCCCTATTTTGCCTAGACTGTGCTTCTTGCAAGAGCTTTTTGACTAAAGTATCATACTTGATAACATCAGGTCTGTCCTCAGACAAGTCTCCACGTGGAAGAAAAAGTCTGATATGACTCAGGTAAAGCATCACGAATAGTAAGCACAAGAGAATGATCAAGAATAATCTCACCTGCAGAAATCAACTGTTCCTTACGATCTTTAACCTCAGCAAGAAAAACATTCATGTCATCATCTTCTTACATAATCTTTGATTCTAGCTCTTTACGCAGGTAAGAGATTTTTGCCTCATTACGACCTACATACAAACCAACTCGAATATCCCAAGCCTGTTTTGTTGTTTTAGCTGAATGAATATGTGGCGTGATATTTTGTTTGACAGAAAGTGCAATCAAGGCATGAGCTTGTGCATCTTTACCATCCCAATGAGCTTGTTCAACAGTGGGTAAAACAGGAGCAACAGTAGAGCTGCTAGAACCTGCAACATCCTCAACAGTTCCTACATCCACAGAACCTGGATGTACATCCATACCCTACACAATGTTCCACACTCCTTTTGCAACCAAAACATGCTGCATCATGTATGCCCAAAGTGGGTAGTTGCTGTCTCCATCCAATTTGTCATCAGCAGACAACATGTGAAATACATCATTTGATGTTATCAGCCATGGCCACTGACTGAAACTGATGCAAAAGCTACCTGTAAAATGAAGCAAAGATTGAACAGAAAATAACTCATGCTATGTAGCACGGTCCATAATAGAATACATATGCCTGTTTTGTAGAAAATTGCGCTGTCGAAATTTGTGCACAAAATGACAAAAACACATGTACAAAACTTGAAATGTAAAAAGGGAGCCCGAAACGACCTCAGATGATGTAATTTCTGAGAACGCAAAGCCCTATGGGATATTTTGAAGAGTATAGGGACCTGCAACAAGAGCTCGTGAAAGCTCACCTCAATCGGAGAACGTAAGTCGAAGGGTGCTAGCGGTGTAGCCCTGGGAGCCGATGCTTGCTCTGATACCAATTGTTGGAATTAGGGTTGCAGGAAAGCACACAAAGCTTGGAGAAGAAGAAGCAAGAATGCACACAATACGCAATATATTAGATTGTGTCAATGTACAAAAGATAAGTCATAGCCCTAGAATGATGGGCGTATATACAAGCCGAGGGAAAAAACCTCCTAAAGAGGAAAAAAGTGCCTCGGTGGTCCTAAGTGTGTTCGCACGCATCACTGTCTATATATATGGCAACAAATCTCGCGAACGAAGATTGCATCTCTCAACATCTTTTGCATGTCCTCTAAATAATTATAATGAGAGTTCATTCTACACTACCTTAGACATACCATCTTTCAACATCCTTCACATGTACTATAAATAATTATAACTAGAGCTCATTCCTACACTACTCTTAGATATACTATCACCTATGTTCATGATAATGGCTATCTCTCTGGATCAAACATCAACATATGCATACTATAAATTTTTGCCACCACCACATATGAACATGATATAGGCTACAATTTCTTCCCACCACCCTTATCCATATTGCATAACAAAAATTCCCTTCATGAAAACAAATGCCTATTTGGGTCCAAATCTATACCCATAGGCTATATAATGTCTGCCTCCTCTAAGATTGTCTTACTGAAAAAATATCTCGTTTAACATGCTTAGGTTTACTCAGAGCCTCCATAGTTACCATCTTTCTACATATATATATGAATACAAGTCTACCTTTGCACACCTATAAGTTGACCTCTTTAAACTCTTAGCATTGGTTGTATATCATACCCACTATCTGCTTATAAATAATGGAGCAAATAATTATATCATGCAAACTGTCAAGGTAAGTATATACTAAAGGCTTTACTATTTGGGTCTAAAAATAGACTCAAGGATGTTTGTAGATTTTTCCATAAATTATGGAGCTTATATTATTATGTATTCTAATGTTTTTTGAGTGCTTATCAAATAATGTGCATATTTATGCATAGTGGTAGAATTTGTCCTAAAAAGCCCATTAAAAAAAAGTGTCTGATATTCATGAAAGATATAAAATAAATTTTATTTGAAAAAGATTGATATTTCTTTAAGTAATGTAGACTCCTATGTAAATTTGTAAGTCAAGTTTATTTTTATGTCACAAACAACAGCAGTTTATAAATCTACGAAGGTCATACGTGTTTTCAATCTTGAAAAAAATAGCAAAATTCATGTATTTTTAAAATTTATACATGGAATTCTAGATGTGTTTTCAAAAAACTATGCTATTTTTGAGATTTGACACATTTTCGGAGAGGGAATCTTTTTAGGTGACCCTCTAACTACCTATTTTGCTCGCAATAGTGTTTACACATGGACTAGTTCTCTCTAACTAAAAGTGGAAAAAATCCATCCATCAATTTCAAGGTAAGTGAAACTTTGAATCACATTTCTTCAATCATAGGTGTTATAATTTGCAGATGTCTTGGCCTCTACCTATTCTCCTTTCAAAAAGCTACACATCAATCGGTTTGAAAACAAACATTTCCAAGAGATGTTTGAGGCATTAGTTCAAAAATTTGGAAGACTCATGTGTTAAGTAATGTCTTAGAAGTCTCGGCCATTAGTCTCAATGCAAGGCAAGTCGATGCAAGCCAAACCAAACACAACCAAATAAACCCAATCTTAGTGGGTGATGATGGCGGTTCTCCTTTCAAAAATTTATAAATCTTGATGGGTATGTTTTTCGAGCGTGCTACCCTCGGGGGGTGCAGTAGTAGTAAACCCTAAGTATCACGTGCATTCAAGGAGGTATTAAGAAAACCCCTTAACTAAAATGTTTCCCCCAATAAAACAACCCCTCTTTACTTATGAACTAACGGATTTTTTTCTAAATTTGAATTAAAAAACCCCTCACGACGCTGAACTCACGTGATACACTAACATTTTTTGAGGTGAATCCCCCGCCGAGGTGCTACCATGACTCATTCTTCCAAAACAACTAATTGGAGTGCAATCGATGGTGTGTACCTCAAACGTGTGTGAGATCCTAGAAAGATAAGACGAGGAGCCATCTTAGCCTTAGTCGATCAATTACCTTTTTAAAAATCTGTACATGAACTGGTTCTCTCTAACTAAAAGTGGGAAAAAACCATTCATCAATTTCAAGGGAAGTGAAACTTTGAGTCACATTTCTTCAATCGTAGGCATCAAAACAAGGAGATATCTTGGCCTTTATCTATTCTCCTTTCAAAAAGCTTCACATTGAAAACAAACATTTCCAAAGATGTGTGAGGGAGTAGTTCAAAGTTTCACGTGCTAAATAATGTCTAAAAAGTCTCGGCCATCATTCTCAAGGCGGCAAGGCAAGTCAATGCAAGCCAAGCCCAAACACATCGAGTTTAACCCAATCTTAGTGTGGGAAAAATAACGAGATGTCTTGGTGATGATGGGGTCCTCCTTTCAAAAATCTACAAATCTTGATGGGTAATGCACCTAAAATTGTCAAAATCTCCTTTCAAAAATCTGGAAACCTTGATGGGTATTGCACTAGAATTTGTCCAAATCTCAATCAGCAACTAGAACTTTTGAAAGTATGGAAAAAAATGAAAGTCTTTGCCATTAATTTCAAGGCAAGCCGAAAGTTCAGTGGAAAAGACACAAAACGGACAATTCTTTTTACTTACATTATTTTGCGTGACTCGCTCTTCCGAAATATCTATTTGAAGCCGCGAGTGGTGACCATTGTGGCACTGCCCATTTACATCCACTAGTATCTATATCACACTGGCGCATTTCACAGGCATGGCCATACTGCTGCATCCGCGACCTGATGCAGCTCCACTAAGTCGTGTAGCCATGGTGGTGCTGACTTCTATGCTTCTGTGGCTAATCATCGCAGCCAGTTGTGCCTCGGCCTCTTCGTCATCTCCAAAGAAGAGCTATCCTCCCAGCCTCAAGTACTACGTGCAGGCGCAAGACAGCCAGGCGGTCGATGTCCTACGGCCGGTGAACTCTGCGGTGACGGGCAGCTTCGGGCAGGTGGCGACCTTCGCCTACTACGTCACACAGGAGGCGGACGTGAACTCGACGCAGGTGGGTACCATCCGGGGCCTGGAGGTCTACGATAGCAGGGATCCTGCCTACTCGACCATCCTGGTGCTCAACACCCTCACCTACATGGACGGCGTCTACAACGGGACCGTGAGCCTCCACGGGCAGGGCAACATCGTGGACACCAACTACGACATCACAGTGGTGGGCGGCACGGGGAGCTTCAGGGGTGTCCGCGGATCACCAACCTGCGAACAGCCGGCTCCGATCACACCTTCGAACATGTGCTCCACTTCCTGCGAATGCCAGATTGTCCATGATGGATACCTCCGAATTGATGTTATTATACCACTTCTATCAACTGTTTTTTTTTTTTCTAGCACAAGTAGAAAGTTGGCTTCCTTTCAGTCCATCCCTCAAGGAGATTCTCATGTTCTCATCCAATAACAAGGCTCATACTCGACCCCCATCGTCCTCATTCCCTCATACCATAATGAACTTTGCTTCTTTCAATTGCATGTATCACATTTCCACTCCCTTTCTTCTTGTATTGCATATCTCTCTCTAACACACACATGTGATTTAGAGAGAGGATAGGGAGTGAGAGAGATAGAGAGAGGAGGTAGATAGTGAGAGACATAAAGATATGTACAGAGAGATGTAAAGTAAGAATATAGGAGACAGGTTTAGAGAGAGATAGAGGTATGTATGCATGTGTATGTATATATGTATGTATGTATGTATGTATTTAGAGAGAGGATAGGGAGTGAGAGAGATAGAGAGAGGAGGTAGATAGTGAGAGACATAAAGATATGTACAGAGAGATGTAAAGTAAGAATATAGGAGACAGGTTTAGAGAGAGATAGAGGTATGTATGCATGTGTATGTATATATGTATGTATGCAAGCAGGGATGTGTATGTGTAGAGAGAGAGAGAGAGAAAGAGCGCGCTTAGGGCTCCTATGCTAGATGGCTTGCCGCGTTGCATGCGCTAAAGACAAAGAGTATGGTTTGCATGCTCTGAAGAGAGAAATTCAGAGAGTGCCATGCCGAGGAGGGCTGGTGTGGCGGGAGCAGGTAAGGTGGACTCTCTCCCACCAGAAGCAAAGTCGAAGGCAAGTGGAGACACTTGGGCCAGGCAGACAGGTTCTGAGATTTCCTCTCTAGCTTTCTCTCTTTTACAATGCAATAGCGACCCTTCTCTTTCCCCCTTCTCCCTCTCTTCTGATGCAATTGGTTACCCTTCTCTCTACCTCGCAATGGAGTTGTAGAAGGTTGGGCATTATTGCAAGGGATTTTGTAGGATGTCTCCTCCATGCTACCATGTTGGCAAAAAATGGTGTCTTGTGAATATGTAATATATATATATATATATATATACATTTATTTATCCAAAAAGAAGAAGAAGAAGAAGTGAGCATTAAGTTCAAGTAGGAACTTTATGCAAATTCCAATTTCGAAAGCTTTGCCCAAGTTGACTCCAAGTTACGTAGATCCTGCTCCCCTTGCTTTTTTCTCGGGCAACTATACCATGGGAAAAGGCTATTAGTAGATAAGTAGGAAATGCTACCTTAAGTTTCTACGAAAACTTTATAGAGCCATCAAAAATGAAAGCAAAATGGAAGGTCCATAATCTGTAATTATGATATATAAAATGCATAAATGAAGGCTACCGCAAGAAGCCGCATGCAGCACGCCCAGCCAACATATTCCTTTAGAAAGCTTTATTCTCCATGATAGGTACATCATACTACGGGAGAGTGTGTGGCCCACGAGCATCCAAGTCTATGAAAGGAATAGCTTTATCATTACTCATTGAACATTTCGATTTTCAAAGGTAGATATGTATATGATAACGTAGTATAAAGGTCCAAGGTCTTAGTGGAGTAGAAAGAGAGTAATAATTGACAAGATAAACCTGGAGAGCCTTTCCGATCTAGGCCGAGTGTGCCATGCGAGCATGCTACCATGAATCATTCTTCCAAAACAACTAATTTGAGTGCAATCGATGGTGTGTACCTAAAACGTGTGTGAGATCTTAGAAGAGATAAGATGAGGAGCCATGGTAGCCTTAGTCAATCAATTATCTTTTTAAAAATCTACACATGAACTGGTTCTCTCTAACTAAAGTGGAAATACTCCACCCATCAATTTCAAGGCAACTAAAACTTTGAATCACATTTCTTCAATCGTAGCCGTCAAAACAAGAAGACGTGTTGGCTTTTGCCTATTCTCCTTTCAAAAAGGTACACATCAATTGGTTTGAAAACAAACATTTCCAAGAGATGTTTGAGGCATTAGTTCAAAATTTTGGAAGTCTCGCATTGTTAAGTAATGTCTTGAATGTCTCGGTCCCCATCAGTTTCAAGGCAAGGAAAGTCAATGCAAGCCAAGCTAAACACAACCACATTAACCCAATCTTAGTGGGTGATGATGGGGGTTCTCCTTTCAAAAATCTACAAATCTTGATGGGTATGTTTTGCAAGCATGCTACCGTGACTCATTCTTCCAAAAACAACTAATTGGAGTGCAAACGATGGTGTGTATAGTCTCAAATGCGTGTGAGATCCTAGAAAGAGCCATCTTAGCCTTGGTCGATCAATTACCTTTTTAAAAATCTACACATAGATTGGTTCTCTCTAACTAATAGTGGACAAAATGCATCCATCAATTTCAAGGCAAGTGAAACTTTGAATCACATTTCTTCAATCGTAGGCGTCAAAACAAGGAGATGTTTTGGCCTTTACCTATTCTCCTTTCAAAAACCTCCACATCAATCGTTTTGAAAACAAACATTTCCAAAGATGTCTGTGGCATTAGTTGAAAGTCTCATGTGCTAAACATTGTCTTAAAAGTCTCAGCCATCCGTCTCAAGGTAAGGCAAGTCAATGCGCCCAAACACATCCCAATCTTAGTGGGCAAAATAACCAGATGTCTTGGTGATGATGGGGCTTCTCCTTTCAAAAATCTACAAAGCTTGATGGGTATTGCACCTAAAGTTGTCGAAGTCTCCTTTCAAAAAAGTCTCGAAACCTTGATGCGTATTGTTGCACCTAGAATTTGTCAAAATTTCGAAGTATGGAAAAAAATGAACGCCCCTCGGCCATTAATTTCAAGGCAAGCCCAAATTTCAGCGAAATATCGGCTTTTGAGCGGTTCGGCGCGTGCATTTACACAATTTCACAGGCATGGCGCATCCGCGAGCTGATGCAGCTCCACTAAGTGTGTGAAGCAGCTAGCCATGGTGATGCTGACTTCTATGCTTCTGTGGCTAATCATCGCAGCCAGTTGTGCCTCGGCCTCTTCGTCATCTCCAAAGAAGAGCTATCCTCCCAGCCTCAAGTACTACGTGCAGGCGCAAGACAGCCAGGCGGTCGATGTCCTACGGCCGGTGAACTCTGCGGTGACGGGCAGCTTCGGGCACCTTCGCCTATTACGTCACACAGGAGGCGGACGTGAACTCGACGCAGGTGGGTACCATCCGGGGCCTGGAGGTCTACGATAGCAGGGATCCTGCCTACTCGACCATCCTGGTGCTCAACACCCTCATCTACATCGACGGCGTCTACAACGGGACCGTGAGCCTCCACGGGCAGGGCAACATCGTGGACACCAACTACGACATCACAGTGGTGGGCGGCACGGGGAGCTGCAGGGGTGTCCGCGGATCACCAACCTGCGAACAGCCGGCTCCGATCACACCTTCGAACATGTGCTCCACTTCCTGCCAGTGCCAGATTGTCGTCCACCACCATGATGGACACCGTATGCACACTCCCTCTCTCTCCTCACGCTTTCTCTCTCTCATACATAGGTATTGGATATGTAACTCCCCTGCTTTTTATCTCTCTCTCTCTCTCTCTCTCATACATAGGTAGGCAGACTGTACGTAGGCACAGAGGGGGGGGAGAGAGAGAGCGCGCTTAGGGCTTTTGTGTTGGATGGTTTTCCCACCACCAATTTTCTAACTTGGCAGAATATAACTCCTCATTGGGAACTTAGGCATCCTCAATTAAATTATCTCTTTTCAAGGAGGAGGGATGGACATTTTAGGTTCTTTCTTCTCTCATACAATAATGAACTTCTCTCCAATTGCGTGTATCACATTTTCGCTCCCTTTGTTCTCATATTGCATGTGGGCTTCTCCACCAATCATGGCAATCAGCTTATAGCATAAAGGCATTTTGAAGGAGCAATAGTAGATAAATTCATATCTCGTAGATAAAGAGTCTACAAGATGAGATGGTGGTGGTGGGGATCACTAAGACCACCAAACGTAGGTGCATTAGAGTTTTTCCCCCAAATTATGAAAATTTTGTGACCTTGCTGAACACACTAGTCTACAACCCACCTCTTACTTTTAACGACTTTGATATATTGTTGGTTGAGGAGGAAAGTGTTAAAGCCAAGGAAGGAAGGAAGCCAAGGGAAAGGTGGGTTTGTAAATGAAGTTTCTCTCTTCTTCTCTTCACATGATGATGTGCAGATAACATGAACACGAAGAAGAAGTTTACTTCATACATACCCCTACACATCATACTACCTACACCCACTCTACCTACTATTAATGAGCCATCAGGGACTCTAATACCAATTTCACCTTAAAATTTTGAATTAATAAGCCCCTTCATTTGAACTCATGTGCTATACTTACATATTTTTAGGTGAACCCCCCAAGGCAACAAAGAGCATGCAAGTTTATAAGTTGTTCAAAAAATCCATAATCTGCATGGTTAAGCACGCAAGCTTGCAAGTGAGCAAGTCCCAAAGCCCATGAGACCATGAGCCCGCGAGCACGAAATCTTGCAAGACCACATTTTTGCAAGTCGAAAAGTGAATGAGCCTATATTATATGAGGGAGACTTGTGAGAGTTGTAGGATCTCGAGAGTAGAACGTCTTTGGTTGACTCACTCATTATTGAGGTCCGCAAAATGATAGAAAACAATTGGCACTAAAGTAATTTTGTGTTGTAAATCTATCTAATTTTCTATGCCAAAGTTTATAGGGATTTTTGGAGCCATAAATGATGGAATTTGTCTCTAAGATGTTAAAGAATAGTAATGAATCAATTATAAAGATTCTTCAATGTTTTGGGATTTACGGCCTTCCAAACAAGGCCATTTGAAATAAAAAGAACAAAAAACAAGCGCATCAATTATGCTACCTCATGTGGCTCCTTTAAAGAAGGCTTCCCAACCATTGCAGACACACCACTTTTTGAGACATATTATGTTCTTTTGATGCATGTTTTTTTGAGGCTCTTTTCTTTGGAAAAAAGTATGTCATTTTGGGAGTCATCTTGTTTATATGAAGAATGAAAGAAATAGAACATGTTCATACATAGAATATCTATAAATAGCTAAGAATTTCAATCTAGTTATAAGCTAGAATATCTATCAATCGTTTTTGCCCCTTAAGGATTTTCACACCTCCTCTCTGTAGAAAAATGGGTTCATGGTGGTGAAATTTTTTCAAATCAAATCAAAATTTGCGGGGGATTGCACATTTGGAATTTACTCTTCAAGACCTTTCCAATGATATATAGCATGATGGAAAATTTTGCATATTCAAGAAGTCCCCAAATTGGTGATGATGTGGCATGTTACATGCCATGTCATCACCAATTTGGGATGCCATATCATCACCAATTTAGAGACTTCTTGAATATGCAAAATTTTCCACATGCTATATATCATTGGAAAGGTCTCGAAGAGTAGATTCCAAATGTCCAAACTCCGCTCACTTCTGAGTTGATTTGCAAAAATTTAACCCCGTATCATTTTTCTAGAGAGAGGAGGTGTGAAAATCCTTAGGGGAAAAAAAAGAGATTCCATATTTTGCTTGATGGTACTCGTATAACAAAGAATATCCATAAATAGCTCAAACTTTAAATCTAAAGACCTTATACAAAAAATGGGAAACTTTAACTAGTTATTAGTCATTTATGTGGATGATATGATTGTCACTGGTGATAGTGATGCTGACATACACGATGTCAGGAGGATTTTGAAGAAGAAGTTTGAGATAAAGGATTTGGGTGAGCTGCAGTATTTCTTGGGCATAGAGGTGGTGAGATCACCTCATCACATTTTGTTACTATGGAAAGGCAGTATGGCTTGGACATGTTTTCCAAGTATGGTATGATAGGATATAACTCTTGGAAATTGGTTACATGCGATCTTTTATATGTGGTTGATATTATCCCCATGTGGTGTTTAAGGTGAATATGGTATGAGAATCATCTGAATGGCTACATATGATCTTGATCTACTTAGTATATTGATGCATGTGATCTTTATGTGGTGGCATTGTTTTTCTCTAGTCTATATAAACTATGTGATCTGTGCATTGTCAGTCTACATATCCACCAAGCTCTTGTGCATAAACCCGGCATTAATGATGCTACCCTACAACAAATGATTGTCATACTCAAGGCACTTTTGAGAAAAAAACATACTTTTAGCACTTAAATACAAGGAAATTTTGGAAAAAAATACCTTTAGCACTCAAATACATCAAAACAAAGATAGGCAGGTTGTGTTTGGTGTTAAACCTTGCAGAGTTAAATATTTACATCTTTTAGGGTTACATCTTTTAGAGTCAAATGTTTACATCTTGGAGATTGAAGATTATTTTATTAAAATAAGGGGAGGGTTTACAAACTTGGAAATAGCACTTGGCATAACCACGAGAAAACAAGAAGTGCACATCGTTTGCGAGGAGAGAAGGATGGCACTTGGAGATGATTTTGGGATTGACGGATATGTTCTCTCCTTGGAGAGAGGACATGTTAATGGATGAACATGTTAATGGATGAACATGTTAATGGATGAACATGTTCTCATTTTGATTCAATCCCATAATGCGCAAGTACACGTAGTAAATGTTCTTGCACACACAAGGAAATAGCTTCATTTGGTCCACTCGACCCTAGAAATAAAGGTAATCACAAGAGGGCTTCTCTAAAATGTACATTCCATACGGTTTCCCTTAAGATTTGGATCTTTCTATTTGCATATGTAGAAAGACTTCACAAAGACCTGGTTTCACTGTAATTTCCTCCACTACACGTGCATCAAGAGAGAGAGAGCCTTATTGATGTGATCTTGAACCTTTTGATTGTTACTTTGGATGCTTGCCATCCCTACATGTGGATGTGTGGAAGGAACGAAGGAGGTGCAATAGAGGGTCCTAACAATGTCCTCCTTATCTCACGATGACAAAACCTGCTCTTGTTAGAGATGCAACCTCATCCACATTAAGGTTTGTGACAAGGGCTATACGCCATACAATTGGCATTGGGGCTTGAACATAGGTAACTTTGCAGTCAAGTCTCCAAATGTGTGCCACATCATTGTTTGTAGAACCACATCATTTGTGCTGTGCTTCATCCTTAATGGGTTTGTGATGACTACAAGCATGGTGTTGGCACTCTTTTTCCACAGTTTGAGATGATGTAGCCATATTTGCCTTCACATTGGACTCACCGTAGACACTTGACTCGACTATTCATTGGAGTTCTATATAACTATTCATTGGAGTTATATATAATGTCTCCGACTTGCTTCTATATCCGAACACAATTCAAAATTATTCAAGGAGGATTGCTATGCATCTCTGACAACAAACCTGATGATGAATGGTCAAAGATCTAGATGCACAATCATCAAGAATGTTTTATCATGACCCCTATTTGCAACACTCGTATTTTTCCTCCCAACATTAGATTTTTCCAACTCATGGAACAACACCAAACTATGCAAGGGTACATAATCGAAGATGATCCCACAGTCATCGTGATTTTCTTACACATTATTTTAATTTTCTCCAATAACACCTCCTACTTGAAAAGATATTTATCATACTTCTAACACATATTCTTAGAGAATTATAAAATAACAACTTTTACATTTTATATTATAGCACAAACCATCCAGAGGTGTCATTTTCTTCTTACAATAACTTTTAATTCACCATTCAAATCCCTAGTCAATAGATTTCAGCGAAGTATAGATACCATCCCATCGAAGAATCTCAATGGGTACTTGATCATGCCCTCGCTACCTATTCATCTTTGATTGCATCTTATTTTTATACTAGCCCATGATGATTTTTGATTTTGTGACAATTGACGACAGTTTCTTGTCATGGAATTTTATATTCCCACATTCATTACCTCTTCATTATTTATGAATTCTCCTAGTTTGCATCAACTTGATGCAAAACATTGAGTTGTGTGAAAAAGTTGATGTTTTGCATCTACTCGATGCACAACATCAAGTTGTGTGGAAAAATTGATGTTTTGCATCAACTCGATGCAAAATATATACTTTTAGCCTAAAAGTTGATGTTTTGCATCGAGTTGATGCAAAACATCAACTTTTCCACACAACTCGATGTTTTGCATCGAGTTTATGCAAAACATTAAGTTTTATGAAAAAGTTAATGTTTTACATCGATTTTATGCAAAACATCAACTTTTTCATAAAACTTGATGTTTTGCATAGAATTAAAGAAAAAATATACCTAGGGTAAGGTGATATAGGCAGAACATAGGTTTACGGCTAAGGAATTGAAAAACACATATAGTTGCAACCTTTGACTACAAATTTGAGAGGAGGTCATTAAACAAAATGCTTGTCTATGTAACCATGTAACCTTTGTATCATAAATAATATCGCTACATAGTAGATGCCAAAAAATCATGATAATAGAAGAGCTAGACAAGATAATCCATGATGACCTGTAATCCATTGGTTTTAATCCAAATGTGCAAGGCTCCATTGATTTGGAATACCACAAGTCGATTGATTTGCCAATCGTGATTTTTGTTCTACAATTCAATTTTAAAGCTGAAGAACTATAAGAAAATACACGTGGTGCGACCATCTATGTCGAGGAGTGGGGTGCATGTGAGCCTGGACTTCGCCATGCTATGTACAGTGACCTTGAATTTATCGTCATCCTCATCGTGAAAGCTCTAAGCTCTTCTCTACCACCATTCCAGAAGTCCTAAGCTCCTCTCTTTTCTCTTTGTACACAAAGATAATCTTGTTGGAATTAGAGTTGCAAGAAAGCACATAAAGCTTGAAGAAGAAGAAGCAAGAATGAACACAACACACAATGTATTAGATTGTGTGAATGTACAAAAGATAAGTTAGCCCTAGAATGATGGGCGTATATACAAGCCGAGGAAAAAAACCTCCTAAAGAGGAAAAAAGTGCCCTGGCGGTCCTAACTGTGTTCACACACTTTACTGCCTATATATATGGCAAAAACAAATCTCCCCCCCCTGGGAGTGATGGTGTGAACGAGAGTTGGCACTTATGTATAGGGAAGTGCCATGCCCGAAGTAGATCAGTCCACAAAGGAGAGCAAGCCCAAAGCTTTGCAGAAAGCTTCGAACTTCTCACGAGGAAGCGACAGAGTGTCTCCTTGACATAGTGATAATGTACCTCAATGTGCTTTGTGCGAGCATGAAAAACTGGGTTTCTCGCAACTGCCAATGCACTCTGACTGTCAGTGTAGATAGAGGTGGTAGACTCCTGTCCAACACCCAAGTCAGCCACCATAAGCCATCTGAGCCACACACACTCAACCGTAGCTGTGAAAGCTGCCCTGTGCTCAGCTTCACAACTAGAGGTGGCCACAATAGGTTGCTTCTTGCTCAACCAAGATATGCATGAGCTACCGAGCATGAAACAAAAACCACTTGTGGACACTCTTGTCATAGGAACCAGCCCAATCTGAGTCCGAAAAAGCATGTAAATCTGGCGGCAACGATCCCCCCTTGGGATAAAACAACCCAAGATGTATGGGCCACTTGTCAGGCTAAAATTTGAAAGGTGTTTTTGGTCAGTGTACATATGGTGCGTGTGGTGTGCAAATAAAATTTGCCCTGAATGCCCTGGCAAGTGTACAGGCCGAGTGGTTTGGCAGAAAGCTGGAATATGCACGTGTTTTGTTTTCCGGAGCAGACGCTGGAGATCTGGAGTTTTATTGGATCAGTATGGTGTGCATATGGATACTAAATGTAGGGCACCGACGACTGGAATGGTTGTGTTTGGAGGTGGTAATGATGCTGATGAAGACGGCGGGCAACTCTCGCATTTTTTTGGAAATAATGGGCGCCATATCTTCTGGAAAAACACAAGGAAAGAATAAACCAATGAGGGTGTGGCCATTATTAAGCTTTAAAAAGAATAAATATATATATATATTATCCACATGGCCATGCTTTTAATAACCACATGGAAAGAGGGTTGGCCGCCACTTCGACATCTAGAAGGTGGCGGAAACGTGAAAAGAAAGGGCCGCAAGGTTCTGGGGGTCGCCGAAAAGGAGGAGTTGTCGCCGTCGCCTTTGCTCAGAGGTTGAAGCTGCGGGAGGCAGAGAGAAGGCTGCCTTGGTCGACTGGGTGCAGGCGCTTGCTGTAGAGAAGGACCGGGTGCAGTGAAGAGGACGCTGACACGGAAGCACCGGCGAAGGGAAGCTGAAGAAGACGCCTGGAGAGCCTGCAAAGACCAGAGACGAGCTGCTGGCAATGGGGATGCTGGCGACTTCAACATGGTGATATGTACCCACTACCTTCACAGCTACCTGACAAGTCAAATGATTATGGTATTGATATCAGGGATCAAGCAGGTCCGAGCGGAATTACAGCTGAGGAGAAAGGTAAAACTAAGGTGATAGATGTGGTCACCCTTGAGAAGACGAATGAAGCAGAAGCTGATGTGATGCCTTTGGGGAAACGGATGCCACAGGAAAGGGAAAGTAAGGATGCTGCAGGGCCTAGCAAGAAGAAAGGAAAAGTGAAGGAAGGAGAAGATGTGAAGGTCAAGCAGAAGCGGAAGTCTCGTAGGAAGTTTCAGGTAACTGATTTTCCACTAGGGGGTGGGCAGGATAGCTACAGTTTGCAGGAGGATATGGCTGAAAGGAAGGCTAACATTACTTTTGGGCAATTGATAGAGTTAGCTCCCAATTTGAAGCATCAGTGGAAGAGACTTGTGAACCCGAGAGAGAAGGAGCCGACCAAAGGGATAGTGACTGTTCTATCTGTCCAAGAGTTGCCTGATATATGTCCTGTGGTGGTGAATGTGTGGTATAAAGGGATAGTGACTGTTCTATCTGTCCAAGAGTTGCCTGATATATGTCCTGTGGTGAATGTGTGGTATAAAGGGAAGAATCTGGGGGAAGCATACATAGATGGTGGAGCACAGATTTGTGTGATCACATTGGCAGCTGTGGAGAGGCTTGGTCTTAATTTTACAGAAGCATCTGGATTCCGAATTCGGCTGGCTAATCATCAGAAAGTCAAATGCTTAGGTATGATCAAGGAATTAGAATTGGAAGCTTTTGATGTAAAGGTGCTTGTGGATTGTCATGTTATGCCTGCAGGAATGGGTGCATTCCCCATCATTTTGGGAAGACCATGGCTAAGAGCAGTGAAGGCTGTTCAGGATTGGAGGAAAGGAGTTATTACTTTGTATGATAGGAGAGGTGATAAGAAGCAGTTTAATATGGATAACCAGAAGCCTGTCAATGATGAAGAAGAAAGTGAAGCTGATTCGAGTGATGACACGACCAGTACCACTACTAGTGAGGATACTTCATCCAGTGAGGAGGATGCAGAGATGGATGCCCTGGTCATTGATGAAGAAGTGCTTAGTGATGAGGTTGCTGAACAAGAAGAAGCCATACATGAAGAATGCGAGGAGGTACAAGTGAATCATGAACAAAGGTATGCATGTGATGTGAGAGAGCTTGCTTTTAAGTCTTTGGATAATGAACCTGTGCGGGATGAGTGGGAAATAGACAGTCTACAGGATGATGAGCCTGAGTTGGAGCTGGATGACCAGATGTGCATTAATGTTAGAAAAGCCATGATCAGAATTGAGGCTATGAAGGAAGAGAAACACCAGAAGACTTTGAATGATGCTGCTGTTATGGATGAATTTCTTGGTGGCCTTGATGAAGATGAGCATAAAGGAACTGAGGTGGATGCTTTGGCAATGATGCCTGTTGAAGGGGAGTTTGTTTTGCCTGTGGTGGGGCTGGTTTTGATGGTGAGGCTTCTTATGCTGATGGACAGGAAAATGTTATGGTACAACAGGTTTTTTTTATGAAGCTTTCATCAGCTATTACCCTCAGCAGGAGTTGCTGCACTGGTTCTCCGATATTAGTGTTGACCATATCAGGGATATTGGGCTTGAGATGAGGCAGGATGGTGTGTATGTCAGGAGCTTTGTCTCCAGAGGTTCTGGTGTTATGTTGTGGGATGCGGGATGGAAAATTATGCTTTGGGAAGATGACAGAGTTTCTTGGATCACCTGGAACAGAGATGTGTTGATTACACTGTATGGTGCTCAAAGGATTGATGGAGGGAAACGTGGTCATATGCTTTCTGCTGATCATAAATGATTCAGCAGGCTAGGGGTTGGGCAAAGTATGTCAGGCTAAAATTTGAAAGGTGTTTTTGGTCAGTGTACATATGGTGCGTGTGGTGTGCGAATAAAATTTGCCCTGAATGCCCTGGCAAGTGTACAGGCCGAGTGGTTTCGCAGAAAGCTGGAATATGCACGTGTTTTGTTTTTCGGAGCAGACGCTGGAGATCTGGAGTTTTATTGCATCAGTATGGTGTGCAGATGGATACTAAATGTAGGGCACCGAGGACTGGAATGGTTGTGTTTGGAGGTGGTAATGATGCTGATGAAGACGGCGGGCAACTCTCGCATTTTTTTGGAAATTATGGGCACCGTATCTTCTGGAAAAACACAAGGAAAGAATAAACCAATGAGAGTGTGGCCATTATTAAGCTTTAAAAAGAATATATATATATATATTATCCACATGGCCATGCTTTTAATAACCACATGGAAAGAGGGTTGGCCGCCACTTCGACATCTAGAAGGTGGCGGAAACGTGAAAAGAAAGGGCCGCAAGGTTCTGGGGGTCGCCGAAAAGGAGGAGTTGTCGCCGTCGCCTTTGCTCAGAGGTTGAAGCTACGGGAGGCAGAGAGAAGGCTGCCTTGGTCGACTGGGTGCAGGCGCTTGCTGTAGAGAAGGACCGGGTGTAGTGAAGAGGACGCTGACACGGAAGCACCGGCGAAGGGAAGCTGAAGAAGACGCCTGGAGAGCCTGCAGAGACCAGAGGCAAGCTGCTGGCGATGGGTGCTGGCGACTTCAACAAAGATGACAAGGGCGCAACAGAGTAGGTGACGGGAACCGGTGGGGTCGTGGCCATGATGAAAGTGATTGTGCGTAAAAGGCTGAACCACCGTGTGTAATAAGGAAGGGCTGGCGGAAAACATGAGTGGGGCCTCCCCTTGTCAACAAGTGCAGACAGCGCAGAGTGGGCAAAGCTGCTGCAGCTGCTGCAGGTGGTGGCTGCTGTGTAGCAATGAGGGGTGACCGTCAAAAGCTCTGGGAGCAAAGGCATATAACCGCCTAGTAGGTTGGTGGTTGTGCAGCTGTGAAGGGAGCGTAGCCAATTCTGCAGAGAGTCTGAAGAGAGTGGTGGTTGCCAAGGGTACAAGGGTTGGCAACTGAGGAGGCCGAGAGACAAGTTGATGCATGGAGGCTGCTCTGGAATGGAAGGCAGCTGTGCAGGTAACCATATGAGAAGAGAGCCGTGGTGGCGAGATTGAGAACAGTGTACGTGTGATGTGGCTTGGGCTAGATATCTGAGGATGCTGTGGTGAGCAGTTAGTCGTGGTGCTGAGGATTGTGCAAGGCTCTGGTGGTTGGTGAAACTGCTGGTCACGACATACAGAGAGTGGGAGCTGCTGAGTGAAGGTTAGCTGGTGTGGGCGCCTTCTGGAGAGAGTAGCTGGTCTTGTGTGGGCGATGATTGCAGGCAGTGCGTGGATGCTGACCAGAGAGGGAGCCTTGGGTTTTTGTGTGTGTTGAATGCAGAAGAGGTGTTGATGTGTGGGCTGGACAGTGGGGCTCGCCTACGACAATTGGCAGGTAGCAGCAGATAGAGAGTAGCGGGCTACAGAGGAAGTGAAGAAGGGTTGCTGGTGTGGGTGCCCTCTGGAGATTACAGCGACCGGGAGATAGAGGCTTGGTCGTCAGACGCAAGGGTCTATTCGCTTGGCAGTAAATCCTGGCCAGAGTCCTGGTCTTTGGTGTATTTGTTTTTTGTTGAATGATCATCTGTCCTTCGTGGTTCTGAGCTGTCTTATGGTGTGGGTAGGTGGCGAATGTTGAAAGAGTGTTCCAGCCGGTGGTGCCCCGTTCGTGGTAGTTTTTCCAAGTTTGGGAGGTGGAAGAGATTTAGAGGCAGGTTCTTTCTTCTTTTTTTCACCTCACACCACTCAAGTAGCGAAAGATGACTTTCACTGCCTTCCAATGCTGAGACCCTGGGCTATGCATAAACCTGCTCACCTGTGAGACTGCAAACTGAATGTTCGGCCTCGTAATGCATACATAAATGACACAACCAACAGCTGTCTGATAGAGTGTGACATCAAAGTGATCTCCAGCATCATGAAGACTCAACTTCAAACCTGTCTCCATTGGAGTAGCAATAGGCTTGCAAACTTCAAGGCCAAATCTACGCAACAATGTCTCAATATACTTTGTCTGACACAAAGCAATACCTCCATCACACTGCTTAAATTGTATCCCCAAATAATGATGCAAATGCCCCAAATCTGACATCTCAAAAGAGGCATTCAAATCAGCCTTAAAATCAGAAATATTACTCTCATTTGGTCCTATGAGCAACATGTCATCGACATAGAGAAGAGCAATGATTAGATGTACGTCATCCACACGTTTAACATACAAAATGCTTTCTGTTGGACTATTCTAAAAACCATGTGCAGTCAAATATGCATGTATCTTTTCATACCAAGCTCGTGGAGCTTGCTTTAAACCATAAAAAACCTTGTTCAACCTGCACACTTTGTTTTCCTACCCTCTTTGAACAAAACCACGAGGCTGCATTACATACACCTCCTCATGCAAATCTCCATTTAAGAATGCAGTCTTTATGTCCAACTAATGTACATTCCAACCATTATGAGCTGCCAATGCACAAATGCTACGAATGGTAGTCATATGAGAAGTGGGAGCAAAGGTCTCATCAAAATCAATGCCCTTTTCTTGAGCATAACCCTTTGCAACAAGTCTAGCTTTATAGCGATCAACACTGCCATCTGGCTTTTGTTTCAACTTAAAAATCCACTTACATCCAATGGTCTTTTTACCAATAGGCAAATCACACAAAGACCATGTACCATTCTTCATTATAGCATCATATTCACTTTGCATTGCAGCCAACCAATTTTCTCATTTTTGTGCCTCATCAAATGAAAGAGGTTCTTCCTCTTCATAGAATGCCAAAGAATAACAATCTGATGCATAAGAGGCATGCTAAAAACCTAAACAAGTACGACTAGAAATAGGTGCATCAATTTTACTATCACGCAAGGTTTGCACCAGCCATTTAGGCATACCTCTAGTGTGCTCATTTTCAGCCCTATCCTCATGAATTATATCCTGTAAATCTGCATCAAAAATAGGCTGATCTATGATGTCGTTTGAAATCTGCATAGGCTGAATATTTGCCTCATTAGGACTTACATTTGAATTCCCACCTGTAAAGAGAGGCAACAACGTATCAAATACATCCCGTGAGCTCACACCTGTCTCTTTGGTACATGATAAAAAAGGCTGCACAACATCTTCCACAAAAACAACATCTCGACTAATCAAGATACGCTTTGACTGCGGATGATACAATATGTAACCTTGCTCTCAGCACTATAACCAACAAAAATGCATTTGATAGCCTTATCATCTAATTTTTTGCGTTGTTGCATAGGCACTAAAGCATAGGCCAAGCAACCAAAGACGCGCAAGTGACCAATAGAAGGCTTCCTGCCATGCCAAGCTTCGTATGGAGTAATAGACTGCAAGGCCTTAGTGGAACACCTGTTGAGTACATATGCAGCACACATGATAGCCTCAAGCCAAAATGCATGTGGCAAAGCTTGGCTCTTGACCATACATCGTGCCATCTCCATAAGTGACCTATTTTTTCTCTCAGCAACACCATTTTGCTGAAGGGTATACGGCACTATACATTGGTGTTTTATCCCACGACTAGCTAGAAATGCATTAAACTCTTTAAACATGTACTCCCCCCCCTCGATTAAAATTGGATACATTTTCAACCATAAGCAAAAACTATTTGAAGCACAAAAACACTTCAGACTTTGCCTTCAGTGGATATACCCATGCATGCCTTGAGTAATCATCAATGAAAGTCACAAAGTACAAGTGTTTACCAAATGACGGAGTTTGCATAGGCCCACATACATCACTATGTACAAGTTGCAATTTGCGATTAGCCCGCACAGAACCATCCTTTGGAAACGCAGAACGCTGCATTTTGCCCAAAATACAGCCTTCACAAACATGTTTCAATGGTGCCTCAAGAGGGGGCAATGAAGCAACCATATCAAATTTTTGCAAACGCAGCAAACTAGCAAAGTTCAGATGACCAAAACGAGCATGCCATAGTTTTGCATCTGAAACTGCCTTTTCATGAGAAATTGCATTTGCTAAATCTTCCACACACTTGTCATAAGAATTGAGCCTATACAGCCCACGAAACAAGGTGCCACATACAATAATCGTATCACCAGAAGTCAAATCATGAACAGTACATCTGTCATCCACAAATTTGACTACAAGTCCAAGTCTAGCAAGCGCAGAGACAGACAATAGATTCTTTTTTATGCTGGCACATACAAAGCATTTGAAAGTGTGAAAGCGCTGCCATTTGCAACAGTAAGCATAATTTTACCAATGCCCTTCACTGGGTAAGAAGCATTATTGGCATGTGACAGTATTCCCATTAGAGACAGCCTCAAGACAAGTGAACATTTCACGATGCGAGGTAATGTGCTTTGTAGCACCACTGTCAAAAAACCATACATGAGAGTCAACAAAAACTGCCAAACATGCATCATGTACAGATGGATCATACTGGCAATACACGCTAAATGCCCATTCTGTATCCTGCACAACATTTGCAGAATCTACATTTCTAGAAGCATCCGCTATTGTGGCTGCATTTGACTCTTTCTTCTTTGTCTCTTTAGCCTTTAGCTTAGGGCAATTCTTAATGACATGATGAGTTGCCTTACAATAGTTGCACCTCATTTTTTTCTTGCCTTTATCAAGAGCCTTCTCAGATTTATTGTTGCTACCTGTGGAAGGAGAAGAAGTTGTAGACCTACTAATAGGAGAAGAAACAGTGGAAGGGGCTGCCTTACCACTTCTTCTCTGCTGGGCAAAGAAGAAGGGACTGCCTTACCACTTCTTCTCTGCTGGGCAAAGAAGAAGGGACTGCCTTACCACTTCTTCTCTGCTGGGCAGCAATAAATGCCTGATCAACTACACACTGCCTAGCCCTATTTTGCCTAGACTGCGCTTCTTGCAAGAGCTTGTTGACTAAAGTATCATGCTTGACAACATCAGGTCTGTTCTCAGACAAGTCTCCACGTGGAAGAAAAAGTCTGATATGACAGGTAAAGCATCAAGAATAGTAAGCACAAGAGAATGATCAGGAATAATCTCACCTCCAGAAATCAACTGTTCCTTGAGATCTTTAATCTCAGCAAGAAAAACATTCATGTCATCATCTTCTTGCATAATCTTCGATTCTAGCTCTTTACGCAGGTAAGAGATTTTTGCCTCGTTACGACCTGCATACAGACCAACTAGAATATCCCAAGCCTGTTTTGTTGTTTAGCTGAACAAATATGTGGTTTGATATTACGTTTGACGGACAATGCAATCAAGGCATGAACCTGCACATCTTTACCATCCCAACGAGCTTGTTTAGCAGTGGGTAAAGCAGGAGCAACAGTAGAGCTACTAGAACCTGCAACATCCTCAACACTTCCTACATCCACAGAACCTGGATGTACATCCATACCCTGCACAATGTTCCACACTCTTTTTTCAACCAAAACATGCTGCATCATGTATACCCAAAGTGGGTAGTTGTTGTCTCCATCCAATTTGTCATCAGTAGACAACATGCGAAATACATCATTTGCAGTTATCAGCCATGGCCACTGACTGAAACTGATGCAAAAGCTACTTGTAGTAATGAAGCAAAGATTGAATTGGAAACAACACATGCTATGTAGCATGGTCCACAATAGAATACGTATGCCTGTTTTGCAGAAAATTGCACTTTTGAAATTTGTGCACAAAATGACGAAAACACCTGTGCAGAACTTGAAATGCAAAAACGGAGCCCGAAACGACCTCAGATGTAATTTCTGAGAATGCAAAGCCCTATGGGATTGTTTGAACAGTATAGGGACTTGCAAGCGCTCGTAAAAGCTCACCTCAATTGGAGAACGTAAGTCAAAGGGTGCTGGTGGTGGTGTAGCCCTGGGAGCCGATGCCTGCTCTGATACCAATTGTTGGAATTAGGGTTACAGGAAAGCACACAAAGCTTGGAGAAGAAGAAGCAAGAATGCACACAATACACAATGTATTAGATTGTGTCAATGTACAAAAGATAAGTTAGCCCTAGAATGATGGGCGTATATACAAGCCGAGGGAAACAACCTCCTGAAGAGGGAAAAAGAACCTCGGCGGTCCTAAGTGTGTTCGCACACATCACTACCTATATATATGGCAACAAATCTCACGGACAAGCAAAGATTGCATCTCTCAACATCTTTTGCATGTCCTCTAAATAATTATAACGAGAGTTCATTCTACACTACCTTAGACATACCATCTTTCAACATCCTTCACATGCACTATAAATAATTATAACTAGAGCTCATTCCTACACTACTCTTAGATATACCATCACCTATGTTCATGATAATGGCTATCTCTCTGGATCAAACATCAACATATGCATACTATAAATTTTTTGCCGCCACCACATATGAACATGATATAGGCTACAATTTCTTCCCACCACCCTTATCCATACTGCATAACAAAAATTCCCTTCATGAAAACAAATGCCTATGTGGGTCCAAATCTACACCCATAGGCTATATAATGTCTGCCTCTAAGATTGTCTTGCTGAAAAAATATCTCTTTTAACATGCTTAGGTTTACTAAGAGCCTCCATAGTTACCATCTTTCTACATATATATATGAGTACAAGTCTACCTTTGCACACCTATAAGTTGACCTCTTTAAACTTATTTTTATGTCACAAACAACAACAGTTTATAAATCTACGAAGGTCATACGTGTTTTCAATCTTGAAAAAAATAGCAAAATTCATGTATTTTTAAAATTTATACATGGAGATCTAGATGTGTTTTCAAAAAACTATGCCATTTTTAAGATTTCACACATTTTCGCAGGGAATCTTTTTAGGTGACCCTCTAACTACCTATTTTGCATGCAATAGTGTTTACACATGGACTAGTTCTCTCTAACTAAAAGTGGAAAAAATCCATCCATCAATTTCAAGGCAAGTGAAACTTTGAATCACATTTCTTCAATCATAGGTGTTATAATTTGCAGATGTCTTGGCCTCTACCTATTCTCCTTTCAAAAAGCTACACATGAATCGGTTTGAAAACAAACATTTCCAAGAGATGTTTGAGGCATTAGTTCAAAAATTTGGAAGTCTCATGTGTTAAGTAATGTCTTAAAAGTTTCGGCCATTGGTCTCAATGCAAGGCAAGTCGATGCAAGCCAAACCAAACACAACCAAATTAATCCAATCTTAGTGGGTGATGATGGGGGTTCTCCTTTCAAAAATTTATAAATCTTAATGGGTATGTTTTCCCAGCGTGCTACCCTTGGGGAGTGCAGTACTAGTAAACCCTAAGTATCACGTGCGTTCAAGGAGGTATTAAGAAAACCCCTTAACTAAAATGTTTCCCCCAATAAAACAATCCCTCTTTACTTATGAACTAACGGATTTTTTTCTAAATTTGAATTAAAAACCCCCTCACGCGACGTTGAACTCACGTGATACACTAACATTTTTTTGAGGTGAATCCCCCCCATGACTCATTCTTCCAAAACAACTAATTGGAGTGTAATCGATGGTGTGTGCCTCAAACGTGTGTGAGATCCTAGAAAGATAAGACGAGGAGCCATCTTAGCCTTAGTCGATCAATTACCTTTTTAAAAATCTGTACATGAACAGGTTCTCTCTAACTAAAAGTGGAAAAAATCCATTCATCAATTTCAAGGGAAGTGAAACTTTGAATCACATTTCTTCAATCGTAGGCGTCAAAACAAGGAGATATCTTGGCCTTTACCTATTCTCCTTTCAAAAAGCTTCACATTGAAAACAAACATTTCCAAAGATGTGTGAGGGAGTAGTTCAAAGTTTCACGTGCTAAATAATGTCTAAAAAGTCTCAGCCATCATTCTCAAGGCGGCAAGGCAAGTCAATGCAAGCCAAGCCCAAACACATCGAGTTTAACCCAATCTTAGTGTGGGAAAAATAACGAGGTGTCTTGGTGATGATCCCGTTTCAAAAGTCTACAAATCTTGATGGGTAATGCACCTAAAATTGTCAAAGTCTCCTTTCAAAAATCTGGAAACCTTGATGGGTATTGCACTAGAATTTGTCCAAATCTCAATCAGCAACTAGAACTTTTGAAAGTATGGAAAAAAATGAAAGTCTTTGCCATTAATTTCAAGGCAAGCCGAAAGTTCAGTGGAAAAGACACAAAACGGACAATTCTTTTTACTTACATTATTTTGCGTGACTCGCTCTTCCGAAATATCTATTTGAAGCCGCGAGTGGTGACCATTGTGGCACTGCCCATTTACATCCACTAGTATCTATATCACACTGGCGCATTTCACAGGCATGGCCATACTGCTGCATCCGCGAGCTGATGCAGCTCCACTAAGTCGTGTAGCCATGGTGGTGCTGACTTCTATGCTTCTGTGGCTAATCATCGCAGCCAGTTGTGCCTCGGCCTCTTCGTCATCTCCAAAGAAGAGCTATCCTCCCAGCCTCAAGTACTACGTGCAGGCGCAAGACAGCCAGGCGGTCGATGTCCTACGGCCGGTGAACTCTGCGGTGACGGGCAGCTTCGGGCAGGTAGCGACCTTCGCCTACTACGTCACACAGGAGGCGGACGTGAACTCGACGCAGGTGGGTACCATCCGGGGCCTGGAGGTCTACGATAGCAGGGATCCTGCCTACTCGACCATCCTGGTGCTCAACACCCTCACCTACATCGACGGCGTCTACAACGGGACCGTGAGCCTCCACGGGCAGGGCAATATCGTGGACACCAACTACGACATCACAGTGGTGGGCGGCACGGGGAGCTTCAGGGGTGTCCGCGGATACGCTGCCATCACCAACCTGCGAACAGCCGGCTCCGATCACACCTTCGAACATGTGCTCCACTTCCTGCCAATGCCAGATTGTCCATGATGGACACCTCCGAATTGATGTTATTATACCACTTCTATCAACTGTTTTTTTTTTTTTTTGTAGCACAAGTAGAAAGTTGGCTTCCTTTCAGTCCATCCCTCAAGGAGATTCTCATCTTCTCATCCAATAACAAGGCTCATACTCGACCCCCATCGTCCTCATTCCCTCATACCATAATGAACTTTGCTTCTTTCAATTGCATGTATCACATTTCCACTCCCTTTCTTCTTGTATTGCATATCTCTCTCTAACACACACATGTGATTTAGAGAGAGGATAGGGAGTGAGAGAGATAGAGAGAGGAGGTAGATAGTGAGAGACATAAAGATATGTAGAGAGAGATGTAAAGTAAGAATATAGGAGACAGGTTTAGAGAGAGATAGAGGTATGTATGCATGTGTATGTATATATGTATGTATGCAAGCAGGGATGTGTATGTGTACAGAGAGAGAGAGAAAGAGTGCGCTTAGGGCTCCTATGCTAGATGGCTTGCCGCGTTGCATGCGCTAAAGACAAAGAGTATGGTTTGCATGCTCTGAAGAGAGAAATTCAGAGAGTGCCATGCCGAGGAGGGCTGGTGTGGCGGGAGCAGGTAAGGTGGACTCTCTCCCACCAGAAGCAAAGTCGAAGGCAAGTGGAGACACTTGGGCCAGGCAGACAGGTTCTGAGATTTCCTCTCTAGCTTTCTCTCTCTTACAATGCAATAGCGACCCTTCTCTTTCCCCCTTCTCCCTCTCTTCTGATGCAATTGGTTACCCTTCTCTCTACCTCGCAATGGTGGAGTTGTAGAAGGTTGGGCATTATTGCAAGGGATTTTGTAGGATGTCTCCTCAATGCTACCATGTTGGCAAAAAATGGTGTCTTGTTAATATGTAATATATATATATATATATACATTTATTTATCTAAAAAGAAGAAGAAGAAGAAGTGAGCATTAAATTCAAGTAGGAGCTTCATGCAAATTCCAATTTCTGAAGCTTTGCCCAAGTTGACTCCAAGTTACGTAAATCTTGCTCCCCCTTGCTTTTTTCTCGGGCAACTATACCATGGGAAAAGGCTATTAGTAGATAAGTAGGAAATGCTACCTTAAGTTTATGGGAAAACTTTATAGAGCCATCAAAAATGAAAGCAGAATGGAAGGTCCATAATCTATGATTATGATATATAAAATGCATAAATGAAGGCTACCGCAAGAAGCTGCATGCAGCACGCCCAGCCAACATATTCCTTTAGAAAGCTTTATTCTCCATGATAGGTACATCATACTGTGGGAGAGTGTGTGGCCCACGATAGGTACATCGTACTGTGGGAGAGTGTGTGGCCCACGAGCATCCAAGTCTATGAAAGGAATAGCTTTATCATTACTCATTGAACATTTCGATTTTCAAAGGTAGATATGTATATGACAACGTAGTATAAAGGTCCAAGGTCTTAGTGGAGTAGAAAGAGAGTAATAATTGATAGGTACATCATACTGTGGGAGAGTGTGTGGCCCACGAGCATCCAAGTCTATGAAAGGAATAGCTTTATCATTACTCATTGAACATTTCGATTTTCAAAGGTAGATATGTATATGACAACGTAGTATAAAGGTCCAAGGTCTTAGTGGAGTAGAAAGAGAGTAATAATTGACAAGATAAACCTGGAGAGCCTTTCTGATCTAGGCCCAGTGTGCCATGCAAAGCATGCTACCATGAATCATTCTTCCAAAACAACTAATTTGAGTGCAATCGACAAATTGGTTTCTTTTTTTATTTTCTAGCAACTATGTGTTACTATTGACGTTGCTTGCTTCAAAATATGGCAAGACAATGACTTGATTTAATTAGGATATGCTTTGCTTTCTTACTTAGGGCTACTCTGTTGGCGGCACTTCAAAGCAATGATGGTGTCTTTAAGGCTATAAGTGATGAGTCCTTTGTTGCATATGTTGCTCTAACTATTAGCATTGCTGCCTACCAATAGACCTACTATAGTTTACTTCATACATACCCCTACACATCATACTACCTACACCCACTCTACCTACTATTAATGAGCCATCAGGGACTCTAATACCAATTTCACCTTAAAATTTTGAATTAAAAAACCCCTTCATTTGAACTCATGTGCTATACTTACATATTTTTAGGTGAACCCCCCAAGGCAACAAAGAGCATGCAAGTTTATAAGTTGTTTACTACCTACACCCACTCTACCTACTATTAATGAGCCATCAAGGACTCTAATACCAATTTCACCTTAAAATTTTGAATTAAAAAACCCCTTCATTTGAACTCATGTGCTATACTTACATATTTTTAGGTGAACCCCCCAAGGCAACAAAGAGCATGCAAGTTTATAAGTTGTTCAAAAAATCCATAATCTGCATGGTTAAGCAGGCAAGCTTGCAAGTGAGCAAGTCCCAAAGCCCATGAGACCATGAGCCCGCGAGCACGAAATCTTGCAAGACCACATTTTTGCAAGTCGAAAAGTGAATGAGCCTATATTATATGAGGGAGACTTGTGAGAGTTGTAGGATCTCCAGAGTAGAACGTCTTTGGTTGACTCACTCATTGAGGTCCGCAAAATGATAGAAAACAATTGGCACTAAAGTAATTTTGTGTTGTAAATCTATCTAATTTTCTATGCCAAAGTTTATAGGGATTTTTGGAGCCATAAATGATGGAATTTGTCTCTAAGATGTTAAAGAATAGTAATGAATCAATTTTAAAGATTCTTCAATGTTTTGGGATTTACGGCCTTCCAAACAAGGTCATTTGAAATAAAAAGAACAAAAAACAAGTGCATCAATTATGCTACCTCATGTGGCTCCTTTAAAGAAGGCTTCCCAACCATTGCAGACACACCACTTTTTGAGACATATTATGTTCTTTTGATGCATGTTTTTTTGAGGCTCTTTTCTTTGGAAAAAAGTATGTCATTTTGGGAGTCATCTTGTTTATATGAAGAATGAAAGAAATAGAACATGTTCATACATAGAATATCTATAAATAGCTAAGAAATTCAATCTATAAGCACAAACCATCCACTAGAGGTGTCATTTTCTTATTACAATAACTTTTAATTCACCATTCAAATCCCTAGTCAATAGATTTCAGCGAAGTATAGATACCATCCCATCTAAGAATCTCAATGGGTACTTGATCATGCCCTCGCTACCTATTCATCCTTGATTGCATCTTATTTTTATACTAGCCCATGATGATTTTTGATTTTGTGACAATTGACGACAGTTTCTTGTCATGGAATTTTATATTCCCACATTCATTACCTCTTCATTATTTATGAATTCTCCTAGTTTGCATCAACTTGATGCAAAACATTGAGTTGTGTGAAAAAGTTGATGTTTTGCATCTACTCGATGCACAACATCGAGTTGTGTGGAAAAATTGATGTTTTGCATCAACTCGATGCAAAATATATACTTTTAGCCTAAAAGTTGATGTTTTGCATCGAGTTGATGCAAAACATCAACTTTTCCACACAACTCGATGTTTTGCATCGAGTTTTTGCAAAACATTAAGTTTTATGAAAAAGTTAATGTTTTACATCGATTTTATGCAAAACATCAACTTTTTCATAAAACTTGATGTTTTGCATAGAATTAAAGAAAAAATATACCTAGGGTAAGGTGATATAGACAGAACATAGGTTTACGGCTAAGGAATTGAAAAACACATATAGTTGCAACCTTTGACTACAAATTTGAGAGGAGGTCATTAAACAAAATGCTTGTCTATGTAACCATGTAATCTTTGTATCATAAATAATATCGCTACATAGTAGATGCCAAAAAATCATGATAATAGAAGAGCTAGACAAGATAATCCATGATGACCTGTAATCCATTGGTTTTAATCGAAATGTGCAAGGCTCCATTGATTTGGAATACCACAAATCGATTGATTTGCCAATCCTGATTTTTGTTCTACAATTCAATTTTAAAGCTGAAGAACTATAAGAAAATACACGTGGTGCGACCATCTATGTCGAGGAGTGGGGTGCATGTGAGCCTGGACTTTGCCATGCTATGTACAGTGACCTTGAATCTACCGTCATCCTCGTCGTGAAAGCTCTAAGCTCTTCTCTACCACCATTCCAGAAGCCCTAAGCTCCTCTCTTTTCTCTTTGTACACAAAGATAATCTTGTTGGAATTAGGGTTGCAAGAAAGCACATAAAGCTTGGAGAAGAAGAAGCAAGAATGAACACAACACACAATGTATTAGATTGTGTGAATGTACAAAAGATAAGTTAGCCCTAGAATGATGGGCGTATATACAAGCCGAGGGAAAAAACCTCCTAAAGAGGAAAAAAGTGCCCTGGCGGTCCTAAGTGTGTTCACACACTTTACTGCCTTTATATATGGCAAAAACAAATCTCCCCCTTGGGAGTGATGGTGTGAACAAGAGCTGGCACTTATGTATAGGGAAGTGCCATGCCCGAAGTAGATCATTCCACAAAGGAGAGCAAGCCAAAGCTTTGCAGAAAGCTTCGAACTTCTCACGAGGAAGCGCCTTTGTGAAAAGATTGGCGAGGTTGTCCTGTGTTGGCACATAGGCCAAGCTGATCTCTCCTTCTGCTGAGAGTGTCTCCTTGACATAGTGATAATGTACCTCAATGTGCTTTGTGCGAGGATGAAAAACTGGGTCTCTCGCAACTGCCAATGCACTCTGACTGTTAGTGTAGATAGAGGTGGTAGACTCCAAGTCAGCCATAAGCCGTCTGAGCCAAACACACTCAACCGTAGCTGTGAAAGCTGCCCTGTACTCAGCTTCACAACTAGAAGTGGCCACAATAGGTTGCTTCTTGCTCAACCAAGATATGCATGAGCTACCGAGCATGAAACAAAAACCACTTGTGGACACTCTTGTGTCATAAGAACCAGCCCAATTTGAGTCCAAAAAAGCATGTAAATCTGGGGGCAACGATCCCCTCTTGGGATAAAACAACCCAAGATGTATGGTGCCACTTAAGTAGCGAAAGATGACTTTCACTGCCTTCCAATGCTGAGACCCTGGGCTATGCATAAACCTGCTCACCTGTGAGACTGCAAACTGAATGTTCGGCCTCGTAATGCATACATAAATGACGCAACCAACAGCTATCTGATAGAGTGTGACATCAAAGTGATCTCCAGCATCATGAAGACTCAACTTCAAACCTGTCTCCATTGGAGTAGCAATAGGCTTGCAGTCTTCAAGGCCAAATCTCCGCAACAATGTCTCAATATACTTTGTCTGACACAAAGCAATACCTCCATCACACTGCTTAAATTGTATCCCCAAATAATGATGCAAATGCCCCAAATCTGACATCTCAAAAGAGGCATTCAAATCAGCCTTAAAATCAGAAATATGACTCTCATTTGGTCCTATGAGCAACATGTCATCGACATAGAGAAGAGCAATGATTAGATGTACGTCATCCATATGTTTAACATACAAAGTGCTTTCTGTTGGACTATTCTAAAAACCATGTGCAGTCAAATATGCATGTATCTTTTCATACCAAGCTCGTGGAGCTTGCTTTAAACCATAAAAAACCTTTTTCAACCTGCACACTTTGTTTTCCTACCCTCTTTGAACAAAACCACGAGGCTGCATTACATACACCTCCTCATGCAAATCTCCATTTAAGAATGCAGTCTTTATGTCCAACTAATGTACATTCCAACCATTATGAGCTGCCAATACACAAATGCTACGAATGGTAGTCATACGACAAGTGGAAGTAAAGGTCTCATCAAAATCAATGCCCTTTTCTTGAGCATAACCCTTTGCAACAAGTCTAGCTTTGTAGCGATCAACACTGCCATCTGGCTTTTGTTTCAACTTAAAAATCCACTTACACCCAATGGTCTTTTTACCAATAGGCAAATCACACAAAGACCATGTACCATTCTTCATTATAGCATCATATTCACTTTGCATTGCAGCCAATCAATTTTCTCATTTTTGTGCCTCATCAAATGAAAGAGGTTCTTCCTCTTCATAGAATGCCAAAGAATAACAATCTGATGCATAAGAGGCATGCTAAAAACCTGAACAAGTACGACTAGAAATAGGTGCATCAATTTTACTAACACGCAAGGTTTGCACCAGCCATTTAGGCATACCTCTAGCCTGCTCATTTTCAGCCCTATCCTCATGAATTATATCCTATAAATCTGCATAAAAAATAGGTTGATCTATGATGTCGTTTGAAATCTGCATAGGTTAAATATTTGCCTCATTAAGACTTACATTTGAATTCCCACCTGTAAAGAGAGGCAACAACGTATCAAATACATCTAGTGAGCTCACACCTGTCTCTTTGGTACATGATAACAAAGGTTGCACAACATCTTCCACAAAAACAACATCTCGACTAATCAAGATACGCTTTGACTGCGGATGATACAATATGTAACCTTGCTCTCAGCACTATAACCAACAAAAATGCATTTGATAGCCTTATCATCCAATTTTTTGCGTTGTTGCATAGGCACTAAAGCATAGGCCAAGCAACCAAAGACGCGCAAGTGACCAATAGAAGGCTTCCTACCACCATGCCAAGCTTTGTATGGAGTAATAGACTGCAAGGCCTTAGTGGGACACCTGTTAAGTACATATGCAGCACACATGACAGTCTCAAGCCAAAATGCATGTGGCAAAGCTTGGCTCTTGACCATACATCGTGCCATCTCCATAAGTGACCTGTTTTTTCTCTCAGCAACACCATTTTGCTGAAGGGTATACGGCACTATACATTGGTGTTTTATCCCACGACTAGCTAGAAATGCATTAAACTCTTTAGACATGTACTCCCCCCCCCTCGATCAGAACGGAGGGTACCCACATTACAATTGGATACATTTTCAACCATAAGCAAAAACTATTTGAAGCACAAAAACACTTCAGACTTTGCCTTCAGTGGATATACCCATGCATGCCTTGAGTAATCATCAATGAAAGTCACAAAGTACAAGTGTTTACCAAATGACGGAGTTTGCATAGGCCCACATACATCACTATGTACAAGTTGCAATTTGCGATTGGCCCGCACAGAACCATCCTTTGGAAACGCAGAACGCTGCATTTTGCCCAAAATACAACCTTCACAAACATGTTTCAATGGTGCCTCAAGAGGGGGCAATGAAACAACCATATCAAATTTTTGCAAACGCAGCAAACTAGCAAAGTTCGGATGACCAAAACGACCATGCCATAGTTTTGCATCTGAAACTGCCTTTTCATGAAAAATTGCATTTGCTAAATCTTCCACACACTTGTCATAAGAATTGAGCCTATACAGCCCACGAAACAAGGTGCCACATACAATAATCGTATCACCAGAAGTCAAATCATGAACAGTACATTTGTCATCCACAAATTTGACTACAAGTCCAAGTCTAGCAAGCGCAGAGACAGACAATAGATTCCTCTTTATGCTGGCACAAACAAAGCATTTGAAATTGTGAAAGCGTTGCCATTTGCAACAGTAAGCATAATTTTACCAATACCCTTCACTGGGTAAGAAGCATTATTGGCACATGTGACGGTATTCCCATGAGGGACAGCCTCAAGACAAGTGAACATCTCACGATGCGAGCTAATTTGCTTTGTAGCACCACTGTCAAAATACCATACATGAGAGTCAACAGAAACCGCCAAACATGCATCATGTACAGATGGATCATACTGGCAATACACGCTAAATGCCCATTCTGTATCGTGCACAACATTTGCAGAATCTACATTTGTAGAAGCATTTGCTATTGTGGCTGCATTTGACTCTTTCTTGTTTGCCTCTTTAGCCTTGAGCTTAGGGCAATTCTTAATGACATGATCAGTTGCCTTACAATAGTTGCACCTCATTTTTTTCTTGCCTTTATCAAGAGCCTTCTCAGATTTATTGTTGCTACCTGTGGAAGGAGAAGAAGTTGTAGACCTACTAATAGGAGAAGAAACAGTGGAAGGGGATGCCTTACCACTTCTTCTCTGCTGGGCAAAGAAGAAGGGACTGCCTTACCACTTCTTCTCTGCTGGGCAGCAATAAATGCCTGATCAACTGCGCACTGCCTAGCCCTATTTTGCCTAGACTGCGCTTCTTGCAAGAGCTTGTTGACTAAAGTACCATGCTTGACAACATCAGGTCTGTCCTTAGACAAGTCTCCACGTGGAAGAAAAAGTCTGATATGACTTAGGTAAAGCATCAAGAACAGTAAGCACAAGAGAATAATCAGGAAAAATCTCACCTCCAGAAATCAATTGTTCCTTGAGATCTTTAATCTCAACAAGAAAAACATTCATGTCATCATCTTCTTGCATAATCTTCGATTCTAGCTCTTTACGCAGGTAAGAGATTTTTGCCTCGTTACGACCTGCATACAGACCAACTAGAATATCCCAAGCCTGTTTTGTTGTTTAGCTGAACAAATATGTGGTGTGATATTACGTTTAACGAAAAATGCAATCAAGGCATGAACGTGCACATCTTTACCATCCCAACGAGCTTGTTCAGCAGTGGGTAAAGCAGGAGCAACAAGAGCTACTAGAACCTGCAACATCCTCAACAGTTCCTACATCCACAGAACCTGGATGTACATCCATACCCTGCACAATGTTCCACACTCTTTTTTCAACCAAAACATGCTGCATCATGTATGCCCAAAGTGGGTAGTTGCTGTCTCCATCCAATTTGTCATCAGTAGACAACATGCGAAATACATCATTTGCAGTTATCAGCCGCCATGGCCACTGACTGAAACTGATGCAAAAGCTACTTGTAGTAATGAAGCAAAGATTGAACAGGAAACAACTCATGCTATGTAGCACGGTCCACAATAGAATACGTATGCCTGTTTTGCAAAAAATTACACTGTCGAAATTTGTGCACAAAATGACGAAAACACCTGTGCAGAACTTGAAATGCAAAAACGGAGCCCGAAACGACTCAGATGTAATTTCTGAGAATGCAAAGCCCTATGGGATTGTTTGAAGAGTATAGGGACTTGCAAGCGCTCGTAAAAGCTCACCTCAATTGGAGAACGTAAGTCAGAGGGTGCTGGTGGTGGTGTAGCCCTAGGAGCCGATGCCTGCTCTGATACCAATTGTTGGAATTAGGGTTACAGGAAAGCACACAAAGCTTGGAGAAGAAGAAGCAAGAATGCATACAATACACAATGTATTAGATTGTGTCAATGTACAAAAGATAAGTTATCCCTAGAATGATGGGCGTATATACAAGCCGAGGGAAAAAACCTCCTAAAGAGGGAAAAAGAACCTCGGCGGTCCTAAGTGTGTTCGCACACATCACTGCCTATATATATGGCAACAAATCTCGCCGACAAGCAAAGATTGCATCTCTCAACATCTTTTGCATGTCCTCTAAATAATTATATAACGAGAGTTCATTCTACACTACCTTAGACATACCATCTTTCAACATCCTTCACATGCACTATAAATAATTATAACGAGAGTTCATTCTACACTACCTTAGACATACCATTTTTCAACATCCTTCACATGCACTATAAATAATTATAACTAGAGCTCATTCCTACACTACTCTTGGATATACCATCACCTATGTTCATGATAATGGCTATCTCTCTGGATCAAACATCAACATATGCATACTATAAATTTTTGCCGCCACCACATATGAACATGATATAGGCTACAATTTCTTCCCACCACCCTTATCCATACTGCATAACAAAAATTCCCTTCATGAAAACAAATGCCCATATGGGTCCAAATCTACACCCATAGGCTCTATAATGTCTGCCTCTAAGATTGTCTTGCTGAAAAAATATCTCTTTTAACATGCTTAGGTTTACTCAGAGCCTCCATAGTTACCATCTTTCTACATATATATATGAATACAAGTCTACCTTTGCACACCTATAAGTTGACCTCTTTAAACTCTTAGCATTGGTTGTATATCATACCCACTATCTGCTTATAAATAATGGAGCAAATAATTATATCATGCAAACTGTCAAGGTAAGTATATACTAAAGGCTTTACTATTTAGGTCTAGAAATAGACTCAAGGATGTTTGTAGAATTTTTCATAAATTATGGAGCTTATATTATTATGTATTCTAATGTTTTTTGAGTGCTTATCAAATAATGTGCATATTTATGCATAGTGGTAGAATTAGTCCCAAAAAGCCCATTAAAAAAAGTGTCTTATATTCATGAAAGTTATAAAATAAATTTTATTTGAAAAAGATTGATATTTCTTTAAGTAATGTAGACTCTTATGTAATTTTGTAAGTCAAGTTTATTTTTATGTCACAAACAACAACAGTTTATAAATCTACGAAGGTCATACGTGTTTTCAATCTTGAAAAAAATAGCAAAATTCATGTATTTTTAAAATTTATACATGGAGATCTAGATGTGTTTTCAAAAAACTATGCCATTTTTTAGATTTCACGCATTTTCGCAGGGAATCTTTTTAGGTGACCCTCTAACTACCTGTTTTGCTTGCAATAGTGTTTACACATGGACTAGTTCTCTCTAACTAAAAGTGGAAAAAATCCATCCATCAATTTCAAGGCAAGTGAAACTTTGAATCACATTTCTTCAATCATAGGTGTTATAATTTGCAGATGTCTTGGTCTCTACCTATTCTCCTTTCAAAAAGCTACACATCAATCGATTTGAAAACAAACATTTCCAAGAGATGTTTGAGGCATTAGTTCAAAAATTTGGAAGTCTCATGTGTTAAGTAATGTCTTAAAAGTCTCGGCCATTGGTCTCCAAACACAACCAAATTAACCCAATCTTAGTGGGTGATGATGGGGGTTCTCCTTTCAAAAATTTATAAATCTTGATGGGTATGTTTTCCCAGTGTGCTACCCTTGGGGAGTGCAGTACTAGTAAACCCTAAGTATCACGTGCGTTCAAGGAGGTATTAAGAAAACCCCTAAACTAAAATGTTTCCCCCAATAAAACAACCCCTCTTTACTTATGAACTAACGGATTTTTTTCTAAATTTGAATTAAAAAGCCCCTCACGCGACGCTGAACTCACGTGATACACTAACATTTTTTGAGGTGAATCCCCCGAGGTGCTACCATGACTCATTCTTCCAAAACAACTAATTGGAGTGCAATCGATGGTGTGTACCTCAAATGTGTGTGAGATCCTAGAAAGATAAGACGAGGAGCCATCTTAGCCTTAGTCGATCAATTACCTTTTTAAAAATCTGTACATGAACAGGTTCTCTCTAACTAAAAGTGGGAAAAATCCATTCATCAATTTCAAGGGAAGTGAAACTTTGAATCACATTTCTTCAATCGTAGGTGTCAAAACAAGGAGATATCTTGGCCTTTACCTATTCTCCTTTCAAAAAGCTTCACATTGAAAACAAACATTTCCAAAGATGTGTGAGGGAATAGTTCAAAGTTTCACGTGCTAAATAATGTCTAAAAAGTCTCGGCCATCATTCTCAAGGCGGCAAGGCAAGTCAATGCAAGCCAAGCCCAAACACATCGAGTTTAACCCAATCTTAGTGTGGGAAAAATAACGAGGTGTCTTGGTGATGATGGGGGTTCTCCTTTCAAAAATCTACAAATCTTGATGGGTAATGCACCTAAAATTGTCAAAATCTCCTTTCAAAAATCTGGAAACCTTGATGGGTATTGCACTAGAATTTGTCCAAATCTCAATCAGCAACTAGAACTTTTGAAAGTATGGAAAAAAATGAAAGTCTTTGCCATTAATTTCAAGGCAAGCCGAAATTTCAGTGGAAAAGACACAAAACGGACAATTCTTTTTACTTACATTATTTTGCGTGACTCGCTCTTCCGAAATATCTATTTGAAGCCGCGAGTGGTGACCATTGTGGCACTGCCCATTTACATCCACTCGTATCTATATCACACTGGCGCATTTCGCAGGCATGGCCATACTGCTGCTCCACTAAGTCGTGTAGCCATGGTGGTGCTGACTTCTATGCTTCTGTGGCTAATCATCGCAGCCAGTTGTGCCTCGGCCTCTTCGTCATCTCCAAAGAAGAGCTATCCTCCCAGCCTCAAGTACTACGTGCAGGCGCAAGACAGCCAGGCGGTCGATGTCCTACGGCCGGTGAACTCTGCGGTGACGGGCAGCTTCGGGCAGGTGGCGACCTTCGCCTACTACGTCACACAGGAGGCGGACGTGAACTCGACGCAGGTGGGTACCATCCGGGGCCTGGAGGTCTACGATAGCAGGGATCCTGCCTACTCGACCATCCTGGTGCTCAACACCCTCACCTACATCGACGGCGTCTACAACGGGACCGTGAGCCTCCACGGGCAGGGCAACATCGTGGACACCAACTACGACATCACAGTGGTGGGCGGCACGGGGAGCTTCAGGGGTGTCCGCGGATACGCTGCCATCACCAACCTGCGAACAGCCGGCTCCGATCACACCTTCGAACACGTGCTCCACTTCCTGCCAATGCCAGATTGTCCATGATGGACACTTCCGAATTGATGTTATTATACCACTTCTATCAACTGTTTTTTTTTTGTTTTTTGTAGCGCAAGTAGAAAGTTGGCTTCCTTTCAGTCCATCCCTCAAGGAGATTCTCATCTTCTAATCCAATAACAAGGCTCATACTCGACCCCCCATCGTCCTCATTCTCTCATACCATAATGAACTTTGCTTCTTTCAATTGCATGTATCACATTTCCACTCCCTTTCTTCTTGTATTGCATATCTCTCTCTAACACACACATGTGATTTAGAGAGAGGATAGGGAGTGAGAGAGATAGAGAGAGGAGGTAGATAGTGAGAGACATAAAGATATGTAGAGAGAGATGTAAAGTAAGATAGGAGACAGGTTTAGAGAGAGATAGAGGTATGTATGCATGTGTATGTATATATGTATGTATGCAAGCAGGGATGTGTATGTGTAGAGAGAGAGAGAGAGCACGCTTAGGGCTCCTATGCTAGATGGCCTGCCGCATTGCATGCGCTAAAGACAAAGAGTATGGTTTGCATGCTCTGAAGAGAGAAATTCAGAGAGTGCCATGCCGAGGAGGGCGGGAGAAGGTAAGGTGGACTCTGAGATTTCCTATCTAGCTTTCTCTCTCTTACAATGCAATAGCGACCCTTCTCTTTCCCCCTTCTCCCTCTCCTCTAATGCAATTGGTTACCCTTCTCTCTACCTCGCGATGGAGTTGTAGAAGTTTGGGCATTATTGTTTGCAAGGGATTTTGTAGGATGTCTCCTCCATGCTACCATGTTGGCAAATAATGGTGTCTCGCTAATATGTAATATATATATATATAATCTTTTTTCCAAAAAGAAGAAGAAGAAGAAGTGAGCATTAAGTTCAAGTAGGAGCTTCATGCAAATTCCAATTTCGGAAGCTTTGCCCAAGTTAACTCCAAGTTACGTAAATCCTGCTCCCCCTTGCTTTTTTCTTGGGCAACTATACCATGGGAAAAGGCTATTAGTAGATAAGTAGGAAATGCTACCTTAAGTTTATGGGAAAACTTTATAGAGCCATCAAAAATGAAAGCAGAATGGAAGGTCCATAATCTATGATTATGATATATAAAATGCATAAATGAAGGCTACCGCAAGAAGGCGCATGCAGCACGCCCAGCCAACATATTCCTTTAGAAAGCTTTATTCTCCATGATAGGTACATCATACTGTGGGAGAGTGTGTGGCCCACGAGCATCCAAGTCTATGAAAGGAATAGCTTTATCATTACTCATTGAACATTTCGATTTTCAAAGGTAGATATGTATATGACAACGTAGTATAAAGGTCCAAGGTCTTAGTGGAGTAGAAAGAGAGTAATAATTGACAAGATAAACCTCGAGAGCCTTTCTGATCTAGGCCCAGTGTGCCATGCAAGCATGCTACCATGAATCATTCTTCCAAAACAACTAATTTGAGTGCAATCGATGGTGTGTACCTAAAACGTGTGTGAGATCTTAGAAGAGATAAGATGAGGAGCCATGGTAGCCTTAGTCAATCAATTATCTTTTTAAAAATCTACACATGAACTAGTTCTCTCTAACTAAAGTGGAAATACTCCACCCATCAATTTCAAGGCAACTAAAACTTTGAATCACATTTCCTCAATCGTAGCCGTAAAAACAAGGAGACGTGTTGGCCTTTGCCTATTCTCCTTTCAAAAAGGTACACATCAATTGGTTTGAAAACAAACATTTCCAAGAGATGTTTGAGGCATTAGTTCAAAATTTTGGAAGTCTCGCGTTGTTAAGGAATGTCTTGAAAGTCTCGGTCCCCATTAGTTTCAAGGCAAGGAAAGTCAATGCAAGCCAAGCTAAACACAACCACATTAACCCAATCTTAGTGGGTGATGATGGGGGTTCTCCTTTCAAAAATCTACAAATCTTGATGGGTATGTTATGCAAGCATGCTACCGTGACTCATTCTTCCAAAAACAACTAATTGGAGTGCAAACGATGGTGTGTACAGTCTCAAATGCGTGTGAGATCCTAGAAAGAGCCATCTTAGCCTTGGTCGATCAATTGCCTTTTTAAAAATCTACACATGGACTGGTTCTCTCTAACTAAAAGTGGAAAAAATGCATCCATCAATTTCAAGGCAAGTGAAACTTTGAATCATATTTCTTTAATCGTAGTCGTCAAAACAAGGAGATGTTTTGGCCTTTACCTATTCTCCTTTCAAAAAACTCCATATCAATCATTTTGAAAACAAACGTTTCCAAAGATGTCTGTGGCATTAGTTGAAAGTCTCATGTGCTAAACATTGTCTTAAAAGTCTCAACCATCCATCCGTCTCAAGGTAAGGCAAGTCAATGTGCCCAAACACATCCCAATCTTAGTGGGCAAGTCAATGTGCCCAAACACATCCCAATCTTAGTGGGCAAAATAACCAGATGTCTTGGTTATGATGGGGCTTCTCCTTTAAAAAATCTTCAAAGCTTGATGGGTATTGCACCTAAAGTTGTCAAAGTCTCCTTTCAAAAAAGTCTCGAAACCTTGATGTGTATTGTTGCACCTAGAATTTGTCAAAATTTCGAAGTATGGAAAAAAATGAAAGCCCCTCGGCCATTAATTTCAAGGCAAGCCCAAATTTCAGCGAAATATCGACTTTTGAGCGGTTCGGCGCGTGCATTTACACAATTTCACGGGCATGGCGCATCCGCGAGCTGATGCAGCTCCACTAAGTCGTGTGAAGCAGCTAGCCATGGTGATGCTGACTTCTATGCTTCTGTGGCTAATCATCGTAGCCAGTTGTGTCTCAGCCTCTTCGTCATCTCCAAAGAAGAGCTATCCTCCCAGCCTCAAGTACTACGTGCAGGCGCAAGACAGCCAGGCGGTCGATGTCCTACGGCCGGTGAACTCTACACAATTACATGATGAAGGTAGAGGTGGTGTGATGGCCGTACGGACGCGAGCCCTGTACGAGCGGACGTCCGGCACGAAAACACCACGTCTTTGCCGCACGCGGCCACTTCATGGCTCATGACGGCTCCACCGGCCCGTCGAGCGCGTCTCGCGCGTTTGCCTTGCGGGTCTCACCGATCACTTGCCCTTCATGCCCGGCTCAGCTCCAGGGGCCTCACTCAGGACTTGCCTTCCATCCATGCCCTGCTGGCCTAGGGTCCATCGCGGCCCGTCGGCACGGCCCGGCGCGCCAGCCACGGCCGCGGCCGTTTTTCCACCGTTCTCGAGCCCATCGGCGCATTCGGTCCCGACTCAGTCAAGGTTGGGAGGGCATCCCCTGGGCACACGGCTCCCTAGCAACCCCACTCGCAACGCGGGAGGCCTAACGTGCCTACCCGGTGCGTGAGTGCGTCTAGGTGCCTACCATGGGTCCATGCTTTGCCCCTCCAAGCACTTCCTCCCCATATAGATGCATTATATTCGAGGCGGTCTAGCATACCCCTCGGGCACCATGTCCCTACGGATAGAAATCCCGCGACGTGTCACGGAAAACGGCCGTTTCGGCCGTTTTTAGCCAAAACGGCCGAAAACTGACGGAACGCGTCACAGGTGGTTTTCGCCCTTTATGTAAAACCCATGTCCTCTATACCCATTCACACCACCCTACACTCATGCACACTTGCATCTTTTCATACCACTCACACCCTTTATCCATGAATCTTAGGATATTACAATTAATGTTCAAGCGAGATAAATCTTACATTACACATTTTTTAACACTACGTTTAACAACCCCTAATGAAAATCTATGAATTAATTAGTCTTCATCCCTTCCATGTGTATTCCTCTAGGTGTCCACCAAGCTTTGGTTCTTCAGGCTTGACCAAGAACACCATGAGGAGTCTTCAAGACTACTTTCTTGCCTTGTTGTTCCTCCACAACATCACCATCTAATTTTCCTTGTCGTCCGCACTTTCGCATTATGCGCTCTTCATAACATTCGTTGAGATCCATTCTTACATCCAACTTTTCTTGAACATCGAACTTCATGTCCATGTCACTGAATATAATCAACTTTTTTACATGCAACATGCCCTTACGAAAAAATGAAAAGGTTGATTTTTAACCTTATTTGATTAAGGTAGTACTTAACCTTGTCATATAAAGTTTTTTTATTAAACTAAAACGTTTTTTAACATTTGCTCCATTCTTTGTGTATGTGCACCTAGCGACTTTTCTACCTCACAAATTGGTTTCTTTTTTTATTTTCTGGCAACTATGTGTTGCTATTGACGTTGCTTGCTTCAGAATATGGCAAGACAATGACTTGCTTTAAGTAGGATATGCTTTGCATTCTTACTTACGGCTACTCTGTTGGCGGCACTTCAAAGCAGTGATGGTGTCTTTAAGGCTATAAGTGATGAGTCCTTTGTTGCATATGTTGCTCTAACTATTAGCATTGCTGCCTACTATAGTTTACTTCATACATATCCCTACACATCATACAACCTACACCCACTCTACCTACTATTAATGAGCCATCAGGGACTCTAATACCAATTTCACCTTAAAATTTTGAATTAAAAAACCCCTTCATTTGAACTCACGTGCTATACTTACATATTTTTAGGTGAACCCCCCAAGGCAACAAAGAGCATGCAAGTTTATAAGTTGTTCAAAAAATCCATAATCTGCATGGTTAAGCACGTAAGCTTGCAAGTGAGCAAGTCCCAAAGCCCATGAGACCGCGAGCACGTAATCTTGCAAGACCACATTTTTGCAAGTCGAAAAGTGAACGAGCCTATATTATATGAGGGAGACTTGTGAGAGTTGTAGGATCTCCAGAGTAGAACGTCTTTGGTTGACTCACTCATTGAGGTCCGCAAAATGATAGAAAACAATTGGCACTAAAGTAATTTTGTGTTGTAAATCTATCTAATTTTCTATGCCAAAGTTTATAGGGATTTTTGGAGCCATAAATGATGGAATTTGTCTCTAAGATGTTAAAGAATAGTAATGAATCAATTTTAAAGATTCTTCAATGTTTTGGGATTTACGGCCTTCCAAACAACGCCATTTGAAATAAAAAGAACAAAAAACAAGCGCATCAATTATGCTACCTCATGTGGCTCCTTTAAAGAAGGCTTCCCAACCATTGCAGACACACCACTTTTTGAGACATATTATGTTCTTTTGATGCATGTTTTTTTAAGGCTTTTTTCTTTGGGAAAAAGTATGTCATTTTGGGAGTCATCTTGTTTATATGAAGAATGAAAGAAATAGAACATGTTCATACATAGAATATCTATAAATAGCTCAGAATTTCAATCTAGTTATAAGCTAGTAAGCCAGTAAGCCAGTAAGGATGATAAGCGAGTAAGCCCATAAGCCCATACATTAGGTGAAATATGGACTCTCGTTTTTGCCCCTTAAGGATTTTCACACCTCCTCTCTGTAGAAAAATGGGTTCATGGTGGTGAAATTTTTTCAAATCAAATCAAAATTTACGAGGGATTGCACATTTGGAATTTACTCTTCATCAAGACCTTTCCAATGATATATAGCATGATGGAAAATTTTGCATATTCAAGAAGTCCCCAAATTGGTGATGATGTGGCATGTTACATGCCATGTCATCACCAATTTGGGATGCCATATCATCACCAATTTAGAGACTTCTTGAATATGCAAAATTTCCCACATGCTATATATCATTGGAAAGGTCTCGAAGAGTAGATTCCAAATGTCCAAACTCCGCTCACTTCTGAGTTGATTTGCAAAAATTTAATCCCGTGTCATTTTTCTAGAGAGAGGAGGTGTGAAAATCCTTAGGGGAAAAAAAGAAATTCCATATTTTGCCTAATGGTACTCGTATGACAAAGAATATCCATAAATAGCTCAAACTTTAAATCTAAAGACCTTATACAAAAAATGGGATTTTGAAGAAGAAGTTTGAGATAAAGGATTTGGGTGAGCTGCAGTATTTCTTGGGCATAGAGGTGGTGAGATCACCTAATCACATTTTGTTACTATGGAAAGGTAGTATGGCTTGGACATGTTTTCCAAGTATGGTATGATAGGATATAACTCGATTTTTGTGACATTGGAGCAGAACACAAAGATTTCGGTAGATGCATGTGAACTTTTGGAGGACCCCTCTACGTACAGGTGCATAGTAGGAAACTTGATCTACATGACCATTACTAGGCCAAACTTGACCTATGCTGTTGGACTTGCGAGTCGGTTTATGCAGGGCCCTAGAAAGCCACACTTGGAGTGGCTAGATGTATTCTCAGGTATATAAAGTCCACAACTTATTATGGACTTTTCTATGAGGCTGGTATAGAGATACAACTACATGGGTACACAAATGCTGATTGGCCTAGTAGTGTTGTAAAAAAAAGGTCTACCAATGGTTTTATGTTCTCATTGGGAGTGCTGCGGTGAGTTGGAGTAGTAAGAAGTAGCCCAACAATTGCCTTGTCAAAGTATAGAGGCAAAGTAGAGGGGTGTTGCTATGGAGGTAGCTTGGATTTAGAAGCTACTTGGTGATATGGTGAGCCTGTGGATAGGGAAATTATCATTTATTATGGCAACATGAGTAGCATACAATAAGCTAGTAACCTAGAATACCATGCAAGAACAAAGCACATTGAGGTGCATTTGGTTTCACTGCAATTTCCTCCACTACACGTGCATCAAGAGAGAGAGAGCCTTATTGATGTGATCTTGAACCTTTTGATTGATACTTTGGATGCTTGCCATCCCTACATGTGGATGTGTGGAAGGAACGAAGGAGGTGCAATAGAGGGTCCTGACAATGTCCTCCTTATCTCACGATGACAAAACCTGCTCTTGTTAGAGATGCAACCTCATCCACATTAAGGTTTCTGACAAGGGCTATACGCCATACAATTGGCATTGGGGCTTGAACATAGGTAACTTTGCAGTCAAGTCTCCAAATGTGTGCCACATCATTGTTTGTAGAACCACATCATTTGCGCTGTGCTTCATCCTTAATGGGTTTGTGATGACTACAAGCATGGTGTTGGCACTCTTTTTCCACAGTTTGAGATGATGTAGCCACATTTGCCTTCACTTACCGTAGACACTTGACTCGACTATTCATTGGAGTTCTATATAACTATTCATTGGTGGAGTTATATATAATGTCTCCGACTTGCTTCTATATCCAAACACAATTCAAAATTATTCAAGGAGGATTGCTATGCATCTTTGACAACAAACCTGATGAATAATGGTCAAAGATCTAGATGCACAATCATCAAGCATGTTTTATCATGACCCCTATTGGCAACACTCGCATTTTTCCTCCCAACATTAGATTTTCCAACTCATGGAACAACACCAAACTATGCAAGGGTACATAATCGAAGATGATCCCACAGTCATCGCGTGACTTTCTTACACATTATTTAAATTTTCTCAAATAACACCTCCTACTTGAAAAGATATTTATCATACTTCTAACACATATTCTTAGAGAATTATAAAATAACAACTTTTACATTTTATATTATAGCACAAACCATCCACTAGAGGTGTCATTTTCTTATTACAATAACTTTTAATTCAAATCCCTAGTCAATAGATTTCAGCGAACTAGAGGTGTCATTTTCTTATTACAATAACTTTTAATTCACCATTCAAATCCCCAGTCAATAGATTTCAGCGAAGTAGAGATACCATCCCATCGAAGAATCTCAATGGGTACTTGATCATGCCCTCGCTACCTATTCATCCTTGATTGCATCTTATTTTTATACAAGCCCATGATGATTTTTGATTTTGTGACAATTAAAGACAGTTTCTTGTCATGGAATTTTATATTCCCACATTCATTACCTCTTCATTATTTATGAATTCTCCTAGTTTGCATCAACTTGATGCAAAACATTGAGTTGTGTGAAAAAGTTGATGTTTTGTATCTACTCGATGCACAACATCGAGTTGTGTGGAAAAATTGATGTTTTGCATCAACTCGATGCAAAATATATACTTTTAGCCTAAAAGTTGATGTTTTGCATCGAGTTGATGCAAAACATCAACTTTTCCACACAACTCGATGTTTTGCATCGAGTTTATGCAAAACATTAAGTTTTATGAAAAAGTTAATGTTTTACATCGATTTTATGCAAAACATCAACTTTTTCATAAAACTTGATGTTTTGCATAGAATTAAAGAAAAAATATACCTAGGGTAAGGTGATATAGGCAGAACATAGGTTTATGGCTAAGGAAGTGAAAAACACATATGGTTGCAACCTTTGACTACTACAAATTTGAGAGGTCATTAAACAAAATGCTTGTCTATGTAACCATGTAACCTTTGTATCATAAATAATATCGCTACATAGTAGATGCCAAAAAATCATGATAATAGAAGAGCTAGACGAGATAATCCATGATGACCTGTAATCCATTGGTTTTAATCCAAATGTGCAAGGCTCCATTGATTTGGAATACCACAAGTCGATTGATTTGCCAATCCTGATTTTTGTTCTACAATTCAATTTTAAAGCTGAAGAACTATAAGAAAATACACGTGGTGCGACCATCTATGTCGAGGAGGGGGTGCATGTGAGCCTGGACTCTGCCATGCTATGTACAGTGACCTTGAATCTACCGTCATCGTCGTGAAAGCTCTAAGCTCTTCTCTACCACCATTCCAGAAGCCCTAAGCTCCTCTCTTTTCTCTTTGTACACAAAGATAATCTTGTTGGAATTAGGGTTGCAGGAAAGCACACAAATCTTGGAGAAGAAGAAGCAAGAATGCACACAACACACAATGTATTAGATTGTGTCAATGTACAAAAGATAAGTTAGCCCTAGAATGATGGGCGTATATACAAGCCGAGGGAAAAAACCTCCTAAAGAGGAAAAAAGTGCCCTAGCGGTCCTAAGTGTGTTCACACACTTTACTGCCTATATATATGGTAACAAATCTTCCCTGGGAGTGATGGTGTGAACGAGAGCTGGCACTTATGTATAGGGAAGTGCCATGCCTGAAGTAGATCAGTCCACAAAGGAGAGCGAGGCCAAATCTTTGAAGAAAGCTTCGAACTTCTCACAAGGAAGCGCCTTTGTGAAAAGATTGGCGAGGTTGTCCTGTGTTGGCACAAAGGCCAAGCTGATCTCTCCTTCTGCTGAGAGTCTCTCCCTGACAGTGTGATAATGTACCTCAATGTGCTTTGTGCGAGCATGAAAAATTGGGTTTCTCGCAACTGCCAATGCACTCTGACTGTCAGTGTAGATAGAGGTGGCAGACTCCTGTCCAACACCCAAGTCAGCCATAAGCCGTCTGAGCCACACACACACTCAACCGTAGCTGTGAAAGCTGCCCTGTACTCAGCTTCACAACTAGAAGTGGCCACAATAGGTTTCTTCTTGCTCAACCAAGATATGCATGAGCTACTGAGCATGAAACAAAAACCACTTGTGGACACTCTTGTGTCATAGGAACCAGCCCAATTTGAGTCCGAAAAAGCATGTGAATCTGGCAGCAACGATCCCCCCTTGGGATAAAAAAACCCAAAATGTATGGTGCCACTCAAGTAGCGAAAGATGACTTTCACTGCCTTCCAATGCTGAGACCCTGGGCTATGCATAAACCTGCTCACCTGTGAGACTGCAAACTGAATGTTCGGCCTCGTAATGCATACATAAATGAGGCAACCACCAACAGCTGTCTGATAGAGTGTGACATCAAAGTGATCTCCAGCATCATGAAGACTCAACTTCAAACCTGTCTCCATTGGGAGTAGCAATAGGCTTGCAGTCTTCAAGGCCAACTCTCCGCTACAATGTTTCAATATACTTTGTCTGACACAAAGCAATACTTTCATCACACTGCTTAAATTGTATCCCCAAATAATGATGCAAATGTCCCAAATCTCACATCTCAAAAGAGACATTCAAATCAGCCTTAAAATCAGAAATATGACTCTCATTTGGTCTAGCAGCATGTCATCGACATAGAGAAGAGCAATGATTAGATGTACATCATCCACACGTTTAACATACAAAGTGCTTTCTGTTGGACTATTCTAAAAACCATGTGCAGTCAATTATGCATGTATCTTTTCATACCAAGCTCGTGGAGCTTGTTTTAAACCATATAAAACCTTTTTCAAGGTGCACACTTTGTTTTCCTACCCTCTTTGAACAAAACCACGAGGTTGCATTACATACACCTCCTCATGCAAATCTCCATTTAAGAATGCAGTCTTTATGTCCAACTAATGTACGTTCCAACTAATGTACGTTCCAACCATTATGAGCTGCCAATGCACAAATGCTACGAATGGTAGTCATACGACAAGTGGGAGCAAAGGTCTCATCAAAATCAATGCCCTTTTCTTGAGCATAACCCTTTGCAACAAGTCTAGCTTTATAGCGATCAACACTGCCATCTGGCTTTCGTTTCAACTTAAAAATCCACTTACATCCAATGGCCTTTTTACCAATAGGCAAATCACACAAAGACCATGTACCATTCTTCATTATAGCATCATATTCACTTTGCATTGCAGCCAACCAATTTTTCATTTTTGTGCCTCATCAAATGAAAGAGGTTCTTCCTCTTCATAGACACAGCCAAAGAATAACAATCTGATGCATAAGAGGCATGCTGAAAACTTGAACAAGTATGACTAGAAATAGGTGCATCAATTTTACTATCACGCAAGGTTTGCGCCAGCCATTTAGGCATACCTCTAGCCTGCTCATTTTCAGCCCTATCCTCATGAATTACATCCTGTAAATCTGCATCAGAAATAGGCTGATCTATGATATCATTTGAAATCTACATAGGCTGAATATTTGCCTCATTATGACTTACATTTGAATTCCCACCTGTAAAGAGAGGCAACAACGTATCAAATACATCCCGTGAGCTCATACCTGTCTCTTTGGTACATGATAACAAAGGCTGCACAACATCTTCCACAAAAACAACATCTCGACTAATCAAGATACGCTTTGACTCTGCAGATGATACAATATGTAACCCTTGCTCTCAGCACTGTAACCAACAAAATTGCATTTGATAGCCTTATCATCCAATTTTCTACGTTGTTGCATAGGCACTAAAGCATAGGCCAAGCAACCAAAGACACGCAAGTGACCAATAGAAGGCTTCCTGCCATGCCAAGCTTCGTATGGAGTAATAGACTGCAAGGCTTGTTGAGTACATATGCAGCACACATGACAGTCTCAAGCCAAAATGCATGTGGCAAAGCTTGGCTCTTGACCATACATCGTGCCATCTCCATAAGTGACCTGTTTTTTCTCTCAGCAGCAACACCATTTTGTTGAGGGGTATACGGCACTATACATTGGTGTTTTATCCCACGACTAGCCAGAAATGCATTAAACTCTTTAGACATGTACTCCCCCCCCTCGATCAGTGGATATACCCATGCATGCCTTGAGTAATCATCAATGAAAGTCACGAAGTACAAGTGTTTACCAAATGACGAAGTTTGCATAGGCCCACATACATCACTATGTACAAGTTACAATTTGCGATTGGCCTGCACAGAACCATCCTTTGGAAACGCAGAACACTGCATTTTGCTTAAAATACAGTCTTCACAAACATGTTTCAATGGTGCCTCAAGAGGGGGCCATGAAGCAACCATATCAAATTTTTGCAAACGCAGCAAACTAGCAAAGTTCAAATGACCAAAACGAGCATGCCATAGTTTTGCATCCGAAACTGCCTTTTCATGAGAAATTGCATTTGCTAAATCTTCCTCACACTTGTCATAAGAATTGAGCCTATACAGCCCACGAAACAAGGTGCCATATACAATAATCGTATCACCAGAAGTCAAATCGTGAACAGTACATCTGTCATCCACAAATTTGACTACAAGTCCAAGTCTAGCAAGCGCAAAGACAGACAATAGATTCTTCTTTATGCTAGCACATATACAAAGCATTTGAAAGTGTGAAAGCGCTGCCATTTGCAACAGTAAAAGCATAATTTTACCAATGCCCTTCACTGGGTAAGAAGCATTATTGGCACATGTGACAGTATTCCCATTAGGGACAGCCTCAAGACAAGTGAACATTTCACGATGCGAGGTAATGTGCTTTGTAGCACCACTGTCAAAATACCATACATGAGAGTCAATAGAAACTGCCAAACATGCATCATGTACACATGGATCATACTGGCAATACATGCTAAATGCCCGTTCTATATCCTGCACAACATTTACAGAAGCATCCGCTATTGTGGCTACATTTGACTCTTTCTTCTTTGCCTCTTTAGCCTTTAGCTTAGGGCAATTCTTAATGACATGATCAGTTGCCTTACAATAGTTGCACCTCATTTTTTTCTTGCCTTTATCTAGAGCCTTCTCAGATTTAGTGTTGCTACCTGTGGAAGAAGAAGAAGTTGTAGACCTACTAATAGGAGAAGAAGCAGTGGAAGGGGCTACCTTACCCTGTTGGGCAGAGAAGAAGGGGCTGCCTTACCACTTTTTCTCTACTGGGCAGCAATAAATGCCTGATCAACTGCGCACTGCCTAGCCCTATTTTGCCTAGACTGCGCTTCTTGCAAGAGCTTGTTGACTAAAGTATCATACTTGACAACATCAAGTCTGTCCTCAGACAAGTCTCCACGTGGAAGAAAAAGTCTGATATGACTTAGGTAAAGCATCAAGAGCAGTAAGCACAAGAGAATGATCAGGAATAATCTCACTTGCAGAAATCAACTGTTCCTTGAGATCTTTAATCTCAGCAAGAAAAACATTCATGTCATCATCTTCTTGCATAATCTTCGATTCTAGTTCTTTACGTAGGTAAGAGATTTTTGCCTCGTTATGACCTGCATACAAACTAACTAGAATATCCCAAGCCTGTTTTGTTGTTTTAGCTGAACGAATATGTGGCGTGATATTACGTTTGACAGAAAATGCAATCAAGGCATGAACCTGCACATCTTTACCATCCCAACGAGCTTGTTCAGCAATGGGTAAAGCAGGAGCAACAGTAGAGCTGCTAGAACCTGCAACATCCTCAACAGTTCCTACATCCACAGAACCTGGATGTACATCCATACCCTGCACAATGTTCCACACTCTTTTTTCAACCAAAACATGCTGCATCATGTATGCCCAAAGTGGGTAGTTGCTGTCTCCGTCCAATTTGTCATCAGTAGACAACATGCGAAATACATCATTTACTGTTATCAGCCATGGCCCCACTAACTGAAACTGATGCAAAAGCTACCTGTAGTAATGAAGCAAAGATTGAACAAAAAACAACTCATGCTATGTAGCACGGTCCAAAATAGAATACGTATGCTTGTTTTGCGAAAAATTGCACTGTCAAAATTTGTGCACAAAATGACGAAAACGCCTGTGCAGAACTTGAAATGCAAAAACGGAGCCCGAAACGACCTCAGATGTAATTTCTGAGAACACAAAGCCCTATGGGATTATCTGAAGAGTATAGAGACCTGCAAGCGCTCGTAAAAGCTCACCTCAATCGGAGAACGTAAGTCGGAGGGTGCTGGCGGTGTAGCCCTAGGAGCCGATGCCTGCTCTGATACCAATTGTTGGAATTAGAGTTGCAGGAAAGCACACAAAACTTGGAGAAGAAGAAGCAAGAATGCACACAATACACAATGTATTAAATTGTGTCAATGTACAAAAGATAAGTTAGCCCTAAAATGATGGGCGTATAGACAAGCCAAGGGAAAAAACCTCCTAAAGAGAAAAAAAGTGCCTCGGCGGTCCTAAGTGTGTTCACACGCCACTGCCTATATATATGGCAACAAATCTCGCGAGCGAAGATTGTATCTCTTAACATCTTTTGCATGTTCTCTAAATAATTATAATGAGAGTTCATTCTACACTACCCTTAGACATACCATCTTTCAACATCCTTCACATGCACTATAAATAATTATAACTAGAGCTCATTCCTACACTACTCTTAGATATACCATCACCTATGTTCATAATAATGGCTATCTCTCTGGATCAAACATCAACATATGCATACTATAAATTTTTGCCACCACCACATATGAACATGATATAGGCTACAATTTCTTCCCACCACCCTTATCCATACTGCATAACAAAAATTCCCTTCATGAAAACAAATGCCTATGTGGGTCCAAATCTACACCCATAGGCTATATAATGTCTGCCTCCAAGATTGTCTTACTGAAAAATATCTCTTTTAACATGCTTACGTTTACTCAGAGCCTCCATAGTTACCATCTTTCTACATATATATATGAATACAAGTCTACCTTTGCACACTTATAAGTTGACCTCTTTAAACTCTTAGCATTGTACCGTTGTATATCATACCCACTATCTGCTTATAAATAATGGAGCAAATAATTATATCATGCAAACTATCAAGGTAAGTATATACTAAAGGCTTTACTATTTGGGTCTAGAAATAGACTCAAGGATGTTTGTAGATTTTTCCATAAATTATGGAGCTTATATTATTATGTATTCTAATATTTTTGGAGTGCTTATCAAATAATGTGCATATTTATGTATAGTGGTAGAATTTGTCCCAAAAAGCCCATTAAAAAAAGTGTCTTATATTCATGAAAGTTATAAAATAATTTTTATTTGAAAAAGATTGATATTTCTTTAAGTAATGTAGACTCCTATGTAATTTTGTAAGTCAAGTTTATTTTTATGTCACAAACAATAACAGTTTATAAATCTACGAAGGTCATACGTGTTTTCAATCTTGAAAAAAATAGCAAAATTCATGTATTTTTAAAATTTATACATGGAATTCTAGATGTGTTTTCAAAAAACTATGCCATTTTTGAGATTTCACACATTTTCGGAGGGAATCTTTTTAGGTTACCCTCTAACTACCCATTTTGCTCGCAATAGTGTTTACACATGGACTAGTTCTCTCTAACTAAAAGTGGAAAAAATCCATCCATCAATTTCAAGGCAAGTGAAACTTTGAATCACATTTCTTCAATCATAGGTGTTATAATTTGCAGATGTCTTGGCCTCTACCTATTCTCCTTTCAAAAAGCTACACAACATCAATCGGTTTGAAAACAAACATTTCCAAGAGATGTTTGAGGCATTAGTTCAAAAATTTGGAAGTCTCATGTGTTAAGTAATGTCTTAAAAGTCTCGGCCATTAGTCTCAATGCAAGGCAAGTCGATGCAAGCCCCAAACCAAACACAACCAAATTAACCCAATCTTAGTGGGTGATGATGGGGGTTCTCCTTTCAAAAATTTATAAATCTTGATGGGTATGTTTTTCGACCGTGCTACCCCTCGGGGGGTGTAGTACTAGTAAACCCTAAGTATCACGTGCATTCAAGGAGGTATTAAGAAAACCCCTTAACTAAAATGTTTCTCCCAATAAAACAACCCCTCTTTACTTATGAACTAACGGATTTTTTTCTAAATTTGAATTAAAAAACCCCTCACGACGTTGAACTCATGTGATACACTAATATTTTTTGAGGTGAATCCCCCGAGGTGCTACCATGACTCATTCTTCCAAAACAACTAATTGGAGTGCAATCGCTGGTGTGTACCTCAAACGTGTGTGAGATCCTAGAAAGATAAGACGAGGAGCCATCTTAGCCTTAGTCGATCAATTACCTTTTTAAAAATCTGTACATGAACTGGTTCTCTCTAACTAACAGTGGAAAAAATCCATTCATCAATTTCAAGGGAAGTGAAACTTTGAATCACATTTCTTCAATCGTAGGAGATATGTTGGCCTTTACATATTCTCCTTTCAAAAAGCTTCACATTGAAAACAAACATTTCCAAAGATGTGTGAGGGAGTAGTTCAAAGTTTCACGTGCTAAATAATGTCTAAAAAGTCTCGGCCATCATTCTCAAGGTGGCAAGGCAAGTCAATGCAAGCCAAGCCCAAACACATCGAGTTTAACCCAATCTTAGTGTGGGAAAAATAACGAGATGTCTTGGTGATGATGGGGGTCCTCCTTTCAAAAATCTACAAATCTTGATGGGTAATGCACCTAAAATTGTCAAAATCTCCTTTCAAAAATCTGGAAACCTTGATGGGTATTGCACTAGAATTTGTCCAAATCTCAATCAGCAACTAGAACTTTTGAAAGTATGGAAAAAAATGAAAGTCTTTGCCATTAATTTCAAGGCAAGCCGAAATTTCAGTGGAAAAGACACAAAACGGACAATTCTTATTATTTTGCGTGACTCGCTCTTCCGAAATATCTATTTGAAGCCGCGAGTGGTGACCATTGTGGCACTGCCCATTTACATCCTCTCGTATCTATATCACACTGGCACTGCGCATTTCACAGCAGGCATGGCCATACTGCTGCATCCGCGAGCTGATGCAGCTCCACTAAGTCGTGTGATGCTGACTTCTATGCTTCTGTGGCTCGCTCTTCCGAAATATCTATTTGAAGCCGACCATTGTGGCACTGCCCATTTACATCCACTCGTATCACACTGGCGCATTTCACAGGCATGGCCATACTGCTGCATCCGCGAGCTGATGCAGCTCCACTAAGTCGTGTAGCCATGGTGGTGCTGACTTCTATGCTTCTGTGGCTAATCATCGCAGCCAGTTGTGCCTCGGCCTCTTCGTCATCTCCAAAGAAGAGCTATCCTCCCAGCCTCAAGTACTACGTGCAGGCGCAAGACAGCCAGGCGGTCGATGTCCTACGGCCGGTGAACTCTGCGGTGACGGGCAGCTTCGGGCAGGTGGCGACCTTCGCCTACTACGTCACACAGGAGGCGGACGTGAACTCGACGCAGGTGGGTACCATCCGGGGCCTGGAGGTCTACGATAGCAGGGATCCTGCCTACTCGACCATCCTGGTGCTCAACACCCTCACCTACATCGACGGCGTCTACAACGGGACCGTGAGCCTCCACGGGCAGGGCAACATCGTGGACACCAACTACGACATCACAGTGGTGGGCGGCACGGGGAGCTGCAGGGGTGTCCGCGGATCACCAACCTGCGAACAGCCGGCTCCGATCACACCTTCGAACATGTGCTCCACTTCCTGCCAGTGCCAGATTGTCGTCCACCACCATGATGGACACCGTATGCACACTCCCTCTCTCTCCTCACGCTTTCTCTCTCTCATACATAGGTATTGGATATGTAACTCCCCTGCTTTTTATCTCTCTCTCTCTCTCTCTCTCTCTCTCTCTCTCTCTCTCTCTTTACAGAAGAGCTTTGCATAGGGATTGCGATTGTTGGCGGGCAGACTGTGCGTAGGCACAGAGGGGGGGGGAGAGAGAGAGAGAGCGCTTAGGGCTTTTGTGTTGGATGGTTTGCCCACCACCAATTTTCTAACTTGGCAGAATATAACTCCTCATTGGGAACTTAGGCATCCTCAATTAAATTATCTCTTTTCAAGGAGGAGGGATGGACATTTTAGGTTCTTTCTTCTCTCATACAATAATGAACTTCTCTCCAATTGCGTGTATCACATTTTCGCTCCCTTTGTTCTCATATTGCATGTGGGCTTCTCCACCAATCATGGCAATCAGCTTATAGCATAAAGGCATTTTGAAGGAGCAATAGTAGATAAATTCATATCTCGTAGATAAAGAGTCTACAAGATGAGATGGTGGTGGTGGGGATCACTAAGACCACCAAACGTAGGTGCATTAGAGTTTTTCCCCCAGATTATGAAAATTTTGTGACCTTGCTGAACACACTAGTCTACAACCCACCTCTTACTTTTAACGACTTTGATATATTGTTGGTTGAGAAGGAAACGTGTGTTAAAGCCAAGGAAGGAAGGAAGCCAAGGGAAAGGTGGGTTTGTAAATGAAGTTTCTCTCTTCTTCTCTTCACATGATGATGTGTAGATAACATGAACACGAAGAAGAAGTTTATTGATAGCATATTCCTTGAAAAAATGCACAACTACATGATGAAGATAGAGGTGGTTATCACACTTTATTGTGTAGATAACATGAACACAAAGAAGAAGTTTATTCATAGCATATACCTTGATAAAAATGCACAATTACATGATGAAGGTAGAGGTGGTTTTCACCCTTAATGTAAAACCCATGTCCTCTATACCCATTCACAACATCGACCCAACACTCATGCACACTTGCATCTTTTCATACCACTCACACCCTTTATTCATGAATCTTAGGATATTACAATTAATGTTCAAGCGAGATAAATCTTACATTACACATTTTTTAACACTACTTTTAACAAACCCTAATGAAAATTATGAATTAATTAGTCTTCATCCCTTCCATGTGTATTCCTCTAGGTGTCGACCAAGCTTTGGTTCTTCACGCTTGACCAAGAACACCATGAGGAGTCTTCAAGACTACTTTCTTGCCTTGTTGTTCCACAAGATCACCATCTAATATTCCTTGTCGTCCGTACTTTCGCATTATGTGCTCTTCATAACATTCATTGTTTGAGATCCATTCTTACATCCGACTTTTCTTGAACATCGAACTTCATGTCGATGTCACTGAATATAATCAACTTTTTTACATGCAACATGCCCTTACGGAAAAATGAAAAGGTTGATTTTTAACCTTATTTGATTAAGGTTGTACTTAACCTTGGCATATAAAGTTTTTTTATTAAACTAAAACATTTTTTAACATTTGCTCCATTCTTTGTGTATGTGCACCTAGCGACTTTTCTACCTCACAAATTGGTTTCTTTTTTTATTTTCTGGCAACTATGTGTTACTATTGACGTTGCTTGCTTCAAAATATGGCAAGACAATGACTTGATTTAATTAGGATATGCTTTGCTTTCTTACTTAGGGCTACTCTGTTGGCGGCACTTCAAAGCAGTGATGGTGTCTTTAAGGCTATAAGTGATGAGTCCTTTGTTGCATATGTTGCTCTAACTATTAGCATTGTTGCCTACCAATAGACCTACTATAGTTTACTTCATACATACCCCTACACATCATACTACCTACACCCACTCTACCTACTATTAATGAGCCATTAGGGACTCTAATACCAATTTCGCCTTAAAATTTTGAATTAAAAAACCCCTTCATTTGAACTCATGTGCTATACTTACATATTTTTAGGTGAACCCCCCAAGGCAACAAAGAGCATGCAAGTTTATAAGTTGTTCAAAAAATCCATAATCTGCATGGTTAAGCAGGCAAGCTTGCAAGTCCCAAAGCCCATGAGACCATGAGCCCGCGAGCACGTAATCTTGCAAGACCACATTTTTGCAAGTCAAAAAGTGAATAAGCCTATATTATATGAGGGAGACTTGTGAGAGTTGTAGGATCTCCAGAGTAGAACGTCTTTGGTTGACTCACTCATTGAGGTCCGCAAAATGATAGAAAACAATTGGCAGTAAAGTAATTTTGTGTTGTAAATCTATCTAATTTTCTATGCCAAAGTTTATAGGGATTTTTGGAGCCATAAATGATGGAATTTGTCTCTAAGATGTTAAAGAATAGTAATGAATCAATTTTAAAGATTCTTCAATGTTTTGGGATTTACGGCTTTCCAAACAAGGCCATTTGAAATAAAAAGAACAAAAAACAAGCGCATCAATTATGCTACCTCATGTGGCTCCTTTAAAGAAGGCTTCCCAACCATTGCAGACACACCACTTTTTGAGACATATTATGTTCTTTTGATGCATGTTTTTTTGAGGCTCTTTTCTTTGGAAAAAAGTATGTCATTTTGGGAGTCATCTTGTTTATACGAAGAATGAAAGAAATAGAACATGTTCATACATAGAATATCTATAAATAGCTCAGAATTTCAATCTAGTTATAAGCTAGTAAGCCAGTAAGCGAGTAAGGATGATAAGCCAGTAAGCCCATAAGTCCATACATTAGGTGAAATATGGACTCTCGTTTTTGCCCCTTAAGGATTTTCACACCTCCTCTCTGTAGAAAAATGGGTTCATGGTGGTGAAATTTTTTCAAATCAAATCAAAATTTGCGGGGGATTGCACATTTGGAATTTACTCTTCAAGACCTTTCCAATGATATATAGCATGATGGAAAATTTTGCATATTCAAGAAGTCCCCAAATTGGTGATGATGTGGCATGTTACATGCCATGTCATCACCAATTTGGGATGCCATATCATCACCAATTTAGAGACTTCTTGAATATGCAAAATTTTCCACATGCTATATATCATTGGAAAGGTATCGAAGAGTAGATTTCAAATGTCCAAACTCCGCTCACTTCTGAGTTGATTTGCAAAAATTTAACCCCGTATCATTTTTCTAGAGAGAGGAGGTGTGAAAATCCTTAGGGGAAAAAAAAGAGATTCCATATTTCGCCTGATGGTACTCGTATAACAAAGAATATCCATAAATAGCTCAAACTTTAAATCTAAAGACCTTATACAAAAAATGGGAAACTTTAACTAGTTATTAGTCATTTATGTGGATGATATGATTGTCACTGGTGATAGTGATGCTGACATACACGATGTCAGGAGGATTTTGAAGAAGAAGTTTGAGATAAAGGATTTGGGTGAGCTGCAGTATTTCTTGGGCATAGAGGTGGTGAGATCACCTCATCACATTTTGTTACTATGGAAAGGCAGTATGGCTTGGACATGTTTTCCAAGTATGGTATGATAGGATATAACTCTATTTTTGTGACATTGGAGCAGAACACAAAGATTTCCACAGATGCAGGTGAACTTTTGGAGGACCCCACTACGTGTACAGGTGCATAGTAGGAAACTTGATCTACATGACCATTACTAGGCCAGACTTGACCTATGCTATTGGACTTGCGAGTCGGTTTATGCAGGGCCCTAGAAAGCCACACTTGGAGTGGCTAGACGTATTCTTAGGTATATAAAGTCCACAACTTATTATGGACTTTTCTATGAGGCTGGTATAGAGATACAACTACATGGGTACACAAATGCTGATTGGCCTAGTAGTGTTGCAAAAAAGAGGTCTACCAATGGTTTTATGTTCTCATTGGGAGTGCTGAGGTGAGTTGGAGTAGTAAGAAGTAGCCCAACAATTGCCTTGTCAAAGTATAGAGGCAGAGTAGAGGGGTGTTGCTATGGAGGTGGCTTGGATTTAGAAGCTACTTGGTGATATGGGTGAGCCCGTGGATAGGGAAATTATCATTTATTATGGCAACATGAGTAGCATACAATTAGCTAGTAACCTAGTATACCATGCAAGAACAAAGCACATTGAGGTGCATTATCACTTTGTGAGGGGGAGAAGGTTCTAATCGGTGATGTAGATCTAGTATATGTCAGCACATAGGATAAGGTGGCTGACATCTTACAAGGCATTGGGCAGAGAGAATCTCCATAGATTTAGGAGCTTACTTGGAGTGCAGTGTGTGGATTGGAGCTTGAGGGGGAGTGTTGCGATATGGAGCTCAATTAGTGCTATGAGATGAACATTGATAAACCGTCTAGGTGATAGCTTCGGCACTTATGCCACTGGCATGGTTGGTGAGATTATGGTTGATATGCCGCCAGTGGATGATAGGTTGTATAATAGCCACTTTGGAGTACTAGAGTTATGGCATAGTTATAGTGCCACCTCATATAGTTTGGTTCACATACCATTGTATGTTATTGTAGGAGAATACTTTCCCTTTTTGTATGTGCTCTTATCTTTTAGTTATATGGTTGTAGAGAAGAGAAGAGAAAAAAAAGAAAATTCAGCCATCCATTTCTCTCTTGTGTATGTGTATGTATTTGATTGCAAGGAACTTAAGCTCTCTCTCTCTCTCCCCCGCATTCTCTTTATATATGGTCCATATAAGGTGGGAATGGATTGGATATTATGTAGTTATTATTGTCCCCATATGGTTTACATAGTATATATGGCACACATATGATTCAGATGGTCGTCAAGTGATATTCATGTGCCCATTGTAGCAGTTAATGTTGTTCATTATTATAGCTATTATCTAGTCCAGATCATATGATCCCTATAAGGTGGCGATGGGTTGTGGATATGGCCCATATGGTCGAAACGAAATGAAATGTGTGTGTTTAGTATAGCCCATGGTTGGTTTCCTATGGTCTTTATGGTTGGTATAGAGTGGCAATAGGTTGCATGTGAACTTTTTGTGGTTAGCATTGTCCTTATGTGGTCTATATGATTAATACGCCATGCATATAGTCCAATTGTGTGATCTTGAAATACTTGGTCCCCCTTGAGGTATGTTATGTACAGTGCATGTGATGTATTGGGTGAAATGGGCTCTACATAATCTCTATGTGATTGGATCTCTCATGGTGTGCTCATCATGTTCCATATGGGCTATACATGGATCATGTGGGCTATACATGGTCAGAACAGTTTATCCAAGATATTTACATAGTCGGTTTTTTCTCGACGTGCTTACTACATATACGGTTGATATGGCCCTCACATACTCAAAACAAGGTTCTTGAGATGTTTATATTCTTAGAAAAACATGTGCGGTCGATATGGTATGTGTGGGGTGTCCATCAGAATGGGCTTATCGGGATCTTTACATGCTTAGTATCATCCTGGTGTTGCCTATGATGGGATGCATGTAAACTTATTATATTCCCCATGTGGTCTACTATGTGTTCTTTATGGTTCAAGAGGAGATCACGTGTCTGTGGTGGTGGCCGTTTATTCCTTATGGTCTGCATGGCATAGATGGTCTGTATATTCCCTAACAGTGTGGTCTTTATGGCCTAGATGGTCCTATGCATTATGTGTGGCCATACATATGCTTTCTAACTAGTCAATGTACACATTGTGAATGGGATTTGTGCATTGTCGGTATGGTCCAAATGGTCTATACATTGTTGGAATGGGTTTTATGTGACATTTATCTATTCGTGTATATTGTATATAGTCCATATGATATGTGCATTATTGGAATGGGCTCTATGTGATCGTTATGTTATTATTATAGTCTTTGTGTGGAGACAATATAGTCTATATGGTCCGTATAAGTTGGAAATTTATTACATGCAATCTTTTATGTAGTCCATATCATATTTGTGCATTGTCGGTATGGTCCAAATGGTATGTACATTGTTGGAATGGGTTGTATGTTATATTTATGTGTTCTTATCTACTATTGTGTATAGTCCATATGATATGTGTATTAATGGAATGGGCTCTATGTGATATTTATGTTCTTATTATATTCTTCTTGTGGTCCATATAGTCTATATGGTCCACAAGAAGAATATAGTCTATATGGTCCATATAAGTTGGAAATTGGTTACATGCGATCTTTTATATAAGTTGGAAATTGGTTACATGCGATCTTTTATATGTGGTTGATATTATCCCCATGTGGTGTTTAAGGTGAATATGGTATGAGAATCATCTGAATGGCTACATATGATCTTGATCTACTTAGTATATTGATGCCTGTGATCTTTATGTGGTGGCATTGTTTTTCTCTAGTCTATATAAACTATGTGATCTGTGCATTGTCAGTCTCTACATATCCACCAAGCTGTTGTGCATAAACCCGGCATTAATGATGCTACCCTACAACAAATGATTGTCATACTCAAGGCACTTTTGAGAAAAAAACATACTTTTAGCACTTAAATACAAGGAAATTTTGGAAAAAAATACCTTTAGCACTCAAATACATCAAAACAAAGATAGGCAGGTTGTGTTTGGTGTTAAACCTTGCAGAGTTAAATATTTACATCTTTTAGCATGGGTATATCCACTAAAGGCAAAGTCCGAAGTGTTTTTGTTCTTCAAATAGTTTTTGCTTATGGTTGAAAATGTATCCAATTGTAATGTGGGCACCCTCCGTTCTGATTGAGGGGGGGAGTACATGTCTAAAGAGTTTGATGCATTTATGGCTTGTCGTGTTGGGATAAAACACCAATGTACAATGCCGTATACCCCTCAACAAAATGGTGTTGCTGAGAGAAAAAACAGGTCACTTATAGAGATAGCGCGATGTATGGTCAAGAGCCAAGCTTTGCCACATGCATTTTGGTTTGAGGCTGTCATGTGTACAGCATATGTACTCAACAGGTGTCCCACTAAGGCCTTGCAGTCTATTACTCCATACAAAGCTTGGCATGGCAGGAAGCCTTCTATTGGTCACTTACGTGTCTTTGGTTGCTTGGCCTATGCTTTAGTGCTTATGCAACAACGCAGAAATTTGGATGAAAAGGCTGTCAAATGCATTTTTGTTGGTTACAGTGCTGAGAGCAAGGGTTACATATTGTATCATCTGCAGTCAAAGCGTATCTTGATTAGTCGCGATGTTGTTTTTGTGGAAGATGTTGTGCAGCCTTTGTTATCATGTACCAAAGAGATAGGTGTGAGCTCACGGGATGTATTTGATACGTTGTTGCCTCTCTTTACAGGTGGGAATTCAAATGTAAGTCTTAATGAGGCAAATATTCAACCTATGCAAATTTCAAACGACATCATAGATCAGCCTATTTCTGATGCAGATTTACAGGATGTAATTCATGAGGATAGGGCTGAAAATGAGCAGGCTAGAGGTATGCCTAAATGGCTGGTGCAAACCTTGTGTGATAGTAAAATTGATGCACCTATTTCTAGTCATACTTGTTCAGGTTTTCAGCATGCCTCTTATGCATCGGATTGTTATTCTTTGGCTTTGTCTAGTATGTGTGAAGAGGAAGAACCTCTTTCATTTGATGAGGCACAAAAATGAGAAAATTGGTTGGCTGCAATGCAAAGTGAATATGATGCTATATATCTTTTCATACAATATCAGATATCAGACTATATCCCTTTTGTTGATGCTTTTTTTCTAAGAGAGTTAGATTTTTTTTCATCCTAGTCCCCAATATCGTCAGTAATATTGTCAGTATGGATGCCAATTTAAACATCGGTATAAATAACAATATAACCATAAGTATATACCCATGTATATATCGGCAGTTATACCGTGGTTCATTCCAACTGTGATACTGACATTGTGAAATTATTACCAATGGTTATCATGACCGTGATATCAACACCGCATAAATAAAAAATCCAAAAAACTTTCCTCTTTACCTTGGGGTTTTCTTTTGCTGCCACCTTACTCTGTTTCTCCCTTACCTCTCTCACCTCTTGCGCCTATTGTATCCTCAACCCATCTCTCCCTCACTATAGAGCTACCATTTCAAGTAGGTAAGGGTATATTATTTGTTAGGGTTAAGGATTTTGTTAAGATTTACACGTTTTTAAGATTACTTTGAGTTTTAAGTTTTGTTTTGTTTTGGAGGCTCCTCTTCCCCCTCTTCTCTCTCATTCCCCGTTGTTGCTGATGTTGCTTCACATGACTTAGTGGAGGTGCATCAGCTCGTGGATGCTCCATGCTTGTGAAATTGTGTAAATGCACTCGCCACAATGGTAACCGCATAAAAGCCAATATTTCGTTGAAATTTGGGCTTGCCTTGAAATTAATGGCCGAGGGGCCTTCATTTTTTTCCATACTTCGAGATTTTGGCAAATTCTAGGTGCAACAATACCCATCAAGGCTTCAAGACTTTTTTGAAAGGAGACTTTGACAACTTTAGGTGCAATACCCATCAAGGTTTGTAGATTTTTGAAAGGAGAAGCCCCATCATCACCAAGACATCTGGTTATTTTTCCCACTAAGATTGGGATGTGTTTGGGCGCATTGACTTGCCTTACCTTGAGACGGATGGCTGAGACTTTTAAGACAATGTTTAGCATATAAGACTTACAACTAATGCCTCAGACATCTTTGGAAAGGTTTGTTTTCAAAACGATTGATGTGGAGCTTTTTGAAAGGAGAATAGGTAAAGGCCAAGACATCTCCTTGTTTTGATGCCTATGATTGAAGAAATGTGACTCAAAGTTTCACTTGCCTGGAAATTGATGGATGTATTTTTTCCACTTTTAGTTAGAGAGAACTAGTCCATGTGTAGATTTTTAAAAAGGTAATTGATCGACCAAGGCTAAGATGGCTCTTTCTAGGATCTCACACGGATTTGAGACTGTACACACCATCGTTTGCACTCTGATTAGTTGTTTTGGAAGTATGAGTTACGGTAGCATGCTCGCAAAACATATACCCATCAAGATTTGTAGATTTTTGAAAGAACCCCCATCATCACCCACTAAGATTGGGTTAATGTGGTTGTGTTTAGCTTGGCTTGCATTGACTTTCCTTGCCTTGAAAAACTGATGGGGGCCGAGACTTTCAACGCGAGACTTTCAAAATTTTGAACTAATGCCTCAAACATCTCTTGGAAATGTTTGTTTTCAAACCAATTGATGTGTACCTTTTTGAAAGGAGAATAGGCATAATAACCAATTGATGTGTACCTTTTTGAAAGTTGATAGAAGTGGTATAATAACATCAATTCGGAGGTGTCCATCATGGACAATCTGGCATTGGCAGGAAGTGGAGCACATGTTCGAAGGTGTGATCGGAGCCGGCTGTTCGCAGGTTGGTGATGGCAGTGTATCCGCGGACACCCCTGAAGCTCCCCGTGTTGCCCACCATTGTGATGTTGTAGTTGGTGTCCACCATGTTGCCCTTCCCGTGCGATGATTAGCCACAGAATCATAGAAGTCGGCACCACCATGGCTAGCTGCTTCACGGTCCCGTTGTAGACGCCGTCGATGTAAGATGCCATCATTCTCTTCCTCTTCCTCTTCCCCTTCATCCTACATACATGCCATCAAATGTAAGATGAGAATAGGGAAATAAAATAGAATTAGATATAGATAAGAGAAGGGTTGTTTCACTACTTACCTCCTCTACTTGAATCCCCAAAATGGACTCGTCCAAGTGTACACCTCGTGTATGCATCCACACCCACAATTATAGTCGGGGGGCTTTATAGCCATAGTCGTACTTCTCCTTTTTTGGATCATGTCCCCAACAACCTTCCTCTACAAAAAGCGATTGAGAGAATATACAATTAGTTAAAGAAAATAAAATAGTACAAAACAAAATGAAAGAGGAAAAGAGAATGATTAATAAAATAGGTACTTACCGTAAATGAGCAATGAAGGAGGATTTTCCTCCTAAGCTAAAGTGTGAAGCACCTTGCTTCCATAGTCGGGAAGCACTCGCGCTTGTTATTGAAAAGCATGTAAGTACTTTCTCACAAAGATGAGTGTGTGCCTCCACTCCTCGTGCATGCAAACGTTGGGCTTTTCTAAATTATTCTTTGCCGCTCTCTTGATGTTTGCTCTCGTAGCCATAGTCGTACTCCTCCTTTGTTGGATCACACCTCCAACAACCTCCCTCAACAAAAAGTGATTAAGAAAATATACAATTAGTTAAAGAAAACAATAAAGTACAAAATAAAATGAAAGAGGAAAAGACAATGATTAATAAAATAGGTACTTACGAAACGAGCAATGAAGGAGGATTTTCCTCCTAAGCCAAAGTGTGAAGCCCCTTTGCTTTCATAGTCGGGAAGCACTCACCGCGGCTTGTTATTGAAAACCATGTGGGTACTTCCTCATGAAGCTCTGTGTGTGCCTCCACTCCTCGTGCATGCAAACGCTAGGATTTTCCAAATTATTCTTTGCTGCTCTCTTGATGTTTGCTCTCCTATTAGAGAGCAAAAGCTTTATTCTTCTCTTCATCCACTCCTCCAAGAAGCAAAGGCCTGCATGTGGAATAGGAAATCTGACTTAAGTACATCAATGACATAGTGCTTTGAAAGCTCGTCTTATGCTTTCCACTTTTTGAAGGACTTCATGAACTCTAGGTTAGTAAGTACATGCCTGTAGTTCATGACTTTCTTTTCCCATGTATCCATCACAAGGGCACCATCAACATCCATGTTGTATGGTAGGGTGTATGGATAAAATGGTGGAATCGGTCTCTTGGGGAGTGGCTCACAATGAGCAGATGAAGTGCCCCTCTACTAGGAAGACACATCAAGAGACACAGTGCTCCTTTTGCCAAAGAAAAAGGATCTTGCTTGCCCTACTAGCCGCCCCAAAATCCCTACTACAACATCGCTGGGGTGAAGACATACATGAGGGAGTGGGGGTGGGTCTAGTCAAGGTAGGCGGTGTAGGCTCATCACAACCATACTGTGATGGGCCTACACAACTCAGACCTACGCCTATCAAAGGCGTGGTCTGCCGCGACTTGACTTATGCATAAAGGGTTAACTTTGTGTATAAAAAGTTTCGATGGAACCATACCTGTGTGTGAGTAAACTGAGACCAAGCTTGCTGCCCATATCATTCGTTGATAATAGATAGCATATTTGCGACATTTGGGTCTTGTGATGGGTCGATCAACATTTCCTATACGTACATGCATAAGAGTCAACTATTTGAAGCATAAAACCTAAATGCCTTATGCATAGAGTTTTATGTATAAAGCTCTATACATAGAGCCTATGCATAGAGTCTTATGCATAGAGACTTATGCATAAATCCTACGCATAGAGCCTTATGCATAGAGCTACCCATATAGCCTTATGCATAGAGCTACGCATAGAGCCTTATGCATAAATATCTATGCATATAGCCTTATACATAGAGCTACGCATGGAGACTTATGCATAAAGCTATATGAATAGAACATTATACATAAAGCTCACACATAGAGCCTTATGCATAAAGCCTACGCATAGAGCCTTATGCATAGAGATCCTATGCATAGAAGGCCTTATACTACATAGAGCTTGCAAGCCTATGCTTAGAGATAAACCTAAATCGATTACCCAAGGGTGCAATAAAGAAAAAACATGCTGTAAGCATTCAAACAAAGAAGAGAGCTTACCACTCTTATGTGAGGCCAAAAGAGAGGATTAATGCAAGAACTGGAAAACAAAAGAGGGAGCAATATAACAATTCTCTAACAAAAGAATTCTTAAAGCTTAAACAAAAGATGTAACATGTGATCTTAGAACATTTTTGAGACCTTCTACAATACTACTTGGATAAGCAGGGTGTGGGATAGTGTCCCTTTTAGATGATAGCTTCTAAGGACTTTCCAAACACTCCCCACTATTAAAGCCAAAGCCAACTTATCTTTTACAAGAGAAGGATAGTGAAAAGATCAAGGACTCCCCCTCCACTATAACCACCTACTTGTGGATAACCACTCCTAATTTGACTTAACCAGCATTCTAGATGGCCTACGATAATGCAGGTGCTTATACCCTAAACCAACACCCAAGGGTGCAATAAACATGAGGTTGTATGAATAAAAGAGCTTACCTCAACAATGTCAAGCTGAAGGAAAGGACAACAATGCGAGACATAGAAAACATAACATGAGAAAAAGTGATTAGTTACATATTTAAACTTCATGCATGCATAGCATTATACAATAGGCTTATGCAATAGGCATATGTGTAGGGTTAACACTTAACAATAAGCCTTAAACATAGGATTATGCATAATCCTTAAGCCTTAACCATAAGCAAAGGCCTTATGTATAGGCTTACACATAAGCCTCATGGATAGGCCTATTGCATAAGCCTTATGCATAGGCTTACGTATAAGCCTTAACCATTAATGAATTTCGCTATTTTTTTCAAGATTGAAAACACGTGTGACCTTCGTAGATTTATAAACTGCTGTTGTTTGTGACATAAAAATAAACTTGACTTACAAAATTACATAGGAGTCTTTATTACTTAAAGAAATATCAATCTTTTTCAAATATTTTTTTTAATAAATTTCATGAATATAAGACACTGTTTTTAATGGGTTTTTGGGATAAATTCTACCATGCGTAAATATGCACATTTGATAAGCACTCAAAAAATATTAGAATACATAACAATATAAGCTCTATAATTTATTGAAAAATCTACAAACATCCTTGAGTCTATTTCTAGACCCAAATAGTAAAGCCTTTAGTATATACTTACCTTTACAGTTTGCATGATATAATTATTTGCTCCATTATTTATAAGCAGATAAGATATACAACCAATGCTAAGAGTTTAAAGAACCTATAGGTGTGCAAAGGTAGACTTGTATTCATATATATATGTAGAAAGATGGTAACTATGGAGGCTTTGAGTAAACCTAAGCTTGTTAAAAGAGATATTTTTTCAGCAAGACAATCTTAGAGGCAGACATCATATAGCCTATGGGTGTAGATTTCGACCCACATAGGCATTTGTTTTCATGAAGGAAATTTTTGTTATGTAATATGGATAAGGGTGGCGGGAAGAAATTGTAGCCTATATCATGTTCATATGTGGTGGTGGGGCAAAAGTTCATAGTATGCATATGTTGATGTTTGATCCAGAGAGATAGCCATTATCATGAACATAGGTGATGGTATATCTAAGAGTAGTGTAGGAATGAGCTCTAGTTATAAATATTTATAGTGCATGTGAAGGATGTTGAAAGATGGTATGTCTAAGGGTAGTGTAGAATGAACTCTCGTTATAATTATTTTAGAGAACATGCAAAAGATGTTGAGAGATGCAATCTTCGCTCGCGAGATTGTCTTTGTGTACAAAGAGAAAAGAGAGGAGATTAGGGCTTTTGGAATGGTGGGCAGAGAAGAGCTTAGAGCTTTCACGAACGATGACGGTAGATTCAAGGTCCCCTATGCTGGAGAGCATACTACTGTACATAGCATGGTAGAGTCCAGGCTCACATGCACCCCCCTTCTCGACATAGATGGTCGCACCACGTGTATTTGCTTATAGTTCTTTAGCTTTACATTTGAATTGTAGAACAAGAATCAGGATTAGCGAATCAATCGACTTGTGGTATTCCAAATCAATCGACTTGTTGTGCATCGAGTAAATGCAAAACATCAACTTTTTCACACAACTCGATGTTTTGCATCAAGTTGATGCAAAACATCAAATTTTCCACACAACTTGATGTTTTGCATCAAAGTTGATGCAAAACATCAACTCTACCACAAAACTTGATGTTTTGCATCAAGTTTCAAATGCTCTCGAGAAGAAAGTTGGAGGATCGGAGGTAGAGTTTCACAAAAAAAACTTTTTTTCGTGATTCCTCCCACGCTAACATGCTTAGACAACCTATTCCATAAATTTTGAGTATGAATACGACTATGTTTCGATGCGATTTGCAGTCATCACAAAGCGACTTACTGATGTAGCAAGTCGCTTTGTGACGTTCGCAAATCACATCGAAACATAGTTGTGTTGGTACTCAAACAGACCGTTTCACGAACAGAATCGCTAAAACAGACCGTTTATGAAAATCGATCTCCGATTCTCCAACTTTCTTTTCCAAGCATCTCAAACTTGATGCAAAACATCAAGTTTTATGGTAGAGTTAATGTTTTGCATCAACTTTGATGCAAAACATCGAGTTGTGTGAAAAAGTTCATGTTTTGCATCAACTTTGATGCAAAAGTTTGTGTGAAAAAGTTCATGTTTTGCATCAACTTTGATGCAAAACATTGAGTTGTGTGGAAAAGTTGATATTTTGCATCAACTCGATGTTTTGCATCAAGTTCATTCAAAACATTAAGTTTTATGAAAAAGTTGATGTTTTACATCGATTTTATGCAAAACATCAACTTTTCCATATAACTTGATGTTTTGCATCAAAGTTGATGGAAAACATCAAGTTTTGTGGGAAGTTACTGATTTGCATAATGTTGATACAAAACATCAAGTATTGTAAAAAAGTTGATCTTTTGCATAGAAAGTTCATGTTTTGAATATAGAGCTAATGTTTTACATCAACTTGATGCAAAATATAAAATTTTCATAAAAGTTGATGTTTTATATAAAGTTGATGGAAAACATCAACTCTTAGCTGAGAAGTTCTTACTCAGCATTAAGTTGGCTACAAATGTTATAGCTAAAACAGCCTTACTATGTGTAGTAACCAGTAGGATTCGAACCTAAGTCCCTGCCTGATATTTTACAAAAAAGTATTTTGGAAAGTATAAACTTTTGTTTCCTAAAGAGACATTTTTCATACTTTCTAAACTCATTTTATAACTAAAATTACCATTTAACCCTTTTTTGTCACATTAAGGACACATCTTTAAAAATGAGCATGGAATTATTTTTCAAAATTAGACAACTTTTAAATAGCTTATTCATGATATTTTAAAATTCATATGTACGTAACGAACTCTTTTTTAAAAAGTATATATTATCAATTAAGAAATTGTGATATCAAGAGCTTCAAAACGGATTTTAATACTACTCTCATCGAGGGCCAAAATAGGGTTTTATAATAAAGATAATAATTGTATCAAGATAACGTATTTCTAATATAATTATACAAATAGTTTTTTATAGTTGCACTCTGTAGCACATCCTCAATCATGCTAACATGGCAGAGATGACCCAAGGAGTCTAAGCTTCAAGTGTACACATAGATTAAAAAAATTATATTTGTGAATAGTTAAGGAGAGGATGCCTCGTCTACCTTCTCAGGGAAAGGCACATCGACTAGTGATGGTGTAGTAATAATTATGAGGAACCATATATATGCCATAACCTATATGTTTAGAAAATGGCTTCTTTTATAGTTGTATCATTTTTTTAATGGATTGAAGATGGAAATAATAAACATTCTCTCTATTTTGGCATGTTTTTTGAAAATTTATTGTTAGACTTTTAATTATAGTCTCAAAAAGTAAGCGAAACGAAGTCTTTTTTTTCATGTCAATTTTTGTAAGAAACATGTAAAGTGCCCAAAATATTATTATTTTTTGGTAGTGTTGTACGCATGCGTAGACCACTTTTTAAAAAGAGATAAAAAACTAAACTTTTTTGATGGAATCTTTGAAAGATGCCAAATGTTTCTCGTTTATTTGTTTCATATTTAACTTTGGAATTAGTTGTGAATATCCAACAAATTCTAAATATGTGTTTCATATTTAAGTTCAAAATTTGTTGGTAATATCCAACAACATTAGAAAAGGAAACTTTGGTATTTCTCACCTAATCACACCAAATTCCTTATATATATACACAATTGTAGTTTACCATTTTCAACTGAAGAAAACCTTGTACCATCTCTCTAGCATGGATGAAGTATTTATTTCATGTGTCATCTCAAAGTAATCAAATAATATGTACATATGAACGTGATATTCTTTTCATACAATAGATTAAGTGTTCTACGAAGTAGATGATAAAGTTCTAGAGAAAAACATTAACAATATGCAAAACAAATACTCTTACCATATCCAAATACATGGTTTTGTGTAAAGAGAAATAGTTTTTTTATTAAAGGATATATATCACATATCAGACTATATCCCTTTTGTTGATGCTTTTTTTCTAAGAAAGAAAGATTTTTTTTCATCCTAGTCCCCAATATCGTCAGTAATATTATCAGTATGGATGCCAATTTAAACATTGGTATAAATAACTATTAACAATATAACCATAAGTATATACTCATGTATATATCGGCAGTTATACCATGGTTCATTCCAACTGTCATACTGACATTGTAAAATTATTACCAATGGTTATCATGACCGTGATATCAACACCGCATAAATAAAAAATCCAAAAGACTTTCCTCTTTACCATGGGGTTTTCTTTTGCTGCCACCTTACTCTCTTTCTCCCTTGCCTCTCTCACCTCTTGCACCTATCCTACCCTCAACCCATCCCTCCCTCACTATAGAGCTACCATTTCAAGTAGGTAAGGGTATATTATTTGTTAGGGTTAAGGATTCTGTTAAGATTTACACATTTTTAAGATTACTTTGAGTTTTAAGTTTTGTTTTGTTTTGGAGGCTCCTCTTGCCCCTCTTCTCTCTCATTTTCTCCCTTCCAAGAAGGTAAGAGTATCCTATGTATTAAGGATTGGTTTTTTTATATAGGTTTTATAAAAGTTTTATGATTATGAAAGTTTTGTATAAGCTAATGTTTTCCTATTTATTTTGGTTTGTTATTTATTTCTAGGTTGTCTTTGTTGAAGACTAGAAGCAATCAAGCTCTCCACAAGCAAGAAAGATATGTATAGTTAAGCCTTAAACACACCATATGTTCATATGACGCACCCTCGGGTGCTGTGGGAGCATTTACTTTATTCACTACAACACGTCGGGGGCATATCAGCGTTTATTTTTTCGAGATTTGAGGATTCCACTCGCTGCCTCGTAGTGAAATAGCGCTGCCCAGCAATTTCACTACTAAGCAATGCTTATAGCAGTGAATTTTTGCTACTCTAGTAGTGCCTATAGCAACAAAATTTTGCTATAAACCTTGAACCATATAAATGTGTACATCTCTTATAAAATCAAATATATGCACAAGGGAGCTTTCACATATCCCAATCAATATATACATCAATAGTAAATATCGATGATATCGCACAAAATGGAATAATGGTGCATGTTGTCACAAAATCAAATACTATTGTGCCGACACCTAAAGTCAACTGTCTCAAAATCTTCTTGGTTAGCCTCCATTATCGAACCCAAGGATCTGCACTTACATCAACTATGCTAATCAGTTAATAAATTAATTAATTATAAATATAAATAGCCATAAAAAATTCATAACGTCAAGAAGATGCAACCCATACTCTAATGCATGTATGAAATCACCTGCATATGCATAAAGTAAGCTACGTTTTCTGCTAGATCTAGAAAGATGTCCTAATCTAAACCCATCTAGGAGAATTCATAAATAATGAAGAGGTAATGAATGTGGGAATATAAAATTCCATGATAAGAAACTGTCGTCAATTGTCACAAAATCAAAAATCATCATGGGCTAGTATAAAAATAAGATGCAATCAAGGATGAATAGGTAGCGAGGGCATAATCAAGTACCCATTGAGATTCTTCGATGGGATGAAATCTATACTTTGCTGAAATCTATTGACTAGGGATTTGAATGGTGAATTAAAAGTTATTGTAATAATAAAATGACACCTCTAGTGGATGGTTTGTGCTATAATATAAAATGTAAAAGTTGTTATTTTATAATTCTCTAAGAACATGTGTTAGAAGTATGATAAATATCTTTTCAAGTAGGAGGTGTTATTGGAGAAAATTTAAATAATGTGTAAGAAAGTCACGATGACTATGGGATCATCTTCGATTATGTACCCTTGCATAGTTTGGTGTTGTTCCATGAGTTGGAAAAATCTAATGTTGGGAGGAAAAATACGAGTGTTGCCAATAGGGGTCATGATAAAACATGCTTGATGATTGTGCATCTAGATCTTTGACCATTCATCATCGGGTTTGTTGTCAAAGATGCACAGCAATCCTCGAATAATTATGAATTGTGTTCGGATATAGAAGCAAGCCGGAGACATTATATATAACTCCAATGAATAGTTATATAGAACTCCACTGAATAGTCGAGTCAAGTGTCTACGGTGAGTCCAATGTGAAGGCAAATGTGGCTACATCATCTCAAACTATGGAAAAAGAGTGCCAACACCATGCTTGTAGTCATCACAAACCCATTAAGGATGAAGCACATCACAAATGATGTGGTTCTACAAACAATGATGTGGCACACATTTGGAGACTTGACTGCGAAGTGACCTATGTTCAAGCCCCAATGCCAATTGTATGGCGTATAACCCTTGTCACAAACCTTAATGTGGATGAGGTTGCATCTCTAAAAAGAGGAGGTTTTGTCATCGTGAGATAAGGAGGACATTGTCAGGACCCTCTATTGCACCTCCTTCGGTCCTTCCACACATCCACATGTAGGGATGGCAAGCATCCAAAGAATCAATCAAAAGGTTCAAGATCACATCAATAAGGCTCTCTCTCTCTTGATGCACGTGTAGTGGAGGAAATTGCAGTGAAACGAGGGCTTTATGAAGTCTTTCTACATATGCAAATAGAAAGATCCAAATCTTGAGGAAAACCGTATGGAATGTACATTTTAGAGAAGCCCCCATGTGATTACCTTTATTTATAGGGTTGAGTGGACCAAATGAAGCTACTTCCCTATGTGTGCAAGAATATTTACTACGTGTACTTGCGCATTATGGGACTGAATCAAAATGAGAACATGTTCATCCATTAACATGTCCTCTCTCCAAGGAGAGAACATATCCGTCAATCCCAAAATCATCTCCAAGTGCCTTCCTTCTCTCCTTGCAAATGATGTGCACTTCTTGTTTTCTCGTGGTTATGCCACGTGCTATTTCCAAATTTGTAAACCCTCCCCTTATTTTAATAAAATAATCTTCAATCTCCAAGATGTAAACATTTTACTCTAAAAGATGTAACCCTAAAAGATGTAAATATTTAACTCTGCAAGGTTTAACACCAAACACAACCTGCCTATCTTTGTTTTGATGTATTTGAGTGCTAAAGGTATTTTTTTCCAAAATTTCCTTGTATTTAAGTGCTAAAAGTATGTTTTTTTCAAAAGTGCCTTGAGTATGACAATCATTTGTTGTAGGGTAGCATCATTAATGCGGGGTTTATGCACAACAGCTTGGTGGATATGTAGACTGACAATGCATGGATCACATAGTTTATATAGACTAGAGAAAAACAATGCCACCACATAAAGATCACAGGCATCAATATACTAAGTAGATCAAGATCATATGTAGCCATTCAGATGATTCTCATACAATATTCACCTTAAACACCACATGGGGATAATATCAACCACATAAAAGATCGCATGTAACCAATTTCCAACTTATATGGACCATATAGACTATATTCTTCTTGTGGCCCATATAGACTATATGGATCACAAGAAGAATATAATAAGAACATAAATATCACATAGAGCCCATTCCATTAATACACATATCATATGGACTATACACAATAGATAAGAACACATAAATATAACATACAACCCATTCCAACAATGTACATACCATTTGGACCATACCGACAATGCACAAATATGATATGGACTACATAAAAGATTGCATGTAATAAATTTCCAACTTATACGGACCATATAGACTATATTGTCCACACGAAGACTATAATAATAACATAAAGATCACATAGAGCCCATTCCAATAATGCACATATCATATGGACTATATACAATATACACGAATAGATAAATGTCACATAAAACCCATTCCAACAATGTATAGACCATTTGGACCATACCGAGAATGCACAAATCCCATTCACAATGTGTACATTGACTAGTTAGAAAGCATATGTACGGCCACACATAACGCATAGGACCATCTAGACCATAAAGACCACACTTTTAGGGAATATACAGACCATCTATGCCATGCAGACCATAAGGAATAAACGGCCACCACCACAGACACGTGATCTCCTCTTGAACCATAAAGACCACATAGTAGACCACATGGGGAATATAATAAGTTTACATGCATCCCATCATAGGCAAGACCAGGATGATACTAAGCATGTAAAGATCCCAATAAGCCCATTCTGATGGACACCCCACACATACCATATCGACCGCACATGTTTTTCTAAGAATATAAACATCTCAAGAACCTTGTTTTGAGTATGTGAGGGCCATATCAACCGTATATGTAGTAAGCACGTCGAGAAAAAATCGACTATGTAAACATCTTGGATAAACTGTTCTGACCATGTATAGCCCACATGATCCATGTATAGCCCATATGGAACATGATCAGCACACCATGAGAGATCCAATCACATAGAGATCATGTAGAGCCCATTTCACCCAGTACATCACATGCATTGTACATAACATACCTCAAGGGGGACCAAGTATTTCAAGATCACATGCACTGTACATAACATAACATACCTCAAGGGGGACCAAGTATTTCAAGATCACACAATTGGACTATATGCATGGCGAATTAATCATATAGACCACATAAGGACAATGCTAACCACATAAAGTTCACATGCAACCTATTGCCACTCTATACCAACCATAAAGACCATAGGAAACCAACCACGGGCTATACTAAACACACACATTTCGTTTCGTTTGGACCATATGGGCCATATCCACAACCCATCACCACCTTATAAGGATCATATATAGATGATATGGACTAGATAATAGCTATAATAATGAACAACATTAACTGCTACAATGGGCACATGAATATCACTTGACGACCATCTGAATCATACGTGTGCCATATATACTATGTAAACCATATGGGGACAATAATAACTACATAATATCCAATCCATTCCCACCTTATATGGACCATATATAGAGAGAATGCGGGGGAGAGAGAGAGAGAGCTTAAGTTCCTTACAAACAATCAAATACACACACATACACGAGAGAAATGGATGGCTGAATTTTCTTTTTTTTCTCTTCTCTTCTCTACAACCATATAACTAAAAGATAAGAGCACATACAAAAAGGGAAAGTATTCTCCTACAATAACATACAATGGTATGTGAACCAAACTATATGAGGTGGCACTATAACTATGCCATAACTCTAGTACTCCAAAGTGGCTATCATACAACCTATCATCCACTGGTGGCATATCAACCATAATCTCACCAACCATGCTAGTGGCATAAGTGCCGAAGCTATCACCTAGACGGCTTATCAATGTTCATCTCATAGCACTAATTGAGCTCCATATCGCACCACTCCCCCTCAAGCTCAAATCCACACACTGCACTCCAAGTAAGCTCCTAAATCTATGGAGATTCTCTGTGCCCAATGCCTTTGTAAGATGTCAGCCACCTTATCCTATGTGCTGACATATACTAGATCTACATCGCCGACTAGAACCTTCTCCCCCTCACAAAGTGATAATGCACCTCAATGTGCTTTGTTCTTGCATGGTATTCTAGGTTACTAGCTAATTGTATGCTACTCATGTTGCCATAAAAATGATAATTTCCCTATCCACGGGCTCACCATATCACCAAGTAGCTTCTAAATCCAAGCTACCTCCATAGCAACGCCCCTCTACTTTGCCTCTATACTTTGACAAGGCAATTGTTGGGCTACTTCTTACTACTCCAACTCACTGCAGCACTCCCAATGAGAACAAAAAACCATTGGTAGACCTCTTTTTTGCAACACTACTAGGCCAATCAGCATTTGTGTACCCATGTAGTTGTATCTCTATACCAGCCTCATAGAAAAGTCCATAATAAGTTGTGGACTTTATATACCTGAGAATACATCTAGCCACTTCAAGTGTGGCTTTCTAGGGCCCTGCATCAACGGACTCGCAAGTCCAACAGCATAGGTCAAGTCTGGCCTAGTAATGGTCATGTAGATCAAGTTTCCTACTATGCACCTGTACGTAGTGGGGTCCTCCAAAAGTTCACCTGCATCTGCGGAAATCTTTGTGTTCTGCTCCAATGTCACAAAAATAGAGTTATATCCTATCATACCATACTTGGAAAACATGTCCAAGCCATACTGCCTTTCCATAGTAACAAAATGTGATGAGGTGATCTCACCACCTCTATGCCCAAGAAATACTGCAGCTCACCCAAATCCTTTATCTCAAACTTCTTCTTCAAAATCCTCCTGACATCGTGTATGTCAGCATCACTATCACCAGTGACAATCAAATCATCCACATAAATGACTAATAACGAGTTAAAGTTTCCCATTTTTTGTATAAGGTCTTTAGATTTAAAGTTTGAGCTATTTATGGATATTCTTTGTTATACGAGTACCATCAGGCAAAATATGGAATCTCTTTTTTTCTCCTAAGGATTTTCACACCTCCTCTCTCTAGAAAAATAACACGGGGTTAAATTTTTGCAAATTAACTCAGAAGTGAGCGGAGTTTGGACATTTGGAATCTACTCTTCGAGACCTTTCCAATGATATATAGCATGTGGGAAATTTTGCATATTCAAGAAGTCTCTAAATTGGTGATGATATGGCATTCCAAATTGGTGATGACATGGCATGTAACATGCCACATCATCACCAATTTGGGGACTTCTTGAATATGCAAAATTTCCCATCATGCTATATATCATTGGGGAAAGGTCTTGAAGAGTAAATTCCAAATGTGCAATCCCCAGCAAATTCTGATTAGATTTGAAAAATTACACCACCATGAACCCATTTTTCTACAGAGAGGAGGTGTGAAAATCCTTAAGGGGCAAAAACGAGAGTCCATATTTTAGCTAATGTATGGGCTTATGGGCTTACTGGCTTATCATCCTTACTTGCTTACTGGCTTACTAGCTTATAACTAGATTGAAATTCTGAGCTATTTATAGATATTCTATGTATGAACATGTTCTATTTCTTTCATTCTTCATATAAACAAGATGGCTCCCAGAATGACATACTTTTTCCCAAAGAAAAGAGCCTCAAAAAAGCATGCATCAAAAGAACATAATATGTCTCAAAAAGTGGTGTGTCTGCAATGGTTGGGAAGCCTTCTTTAAAGGAGCCACATGAGGTAGCATAATTGATGCGCTTGTTTTTTGTTCTTTTTATTTCAAATGGCCTTGTTTGGAAGGCCGTAAATCCCAAAACATTGAAGAATCTTTAAAATTGATTCATTACTATTCTTTAATGTCTTAGAGACAAATTCCATCATTTATGGCTCCAACAAAAATCCCTATAAACTTTGGCATAGAAAATTAGATAGATTTACAACACAAAATTACTTTAGTGCCAATTGTTTTCTATCATTTTGTGGACCTCAATGAGTGAGTAAACCAAAGACGTTCTACTCTGGAGATCCTACAACTCTCACAAGTCTCCCTCATATAATATAGGCTCATTTTGCGGACCTCAATGAGTGAGTAAACCAAAGACGTTCTACTCTGGAGATCCTACAACTCTCACGTCTCCCTCATATAATATAGGCTCATTCACTTTTCGACTTGCAAAAATAAGATCTTGCAAGATTACGTGCTCGCGGGCTCATGGTCTCATGGGCTTTGGGACTTGCTCACTTGCAAGCGTACCTTCTTAACCATGCAGATTATGGATTTTTTGAACAACTTATAAACTTGCATGCTTTTTGTTGCCTTGGGGGGTTCACCTAAAAATATGTAAGCATAGCACATGAGTTCAAATGAAGGGGTTTTTTAATTCAAAATTTTAAGGTGAAATTGGTATTAGAGTCCCTGATGGCTCATTAATAGTAGGTAGAGTGGGTGTAGGTAGTATGATGTGTAGGGGTATGTATGAGGTAAACTATAGTAGGTCTATTGGTAGGCAGCAATGCTAATAGTTAGAGCAACATATGCAACAAAGGACTCATCACTTATAGCCTTAAAGACACCATCACTGCTTTGAAGTGCCGCCAAACAGAGTAGCCCTAAGTAAGAAAGCAAAGCATATCCTACTGAAAGCAAGTCAATGTCTTGCCATATTCTGAAGCAAGCAACGTCAATAGCAACACATAGTTGCCAGAAAATAAAAAAAGAAACCAATTTGTGAGGTAGAAAAGTCGCTAGGTGCACATACACAAAGAATGGAGCAAATGTTAAAAAACGTTTTAGTTTAATAAAAAAACTTTATATGCCAAGGTTAAGTACAACCTTAATCAAATAAGGTTAAAAATCAACCTTTTCATTTTTCCGTAAGGGCATGTTGCATGTAAAAAAGTTGATTATATTCAGTGACATCGACATGAAGTTCGATGTTCAAGAAAAGTCGGATGTAAGAATGGATCTCAACGAATGTTATGAAGAGCGCATAATGCAAAAGTGCGGACGACAAGGAATATTAGATGGTGATCTTGTGGAACAACAAGGCAAGAAAGTAGTCTTGAAGACTCCTCATGGTGTTCTTGGTCAAGCGTGAAGAACCAAAGCTTGGTCGACACCTAGAGGAATACACATGGAAGGGATGAAGACTAATTAATTCATAATTTTGATTAGGGGTTGTTAAACGTAGTGTTAAAAAATGTGTAATGTAAGATTTATCTCGCTTGAACATTAATTGTAATATCCTAAGATTCATGGATAAAGGGTGTGAGTGGTATGAAAAGATGCAAGTGTGCATGAGTGTAGGGTGATGTGAATGGGTTTTACATGAAGGGTGAAAACCACCTCTACCTTCATCATGTAGACGCCGTTGTAGACGCCGTCGATGTGAATGGGTTTTACATGAAGGGTGAAAACCACCTCTACCTTCATCATGTAGACGCCGTTGTAGACGCCGTCGATGTAGGTGAGGGTGGTACCCACCTCCAGGCCCCGGATGGTACCCACCTGCGTCGAGTTCACGTCCGCCTCCTCTGTGACGTAGTAGGCGAAGGTCGCCACCTGCGTCGAGTTCACGTCCGCCTCCTGCCCGAAGGTCGCCACCTGCCCGAAGCTGCCCGTCACCGCAGAGTTCACCGGCCGTAGGACATCGACCGCCTGGCTGTCTTGCGCCTGCACTTAGTACTTGAGGCTGGGAGGATAGCTCTTCTTTGGAGATGACGAAGAGGCCGAGGCACAACTGGCTGCGATGATCAGCCACAGAAGCATAGAAGTCAGCACCACCATGGCTAGCTGCTTCACACGACTTAGTGGAGCTGCATCAGCTCGCGGATGCAGCAGTATGGCCATGCCTGCTGTGAAATGCGCCAGTGTGATATAGATACGAGAGGATGTAAATGGGCAGTGCCACAATGGTCACCACTCGCGGCTTCAAATAGATATTTCGGAAGAGCGAGTCACGCAAAATAATGTAAGTAAAAAGAATTGTCCGTTTTGTGTCTTTTCCACTGAAATTTCGGCGTGCCTTGAAATTAATGGCAAAGACTTTCATTTTTTTCCATGCTTTCAAAAGTTCTAGTTGCTGATTGAGATTTGGACAAATTCTAGCGCAATACCCATCAAGGTTTCCAGATTTTTGAAAGGAGATTTTGACAATTTTAGGTGCATTACCCATCAAGATTTGTAGATTTTTGAAGGAGAACCCCCATCATCACCAAGACATCTCGTTATTTTTCGCAACACTAAGATTGGGTTAAACTCGATGTGTTTGGGCTTGGCTTGCATTGACTTGCCTTGCCGCCTTGAGAATGATGGCCGAGACTTTTTAGACATTATTTAGCACGTGAAACTTTGAACTACTCCCTCACACATCTTTGGAAATGTTTGTTTTCAATGTGAAGCTTTTTGAAAGGAGAATAGGTAAAGGCCAAGATATCTCCTTGTTTTGACGCCTACGATTGAAGAAATGTGATTCGAAGTTTCACTTCCCTTGAAATTGATGAATGGATTTTTCCCACTTTTAGTTAGAGAGAACCAGTTCATGTACAGATTTTTAAAAAGGTAATTGATCGACTAAGACTAAGATGGCTCCTCGTCTTATCACTACAAGACAATGCTGCCATACACACGTTTCATACACGCGATAAATTACGAACGCGTGTATGGTCGTGCCTGTATTTGAATAGAATCGGGCACGTGTATTTTAGCATTTAAGTTCGCATGTATATTTGCATTTATAAACGCGTGTATAAACGCATTTATATACACGCAGTAATACACGCATCTATACACGGTAATATTTACGGATTAATACACGCTATTATACACGGAGTAATACACGCCACTATACACAGATTAATACACGCATGGCAGAGAAAAACTGAAGAAAAACCGAATTCCTTTACAAAATTAAAAACTATTTTCTTTAAACCAGCTCATAGTACATTACAGTATACATCATTACACAATCCCACTACATGCATTTACAACAATGAAATATATTCAAAAATAAATCATGCATATGAGATGATAGAAATGTCATCAATTTAAAACGTACAGTGACGGATTGGTTAGGGTTCGATCTCATCTTCAATAAGATCCATCCTTGCCAAACGATCAACATCAATATCCATTTGATCAATTTGTAAGGCTACGATTAAATTTATTCCACTATCGATATTCTGTACTCCATTGATAATGGTATCGATGTTCTGATCATCCTCATCAACATCACCATCATCCTCAATGGTAGGGTCATTCTCATGATCATGAGAAATGGCATGCTCATCCTCATATGCTCCATATCAGTGAATGTATTATACATCACTTTGGAACGTGGTGCAATAGGGATGATGTACCACCATTTGATGTCATGCACCATTGGTAGATAGATAACCTACTCAAATACACATAGTACAGTAATTAATTAGCATATCAAAAGTCAAGGGGTACGCGAGCTTAGATATATATGTACATGAAACACATTAGTAAAAAAAATGCATACCTGCTCACATTGTTGTGGCAATACGAACCTATCTTTCTTTGTTTACCAGAACTTTGTAGAGTCAATAGTTACATATCCACTTGCATGGCGTTTTATCATTGTATGAGGCCCTTTTTCCACCACGTTCATTTGCCATTTGACATCCAAAACATACACAAAGAAGCGACGAAAGTCAAGCCTAAATATGTCTTGGATTATGCCACAATAATCATCCATTTTTCCATTAGCTCCCTCAAAGCTACTAATGACACCGCAATCTTGTGTATTTCTCTTTTCATCAATTCTTTGTGTTCGAAAATGCTTGCCTTCACACCATATAGCATTGAACATAGTGCACTGGACCAAAATAGAAGCAATATTTGTGTAAGCAATGTGAATAAATATTAAAAGCAAATCACTTACAACTAATGCAAAACATTAGTTCTATGTACCTTTGACATGCATCCTCGTGCATACTCCCATTCTTCCGCCGTGATATGCAGCCCCTCGTCGCTCTCTGCTCTCTCCATTTCCTCATGCAACCAATCAACATGGATATCATTCGGAAGTGTTGCTAGATGCTTAGGGTACGCCTTCCGAGAGCCATGTTGCCTCCGAAAGAGAGCTCTTTCTGCTTGCCTTTTTGTCTTTGCATCCTCATATCTTGTAACCCATCTGCTCATCACATCACTATTAAGGATACAAGTGAAATTGAGATCATCAATCAATGTTCTGTCAATTACTTTACTCTGTCCTTTTCCTTGAGGCACAATAGAGGTCATCCTCAAGTCCTCTTCATTGCTCCATAGTCAGGGCAAAGAGCTGTCTACCTGACCAAGAAATTCTGAAATATATACAAGAGACTCTTGTATCAACCAACCCTCGGCCATGCTTCCTTCAGGCCTTGCACTTTGCCTCACAAAGTCTTTTAAGGTCTTCATGAAGCGCTCTAGGAAGAACATCCAGCGTGCATGCACAGTACCACATAAAGCAATTTCGTCCACTAAATGCACAATGAGATGTAGTTGACTTGTGAGAATGGTTCGCGGAAAAGTCTCCTCTACCAAACAAACCACCTCCACTGCCATAACACGTGCATCATCCAACGTGGCTGGATCAATTGCTTTGGAACTAACATATCTGAAAAAGAAATAAATAGTACGTTATACCTCATGCACGTTCATTTTGCAAGGTATAATGAAGGGTGATCTGAGCATGGGTTTTACATACCTCACAAGCTCGCCCATCTTATAAATACATTTTTTCAAACTCTTATTTGCACAATGGTCGATGCTAGTAGGTAGCATGAACTGCGCACATAAGAGCACATATATGTATGGTTTATGGCATTACAAAATTTAATTTCAACGTACGTATAAGACTTGGAAAACACTTACTTGAAGCATCTTGTGCCAATCGTGGGACTTCAACCCATATAGTTGCTCAACGCCTCTTTTCTTTAGTGGTTGTAAAGGCTCCCTTCAATGATCTCATGCATCCAGTGGGAGTACGCAAAGTGGTGATGGCCTGCTTTACCTGCTTCTCCTCTTTCTTTGATATAATCCATGGTGCAGGCGGAAGACGAACGTGCCCACCCACCTCTCGTGGCCAAGCTTGACGCATACGTCCTGCGACCCGCAAGTCCTCACGTACGCTAACATTGTCTCGTTTACCAATAATATGTTCCCAAATACCAGATCCCACATTCTTGAAGATGTGCATGGGATCAAGAAGATGGTTGATCTTAAGATGGGTCCAATACGGCAGCCGAAAAAAATGGAGTACCTACACAAGGGATTGCTCTATGTGACCTTTAATCCAAGTAGAGACTACACAAAACAAGATTGAAAAAACATCACTATACCTGTTCATGCCATCTGGAGGAAGAATAGTTGTAGACTCCCAAATATGCTTCCAATCTTTTGCACGAAGTGTTTGTGGAGGAATGTTACTCTTACTAGCAACATATTTAGGATGATATGAGGAGAGAAATCGATGATGATTATCGAATATAGTCTTACACAAACCGTCAGCATACTCATGTACTAACGAAGGGCCACAAACAGGACATGCATGTTTACCCGATGTTTTCAAACCTGTTAAAATATAAATAAAAGTTAGAATAATAAAGTCAAACCGTCTAATTAATATATATATATAGCCAATAGTAATAGAGTAGGGAGGTAATTAGAATTCTTACCAGAACAATCGCTGTATCCTGGAAAGTCATGCATTGTCCACATCAACACTGTTTTTAAGTCGAAGTGTCGAGAGGAGGGAGGCCTACTAATGTCCACCACCGCAACACCTCTCCATAGTTCCTCCAACTCATCAATCAATGGTTCAAGATAAACATCCATATGCTTGACTTTATGTTTCCCTGGAATTAGAAGGGATAACATAAGATGTCCCTTCTTGATCGCCATTGATGGTGGAAGGTTGTAATTCACCAACACAACTGGCCACACGTTGTATACGGTGCTTTTGAAACCAAATGGATTCACTCCATCCATACCCAGGCCAAGTCTCAAGTTTCTGGGCTCTGTTTTAAAGCTGGGCCACTCATCTCCAAGCAGGAGTGTCTGCGGAAATTCTCCACATGCCATCATCCGATCGATGTGAGGAATGCCATGACATGAGCTCTGCTATGGATTTGCACTTGAACATGTGTTTGATGCGAGGAATTATAGGAAAGTGTCGCAAGACTTTACGAGGTACATCAAAACTCTTCATATCTGTTCTGTACCTTGCTTCACCACAAGTGGGACAATGTAGAGCCTCCTTATGCGTCCCACGAAAGAGAATGCAATCATTGACGCATGCATGTATTTTATCATAATCCAGTCCTCCAAGAGATGTCACATAGCGCCTCGCTATGTCTCTTGAGGTGGGTAGTCTATTTTCCTTTGGAAGCATGTTTGATAATAGCCTGCATCCAATATCATCAATTATAATTAGTCTTAAATCCTAAACCTTAAACCACTAATTCAAATTTGTAAGTTAGAATGCTTACTTCAACAATGCGTCAAGACTTGCATTGCTCCATCCATAAACTGTTTGTATATTAAGTAGTTCAAGTGAAGCATTTAAAACAGAGAATGTGCACCCTTCAAACACCGGTGTTGATGAAGCCTTATAAAGATGCTCTTGTTCCATATCATCATCGTCCATACCTTTGGGATCATCCTTAAAAAGATTCCGCACCATATCGTCAAGCACCTCCTCTTCCACAGCTTCATGGGGTGCAGGGCTATTGTCATCCCTTTCCCACTCATCTCTGACAATAGATCCCAAATCTCCAGCATCATCTCGTCGACGCTTTACGTGCTCTCGTCGCGCGTAGGGTACCATGTTAGGGTGTGGTACTGCATCCTGCTTCAATTAGAGTTTATATATTACAACTCTATTAATTTAATTTGGATACCATGAGTCATTTGAATACCATCAATTTACATCTACTCACCTCTAAACCTGTTTGATTCCATTCTCCATACATGGAGATGTGATTCAAGGTAATTCGACGTGCTCGTACAATGCATCCTTGACATCGATTACACATACATTTGATCCGTTGTCCCAACCACACATCGCGATTACGATGATGCATTGTCTCATCTTCCCCAGAACTGCTTGAAGAGGTTGATGACATTCTGTGTACAAACCAGAAAACACAAAATCATAATATGTTTTTAATGAAAGTATAAAAATCGCATGTATTGACGCGGCTATTTCCTAAAAATTGCGTGTATTAATGCGGCTACTTCCTAAAAATCGCGTGTACTAACACGGGTAATTTCTGCAAAATGCGTGTATAAACGCAGCTAAAATATCATACACGCGAATATACACGCGTTTATAAACGCGACGGTATGTTTAAACTAAAAATAGTCCGCCTTCCTCAAATATAGATTTTGAACTAACATATCAACACTGCTTGCGTTTTCGCTTGTTTTCGTCTCTTCCAATAGCAAGGAGGGAGCAGAGAAAGGAGCACACACGGGAGAAGAAGGGAGCAGAGAAGGAGCAGAGAATACTCACTTTTTCAGAGGTGAGTCAGTTTGTCCTATGCCTTGTCTCTTTCCTCAGATTTGTTTATGCTATTTGCTCTTTGCTTTTTGGGTTTGTCTCCGTCCTTTTGCTTCTGTGCACACGATTGGGTGAATGATACGACAGGGGCGACAATGGTCCTTTTATAAGGGCACTTTGTCTTTGTCAAGGGTCGGTCCTTTTGAAAAAAAATTTTCGCAGGTCGCGTGTAGAAACGCGTGTAAAAGCACATGTAGTCTGTCTGCAGAGTTTGTTCACGCGGATATACACGCGTTTCTGCACGGGTGCATACACGCGTTTTTTGACGGGTGTATACACGCGTTTCTGCACGAGACTGCGTTTCAGAATTCATGATTTGCAGGCAACACAACTGACTTGAATGATGATATTTGTGTGAGTCAAGAGACAGCCCATGATGTACATGAAGATGTTTGTTGCAGGTTCTTTATGGATATTCCAGGTTCTTCATCCGATCCATTTGCGTACAGCAATTGGCTGATGGAGATGCTGAATCATTTTGGGCGCCATCCTGGTCCGGTTGAGCTTACAGAGTATATGTATGCCCATCCCCCTCCTTCCTTGCCTGGTGTCTATACCCCTACCGCGAGTATCCAGGGCACTCCAGTGCCGTCTATTCCTCTGAGTCCGACGAGACGGCATGCAGCTTCTTCTCTTCCACGTCCACCGAGGAGACATACCTCGTCCCAGACACACTAGAGGGAGACTTGTATTCATATATATATGTAGAAAGATGGTAACTATGGAGGCTCTGAGTAAACCTAAGCATGTTGAAAGAGATATTTTTTCAGCAAGACAATCTTAGAGGTAGACATTATATAGCCTATGGGTGTAGATTTGGACCCACATAGGCGTTTGTTTTCATGAAGAGAATTTTTGTTATGCAATATGGATAAGGGTGGTGGAAGGAAATTGTAGCCTATATCATGTTCATATGTGGTGGTGGCAAAAATTTATAGTATGCACATGTTAATGTTTGATCCAGAGAGATAGCCATTATCATGAACATAGGTGATGGTATATCTAAGAGTAGTGTAGGAATGAGCTCTAGTTATAATTATTTATAGTGCATGTGAAGGATGTTGAAAGATGGTATGTCTAAGGTAGTGTAGAATGAACTCTCGTTATAATTATTTAGAGGACATGCAAAAGATGTTGAGAGATGCAATCTTCGCTTGTGAGATTTGTTGCCATATATATAGGCAGTGATGTGTGTGAACACACTTAGGACCGCCGAGGCACTTTTTCCCTCTTTAGAAGGTTTTTTCCTTCGACTTATATATACGCCATCATTCTAGGGCTAACTTATCTTTTGTACATTGACACAATCTAATACATTGTGTATTGTGTGCATTCTTGCTTCTTCTTCTCCAACCTTTGTGTGCTTTCTTGCAATCCTAATTCCAACAATTGGTATCAGAGCAGGCATCGGCTCCCAGGGATACACTGCCAGCATCCTCCGACTTACGTTCTCCGATTGAGGTGAGCTTTCACGAGTGCTTGCAGGTCCGTATACTCTTCACACAATCCCATAGGGCGTTGCGTTACCAAAAATTACATCTGAGGTCGTTTCGGGCTCCGTTTTTGCATTTCAAGTTCTGCACAGGTGTTTTCCTCAGTTTGTGCAAAAATTTTGACAGTGGAGTTTTTTGCAAAACAGGCATACGTATTCTATTATGGACCATGCTATATAGCACAAGTTGTTTTCTATTCAGTCTTTGCTTCATTACACGTAGCTTTTGCATCAGTTTCAGTCAGTGGCCATTGCTGATAACAGCAATGATGTATTTCGCATGTTATTTGCTGACAAATTGGATGGAGATAGCAACTACCCACTTTGGGTAAAATTATGCTTATTGCTGTAAATGGCAGCGCTTTTACACTTTCAAATGCTTTGTATGTGCCAGGATAAAGAAGAATCTATTGTCTGTCTCTGTGCTTGCTAGACTTGGACTTGTAGTCAAATTTGTGGATGACAGATGTACTGTTCATGATTTGACTTCTGGTGATACAATTATTGTATGTGGCACCTTGTTTCATGGGCTGTATAGGCTCAATTCTTATGACAAGTGTGTGGAAGATTCAGCAAATGCAGTTTCTCATGAAAAGGCAGTTTCAGATGCAAAACTATGGCATGCTCGTTTTGGTCATCTGAACTTTGCTAGTTTGCTGCGTTTGCAAAAATTTGATATGGTTGCTTCATTGCCCCCTCTTGAGGCTCCATTGAAACATGTTTGTGAAGGCTGTATTTTGGGCAAAATGCAGCGTTCTGCATTTCCAAAGGATGGTTATGTGGGGGTCAATCACAAATTGCAACTTGTACATAGTGATGTATGTGGGCCTATGCAAACTCCGTCATTTGGTAAACACTTGTACTTTGTGACTTTGATTGATGATTACTCATCAAGGCATGCATGGGTATATCCACTGAAGGCAAAGTCCGAAGTGTTTTTGTGCTTCAAACAGTTTTTGCTTATGGTTGAAAATGTATCCAATTGTAATGTGGGCACCCTCCGTTCTGATCGAGGGGGGGGAGTACATGTCTAAAGAGTTTGATGCATTTCTGGCTAGTCGTGGGATAAAACACCAATGTACAGTGCCGTATACCCCTTAGAAAAATGGTGTTGCTTGTGTGGGAGAAGGAAGAATTAGGGTTAGGTTAGTTCATGTGGGAGACATACACAGAGAGAACAAGGGAGAGAGAGAGAGAGTTGTGGGGATAAGTCAACTCATCAATAGCATGAGTGTGTGACTCCCCTATCACACATGTATATTGCACTAGTACACATAGTGCACTTAGTACATTAAAAGTACTAAGTGTACTATGTACTATAACTTATGGGCTTGTACACACTATAAGGGTGGGCATTATGCCTTTACCCCAACAACCTCCCACTTAAAGGCAAAGTGCCCTTAAGTAAAGGAAAAGAAAAATCAGCATGTACATGATAATATACAAGGCCATATCAAGGCTGAAAATGGCCTCATCCACCAATGCCCATCAACCACCAATGCCCATCAACCACCAAGGCTGAAAATGGCCTCATCCACCAATGCCCATCAACCACCAACAACAAGTGTCTCCAATGAGCAAACCGCTCCGGAGGCAAACTCTTTGTTAACAGAGCAGCCGGGTTGTCATCCGTGTGAATCTTAACAAGCTGAATTTGCTTGTTCTCTATCACCTCTCTGATGAAGTGATACTTCACATCCACATGCTTCGTCTTTGCATGAAAGACAGGGTTCTTTGCCAACTAGATGGCACTCTGACTGTCACAATGCAACAATGGAATATTCCCTGTATAACCCAAATCAACCACTAACCGAGATAGCCATAATGCCTCCTTGCAAGCCTCTGTGGCTGCAATATACTCGGCCTCTGTAGTAGATAAGGCTGTGCACTTCTGCATCTTGGATATCCATGACACAGCACCTCCTGTGAATGTAAATACATAACCAGTAGTAGTAGACTTCCGATTATCTGGATGACCGGCATAATCCGAATCCGTGTAACCATGCACTAATGCATCCTGTTTGCCAAAACATATGCACATATCCTGTGTGCCCTTCAGGTATCTCATGACACCTTTCACTGCTTCCCAATGCTTCTTGCCAGGGTTGGCCATGTATCTAGAAACCACTCCCACTGCAAATGCAATGTCCGGCCTAGTAGCAACCATGGCATACATGAGACTGCCACAAGCTGAAGCATACGGAATCTTGGCCATATCAGCCCTGTCTCTGGGTGGTTGTAAGATGAGGTTATCTAGTTTCATGTCATGGGCGCCCTTGGCTTTAGCTGAAAAACATGCATTTTTTCGAGAAGAATAGCCAATCTCTCATAGTTAGCCAAGGAGTTTCACTTCAAGGTCTTCTAATGAAACATCATATGCAAAGTTGGGCACCTAAAACTATAATCTGATTGAATATCCAATAATTGCAAATCCCCTTTTCTTTGGGAACCAAGTTTGTATACAGGCCCTGTCCTAGGTTTAGACAGGTATAGTGAATGTGAGTAAATTGCCTATAACTTTTACATTATTACTCATACGATGTTCCCACTTTGCATATCACAAATACGAATAACATAGAGCTTAACTTGATTTATCGAGTAATTTTTGATGTGTTCTACTATTTTCTATATTATTTAAAAGATATTAGAATTGTTAAAAAACATACTATTTTATCCTCCCACCACATCTACCATTTAAAATGCTCAAATTGTATGGATCTAGTGATGATTAGATTGGGAAAGATTAGTATAATGTGGGTATAAGATAAAATTACAAATCTAACGGTTTGATTTTTGTAGATTAACTTTGGAAAATTTATTATGACTGTGAGAGGCCCATTAAATCAATAGTAATTTAATTCTAGAAAATTAAATATTGAATCTTTAAATCTAAAAACTCAAGGGATCAATACTCTTGTTGCCATGAATTTATTAAAAAAAATTTGGCTTGATTTGAGTATGGGAAGGTCCATTTTCAATCCTCCCAAGTGAAAATTCCCATATTGTGTCCACTCTCCCCTTTTCAAGTCTAAAACCAATCCTAGTTAGGTTTGGAAATCTAGGCTTGGTAAACTTCACAGCTTAGGTTTCATTCCATGTGTGAGGCTTGGGTAGGCCCAAACCTTATATATGCATGCCACTTTATGTCCACGTGAGCATCGAGAGGATCCACATAAGCACATAACCAGCTTGCCACCTCAGCTTGCCACCTCCACCCTCCATGTCAACATGGTCAACCTAGTTGACTCCCCACCTCATCATCCTAGTCATCATTAATGCCACATCATCTTGCCACCTTTGCATGCCACCTCGCACATGGTGACATGGCATGCCACATCATGGAATTGCCACATCAACCATAATAGTGCCACATGTCAAGAGAATGCCACGTGTCATGCACGCTTGTGACACGTGGCATCTCCTTCCCACCTCCCCTCTTTTTTCAAAAACATATTTTTGGAAAAGTTAATTTTGTAATTTAGAGAAATAGAATATAGAAATTTAAATAATAAAATATATGTAACTTATTAAATAAAAGAATTTAAAATCACTAATTTTAAAGGATTATATTTTGGGATTAGATCAATAAAAATATTATTAAAGATCATATTATTAATTTTAAAAAAAATAAATTTTTTATTTTTATATTTCTTGAAATTTTTTTATGTAGAATAAACCTTTGAATAAAATATGAAAAAAATACTTTATTTAAAAAAAGCAGTTATATAATTATAAAATAAAAGATTTCTTTAAAGATATATTTATATATCTCGTAATGATAAATATTTAGACTTGTTAATAAATATTATAAATAATATTAATTTTTAAGTGGATAATAGTTTATCTTTAATTATCTTTATGTTTATCTTAGTTATCCAATCAATCTTAGATAGGAAATCCAGTGAGATTTGAAGTGGATAACCTATTTTTCCTATATAATCACGCATCTCTAGTACTATCCCACACTTATCTGTAGTACTATCCCATCATTGAGCCTTTATAATATTTTCTCTCATAGCTTCCTTGAGAATGGGTTCTCAAAGTCGTAGGAGTCGGAAACGTGATAGGACTAGACTCTCCCCCATCCACCAAGTTCAAGAGGAGGAGAGGAGAAGGGTAGCTCGTGAGAGAAAGAGAGAGTGGAGAGCACGTCAACGAGCAACACCTTCCGTTGGCGATGATCCAAGCCTTGCTCCTCCTCTTCCACTTCCTCTCCCTTCGCCCTCTTCCCCCCCACTACCCCTTAGTTTAGATAATCCACATGAACCCGCCCTTCTTGAGTCCTCTCTTCTACAAGAACCCACCCCCCCTCCTTTGGGCGCCCTTCGTGTGGATAGGAAAGAACTATCAAAGTCAGGGGCACATCGTCGTGCCCATGCAATCTTCCAATCCTATTTCGTCGAAGAGAGAGGAGAGCTGGCATGGCGGTGCTACAAAGTGTTCGTCATTCCTATATAGTTAACAAGAAGAGGAACTCTGCGGACGCTTTGGCTGCTCGACGGGCTATTGTGGCAGCCATAAGTAGCTCCCAAATGAAGGGTAAGGTTAGTGCCACATCTCGCATCCTTTCCATAGCACCACATGCACTTAGAGTTGGGTCTATTAGGCGACAAAGTTTAGATGCCAATGAGGTTGGTGCTATGTGGGCGAGTAGTGGTCGTGTAGCTAGGCATGATCGCCTACTAGATAAAACCACTAGAACCTTGATAGAAAGTTTTTGGGAGGAGAATTGTCGTGCATCGCCAGTTTTCAAGAAAGCTTTGCGTAAGAGAGTGACAAGAGGAGTGTTCATTGAGCACGGTGCTTGCTTTCTTGAAATGTCCCAAACTGAGTTGTATTCTCAGTTTGTGGCTTCGTATCCAGAGCTTAAAATTGGGCAAAGGTCATTTGAGGGGTGTAAGCCTTTATTTGTGATGTACTCACGTCAGCGTGACACATGTTGTTGTCGCTACCATGTTGAGTTCAAACTTTTTTATGATGTGTTCCATTCTCTTAGTGGGCATAGAGTTGCCTCGTAGTCCACGTGATTTCATCCACTCTCTTTTATGTGCACGCACGGAGGATGCCCAGTTCCATAGGATGCCTTGTGTGGAGAGCAATTGCACATCATGTGGTTCACTTGCACATCTACAGATGGTAGATCTTGATGCAAGTGACCAAGAGATAGTGGCATGGCAACGTTACGAGTATGTGACACACCAGCTCCAGAGTGGTGGACAGTCCAGGAAGTTGCAGCTCGTGGACAAACATACACCACGTTGTCACTTCACAGCCACATTTAGGGAGCAGATCTACCCCTACATACGGCACAGTCATTGTGCCAAGTGGCAGGATCGTCAGTTCCGAGCATGCCTAGCAGAGTTTCCTATTGGTGTGGTCGTCTCTGTGATTGATTTTGCAGAGAACTACACTTTCACACCTTTTCAGGAGATACAATCTGAGTATTACTTCTCAGAGCAGGTAATGGTTATATTTTGTAATATTTGTTTTATGTTTGAGCTACATTACTTAATTGATTTTTTGTGTCCTAAACGTATGTATTGCTTACCTCACCAGGTTGCTATTTTGGTCCACATTAGCTATCGACATGCAAAGGCTCATGTAGATGGGATAGCGAGTACCCCCCCCCGAGACCCGTGTCATTATTCGAGAGTATCATTTCTATATCAGTGATGATCGTTCACATGATGCACATTTTGTGCAATACTGTTTTCGTCTCCATGACGATTTTTTAGGAGATTGTGGGATCAGACATGTCCAGCGATGGGTTTGGTCGAATGGTTGTGGTGCACAGTTCAAGTCATCACGTCAATTCTATTGGCTCTACAAGTTGTACTTATGGCTTTCTTACATTCACAATTAAACTAAATTCACTAGAACATCTTAAAGAAAACAATAACTAAGACTATCTTTTATGGATTTATAGGTGGCATGTGCAGTCTAGTATCCCAGTGATTTGGTCATTCTTTGAGACTGGTCACGGGAAGGGTGAGCATGATGGTGAAGGCGCGTGTGTGAAACGTGCCTTGAGGCGTCATCAGCTGCGAGACAGGATGCTCAGCGGTTCAGAGATGCGGGCCACGTAGTCGAGTGGTGCTCCCAACATTTGTGTGGGAGTGCAGCATCATCGTACCCCAAACGTGATGCTCGGATTGTCAGGAGATTTTTTTGGCATGTGGATGGTGGCACGATTGACCGTAGAGCCTCCCATGATTGTGACACAGTACCTAGCACCTTGGGCTTACATTCCATTAGGAGCACATGCATGGCGGCCCCCACGATTTACACACGACGGTTTGCATGCTTTTGTGGAGCATGTATGGATGGCGATTGGTCACATTGTTCCTCGAGAGGATGGGCAGATGCATGGATACAGACATTCCTCTCCCCCGAGCATCCTTCACATCCACCAGTGGTGTCTGATGAGCACACAGGTCCTGCGTTCATGGTCAGTTATGATGACCTGACAGATTTGCTACAGGAGGGTGATGTATTTGCTGTTATTGCCAGTGACGGAAATAGCGAGGGAGTACACTACTATCTGATGAGTTGCACTAGGCCAAAGTGCATGCTTGACCAGGATACAGTGGATGATCATGGGTTTTCTTATGACGCCCATAGCATGATTGTGGCACGCCGGTTCTACCAGCAGATTCGACTTCATCGGGGGAGTCCTGAGTTCCAGCAGTGGAAGTGGGAGTTAGAGGCATTTCAGTTCTCTCATCTAGTGGTTGCTACCAGGCTCACTCTTGTTCGAGTACAGAGCTGAAAACACAGTTCTCACCCTCGTTTTCGGCTTCGAGTGGATGACCATGAGAGCATTCTAGAGCAGTTGAGAGCTAGAGAGGGTGCTGCTGACTAGATCTCTATCTTGATAGTGACTAAACTCAGACTAGCTGGGTTAGCTCACTTACATTGTACTTAGATTTTTGGGCAGTGACTAACCTCAGACTAGCTGGGGTAGCTCATTTTCATTCTGATGTACTTATTTGATGTTTATATCATTATGAGTTTTCTCATTATTGAGTATCATTACATTTTAGTTGATGTTCTTGATTTTATTATATTTTTTAACACTTTGGCTATCATATTGTTTGTTGAAAATCTCCATGCCATCGTACCCATGGTGACCAAACTTTGCAAGCATGGGAAGGGGACCCACCCCCACATGCTTGCAAAGTTTGGTCACAATCAGAGCATGTTTGGATTGGCAATTAGCGCCCAGTGCGGGTTTTTCAAGTCTCTTGGTGCTTAAGAGGCCATGGAAAATCCGGGCCTTCCCCATACCATCGTACCCAAACATGCTGCGATGGGGACCAAACTTTGCAAGCATGTGGGGATGGGTCCCCCCCACATGCTTGCAAAGTTTGGTCCCCATCAGAGCATGTTTGGATTGGCAATTGGCGCCCAGTACGGGTTTTTCAAGTCTCTTGGTGCTTAAGAGGCCATGGAAAATCCGGGCCTTCCCCATACCATCATACCCAAACATGCTCCGATGGGGACCAAACTTTGCAAGCATGTGGGGGTGGGTCCCCCCCACATGCTTGCAAAGTTTGGTCCCCATCAGAGCATGTTTGGATTGGCAATTAGCGCCCAGTGCAGGTTTTTCAAGTCTCTTGGTGCTTAAGAGGCCATGGAAAATCCGGGCCTTCCCCATACCATCGTACCCAAACATGCTCCGATGGGGACCAAAATTTGCAAGCATGTGGGGGTGGGTCCCCCCCACATGCTTGCAAAGTTTGGTCACAATCAAAGCATGTTTGGATTGGCAATTAGCGCCCAGTGCGGGTTTTTCAAGTCTCTTGGTGCTTAAGAGGCCATGGAAAATCCGGGCCTTCCCCATACCATCGTACCCAAACATGCTCCGATGGGGACCAAACTTTGCAAGCATGTGGGGGTGGGTCCCCCCCACATGCTTGCAAAGTTTGGTCCCCATCAGAGCATGTTTGGATTGGCAATTGGCGCCCAGTGGTGCGGGTTTTTCAAGTCTTGGTGTTTAAGAGGCCATGGAAAATCCGGGCCTTCCCCATACCATCGTACCCAAACATGCTCCGATGGGGACCAAACTTTGCAAGCATGTGGGGGTGGGTCCCCCCCACATGCTTGCAAAGTTTGGTCCCTATTAGAGCATGTTTGGATTGGCAATTAGTGCCGAGTGCGGGTTTTTCAAGTCTCTTGGTGCTTAAGAGGCCATGGAAAATCCGGGGGGCCTTCCCCATACCATCGTACCCAAACATGCTCCGATGAGGACCAAACTTTGCAAGCATGTGGGGGGTGGGTACCCCCCACATGCTTGCAAAGTTTGGTCCCCATCGGAGCATGTTTGGGTACGATGGTATGGGGAAGGCCCGGATTTTCCATGGCCTCTTAAGCACCAAGAGACTTGAAAAACCCGCACTGGGCGCTAATTGCCAATCCAAACATGCTCTGATGGGGACCAAACTTTGCAAGAATGTGGGGGGGACCCACCCCCACATGCTTGCAAAGTTCGGTCCCCATCGGAGCATGTTTGGGTACGATGGTATGGGGAAGGCCCGGATTTTCCATGGCCTCTTAAGCACCAAGAGACTTGAAAAACCCGCACTGGGCGCCAATTGCCAATCCAAACATGCTCAGATGGGGACCAAACTTTGCAAGCATGTGGGAGGGACCCACCCCCACATGCTTGCAAAGTTTGGTTCCCATCGCAGCATGTTTGGGTACGATGGTATGGGGAAGGCCCGGATTTTCCATGGCCTCTTAAGCACCAAGAGACTTGAAAAACCCGCACTGGGCGCCAATTGCCAATCCAAACATGCTCTGATGGGGACCAAACTTTGCAAGCATGTGGGGGGGACCCACCCCCACATGCTTGCAAAGTTTGGTCCCCATCGGAGCATGTTTGGGTACGATGGTATGTGGAAGGCCCGGATTTTCCATGGCCTCTTAAGCACCAAGAGACTTGAAAAACCCGCACTGGGTGCCAATTGCCAATCCAAACATGCTTTGATGGGGACCAAACTTTGCAAGCATGTGGGGGGGACCCACCCCCACATGCTTGCAAAGTTTGGTCCCCATCGGGGAGCATGTTTGGGTACGATGGTATGGGGAGGGCCCGGATTTTCCATGGCCTCTTAAGCACCAAGAGACTTGAAAAATCCGCACTAGGCACCAATTGCCAATCCAAACATGCTCTGATGGGGACCAAACTTTGCAAGCATGTTGGGGGGACCCACCCCCACATGCTTGCAAAGTTTGGTCCCCACCATCGGAGCATGTTTGGGTACGATGGTATGGGGAAGGCCCGGATTTTCCATGGCCTCTTAAGCACCAAGAGACTTGAAAAACCCGCACTGGGCGCCAATTGCCAATCCAAACATCCTCTGATGGGGACCAAACTTTGCAAGCATGTGGGGGAGACCCACGCCCACATGCTTGCAAAGTTTGGTCCCCATCGGAGAATGTTTGGGTACGATGGTATGGGGAAGGCCCGGATTTTCCATGGCCTCTTAAGCACCAAGAGACTTGAAAAACCCGCACTGGGCGCTAATTGCCAATCCAAACATGCTCTGATGGGGACCAAACTTTGCAAGCATGTGGGGGGGACCCACCACCCCCATATTCTTGCAAAGTTTGGTCCCCATCGGAGCAAGTTTGGGTGTACGATGGTATGGGGAAGGCCCGGATTTTCCATGGCCTCTTAAGCACCAAGAGACTTGAAAAACCCGCACTGGGCGCCAATTGCCAATCCAAACATGCTCTGATAGAGGGGACCAAACTTTGCAAGCATGTGGGGGGGACCCACCCCCACATGCTTGCAAAGTTTGGTCCCCAGAGCATGTTTGGGTACGATGGTATGGGGAAGGCCCGGATTTTCCATGGCCTCTTAAGCACCCCAAGAGACTTGAAAAACCCGCACTGGGTGCCAATTGCCAATCCAAACATGCTCTGATGGGGACCAAACTTTGCAAGCATGTGGGGGGGGACCCACCCCCACATGCTTGCAAAGTTTGGTCCCCATCGGGTACGATGGTATGGGGAAGGCCCGGATTTTCCATGGCCTCTTAAGCACCAAGAGACTTGAAAAACCCACACTGGGCGCCAATTGCCAATCCAAACATGCTCTGATTGTGAGCAAACTTTGCAAGCATGTGGGGGGGACCCACCCCCACATGCTTGCAAAGTTTGGTCCCCATCGGAGCATGTTTGGGTGCGATGGTATGGGGAAGGCCCGGATTTTCCATGGCCTCTTAAGCACCAAGAGACTTGAAAAACCCGCACTTGGTGCCAATTGCCAATCCAAACATGCTCTGATTGTGCCCAAACTTTGCAAGCATGTGGGGGGGACCCACCCCCACATGCTTGCAAAGTTTGGTCCCCATCGGAGCATGTTTGGGTACGATGGTATGGGGAAGGCCCGGATTTTCCATGGCCTCTTAAGCACCAAGAGACTTCAAAAACCCGCACTGGGCACCAATTACCAATCCAAACATGTTTTTATTGTGACCAAACTTTGCAAGCATGTGGGGGTGGGTCCCCTCCTCCCCATGCTTGCAAAGTTTGGTCCCCATCAAAGCATGTTTGGGTACGATGGCATGGAGATTTTCAACAAACAATATGATAGCCAAAGTGTTAAAAAATATAATAAAATCAAGAACATCAACTAAAATGTAATGATACTCAATAATGAGAAAACTCATAATGATATAAACATCAAATAAGTACATCAGAATGAAAATGAGCTACCCCAGCTAGTCTAGTCACTGCCCAAAAATCTAAGTACAATGTAAGTGAGCTAACCCAGCTAGTCTGAGTTTAGTCACTATTAACATCAACCCAATCAAAATCGTCATCTCTAACTGCCGGTCGACGTGCACGTCGAGGCTGCTGTGCACATCGAGGAGGCTGTGCCGGCTACGGGGGGGTCGTCGAATGTCTGCGGGGAGGTCAGCCTCAAACGAAGGATCGTGAGCTGGTGCCGGTGTACTCGGGAGCTCACGAGTCCCAAAAGCTGCTATGGCCCTCTCTCTCTCTCTACGTCGTGCTAATGCAAGACGCCTCTGTCTGTAAACCCAAAATCTATAATCTGCAATGGTGCGTGTCTGCCACTCTGCTCGTGTCTGCGGGGAGGTCAGCCTCAAACGAAGGATCGTGAGCTGGTGCCGGTGTACTCGGGAGCTCACGAGTCCCAAAAGCTGCTATGGCCCTCTCTCTCTCTCTACGTCGTGCTAATGCAAGACGACTCTGCCTGTAAACCCAAAATCTATAATCTGCAATGGTGCGTGTCTGCCACTCTGCTCGTGTAAGCTCCTCTGCTGTAAGGACACGCTGCTCATGAGAAGCAGCACTGCTGCTAGTACCATCACCCGCTGTGCCACTAGGGCCAGCACCACCCACGCGCTCATATGCTGTCACCTGGCTCTCATGTAGGACTCTATGGTAAGCGTCAAACTCATGTGAGCTCCACTCTATCTCAGGAGGCACCTCAGGCTCCTGGGCTCTATCGTCGAAGGCGTCGAGTCCCAAGTCCATAGCTGATGTAAAGTCGACAGGCCTGCCAATCCTGGCATCTACTCGTACAAGGCCTGGGTGAAGATCATCGATGCCCAATACCCTGTACGTTGCTAAGTCGAAGCGTGCACGGCAGGATGGGCATGCTGAGAAGAACCGGACGAGCTCCTGGGTGATGCAAGACAAGTGGAAAATATGTCCACATCCTAGGGCATATCCTCCTGTACTATCAATGTCCTCGATACATAAACAGTAGCACGCATCACGTAGGAAGGGTGGTGCATCCTGCGGGAGAGGTCGTCGAAAAACCTCTGCGAGACAGGCCGTGGATATAACGGTAGGTAAGGCACTGTCACGTCCGATGATCTACGATACTCTCGAACATGCAGCATCAGCTGCTCTGCCCTATGCTGGGCAATCTGCTCCATAATCTGATGATGCTGTGCCTCAGCTCTGGAGCTCTCTACCTCGGTCTGAGCCTACGCAAAAAAGTAAAGCATTAAAATATTTGATTAGTCTCTCATTAGGTATTACTTAAAGAAATTTGTAACTTAGGACCTTAATTATAACTCTTTAACGTGCAAGAGAAACCTACCTGCTGAATGTCGGACTCTCTCAGATGCTGTGCCTCTGCAGTAGTTGCCTCTGCCATCTGTAAAATGCAGCTCGGAGGCGGTCTATCTCCGCTCTCGCCTCTACCAACTCCTGAGTGATCCTCTGAGTGGTAGGTGTGGGAACCTGCGTGACACAATCAACCATGTTGCTCATGTAAAAATATAGAAAAGTACATATAAACATGAAGATAAATGACCAAAAAAACTTAAGACGTAATATATATGTAAATACCTCCACATCTGTCGTCGGTATAGATCGTGAGAATAGGCGCACCACGTGCTGGGATGCTCTCCGTGGTACTCCGTACGTCAATGCCGACCTGCGTGCCAAGAGCCTCTACTGTTGACAATGGCACAAATGAAGGATCTGTGGTAGGTGCTACACGAAGGGCTGGTGGAGGCCGCCTACCCTGGTCCTGGAGACGGCCTCGGCCAGCACCACCACCCGGACGATGGCTGGTGTAATCGACCTCCTCCCCTAAGACAAACTCCGCATATAACTACTTTGCGAAGTATATGGGAATCTGGCGGTTGTTCGGCATCCTCCCATATGCGGCAACATATCGACTATAGATATGTGCCGCCATACGAGGATGCGAACACCGCGAAATAGTGAGGGGCTTGCCCGCCCCGGGCCTCATCCCACGACTATCGAGGAAAAGATCTAGGAAAGCCCCATCCCTAATAGGAGCAAGATCACAGACCTGACGATATGTCAGGCCATGTGACACAGGAGCAGCGCGATGGTGGGCTATCCACTCATCTACATAAACAATATCGTGAAGGCTACGAAGGGACGCAAGCATCGCCTCCAAGTCTGCCACGATATGTAATGTAGACGGAGTGTCTCTAGCACTCCTACGGATAGCCGCTAACTCGCGGTCTATCTCCGCGATGAGGTCCGCAATAGATGAGCGGCCCTCCTCGTGGCCCTCCTCGTGGCCCTCCATGCTAAAACCTAAGCCAAATGTGAAGGGTCCAATGTGAAGGGTCTAATGTGAAGGGTCTAATGCTTAGTGCTAAGTAGCACTAATGAAGCTAAAAACAAAGCTAATGGGCTCACTAATACTAATCCAAATCAAGAGAGCAAGAGAGTGAAAACGACTTGTGAAAATGAGGCAAAAAAAAAAGTTTTCCGGTTTTATAACCTCGATCGAGGTTCGGAGACATCATGCAATTTAGGGTTTGCAAGATTAACGCTCTGGATATTAGGGTTAGTGCAACATACGGCCAAGATACACACCTAATTCTAGGGTTGGGGAAGGATCGACGGCTGAGATTTGATATTACTATCTCGTTCGCGGTAAATGGACGGCCACGATTTAAAGGCATTACCACGACAAGGTATCTCGACGGTCAAGATTCATTATATACCTCGATCGAGATATTTAAACGGCCGAGATCGCATCTTCCAGCGTACGTGAATGGACGGTATAGATTGCGTTTCCGTATCTCGATCGAGATAATTGGACGGTGGATATTGCATCTACGTATCTCGATCGAGATATTCGGACGGTGCAGATTGAATCTCTGTATCTCTATCGAGATATTTGGACGGCTGAGATTTGAACTCAGTATCTCGATCGAGATATGGGGACGGTGGAGATTGTATCTGATTACCTCGAACAATGAATGGTCGCGATTGGATGTAAATTTCTCGTTCGAGATACGTGGACGATGGAGATGTGCTAGTCAAATATGCCTACGGGGATACAGCGTGGCCCTGATGTGGATCCGAGTGGCCCTGATGTGGATCCGAGTGGCATAGATATCTCGATCAAGATATTGTGGTGGCGGTGACATGTATTGGTGACATGGATGACGCCTGGAAACCCGGACCTGCTAGCATGGCATTAGTTGGCATCTCGATCGAGATATGTCGATTTAGGCTCGGGAGGCACGTGTCGTCTTTTGATTCGCGGCACTATCACGATCGAGGTACTCCGCCCGAGATGCATGGATGTCCCAATTTTAGAGAGAGTGAACGAAAGTGAGTACCCTCATCTTGCAACCACCCCTCTATCTGACTGTGGGCTGTCCATAGCACTGAGTTTCAGTGCATATGGAGGCAAAGGAGTACTAGTCTTCTTCCCCCCGTCCATATTGAACCTCTGCAAGACTTTGCCAATGTATTCCTTCTGAGACAAATACAACACATGCTGATTTCTGTCCCGAAGTATCCGCATACCCAAGATGTGATTTGCATCACCCAAATCCTTCATATCAAAGGTTTGATGCAGCCTCTGCTTCAAGGTATCCATCTCCTTACGAGATTTCCCGGAAATCAACATATCATCAACATACAAGATGAGGATCAATAGACTGCCATCCAAAGCTTTCTTGGTGTACAAGCAGTGATCTATGTCACTTCTCCTGAATTTCTGGGATTTCATGAATGTATCAAATTTGTGATACCATTCCCTTGGTGCCTGTTTGAGCCCATAAAGACTCTTTTTCAGCTTGCATACAAGCTTCTCCTTTCCACTCACTGCATAACGCATATATATCTCCTCATGGAGATCACCATGAAGAAAAGCAGTCTTCACATCCATCTGAATCAAGTCCAGATCATCATGCGCAACCAAAGCTAACACAGCTCTAAGTGTGGTCATTTTGACCACTGGAGAGAAGATCTCATCAAAGTCCACACCATATTCCTGCTTGAAGCCCTTAGCCACTAACCTGGCTTTGTATCTTGGTTGCAGCCTGTAAACCCACTTGCATGGCAAAACCTTCTTGCCTGCAGGCAAATGCACCAACTTCCAAGTTCCATTTTTATGCAGAGAATCCATCTCTGACTTCATGGCACGCTCCCAAAGAGCCTTGTCTGCCCTCTGTAAAGCCTCCTTATAACATGAGGGCTCCCCACAGTCAGTGAGCATCAAGTAGTCAACCCCTGGAACAAACCTGTCAGGGGCTCTGGAGGGTCTAGTGGACCTCCCGTACCCAATGACCATCATTTGCAGGTTGCTGTCCAGCCTGCATATCACCCATTTGTTCCATGCCATAAGGCTGAAAAATCATGCTGTCCAGCCTGCATATCACCCATTGGTGGCTCCTGTTCCATGCCCGGTATCTCCTCTAACTGTGGTATATCCATAGGCATATCTTCTGCCATCTCTGGCTGTCCATTTGGACCATTTTCAGCACCATTTAAGGGCTGGTTTTCCTGCTGTAATGGCTGATTTAAAGCCCTTTGTTGTTGTCCACCATGATGTCCATCATCATCAAAGATGACTCTGCCAGGCTCCTGTTGTCTTGCAGGCTCCTTATACATGCATGTTTCATCAAAAATGACATCATTGCTGCGTATAATTTTTCTATTCACGGGATCCCAAAGTCTATACCCCATTTCACCTCTGTCACCATATCCTAGGAATATGCATTTGTGAGACTTAGGATCAAGTTTGGTGCGCATTTCCCTGCGTATGTGCACGTACGCAACGCAACCAAACACTCTCAAGTGCTTGTATGACGGAGGCTTCCCTGTCCATACTTCCTCTGGCACTTTCCCACCAAGCCTCGTGTTAGGTGACCTGTTTATAAGGTGAACGGCTGTCATAACAGCTTTAGCCCAAAAACCATGAGGTAATGCAGCATGTGACAACATAGAACGGACCTTCTCCTGAATGGTCCTGTTCATCCTCTCTGTTGTCCCGTTTTGTGGAGGATCATAAGGAGTAGAGAGCTCCCTCTTGATGCCTTTAGCATCACAAAAGTCCTGAAACTGTTTGGACATATACTCTCCACCATTGTCGGAACGCAAAGCCTTCAGTGTTTTGCCAGTTTGACTCTCAACAAGAGCAACAAACTTCTCAAACACTGAGAATGTATCACTCTTCAAACGAAGAGGATAGACCCACACCTTACGTGTGGCATCATCTATAAAAGACACAAAATATTTTGCCCCTCCCAAAGAAAGCTGAGGCATCTCACATACATCTGTATGCACAAGCTCTAACTGAGCATCTTTTTGTCCAAGAGCTTTCTTGTGGGGGCACTGTAGTTGCCTACCATATATACAATGCTCACAAAACTGAAAACTTGAAAACTTTAGAGAAGGCAAGTAACCCAAACGAGACAACTGCTCCATTCCTTTGACACTCATGTGTCCCAACCGGCTATGCCACATAGAGATTTCCGGCAGCTCGGTTGCATTTGCATTAGCATGGTGACAAACACCTGCATGCATAAAGTAAAGAGTGTCCACCTTAGAGCCTCTGGCAACAACCAGTGAGCCCTTACTAATTTTCCACTTTCCACGACCAAATGTGGTAACATAATCAGCATCATCAAGCTGTCCAGTAGAAAGCAGGTTCTTCTTGATCTCAGGCACATGCCTGACATCATGGAGCATAAGCTGTGAGCCATCTGAAAACACAAGCCTCACATCACCTCTGCCAAGAATCTTGCATGCACGGTTATCACCCAAATAAACCACTCCTTCATTGTTTGCAGTATACCTGACAAACAAGTCTCTACAACCTGTGACATGAAAGGAGGCACCTGAATCAATGATCCATGAGTGCATACCATGACCACCTGTAAGAAGTGAATGGGCATCAAGTGAAGACGTAAATAGGACCTCATCCTCACTGCCACCTGCATGTGACACATTGATTTCTTCAATCTTGACTCCACTTTTGCCCTTTGGCTTTACATCTTTGGCTTCATCTTTCTCTTTGTCTTTGCCTTTTCCCTTTTCCTTTTCATCATTTTTCCATTTGTAGCATTGCTTTTTAATGTGTCTCTTCTTGCCACAATAATGGCATTCCAAATCCTTTTTGGAGCGAGACTTGCTCCTTCCCCTTTCTTGGCTTTTTCCCCTTTGCTAGGATCTCCCACGTGCATTCATTGCATTGGACTTTCCAACAGAGTTGTTTTTCCTGTTCATCTCTTCTTGAAGAAGAGCACCCTCAGCATCTGCATATGACAGCATAGCATGCGAATTGCTAGTGGCTGTCCTGAATGTGTCCCAACTCTCTGGCAAAGTGCATAACAGAAAAGTGGCTTTGAACTCATCGTCCATTGCCAACTTTTGATTAATGACCTGGCTGACAATACCATTAAACTCATTTAGATGGGCTGTCATAGACGCCCCTTCCTTCATCTGAAGACCTATGAGTTTCTTAAACCAATACACTTTGCTTGAGGCACTTTGTTGGGCATACATTAGGAACTGAATGGAGTCTTCTTGGGCCCTTTTATTTGGCAGTTTAAGGGAGTCAAACCTTTTCTCTTAAGAAGAAACGTTTTCTAATTTGAAGCTTCAAAACGGCTACTTTATTCGAATTTGAATTTGGGGGGGAAAATGGAATTTAAAATCTAGCGGATAAAACCATATCATGTAACATATCTATGGAAAGCTCTTGATGCATAGATCACAGATCTGTAATCTCCGCTCAGATCGGAGCTTGTATGTAGAAGTTATGGAGGTCCGAAAATTGTAAAATTATCCCCCCCTTTTTGGGGAAAAAAGTGCACCCTTTGACCACTCTTACACCTCTCTTACAAACCAATGGTTTTTGCTTACATGGCGGGCTCCTATTTGTCAAAAAGTTAAACGTTTCCATAACCTCATGGCAAATTAACGGGCCCAAGAAGACTCCATTGAGTTCCTAATGCAAGTCCTGCAATCTCTGCCACATTCCCCAAGCTGTCTTCTCTTCACGAATGCTGAAAAGTAATGAGTCTGACACAGACAACATGATAGTAGATCTTGCCAGCTCATCCATATCTTCCCACTCTTCAGCAGTAAGAGAAGCGGGCATCACACCCCTTTCTTTGATAGGCTTGTGCTGCTTTTTCTGGAGCAACACATTGTAGCACTGGGTTTGCCAAATATCATAATTATGCGAGCCTTCAAGCTTCTTGATGTGAAGCAATGAAGAGCTCTCACCTGTGGTTGCCATAGCAATATGCAACCTGTCAATGCTGCCTGACTCCCTGCAAAATGTGCAAACACTGCACCAAAAGCACACAAAGTGCTCACAGTTGTTCTCCCAAGCTTTATCTCCCACTGCGGAAGCACAAATGCAACTTTTCTCCCACTTTATGTGATGAAATCACCAAAATCTCGTTGCTGCAAATTTTGGACAGCACCTTAAATGTGCTATGTTGCCCTTCCAAAGTACTGTACAGCAGTACCAAGTGCTCACCAATGATGTACCAAACCTATACCGGCAAGTACAGCAGCTGAAATTGAACCTTTTGGTTACTCAAAACAGTGTACAGCCATGCGAAAACTTGCACAAAGCTATGCCAAATCTGTACCAGCAGGTACAATAGCAATAATTGCTCTCCTGGCTGTCCAAAATGAGTGAAAATCAGACTTTTACAGTCCTGTACACTGCATACAACAGTCCCGAACAGAAATTGGGCAAAAGCCCCTTGACTACAAGCTGATTTTTGAGGATTCAAGGCATAAATGTCTTGCCTGCTGCTTTGCCAAGCTCAACAAGCATACGAACTTGAAAAGCCCCTTGATTTAAGATCAATTTCTGATCATACATGGTACATTGACGCACATGAAGGCAGTTCACGATGCTTCCCCCTGGCCACATATACATCCAAATAATGAAAGCCCCTTGATTTACAGGCACATTGAGTGCTTGTAAGGCATCAACACATTATCCACAGCATCAAATGCGATTGACTGCATGCAAATCAATCCAATCGGCACAAAAGCCCCTTGATTTGCACTACAATTTGCTGCAAATTTTACAAATCAATACAATCGGCACAAAAGTCCCTTGATTTGCACTGCAATTTGCTGCAAATTTTGCCCAAATGTGCGATTTCTCACATCATACAGCATGTATGAGTGCTTAATTGCACAATTACATCAAAAGCCCCAAATTTCGACATCCAATTTTCTGCAAATTGATCCTGATTGTGACCAATGTCCTGCAAATTGATCCTGATTGTGACCAATGTCACCCAATTTTGCCAATTTTGCTCAAAATTGAGCAATTCGACACCTGTATCTGCTCAATTGTTGATTGTACTTGCTTAATTGCAAATCCCAAAAAAAATTGAAGAAAATACCATGTAATTTTCTGATTTTTCTCTGATTTGCAGGCGGGTTTTGCTGCAAGAAAAGGGATGATGATGCTGTTGCTGTTTTGTGCAGGTGGGGGGGGCACTTCTAATGCTGGTGCTGCGTCAGACTCGGTACATGGCGGTGCTCTTGTTAGTCGGTGTATCAGGAGAGGGCGGGCGTAAGAACAAAAGAGCATAAAGCAGGTCTTGTTTCTTCACTCTCTCGGCTCCTCTCCCACTGCTGGGCTGCAACTTGCAACAAACCAGGCACAGTAAACGAGTCGCATGGGCAGCAGGCTGCAGCACCTCCTTGTACTTTCGACCCACTAGTGAGCGTCCTTGCCTTCATGTCCTTGGCTTACGTGTCTAACGCCCAACGCTAATATGCTTTGTAGCCAGCCGAATCACGATTAAACGCCTCAACGCCCACTGCCTACGTGTCCGCCTGGCTGCCTTCGTCAACTCCGCCTCTTCGCTCGCGTAGTAGCCTTCGCTTCACGCCCAGCAGTCAGTCGACGCTTGGCTGGACCACCTGAAAAGCTGGGCAGCGCTGGTTGCTGCCTGTTGGGCAGCGTAGGCTACCTGCTGCGCTGCCTGACTAGCTGGCCGCTTCTCCTCTTTACACACAGGCTGCACCCAACACACGAGCGCTGTAGACTAATGAGGGTGACAGCCAGTTGATAGCAGTCACACAGGGTACAACTTGCACAGGGTACGACCAGCAGAACTACCATGGCTCCAGTTGATGGCTCTGATACCAGTTGTGTGGGAGAAGGAAGAATTAGGGTTAGGTTAATTCATGTGGGAGACATACACAGAGAGAACAAGGGAGAGAGAGAGAGAGTTGTGGGGATAAGTCAACTCATCAATAGCATGAGTGTGTGACTCCCCTATCACACATGTATATTGCACTAGTATACATAGTGCACTTAGTACATTAAAAGTACTAAGTGTACTATGTACTATAACTTATGGGCTTGTACACACTATAAGGGTGGGCATTATGCCTTTACCCCAACATTGCTGAGAGAAAAAACAGGTCACTTATGGAGATGGCACGATGTATGGTCAAGAGCCAAGCTTTGCCACATGCATTTTTGCTTGAGGTTATCATGTGTGCTGCATATGTACTTAACAGGTGTCCCACTAAGGCCTTGTAGTCTTTTACTCCATACGAAGCTTGGCACGGCAGGAAGCCATACTTGTTCAGGTTTTCAACATGCCTCTTATGCATCAGATTGTTATTCTTTGGCTGCGTCTAGTATGTGTGAAGAGGAAGAACCTCTTTCATTTGATGAGACGACACAAAAATGAGAAAATTGGTTGGCTGTAATGCAAAGTGAATATGATGCTATAATGAAGAATGGTACATGGTCTTTGTGTGATTTGTCTATCGCTAAAAAGGCCATTGGATGTAAGTGGGTTTTTAAGTTGAAACGAAAGCCAGATGGCAGTGTTGATTGCTATAAAGCTAGACTTGTTGCAAAGGGTTATGCTCAACAAAAGGGCATTGATTTTGATGAGACCTTTGCTCCCACTTGTCATATGACTACCATTCGTAGCATTTGTGCATTGGCAGCTCATAATGGTTGGAATGTACATTAGTTGGACATAAAGACTGCATTCTTAAATGTAGATTTGCATGAGGAGGTGTATGTAACGCAGCCTCGTGGTTTTATTCAAAGAGGACAAGAAAACAAAATGTGCAGGTTGAAAAAGGCTTTATATGGTTTAAAGCAGGCTCCATGATCTTGGTATGAAAAGATACATGCATATTTGATTGCACATGGTTTTTAGAATAGTCCAACAGAAAGCATGTGGATGATGTACATCTAATCATTTCTCTTCTCTATGTCGATGACATGTTGCTCATAGAACCAAATGAGAGTCATATTTCTGATTTTAAGGCTGATTTAAATGCCTCTTTTGAGATGTCAGATTTGGGGCATTTGCATCATTATTTGGGGATACAATTTAAGCAGTGTGATGGAGGTATTGCTTTGTGTCAGACAAAGTATATTGAGACATTCTTGCGGAGATTTGGCCTTGAAGACTGCAAGCGTATTGCTACTCCAATGGAGACAGGTATGAAGTCGAGTCTTCATGATGCTGGAGATAACTTTGATGTCACACTCTATCAGACAGCTGTTGGTTGCCTCATTTATGTATGCATTACGAGGCCAGACATTCAGTTTGCAGTCTCACAGGTGAGTAGGTTTATGCATAGCCTAGGGTCTCAGCATTGGAAGGCAGTGTAAGTCATCTTGTGGCACCATACATCTTGGGTTGTTTTATCCCAAGGGGGGATCGTTGCCGCCAGATTTACATGCTTTTTCGGACTCAGATTGGGCTGGTTCCTATGACACAAGAGTGTCCACAAGTGGTTTTTGTTTCATGCTCGGTAGCTCATGCATATCTTGGTTGAGCAAGAAGCAACCTATTGTGGCCACTTCTAGTTGTGAAGCTGAGTACAGGGCAGCTTTCACAGCTACGGTTGAGTGTGTGTGGCTCAGATAGCTTATGCTGACTTGGGTTTTGGACAGGAGTCTGCCACCTCTATCTACACTGACAGTCAGAGTGCATTGGTAGTTGTGAGAAACCCAGTTTTTCATGCTCACACAAAGCACATTGAGGTACATTATCACTATGTCAGGGAGAGACTCTCAGCAGAAGGAGAGATCAGCTTGGCCTATGTGCCAACACAGGACAACCTCGCGGATCTTTTCACAAAGGCGCTTCCTCGTGAGAAGTTCGAAGCTTTCTGCAAAGCTTTGGGCTTGCTCCCCTTTGTGGACTGATATACTTCGGGCATGGCACTTCCCTATACATAAGTGCCAGCTCTCGTTCACACCGTCACTCCCAGGGGAGATTTGTTGCGATATATATAGGCAGTGATGTGTGTGAACACACTTAGGACTGCCAGGGCAATTTTTTCCTCTTTAGGAGGTTTTTTCCCTCGGCTTGTATATACGCCCATCATTCTAGAGGTAACTTATCTTTTGTACATTGACACAATCTAATACATTGTGTGTTGTGTGCATTCTTGCTTCTTCTTCTCCAAGCTCTGTGTGCTTTCCTGCAACCCTAATTCCAACAAGATTATCTTTGTGTACAAAGAGAAAAAAGAGGAGCTTAGGGCTTCTAGAATGGTGGTAGAGAAGAGCTTAGAGCTTTCACGACGATGACGGTAGATTCAAGGTCACTGTACATAGCATGGCAGAGTCCAGGCTCACATGTACCCCCCTTTCTCGACATAGATGGTCGCACCACGTGTATTTTCTTATAGTTCTTCAGCTTTAAAATTGAATTATAGATCAAAAATCAGGATTGGCAAATCAATCGACTTGTGGTATTCCAAATCAATGGAGCCTTGCACATTTGGATTAAAACCAATGGATTACAGGTCATCATGGATTATCTCGTCTAGATCTTCTATTATCATGATTTTTTGGCATCTACTATGTAGCGATATTATTTATGATACAAAGGTTACATGGTTACATAGACAAGCATTTTGTTTAATGACCTCCTCTCAAATTTGTAGTCAAAGGTTGCAACCATATGTGTTTTTCACTTCCTTTGCCCATAAACCTATGTTCTGCCTATGTCACCTTACCCTAGGTATATTTTTTCTTTAATTCTATGCAAAACATCAAGTTTTATGAAAAAGTTGATGTTTTGCATAAAATCGATGTAAAACATTAACTTTTTCATAAAACTTAATGTTTTGCATAAACTCGATGCAAAACATCGAGTTGTGTGGAAAAGTTGATGTTTTGCATCAACTCGATGCAAAACATCAACTTTTAGGCTAAAAGTATATATTTTGCATCAAGTTGATGCAAAACATCAACTTTTCCACACAACTCGATGTTGTGCATGGAGGAGATGCAAAACATCAACTTTTTCACACAACTCGATGTTTTGCATCAAGTTGATGCAAAACATCAAATTTTCCACACAACTCGATGTTTTGCATCAAAGTTGATGCAAAACATCAACTCTATCACAAAACTTGATGTTTTACATCAAGTTTCAGATGCTCTCGAGAAAAAAGTTAGAGGATCGGAGGTTGATTTTCACAAAAAAAACCTTTTTAGCGATTCCTCCCATGCTTACATGCATAGACAACCTATTCCACAAATTTTGAGTATGAACACAACTATGTTTCAATGGGATTTGCAGCCGTCACAATGCGATTTGCAGTCGTCACAAAGCGACTTGCTTTTTGCAGCAAGTCGCTTTGTGACGGCTATAAATCGCATCGAAACATAGTTGTGTTGGTATTCAAAACAGACCATTGTGAAACGCGGACGGAATCGCTAAAACAGATCGTTAGTGAAAATCGATCTCCGATCCTCCAACTTTCTTTTCCAAGCATCTAAAACTTGATGCAAAACATCAAGTTTTGTGATAGAGTTGATGTTTTGCATCAACTTTAATGCAAAACATCGAGTTGTGTGAAAAAGTTCATGTTTTTGCAACTTTGATGCAAAACATCGAGTTGTGTGGAAAAGTTGATGTTTTGCATCGAGTTGATGCAAAACATCAAGTTTTATGAAAAAGTTGATGTTTTGCATCAATTTTATGCAAAACATCAACTTTTCCATAAAACTTGATGTTTTGCATCAAAGTTGATGGAAAACATCAAGTTTTATGGGAAGTTACTGATTTGTATAATGTTGATACAAAACATCAAGTATTGTAAAAAAGTTGATCTTTTACATAGAAAGTTAATGTTTTGAATATAAAGTTAATGTTTTACATCAACTTGATGCAAAATATCAAATTTTCGTAAAAGTTGATGTTTTATATCAAGTTGATGGAAAACATCAACTCTTCGCTGAGAAGTTCTTACTCAGCATTAAGTTGACTGCAAATGTTATAGCTAAAACATCCTTACTATGTGTAGTAACTAGTAGGATTCGAACCTAAGTCCCTGCCTGATATTTTACAAAAAAGTATTTTGGAAAGTATAAACTTTTGTTTCTTAAAGAGACATCTTTCATACTTTCTAAACTCATTTAATAACTAAAATTATCATTTAACTCTTTTTTGTCACATCAAGGACACATCTTCTTCTAGTATCACACACACGTTTGAGGCACACACCATCGATTGCACTCAAATTATTTGTTCTAGAAAAATGAGTCATGGTAGCATGCTCGCACGGCACATTAGGCCTAAATCAAAAAGGTTGTCTACGTTCATCTTGTTAATTATTAGTCTCTTTCTACTCCACTAAGACCTTGAACCTCTGTACGACGCTGTCATATACATATCTACCTCTGAAAATCCAAATGTTCAATGAGTAATGATAAAGTAATTCCTTTCATGGACTTGGATGCTCGTTGGGACACAAACTCTCCCACAATATATACCTATCATGGCCTTTCAAATTGGTTCCTTTTTTACATATTTTAGATAGGGTCTCAAGTCTAGCCTATGGGAATTTCACCCTAGTTCTGCACACACGCACACACTTGAGTACCACAAGGGGGTAGCACCCTTCAAATTTAACTTTTCAATTTGTTTCATATTTAACTTTGGAATTAGTTGTGAATATCCAACAAATTCTAAATATGTGTTTCATATTTAAGTTTGAAATTTGTTGGTAATATCCAACAACATTAGAAAAGGAAACTTTGGTATTTCTCACCTAATCACACCAAATTGCTTATATGATACACAATTGTAGTTACCATTTTCAACTGAAGAAAACCTTGTACCATCTTTCTAGCATGGATGAAGTATTTATTTCATGTGTCATCTGAAAGTAATCAAATAATATGTACAAATGAACGTGATATGCTTTTCACACAATAGATAAAGTGTTCTACGAAGTACATGATAAAGTTCTAGAGAAAAACATTAACAATATGCAAAACAAATACTCTTACCATATCCAAATACATGGTTGTGTGAGAGAAATAGTTTTTTATAATAAAGCATATATATCACATATCAGACTATATCCCTTTTGTTGATGCTTTTTTTCCAAGAGAGTTAGATTTTTTTTCATCCTAGTCCCCAATATCGTCAGTAATATTGTTAGTATGGATGCCAATATAAACATCGGTATAAATAACAATATAACCATAAGTATATACCCATGTATATATCGGCAGTTATACCGTGGTTCATTCCAACTGTGATACTGACATTGTGAAATTATTACCAATGGTTATCATCATGACCGTGATATCAACACCGCATAAATAAAAAATCCAAAAACTTTCCTCTTTACCTTGGGGTTTTCTTTTGTTGCCACCTTACTCTCTTTCTCCCTTGCCTCTCTCACCTCTTGCACCTATCGTACCCTCAACCCATCCCTCCCTCACTATAGAGCTACCATTTCAAGTAGGTAAGGGTATATTATATGTTAGGGTTAAGGATTTTGTTAAGATTTACACATTTTTAAGATTACTTTGAGTTTTGGGTTTTGTTTTGTTTTGGAGGCTCCTCTTCCCCCTCTTCTCTCTCATTCGGTTGTTGATGTTGCTTCTCACGACTTAGTGGAGGTGCATCAGCTCGTGGATGCGCCATGCCTGTGAAATTGTGTAAATGCCGTCGCCACAATGGTAACCGCTCAAAAGCCGATATTTCGTTGAAATTTGGGCTTGCCTTGAAATTAATGGCCGAGGGGCCTTCATTTTTTTCCATACTTCAAGATTTTGGCAAATTCTAGGTGCAACAATACCCATCAAGGTTTCGAGACTTTTTTGAAAGGAGACTTTGACAACTTTAGGTGCAATACCCATCAAGCTTTGTAGATTTTTGAAAGGAGAAGCCCCATCATCACCAAGACATCTGGTTATTTTCCCACTAAGATTGGGATGTGTTTGGGCGCATTGACTTGCCTTACCTTGAGACGGATGGCTGAGACTTTTAAGACAATGTTTAGCATATAAGACTTACAACTAATGCCTCAGACATCTTTGGAAATGTTTGTTTTCAAAATGATTGATGTGGAGCTTTTTGAAAGGAGAATAGGTATAGGTAAAGGCCAAGACATCTCCTTGTTTTGATGCCTATGATTGAAGAAATGTGACTCAAAGTTTCACTTGCCTTGAAATTGATGGATGCATTTTTTCCACTTTTAGTTGGAGAGAACTAGTCCATGTGTAGATTTTTAAAAAGGTAATTGATCGACCAAGGCTAAGATGGCTCTTTCTAGGATCTCACATGGATTTGAGATTGTACACACCATCGTTTGCACTCCGATTAGTTGTTTTGGAAGAATGAGTCACGGTAGCATGCTCGCAAAACATAATCCCATTCACAATGTGTACATTGACTAGTTAGAAAGCATATGTACGGCCACACATAACGCATAGGACCATCTAGGCCATAAAGACCACAGTGTTAGGGAATATATAGACTGTCTATGCCATGCAGACCATAAGGAATAAACGGCCACCACCACCACAGACACGTGATCTCCTCTTGAACCATAAAGACCACATAGTAGACCACATGGGGAATATAATAAGTTTACATGCATCCCATCGTAGGCAAGACCAGGATGATACTAAGCATGTAAAGATCCCGATAAGCCCATTCTGATGCACACCCCACACATACCATATCGACCGCACATGTTTTTCTAAGAATATAAACATCTCAAGAACCTTGTTTTGAGTATGTGAGGACCATATCAACCGTATATGTAGTAAACACATCGAGAAAAAACCGACTATGTAAATATCTTGGATAAACTGTTCCGACCATGTATAGCCCACATGATCCATGTATAGCCCACATGGAACATGATGAGCACACCATGAGAGATCCAATCACATAGAGATCATGTAGAGCCCATTTCACTCAATACATCACATGCACTGTACATAACATACCTCAAGGGGGACCAAGTATTTCAAGATCACACAATTGAACTATATGCATGGCGTATTAATCATATAGACCACATAAGGACAATGCTAACCACATAAAGTTCACATGCAACCTATTGCCACTCTATACCAACCATAAAGACCATAGGAAACCAACCATGGGCTATACTAAGCACACACATTTCATTTCGGTTGGACCATATGGGCCATATCCACAACCCATCGCCACCTTATAGTAGGGATCATATATAGATGATATGGACTAGATAATAGCTATAATAATGAACAACATTAACTGCTACAATGGGCACATGAATACTTGTAGACCATCTGAATCATACGTGTGCCATATATACTATGTAAACCATATGGAGACAATAATAACTACATATATCCAATCCATTCCCACCTTATATGGACCATATATAAAGAGAATGCGGGGGAGAGAGAGAGAGAGCTTAAGTTCCTTGCAATCAAATACACACACATACACAAGAGAGAAATGGATGGCTGAATTTTCTTTTTTTTTTCTTCTCTTCTCTACAACCATATAACTAAAAGATAAGAGCACATACAAAAAGGGAAAGTATTCTCCTACAATAACATACAATGGTATGTGAACCAAACTATATGAGGTGGCACTATAACTATGCCATAACTCTAGTACTCCAAAGTGGCTATTATACAACCTATCATCCACTGGCGGCATATCAACCATAATCTCACCAACCATGCCAGTGGCATAAGTGCCGAAGCTATCACCTAGACGGGTTATCAATGTTCATCTCATAGCACTAATTGAGCTCCATATCGCAACACTCCCCCTCAAGCTCAAATTCACACACTGCACTCCAAGTAAGCTCCTAAATCTATGGAGATTCTCTGTGCCCAATGCCTTTGTAAGATGTCAGCCACCTTATCCTATGTGCTGACATATACTAGATCTACATCACCGACTAGAACCTTCTCCCCCTCACAAAGTGATAATGCACCTCAATGTGCTTTGTTCTTTCATGGTATACTAGGTTACTAGCTAATTGTATGCTACTCATGTTGCCGTAATAAATGATAATTTCCCTATCCACGGGCTCACCCATATCACCAAGTAGCTTCTAAATCCAAGCTACCTCCATAGCAACACCCCTCTACTCTGCCTCTATACTTTGACAAGGCAATTGTTGGGCTACTTCTTACTACTCCAACTCACCGCAGCACTCCCAATGAGAACATAAAACCATTGGTAGACCTCTTTTTTGCAACACTACTAGGCCAATCAGCATTTGTGTACCCATGTAGTTGTATCTCTATACAAGCCTCATAGAAAAGTCCATAATGAGTTGTGGACTTTATATACCTGAGAATACGTCTAGCCACTCCAAGTGTGGCTTTCTAGGGCCCTGCATAAACCGACTCGCAAGTCCAACAGCATAGGTCAAGTCTGGCCTAGTAATGGTCATGTAGATCAAGTTTCCTACTATGCACCTGTACGTAGTGGGGTCCTCCAAAAGTTCACCTGCATCTGTGAGAATCTTTGTGTTCTGCTCCAATGTCACAAAAATAGAGTTATATCCTATCAAACCATACTTGGAAAACATTTCCAAGCCATACTGCCTTTCCATAGTAACAAAATGTGATGAGGTGATCTCACCACCTCTATGCCCAAGAAATACTGCAGCTCACCCAAATCCTTTATCTCAAGCTTCTTTTTCAAAATCCTCCTCATATCGTGTATGTCAGCATCACTATCACCAGTGACAATTGAATCATCCACATAAATGACTAATAACAGGTTAAAGTTTCCAATTTTTTGTATAAGGTCTTTAGATGTAAAGTTTGAGCTATTTATGGATATTCTTTGTTATACGAGTACCATCAAGCAAAATATGGAATCTCTTTTTTTTCCCCTAAGGATTTTCACACGTCCTCTCTCTAGAAAAATGACACGCGGTTAAATTTTTGCAAATCAACTCAGAAGTGAGCGGAGTTCGGATATTTGGAACCTACTCTTCGAGACCTTTCCAATGATATATAGCATGTGGGAAATTTTGCATATTCAAGAAGTCTCTAAATTGGTGATGATATGGTATCCCAAATTGGTGATGAGATGGCATGTAACATGCCACATCATCACCAATTTGGGGACTTCTTGAATATGCAAAATTTCCCATCATGCTATATATCATTGGAAAGGTCTTGAAGAGTAAATTCCAAATGTGCAATCCCCTGAAAATTTTGATTTGATTTGAAAAAATTTCACCACCATGAACCCATTTTTCTACAAAGAGGAGGTGTGAAAATCCTTAAGGGACAAAAACGAGAGTCCATATTTCACCTAATGTATGGGCTTATGGGCTTACTGGCTTATCATCCTTACTCGCTTACTGGCTTACTAGCTTATAACTAGATTGAAATTCTGAGCTATTTATAGATATTCTATGTATGAACATGTTCTATTTGTTTCATTCTTCATATAAACAAGATGACTCCCAAAATGACATACTTTTTCCCAAAGAAAAGAGCCTCAAAAAAACATGCATCAAAAGAACATAATATGTCTCAAAAAGTGGTGTGTTTGCAATGGTTGGAAAGCCTTCTTTAAAGGAGCCACATGAGGTAGCATAATTGATGCGCTTGTTTTTTGTTCTTTTTATTTCAAATGGCCTTGTTTGGAAGGCCGTAAATCCCAAAACATTGAAGAATCTTTAAAATTGATTCATTACTATTCTTTTACATCTTAGAGACAAATTCCATCATTTATGGCTCCAAAAATCCCTATAAGCTTTGGCATAGAAAATTAGATAGATTCACAACACAAAATTACTTTAGTGCCAATTTTTTTCTATCATTTTGCGGACCTCAATGAGTGAGTCAACCAAAGACGTTCTACTCTGGAGATCCTACAACTCTCACAAGTCTCCCTCATATAATATAGGCTCATTCACTTTTCGACTTGCAAAAATGTGGTCTTGCAAGATTACGTGCTTGCAGGCTCATGGTCTCGTGGGCTTTGGGACTTGCTCACTTGCAAGCTTACCTGCTTAACCGTGCAGATTATGGATTTTATGAACAACTTATAAACTTGCATGCTCTTTGTTGCCTTGGGGGGTTCACCTACAAATATGTAAGTATAGCACATGAGTTCAAATGAAGGGGTTTTTTAATTCAAAATTTTAAGGCGAAATTGGTATTAGAGTCCCTGATGGCTCATTAATAGTAGGTAGAGTGGGTGTAGGTAGTATGATGTGTAGGGGTATGTATGAAGTAAACTATAGTAGGTCTATCGGTAGGAAACAATGCTAATAGTTAGAGCAACATATGCAACAAAGGACTCATCACTTATAGCCTTAAAGACACCATCACTGCTTTGAAGTGCCGCCAACTGAGTAGCCCTAAGTAAGAAAGCAAAGCATATCCTACTGAAAGCAAGTCATTGTCTTGCCATATTCTGAAGCAAGCAACGTCAATAGCAACACATAGTTGCCAGAAAATCAAAAAAGAAACCAATTTGTGAGGTAGAAAAGTCGCTAGGTGCACATACACAAAGAATGGAGCAAATGTTAAAAAACGTTTTAGTTTAATAAAAAAACTTTATATGCCAAGGTTAAGTACAACCTTAATCAAATAAGGTTAAAAATCAACCTTTTCATTTTTCCGTAAGGGCATTTGCATGTAAAAAAGTTGATTATATTCAGTGACATCAACATGAAGTTTGATGTTCAAGAAAAGTCAGATGTAAGAATGGATCTCAACGAATGTTATGAAGAGCGCATAATACAAATCAAAATACAAAAAAGATTCAAATTTGGAAGAAAAAGTGTATAGTAAAGAAGGCAAATTTTCACCTTAATGAAGCCAAAGAAAATTTCAACTAAGGAGATATCAAAGACGTTCTAAATGGTCTCTCACACTGATGATGTCAAGCCTCCTCAAAAGAGGAGATATACCCCCTTTTGTGGAAGTATGTGTGTGGGTGCTTTGTAGGCTCCAAAGAAAGCAAGACATGTCCAAGCTCATGTGTGGCTAAAGTGCGGATGACAAGGAATATAAGATGGTGATCTTGTGGAACAACAAGGCAAGAAAGTAGTCTTGAAGACTCCTCATGGTGTTCTTGGTCAAGCGTGAAGAACCAAAGCTTGGTCGACACCCAGAGGAATACACATGGAAGGGATGAAGACTAATTAATTCATAATTTTCATTAGGGGTTGTTAAAAGTAGTGTTAAAAAATGTGTAATGTAAGATTTATCTCGCTTGAACATTAATTGTAATATCCTAAGATTCATGGATAAAGGGTGTGAGTGGTATGAAAAGATGCAAGTGTGCATGAGTGTAGGGTGATGTGAATGGGTAAAGAGGACATGGGTTTTACATAAAGGGTGAAAACCACCTCTACCTTCATCATGTAATTGTGCATTTTTATCAAGGTATATGCTATGAATAAACTTCTTCTTTGTGTTCATGTTATCTACACAATAAAGTGTGATAACCACCTCTACCTTCATCATGTAGTTGTGCATTTTTTAAAGGAATATGCTATCAATAAACTTCTTCTTCGTGTTCATGTTATCTGCACATCATCATGTGAAGAGAAGAAGAGAGAAACTTCATTTACAAACCCACCTTTCCCTTGGCTTCCTTCCTTCCTTGGCTTTAACACACATTTCCTCCTCAACCAACAATATATCAAAGTCATTAAAAGTAAGAGGTGGGTTGTAGACTAGTGTATCAAAGTAAGAGGTGGGTTGTAGACTAGTGTATTCAGCAAGGTCACAAAATTTTCATAATCTGGGGAAAAACTCTAATGCACCTATGTTTGGTGGTCTTAGTGATCCCCACCACCACCATCTCATCTTGTAGACTCTTTATCTACGAGATATGAATTTATCTACTATTGCTCCTTCAAAATGCCTTTATGCTATAAGCTGATTGCCATGATTGGTGGAGAAGCCCACATGCAATATGAGAACAAAGGGAGCGAAAATGTGATACACGCAATTGGAGAGAAGTTCATTATTGTATGAGAGAAGAAAGAACCTAAAATGTCCATCCCTCCTCCTTGAAAAGAGATAATTTAATTGAGGATGCCTAAGTTCCCAATGAGGAGTTATATTCTGCCAAGTTAGAAAATTGGTGGGCAAACCATCCAACACAAAAGCCCTAAGCTCTCTCTCTCCCCCCCCCCTCTGTGCCTACGCACAGACTGCCCGCCAACAATCGCAATCCCTATGCAAAGCTCTTCTGTAAAGAGAGAGAAAGAGAGAGAGGGGTAAAAAGCAGGGGAGTTACATATCCAATACCTATGTATGAGAGAGAGAGAGCGTGAGGAGAGAGAGGGAGTGTGCATACGGTGTCCATCATGGTGGTGGACGACAATCTGGCACTGGCAGGAAGTCGAGCACATGTTCGAAGGTGTGATCGGAGCCGGCTGTTCGCAGGCTGGTGATCCGCGGACACCCCCGTGCCGCCCACCACTGTGATGTCGTAGTTGGTGTCCACGATGTTGCCCTGCCCGTGGAGGCTCACGGTCCCGTTGTAGACGCCGTCGATGTAGGTGAGGGTGTTGAGCACCAGGATGGTCGAGTAGGCAGGATCCCTGCTATCGTAGACCTCCAGGCCCCGGATGGTACCCACCTGCGTCGAGTTCACGTCCGCCTCCTGTGTGACGTAGTAGGCGAAGGTCGCCACCTGCCCGAAGCTGCCCGTCACCGCAGAGTTCACCGGCCGTAGGACATCGACCGCCTGGCTGTCTTGCGCCTGCACGTAGTACTTGAGGCTGGGAGGATAGCTCTTCTTTGGAGATGACGAAGAGGCCGAGGCACAACTGGCTGCGATGATTAGCCACAGAAGCATAGAAGTCAGCATCACCATGGCTAGCTGCTTCACACACTTAGTGGAGCTGCATCAGCTCGCGGATGCGCCATGCCTGTGAAATTGTGTAAATGCACGCGCCGAACCGCTCAAAAGCCGATATTTCGCTGAAATTTGGGCTTGCCTTGAAATTAATGGCCGAGGGGCTTTCATTTTTTTCCATACTTCGAGATTTTGACAAATTCTAGGTGCAACAATACGCATCAAGGTTTCGAGACTTTTTTGAGAGGAGACTTTGACAACTTTAGGTGCAATACCCATCAAGTTTTGTAGATTTTTGAAAGGAGAAGCCCCATCATCACCAAGACATCTGGTTATTTTGCCCACTAAGATTGGGATGTGTTTGGGCGCATTGACTTGCCTTACCTTGAGACGGATGCCTGAGACTTTTAAGACAATGTTTAGCACATGAGACTTTCAACTAATGCCACAGACATCTTTGGAAATGTTTGTTATTGATGTGGAGCTTTTTGAAAGGAGAATAGGTAAAGGCCAAAACATCTCCTTGTTTTGACGCCTACAATTGAAGAAATGTGATTCAAAGTTTCACTTGCCTTGAAATTGATGGATGCATTTTTTCCACTTTTAGTTAGAGAGAACCAGTCCATGTGTAGATTTTTAAAAAGGTAATTGATCGACCAAGGCTAAGGTGGCTCTTTCTAGGATCTCACACGCATTTGAGACTATACACACCATCGTTTGCACTCCAATTAGTTGTTTTTGGAAGAATGAGTCACGGTAGCATGCTTGCAAAACATACCCATCAAGATTTGTAGATTTTTGAAAGGAGAACCCCCATCATCACCCACTAAGATTGGGTTAATGTGGTTGTGTTTAGCTTGGCTTGCATTGACTTTCCTTGCCTTGAAACTGATGGGGACCGAGACTTTCCAGACATTACTTAACAACGCGCTCACAACGCGAGACTTCCAAAATTTTGAACTAATGCCTCAAACATCTCTTGGAAATGTTTGTTTTCAAACCAATTGATGTGTACCCTTTTGAAAGGAGAATAGGCAAAGGCCAACACGTCTCCTTGTTTTAACGGCTACGATTGAAGAAATATGATTCAAAGTTTTAGTTGCCTTGAAATTGATGGGTGGAGTATTTCCACTTTAGTTAGAGAGAACCAGTTCATGTGTAGATTTTCAAAAAGATAATTGATTGACTAAGGGTACCATGGCTCCTCATCTTATCTCTTCTAAGATCTCACACACGTTTTAGGTACACACCATTGATTGCACTCAAATTAGTTATTTTGGAAGAATGATTCATGGTAGCATGCTTGCATGGCACACTGGGCCTAGATCAGAAAGGCTCTCTAGGTTCATTTGTCAATTATTACTCTCTTTCTACTCCACTAAGACCTTGGACCTTCATACTACGTTGTCATATACATATCTACCTTTGAAAATCGAAATGTTCAATGAGTAATGATAAAGCTATTCCTTCCATAGACTTGGATGCTCGTGGCCACACAGTCTCCCACAGTATGATGTACCTATCATGGAGAATAACGCTTTCTAAAGGAATATGTTGGCTGGGCGTGCTGCATGCGGCTTCTTGCGGTAGCCTTCATTTATGCATTTTATATATCATAATCATAGATTATGGACCTTCCATTCTGCTTTCATTTTTGATGGAAAGTTTTCCAATAAACTTAAGGTAGCATTTCCTACTTATCTACTAATAGCCTTTTCCCATGGTATAGTTGCCCGAGAAAAAAGCAAGGGGGAGCAGGATTTACGTAACTTGGAGTCAACTTGGGCAAAGCTTCTGAAATTGGAATTTGCATGAACCTCCTACTTGAACTTAATGCTCACTTCTTCTTCTTCTTCTTTTTGGATAAATAAATGTATATATATATATATATTACATATTAACAAGACACCATTTTTTGCCAACATGGTAGCATGGAGGAGACATCCTACAAAATCCCTTGCAATAATGCCCAACCTTCTACAACTCCATTGCGAGGTAGAGAGAAGGGTAACCAATTGCATCAGAAGAGAGGGAGAAGGGGGAAAGAGAAGGGTCGCTATTGCATTGTAAGAGAGAGAAACCTAGAGAGGAAATCTCAGAACCTGTCTGCTTGGCCCAAGTGTCTCCACTTGCCTTCGACTTTGCTTCTGGTGGGAGAGAGTCCACCTTACCTGCTCCTGCCACACCAGCCCTCCTCGGCATGGCACTCTCTGAATTTCTCTCTTCAGAGCATGCAAACCATACTCTTTGTCTTTAGCGCATGCAACGCGGCAAGCCATCTAGCATAGGAGCCCTAAGCGCGCTCTTTCTCTCTCTCTCTCTCTACACATACACATCCCTGCTTGCATACATACATATATACATACACATGCATACATACCTCTATCTCTCTCTAAACCTGTCTCCTATATTCTTACTTTACATCTCTCTCTACATATCTTTATGTCTCTCACTATCTACCTCCTCTCTCTATCTCTCGCACTCCCTATCCTCTCTCTAAATCACATGTGTGTGTTAGAGAGAGATATGCAATACAAGAAGAAAGGGAGTGGAAATGTGATACATGCAATTGAAAGAAGCAAAGTTCATTATGGTATGAGAGAATGAGGACGATGGGGGTCGAGTATGAGCCTTGTTATTGGATGAGAAGATGAGAAGCAAAGTTCATTATGGTATGAGAGAATGAGGACGATGGGGGTCGAGTATGAGCCTTGTTATTGGATGAGAATCTCCTTGAGGGATGGACTGAAAGGAAGCCAACTTTCTACTTGCGCTACAAAAAAAAAAAAAAACAGTTGATAGAAGTGGTATAATAACATCAATTCGGAGGTGTCCATCATGGACAATCTGGCATTGGCAGAAAGTGGAGCACATGTTCGAAGGTGTGATCGGAGCCGGCTGGTTATGGCAGGTTGGTTATGGCAGCGTATCCGCGGACACCCCTGAAGCTCCCCGTGCCGCCCACCACTGTGATGTCGTAGTTGGTGTCCACGATGTTGCCCTGCCCGTGGAGGCTCACGGTCCCGTTGTAGACGCCGTCGATGTAGGTGAGGGTGTTGAGCACCAGGATGGTCGAGTAGGCAGGATCCCTGCTATCGTAGACCTCCAGGCCCCGGATGGTACCCACCTGCGTCGAGTTCACGTCCGCCTCCTGTGTGACGTAGTAGGCGAAGGTCGCCACCTGCCCGAAGCTGCCCGTCACCGCAGAGTTCACCGGCCGTAGGACATCGACCGCCTGGCTGTCTTGCGCCGGCTGGGAGAATAGCTCTTCTTTGGAGATGACGAAGAGGCCGAGGGGCTGCGATGATTAGCCACAGAAGCATAGAAGTCAGCACCACCATGGCTACACGACTTAGTGGAGCTGCATCAGCTCGCGGTTGCAGCAGTATGGCCATGCCTGCTGTGAAATGCGCCAGTGTGATATAGATACGAGAGGATGTAAATGGGCAGTGCCACAATGGTCACCACTCGCGGCTTCAAATAGATATTTCGGAAGAGCGAGTCACGCAAAATAATGTAAGTAAAAAGAATTGTCCGTTTTGTGTCTTTTCCACTGAAATTTCGGCTTGCCTTGAAATTAATGGCAAAGACTTTCATTTTTTTCCATACTTTCAAAAGTTCTAGTTGCTGATTGAGATTTGGACAAATTCTAGTGCAATACCCATCAAGGTTGCCAGATTTTTGAAAGGAGATTTTGACAATTTTAGGTGCATTACCCATCAAGATTTGTAGATTTTTGAAAGGAGAAACCAAGACACCTCGTTATTTTTCCCACACTAAGATTGGGTTAAACTCGATGTGTTTGGGCTTGGCTTGCATTGACTTGCCTTGCCGCCTTGAGAATGATGGCCGAGACTTTTTACACATTATTTAGCACTTGAAACTTTGAACTACTCCCTCACACATCTTTGGAAATGTTTGTTTTCAATGTGAAGCTTTTTGAAAGGAGAATAGGTAAAGGCCAAGATATCTCCTTGTTTTGACGCCTACGATTGAAGAAATGTGATTCAAAGTTTCACTTCCCTTGAAATTGATGAATGGATTTTTCCCACTTTTAGTTAGAGAGAACCTGTTCATGTACAGATTTTTAAAAAGGTAATTGATGGACTAAGGCTAAGATGGCTCCTCGTCTTATCTTTCTAGGATCTCACACATGTTTGAGGTACACACCATTGATTACACTCCAATTAGTTGTTTTGGAAGAATGACTCATGGTAGCACCTCGGGGGATTCACCTCAAAAAATGTTAGTGTATCACGTGAGTTCAGCGTCGCGTGAGGGGCTTTTTAATTCAAATTTAGAAAAAAATCCGTTAGTTCATAAGTAAAGAGGGGTTGTTTTATTGGGGGAAACATTTTAGTTAAGGGGTTTTCTTAATACCTCCTTGAACGCACGTGATACTTAGGGTTTACTAGTACTGCACTCCCCAAGGGTAGCACGCTGGGAAAACATACCCATCAAGATTTATAAATTTTTGAAAGGAGAACCCCCATCATCACCCACTAAGATTGGGTTAATTTGGTTGTGTTTGGTTTGGCTTGCATCGACTTGCCTTACATTGAGACCAATGGCCGAGACTTTTAAGACATTACTTAACACATGAGACTTCCAAATTTTTGAACTAATGCCTCAAACATCTCTTGGAAATGTTTGTTTTCAAACCGATTGATGTGTAGCTTTTTGAAAGGAGAATAGGTAGAGGCCAAGACATCTGCAAATTATAACACCTATGATTGAAGAAATGTGATTCAAAGTTTCACTTGCCTTGAAATTGATGGATGGATTTTTTCCACTTTTAGTTAGAGAGAACTAGTCCATGTGTAAACACTATTGCAAGCAAAATAGGTAGTTAGAGGGTCACCTAGAAAGATTCCCTGCGAAAATGTGTGAAATCTCAAAAATGGCATAGTTTTTTGAAAACACATCTAGATCTCCATGTATAAATTTTAAAAATACATGAATTTTGCTATTTTTTTCAAGATTGAAAACACGTATGACCTTCGTAGATTTATAAACTGTTGTTGTTTGTGACATAAAAATAAACTTGACTTACAAAATTACATAAGAGTCTACATTACTTAGAGAAATATCAATCTTTTTCAAATAAAATTTATTTTATAACTTTCATGAATATAAGACACTTTTTTTAATGGGATTTTTGGGACAAATTCTACCACTATGCATAAATGTGCACATTATTTGATAAGCACTCAAAAAACATTAGAATACATAATAATATAAGCTCCATAATTTATGGAAAATTCTACAAACATCCTTGAGTCTATTTCTAGACCTAAATAGTAAAGCCTTTAGTATATACTTACCTTGACAGTTTGCATGATATAATTATTTTCTCCATTACTTATAAGCAGATAGTGGGTATGATATACAACCAATGCTAAGAGTTTAAAGAGGTCAACTTATAGGTGTGCAAAGGTAGACTTGTATTCATATATATATGTAGAAAGATGGTAACTATGGAGGCTCTGAGTAAACCTAAGCATGTTAAAAGAGATATTTTTTCAGCAAGACAATCTTAGAGGCAGACATTATATAGCCTATGGGTGTAGATTTGGACCCACATAGGCATTTGTTTTCATGAAGGGAATTTTTGTTATGCAGTATGGATAAGGGTGGTGGGAAGAAATTGTAGCCTATATCATGTTCATATGTGGTGGCGGCAAAAATTTATAGTATGCATATGTTGATGTTTGATCCAGAGAGATAGCCATTATCATGAACATAGGTGATGGTATATCTAAGAGTAGTGTAGGAATGAGCTCTAGTTATAATTATTTATAGTGCATGTGAAGGATGTTGAAAGATGGTATGTCTAAGGTAGTGTAGAATGAACTCTCATTATAATTATTTAGAGGACATGCAAAAGATATTGAGAGATGCAATCTTTGCTCGTCTCGCGAGATTTGTTGCCATATATATAGGCAGTGATGTGTGCGAACACACTTAGGACTGCCGAGGTTCTTTTTCCCTCTTTAGGAGGTTTTTTCCCTCGGTTTGTATATACGCCCATCATTCTAGGGCTAACTTATCTTTTGTACATTGACACAATCTAATACATTATGTATTGTGTGCATTCTTGCTTCTTCTTCTCCAAGTTTTGTGTGCTTTCCTGTAACCCTAATTCCAACAATTTGGTATCAGAGCAGGCATCGGCTCCCAGGGCTACACCACCACCAGCACCCTCCGACTTACGTTCTCCAATTGAGGTGAGCTTTTACGAGCGCTTGCAAGTCCCTATACTCTTCAAACAATCCCATAGGGCTTTACATTCTCAAAAATTACATCTGAGGTCGTTTCGGGCTCCGTTTTTGCATTTCAAGTTCTGCACAGGTGTTTTCGTCATTTTGTGCACAAATTTCGACAGTGCAATTTTTTGCAAAACAGGCATACGTATTCTATTGTGGACCGTGCTACATAGCATGAGTTGTTTCCTGTTTAATCTTTGCTTCATTACTACAGGTAGCTTTTGCATCAGTTTCAGTCTCGGTGGCCATGGCTGATAACTGCAAATGATGTATTTCCCATGTTGTCTACTGATGACAAATTGGATGGAGACAGCAACTACCCACTTTGGGCATACATGATGCAGCATGTTTTGGTTGAAAAAAGAGTGTGGAACATTGTGCAGGATATGGATGTACATCCAGGTTCTATGGATGTAGGAACTGTTGAGGATGTTGCAGGTTCTAGTAGCTCTACTGTTGCTCCTGCTTTACCCACTGCTGAACAAGCTCGTTGGGATGGTAAAGATGTGCAGGTTCATGCCTTGATTGCATTTTTTGTCAAACGTAATATCACACCACATATTCGTTCAGCTAAACAACAAAACAGGCTTGGGATATTCTAGTTGGTCTGTATGCAGGTCGTAACGAGGCAAAAATCTCTTACCTGCATAAAGAGCTAGAATCGAAGATTATGCAAGAAGATGATGACATGAATGTTTTTCTTGCTGAGATTAAAAATCTCAAGGAACAGTTGATTTCTGCAGGTGAGATTATTCCTGATCATTCTCTTGTGCTTACTGTTCTTGATGCTTTACCTAAGTCATATCAGACTTTTTCTTCCACGTGGAGACTTGTCTGAGGACAGACCTGATGTTGTCAAGCATGATACTTTAGTCAACAAGCTCTTGCAAGAAGCGCAGTCTAGGCAAAATAGGGCTAGGCAGTGCACAGTTGATCAGGCATTTATTGCTGCCCAGCAGAGAGAAGAAGTGGTAAGGTAGTCCCTTCTTCTCTACCCCAGTAGAGAAGAAGTGGTAAGGCAGCCCCTTCCACTGTTTCTTCTCCTATTAGTAGGTCTACAACTTCTTCTCCTTCCACATGTAGCAACAATAAATCTGAGAAGGTTCTTGATAAAGGCAAGAAAAAAATGAGGTGCAACTATTGTAAGGCAACTGATCATGTCATTAAGAATTGCCCTAAGCTAAAGGCTAAAGAGGCAAAGAAGAAAGAGTCAAATGCAGCCACAATAACGGATGCTTCTACAAATGTATATTTTGCAAATGTTGTGCAGGATACAGAATGGCATTTAGCGTGTATTGCCAGTATGATCCATCTGTACATGATGCATGTTTGGCAGTTTTTGTTGACTCTCATGTATGGTTTTTTGACAGTGGTGCTACAAAGCACATTACCTCGCATCGTGAAATGTTCACTTGTCTTGAGGCTGTCTCTAATGGGAATACTGTCACATGTGTGCCAATAATGCTTCTTACCCAGTGAAGGGCATTGGTAAAATTATGCTTACTGCTACAAATGGCAGCGCTTTCACACTTTCAAATGCTTTGTATGTGCCAGCATAAAGAAGAATCTATTGTCTGTCTCTACGCTTGCTAGACTTGGACTTGTAGTCAAATTTGTGGATAACAGATCTACTGTTCATGATTTGACTTCTGGTGATACGATTATTGTATGTGGCACCTTGTTTCGTGGGCTGTATAGGCTCAATTCTTATGACAAGTGTGTGGAAGATTTAGCAAATGCAATTTCTCATGAAAAGGCAGTTTCAGATGCAAAACTATGGCATGCTCGTTTTGGTCATCTGAACTTTGCTAGTTTGCTGCGTTTGCAAAAACTTGATATGGTTGCTTCATTGGCCCCTCTTGAGGCACCATTGAAACATGTTTGTGAAGGGGCAAAATGCAGCGTTCTGCGTTTCCAAAGGATGGTTCTGTGCGGGCCAATCGCAAATTATAACTTGTACATAGTGATGTATGTGGGCCTATGCAAACTCCGTCATTTGGTAAACACTTGTACTTTGTGACTTTCATTGATGATTACTCAAGGCATGCATGGGTATATCCACTGAAGGCAAAGTCCGAAGTGTTTTTGTGCTTCAAATAGTTTTTGCTTATGGTTGAAAATGTATCCAATTGTAATGTGGGCACCCTCCGTTCTGATCGAGGGGGGGGGAGTACATGTCTAAGGAGTTTAATGCATTTCTAGCTAGTCGTGGGATAAAATACCAATGTATCGTGCCGTATACCCTTTAGCAAAATGGTGTTGCTGAGAGAAAAAACAGGTCACTTATGGAGATGGCACGATGTATGGTCAAGAGCCAAGCTTTGCCACATGCATTTTGGCTTGAGGCTGTCATGTGTGCTGCATATGTACTCAACAGGTGTCCCACTAAGGCCTTGCTGTCTATTACTCCATACGAAGCTTGGCATGGCAGGAAGCCTTCTATTGGTCACTTGCGCGTCTTTGGTTGCTTGGCCTATGCTTTAGTGCCTATGCAACAACGCAAAAAATTGGATGATAAGACTGTCAAATGCATTTTTGTTGGTTATAGTTCATGAGGATAGGGCTGAAAATGGGCAGGCTAGAGGTATGCCTAAATGGCTGGTGCAAACCTTGCGTGATAGTAAAATTGACATCAGGTCTGTCCTCAGACAAGTCTCCACGTGGAAGAAAAAGTCTGATATGACTCAGGTAAAGCATCACGAACAGTAAGCACAAGAGAATGATCAAGAATGATCTCACCTGCAGAAATCAACTGTTCCTTGCGATCTTTAATCTCAGCAAGAAAAACATTCATGTCATCATCTTCTTACATAATCTTTGATTCTAGCTCTTTACGCAGGTAAGAGATTTTTGCCTCGTTACGACCTGCATACAAACCAACTCGAATATCCCAAGCCTGTTTTGTTGTTTTAGCTGAATGAATATGTGGCGTGATATTTCGTTTGACAGAAAGTGCAATCAAGGCATGAGCCTGTGCATCTTTACCATCCCAACGAGCTTGTTCAACAGTGGGTAAAACAGGAGCAACAGTAGAGCTGCTAGAACCTGCAACATCCTCAACAGTTCCTACATCCACAGAACCTGGATGTACATCCATACCCTGCACAATGTTCCACACTCCTTTTGCAACCAAAACATGCTGCATCATGTATGCCCAAAGTGGGTAGTTGCTGTCTCCATCCAATTTGTCATCAGCAGACAACATGTGAAATACATCATTTGATGTTATCAGCCATGGCCACTGACTAAAACTGATGCAAAAGCTACCTGTAAAATGAAGCAAAGATTGAACAGAAAATAACTCATGCTATGTAGCACGGTTCATAATAGAATACGTATGCCTGTTTTGTAGAAAATTGCACTGTCAAAATTTGTGCACAAAATGACAAAAACACCTGTGCAAAACTTGAAATGTAAAAACAGAGCCCGAAACGACCTCAGATGATGTAATTTCTGAGAACGCAAAGCCCTATGGGATTTTCTGAAGAGTATAGGGACCTGCAAACAAGAGCTCGTGAAAGCTCACCTCAATCGGAGAACGTAAGTCGAAGGGTGCTAGCGGTGTAGCCCTGGGAGCCGATGCCTGCTCTGATACCAATTGTTGGAATTAGGGTTGCAGGAAAGCACACAAAGCTTGGAGAAGAAGAAGCAAGAATGCACACAATATGCAATATATTAGATTGTGTCAATGTACAAAAGATAAGTTAGCCCTAGAATGATGGGCGTATATACAAGCCGAGGGAAAAAACCTCCTAAAGAGGAAAAAAGTACCTCGGTGGTCCTAAGTGTGTTCACACACATCACTATCTATATATATGGCAACAAATCTCACGAACGAAGATTGCATCTCTCAACATCTTTTGCATGTCCTCTAAATAATTATAATGAGAGTTCATTCTACACTACCTTAGACATACCATCTTTCAACATCCTTCACATGCACTATAAATAATTATAACTAGAGCTCATTCCTACACTACTCTTAGATATACTATCACCTATGTTCATGATAATGGCTATCTCTCTGGATCAAACATCAACATATGCATACTATAAATTTTTGCCACCACCACATATGAACATGATATAGGCTACAATTTCTTCCCACCACCCTTATCCATATTGCATAACAAAAATTCCCTTCATGAAAACAAATGCCTATTTGGGTCCAAATCTATACCCATAGGCTATATAATGTCTGCCTCCTCTAAGATTGTCTTACTGAAAAAATATCTCGTTTAACATGCTTAGGTTTACTCAGAGCCTCCATAGTTACCATCTTTCTACATATATATATGAATACAAGTCTACCTTTGCACACCTATAAGTTGACCTCTTTAAACTCTTAGCATTGGTTGTATATCATACCCACTATCTGCTTATAAATAATGGAGCAAATAATTATATCATGCAAACTGTCAAGGTAAGTATATACTAAAGGCTTTACTATTTGGGTCTAAAAATAGACTCAAGGATGTTTGTAGATTTTTCCATAAATTATGGAGCTTATATTATTATGTATTCTAATGTTTTTTAAGTGCTTATCAAATAATGTGCATATTTATGCATAGTGGTAGAATTTGTCCCAAAAAGCCCATTAAAAAAAAGTGTCTTATATTCATGAAAGATATAAAATAAATTTTATTTGAAAAAGATTGATATTTCTTTAAGTAATGTAGACTCCTATGTAAATTTGTAAGTCAAGTTTATTTTTATGTCACAAACAACAGCAGTTTATAAATCTACGAAGGTCATACGTGTTTTCAATCTCGAAAAAAATAGCAAAATTCATGTATTTTTAAAATTTATACATGGAATTCTAGATGTGTTTTCAAAAAACTATGCTATTTTTGAGATTTCACACATTTTCGGAGAGGGAATCTTTTTAGGTGACCCTCTAACTACCTATTTTGCTCGCAATAGTGTTTACACATGGACTAGTTCTCTCTAACTAAAAGTGGAAAAAATCCATCCATCAATTTCAAGGTAAGTGAAACTTTGAATCACATTTCTTCAATCATAGGTGTTATAATTTGCAGATGTCTTGGCCTCTACCTATTCTCCTTTCAAAAAGCTACACATCAATCGGTTTGAAAACAAACATTTCCAAGAGGTGTTTGAGGCATTAGTTCAAAAATTTGGAAGACTCATGTGTTAAGTAATGTCTTAGAAGTCTCGGTCATTAGTCTCAATGCAAGGCAAGTCGATGCAAGCCAAACCAAACACAACCAAATAAACCCAATCTTAGTGGGTGATGATGGCGGTTCTCCTTTCAAAAATTTATAAATCTTGATGGGTATGTTTTTCGAGCGTGCTACCCTCGGGGGGTGCAGTACTAGTAAACCCTAAGTATCACGTGCATTCAAGGAGGTATTAAGAAAACCCCTTAACTAAAATGTTTCTCCCAATAAAACAACCCCTCTTTACTTATGAACTAACGGATTTTTTTCTAAATTTGAATTAAAAAACCCCTCACGACGCTGAACTCACGTGATACACTAACATTTTTTGAGGTGAATCCCCCGAGGTGCTACCATGACTCATTCTTCCAAAACAACTAATTGGAAGTGCAATCGATGGTGTGTACCTCAAACGTGTGTGAGATCCTAGAAAGATAAGACGAGGAGCCATCTTAGCCTTAGTCGATCAATTACCTTTTTAAAAATCTGCACATGAACTGGTTCTCTCTAACTAAAAGTGGGAAAAAACCATTCATCAATTTCAAGGGAAGTGAAACTTTGAGTCACATTTCTTCAATCGTAGGCGTCAAAACAAGGAGATATCTTGGCCTTTACATATTCTCCTTTCAAAAAGCTTCACATTGAAAACAAACATTTCCAAAGATGTGTGAGGGAGTAGTTCAAAGTTTCACGTGCTAAATAATGTCTAAAAAGTCTCGGCCATCATTCTCAAGGTGGCAAGGCAAGTCAATGCAAGCCAAGCCCAAACACATCGAGTTTAACCCAATCTTAGTGTGGGAAAAATAACGAGATGTCTTGGTGATGATGGGGGTCCTCCTTTCAAAAATCTACAAATCTTGATGGGTAATGCACCTAAAATTGTCAAAATCTCCTTTCAAAAATCTGGAAACCTTGATGGGTATTGCACTAGAATTTGTCCAAATCTCAATCAGCAACTAGAACTTTTGAAAGTATGGAAAAAAATGAAAGTCTTTGCCATTAATTTCAAGGCAAGCCGAAATTTCAGTGGAAAAGACACAAAACGGACAATTCTTATTATTTTGCGTGACTCGCTCTTCCGAAATATCTATTTGAAGCCGCGAGTGGTGACCATTGTGGCACTGCCCATTTACATCCTCTCGTATCTATATCACACTGGCACTGCGCATTTCACAGCAGGCATGGCCATACTGCTGCATCCGCGAGCTGATGCAGCTCCACTAAGTCGTGTGATGCTGACTTCTATGCTTCTGTGGCTCGCTCTTCCGAAATATCTATTTGAAGCCGACCATTGTGGCACTGCCCATTTACATCCACTCGTATCACACTGGCGCATTTCACAGGCATGGCCATACTGCTGCATCCGCGAGCTGATGCAGCTCCACTAAGTCGTGTAGCCATGGTGGTGATGACTTCTATGCTTCTGCTGTGGCTAATCATCGCAGCCAGTTGTGCCTCGGCCTCTTCGTCATCTCCAAAGAAGAGCTATCCTCCCAGCCTCAAGTACTACGTGCAGGCGCAAGACAGCCAGCGGTCGATGTCCTACGGCCGGTGAACTCTGCGGTGACGGGCAGCTTCGGGCAGGTGGCGACCTTCGCCTACTACGTCATACAGGAGGCGGACGTGAACTCGACGCAGGTGGGTACCATCCGGGGCCTGGAGGTCTACGATAGCAGGGATCCTGCCTACTCGACCATCCTGGTGCTCAACACCCTCACCTACATCGACGGCGTCTACAACGGGACCGTGAGCCTCCACGGGCAGGGCAACATCGTGGACACCAACTACGACATCACAGTGGTGGGCGGCACGGGGAGCTTCAGGGGTGTCCGCGGATACGCTGCCATCACCAACCTGCGAACAGCCGGCTCCGATCACACCTTCGAACATGTGCTCCACTTCCTGCCAATGCCAGATTGTCCATGATGGACACCTCCGAATTGATGTTATTATACCACTTCTATCAACTCTTTTTTTTTGTTTTTTGTAGCGCAAGTAGAAAGTTGGCTTCCTTTCAGTCCATCCCTCAAGGAGATTCTCATCTTCTCATCCAATAACAAGGCTCATACTCGACCCCCATCGTCCTCATTCTCTCATACCATAATGAACTTTGCTTCTTTCAATTGCATGTATCACATTTCCACTCCCTTTCTTCTTGTATTGCATATCTCTCTCTAACACACACATGTGATTTAGAGAGAGGATAGGGAGTGAGAGAGATAGAGAGAGGAGGTAGATAGTGAGAGACATAAAGATATGTAGAGAGAGATGTAAAGTAAGATAGGAGACAAGTTTAGAGAGAGATAGAGGTATGTATGCATGTGTATGTATATATGTCTGTATGCAAGCAGGGATGTGTATGTGTAGAGAGAGAGAGAGAGAGAGAGCGCTTAGGGCTCCTATGCTAGATGGCCTGCCGCGTTGCATGCGCTAAAGACAAAGAGTATGGTTTGCATGCTCTGAAGAGAGAAATTCAGAGAGTGCCATGCCGAGGAGGGGTAATGTGGCGGGAGTAGGTAAGGTGGACTCTAAGATTTCCTATCTAGCTTTCTCTCTCTTACAATGCAATAGCGACCCTTCTCTTTCCCCCTTCTCCCTCTCCTCTAATGCAATTGGTTACCCTTCTCTCTACCTCGCGATGGAGTTGTAGAAGTTTGGGCATTATTGTTTGCAAGGGATTTTGTAGGATGTCTCCTCCATGCTACCATGTTGGCAAAAAATGGTGTCTCGCTAATATGTAATATATATATATATATAATCTTTTTTCCAAAAAGAAGAAGAAGAAGAAGTGAGCATTAAGTTCAAGTAGGAGTTTCATGCAAATTCCAATTTCGGAAGCTTTGCCCAAGTTAACTCCAAGTTACGTAAATCCTGCTCCCCCTTGCTTTTTTCTTGGGCAACTATACCATGGGAAAAGGCTATTAGTAGATAAGTAGGAAATGCTACCTTAAGTTTATGGGAAAACTTTATAGAGCCATCAAAAATGAAAGCAGAATGGAAGGTCCATAATCTATGATTATGATATATAAAATGCATAAATGAAGGCTACCGCAAGAAGCCACATGCAGCACGCCCAGCCAACATATTCCTTTAGAAAGCTTTATTCTCCATGATAGGTACATCATACTGTGGGAGAGTGTGTGGCCCACGAGCATCCAAGTCTATGAAAGGAATAGCTTTATCATTACTCATTGAACATTTCGATTTTCAAAGGTAGATATGTATATGACAACGTAGTATAAAGGTCCAAGGTCTTAGTGGAGTAGAAAGAGAGTAATAATTGACAAGATAAACCTGGAGAGCCTTTCTGATCTAGGCCCAGTGTGCCATGCGAGCATGCTACCATGAATCATTCTTCCAAAACAACTAATTTGAGTGCAATCGATGGTGTGTACCTAAAACGTGTGTGAGAACTTAGAAGAGATAAGATGAGGAGCCATGGTAGCCTTAGTCAATCAATTATCTTTTTAAAAATCTACACATGAACTGGTTCTCTCTAACTAAAGTGAAGAGATAAGATGAGGAGCCATGGTAGCCTTAGTCAATCAATTATCTTTTTAAAAATCTACACATGAACTGGTTCTCTCTAACTAAAGTGGAAATACTCCACCCATCAATTTCAAGGCAACTAAAACTTTGAATCACATTTCTTCAATCGTAGCCGTCAAAACAAGGAGACGTGTTGGCCTTTGCCTATTCTCCTTTCAAAAAGGTACACATCAATTGGTTTGAAAACAAACATTTCCAAGAGATGTTTGAGGCATTAGTTCAAAATTTTGGAAGTCTCGCGTTGTTAAGTAATGTCTTGAAAGTCTCGGTCCCCATCACTTTCAAGGCAAGGAAAGTCAATGCAAGCCAAGCTAAACACAACCACATTAACCCAATCTTAGTGGGTGATGATGGGGGTTCTCCTTTCAAAAATCTACAAATCTTGATGGGTATGTTTTGCAAGCATGCTACCGTGACTCATTCTTCCAAAAACAACTAATTGGAGTGCAAACGATGGTGTGTACAGTCTCAAATGCGTGTGAGATCCTAGAAAGAGCCATCTTAGCCTTGGTCGATCAATTACCTTTTTAAAAATCTACACATGGATTGGTTCTCTCTAACTAAAAGTGGAAAAAATGCATCCATCATTTTGAAGGCAAAGTGAAACTTTGAATCACATTTCTTCAATCGTAGGCGTCAAAACAAGGAGATGTTTTGGCCTTTACCTATTCTCCTTTCAAAAAGCTCCACATCAATCGTTTTGAAAACAAATATTTCCAAAGATGTCTGTGGCATTAGTTGAAAGTCTCATGTGCTAAACATTGTCTTAAAAGTCTCAGCCATCCGTCTCAAGGTAAGGCAAGTCAATGCGCCCAAACACATCCCAATCTTAGTGGGCAAAATAACCAGATGTCTTGGTGATGATGGGGCTTCTCCTTTCAAAAATCTACAAAGCTTGATGGGTATTGCACCTAAAGTTGTCAAAGTCTCCTTTCAAAAAAGTCTCGAAACCTTGATGCGTATTGTTGCACCTAGAATTTGTCAAAATCTCGAAGTATGGAGAAAAATGAAAGCCCCTCGGCCATTAATTTCAACGCAAGCCCAAATTTCAGCGAAATATCGGCTTTTGAGCGGTTCGGCGCGTGCATTTACACAATTTCACAGGCATGGCGCATCCGCGAGCTGATGCAGCTCCACTTAGTCGTGTGAAGCAGCTAGCCATGGTGATGCTGACTTCTATGCTTCTGTGGCTAATCATCGCAGCCAGTTGTGCCTCGGCCTCTTCGTCATCTCCAAAGAAGAGCTATCCTCCCAGCCTCAAGTACTACGTGCAGGCGCAAGACAGCCAGGCGGTCGATGTCCTACGGCCGGTGAACTCTGCGGTGACGGGCAGCTTCGGGCACCTTCGCCTACTACGTCACACAGGAGGCGGACGTGAACTCGACGCAGGTGGGTACCATCCGGGGCCTGGAGGTCTACGATAGCAGGGATCCTGCCTACTCGACCATCCTGGTGCTCAACACCCTCATCTACATCGACGGCGTCTACAACGGGACCGTGAGCCTCCACGGGCAGGGCAACATCGTGGACACCAACTACGACATCACAGTGGTGGGCGGCACGGGGAGCTGCAGGGGTGTCCGCGGATCACCAACCTGCGAACAGCCGGCTCCGATCACACCTTCGAACATGTGCTCCACTTCCTGCCAGTGCCAGATTGTCGTCCACCACCATGATGGACACCGTATGCACACTCCCTCTCTCTCCTCACGCTCTCTCTCTCTCATACATAGGTATTGGATATGTAACTCCCCTGCTCTCTCTCTCTCTCTCTCTCTCTCTCTCTCTTTACAGAAGAGCTTTGCATAGGGATTGCGATTGTTGGCGGGCAGACTGTGCGTAGGCACAGAGGGGAGGGAGAGAGAGAGAGCGCTTAGGGCTTTTGTGTTGGATGGTTTGCCCACCACCAATTTTCTAACTTGGCAGAATATAACTCCTCATTGGGAACTTAGGCATCCTCAATTAAATTATCTCTTTTCAAGGAGGAGGGATGGACATTTTAGGTTCTTTCTTCTCTCATACAATAATGAACTTCTCTCCAATTGCGTGTATCACATTTTCGCTCCCTTTGTTCTCATATTGCATGTGGGCTTCTCCACCAATCATGGCAATCAGCTTATAGCATAAAGGCATTTCGAAGGAGCAATAGTAGATAAATTCATATCTCGTAGATAAAGAGTCTACAAGATGAGATGGTGGTGGTGGGGATCACTAAGACCACCAAACGTAGGTGCATTAGAGTTTTCCCCCAGATTATGAAAATTTTGTGACCTTGCTGAACACACTAGTCTACAACCCACCTCTTACTTTTAACGACTTTGATATATTGTTGGTTGAGGAGGAAATGTGTGTTAAAGCCAAGGAAGGAAGGAAGCCAAGGGAAAGGTGGGTTTGTAAATGAAGTTTCTCTCTTCTTCTCTTCACATGATGATGTGCAGATAACATGAACACGAAGAAGAAGTTTATTGATAGCATATTCCTTGAAAAAATGCACAACTACATGATGAAGGTAGAGGTGGTTATCACACTTTATTGTGTAGATAACATGAACACAAAGAAGAAGTTTATTCATAGCATATACCTTGATAAAAATGCACAATTACATGATGAAGGTAGAGGTGGTTTTCACCCTTAATGTAAAACCCATGTCCTCTATACCCATTCACAACATCGACCCAACACTCATGCACACTTGCATCTTTTCATACCACTCACACCCTTTATCCATGAATCTTAGGATATTACAATTAATGTTCAAGCGAGATAAATCTTACATTACACATTTTTTAACACTACTTTTAACAAACCCTAATGAAAATTATGAATTAATTAGTCTTCATCCCTTCCATGTGTATTCCTCTAGGTGTCGACCAAGCTTTGGTTCTTCACGCTTGACCAAGAACACCATGAGGAGTCTTCAAGACTACTTTCTTGCCTTGTTGTTCCACAAGATCACCATCTAATATTCCTTGTCGTCCGCACTTTCGCATTATGTGCTCTTCATAACATTCGTTGTTTGAGATCCCTTCTTACATCCGACTTTTCTTGAACATCGAACTTCATATCGATGTCACTGAATATAATCAACTTTTTTACATGCAACATGCCCTTACGGAAAAATGAAAAGGTTGATTTTTAACCTTATTTGATTAAGGTTGTACTTAACCTTGGCATATAAAGTTTTTTTATTAAACTAAAACATTTTTTAACATTTGCTCCATTCTTTGTGTATGTGCACCTAGCGACTTTTCTACCTCACAAATTGGTTTCTTTTTTTATTTTCTGGCAACTATGTGTTACTATTGACGTTGCTTGCTTCAAAATATGGCAAGACAATGACTTAATTTAATTAGGATATGCTTTGCTTTCTTACTTAGGGCTACTCTGTTGGCGGCCCTTCAAAGCAGTGATGGTGTCTTTAAGGCTATAAGTGATGAGTCCTTTGTTGCATATGTTGCTCTAACTATTAGCATTGTTGCCTACCAATAGACCTACTATAGTTTACTTTATACATACCCCTACACATCATACTACCTACACCCACTCTACCTACTATTAATGAGCCATCAGGGACTCTAATACCAATTTCACCTTAAAATTTTGAATTAAAAAACCCCTTCATTTGAACTCATGTGCTATACTTACATATTTTTAGGTGAACCCCCCAAGGCAACAAAGAGCATGCAAGTTTATAAGTTGTTCAAAAAATCCATAATCTGCATGGTTAAGCAGGCAAGCTTGCAAGTGAGCAAGTCCCAAAGCCCATGAGACCATGAGCCCGCGAGCACGTAATCTTGCAAGATCACATTTTTGCAAGTCAAAAAGTGAATGAGCCTATATTATATGAGGGAGACTTGTGAGAGTTGTAGGATCTCCAGAGTAGAACGTCTTTGGTTGACTCACTCATTGTGGTCCGCAAAATGATAGAAAACAATTGGCACTAAAGTAATTTTGTGTTGTAAATCTATCTAATTTTCTATGCCAAAGATGGAATTTGTCTCTAAGATGTTAAAGAATAGTAATGAATCAATTTTAAAGATTCTTCAATGTTTTGGGATTTACGGCTTTCCAAACAAGGCCATTTGAAATAAAAAGAACAAAAAACAAGCGCATCAATTATGCTACCTCATGTGGCTCCTTTAAAGAAGGCTTCCCAACCATTGCAGACACACCACTTTTTGAGACATATTATGTTCTTTTGATGCACGTTTTTTTGAGGCTCTTTTCTTTGGAAAAAAGAATATCATTTTGGGAGTCATCTTGTTTATACGAAGAATGAAAGAAATAGAACATGTTCATACATAGAATATCTATAAATAGCTCAGAATTTCAATCTAGTTATAAGCTAGTAAGCCAGTAAGAGAGTAAGGATGATAAGCCAGTAAGCCCATAAGCCCATACATTAGGTGAAATATGGACTCTCGTTTTTGCCCCTTAAGGATTTTCACACCTCCTCTCTGTAGAAAAATGGGTTCATGGTGGTGAAATTTTTTCAAATCAAATCAAAATTTGCGGGGGATTGCACATTTGGAATTTACTCTTCAAGACCTTTCCAATGATATATAGCATGATGGAAAATTTTGCATATTCAAGAAGTCCCCAAATTGGTGATGATATGGCATGTTACATGCCATGTCATCACCAATTTGGGATGCCATATCATCACCAATTTAGAGACTTCTTGAATATGCAAAATTTTCCACATGCTATATATCATTGGAAAGGTCTCGAAGAGTAGATTCCAAATGTCCAAACTCCGCTCACTTCTGAGTTGATTTGCAGAAATTTAACCCCGTATCATTTTTCTAGAGAGAGGAGGTGTGAAAATCCTTAGGGGAAAAAAAGAGATTCCATATTTTGCCTGATGGTACTCGTATAACAAAGAATATCCATAAATAGCTCAAACTTTAAATCTAAGGACTTATACAAAAAATGGGAAACTTTAACTAGTTATTAGTCATTTATGTGGATGATATGATTGTCACTGGTGATAGTGATGCTGACATACACGATGTCAGGAGGATTTTGAAGAAGAAGTTGAGATAAAGGATTTGGGTGAGCTCCAGTATTTCTTGGGCATAGAGGTGGTGAGATCACCTCATCACATTTTGTTACTATGGAAAGGCAGTATGGCTTGGACATGTTTTCCAAGTATGGTATGATAGGATATAACTCTATTTTTGTGACATTGGAGCAGAACACAAAGATTTCCGCAGATGCAGGTGAACTTTTGGAGGACCCCACTACGTACAGGTGCATAGTAGGAAACTTGATCTACATGACCATTACTAGGCCAGACTTGACCTATGCTATTGGACTTGCGAGTCGGTTTATGCAGGGCCCTAGGAAGCCACACTTGGAGTGGCTAGACGTATTCTTAGGTATATAAAGTCCACAACTTATTATGGACTTTTCTATGAGGCTGGTATAGAGATACAACTACATGGATACACAAATGCTGATTGGCCTAGTAGTGTTGCAAAAAAGAGGTCTACCAATGGTTTTATGTTCTCATTGGGAGTGCTGAGGTGAGTTGGAGTAGTAAGAAGTAGCCCAACAATTGCCTTGTCAAAGTATAGAGGCAGAGTAGAGGGGTGTTGCTATGGAGGTAACTTGGATTTAGAAGCTACTTGGTGATATGGGTGAGCCCGTGGATAGGGAAATTATCATTTATTATGGCAACATGAGTAGCATACAATTAGCTAGTAACCTAGTATACCATGCAAGAACAAAGCACATTGAGGTGCATTATCACTTTGTGAGGGGGAGAAGGTTCTAATCGGTGATGTAGATCTAGTATATGTCAGCACATAGGATAAGGTGGCTGACATCTTACAAGGCATTGGGCAGAGAGAATCTCCATAGATTTAGGAGCTTACTTGGAGTGCAGTGTGTGGATTTGAGCTTGAGGGGGAGTGTTGCGATATGGAGCTCAATTAGTGCTATGAGATGAACATTGATAAACCGTCTAGGTGATAGCTTCGGCACTTATGCCACTGGCATGGTTGGTGAGATTATGGTTGATATGCCGCCAGTGGATGATAGGTTGTATAATAGCCACTTTGGAGTACTAGAGTTATGGCATAGTTATAGTGCCACCTCATATAGTTTGGTTCACATACCATTGTATGTTATTGTAGGAGAATACTTTCCCTTTTTGTATGTGCTCTTATCTTTTAGTTATATGGTTGTAGAGAAGAGAAGAGAAAAAAAAGAAAATTCAGCCATCCATTTCTCTCTTGTGTATGTGTATGTATTTGATTGCAAGGAACTTAAGCTCTCTCTCTCTCTCTCCCCCGCATTCTCTTTATATATGGTCCATATAAGGTGGGAATGGATTGGATATTATGTAGTTATTATTGTCCCCATATGGTTTACATAGTATATATGGCACACATATGATTCAGATGGTCGTCAAGTGATATTCATGTGCCCATTGTAGCAGTTAATGTTGTTCATTATTATAGCTGGGTTGTTGCAAGATCAGGGTGTCCAGTTTTATTCAGTTTATGCTAGACTGGGACAATGCTTGGAGAGTAAATTTTGGGGGACAAGGTACTTAAAATGATATCAAGCAAATAATATAAAATAAGCTTGCCCTTAAATTAACCCAATATAACTTAAATTAATATAAATTAGTCTAATTAATCAAAATTAATCAAAAATATGATGAAATGATAAACAAATGATCTTTCCATACTTAGAGTGATCCAATTTATTTTTCCATAGATGCACCATTACAAGTACACTAGTCCCTATAGGTTTTAGATGATTCACATCAAAAAATATAATTTTACTAATTAGATTATTAATATTTACAGGCCTTTTGATAGTCTAGAAGAATTTTGAAAAAGAGATCATTAAAAATCCAACCATTGGATTTGTAATTTTTACTAACCACCACATTCTACTAATGTCTTAGTATCTACCCACTCTTTTGATCTACAAGATTGAGGATTTTAAGTGGTAGCTATTGTGGGTACAAAAAGTGGTGTATATTATAACACTTTAAAGACCTTGAAATATTTAAAGAAAATAGACAAATATCTTAAAATTTTCTCAAAAAATCAAGTTAAGCTCCATATTATGTGAAGATCTAAGGTACAAAGTGGGAATCTCATATGAGTTTATATGTAAAAGATATTAGCATTTTATGGAATCGGTTCAAATTTGGGACAAGATATATACATTGACTTTGTACCTAAGAAAATGAGGACTTTTGACTATCTAATGCTTAATCAAACTATGCAACTATATTTCCAACTTTGAATATGATGTTCCAACAAAAGAACTTGAAACAAAATTCCTTCATTTACTAGGAGAGATTAGCCACTAAAGGTAAACAAATGCCTATTTTTTTACTGTTTATAGGGTGCCTGAGTGGACAAAACTGGGCACCTTGATCTTGCAACCACCCAGCTATTATCTAGTCCAGATCATATGATCCCTATAAGGTGGCGATGGGTTGTGGATATGGCCCATATGGTCCAAACGAAATGAAATGTGTGTGTTTAGTATAGCCCATGGTTGGTTTCCTATGGTCTTTATGGTTCGTATAGAGTGGCAATAGGTTGCATGTGAACTTTTTGTGGTTAGCATTGTCCTTATGTGGTCTATATGATTAATACGCCATGCATATAGTCCAATTGTGTGATCTTGAAATACTTGGTCCCCCTTGAGGTATGTTATGTACAGTGCATGTGATGTATTGGGTGAAATGGGCTCTACATAATCTCTATGTGATTGGATCTCTCATGGTGTGCTCATCATGTTCCATATGGGCTATACATGGATCATGTGGGCTATACATGGTCAGAACAGTTTATCCAAGATATTTACATAGTCAGTTTTTTCTCGACGTGCTTACTACATATACGGTTGATATGGCCCTCACATACTCAAAACAAGGTTCTTGAGATGTTTATATTCTTAGAAAAACATGTGCGGTCGATATGGTATGTGTGGGGTGTCCATCAGAATGGGCTTATCGGGATCTTTACATGCTTAGTATCATCCTGGTCTTGCCTATGATGGGATGCATGTAAACTTATTATATTCCCCATGTGGTCTACTATGTGTTCTTTATGGTTCAAGAGGAGATCACGTGTCTGTGGTGGTGGCCGTTTATTCCTTATGGTCTGCATGGCATAGATGGTCTGTATATTCCCTAACAGTGTGGTCTTTATGGCCTAGATGGTCCTATGCATTATGTGTGGCCGTACATATGCTTTCTAACTAGTCAATATACACATTGTGAATGGGATTTGTGCATTGTTAGTATGGTCCAAATGGTCTATACATTGTTGGAATGGGTTTTATGTGACATTTATCTATTCGTGTATATTGTATATAGTCCATATGATATGTGCATTATTGGAATGGGCTCTATGTGATCGTTATGTTATTATTATAGTCTTTGTGTGGAGACAATATAGTCTATATGGTCCGTATAAGTTGGAAATTTATTACATGCAATCTTTTATGTAGTCCATATCATATTTGTGCATTGTCGGTATGGTCCAAATGGTATGTACATTGTTGGAATGGGTTGTATGTTATATTTATGTGTTCTTATCTATTGTGTATAGTCCATATGATATGTGTATTAATGGAATGGGCTTTATGTGATATTTATGTTCTTATTATATTCTTCTTGTGGTCCATATAGTCTATATGGGCCACAAGAAGAATATAGTCTATATGGTCCATATAAGTTGGAAATTGGTTACATGCGATCTTTTATATGTGGTTGATATTATCCCCATGTGGTGTTTAAGGTGAATATGGTATGAGAATCATCTGAATGGCTACATATGATCTTGATCTACTTAGTATATTGATGCCTGTGATCTTTATGTGGTGGCATTGTTTTTCTCTAGTCTATATAAACTATGTGATCTGTGCATTGTCAGTCTACATATCCACCAAGCTGTTGTGCATAAACCCGGCATTAATGATGCTACCCTACAACAAATGATTGTCATACTCAAGGCACTTTTGAGAAAAAAACATACTTTTAGCACTTAAATACAAGGAAATTTTGGAAAAAATACCTTTAGCACTCAAATACATCAAAACAAAGATAGGCACGTTGTGTTTGGTGTTAAACCTTGCAGAGTTAAATATTTACATCTTTTAGCATGGGTATATCCACTAAAGGCAAAGTCCGAAGTGTTTTTGTTCTTCAAATAGTTTTTGCTTATGGTTGAAAATGTATCCAATTGTAATGTGGGCACCCTCCATTCTGATTGAGGGGGGGAGTACATGTCTAAAGAGTTTGATGCATTTCTGGCTAGTCGTGTTGGGATAAAACACCAATGTACAATGCCGTATACCCCTCAACAAAATGGTGTTGCTGAGAGGCTTGAGGCTGTCATGTGTACTGCATATGTACTCAACAGGTGTCCCACTAAGGCCTTGCAGTCTATTACTCCATACGAAGCTTGGCATGGCAGGAAGCCTTCTATTGGTCACTTACGTGTCTTTGGTTGCTTGGCCTATGCTTTAGTGCTTATGCAACAACGCAGAAATTTGGATGATAAGGCTGTCAAATGCATTTTTGTTGGTTACAGTGCTGAGAGCAAGGGTTACATATTGTATCATCTGCAGTCAAACAAAGCGTATCTTGATTAGTCGCTATGTTGTTTTTGTGGAAGATGTTGTGCAGCCTTTGTTATCATGTACCAAAGAGATAGGTGTGAGCTCACAGGATGTATTTGATACGTTGTTGCCTCTCTTTACAGGTGGGAATTCAAATGTAAGTCTTAATGAGGCAAATATTCAACCTATGCAGATTTCAAACGACATCATAGATCAGCCTATTTCTGATGCAGATTTACAGGGTGTAATTCATGAGGATAGGGCTGAAAATGAGCAGGCTAGAGGTATGCCTAAATGGCTGGTGCAAACCTTTTGTGATAGTAAAATTGATGCACCTATTTCTAGTCATACTTGTTCAGGTTTTCAGCATGCCTCTTATGCATCGGATTGTTATTCTTTGGCTGTGTCTAGTATGTGTGAAGAGGAAGAACCTCTTTCATTTGATGAGGCACAAAAATGAGAAAATTGGTTGGCTGCAATGCAAAGTGAATATGATGCTATATATCTTTTCATACAATATCAGATATCAGACTATATCCCTTTTGTTGATGCTTTTTTTCTAAGAGAGTTAAATTTTTTTCATCCTAGTCCCCAATATCGTCAGTAATATTGTCAGTATGGATGCCAATTTAAACATCGGTATAAATAACAATATAACCATAAGTATATACCCATGTATATATCGGCAGTTATACCGTGGTTCATTCCAACTGTGATACTGACATTGTGAAATTATTACCAATGGTTATCATGACCATGATATCAACACCGCATAAATAAAAAATCCAAAAAACTTTCCTCTTTACCTTGGGATTTTCTTTTGCTGCCACCTTACTCTATTTCTCCCTTGCCTCTCTCACCTCTTGCGCCTATCGTATCCTCAACCCATCTCTCCCTCACTATAGAGCTACCATTTCAAGTAGGTAAGGGTATATTATTTGTTAGGGTTAAGGATTTTGTTAAGATTTACACGTTTTTAAGATTACTTTGAGTTTTAAGTTTTGTTTTGTTTTGGAGGCTCCTCTTCCCCCTCTTCTCTCTCATTCCGTTGTTGCTGATATTGCTTCACATGACTTAGTGGAGGTGCATCACTGGCTCGTGGATGCTCCATGCTTGTGAAATTGTGTAAATGCACTCGCCACAATGGTAACCGCATAAAAGCCAATATTTCGTTGAAATTTGGGCTTGCCTTGAAATTAATGGCCGAGGGGCCTTCATTTTTTTCCATACTTTGAGATTTTGGCAAATTCTAGGTGCAACAATACCCATCAAGGCTTCAAGACTTTTTTGAAAGGAGACTTTGACAACTTTAGGTGCAATACCCATCAAGCTTTGTAGATTTTTGAAAGGAGAAGCCCCATCATCACCAAGACATCTGGTTATTTTTCCCACTAAGATTGGGATGTGTTTGGGCGCATTGACTTGCCTTACCTTGAGACGGATGGCTGAGACTTTTAAGACAATGTTTAGCATATAAGACTTACAACTAATGCCTCAGACATTCTTTGGAAAGGTTTGTTTTCAAAACGATTGATGTGGAGCTTTTTGAAAGGAGAATAGGTAAAGGCCAAGACATCTCCTTGTTTTGATGCCTATGATTGAAGAAATGTGACTCAAAGTTTCACTTGCCTGGAAATTGATGGATGTATTTTTTCCACTTTTAGTTAGAGAGAACTAGTCCATGTGTAGATTTTTAAAAAGGTAATTGATCGACCAAGGCTAAGATGGCTCTTTCTAGGATCTCACACGATTTGAGACTGTACACACCATCGTTTGCACTCCGATTAGTTGTTTTGGAAGAATGAGTTACGGTAGCATGCTCGCAAAACATATACCCATCAAGATTTGTAGATTTTTGAAAGAACCCCCATCATCACCCACTAAGATTGGGTTAATGTGGTTGTGTTTAGCTTGGCTTGCATTGACTTTCCTTGCCTTGAAAAACTGATGGGGGCCGAGACTTTCAACGCGAGACTTTCAAAATTTTGAACTAATGCCTCAAACATCTCTTGGAAATGTTTGTTTTCAAACCAATTTATGTGTACCTTTTTGAAAGGAGAATAGGCATAATAACCAATTGATGTGTACTTTTTTGAAAGTTGATAGAAGTGGTATAATAACATCAATTCGGAGGTGTCCATCATGGACAATCTGGCATTGGGGGCAGGAAGTGGAGCACATGTTCGAAGGTGTGATCGGAGCCGGCTGTTCGCGCAGGTTGGTGATGGCAGTGTATCCGCGGACACCCCTGAAGCTCCCCGTGCTGCCCACCATTGTGATGTTGTAGTTGGTGTCCACGATGTTGCCCTGCCCGTGCGATGATTAGCCACAGAAGCATAGAAGTCGGCACCACCATGGCTAGCTGCTTCACGGTCCCGTTGTAGACGCCGTCGATGTAAGATGCCATCATTCTCTTCCTCTTCCTCTTCCCCTTCATCCTACATACATGCCATCAAATGTAAGATGAGAATAGGGAAATAAAATAGAATTAGATATAGATAAGAGAAGGGTTGTTTCACTACTTACCTCCTCTACTTGAATCCCCAAAATGGACTCGTCCAAAGTGTACACCTCGTGTATGCATCCACACCCACAATTATAGACGGGGGGCTTTATAGCCATAGTCGTACTTCTCCTTTTTTGGATCATGTCCCCAACAACCTTCCTCTACAAAAAGCGATTGAGAGAATATACAATTAGTTAAAGAAAATAAAATAGTACAAAACAAAATGAAAGAGGAAAAGACAATGATTAATAAAATAGGTACTTACCGTAAATGAGCAATGAAGGAGGATTTTCCTCCTAAGCTAAAGTGTGAAGCACCTTACTTCCATAGTCCGGAAGCACTCGTCCTCGCTGGTCGCTTGTTATTGAAAAGCATGTAAGTACTTTCTCACAAAGATGAGTGTGTGCCTCCACTCCTCGTGCTTTTCTAAATTATTCTTTACCGCTCTCTTGATGTTTGCTCTCGTAGCCATAGTCGTACTCCTCCTTTGTTGGATCACACCTCCAACAACCTCCCTCAACAAAAAGTGATTAAGAAAATATACAATTAGTTAAAGAAAACAATAAAGTACAAAATAAAATGAAAGAGGAAAAGACAATGATTAATAAAATAGGTACTTACGAAACGAGAAGGAGGATTTTCCTCCTAAGCCAAAGTGTGAAGCCCCTTTGCTTTCATAGTCGGGAAGCACTCACCGCGGCTTGTTATTGAAAACCATGTGGGTACTTTCTCATGAAGCTATGTGTGTGCCTCCACTCCTCGTGCATGCAAACGCTAGGATTTTCCAAATTATTCTTTGCCACTCTCTTGATGTTTGCTCTCCTATTAGAGAGCAAAAGCTTTATTCTTCTCTTCATCCACTCCTCCAAGAAGCAAAGGCCTGCATGTGGAATAGGAAATCTGACTTAAGTACATCAATGACATAGTGCTTTGAAAGCTCGTCTTATGCTTTCCACTTTTTGAAGGACTTCATGAACTCTAGGTTAGTAAGTACATGCCTGTAGTTCATGACTTTCTTTTCCCATGTATCCATCACAAGGGCACCATCGACATCCATGTTGTATGGTAGGGTGTATGGATAAAATGGTGGAATCGGTCTCTTGGGGAGTGGCTCACAATGAGCAGATGAAGTGCCCCTCTACTAGGAAGACACATCAAGAGACACAGTGCTCCTTTTGCCAAAGAAAAAGGATCTTGCTTGCCCCCGCTGCACGTCTACTAGCCGCCCCAAAGTCCCTACTACAACATCGCTGGGGTGAAGACATACATGAGGGAGTGGGGGTGGGTCTAGTCAAGGTAGGCGGTGTAGGCTCATCACAACCATACTGTGATGGGCCTACACAACTCAGACCTACGCCTATCAAAGGCGTGGTCTGCCGGACTTGACTTAGCCTATGCATAAAGGGTTAACTTTGTGTATAAAAAGTTTCGATGGAACCATACCTGTGTGTGAGTAAACTGAGACCAAGCTTGCTGCCCATATCATTCGTTGATAATAGATAGCATATTTGCGACATTTGGGTCTTGTGATGGGTCGATCAACATTTCCTATACGTACATGCATAAGAGTCAACTATTTGAAGCATAAAACCTAAATGCCTTATGCATAGAGTTTTATGTATAAAGCTCTATACATAGAGCCTATGCATAGAGTCTTATGCATAGAGACATGCATAAATCCTACGCATAGAGCCTTATGCATAGAGCTACCCATATAGCCTTATGCATAGAGCTACGCATAGAGCCTTATGCATAAATATCTACGCATATAGCCTTATACATAGAGCTACGCATGGAGACTTATGCATAAAGCTATATGAATAGAACATTATACATAAAGCTCACACATAGAGCCTTATGCATAAAGCCTACGCATAGAGCCTTATGCATAGAGATCCTATGCATAGAAGGCCTTATACTACATAGAGCTTGCAAGCCTATGCTTAGAGATAAACCTAAATCGAGCACCCAAGGGTGCAATAAAGAAAAAACATGCTGTAAGCATTCAAACAAAGAAGAGAGCTTACCACTCTTATGTGAGGCCAAAAGAGAGGATTAATGCAAGGAACTGGAAAACAAAAGAGGGAGCAACATAAGAATTCTCTAACAAAAGAATTCTTAAAGCTTAAACAAAAGATGTAACATGTGATCTTAGAACATTTTTGAGACCTTCTACAATACTACTTGGATAAGCAGGGTGTGGGATAGTGTCCCTTTTAGATGATAGCTTCTAAGGACTTTCCAAATGCTCCCCACTATTAAAGCCAAAGCCAACTTATCTTTTACAAGAGAAGGATAGTGAAAAGATCAAGGACTCCCCCTCCACTATAACCACCTACTTGTGGATAACCACTCCTAATTTGACTTAACCAGCATTCTAGATGGCCTACATAATGCAGGTGCTTATACCCTAAACCAACACCCAAGGGTGCAATAAACATGAGGTTGTATGAATAAAAGAGCTTACCTCAACAATGTCAAGCTGAAGGAAAGGACAACAATGTGAGACATAGAAAACATAACATGAGAAAAAGTGATTAGTTACATATTTAAACTTCATGCATGCATAGCATTATACAATAGGCTTATGCAATAGGCATATGTGTAGGGTTAACACTTAACAATAAGCCTTAAACATAGGATTATGCATAATCCTTAAGCCTTAACCATAAGCAAAGGCCTTATGTATAGGCTTACACATAAGCCTCATGGATAGGCCTATTGCATAAGCCTTATGCATAGGGTTACGTATAAGCCTCATGGATAGGCCTATTGCATAAGCCTTATGCATAGGGTTACGTATAAGCCTTAACCATTAATGAATTTCGCTATTTTTTTCAAGATTGAAAACACGTGTGACCTTCGTAGATTTATAAACTGCTTTTGTTTGTGACATAAAAATAAACTTGACTTACAAAATTACATAGGAGTCTTTATTACTTAAAGAAATATCAATCTTTTTCAAATATTTTTTTTAATAAATTTCATGAATATAGACACTGTTTTTAATGGGTTTTTGGGATAAATTCTACCATGCGTAAATATGCACATTATCTGATAAGCACTCAAAAAATATTAGAATACATAACAATATAAGCTCTATAATTTATTGAAAAATCTACAAACATCCTTGAGTCTATTTCTAGACCCAAATAGTAAAGCCTTTAGTATATACTTACCTTGATAGTTTGCATGATATAATTATTTGCTCCATTATTTATAAGCAGATAAGATATACAACCAATGCTAAGAGTTCAAAGAGGTCAACCTATAGGTGTGCAAAGGTAGACTTGTATTCATATATATATGTAGAAAGATGGTAACTATGGAGGCTTTGAGTAAACCTAAGCTTGTTAAAAGAGATATTTTTTCAGCAAGACAATCTTAGAGGCAGACATCATATAGCCTATGGGTGTAGATTTCGACCCACATAGGCATTTGTTTTCATGAAAGAAATTTTTGTTATGCAATATGGATAAGGGTGGCGGGAAGAAATTGTAGCCTATATCATGTTCATATGTGGTGGTGGCAAAAGTTCATAGTATGCATATGTTGATGTTTGATCCAGAGAGATAGCCATTATCATGAACATAGGTGATGGTATATCTAAGAGTAGTGTAGGAATGAGCTCTAGTTATAAATATTTATAGTGCATGTGAAGGATGTTGAAAGATGGTATGTCTAAGGGTAGTGTAGAATGAACTCTCGTTATAATTATTTTAGAGAACATGCAAAAGATGTTGAGAGATGCAATCTTCGCTCGCGAGATTGTCTTTGTGTACAAAGAGAAAAGAGAGGAGATTAGGGCTTTTGGAATGGTGGCAGAGAAGAGCTTAGAGCTTTCACGAACGATGACGGTAGATTCAAGGTCCCCTATGCTGGAGAGCATACTACTGTACATAGCATGGTAGAGTCCAGGCTCACATGCACCCCCCTCCTCGACATAGATGGTCGCACCACGTGTATTTGCTTATAGTTCTTTAGCTTTAAATTTGAATTGTAGAACAAGAATCAGGATTAGCGAATCAATCGACTTGTGGTATTCCAAATCAATCGACTTGTTGTGCATTGACGAGTAGATGCAAAACATCAACTTTTTCACACAACTCGATGTTTTGCATCAAGTTGATGCAAAACATCAAATTTTCCACACAACTTGATGTTTTGCATCAAAGTTGATGCAAAACATCAACTCTACCACAAAACTTGATGTTTTGCTTCAAGTTTCAGATGCTCTCGAGAAGAAAGTTGGAGGATCGGAGGTAGAGTTTCACAAAAAAACTTTTTTTCGTGATTCCTCCCACGCTAACATGCTTAGACAACCTATTCCATAAATTTTGAGTATGAATACGACTATGTTTCGATGCGATTTGCAGTCATCACAAAGCGACTTACTGATGCAACAAGTCGCTTTGTGACGTTCGCAAATCACATCGAAACATAGTTGTGTTGGTACTCAAAACAGACCGTTTCACGGACGGAATCGCTAAAATAGACCGTTTATGAAAATCGATCTCCGATTCTCCAACTTTCTTTTCCAAGCATCTCAAACTTGATGCAAAACATCAAGTTTTATGGTAGAGTTAATGTTTTGCATCAACTTTGATGCAAAACATCGAGTTGTGTGAAAAAGCTCATGTTTTGAATCAACTTTGATGCAAAATTTTATGTGAAAAAGTTCATGTTTTGCATCAACTTTGATGCAAAACATTGAGTTGTGTGGAAAAGTTGATATTTTGCATCAACTCGATGTTTTGCATCAAGTTCATTCAAAACATTCAGTTTTATGAAAAAGTTCATGTTTTACATCGATTTTATGCAAAACATCAACTTTTCCATATAACTTGATGTTTTGCATCAAAGTTGATGGAAAACATCAAGTTTTGTGGGAAGTTACTGATTTGCATAATGTTGATACAAAACATCAAGTATTGTAAAAAAGTTGATCTTTTGCATAGAAAGTTCATGTTTTGAATATAGAGCTAATGTTTTACATCAACTTGATGCAAAATATCAAATTTTCATAAAAGTTGATGTTTTATATAAAGTTGATGGAAAACATCAACTCTTAGCTGAGAAGTTCTTACTCAGCATTAAGTTGGCTACAAATGTTATAGCTAAAACAGCCTTACAATGTGTAGTAACCAGTAGGATTCGAACCTAAGTCCCTGCCTGATATTTTACAAAAAAGTATTTTGGAAAGTATAAACTTTTGTTTCCTAAAGAGACATTTTTCATACTTTCTAAACTCATTTTATAACTAAAATTACCATTTAACCCTTTTTTGTCACATTAAGGACACATCTTTAAAAATGAGCATGGAATTATTTTTCAAAATTAGACAACTTTTAAATAGCTTATTCATGATATTTTAAAATTCATATGTACGTAACGAACTCTTTTTTAAAAAGTATATATTATCAATTAAGAAATTGTGATATCAAGAGCTTCAAAACGGATTTTAATACTACTCTCATCGAGGGCCAAAATAGGGTTTTATAATAAAGATAATAATTGTATCAAGATAACGTATTTCTAATATAATTATACAAATAGTTTTTTATAGTTGCACTCTATAGCACATCCTCAATCATGCTAACATGGCAGATGACCCAAGGAGTCTAAGCTTCAAGTGTACACATAGATTAAAAAAATTATATTTGTGGATAGTTAAGGAGAGGATGCCTCGTCTACCTTCTCAGGGAAAGGCACATCGACTAGTGATGGTGTAGTAATAATTATGAGGAACCATATATATGCCATAACCTATATGTTTAGAAAATGGCTTCTTTTATAGTTGTATCATTTTTTTAATGGATTGAAGATGGAAATAATAAACATTCTCTCTATTTTGGCATGTTTTTTGAAAATTTATTGTTAGACTTTTAATTATAGTCTCAAAAAGTAAGCGAAACGAAGTCTTTTTTTTCATGTCAATTTTTGTAAGAAAAATGTAAAGTGCCCAAAATATTTTTATTTTTTGGTAGTGTTGTACGCATGCGTAGACCACTTTTTAAAAAGAGATAAAAAACTAAACTTTTTTGATGGAATCTTTGAAAGATGCCAAATGTTTCTCGTTTATTTGTTTCATATTTAACTTTGGAATTAGTTGTGAATATCCAACAAATTCTAAATATGTGTTTCATATTTAAGTTCAAAATTTGTTGGTAATATCCAACAACATTAGAAAAGGAAACTTTGGTATTTCTCACCTAATCACACCAAATTCCTTATATAAATACACAATTGTAGTTTACCATTTTCAACTGAAGAAAACCTTGTACCATCTCTCTAGCATGGATGAAGTATTTATTTCATGTGTCATCTCAAAGTAATCAAATAATATGTACATATGAACGTGATATTCTTTTCATACAATAGATTAAGTGTTCTACGAAGTAGATGATAAAGTTCTAGAGAAAAACATTAACAATATGCAAAACAAATACTATTACCATATCCAAATACATGGTTTTGTGTAAAGAGAAATAGTTTTTTTAATAAAGGATATATATCACATATCAGACTATATCCCTTTTGTTGATGCTTTTTTTCTAAGAAAGAAAGATTTTTTTTCATCCTAGTCCCCAATATCGTCAGTAATATTATCAGTATGGATGCCAATTTAAACATCGGTATAAATAACTATTAACAATATAACCATAAGTATATACCCATGTATATATCGGCAGTTATACCATGGTTCATTCCAACTGTCATACTGACATTGTAAAATTATTACCAATGGTTATCATGACCGTGATATCAACACCGCATAAATAAAAAATCCAAAAGACTTTCCTCTTTACCATGGGGTTTTCTTTTGCTGCCACCTTACTCTCTTTCTCCCTTGCCTCTCTCACCTCTTGCGCCTATCCTACCCTCAACCCATCCCTTCCTCACTATAGAGCTACCATTTCAAGTAGGTAAGGGTATATTATTTGTTAGGGTTAAGGATTCTGTTAAGATTTACACATTTTTAAGATTACTTAGAGTTTTAAGTTTTGTTTTGTTTTGGAGGCTCCTCTTGCCCCTCTTCTCTCTCATTTTCTCCCTTCCAAGAAGGTAAGAGTATCCTATGTATTAAGGATTGGTTTTTTTATATAGGTTTTATAAAAGTTTTATGATTTTGAAAGTTTTGTATAAGCTAATGTTTTCCTATTTATTTTGGTTTGTTATTTATTTCTAGGTTGTCTTTGTTGAAGACTAGAAGCAATCAAGCTCTCCACAAAGCAAGAAAGATATGTATAGTTAAGCCTTAAACACACCATATGTTCATATGACGCACCCTCGGGTGCTGTGGGAGCATTTACTTTATTCACTACAACACGTCGGGGGTTCACTACAACACGTCGGGGGCATATCAGCGTTTATTTTTTCGAGATTTGAGGATTCCACTGGCTGCCTCGTAGTGAAATAGCGCTGCCCAGCAATTTCACTACTAAGCAATGCTTATAGCAGTGAATTTTTGCTACTCCAGTAGTGCCTATAGCAACAAAATTTTGCTATAAACCTTGAACCACATAAATGTGTACATCTCTTATAAAATCAAATATATGCACAAGGGAGCTTTCACATATCCCAATCAATATTTACATCAATAGTAAATATCGATGATATCGCACAAAATGGAATAATGGTGCATGTTGTCACAAAATCAAATACTATTGTGTCGACACCCAAAGTCAACTGTCTCAAAATCTTCTTGGTTAGCCTCCATTATCTAACCCAAGGATCTGCACTTACATCAACTATGCTAATCAGTTAATAAATTAATTAATTATAAATATAAATAGCCATAAAAAATTCATAACGTCAAGAAGATGCAACCCATACTCTAATGCATGTATGAAATCACCTGCATATGCATAAAGTAAGCTACGTTTTCTGCTAGATCTAGAAAGATGTCCCAATCTAAACCCATCTAGGAGAATTCATAAATAATGAAGAGGTAATGAATGTGGGAATATAAAATTCCATGATAAGAAACTGTCGTCAATTGTCACAAAATCAAAAATCATCATGGGCTAGTATAAAAATAAGATGCAATCAAGGATGAATAGGTAGCGAGGGCATAATCAAGTACCCGTTGAGATTCTTCGATGGGATGGAATCTATACTTTGCTGAAATCTATTGACTAGGGATTTGAATGGTGAATTAAAAGTTATTGTAATAATAAAATGACACCTCTAGTGGATGGTTTGTGCTATAATATAAAATGTAAAAGTTGTTATTTTATAATTCTCTAAGAGCATGTGTTAGAAGTATGATAAATATCTTTTCAAGTAGGAGGTGTTATTGGAGAACATTTAAATAATGTGTAAGAAAGTCACGATGACTGTGGGATCATCTTCGATTATGTACCCTTGCATAGTTTGGTGTTGTTCCATGAGTTGGAAAAATCTAATGTTGGGAGGAAAAATACGAGTGTTGCCAATAGGGGTCATGATAAAACATGCTTGATGATTGTGCATCTAGATCTTTGACCATTCATCATCGGGTTTGTTGTCAAAGATGCACAGCAATCCTCGAATAATTATGAATTGTGTTCGGATATAGAAGCAAGCCGGAGACATTATATATAACTCCAATGAATAGTTATATAGAACTCCACTGAATAGTTATATAGAACTCCACTGAATAGTCGAGTCAAGTGTCTACGGTGAGTCCAATGTGAAGGCAAATGTGGCTACATCATCTCAAACTGTGGAAAAAGAGTGCAACACCATGCTTGTAGTCATCACAAACCCATTAAGGATGAAGCACAGCACAAATGATGTGGTTCTACAAACAATGATGTGGCACACATTTGGAGACTTGACTGCGAAGTGACCTATGTTCAAGCCCCAATGCCAATTGTATGGCGTATAACCCTTGTCACAAACCTTAATGTGGATGAGGTTGCATCTCTAAAAAGAGGAGGTTTTGTCATCGTGAGATAAGGAGGACATTGTCAGGACCCTCTATTGCACCTCCTTCGGTCCTTCCACACATCCATATGTAGGGATGGCAAGCATCCAAAGTATCAATCAAAAGGTTCAAGATCACATCAATAAGGCTCTCTCTCTCTTGATGCACGTGTAGTGGAGGAAATTGCAGTGAAACAAGGGCTTTATGAAGTCTTTCTACATATGCAAATAGAAAGATCCAAATCTTGAGGAAAACCGTACGGAATGTACATTTTAGAGAAGCCCCCTTGTGATTACCTTTATTTCTAGGGTTGAGTGGACCAAATGAAGCTACTTCCCTATGTGTGCAAGAATATTTACTACGTGTACTTGCGCATTATGGGACTGAATCAAAATGAGAACATGTTCATCCATTAACATGTCCTCTCTCCAAGGAGAGAACATATCCGTCAATCCCAAAATCATCTCCAAGTGCCTTCCTTCTCTCCTTGCAAATGATGTGCACTTCTTGTTTTCTCGTGGTTATGCCAAGTGCTATTTCCAAGTTTGTAAACCCTCCCCTTATTTTAATAAAATAATCTTCAATCTCCAAGATGTAAACATTTTACTCTAAAAGATGTAACCCTAAAAGATGTAAATATTTAACTCTGCAAGGTTTAACACCAAACACAACCTGCCTATCTTTGTTTTGATGTATTTGAGTGCTAAAGGTATTTTTTTCCAAAATTTCCTTGTATTTAAGTGCTAAAAGTATGTTTTTTTCAAAAGTGCCTTGAGTATGACAATCATTTGTTGTAGGGTAGCATCATTAATGCGGGGTTTATGCACAACAGCTTGGTGGATATGTAGACTGACAATGCATGGATCACATAGTTTATATAGACTAGAGAAAAACAATGCCACCACATAAAGATCACAGGCATCAATATACTAAGTAGATCAAGATCATATGTAGCCATTCAGATGATTCTCATACAATATTCACCTTAAACACCACATGGGGATAATATCAACCACATAAAAGATCGCATGTAACCAATTTCCAACTTATATGGACCATATAGACTATATTCTTCTTGTGGCCCATATAGACTATATGGATCACAAGAAGAATATAATAAGAACATAAATATCACATAGAGCCCATTCCATTAATACGGACTATACACAATAGATAAGAACACATAAATATAACATACAACCCATTCCAACAATGTACATACCATTTGGACCATACCGACAATGCACAAATACGATATGGACTACATAAAAGATTGCATGTAATAAATTTCCAACTTATACGGACCATATAGACTATATTGTCCACACGAAGACTATAATAATAACATAAAGATCACATAGAGCCCATTCCAATAATGCACATATCATATGGACTATATACAATATACACGAATAGATAAATGTCACATAAAACCCATTCCAACAATGTTTAGACCATTTGGACCATACCGAGAATGCACAAATCCCATTCACAATGTGTACATTGACTAGTTAGAAAGCATATGTACGGCCACACATAACGCATAGGACCATCTAGACCATAAAGACCACACTTTTAGGGAATATACAGACCATCTATGCCATGCAGACCATAAGGAATAAACGGCCACCACCACAGACACGTGATCTCCTCTTGAACCATAAAGACCACATAGTAGACCACATGGGGAATATAATAAGTTTACATGCATCCCATCATAGGCAAGACCAGGATGATACTAAGCATGTAAAGATCCCAATAAGCCCATTCTGATGGACACCCCACACATACCATATCGACCGCACATGTTTTTCTAAGTATATAAACATCTCAAGAACCTTGTTTTGAGTATGTGAGGGCCATATCAACCGTATATGTAGTAAGCACGTCGAGAAAAAATCGACTATGTAAATATCTTGGATAAACTGTTCTGACCATGTATAGCCCACATGATCCATGTATAGCCCATATGGAACATGATGAGCACACCATGAGAGATCCAATCACATAGAGATCATGTAGAGCCCATTTCACCCAGTACATCACATGCACTGTACATAACATACCTCAAGGGGGACCAAGTATTTCAAGATCACATGCACTGTACATAACATAACATACCTCAAGGGGGACCAAGTATTTCAAGATCACACAATTGGACTATATGCATGGCGAATTAATCATATAGACCACATAAGGACAATGCTAACCACATAAAGTTCACATGCAACCTATTGCCACTCTATACCAACCATAAAGACCATAGGAAACCAACCACGGGCTATACTAAACACACACACATTTCATTTCGTTTGGACCATATGGGCCATATCCACAACCCATCACCACCTTATAAGGATCATATATAGATGATATGGACTAGATAATAGCTATAATAATGAACAACATTAACTGCTACAATGGGCACATGAATATCACTTGACGACCATCTGAATCATACGTGTGCCATATATACTATGTAAACCATATGGGGACAATAATAACTACATAATATCCAATCCATTCCCACCTTATATGGACCATATATAGAGAGAATGCGGGGGAGAGAGAGAGAGAGCTTAAGTTCCTTGCAAACAATCAAATACACACACATACACGAGAGAAATGGATGGCTGATTTTTCTTTTTTTTCTCTTCTCTTCTCTACAACCATATAACTAAAAGATAAGAGCACATACAAAAAGGGAAAGTATTCTCCTACAATAACATACAATGGTATGTGAACCACCAAACTATATGAGGTGGCACTATAACTATGCCATAACTCTAGTACTCCAAAGTGGCTATCATACAACCTATCATCCACTGGCGGTATATCAACCATAATCTCACCAACCATGCTAGTGGCATAAGTGCCGAAGCTATCACCTAGACGGCTTATCAATGTTCATCCAATAGCACTAATTGAGCTCCATATCGCAACACTCCCCCTCAAGCTCAAATCCACACATTGCACTCCAAGTAAGCTCCTAAATCTATGGAGATTCTGTGTGCCCAATGCCTTTGTAAGATGTCAGCCACCTTATCCTATGTGCTGACATATACTAGATCTACATCGCCGACTAGAACCTTCTCCCCCTCACAAAGTGATAATGCACCTCAATGTGCTTTGTTCTTGCATGGTATTCTAGGTTACTAGCTAATTTTATGCTACTCATGTTGCCATTAAAAATGATAATTTCCCTATCCACGGGCTCACCATATCACCAAGTAGCTTCTAAATCCAAGCTACCTCCATAGCAACGCCCCTCTACTTTGCCTCTATACTTTGACAAGGCAATTGTTGGGCTACTTCTTACTACTCCAACTCACTGCAGCACTCCCAATGAGAACAAAAAACCATTGGTAGACCTCTTTTTTGCAACACTACTAGGCCAATCAGCATTTGTGTACCCATGTAGTTGTATCTCTATACCAGCCTCATAGAAAAGTCCATAATAAGTTGTGGACTTTATATACCTGAGAATACATCTAGCCACTTCAAGTGTGGCTTTCTAGGGCCCTGCATCAACGGACTTGCAAGTCCAACAGCATAGGTCAAGTCTGGCCTAGTAATGGTCATGTAGATCAAGTTTCCTACTATGCACCTGTACGTAGTGGGGTCCTCCAAAAGTTCACCTGCATCTGCGGAAATCTTTGTGTTCTACTCCAATGTCACAAAAATAGAGTTATATCCTATCATACCATACTTGGAAAACATGTCCAAGCCATACTGCCTTTCCATAGTAACAAAATGTGATGAGGTGATCTCACCACCTCTATGCCCAAGAAATACTGCAGCTCACCCAAATCCTTTATCTCAAACTTCTTCTTCAAAATCCTCGTGACATCGTGTATGTCAGCATCACTATCACCAGTGACAATCAAATCATCCACATAAATGACTAATAACGAGTTAAAGTTTCCCATTTTTTGTATAAGGTCTTTAGATTTAAAGTTTGAGCTATTTATGGATATTCTTTGTTATACGAGTACCATCAGGCAAAATATGGAATCTCTTTTTTTCTCCTAAGGATTTTCACACCTCCTCTCTCTAGAAAAATAACACGGGGTTAAATTTTTGCAAATTAACTCAGAAGTGAGCGGAGTTTGGACATTTGGAATCTACTCTTCGAGATATTCTATGTATGAACATGTTCTATTTATAGATATTCTATGTATGAACATGTTCTATTTCTTTCATTCTTCATATAAACAAGATGACTCCCAGAATGACATACTTTTTCCCAAAGAAAAGAGCCTCAAAAAAGCATGCATCAAAAGAACATAATATGTCTCAAAAAGTGGTGTGTCTGCAATGGTTGGGAAGCCTTCTTTAAAGGAGCCACATGAGGTAGCATAATTGATGCGCTTGTTTTTTGTTCTTTTTATTTCAAATGGCCTTGTTTGGAAGGCCGTAAATCCCAAAACATTGAAGAATCTTTAAAATTGATTCATTACTATTCTTTAATGTCTTAGAGACAAATTCCATCATTTATGGCTCCAAAAATCCCTATAAACTTTGGCATAGAAAATTAGATAGATTTACAACACAAAATTACTTTAGTGCCAATTGTTTTCTATCATTTTGTGGACCTCAATGAGTGAGTAAACCAAAGACGTTCTACTCTGGAGATCCTACAACTCTCACAAGTCTCCCTCATATAATATAGGCTCATTTTGTGGACCTCAATGAGTGAGTAAACCAAAGACGTTCTACTCTGGAGATCCTACAACTCTCACGTCTCCCTCATATAATATAGGCTCATTCACTTTTCGACTTGCAAAAATAAGATCTTGCAAGATTACGTGCTCGCGGGCTCATGGTCTCATGGGCTTTGGGACTTGCTCACTTGCAAGCTTACCTTCTTAACCATGCAGATTATGGATTTTTTGAACAACTTATAAACTTGCATGCTTTTTCTTGCCTTGGGGGGTTCACCTAAAAATATGTAAGCATAGCACATGAGTTCAAATGAAGGGGTTTTTTAATTCAAAATTTTAAGGTGAAATTGGTATTAGAGTCCCTGATGGCTCATTAATAGTAGGTAGAGTGGGTGTAGGTAGTATGATGTGTAGGGGTATGTATGAGGTAAACTATAGTAGGTCTATTGGTAGGCAGCAATGCTAATAGTTAGAGCAACATATGCAACAAAGGACTCATCACTTATAGCCTTAAAGACACCATCACTGCTTTGAAGTGCCGCCAAACAGAGTAGCCCTAAGTAAGAAAGCAAAGCATATCCTACTGAAAGCAAGTCATTGTCTTGCCATATTCTGAAGCAAGCAAGCAAGCAACGTCAATAGCAACACATAGTTGCCAGAAAATAAAAAAAGAAACCAATTTGTGAGGTAGAAAAGTCGCTAGGTGCACATACACAAAGAATGGAGCAAATGTTAAAAAACGTTTTAGTTTAATAAAAAAACTTTATATGCCAAGGTTAAGTACAACCTTAATCAAATAAGGTTAAAAATCAACCTTTTCATTTTTCCGTAAGGGCATGTTGCATGTAAAAAAGTTGATTATATTCAGTGACATCGACATGAAGTTCGATGTTCAAGAAAAGTCGGATGTAAGAATGGATCTCAACGAATGTTATGAAGAGCGCATAATGCAAAAGTGCGGACGACAAGGAATATTAGATGGTGATCTTGTGGAACAACAAGGCAAGAAAGTAGTCTTGAAGACTCCTCATGGTGTTCTTGGTCAAGCGTGAAGAACCAAAGCTTGGTCGACACCTAGAGGAATACACATGGAAGGGATGAAGACTAATTAATTCATAATTTTGATTAGGGGTTGTTAAACGTAGTGTTAAAAAATGTGTAATGTAAGATTTATCTCGCTTGAACATTAATTGTAATATCCTAAGATTCATGGATAAAGGGTGTGAGTGGTATGAAAAGATGCAAGTGTGCATGAGTGTAGGGTGATGTGAATGGGTTTTACATGAAGGGTGAAAACCACCTCTACCTTCATCATGTAGACGCCGTTGTAGACGCCGTCGATGTGAATGGGTTTTACATGAAGGGTGAAAACCACCTCTACCTTCATCATGTAGACGCCGTTGTAGACGCCGTCGATGTAGGTGAGGGTGGTACCCACCTCCAGGCCCCGGATGGTACCCACCTGCGTCGAGTTCACGTCCGCCTCCTCTGTGACGTAGTAGGCGAAGGTCGCCACCTGCGTCGAGTTCACGTCCGCCTCCTGCCCGAAGGTCGCCACCTGCCCGAAGCTGCCCGTCACCGCAGAGTTCACCGGCCGTAGGACATCGACCGCCTGGCTGTCTTGCGCCTGCACTTAGTACTTGAGGCTGGGAGGATAGCTCTTCTTTGGAGATGACGAAGAGGCCGAGGCACAACTGGCTGCGATGATCAGCCACAGAAGCATAGAAGTCAGCACCACCATGGCTAGCTGCTTCACACGACTTAGTGGAGCTGCATCAGCTCGCGGATGCAGCAGTATGGCCATGCCTGCTGTGAAATGCGCCAGTGTGATATAGATACGAGAGGATGTAAATGGGCAGTGCCACAATGGTCACCACTCGCGGCTTCAAATAGATATTTCGGAAGAGCGAGTCACGCAAAATAATGTAAGTAAAAAGAATTGTCCGTTTTGTGTCTTTTCCACTGAAATTTCGGCGTGCCTTGAAATTAATGGCAAAGACTTTCATTTTTTTCCATGCTTTCAAAAGTTCTAGTTGCTGATTGAGATTTGGACAAATTCTAGCGCAATACCCATCAAGGTTTCCAGATTTTTGAAAGGAGATTTTGACAATTTTAGGTGCATTACCCATCAAGATTTGTAGATTTTTGAAGGAGAACCCCCATCATCACCAAGACATCTCGTTATTTTTCGCAACACTAAGATTGGGTTAAACTCGATGTGTTTGGGCTTGGCTTGCATTGACTTGCCTTGCCGCCTTGAGAATGATGGCCGAGACTTTTTAGACATTATTTAGCACGTGAAACTTTGAACTACTCCCTCACACATCTTTGGAAATGTTTGTTTTCAATGTGAAGCTTTTTGAAAGGAGAATAGGTAAAGGCCAAGATATCTCCTTGTTTTGACGCCTACGATTGAAGAAATGTGATTCGAAGTTTCACTTCCCTTGAAATTGATGAATGGATTTTTCCCACTTTTAGTTAGAGAGAACCAGTTCATGTACAGATTTTTAAAAAGGTAATTGATCGACTAAGGCTAAGATGACTCCTCGTCTTATCACTACAAGACAATGCTGCCATACACATGTTTCATACACGCGATAAATTACGAACGCGTGTATGGTCGCGCTTGTATTTGAATAGAATCGGGCGCATGTATTTTAGCATTTAAGTTCGCGTGTATATTTGCATTTATAAACGCGTGTATAAACGCGTTTATATACACGCAGTAATACACGCATCTATACACGGTAATATTTACGGATTAATACACGCTATTATACACGGAGTAATACACGCCACTATACACGGATTAATACACGCATGGCAGAGAAAAACTGAAGGAAAACTGAATTTCTTTACAAAATTAAAAACTATTTTCTTTAAACCAGCTCATAGTACATTACAGTATACATCATTACACAATCCCACTACATGCATTTACAACAATGAAATATATTCAAAAATAAATCATGCATATGAGATGATAGAAATGTCATCAATTTAGAACGTACAGTGACGGATTGGTTAGGGTTCGATCTCATCTTCAATAAGATCCATCCTTGCCAAACGATCAACATCAATATCCATTTGATCAATTTGTAAGGCTACGATTAAATTTATTCCACTATCGATATTCTGTACTCCATTGATAATGGTATCGATGTCCTGATCATCCTCATCAACATCACCATCATTCTCAATGGTAGGGTCATTCTCATGATCATGAGAAATGGCATGCTCATCCTCATTATCATGATCATTTCTTATTTCTTGATCATCGATCACAACATCTTCAATGGCATGTTCGACATCATCTTCATTGCGGCTTGTTACATCCTCCATATGCTCCATATCAGTGAATGTATTATACATCACTTTGGAACGTGGTGCAATAGGGATGACGTACCACCATTTGATGTCATGCACCATTGGTAGATAGATAACCTACTCAAATACACATAGTACAGTAATTAATTAGCATATCAAAAGTCAAGGGGTACGCGAGCTTAGATATATATGTACATGAAACACATTAGTAAAAAAATGCATACGTGCTCACATTGTTGTGGCAATACGAACCTATCTTTCTTTGTTTGCCAGAACTTTGTAGAGTCAATAGTTACATATCCACTTGCATGGCGTTTTATCGTTGCATCAGGCCCTTTTTCCACCACGTTCATTTGCCATTTGACATCCAAAACATACACAAAGAAGCGACGAAAGTCAAGCCTAAATATGTCTTGGATTATGCCACAATAATCATCCATTTTTCCATTAGCTCCCTCAAAGCTACTAATGACACCGCAATCTTGTATATTTCTCTTTTCATCAATTCTTTGTGTTCGAAAATGCTTGCCTTCACACCATATAGCATTGAACATAGTGCACTGGACCAAAATAGAAGCAATATTTGTGTAAGCAATGTGAATAAATATTAAAAGCAAATCACTTACAACTAATGCAAAACATTAGTTCTATGTACCTTTGACATGCATCCTCGTGCATACTCCCATTCTTCCGCCGTGATATGCAGCCCCTCGTCGCTCTCTGCTCTCTCCATTTCCTCATGCAACCAATCAACATGGATATCATTCGGAAGTGTTGCTAGATGCTTAGGGTACGCCTTCCGAGAGCCATGTTGCATCCTCCGAAAGAGAGCTCTTTCTGCTTGCCTTTTTGTCTTTGCATCCTCATATCTTGTAACCCATCTGCTCATCACATCACTATTAAGGATACAAGTGAAATTGAGATCATCAATCAATGTTCTGTCAATTACTTTACTCTGTCCTTTTCCTTGAGGCACAATAGAGGTCATCCTCAAGTCCTCTTCATTGCTCCATAGTCGTGGCAAAGAGCTATCTACCTGACCAAGAAATTCTGAAATATATACAAGAGACTCTTGTATCAACCAACCCTCGGCCATGCTTCCTTCAGGCCTTGCACTTTGCCTCACAAAGTCTTTTAAGGTCTTCATGAAGCGCTCTAGGAAGAACATCCAGCGTGCATGCACAGTACCACATAAAGCAATTTCGTCCACTAAATGCACAATGAGATGTAGTTGACTTGTGAGAATGGTTCGCGGAAAAGTCTCCTCTACCAAACAAACCACCTCCACTGCCATAACACGCGCATCATCCAACGTGGCTGGATCAATTGCTTTGGAACTAACATATCTAAAAAGGAAATAAATAGTACGTTATACCTCATGCACGTTCATTTTACAAGGTATAATGAAGGGTGATCTGAGCATGGGTTTTACATACCTCACAAGCTCGCCCATCTTATAAATACATTTTTTCAAACTCTTATTTGCACAATGGTCGATGCTAGTAGGTAGTATGAACTGCGCACATAAGAGCACATATATGCACATAAGAGCACATATATGTATGGTTTATGGCATTACAAAATTTAATTTCAACGTACGTATAAGACTTGGAAAACACTTACTTGAAGCATCTTGTGCCAATCGTGGGACTTCAACCCATATAGTTGCTCAACGCCTCTTTTCTTAGTGGTTGTAAAGGCTCCCTTCAATGATCTCATGCATCCAGTGTGGGAGTACGCAAAGTGGTGATGGCCTGCTTTACCTGCTTCTCCTCTTTCTTTGATATAATCCATGGTGCAGGCGGAAGACGAACGTGCCCACCCACCTCTCGTGGCCAAGCTTGACGCATACGTCCTGCGACCCGCAAGTCCTCACGTACGCTAACATTGTCTCGTTTACCAATAATATGTTCCCAAATACCAGATCCCACATTCTTGAAGATGTGCATGGGATGATGGTTGATCTTAAGATGGGTCCAATACGGCAGCCGAAAAAAAATGGAGTACCTACACAAGGGATTGCTCTATGTGACCTTTAATCCAATTAGAGACTACACAAAACAAGATTGAAAAAACATCACTATACCTGTTCATGCCATCTGGAGGAAGAATAGTTGTAGACTCCCAAATACGCTTCCAATCTTTTGCACGAAGTGTTTGTGGAGGAATGTTACTCTTACTAGCAACATATTTAGGATGACCTGAGGGGAGAAATCGATGATGATTATCGAATATAGTCTTACACAAACCGTCAGCATACTCATGTACTTACGAAGGGCCACAAACAAGACATGCATGTTTACCCGATGTTTTCAAACCTGTTAAAATATAAATAAAAGTTAGAATAATAAAGTTAAACCGTCTAATTAATATATATATATAGCCAATAGTAATAGAGTAGGGAGGTAATTAGAATTCTTACCAGAACAATCGCTGTATCCTGGAAAGTCATGCATTGTCCACATCAACACTGCTTTTAAGTCGAAGTGTCGAGAGGAGGGAGGCCTACTAATGTCCACCACCGCAACACCTCTCCATAGTTCCTCCAACTCATCAATCAATGGTTCAAGATAAACATCCATATGCTTGACTTTATGTTTCCCTGGAATTAGAAGGGATAACATAAGATGTCCCTTCTCTTGATTGCCATTGATGGTGGAAGGTTGTAATTTACCAACACAACTGGCCACACGCTGTATGCGGTGCTTTTGAAACCAAATGGATTCACTCCATCCATACCCAGGCCAAGTCTCAAGTTTCTGGGCTCTGTTTTAAAGCTGGGCCACTCATCTTCAATATACCAAGCAGGAGTGTCTGCGGAAATTCTCCACATGCCATCATCCGATCGATGTGAGGAATGCCATGACATGAGGTCTGCTATGGATTTGCACTTGAACATGTGTTTGATGCGAGGAATTATAGGAAAGTGTCGCAAGACTTTACGAGGTACATCAAAACTCTTCATATCTGTTCTGTACCTTGCTTCACCACAAGTGGGACAATGTAGAGCCTCCTTATGCGTCCCACGAAAGAGAATGCAATCATTGACGTATGCATGTATTTTATCATAATCCAGTCCTCCAAGAGATGTCACATAGCGCCTCGCTATGTCTCTTGAGGTGGGTAGTCTATTTTCCTTTGGAAGCATGTTTGATAATAGCCTGCATCCAATATCATCAATTATAATTAGTCTTAAATCCTAAACCTTAAACCACTAATTCAAATTTGTAAGTTAGAATGCTTACTTCAACAATGCGTCAAGACTTGCATTGCTCCATCCATAAACTGTTTGTATATTAAGTAGTTCAAGTGAAGCACGTAAAACAGAGAATGTGCACCCTTCAAACACCGGTGTCGATGAAGCCTTATAAAGATGCTCTTGTTCCATATCATCGTCGTCCATACCTTTGGGATCATCCTTAAAAAGATTCCGCACCATATCATCAAGCACCTCCTCTTCCACAACTTCGTGGGGTGCAGGGCTATTGTCATCCCTTTCCCACTCATCTCTGACAATAGATCCCGAAGCTCCAGCATCATCTCGTCGACGCTTTACGTGCTCTCGTCACGCGTAGGGTACCATGTTAGGGTGTGGTACTGCATCCTGCTTCAATTAGAGTTTATATATTACAACTCTATTAATTTAATTTGGATACCATGAGTCATTTGAATACCATCAATTTACATCTACTCACCTCTAAACCTGTTTGATTCCATTCTCCATACATGGAGATGTGATTCAAGGTAATTCGACGTGCTCGTACAATGCATCCTTGACATCGATTACACATACATTTGATCCATTGTTCCAACCACACATCGCGATTACGATGACACATTGTCTCATCTTCCCCAGAACTGCTTGAAGAGGTTGATGACATCCTGTGTACAAACCAGAAAACACAAAATCATAATATGTTTTTAATGAAAGTATAAAAATCGCGTGTATTGACGCGGCTATTTCCTAAAAATTGCGTGTATTAATGCGGCTACTTCCTAAAAATCGCGCGTATTAATGCCGCTACTTCCTAAAAATCGCGTGTATTAACGCGGGTAATTTCTGCAAAACGCGTGTATAAATGCAGCTAAAATATCATACACGCGAATATACACGCGTTTATAAACGCGACGGTATGTTTAAACTAAAAATAGCCCGCCTTTCCAAATATAGATTTTGAACTAACATATCAACACTGCTTGCGTTTTCGCCTATTTTTGTCTCTTCCAACAGCAAGGAGGGAGCAGAGAAAGGAGCACACACGGGAGAAGGAGGGAGCAAAGAAGGAGCAAAGAAGACTCACTTTTTTAGAGGTGAGTCAGTTTGTCCTGTGCCTTGTCTCTTTCCTCAGATTTGTTTATGCTATTTGCTCTTTGCTTTTTGGGTTTGTCTCCGTCCTTTTGCTTCTGTGCACATGATTGGGTGAATGATTCTGACAGGGGCGACAATGGTCCTTTTATAAGGACACTTTGTCTTTGTCGGGGGTCGGTCCTTTTGAAATTTTTTTTTCGCAGGTCGCGTGTAGAAACGCGTGTAAAAGCGCGTGTAGTCTGTCTGCAGAGTCTGTTCACGCGGATATACACGCGTTTCTGCACGGGTGCATACACGCGTTTCTGCACGGGTGCATACATGCGTTTTTTGACGGGTGTATACACGCGTTTCTGCACGAGACTGCGTTTCAGAATTCATGATTTGCAGGCAACACAACTGACTTGAATGATGATATTTGTGTGAGTCAAGAGACAGCCCATGATGTACATGAAGATGTTTGTTGCAGGTTCTTTATGGATATTCCAGGTTCTTCATCCGATCCATTTGCGTACAGCAATTGGCTGATGGAGATGCTGAATCATTTTGGGCGCCATCCTGGTCCGCTTGAGCTTACAGAGTATATGTATGCCCATCCCCCTCCTTCCCTGCCTGGTGTCTATACCCCTACCGCGAGTATCCACCAGGGCACTCCAGTGCCGTCTATTCCTCCGAGTCCAACAAGACGGCATGCAGCTTCTCCTCTTCCACGTCCACCGAGGAGACATACCTCGTCCCAGACACACTCACGTACACCCTCACAGCCACCATCACGTGCTCCCTCAGAGCCACCGTCACGTCAGGGCTCACAGCCACCGCCGTCACGTAGACAATCCCCCAGTCGTGACTCCACCCGCAGCAGTAGGAAGAGTGGGAGTGGTGGAGGATGCGGCGGGTGCTTTGGTGGGGGAGGTGGGGGAGGTGGGGGAGGTAGTAGGGCACGCAGTGAGAGAGGAGATAGAGGGAGAAGAGTTAGAGGAGACAGTTCGGAAGAGGAGGAGATGAGAGAGATGGAGAGAGTGGTCTGCTATGATGTGACGGATAGGGGCGGGATAGTGATGGATGCGAGGGGGAGGGAGGTAATGGAGTACATGCGTGGGGTAGTATCAAACTCATATAGAAATTGTTTTATTAAATTTAAAGATCAAAATAGCCGATTAGTTGGGGAGGTGATAGAGGCTGTACATAGTCGGTACCCCAATCCCCCACATGCTACATTCTCGGATGTATGGGGAAGGACGCGAATAAGGGAGATCTTAAGTAATAAAAGATCTCACCTTAAAAAACTCGCGTACGATGACCAGCTAAATGTAGCTGCGGGTGGCTATCCTGCCGAGAAACCTGCCCATTGCGCACAAACAGGAGTGGAAGGAGGCAAAGAAACGAGCAGAGGGTGGCGTGAAGAGCAGGCAGCATGTGGAGGCACGACGGATCCAGATGGAGACCATTGGATCTTCGCATTTCGGATCTGGCGGCGTCGAGTCATGGGAGGCAGAGTTCGTAAGTATCTTGCCACTTTATTTGATTGTTTACTTAATTCATTGATTCTATGATTGTTTTAATCTTACAATTGTGTTGATTATAATACAGCGACGGGTTACGGGGAGGAAGCCCACAACCCACAATACTGCGTATGCTCGCCGGCATAGCAGACGTGACACGTGGGCCATCTTCAGAGCCGAGGGACGTATTACGGACGCGCAGTTTGAGATGGCCATGAGACCATACGGTCGACAAGTACTTGAAAATTCTAAACGAATGATTTTGGTTTATTGAATTACATATATATATACTTATATACTATATATTACTTGAACAGGCACAAGCTACTGATGATCCACCGGCCGCCACTGCAGAGGGTGGACGTGAGCACTACTCATCGGACATTCCGACCGATGTGAGCTCATCTGAGCATGGAGGGAGCACCGAGTCATCATCTGGGTCTGAGTAGTACTCAGACTTATAGTATCACATTCCATATTGAGGATGTGATTGTATATATTTTTTTGTAAACTGAAGCCATGGGCTACTTCGAGATATGGACTCCCTTGTATACATGTATGAAATTTTGATAGTAATATTGAATTGATTGATCGATAGTATTACATTCATGTCTGTCTTGAATCGTGTATTGACAATGTATGCATTCATGTTGTTCTTGTCTTAATCTCCCTCGTGTATATGTTCTTCGTGGATGGTCTAATGCACAAAAAAAAATCCAGAGAGTGCTATTGGGTGCTGGAATGCTGGAACAGTATTCAGGCACCAAATAGCACTCTCTGGATTTTTTTTTTGCTCTCTGTTCGCGTGTATAAACGCGTCAGAACTGCTAAAACTCGCGTGTATCTACGCGGATACTCTGTAAAATACGCGTGTATTAACGCATCAAAACTGGCAATTACGCGTGTATAACTGCATCTAAATTAAAGAAATGCGTGTATAGACGCAGGTATAAACGCATCTGAGACATCTGAACTGAACAGAACGCGGCTATACACCCGTGTATAAGCGCGTCTAAATTAAAAAAAGGCGTGTATAGCCGCATGTATCAACGCGTCTGTGAGAAGAACGCGGCTACACACCCGTGTATAAGTGCGTCTGAGAGGTCCTATACACGCGCTTTTACACGCATGTCTGTGGCCGCGATGATACACGGGCTGATACACGGGCCCGCTACTTTTTTTCACAAGTCATTTTTAGCGGCTAGGAGCGCGGGTATGAGCCCGATCCCTTGTAGTGTATCTTTCTAGGATCTCACACACGTTTGAGGTACACACCATCGATTGCACTCCAATTAGTTGTTTTGGAAGAATGAGTCATGGTAGCACCTTGGGGGATTCACCTCAAAAAATGTTAGTGTATCACGTGAGTTCAGCGTCGTGAGGGGTTTTTTAATTCAAATTTAGAAAAAAATCCATTAGTTCATAAGTAAAGAGGGGTTGTTTTATTGGAGGAAACATTTTAGTTAAGGGGTTTTCTTAATACCTCCTTGAACGCACGTGATACTTAGGGTAGCATGCTCGGAAAACATACCCATCAAGATTTATAAATTTTTGAAAGGACAATCCCCATCATCACCCACTAAGATTGGGTAAATTTGGTTGTGTTTAGTTTGGCTTGCATCGCTTACCTTGGAGACTAATGGCCGAGACTTTTAAGACATTACTTAACACATGAGACTTCCAAATTTTTGAACTAATGCCTCAAACATCTCATGGAAATGTTTGCTTTTTGAAAGGAGATGATAGGTAGAGGCCAAGACATCTGCAAATTATAACACCTATGATTGAAGAAATGTGATTCAAAGTTTCACTTGCCTTGAAATTGATGGATGGATTTTTTCGACTTTTAGTTAGAGAGAACTAGTCCATGTGTAAACACTATTGCGAGCAAAATAGGTAGTTATATAATTAGAGGGTCACCTAAAAAGATTCCCTCCGAAAATGTGTGAAATCTCAAAAATGGCATAGTTTTTTGAAAACACATCTAGAATTCCATGTATAAATTTTAAAAATACATGAATTTTGCTATTTTTTTCGAGATTGAAAACATTCATGACCTTCGTAGATTTATAAACTGTTGTTGTTTGTGACATAAAAATAAACTTGACTTACAAAATTACATAGGAGTCTACATTACTTAAAGAAATATCAATCTTTTTCAAATAATTTTTTTTATAACTTTCGTGAATATAAGACACTTTTTTTAATGGGCTTTTTGGGACAAATTCTACCACTATGCATAAATATGCACATTATTTGATAAGCACTCAAAAAACATTAGAATACATAATAATATAAGCTCCATAATTTATGGAAAAATCTACAAACATCCTTGAGTCTATTTTTGGACCCAAATAGTAAAGCCTTTAGTATATACTTACCTTGACAGTTTGCATGATATAATTATTTGCTCCATTATTTATAAGCAGATAGTGGGTATGATATACAACCAATGCTAAGAGTTTAAAGAGGTCAACTTACAGGTGTGCAGAGGTCAACTTACAGGTGTGCAGAGGTAGACTTGTATTCATATATATATGTAGAAAGATGGTAACTATGGAGGCTCTGAGTAAACCTAAGCATGTTGAAAGAGATATTTTTTCAGCAAGACAATCTTAGAGGTAGACATTATATAGCCTATGGGTGTAGATTTGGACCCACATAGGCGTTTGTTTTCATGAAGGGAATTTTTGTTATGCAATATGGATAAGGGTGGTGGAAGGAAATTGTAGCCTATATCATGTTTATATGTGGTGGTGGCAAAAATTTATAGTATGCATATGGTAATGTTTGATCCAGAGAGATAGTCATTATCATGAACATAGGTGATGGTATATCTAAGAGTAGTGTAGGAATGAGCTCTAGTTATAATTATTTATAGTGCATGTGAAGGATGTTGAAAGATGGTATGTCTAAGGTAGTGTAGAATGAACTCTCGTTATAATTATTTAGAGGACATGCAAAAGATGTTGAGAGATGCAATCTTCGCTCGTGAGATTTGTTGCCATATATATAGGCAGTGATGTGTGTGAACACACTTAGGACCGTCGAGGCACTTTTTCCCTCTTTAGAAGGTTTTTTCCTTCGGCTTGTATATACGCCATCATTCTAGGGCTAACTTATCTTTTGTACATTGACACAATCTAATACGTTGTGTATTGTGTGCATTCTTCCTTCTTCTTCTCCAAGCTTTGTGTGCTTTCTTGCAATCCTAATTCCAACAATTGGTATCAGAGCAGGCATCGGCTCCCAGGGATACACTGCCAGCACCCTCCGACTTACGTTCTCCGATTGAGGTGAGCTTTCACGAGCGCTTGCAGGTCCGTATACTCTTCACACAATCCCATAGGGCTTTGCGTTACCAAAAATTACATCTGAGGTCGTTTCGGGCTCCATTTTTGCATTTCAAGTTCTGCACAGGTGTTTTCTTCAGTTTGTGCAAAAATTTTGACAGTGGAGTTTTTTTCAAAATAGGCATACGTATTCTATTATGGACCATGCTACATAGCACAAGTTGTTTTCTATTCAGTCTTTGCTTCATTACACGTAGCTTTTGCATCAGTTTCAGTCAGTGGCCATTGCTGATAACAGCAATGATGTATTTCGCATGTTATTTGGATGGAGATAGCAACTACCCACTTTGGGTAAAATTATGCTTATTGCTGTAAATGGCAGCGCTTTTACACTTTCAAATGCTTTGTATGTGCCAGGATAAAGAAGAATCTATTGTCTGTCTCTCTGTGCTTGCTAGACTTGGACTTGTAGTCAAATTTGTGGATGACAAATGTACTTTTCATGATTTGACTTCTGGTGATACAATTATTGTATGTGGCACCTTGTTTCATGGGCTGTATAGGCTCAATTCTTATGACAAGTGTGTGGAAGATTCAGCAAATGCAGTTTCTCATGAAAAGGCAGTTTCAGATGCAAAACTATGGCATGCTCGTTTTGGTCATCTGAACTTTGCTAGTTTGCTGCGTTTGCAAAAATTTGATATGGTTGCTTCATTGCCCCCTCTTGAGGCTCCATTGAAACATGTTTGTGAAGGCTGTATTTTGGGCAAAATGCAGCATTCTGCATTTCCAAAGGATGGTTATGTGGGGGCCAATCACAAATTGCAACTTGTACATAGTGATGTATGTGGGCCTATGCAAACTCCGTCATTTGGTAAACACTTATACTTCGTGACTTTCATTGATGATTACTCAAGGCATGCATGGGTATATCCACTGAAGGCAAAGTCCCGAAGTGTTTTTGTGCTTCAAACAGTTTTTGCTTATGGTTGAAAATGTATCCAATTGTAATGTGGGCACCCTCCGTTCTGATCGAGGGGGGGGGGAGTACATGTCTAAAGAGTTTGATGCATTTCTGGCTAGTCGTGGGATAAAACACCAATGTACAGTGCCGTATACCCCTTAAAAAAATGGTGTTGCTTGTGTGGGAGAAGGAAGAATTAGGGTTAGGTTAATTCATGTGGGAGACATACACAGAGAGAACAAGGGAGAGAGAGAGAGAGTTGTGGGGATAAGTCAACTCATCAATAGCATGAGTGTGTGACTCCCCTATCACACATGTATATTGCACTAGTACACATAGTGCACTTAGTACATTAAAAGTACTAAGTGTACTATGTACTATAACTTATGGGCTTGTACACACTATAAGGGTGGGCATTATGCCTTTACCCCAACAACCTCCCACTTAAAGGCAAAGTGCCCTTAAGTAAAGGAAAAGAAAAATCAGCATGTACATGATAATATACAAGGCCATATCAAGGCTGAAAATGGCCTCATCCAATGCCCATCAAGTGTCTGCAATGAGCAAACCGCTCCCGGAGGCAAACTCTTTGTTAACAGAGCAGCCGGGTTGTCATCCGTGTGAATCTTAACAAGCTGAATTTGCTTGTTCTCTATCACCTCTCTGATGAAGTGATACTTCACATCCACATGCTTCGTCTTTGCATGAAAGACAGGGTTCTTTGCCAACTAGATGGCACTGACTGTCACAATGCAACAATGGAATATTGCCTGTATAACCCAAATCAACCACTAACCGAGATAGCCATAATGCCTCCTTGCAAGCCTCTGTGGCTGCAATATACTCGGCCTCTGTAGTAGATAAGGCTGTGCACTTCTGCATCCTGGATATCCATGACACAGCACCTCCTGTGAATGTAAATACATAACCGGTAGTAGACTTCCGGTTATATGGATGACCGGCATAATCCGAATCCGTGTAACCATGCACTAATGCATCCTGTTTGCCAAAACATATGCACATATCTTGTGTGCCCTTCAGGTATCTCATGACACCTTTCACTGCTTCCCAATGCTTCTTGCCATGGTTGGCCATGTATCTAGAAACCACTCCCACTGCAAATGCAATGTCCGGCCTAGTAGCAACCATGGCATACATGAGATTGCCACAAGCTGAAGCATACGAAATCTTGGCCATATCAGCCCTATCTCTATCTGACTGTGGGCTGACTGTGGGCTGTCCATAGCACTGAGTTTCAGTACATATGGAGGCAAAGGAGTACTAGTCTTCTTCCCCCCGTCCATATTGAACCTCTGCATTCCTTCTGCTGAGACAAATACAACACATGCTGATTTCTCTCCCGAAGTATCCGCATGCCCAAGATGTGATTTGCATCACCCAAATCCTTCATATCAAAGGTTTGATGCAGCCTCTGCTTCAAGGTATCCATCTCCTTACGAGATTTCCCGGCAATCAACATATCATCAACATACAAGATGAGGATCAATAGACTGCCATCCAAAGCTTTCTTGGTGTACAAGCAGTGATCTATGTCACTTCTCCTGAATTTCTCGGATTTCATGAATGTATCAAATTTGTGATACCATTCCCTTGGTGCCTGTTTGAGCCCATAAAGACTCTTTTTCAGCTTGCATACAAGCTTCTCCTTTCCACTCACTGCATAACCCTCTGGCTGCTGCATATATATCTCCTCATGGAGATCACCATGAAGAAAAGCAGTCTTCACATCCATCTGAATCAAGTCCAGATCATCATGCGCAACCAAAGCTAACACAGCTCTAAGTGTGGTCATTTTGACCACTGGAGAGAAGATCTCATCAAAGTCCACACCATATTCATGCTTGAAGCCCTTAGCCACTAACCTGGCTTTGTTTGCATCTGGTGCAACTTTGAGCCTGTAAACCCACTTGCATGGCAAAACCTTCTTGCCTGCAGGCAAATGCACCAACTTCCAAGTTCCATTTTTATGCAGAGAATCCATCTCTGACTTCATGGCACGCTCCTAAAGAGCAAACAAGGCTCCTAAAGAGCCTTGTTTGCCCTCTGTAAAGCCTCCTTATAACATGAGGGCTCCCCACAGTCAGTGAGCATCAAGTAGTCAACCCCTGGAACAAACCTGTTAGGGGCTCTGGTGGAGGGTCTAGTGGACCTCCGTACCCAATGACCATCATTTGCAGGTTGCTGTCCAGCCTGCATATCACCCATTGGTGGCTCTTGTTCCATGCCATAAGACTGAAAAATCATGCTGTCCAGCCTGCATATCACCCATTGGTGGCTCCTGTTCCATGCCCGGTATCTCCTCTAACTGTGGTATATCCATAGGGATATCTTCTGCCATCTCTGGCTGTCCATTTGGACCATTTTTAGCACCATTTAAGGGCTGGTTTTCCTGTTGTAATGGTTGATTTACAGCCCTTTGTTGTTATCCATGATCAAAGATGACTCTGCCAGGCTCCTGTTGCCTTGCAGGCTCCTTATACATGCATGTTTCATCAAAAATGACATCATTGCTGCGTATAATTTTTCTATTCACGGGATCCCAAAGTCTATACCCCATTTCACCTCTGTCACCATATCCTAGGAATATGCATTTGTGAGACTTAGGATCAAGTTTGGTGCACATTTCCCTGCATATGTGCACGTACGCAACGCAACCAAACACTCTCAAGTGCTTGTATGACGGAGGCTTCCCTGTCCATACTTCCTCTGGCACTTTCCCACCAAGCCTCGTGTTAGGTGACCTGTTTATAAGGTGAACAGCTGTCATAACAGCTTCAGCCCAAAAACCATGAGGTAATGCAGCATGTGACAACATAGAATGGACCTTCTCCTGAATGGTCCTGTTCATCCTCTCTGCTGTCCCGTTTTGTGGAGGATCATAAGGAGTAGAGAGCTCCCTCTTGATGCCTTTAGCATCACAAAAGTCCTGAAACTGTTTGGACATATACTCTCCACCATTGTCGGAACGCAAAGCCTTCAGTGTTTTGCCAGTTTGATTCTCAGCAAGAGCAACAAACTTCTCAAACACTGAGAATGTATCACTCTTCAAACGAAGAGGATAGGCCCACACCTTACGTGTGGCATCATCTATAAAAGACACAAAATATTTTGCCCCTCCCAAAGAAAGCTGAGGCATCTCACATACATCTGTATGCACAAGCTCTAACTGAGCATCTTTTTGTCCAAGAGCTTTCTTGTGGGGGCACTGTAGTTACCTACCATATATACAATGCTCACAAAACTGAAAACTTGAAAACTTTAGAGAAGGCAAGTAACCCAAACGAGACAATTGCTCCATTCCTTTGACACTCATGTGTCCCAACCGACTATGCCACATAGAGATTTCCGGCAGCTCGGTTGCATTTGCATTAGCATGGTGACAAACACTTGCATGCATAAAGTAAAGAGTATCCACCTTAGAGCCTCTGGCAACAACCAGTGAGCCCTTACTAATTTTCCACTTTCCACGACCAAATGTGGTAACATAATCAGCATCATCAAGCTGTCCAGTAGAAAGCAGGTTCTTCTTGATCTCAGGCACATGCCTGACATCATGGAGCATAAGCTGTGAGCCATCTGAAAACACAAGCCTCACATCACCTCTGCCAAGAATCTTGCATGCATGGTTATCACCCAAATAAACCACTCCTTCATTGCCAGCAGTATACCTGACAAACAAGTCTCTGCAACCTGTGACATGAAAGGAGGCACCTGAATCAATGATCCATGAGTGCATACCATGACCACCTGTAAGAAGTGAATGGGCATCAAGTGAAGACGTAAATAGGACCTCATCCTCACTGCCACCTGCATGTGACACATTGATTTCTTCAATCTTGACTCCACTTTTGCCCTTTGGCTTTACATCTTTGGCTTCATCTTTCTCTTTGTCTTTGCCTTTTCCCTTTTCCTTTTGATCATTTTTCCATTTGTAGCATTGCTTTTTGATGTGTCTCTTCTTGCCACAATAATGGCATTCCAAATCCTTTTTGGAGCGAGACTTGCTCCTTCCCCTTTCTTGGCTTTTTCCCCTTTGTTGGGATCTCCCACGTGCATTCATTGCATTGGACTTTCCAACAGAGTTGTTTTTCCTGTTCATCTCTTCTTGAAGAAGAGCACCCTCAACATCTGCATATGACAGCATAGCATGCGAATTGCTAGTGGCTGTCCTGAATGTGTCCCAACTCTCTGGCAAAGTGCATAACAGAAAAGTGGCTTTGAACTCATCGTCCATTGCCAACTTTTGATTAGTGACCTGGCTGACAATACCATTAAACTCATTTAGATGGGCTGTCATAGATGCCCCTTCCTTCATCTGAAGACCTATGAGTTTCTTCAACCAATACACTTTGCTTGAGGCACTTTGTTGGGCATACAAGTCCTGCAATCTCTGCCACATTCCCCAAGCTGTCTTCTCTTCACGAATGCTGAAAAGTAATGAGTCTGACACAGACAACATGATAGTAGATCTTGCCAGCTCATCCATATCTTCCCACTCTTCAGCAGTAAGAGAAGCGGGCATCACACCCCTTTCTTTGATAGGCTTGTGCTGCTTTTTCTGGAGCAACACATTGTAGCACTGGGTTTGCCAAATATCATAATTATGCGAGCCTTCAAGCTTCTTGATGTGAAGCAATGAAGAGCTCTCACCTGTGGTGGTTGCCATAGCAATATGCAACCTGTCAATGCCTGACTCCCTGCAAAATGTGCAAACACTGCACCAAAAGCACACAAAGTGCTCACAGTTGTTCTCCCAAGCTTTATCTCCCACTGCGGAAGCACAAATGCAACTTTTCTCCCACTTTATGTGATGAAATCACCAAAACCTGGTTGCTGCAAATTTTGGACAGCACCTTAAATCTGTTGCCCTTCCAAAGTACTGTACAGCAGTACCAAGTGCTCACCAATGATGTACCAAACTTGTACCGGCAAGTACAGCAGCTGAAATTGAACCTTTTGGTCACTCAAAACAGTGTACAGCCATGCGAAAACTTGCACAAAGCTATGCCAAATCTGTACCAGCATGTACAATAGCAATAAATGCTCTCCTGGCTGTCCAAAATGAGTGAAAATCAGACTTTTACAGTCCTGTACACTGCATACAACAGTCCCGAACAGAAATTGGGCAAAAGCCCCTTGATTGCAAGCTGATTTTTGAGGATTCAAGGCATAAATGTCTTGCCTGCTGCTTTGCCAAGCTCAACAAGCATACGAACTTGAAAAGCCCCTTGATTTAAGATCAATTTCTGATCATACATGGTACATTGACGCACATGAAGGCATCCACAGTGTTCATGATGCTTCCCCCTGGCCACATATACATCCAAATAATGAAAGCCCCTTGATTTACAGGCACATTGAGTGCTTGTAAGGCATCAACACATTATCCACAGCATCAAATGCGATTGACTGCATGCAAATCAATCCAATCGGTGCACAAAAGCCCCTTGATTTGCACTGCAATTTGCTGTAAATTTTGCAAATCAATACAATCGGCACAAAAGCCCCTTGATTTGCACTGCAATTTGCTGCAAATTTTGCCCAAATGTGCGATTTCTCACATCATACAGCATGTATGAGTGCTTAATTGCACAATTACATCAAAAGCCCCAAATTTCGACATCCAATTTCCTGCAAATTGATCCTGATTGTGACCAATGTCCTGCAAATTGATCCTGATTGTGACCAATGTCACCCAATTTTGCCAATTTTGCTCAAAATTGAGCAATTCGACACCTGTATCTGCTCAATTGTTGATTGTACTTGCTTAATTGCAAATCCCAAAAAAAAATTTGAAGAAAATACCTTGTAATTTTCTGATTTTTCTCTGATTTGCAGGCGGGTTTTGTTGTTGCAAGAAAAGGGATGATGATGCTGCTGCTGTTCTGTGCAGGTGGGGGGGGCACTTCTAATGCTGGTGCTGCGTCAGACTCGGTACATGGTGGTGCTCTTGTTAGTCGGTGTATTAGGAGAGAGGGCGGGCGTAAGAACAAAAGAGCATAAAGCAGGTCTTGTTTCTTCACTCTCTCGGCTCCTCTCCCACTGCTGGGCTGCAACTTGCAACAAACCAGGCACAGTAAACGAGTCGCATGGGGGCAGCAGGCTGCAGCACCTCCTTGTACTTTCGACCTACTAGTGAGCGTCCTTGCCTTCGTGTCCTTGGCTTACGTGTCTAACGCCCAACGCTAATACGCTTTGTAGCCAGCCGAATCGCGATTAAACGCCTCAACACCCACTGCCTACGTGTCCGCCTGGCTGCCTTCGTCATCTCCGCCTCTTCGCTCGCCTAGTAGCCTTCGCTTCACGCCCAGCAGTCAGTCGACGCTTGGCTGGACCTGAAAAGCTGGGCAGCGCTGGTTGCTGCCTGTTGGGCAGCGTAGGCTACCTGCTGCGCTGCCTGACTAGCTGGCCGCTTCTCCTCTTTACACACAGGCTGCACCCAACACACGAGCGCTGTAGACTAATGAGGGTGACAGCCAGCTGATAGCAGTCACACAGGGTACAACTTGCACAGGGTACGACCAGCAGAATGACCATGGCTCTAGTTGAAGGCTCTGATACCAGTTGTGTGGGAGAAGGAAGAATTAGGGTTAGGTTAATTCATGTGGGAGACATACACAGAGAGAACAAGGGAGAGAGAGAGAGAGTTGTGGGGATAAGTCAACTCATCAATAGCATGAGTGTGTGACTCCCCTATCACACATGTATATTGCACTAGTACACATAGTGCACTTAGTACATTAAAAGTACTAAGTGTACTATGTACTATAACTTATGGGCTTGTACACACTATAAGGATGGGCATTATGCCTTTACCCCAACATTGCTGAGAGAAAAAACAGGTCACTTATGGAGATGGCACGATGTATGGTCAAGAGCCAAGCTTTGCCACATGCATTTTTGCTTGAGGTTATCATGTGTGCTGCATATGTACTCAACAGGTGTCCCACTAAGGCCTTGCAGGCTATTACTCCATACGAAGCTTGGCACGGCAGGAAGCCGTACTTGTTCAGGTTTTCAGCATTCCTCTTATGCATCAGATTGTTATTCTTTGGCTGCGTCTAGTATGTGTGAAGAGGAAGAACCTCTTTCATTTGATGAGACACAAAAATGAGAAAATTGGTTGGCTGTAATGCAAAGTGAATATGATGCTATAATGAAGAATGGTACATGGTCTTTGTGTGATTTGTCTATTGCTAAAAAGGCCATTGGATGTAAGTGGGTTTTTAAGTTGAAACGAAAGCCAGATGGCAGTGTTGATTGCTATAAAGCTAGACTTGTTGCAAAGGGTTATGCTCAACAAAAGGGCATTGATTTTGATGAGACCTTTGCTCCCACTTGTCATATGACTACCATTCGTAGCATTTGTGCATTGGCAGCTCATAATGGTTGGAATGTACATTAGTTGGACATGAAGACTGCATTCTTAAATGTAGATTTGCATGAGGAGGTGTATGTAACGCAGCCTCGTGGTTTTATTCAAAGAGGACAAGAAAACAAAATGTGCAGGTTGAAAAAGGCTTTATATGGTTTAAAGCAGGCTCCATGATCTTGGTATGAAAAGATACATGCATATTTGACTGCACATGGTTTTTAGAATAGTCCAACAGAAAGCACTTTGTATGTTAAACATGTGGATGATGTACATCTAATCATTTCTCTTCTCTATGTCGATGACATGTTGCTCATAGGACCAAATGAGAGTCATATTTCTGATTTTAAGGCTGATCATTTAAATGCCTCTTTTGAGATGTCAGATTTGGGGCATTTGCATCATTATTTGGGGATACAATTTAAGCAGTGTGATGGAGGTATTGCTTTATGTCAGACAAAGTATATTGAGACATTCTTGCAGAGATTTGGCCTTGAAGACTGCAAGTCTATTGCTACTCCAATGGAGACACGTATGAAGTTGAGTCTTCATGATGCTGGAGATAACTTTGATGTCACACTCTATCAGACAGCTGTTGGTTGCCTCATTTATGTGTGCATTACGAGGCCGGACGTTCAGTTTGCAGTCTCACAGGTGAGCAGGTTTATGCATAGCCTAGGGTCTCAGCATTGGAAGGCAGTGTAAGTCATCTTGTGGCACCATACATCTTGGGTTGTTTTATCCCAAGGGGGAATCGTTGCCGCCAGATTTACATGCTTTTTCGGACTCAGATTGGGCTGGTTCCTATGACACAAGAGTGTCCACAAGTGGTTTTTGTTTCATGCTCGGTAGCTCATGCATATCTTGGTTGAGCAAGAAGCAACCTATTGTGGCCACTTCTAGTTGTGAAGCAGAGTACAGGGCAGCTTTCACAGCTACGGTTGAGTGTGTGTGGCTCAGATAGCTTATGGTTGACTTGGGTGTTGGACAGGAGTCTGCCACCTCTATCTACACTGACAGTCAGAGTGCATTGGTAGTTGTGAGAAACCCAGTTTTTCATGCTCACACAAAGCACATTGAGGTACATTATCACTATGTCAGGGAGAGACTCTCAGCAGAAGGAGAGATCAGCTTGGCCTATGTGCCAACACAGGACAACCTCGCGGATCTTTTCACAAAGGCGCTTCCTCGTGAGAAGTTCGAAGCTTTCTGCAAAGCTTTGGGCTTGCTCCCCTTTGTGGACTGATATACTTCGGGCATGGCACTTCCCTATACATAAGTGCCAGCTCTCGTTCACACCATCACTCCCAGGGGAGATTTGTTACGATATATATAGGCAGTGATGTGTGTGAACACACTTAGGACTGCCAGGGCACTTTTTTCCTCTTTAGGAGGTTTTTTCCCTCGGCTTGTATATACGCCCATCATTCTAGAGGTAACTTATCTTTTGTACATTGACACAATCTAATACATTGTGTGTTGTGTGCATTCTTGCTTCTTCTTCTCCAAGCTTTGTGTGCTTTCCTGCAACCCTAATTCCAACAAGATTATCTTTGTGTACAAAGAGAAAAAAGAGGAGCTTAGGGCTTCTAGAATGGTGGTAGAGAAGAGCTTAGAGCTTTCACGATGATGACGGTAGATTCAAGGTCACTGTACATAGCATGGCAGAGTCCAGGCTCACATGTACCCCCCTTCCTCGACATAGATGGTCGCACCACGTGTATTTTCTTATAGTTCTTCAGCTTTAAAATTGAATTATAGATCAAAAATCAGGATTGGCAAATCAATCGACTTGTGGTATTCCAAATCAATGGAGCCTTACACATTTGGATTAAAACCAATGGATTACAGGTCATCATGGATTATCTCGTCTAGATCTTCTATTACATGATTTTTTGGCATCTACTATGTAGCGATATTATTTATGATACAAAGGTTACATGGTTACATAGACAAGCATTTTGTTTAATGACCTCCTCTCAAATTTGTAGTCAAAGGTTGCAACCATATATGTTTTTCACTTCCTTAGCCCATAAACCTATGTTCTGCCTATGTCACCTTACCCTAGGTATATTTTTTCTTTAATTCTATGCAAAACATCAAGTTTTATGAAAAAGTTGATGTTTTGCATAAAATCGATGTAAAACATTAACTTTTTCATAAAACTTAATGTTTTGCATAAACTCGATGCAAAATATCGAGTTGTGTGGAAAAGTTGATGTTTTACATCAACTCGATGCAAAACATCAACTTTTAGGCTAAAAGTATATATTTTGCATCAAGCTGATGCAAAACATCAACTTTTCCACACAACTCGATGTTGTGCATGGAGGAGATGCAAAACATCAACTTTTTCACACAACTCGATGTTTTGCATCAAGTTGATGCAAAACATCAAATTTTCCACACAACTCGATGTTTTGCATCAAAGTTGATGCAAAACATCAACTCTATCACAAAACTTGATGTTTTACATCAAGTTTCAGATGCTCTCGAGAAAAAAGTTAGAGGATCGGAGGTTGATTTTCACAAAAAAAAACCTTTTTAGCGATTCCTCCCACGCTTACATGCACAGACAACCTATTCCACAAATTTTGAGTATGAACACAACTATGTTTCAATGGGATTTGCAACCGTCACAATGCGATTTGCAGTCGTCACAAAGCGACTTGCTACTTACAGAAAGTCGCTTTGTGACGGCTATAAATCGCATCGAAACATAGTTGTGTTGGTATTCAAAACAGACCATTGTGAAACGCGGACGGAATCGCTAAAACAGATCGTTAGTGAAAATCGATCTCCGATCCTCCAACTTTCTTTCTAAAACTTGATGCAAAACATCAAGTTTTGTGGTAGAGTTGATGTTTTGCATCAACTTTAATGCAAAACATCGAGTTGTGTGAAAAAGTTCATGTTTTGCATCAACTTTGATGCAAAACATCGAGTTGTGTGGAAAAGTTGATGTTTTGCATCGAGTTGATGCAAAACATCAAGTTTTATGAAAAAGTTGATGTTTTGCATCAATTTTATGCAAAACATCAACTTTTCCATAAAACTTGATGTTTTGCATCAAAGTTGATGGAAAACATCAAGTTTTATGGGAAGTTACTGATTTGTATGTTGATACAAAACATCAAGTATTGTAAAAAAGTTGATCTTTTACATAGAAAGTTAATGTTTTGAATATAAAGTTAATGTTTTACATCAACTTGATGCAAAATATCAAATTTTCGTAAAAGTTGATGTTTTATATCAAGTTGATGGAAAACATCAACTCTTCGCTGAGAAGTTCTTACTCAGCATTAAGTTGACTGCAAATGTTATAGCTAAAACATCCTTACTATGTGTAGTAACTAGTAGGATTCGAACCTAAGTCCCTGCCTGATATTTTACAAAAAAGTATTTTGGAAAGTATAAACTTTTGTTTCTTAAAGAGACATTTTTCATACTTTCTAAACTCATTTAATAACTAAAATTACCATTTAACCCTTTTTTGTCACATCAAGGACACATCTTCTTCTAGTATCACACACACGTTTGAGGCACACACCATCAATTGCACTCAAATTATTTGTTCTAGAAAAATGAGTCATGGTAGCATGCTCGCATGGCACATTAGGCCTAAATCAAAAAGGTTGTCTACGTTCATCTTGTTAATTATTAGTCTCTTTCTACTCCACTAAGACCTTGAACCTCTGTACGACGCTATCATATACATATCTACCTCTGAAAATCCAAATGTTCAATGAGTAATGATAAAGTAATTCCTTTCATGGACTTGGATGCTCGTTGGGACACAAACTCTCCCACATTATATATACCTATCATGGCCTTTCAAATTGGTTCCTTTTTTAAATATTTTAGATAGGGTCTCAAGTCTAAAGCCTATGGGAATTTCACCCTAGTTCTGCACACACGCACACACTTGAGTACCACAAGGGGGTAGCACCCTTCAAATTTAACTTTTCAATTTGTTTCATATTTAACTTTGGAATTAGTTGTGAATATCCAACAAATTCTAAATATGTGTTTCATATTTAAGTTTGAAATTTGTTGGTAATATCCAACAACATTAGAAAAGGAAACTTTGGTATTTCTCACCTAATCACACCAAATTGCTTATATGATACACAATTGTAGTTACCATTTTCAACTGAAGAAAACCTTGTACCATCTTTCTAGCATGGATGAAGTATTTATTTCATGTGTCATCTGAAAGTAATCAAATAATATGTACAAATGAACGTGATATTCTTTTCACACAATAGATTAAGTGTTCTACGAAGTAGATGATAAAGTTCTAGAGAAAAACATTAACAATATGCAAAACAAATACTCTTAACATATCCAAATACATGGTTGTGTAAAGAGAAATAGTTTTTTATAATAAAGCATATATATCACATATCAGACTATATCCCTTTTGTTGATGCTTTTTTTCCAAGAGAGTTAGATTTTTTTTCATCCTAGTCCCCAATATCGTCAGTAATATTGTCAGTATGGATGCCAATATAAACATCGGTATAAATAACAATATAACCATACGTATATACCCATGTATATATCGGCAGTTATACCGTGGTTCATTCCAACTGTGATACTGACATTGTGAAATTATTACCAATGGTTATCATCATGACCGTGATATCAACACCGCATAAATAAAAAATCCAAAAACTTTCCTCTTTACTTTGGGGTTTTCTTTTGCTGCCACCTTACTCTCTTTCTCCCTTGCCTCTCTCACCTCTTGCGCCTATCATACCCTCAACCCATCCCTCCCTCACTATAGAGCTACCATTTCAAGTAGGTAAGGGTATATTATATGTTAGGGTTAAGGATTTTGTTAAGATTTACACATTTTTAAGATTACTTTGAGTTTTGGGTTTTGTTTTGTTTTGGAGGCTCCTCTTCCCCCTCTTCTCTCTCATTCGGTTGTTGATGTTGCTTCACACGACTTAGTGGAGGTGCATCAGCTCGTGGATGCGCCATGCCTGTGAAATTGTGTAAATGCCCTCGCCACAATGGTAACCGCTCAAAAGCCAATATTTCGTTGAAATTTGGGCTTGCCTTGAAATTAATGGCCGAGGGGCCTTCATTTTTTTCCATACTTCAAGATTTTGGCAAATTCTAGGTGCAACAATACCCATCAAGGTTTCGAGACTTTTTTGAAAGGAGACTTTGACAACTTTAGGTGCAATACCCATCAAGCTTTGTAGATTTTTGAAAGGAGAAGTCCCATCATCACCAAGACATCTGGTTATTTTGCCCACTAAGATTGGGATGTGTTTGGGCGCATTGACTTGCCTTACCTTGAGACGGATGGTTGAGACTTTTAAGACAATGTTTAGCATATAAGACTTACAACTAATGCCTCAGACATCTTTGGAAATGTTTGTTTTCAAAATGATTGATGTGGAGCTTTTTGAAAGGAGAATAGGTATAGGTAAAGGCCAAGACATCTCCTTGTTTTGATGCCTATGATTGAAGAAATGTGACTCAAAGTTTCACTTGCCTTGAAATTGATGGATGCATTTTTTCCACTTTTAGTTGGAGAGAACTAGTCCATGTGTAGATTTTTAAAAAGGTAATTGATCGACCAAGGCTAAGATGGCTCTTTCTAGGATCTCACATGGATTTGAGATTGTACACACCATCGTTTGCACTCCGATTAGTTGTTTTGGAAGAATGAGTCACGGTAGCATGCTCGCAAAACATAATCCCATTCACAATGTGTACATTGACTAGTTAGAAAGCATATGTACGGCCACACATAACGCATAGGACCATCTAGGCCATAAAGACCACACTGTTAGGGAATATATAGACCGTCTATGCCATGCAGACCATAAGGAATAAACGGCCACCACCACAGACACGTGATCTCCTCTTGAACCATAAAGACCACATAGTAGACCACATGGGGAATATAATAAGTTTACATGCATCCCATCGTAGGCAAGACCAGGATGATACTAAGCATGTAAAGATCCCGATAAGCCCATTCTGATGCACACCCCACACATACCATATCGACCACATCTCAAGAACCTTGTTTTGAGTATGTGAGGACCATATCAACCGTATATGTAGTAAACACATCGAGAAAAAACCGACTATGTAAATATCTTGGATAAACTGTTCCGACCATGTATAGCCCACATGATCCATGTATAGCCCACATGGAACATGATGAGCACACCATGAGAGATCCAATCACATAGAGATCATGTAGAGCCCATTTCACCCAATACATCACATGCACTGTACATAACATACCTCAAGGGGGACCAAGTATTTCAAGATCACACAATTGAACTATATGCATGGCGTATTAATCATATAGACCACATAAGGACAATGCTAACCACATAAAGTTCACATGCAACCTATTGCCACTCTATACCAACCATAAAGACCATAGGAAACCAACCATGGGCTATACTAAGCACACACATTTCATTTCGGTTGGACCATATGGGCCATATCCACAACCCATCGCCACCTTATAGTAGGGATCATATATAGATGATATGGACTAGATAATAGCTATAATAATGAACAACATTAACTGCTACAATGGGCACATGAATACTTGTAGACCAATCATACGTGTGCCATATATACTATGTAAACCATATGGGGACAATAATAACTACATATATCCAATCCATTCCCACCTTATATGGACCATATATAAAGAGAATGCGGGGGAGAGAGAGAGAGAGCTTAAGTTCCTTGCAATCAAATACACACACATACACAAGAGAGAAATGGATGGCTGAATTTTCTTTTTTTTTTCTTCTCTTCTCTACAACCATATAACTAAAAGATAAGAGCACATACAAAAAGGGAAAGTATTCTCCTACAATAACATACAATGGTATGTGAACCAAACTATATGAGGTGGCACTATAACTATGCCATAACTCTAGTACTCCAAAGTGGCTATTATACAACCTATCATCCACTGGCGGGATATCAACCATAATCTCACCAACCATGCCAGTGGCATAAGTGCCGAAGCTATCACCTAGACGGGTTATCAATGTTCATCTCATAGCACTAATTGAGCTCCATATCGCAACACTCCCCCTCAAGCTCAAATTCACACACTGCACTCCAAGTAAGCTCCTAAATCTATGGAGATTCTCTGTGCCCAATGCCTTTGTAAGATGTCAGCCACCTTATCCTATGTGCTGACATATACTAGATCTACATCACCAACTAGAACCTTCTCCCCCTCACAAAGTGATAATGCACCTCAATGTGCTTTGTTCTTTCATGGTATACTAGGTTACTAGCTAATTGTATGCTACTCATGTTGCCGTAATAAATGATAATTTCCCTATCCACGGGCTCACCCATATCACCAAGTAGCTTCTAAATCCAAGCTACCTCCATAGCAACACCCCTCTACTCTGCCTCTATACTTTGACAAGGCAATTGTTGGGCTACTTCTTACTACTCCAACTCACCGCAGCACTCCCAATGAGAACATAAAACCATTGGTAGACCTCTTTTTTGCAACACTACTAGGCCAATCAGCATTTGTGTACCCATGTAGTTGTATCTCTATACAAGCCTCATAGAAAAGTCCATAATAAGTTGTGGACTTTATATACCTGAGAATACGTCTAGCCACTCCAAGTGTGGCTTTCTAGGGCCCTGCATAAACCGACTCGCAAGTCCAACAGCATAGGTCAAGTCTGGCCTAGTAATGGTCATGTAGATCAAGTTTCCTACTATGCACCTGTACGTAGTGGGGTCCTCCAAAAGTTCACCTGCATCTGTGAGAATCTTTGTGTTCTGCTCCAATGTCACAAAAATAGAGTTATATCCTATCATACCATACTTGGAAAACATTTCCAAGCCATACTGCCTTTCCATAGTAACAAAATGTGATGAGGTGATCTCACCACCTCTATGCCCAAGAAATACTGCAGCTCACCCAAATCCTTTATCTCAAACTTCTTTTTCAAAATCCTCCTCATATCGTGTATGTCAGCATCACTATCACCAGTGACAATTGAATCATCCACATAAATGACTAATAACGAGTTAAAGTTTCCAATTTTTTGTATAAGGTCTTTAGATTTAAAGTTTGAGCTATTTATGGATATTCTTTGTTATACGAGTACCATCAAGCAAAATATGGAATCTCTTTTTTTTCCCCTAAGGATTTTCACACGTCCTCTCTCTAGAAAAATGACACGCAGTTAAATTTTTGCAAATCAACTCAGAAGTGAGCGGAGTTCGGACATTTGGAACCTACTCTTCGAGACCTTTCCAATGATATATAGCATGTGGGAAATTTTGCATATTCAAGAAGTCTCTAAATTGGTGATGATATGGTATCCCAAATTGGTGATGAGATGGCATGTAACATGCCACATCATCACCAATTTAGCGACTTCTTGAATATGCAAAATTTCCCATCATGCTATATATCATTGGAAAGGTCTTGAAGAGTAAATTCCAAATGTGCAATCCCCCGGAAATTTTGATTTGATTTGAAAAAATTTCACCACCATGAACCCATTTTTCTACAGAGAGGAGGTGTGAAAATCCTTAAGGGACAAAAACGAGAGTCCATATTTCACCTAATGTATGGGCTTATGGACTTACTGGCTTATCATCCTTACTCGCTTACTGGCTTACTAGCTTATAACTAGATTGAAATTCTGAGCTATTTATAGATATTCTATGTATGAACATGTTCTATTTCTTTCATTCTTCATATAAACAAGATGACTCCCAAAATGACATACTTTTTCCCAAAGAAAAGAGCCTCAAAAAAACATGCATCAAAAGAACATAATATGTCTCAAAAAGTGGTGTGTTTGCAATGGTTGGAAAGCCTTCTTTAAAGGAGCCACATGAGGTAGCATAATTGATGCGCTTGTTTTTTGTTATTTTTATTTCAAATGGCCTTGTTTGGAAGGCCGTAAATCCCAAAACATTGAAGAATCTTTAAAATTGATTCATTACTATTCTTTAACATCTTAGAGACAAATTCCATCATTTATGGCTCCAAAAATCCCTATAAACTTTGGCATAGAAAATTAGATAGATTCACAACACAAAATTACTTTAGTACCAATTTTTTTCTATCATTTTGCGGACCTCAATGAGTGAGTCAACCAAAGACGTTCTACTCTGGAGATCCTACAACTCTCACAAGTCTCCCTCATATAATATAGACTCATTCACTTTTCGACTTGCAAAAATGTGGTCTTGCAAGATTACGTGCTTGCAGGCTCATGGTCTCGTGGGCTTTGGGACTTGCTCACTTGCAAGCTTACCTGCTTAACCGTGCAGATTATGGATTTTTTGAACAACTTATAAACTTGCATGCTCTTTGTTGCCTTGGGGGGTTCACCTACAAATATGTAAGTATAGCACATGAGTTCAAATGAAGGGATTTTTTAATTCAAAATTTTAAGGTGAAATTGGTATTAGAGTCCCTGATGGCTCATTAATAGTAGGTAGAGTGGGTGTAGGTAGTATGATGTGTAGGGGTATGTATGAAGTAAACTATAGTAGGTCTATCGGTAGGAAATAATGCTAATAGTTAGAGCAACATATGCAACAAAGGACTCATCACTTATAGCCTTAAAGACACCATCACTGCTTTGAAGTGCCGCCAACTGAGTAGCCCTAAGGAAGAAAGCAAAGCATATCCTACTGAAAGCAAGTCATTGTCTTGCCATATTCTGAAGCAAGCAACGTCAATAGCAACACATAGTTGCCAGAAAATAAAAAAAGAAACCAATTTGTGAGGTAGAAAAGTCGCTAGGTGCACATACACAAAGAATGGAGCAAATGTTAAAAAACGTTTTAGTTTAATAAAAAAACTTTATATGCCAAGGTTAAGTACAACCTTAATCAAATAAGGTTAAAAATCAACCTTTTCATTTTTCCGTAAGGGCATTTGCATGTAAAAAAGTTGATTATATTCAGTGACATCAACATGAAGTTCGATGTTCAAGAAAAGTCAGATGTAAGAATGGATCTCAACGAATGTTATGAAGAGCGCATAATACAAATCAAAATACAAAAAAGATTCAAATTTGGAAGAAAAAGTGTATAGTAAAGAAGGCAAATTTTCACCTTAATGAAGCCAAAGAAAATTTCAACTAAGGGGATATCAAAGACGTTCTAAATGGTCTCTCACACTGATGATGTCAAGCCTCCTCAAAAGAGGAGATATACCCCCTTTTGTGGAAGTATGTGTGTGGGTGCTTTGTAGGCTCCAAAGAAAGCAAGACATGTCCAAGCTCATGTGTGGCTAAAGTGCGGATGACAAGGAATATTAGATGGTGATCTTGTGGAACAACAAGGCAAGAAAGTAGTCTTGAAGACTCCTCATGGTGTTCTTGGTCAAGCGTGAAGAACCAAAGCTTGGTCGACACCTAGAGGAATACACATGGAAGGGATGAAGACTAATTAAATCATAATTTTCATTAGGGGTTGTTAAAAGTAGTGTTAAAAAATGTGTAATGTAAGATTTATCTCGCTTGAACATTAATTGTAATATCCTAAGATTCATGGATAAAGGGTGTGAGTGGTATGAAAAGATGCAAGTGTGCATGAGTGTAGGGTGATGTGAATGGGTAAAGAGGACATGGGTTTTACATAAAGGGTGAAAACCACCTCTACCTTCATCATGTAATTGTGCATTTTTATCAAGGTATATGCTATGAATAAACTTCTTCTTTGTGTTCATGTTATCTACACAATAAAGTGTGATAACCACCTCTACCTTCATCATGTAGTTGTGCATTTTTTCAAGGAATATGCTATCAATAAACTTCTTCTTCGTGTTCATGTTATCTGCACATCATCATGTGAAGAGAAGAAGAGAGAAACTTCATTTACAAACCCACCTTTCCCTTGGCTTCCTTCCTTCCTTGGCTTTAACACACATTTCCTCCTCAACCAACAATATATCAAAGTCATTAAAAGTAAGAGGTGGGTTGTAGACTAGTGTATCAAAGTAAGAGGTGGGTTGTAGACTAGTGTATTCAGCAAGGTCACAAAATTTTCATAATCTGGGGAAAAACTCTAATGCACCTATGTTTGGTGGTCTTAGTGATCCCCACCACCACCATCTCATCTTGTAGACTCTTTATCTACGAGATATGAATTTATCTACTATTGCTCCTTCAAAATGCCTTTATGCTATAAGCTGATTGCCATGATTGGTGGAGAAGCCCACATGCAATATGAGAACAAAGGGAGCGAAAATGTGATACACGCAATTGGAGAGAAGTTCATTATTGTATGAGAGAAGAAAGAACCTAAAATGTCCATCCCTCCTCCTTGAAAAGAGATAATTTAATTGAGGATGCCTAAGTTCCCAATGAGGAGTTATATTCTGCCAAGTTAGAAAATTGGTGGGCAAACCATCCAACACAAAAGCCCTAAGCTCTCTCTCTCTCCCCCCCCCCCTCTGTGCCTACGCACAGACTGCCCGCCAACAATCGCAATCCCTATGCAAAGCTCTTCTGTAAAGAGAGAGAAAGAGAGAGAGAGGTAAAAAGCAGGGGAGTTACATATCCAATACCTATGTATGAGAGAGAGAGAGCGTGAGGAGAGAGAGGGAGTGTGCATACGGTGTCCATCATGGTGGTGGACGACAATCTGGCACTGGCAGGAAGTCGAGCACATGTTCGAAGGTGTGATCGGAGCCGGCTGTTCGCAGGCTGGTGATCCGCGGACACCCCCGTGCCGCCCACCACTGTGATGTCGTAGTTGGTGTCCACGATGTTGCCCTGCCCGTGGAGGCTCACGGTCCCGTTGTAGACGCCGTCGATGTAGGTGAGGGTGTTGAGCACCAGGATGGTCGAGTAGGCAGGATCCCTGCTATCGTAGACCTCCAGGCCCCGGATGGTACCCACCTGCGTCGAGTTCACGTCCGCCTCCTGTGTGACGTAGTAGGCGAAGGTCGCCACCTGCCCGAAGCTGCCCGTCACCGCAGAGTTCACGGGCCGTAGGACATCGACCGCCTGGCTGTCTTGCGCCTGCACGTAGTACTTGAGGCTGGGAGGATAGCTCTTCTTTGGAGATGACGAAGAGGCCGAGGCACAACTGGCTGCGATGATTAGCCACAGAAGCATAGAAGTCAGCATCACCATGGCTAGCTGCTTCACACACTTAGTGGAGCTGCATCAGCTCGCGGATGCGCCATGCCTGTGAAATTGTGTAAATGCACGCGCCGAACCGCTCAAAAGCCGATATTTCGCTGAAATTTGGGCTTGCCTTGAAATTAATGGCCGAGGGGCTTTCATTTTTTTCCATACTTCGAGATTTTGACAAATTCTAGGTGCAACAATGCGCATCAAGGTTTCGAGACTTTTTTGAAAGGAGACTTTGACAACTTTAGGTGCAATACCCATCAAGTTTTGTAGATTTTTGAAAGGAGAAGCCCCATCATCACCAAGACATCTGGTTATTTTGCCCACTAAGATTGGGATGTGTTTGGGCGCATTGACTTGCCTTACCTTGAGACGGATGCCTGAGACTTTTAACACAATGTTTAGCACATGAGACTTTCAACTAATGCCACAGACATCTTTGGAAATGTTTGTTATTGATGTGGAGCTTTTTGAAAGGAGAATAGGTAAAGGCCAAAACATCTCCTTGTTTTGACGCCTACGATTGAAGAAATGTGATTCAAAGTTTCACTTGATGGATGCATTTTTTCCACTTTTAGTTAGAGAGAACCAGTCCATGTGTAGATTTTTAAAAAGGTAATTGATCGACCAAGGCTAAGGTGGCTCTTTCTAGGATCTCACACGCATTTGAGACTGTACACACCATCATTTGCACTCCAATTAGTTGTTTTTGGAAGAATGAGTCACGGTAGCATGCTTGCAAAACATACCCATCAAGATTTGTAGATTTTTGAAAGGAGAACCCCCATCATCACCCACTAAGATTGGGTTAATGTGGTTGTGTTTAGCTTGGCTTGCATTGACTTTCCTTGCCTTGAAACTGATGGGGACCGAGACTTTCCAGACATTACTTAACAACGCGCTCACAACGTGAGACTTCCAAAATTTTGAACTAATGCCTCAAACATCTCTTGGAAATGTTTGTTTTCAAACCAATTGATGTGTACCCTTTTGAAAGGAGAATAGGCAAAGGCCAACACGTCTCCTTGTTTTAACGGCTACGATTGAAGAAATATGATTCAAAGTTTTAGTTGCCTTGAAATTGATGGGTGGAGTATTTCCACTTTAGTTAGAGAGAACCAGTTCATGTGTAGATTTTTAAAAAGATAATTGATTGACTAAGGGTACCATGGCTCCTCATCTTATCTCTTCTAAGATCTCACACACGTTTTAGGTACACACCATTGATTGCACTCAAATTAGTTATTTTGGAAGAATGATTCATGGTAGCATGCTTGCATGGCACACTGGGCCTAGATCAGAAAGGCTCTCCAGGTTTATCTTGTCAATTATTACTCTCTTTCTACTCCACTAAGACCTTGGACCTTCATACTACGTTGTCATATACATATCTACCTTTGAAAATCGAAATGTTCCATGAGTAATGATAAAGCTATTCCTTCCATAGACTTGGATGCTCGTGGCCACACAGTCTCCCACAGTATGATGTACCTATCATGGAGAATAACGCTTTCTAAAGGAATATGTTGGCTGGGCGTGCTGCATGCGGCTTCTTGCGGTAGCCTTCATTTATGCATTTTATATATCATAATCATAGATTATGGACCTTCCATTCTGCTTTCATTTTTGATGGCTCTATAAAGTTTTCCCATAAACTTAAGGTAGCATTTCCTACTTATCTACTAATAGCCTTTTCCCATGGTATAGTTGCCCGAGAAAAAAGCAAGGGGGAGCAGGATTTACGTAACTTGGAGTCAACTAGGGCAAAGCTTCCGAAATTGGAATTTGCATGAACCTCCTACTTGAACTTAATGCTCACTTCTTCTTCTTCTTCTTTTTGGATAAATAAATGTATATATATATATATATTACATATTAACAAGACACCATTTTTTGTCAACATGGTAGCATGGAGGAGACATCCTACAAAATCCCTTGCAATAATGCCCAACCTTCTACAACTCCATTGCGAGGTAGAGAGAAGGGTAACCAATTACATCAGAAGAGAGGGAGAAGGGGGAAAGAGAAGGGTCGCTATTGCATTGTAAGAGAGAGAAAGCTAGAGAGGAAATCTCAGAACCTGTCTGCCTGGCCCAAGTGTCTCCACTTGCCTTCGACTTTGCTTCTGGTGGGAGAGAGTCCACCTTACCTGCTCCCGCCACACCAGCCCTCCTCGGCATGGCACTCTCTGAATTTCTCTCTTCAGAGCATGCAAACCATACTCTTTGTCTTTAGTGCATGCAACGCGGCAAGCCATCTAGCATAGGAGTCCTAAGCGCACTCTTTCTCTCTCTCTCTCTCTACACATACACATCCCTGCTTGCATACAGACATATATACATACATACACATGCATACATACCTCTATCTCTCTCTAAACCTGTCTCCTATATTCTTACTTTACATCTCTCTCTACATATCTTTATGTCTCTCACTATCTACCTCCTCTCTCTATCTCTCTCACTCCCTATCCTCTCTCTAAATCACATGTGTGTGTTAGAGAGAGATATGCAATACAAGAAGAAAGGGAGTGGAAATGTGATACATGCAATTGAAAGAAGCAAAGTTCATTATGGTATGATAGAATGAGGACGATGGGGGTCGAGTATGAGCCTTGTTATTGGATGAGAAGATGAGAATCTCCTTGAGGGATGGACTGAAAGGAAGCCAACTTTCTACTTGCGCTACAAAAAACAAAAAAAAAACAGTTGATAGAAGTGGTATAATAACATCAATTCGGAGGTGTCCATCATGGACAATCTGGCATTGGCAGGAAGTGGAGCACATGTTCGAAGGTGTGATCGGAGCCGGCTGTTCGCAGGTTGGTGATGGCAGCGTATCCGCGGACACCCCTGAAGCTCCCCGTGCCGCCCACCACTGTGATGTCGTAGTTGGTGTCCACGATGTTGCCCTGCCCGTGGAGGCTCACGGTCCCGTTGTAGACGCCGTCGATGTAGGTGAGGGTGTTGAGCACCAGGATGGTCGAGTAGGCAGGATCCCTGCTATCGTAGACCTCCAGGCCCCGGATGGTACCCACCTGCGTCGAGTTCACGTCCGCTTCCTGTGTGACGTAGTAGGCGAAGGTCGCCACCTGCCCGAAGCTGCCCGTCACCGCAGAGTTCACCGGCCGTAGGACATCGACCGCCTGGCTGTCTTGCGCCTGCACGTAGTACTTGAGGCTGGGAGGATAGCTCTTCTTTGGAGATGACGAAGAGGCCGAGGCACAACTGGCTGCGATGATTAGCCACAGAAGCATAGAAGTCAGCACCACCATGGCTACACGACTTAGTGGAGCTGCATCAGCTCGCGGATGCAGCAGTATGGCCATGCCTGTGAAATGCGCCAGTGTGATATAGATACGAGAGGATGTAAATGGGCAGTGCCACAATGGTCACCACTCGCGGCTTCAAATAGATATTTCGGAAGAGCGAGTCACGCAAAATAATGTAAGTAAAAAGAATTGTCCGTTTTGTGTCTTTTCCACTGAAATTTCGGCTTGCCTTGAAATTAATGGCAAAGACTTTCATTTTTTTCCATACTTTCAAAAGTTCTAGTTGCTGATTGAGATTTGGACAAATTCTAGTGCAATACCCATCAAGGTTTCCAGATTTTTGAAAGGAGATTTTGACAATTTTAGGTGCATTACCCATCAAGATTTGTAGATTTTTGAAAGGAGGACCCCCATCATCACCAAGACATCTCGTTATTTTTCCCACACTAAGATTGGGTTAAACTCGATGTGTTTGGGCTTGGCTTGCATTGACTTGCCTTGCCACCTTGAGAATGATGGCCGAGACTTTTTAGACATTATTTAGCACGTGAAACTTTGAACTGCTCCCTCACACATCTTTGGAAATGTTTGTTTTCAATGTGAAGCTTTTTGAAAGGAGAATAGGTAAAGGCCAAGATATCTCCTTGTTTTGACGCCTTCGATTGAAGAAATGTGATTCAAAGTTTCACTTCCCTTGAAATTGATGAATGGATTTTTCCCACTTTTAGTTAGAGAGAACCTGTTCATGTACATATTTTTAAAAAGGTAATTGATCGACTAAGGCTAAGATGGCTCCTCGTCTTATCTTTCTAGGATCTCACACACGTTTGAGGTACACACCATCGATTACACTCCAATTAGTTGTTTTGGAAGAATGAGTCATGGTATCACCTCGAGGGATTCACCTCAAAAAATGTTAGTGTATCACGTGACTTCAGCGTCGCGTGAGGGGCTTTTTAATTCAAATTTAGAAAAAAATCCGTTAGTTCATAAGTAAAGAGGGGTTGTTTTATTGGAGAAAACATTTTAGTTAAGGGGTTTTCTTAATACCTCCTTGAACGCACGTGATACTTAGGGTTTACTAGTACTGCACTCCCCAAGGGTAGCACGCTGGGAAAACATACCCATCAAGATTTATAAATTTTTGAAAGGAGAACCCCCATCATCACCCACTAAGATTGGGTTAATTTGGTTGTGTTTGGTTTGGCTTGCATCGACTTGCCTTGCATTGAGACCAATGGCCGAGACTTTTAAGACATTACTTAACACATGAGACTTCCAAATTTTTGAACTAATGCCTCAAACATCTCTTGGAAATGTTTGTTTTCAAACCGATTGATGTGTAGCTTTTTGAAAGGAGAATAGGTAGAGGCCAAGACATCTGCAAATTATAACACCTATGATTGAAGAAATGTGATTCAAAGTTTCACTTGCCTTGAAATTGATGGATGGATTTTTTCCACTTTTAGTTAGAGAGAACTAGTCCATGTGTAAACACTATTGCAAGCAAAATAGGTAGTTAGAGGGTCACCTAAAAAGATTCCCTGTGAAAATGTGTGAAATCTCAAAAATGGCATAGTTTTTTGAAAACACATCTAGATCTCCATGTATAAATTTTAAAAATACATGAATTTTGCTATTTTTTTCAAAATTGAAAACACGTATGACCTTCGTAGATTTATAAACTGTTGTTGTTTGTGACATAAAAATAAACTTGACTTACAAAATTACATAAGAGTCTACATTACTTAGAGAAATATCAATCTTTTTCAAATAAAATTTATTTTATAACTTTCATGAATATAAGACACTTTTTTTAATGGGATTTTTGGGACAAATTCTACCACTATGCATAAATATGCACATTATTTGATAAGCACTCAAAAAACATTAGAATACATAATAATATAAGCTCCATAATTTATGGAAAATTCTACAAACATCCTTGAGTCTATTTCTAGACCTAAATAGTAAAGCCTTTAGTATATACTTACCTTGACAGTTTGCATGATATAATTATTTGCTCCATTATTTATAAGCAGATAGTGGGTATGATATACAACCAATGCTAAGAGTTTAAAGAGGTCAACTTATAGGTGTGCAAAGGTAGACTTGTATTCATATATATATGTAGAAATATGGTAACTATGGAGGCTCTGAGTAAACCTAAGCATGTTAAAAGAGATATTTTTTCAGCAAGACAATCTTAGAGGTAGACATTATATAGCCTATGGGTGTAGATTTCGACCCACATAGGCATTTGTTTTCATGAAGGGATTTTTTGTTATGCAGTATGGATAAGGGTGGTGGGAAGAAATTGTAGCTTATATCATGTTCATATGTGGTGGCGGCAAAAATTTATAGTATGCATATGTTGATGTTTGATCCAGAGAGATAGCCATTATCATGAACATAGGTGATGGTATATCTAAGAGTAGTGTAGGAATGAGCTCTAGTTATAATTATTTATAGTGCATGTGAAGGATGTTGAAAGATGGTATGTCTAAGGTAGTGTAGAATGAACTCTCGTTATAATTATTTAGAGGACATGCAAAAGATGTTGAGAGATGCAATCTTTGCTCGTCGCGAGATTTGTTGCCATATATATAGGCAGTGATGTGTGCGAACACACTTAGGACCGCCGAGGTTCTTTTTCCCTCTTTAGGAGGTTTTTTCCCTCGGCTTGTATATACGCCCATTATTCTAGGGCTAACTTATCTTTTGTACATTGACACAATCTAATACATTATGTATTGTGTGCATTCTTGCTTCTTCTTCTCCAAGCTTTGTGTGCTTTCCTGTAACCCTAATTCCAACAATCGGTATCAGAGCAGGCATCGGCTCCCAGGGCTACACCACCACCAGCACCCTCCGACTTACGTTCTCCAATTGAGGTGAGCTTTTACGAGCGCTTGCAAGTCCCTATACTCTTCAAACAATCCCATAGGGCTTTGCATTCTCAGAAATTACATCTGAGGTCGTTTCGGGCTGCGTTTTTGCATTTCAAGTTCTGCACAGGTGTTTTCGTCATTTTGTGCACAAATTTCGACAGTGCAATTTTCTACAAAACAGGCATACATATTCTATTGTGGACCGTGCTACATAGCATGAGTTGTTTCCTGTTTAATCTTTGCTTCATTACTACAGGTAGCTTTTGCATCAGTTTCAGTCTCAGTGGCCATGGCTGATAACTGCAAATGATGTATTTCCCATGTTGTCTACTGATGACAAATTGGATGGAGACAGCAACTACCCGCTTTGGGCATACATGATGCAGCATGTTTTGGTTGAAAAAAGAGTGTGGAACATTGTGCAGGGTATGAATGTACATCTAGGTTCTATGGATGTAGGAACTCTTGAGGATGTTGCATTTTCTAGTAGCTCTACTGTTGCTCCTGCTTTACCCACTGCTGAACAAGCTCGTTGGGATGGTAAAGATGTGCAGGTTCATGCCTTGATTGCATTTTCCTTCAAACGTAATATCACACCACATATTCGTTCAGCTAAACAACAAAACAAGCTTGGGATATTCTAGTTGGTCTGTATGCAGGTCGTAACGAGGCAAAAATCTCTTACCTGCGTAAAGAGCTAGAATCGAAGATTATGCAAGAAGATGATGACATGAATGTTTTTCTTGCTGAGATTAAAGATCTCAAGGAACAGTTGATTTCTGGAGGTGAGATTATTCCTGATCATTCTCTTGTGCTTATTACTGTTCTTGATGCTTTACCTAAGTCATATCAGACTTTTTCTTCCACGTGGAGACTTGTCTGAGGACAGACCTGATGTTGTCAAGTATGATACTTTAGTCAACAAGCTCTTGCAAGAAGCGCAGTCTAGGCAAAATAGGGCTAGGCAGTGCGTAGTTGATCAGGCATTTATTGCTGCCCAGTAGAGAAGAAGTGGTAAGGTAGTCCCTTCTTCTCTGCCCAGTAGAGAAGAAGTGGTAAGGCAGCCCCTTCCACTGTTTCTTCTCCTATTAGTAGGTCTACAACTTCTTCTCCTTCCACAGGTAGCAACAATAAATCTGAGAAGGCTCTTGATAAAGGCAAGAAAAAAATGAGGTGCAACTATCGTAAGGCAACTGATCATGTCATTAAGAATTGCCCTAAGCTAAAGGCTAAAGAGGCAAAGAAGAAAGAGTCAAATGCAGCCACAATAACGGATGCTTCTACAAATCTAGATTCTGCAAATGTTGTGCAGGATACAGAATGGGCATTTAGCATGTATTGCCAGTATGATCCATCTGTACATGATGCATGTTTTGGCAGTTTTTGTTGACTCTCATGTATGGTTTTTTGACAGTGGTTCTACAAAGCACATTACCTCGCATCGTGAAATGTTCACTTGTCTTGAGGCTGTCTCTAATGGGAATACTGTCACATGTGCCAATAATGCTTCTTACCCAGTGAAGGGCATTGGTAAAATTATGCTTACTGCTACAGATGGCAGCGCTTTCACACTTTCAAATGCTTTGTATGTGCCAGCATAAAGAAGAATCTATTGTCTGTCTCTGCGCTTGCTAGACTTGGACTTGTAGTCAAATTTGTGGATGACAGATGTAATGTTCATGATTTGACTTCTGGTGATACGATTATTGTATGTGGCACCTTGTTTCGTGGGCTGTATAGGCTCAATTCTTATGACAAGTGTGTGCAAGATTTAGCAAATGCAATTTCTCATGAAAAGGCAGTTTCAAATGTAAAACTATGGCATGCTCGTTTTGGTCATCTGAACTTTGCTAGTTTGCTGCGTTTGCAAAAATTTGATATGGTTGCTTCATTGCCCCCTCTTGAGGCACCATTGAAACATGTTTGTGAAGGCTGTATTTTGGGCAAAATGCAGCGTTCTGCGTTTCCAAAGGATGGTTCTGTGCGGGCCAATCGCAAATTGTAACTTGTACATAGTGATGTATGTGGGCCTATGCAAACTCCGTCATTTGGTAAACACTTGTACTTTGTGACTTTCATTGATGATTACTCAAGGCATGCATGGGTATGTCCACTGAAGGCAAAGTCCGAAGTGTTTTTGTGCTTCAAATAGTTTTTGCTTATGGTTGAAAATGTATCCAATTGTAATGTGGGCACCCTCCGTTCTGATCGAGCGAGGGGGGGGGAGTACATGTCTAAAGAGTTTAATGCATTTCTAGCTAGTCGTGGGATAAAACACCAATGTATAGTGCCGTATACCCTTCAGCAAAATGGTGTTGCTGAGAGAAAAAACAGGTCACTTATGGAGATGGCACGATGTATGGTCAAGAGCCAAGCTTTGCCACATGCATTTTGGCTTGAGGCTGTCATGTGTGCTACATATGTACTCAACAGGTGTCCCACTAAGGCCTTGCTGTCTATTACTCCATACGAAGCTTGGCATGGCAGGAAGCCTTCTATTGGTCACTTGCGCGTCTTTGGTTGCTTGGCCTATGCTTTAGTGCCTATGCAACAACGCAAAAAATTGGATGATAAGGCTGTCAAATGCATTTTTGTTGGTTATAGTGCTGAGAGCAAGGTTACATATTGTATCATCCGCAGTCAAAGCGTATCTTGATTAGTCGAGATGTTGTTTTTGTGGAAGATGTTGTGCAGCCTTTGTTATCATGTACCAAAGAGACAGGTGTGAGCTCACGGGATGTATTTGATACGTTGTTGCCTCTCTTTATAGGTGGGAATTCAAATGTAAGTCCTAATGAGGTAAATATTCAGCTATGCAGATATCAAACAACATCATAGATCAGCCTATTTCTGATGCAGATTTACAGGATATAATTCATGAGGATAGGGCTGAAAATGAGCAGGCTAGAGGTATGCCTAAATGGCTGCTGCAAACCTTGCGTGATAGTAAAATTGATGCACCTATTTCTAGTCGTACTTGTTCAGGTTTTCAGCATGTCTCTTATGCATCAGATTGTTATTCTTTGGCATTCTATGAAGAGGAAGAACCTCTTTCATTTGATGAGGCACAAAAATGAGAAAATTGGTTGGCTGCAATGCAAAGTGAATATGTTGCTATAATGAAGAATGGTACATGGTCTTTGTGTGATTTGCCTATTGGTAAAAAGGCCATTGGATGTAAGTGGATTTTTAAGTTGAAACGAAAGCCAGATGGCAGTGTTGATCGCTATAAAGCTAGACTTGTTGCAAAGGGTTATGCTCAAGAAAAGGGCATTGATTTTGATGAGACCTTTGCTCCCACTTGTCGTATGACTACCATTCCTAGCATTTGTGCATTGGCAGCTCATAATGGTTGGAATGTACATTAGTTGGACATAAAGACTGCATTCTTAAATGGAGATTTGCATGAAGAGGTGTATGTAATACAGCCTCGTGGTTTTGTTCAAAGAGGGTAGGAAAACAAAGTGTGCAGGTTGAAAAAGGTTTTATATGGTTTAAAGCAAGCTCCATGAGCTTGGTATGAAAAGATACATGCATATTTGACTGCACATGGTTTTTAGAATAGTCCAACAGAAAGCACTTTGTATGTTAAACGTGTGGATGACGTACATCTAATCATTGCTCTTCTCTATGTCGATGACATGTTGCTCATAGGACCAAATGAGAGTCATATTTCTGATTTTAAGGCTGATTTGAATGCCTCTTTTGAGATGTCAGATTTGGGGCATTTGCATCATTATTTGGGGATACAATTTAAGCAGTGTGATGGAGGTATTACTTTGTGTTAGACAAAGTATATTGAGACATTGTTGCGGAGATTTGGCCTCCTTGAAGACTGCAAGCCTATTGCTACTCCAATGGAGACAGGTTTGAAGTTGAGTCTTCATGAAGCTGGAGATCACTTTGATGTCACACTCTATCAGACAGCTATTGGTTGCGTCATTTATGTATGTATTACGAGGCCGAACATTCAGTTTGCAGTCTCACAGGTGAGCAGGTTTATGCATAGCCCAGGGTCTCAGCATTGGAAGGCAGTGAAAGTCATCTTTCGCTACTTGAGTGGCACCATACATCTTGGGTTGTTTTATCCCAAGGGGGGATCCTTGCCGCCAGATTTACATGCTTTTTCGGACTCAGATTGGGCTGGTTCCTATGACACAAGAGTGTCCACAAGTGGTTTTTGTTTCATGCTCGTCGGTAGCTCATGCATATCTTGGTTGAGCAAGAAGAAACCTATTGTGGCCACTTCTAGTTGTGAAGCTGAGTACAGGGCAGCTTTCATAGCTACGGTTGAGTGTGTGTGGCGCTCAGACAGCTTATGGCTGACTTGGGTGTTGGCCACCTCTATCTACACTGATAGTCAGAGTGCATTGGCTGTTGCGAGAAACCCAGTTTTTCATGCTCGCACAAAGCACATTGAGGTACATTATCACTATGTCAAGGAGAGACTCTCAGCAGAAGGAGAGATCAGCTTGGCCTATGTGCCAACACAGGATAACCTCACCAATCTTTTCACAAAGTTCGAAGCTTTCTACAAAGCTTTGGGCTTGCTCTCCTTTGTGGATTGATCTACTTCGGGCATGGCACTTCCCTATACATAAGTGCCAGCTCTCGTTCACACCATCACTCCTAGGGGGGAGATTTGTTTTTGCCATATATATAGGCAGTAAAGTGTGTGAACACACTTAGGACCGCCAGGGCACTTTTTTCCTCTTTAGGAGGTTTTTTCCCTCGGCTTGTATATACGCCCATCATTCTAGGGCTAACTTATCTTTTGTACATTGACACAATCTAATACATTGTGTGTTGTGTTCATTCTTGCTTCTTCTTCTCCAAGCTTTATATGCTTTCCTGCAACCCTAATTCCAACGAGATTATCTTTGTGTACAAAGAGAAAAGAGAGGAGCTTAGGGCTTCTGGAATGGTGGTAGAGAAGAGCTTAGAGCTTTCACGACGAGGATGACGGTAGATTCAAGGTCACTGTACATAGCATGGCAAAGTCCAGGCTCACATGCACCCCACTCCTCGACATAGATGGTCGCACCACGTGTATTTTCTTATAGTTCTTCAGCTTTAAAATTGAATTGTAGAACAAAAATCAGGATTGGCAAATCAATCGACTTGTGGTATTCCAAATCAATGGAGCCTTGCACATTTGGATTAAAACCAATGGATTACAGGTCATCATGGATTATCTCGTCTAGCTCTTCTATTAACATGATTTTTTGGCATCTACTATGTAGCGATATTATTTATGATACAAAGGTTACATGGTTACATAGACAAGCATTTTGTTTAATGACCTCCTCTCAAATTTGTAGTCAAAGGTTGCAACTATATGTGTTTTTCAATTCCTTAGCCGTAAACCTATGTTTTGCCTATATCACCTTACCCAAGGTATATTTTTTCTTTAATTCTATGCAAAACATCAAGTTTCATGAAAAAGTTGATGTTTTGCATAAAATCGATGTAAAACATTAACTTTTTCATAAAACTTAATGTACATCAACTTTTAGGCTAAAAGTATATATTTTGCATCGAGTTGATGCAAAACATCAATTTTTCCACACAACTCGATGTTGTGCATCGAGTAGATGCAAAACATCAACTTTTTCACACAACTCAATGTTTTGCATCAAGTTGATGCAAACTAGGAGAATTCATAAATAATGAAGAGGTAATGAATGTGGGAATATAAAATTCCATGACAAGAAACTGTCGTCAATTGTCACAAAATCAAAAATCATCATGGGCTAGTATAAAAATAAGATGCAATCAAGGATGAATAGGTAGCGAGGGCATGATCAAGTATCCATTGAGATTCTTCGATGGGATGGTATCTATACTTCGCTGAAATCTATTGACTAGGGATTTGAATGGTGAATTAAAAGTTATTGTAATAAGAAAATGACACCTCTAGTGGATGGTTTGTGCTATAATATAAAATGTAAAAGTTGTTATTTTATAATTCTCTAAGAATATGTGTTAGAAGTATGATAAATATCTTTTCAAGTAGGAGGTGTTATTGGAGAAAATTTAAATAATGTGTAAGAAAGTCACGATGACTGTGGGATCATCTTCGATTATGTACCCTTGCATAGTTTAGTGTTGTTCCATGAGTTGGAAAAATCTAATGTTGGGAGGAAAAATACGAGTGTTGCCCAATAGGGGTCATGATAAAACATGCTTGATGATTGTGCATCTAGATCTTTGACCATTCATCATCAGGTTTGTTGTCAAAGATGCATAGCAATCCTCCTTGAATAATTTTGAATTGTGTTCGGATATAGAAGCAAGTCGGAGACATTATATATAACTCCAATGAATAGTTATATAGAACTCCAATGAATAGTCGAGTCAAGTGTCTACGGATGTGAAGGCAAATGTGGCTACATCATCTCAAACTGTGGAAAAAGAGTGCCAACACCATGCTTGTAGTCATCACAAACCCATTAAGGATGAAGCACAGCACAAATGATGTGGTTCTACAAACAATGATGTGGCACACATTTGGAGACTTGACTGCAAAGTTACCTATGTTCAAGCCCCAATGCCAATTGTATGGCGTATAGCCCTTGTCACAAACCTTAATGTGGATGAGGTTGCATCTCTAACAAGAGGAGGTTTTGTCATCGTGAGATAAGGAGAACATTGTCAGGACCCTCTATTGCACCTCCTTTGTTCCTTCCACACATCCACATGTAGGGATGGCAAGCATCCAAAGTATCAATCAAAAGGTTCAAGATCACATCAATAAGGCTCTCTCTCTCTTGATGCACGTGTAGTGGAGGAAATTACAGTGAAACCAGGGCTTTGTGAAGTCTTTCTACATATGCAAATAGAAAGATCTAAATCTTGAGGGAAACCGTATGGAATGTACATTTTAGAGAAGCCCTCTTGTGATTACCTTTATTTCTAGGGTCGAGTGGACCAAATGAAGCTATTTCCTTGTGTGTGCAAGAACATTTACTACGTGTACATGCGCATTATGGGATTGAATCAAAATGAGAACATGTTCATCCATTAACATGTCCTCTCTCCAAGGAGAGAACATATCCGTCAATCCCAAAATCATCTCCAAGTGCCATCCTTCTCTCCTCGCAAATGATGTGCACTTCTTGTTTTCTCGTGGTTATGCCAAGTGCTATTTCCAAGTTTGTAAACCCTCCCCTTATTTTAATAAAATAATCTTCAATCTCCAAGATGTAAACATTTGACTCTAAAAGAGAGTAATCATCAATGAAAGTCACGAAGTACAAGTGTTTACCAAATGACGGAGTTTGCATAGGCCCACATACATCACTATGTGCAAGTTGCAATTTGCGATTGGCCCGCACAGAACCATCCTTTGGAAATGCAAAATGCTGCCAAACAGGTTTAGAGGTGAGTTGATGTAAATTGACAGTATTCAAATGACTCATGGTATCCAAATTAAATTAATGGAGTTATAATATATATACTCTAATTGAAGCAAGATGCAGTATCACACCCTAACATGGTGTCCTACACGCGGCGAGAGCATACAAAGCATCAATGAGATGATGCTGGAGCTTCGGGATCTATTGTCAGAGATGAGTGGGAAAGGGATGACAATAGCCCTGCACCCCACGAAGTTGTGGAAGAGGAAGTGTTTGATGATATGGTGCGGTATCTTTTTAGGGATGATCCCAAAGGTATGGACGACGATGATATGGAACAAGAGCATCTTTACAAGGCTTCATCGACATCGGTTTTTGAAGGGTGCACATTCTCTATTTCACGTGCTTCACTTGAACTACTCACTATACAAACAGTTTATGGATGGAGCAATGCAAGTCTTGACGCATTATTGAAGTAAGCATTCTAACTTGCAAATTTGAATTAGTGGTTTAGGGTTTAGGATTTAGGACTAATTGATAATATTGGATGCAGGCTATTATCAAACATGCTTCCAAAGGGAGATAGACTACCCACCTCAAGAGACATAGCGAGGCGCTATGTGACATCTCTTGGGGATTGGATTATGATCGCATACATGCATGCATCAATGATTGCATTCTCTTTCGTGGGATGCATAAGGAGGCTTGACATTGTCCCACTTGTGGTGAAGCAAGGTATAGAACAGATGTGAAGAGTTTTGATGTACCTCATAAAGTCTCGCGACACTTTCCTATAATTCCTCGCATCAACAAACACATGTTCAAGTGCAAATCCATAGCAGAGCTCATGTCATGGCATTCCTCACATCGATCGGATGATGGCATGTGGAGAATTCTCGCAAACACTTCTGCTTGTTGGAAGCATATTGAAGATGAGTGGCCCAGCTTTAAAATAGAGCCCAGAAACTTGAGACTTGGCCTAGGTATGGATGGAGTGAATCCATTTGGTTTCAAAAGCATCGCATACAGTGTGTGGCCAGTTATGTTGGTGAATTACAACCTTCCACCATCAATGGCGATCAAGAAGGGACATCTTATGTTATCCCTTCTAATTCTAGGGAAACATAAAGTCAAGCATATGGATGTTTATCTCGAACCATTGATTGATGAGTTGGAGGAACTATGGAGAGGTGTTGTAGTGGTGGACATAAGTAGGCCTCCCTCCTCTCGACACTTTGACTTAAAAGTAGTGTTGATGTGGACAATGCATGACTTTCCATGATACAGCGATTGTTCAGGTAAGAATTCTAATTATCTCCCTACTCTAATACTATTGGCTATATTAATTATAACTATTGACTTTATTATTCTAACTTATATTTATATTTTAATAGGTTTGAAAACATCAGGTAAACATGCATGTCCTGTTTGTGGCCCTTCGTTAGTACATGAGTATGCTGATGGTTTGTGTAAGACCATATTCGATAATCATCATCGATTTCTCCCGTCAGATCATCCTAAATATGTTGCTAATAAGAGTAACATTCCTCCACAAACACTTCGTACAAAAGATTGGAAGCGTATTTGGGAGTCTACAAATATTCTTCCTCCAGATGGCATGAACAGGTATAGTAATGTTTTTCAATCTTGTTTTGTGTATTCTCTAATTGGATTAAAGATCGCATAGAGCAATCCCTTGTGTAGGTACTCCATTTTTTTTTTACTACCATATTGGACCCATCTTAAGATCAACCATCTTCTTGATCCCATGCACATCTTCAAGAATGTGGGATCTGGTATTTGGGAACATGTTATTGGTAAACAAGACAATGTTAGCATACGAGAGGACTTGCGGGTCGAAGGACGTATGCGTCAAGCTTGGCCCACGAGAGGAGGGTGGGCACGTTCGTCTTTCGCCTGCACCATGGATTATATCAAAGAAAGAGGAGAAGCAGATAAAGCAGGCCATCACCACTTTGCGTACTCCCATTGGATGCATGAGATCATTGAAGGGAGCCTTTACAACCACTAAGAAAAGAGGCATTGAGAAACTATATGGGCTGAAGTCCCACGATTGGCACAAGATGCTCCAAGTAAGTGTTTTCCAAGTCTTGTACGTTGAAATTAAATTTTGTAATGCCATAAACCATACATAAATGTGCTCTTATGTATGCAGTTCATACTACCTACTAGCATCGACCATTGTGCAAATAAGAGTTTGAAAAAATGTATTTATAAGATGGGCGAGCTTGTGAGGTATGTAAAATCCATGTCAGATCACCCTTCATTATACCTTGCAAAATGAATGTGCATGAGGTATAACGTACTATTCATTTATTTTTCAGATATGTTAGTTCCAAAGCAATTGATCCAACCACATTGGATGATGCGCGTGTTATGGCAGTGGAGGTGGCTTGTTTGGTAGAGGAGACTTTTCCGCGAACCATTCTCACAAGTCAACTACATCTCATTGTGCATTTAGTACGAAATTGCTTTATGTGGCACTGTGCATGCACGTTGGATGTTCTTCCTAGAGCGCTTCATGAAGACCTTAAAAGACTTTGTGATGCAAAGTGCAAGGCCCAAAGGAAGCATGGCCGAGGGCTACTGGTTGATACAAGAGTCTCTTGTATATATTTTCGAATTTCTTGGTCAGGTGGACAGCTCTTTTCCACGACTATGGAGCAATGAAGAGGACTTGAGGATGACCTCTATTGTGCCTCAAGGAAAAGGACAGAGTAAAGTAATTGACAGAACATTGATTGACGATCTCAATTTCACTTGCATCCTTAATAGTGATGTGATGAGCAGATGGGTTACAAGATATGAGGATGCAAAGACAAAAAAGCAAGCAGAAAGAGCTCTCTTTCGGAGGCAACATGGCTCTCGTAAGGCATACCCTAAGCATCTAGCAACACTTCCGAATGATATCCATGTTCCATGAGGAAATGGAGAGAGCAGAGAGCAGAGAGCGACGAGGGGCTACATATCACGGCGGAAGAATGGGAGTATGCACGAGGATGCATGTTAAAGGTACATAGAACTAATGTTTTGCAAATTTAGTTGTAAGTGATTTGCTTTTAATATTTATTCACATTGCTTACACAAATATTGCTTCTATTTTGGTCTAGTGCACTATGTTCAATGCTATATGGTGTGAAGGCAAGCATTTTTGAACACAAAGAATTGATGAAAAGAGGAATACACAAGATTGCGGTGTCATTAGTAGCTTTGAAGGAGCTAATGGAAAAATGCATGATTATTGTGGCACAATCCAAGACATATTTAGGCTTGACTGTCGTCGCTTCTTTGTGTATGTTTTGGTTATCAAATGGCAAATGAACGTGGTGGAAAAAGGGCCTAATGCAACGATAAAACGCCGTGCAAGTGCCTATGTAATTATTGACTCTACAAAGTTTTGGCAAACAAAGAAAGATAGGCTCGTATTGCCACAACAATGTGAGCAGGTATGCATTTTTTTACTAATGTGTTTGATGTACATATATATCTAAGCTCGCGTACCCTTGACTTTTGATATGCTAATTAACTACTACAGTATGTGTATTTGAGTAGGTTATCTATCTGCCAATGGTGCATGACATGAAATGCTAATTAATTACTGCAGCATGTGTATTTGAGTAGGTTATCTATCTCCCAATGGTGCATGACATGTACATGAAATGGTGGTAAGTGATGTATAATACATTCACTGATATGGAGCATATGGAGGATATGGAGGATGTAACAAGCCGCAATGAAGATGATGTCGAACATGCCAATGAAGATGTTGTGATCGATGATCAAGAAATAAGAGATGATCATGATAATGAGGATGAGGATGAGCGTGCCATTCCTCGTAATCATGAGAATGACCCTACCATTGAGGATGATGGTGATGTTGATGAGGATGATCAGGACATCGATACCATTATCAATGGACAAAATATCGATAGTGGAATAAATTTAATTGTAGCCTTACAAATTGATCAAATGGATATTGATGTTGATTGTTTGGCAAGGATGGATCTTATTGAAGATGAGATCAAACCCTAACCAATCCATCATTGTATCATTCTAAATTGATGACATTTCTATTGTATATGTTGTCTTTTAATTATCTCATGATTTATTTTTGAATATATTTCATTGTTGTAAATGCATGTAGTGGGATTGTGTAATGATATATACTGTAATGTACTATGAGATGGTTTAAAGAAAATAGTTTTTAATTTTGTAAAGGAATTTAGTTTTTTTTAATAAAGCGTGTATTGATGTGTGTATATACACATGGTTTAAAGAAAATAGTTTTTAATTTTGTAAAGGAATTTAGTTTTTTTTAATAAAGCGTGTATTGATGGTTTAAAGAAAATAGTTTTTAATTTTGTAAAGGAATTTAGTTTTTTTTAATAAAGCGTGTATTGATGTGTGTATTGATGTGTGTATTGATGCATGTATAATTGCGTGTATATACACATGCTTATATATGCGTTTCTAAAACCAATATATACGCGAATTTAGATGCCAATATACACGCGCTGGTAAACGCGTTACTTAAAGTTCAATACACATGAATTTAGATGCCAATATACATGCGCCCGATACTATTCAAATACATGCGCGACCATACACGCGCTCGTAACTTATCGCGTATATGGAACGCGTGTATGATAGTAGTGTCTTGTAGTGACTCTATTCTATTAATGTCCAGCACATTATTTGCATAAATATAAAGACTTTTATTTACATCAATATAAATATGTAACCCATAATTGAAATTGTGAAAAATGGATTAAATCTGACTAGATGGAAAGACGGCATGGCACGGTTGAGAACAATCGGTCAGAATGGATTGTCTTTCTGTGCTCTGTCTTTCCATCATGTCAGAATTTCTCCATTTTTTGCTTTTTCAATGATGGATTCCTTATTTATCGGTGTATATTCTTTCTTGTTTTTATTTTGTAATTAGAATGTGAAAAATGGATCAAATCTGACTAAATGGAAAGGCAAAGCACATAAGAAGAATCGGTCGACAGTGGATTGTCTTTTTGCACTCCGTATTTCCATCATGTCAAAATTGCTTCATTTTCTACTTTTTCAATGATGGATTCCTTATTTATTGGTATAGATGCCTTCTTATTCTTGCTTTGTAATTGGAATGTGAAAAATGGATCAAATCTGACTAGATGGAAAGATGGAAAGATGGAATGTGAAAAATGGATCAAATCTGACTAGATGGAAAGATGGCATGGTTGAGAACAACAATCGATTGATCGAGAGTGGATTGTCGTTTTGCGCTCTGTCTTTCCATCATGTCATAATTGCTCCATTTTCTACTTTTTCAATGGTGGATTCCTTATTTATTGATATATATTCTTTCTTGTTCTTGTGGAATGTGAAAAATGGATCAAATCTAACTAGATGGAAAGATGGTGCGGTTGAGAACAACCGGTCGAGCGTGGATTGTCCTTCTGTGCTCTGCCTTCCCATCACGTGAGAATTACTTCATTTTTCACTTTTTCAATGATGGATTCCTTATTTATTGGTATATGTTCTTTCTTGTTCTTGCTTTGTAAATGGAATGTGAAAAATGGATCAAATCTGACTAGATGGAAAGACGGTGCGGTTGAGAACTATCGATCGAGAGTTGATTGTCCTTCTTTGCTCTGTCTTTCCATCAGGTCAAAATTGCCTCATTGTCCACTTTTTCAATGATGGATTCCTTATTTATGGGTATCTATTCTTTCTTGTCCTTGCTTTGTAATTGGAATGTGAAAAATGGATCAAATATAACTAGATGGAAAGACGAAGTGGTTGAGAACAATCACTCGTCGAGAGTGGATTGTCCTTCTGTTCTACGTCTTTCCATCAGGTTAAAATTTCTCCATTTTTCACTTTTTCAATGATGGATTCATTAGTTATTGGTATATATTCTTTCTTTGTGATTGGAATGGATCAAATCTAACTAGATGGAAAGACGACGCGATTGAGAACAATCCGTCAAGAGTGGATTGTCCTTCTACACTCCGTCTTTCCATCACGTGAGAATTGCTCCATTTTTCACTTTTTCAATGATGGATTCTTGATTTATTGGTTAATATTATTTCTTGTTCTGGATTTGCAATTGGAATTTCAAAAACGGATCAAATCTGACTAGATGGAAGGATGGCGTGGTTGAGAACAATCGATCGAGAGTGGATTATCCTCTATGCTTGGTCTTTTCATCAGGTCAGATTTGCTCCATTTTTCACTTTTTCAATGATGGATTCCTTATTTATTGGTATATATTCTTTCTTGTTCTTACTTTGTAATTGGAAGATAGGATCTTTTCGAAATGTGATATGTTTTCTTTCTTTCTTGATTGAAAGGTCATAAATGGCTAGGAAAAAGAAAACAGAAAGAATGGTTTACCCAGGTCTCCGACAATGCACAATGTGCCCTTGAAGAGGCTAGTGAAGACTTTCTAATAGATTTTTTTGTTAACAAATACATATGTTTTTCCCATGCTCATAGGGTCACTCTTGCGGACAAGGATATGCACACCTACAGGCTTATAAGATACATATTTGGAAATCTATTGCATCCTATACCTTTGAGTGACTCTAGGACATTTAAGATCTTGAATGTGCCTCCAACTAGGAAACCCAAGGATGCAGGAATTAAGATTGAAGACGTTACGCATGAAAAGGATACTAGAACTATAGCTCAAGCAAAGGCTGAGAAAGGCAAAGAAAATATTTCTTTTGAGGAAGAAAGGAGAATTGATGAAAAAAGAATAATGGAGGATGAGCTGATGGATCTTAATGAAAAAAACCTTCAATAAAATGGTTTAGAGTATCTTAATATATCACCTTCAGATATGTATATGCTAACATAGATAAATTGATAAATAAATGATGTAGTGATCTTGATATCTCTCAAGTAAGCTACCTTTTTTGAAGATTTTATTATTATAGTCTTTTATGAGGATAATAAACTAATTTATCTAGTGACTTGTTTTTTTTAGGCTTCATTTGGCCACCCTACCTCTAGAGGCATACTATCCTCTTTCTTTTTTGGACCCTATAGTCTCTATTTATGTAAGAGAACCAAGCACCGATTATAATAGGCTCAAAGAATGGTTGAGGAGATGCGACTAGTTTGAAAAGGTGGAATATGTAATTGTACCTTATAATGAGAAGTAAGTATTCTCTTTCTAATATATGTCTTGTTTAGTTTTAGCTATTTTTTTTACACTTCTCTATCAATGATCATTTGCTTCTTTTTCTATTGTGTAGGAGCCATTGGAGTGTATTTATAATTGATATCAACAAAAGAAAGACATGTTTCTTAAATTCCATGCTTGGTATGCATGGAGAAGAAAAATTATAAGTCCTTAATTTAAATGGTTGTTGTGTTTAATTATTCATATCGTATTATATTCATTCATATTGTATTAAATTGAATAATCTATGTGATTTGTTATTTTGCAAGGCATCTAAGCGTATAATAAGCACATTAGAAAACATTCATTCTCCACTCCTCTCGACAATAAAACTTTATATCAATTTTTCATTTTACCTATATGTTATCAGAGTATCAATGACAACTTCAAAGTTTCTAATAGAGGTTTTATCAAGAGTTTTAACAATAACTATTATTCCTATAGGTTCATTACAAATTAATGAAAGCTCATGTGGATGGAGAGTGGTCGTACATACAATCACTACAAGGGATCGGGCTCATACCCGCGCTCCTAGCCGCTAAAAATGACTTGTGAAAAAAAGTAGCGGGCCCGTGTATCAGCGCGTGTATCATCGCGGCCACAGACATGCGTGTAAAAGCGCGTGTATAGGACTTCCCAGACGTGCTCATACACGGGTGTATACACGCGTTCTGTTCAGTTCAGATGTACTCAGACGCGTTGATACATGCGTACACGCGTTTTTTTAATTTAGATGCGCTTATACACGCGTAATTGTCAGTTTTGACGCGCTTATACACACGTATTTTACAGATTATCCGCGTATATACACACGATTTTTAGCAGTTTGTATGTACTCAGACGCGTTGATACATGTGTACACGCGTTTTTTTAATTTAGATGCGCTTATACACGCGTAATTGTCAGTTCTGACGCGTTTATACACGCAAACAGAGAGCAAAAAAAAAAATCCAGAGAGTGCTATTTAGTGCCTGAATACTGTTCCAGCATTCCAGCACCCAATAACACTCTCTGGATTTTTTTTTTTTTGCATTAGACCATCTACAAAGAATATATGCACGAGAAAAATTAAGACAAGAACGACATGAATGCATACATTGTCAATACACGATTCAAGACAGACATGAATGTAATACTATCGATTCACGATTCAATATTACTATCAAAATTTCACACATATATACAAGGGAGTCCATATCTCGAAGTAGCCCATGGCTTCAGTTTACAAAAAAATATATACAACCACATCCTCAATATGGAATGTGATACTATAAGTCTGAGTACTACTCAGACCCAGATGATGACTCAGTGCTCCCTCCATGCTCAGATGAGCTCACATCGGTCGGAATGTCCGATGAGTAGTACTTACGTCCACCACGTCCACCCTCTGCAGTGGCGGCGGGTGGATCATCAGCAGCTTGTGCCTGTTCAAGTAATATATAGTATATAAGTATATATATATGTAATTCAATAAACCAAAATCATTCGTTTAGAATTTTCAAGTACCTGTCGACCGTATGGTCTCATGGCCATCTCAAACTACGCGTCCGTAATACATCCCTCGGCTCTGAAGATGGCCCACGTGTCACGCCTGCTATGCTGGCGGCGAGCATACGCAGTATCGTGGGTTGTGGGCTTCCTCCCCGTAACTCGTCGTTGTATCATAATCAACACAATTTCTAAGATTAAAACAATCATAGAATCAATCAATTAAGTAAACAATCAAATAAAGTGGCAAGATACTTACGAACTCTGCCTCCCATGACTCGACGCCGCCAGATTCGAAATGCGAAGATCCAATGGTCTCCATCTGGATCCGTCGTGCCTCCACATGTTGCTTGCTCTTCACGCCACACCCTTGCTCGTTTCTTTGCCTCCTTCCACTCGCGTTTGTGCGCAGTGGCAGGTTTCTCGGCAGGTTAGCCACCCGCCGTAGCTACATTTAGCCGGTCATCGTACGTGAGTTTTTTAAGGTGAGATCTTTTATTACTTAAGATCTCCCTTATTCGCGTCCTTCCCCATACATCCGAGAATGTAGCATGTGGGGGATTGGGGTACCGACTATGTACAGCCTCTATCACCTCCCCAACTAATCGGCTATTTTGATCTTTAAATTTAATAAAACAATTTCTATATGAGTTTGATACTACCCCACGCATGTACTCCATTACCTCCCTCCCCCTCGCATCCATCACTATCCCGCCCCTATCCGTCACATCATAGCAGATCACTCTCTCCACCTCTCTCATCTCCTCCTCTTCCGAACTGTCTCCTCTAACTCTTCTCCCTCTATCTCCTCTCTCACCGCGTGCCCTACTACCTCCCCCACCTCCCCCACCAAAGCACCCGCTGCATCCTCCACTCCCACTCTTCCTACTGCTACGGGTGGAGTCTCCTCTAACTCTTCTCCCTCTATCTCCTCTCTCACCGCGTGCCCCACCTCCCCCACCAAAGCACCCGCCGCATCCTCCACTCCCACTCTTCCTACTGCTGTGGGGGTGGAGTCACGACTGGGGGATTGTCTACGTGACGGTGGCTGTGAGCCCTGACGTGACGGTGGCTCTGAGGGAGCACATGATGGTGGCTGTGAGGGTGTGCGTGAGTGTGTCTGGGACGAGGTATGTCTCCTCGGTGGACGTGGAAGAGGAGAAGCCGCATGCCGTCTCGTCGGACTCATAGGCATAGACGGCACTGGAGTGCCCTGGATACTCGCGGTAGGGGTATAGACACCAGGCAGGGAAGGAGGGGGATGGGCATACATATACTCTGTAAGCTTAAATGGACCAGGATGGCGCCCAAAATGATTCAGCATCTCCATCAGCCAATTGCTGTATGCAAATGGATTGGATGAAGAACTTGGAATATCCATAAAGAACCTACAAAAATAATCCTCATGTACATCATGGGTTGTCTCTTGACTCACACAAATATCATCATTCAAGTCAGTTGTGTTGCCTGCAAACCATAGAAACAGGAAACGCAGTCTCGTGTATACACCCGTGCAGAAACGCGTGTATACACTCGTCAAAAAACGCGTGTATACACCCATCCAGAAACGCGTGTATATTCGCGTGAACAGACTCTGCAGACAGGATACACGCACTTTTACACGCGTTTCTATACGCGACCTATGCAAAAAAAAAAATTCAAAGAGACCGACCTCCGACAAAGTGTTCTTATAAAAGGTCCGCTGTCGCCCCTGTCAGAATCATTCACCCAATCGTGTGCACAGAAGCAAAAGGACGGAGACAAACCCAAAAAGCAAAGAGAAAATAGCATAAACAAATCTGAGGAAGGAGACAAGGCAAAGGACAAACTGACTCACCTCTGAAAAAGTGAGTCTTCTTTTTTGCTCGGTTTCCTCCCGTGTGTGCTCCTTCTCTGCTCCCTCCTTGCACTTAGGTTTCGTTTCTGTTGGAAGAGGCGAAAACGAAAGTAGTGTTGATATGTTAGTTCAAAATCTTTATTTGGGGAAGGCGGGCTATTTTTAGTTTAAACAGACCGTCGTGTTTATAAACGCGTGTATCTTCGTGTGTATGATAATTTAGCTGCGTTTATACATGTGTTTTGCAAGAATTACCCGCGTTAATACACGCGATTTTTAGGAAATAGCTACGTTAATACACGCAATTTTTAGGAAATAGCTGCGTCAATACACGCAATTTTTAGGAAATAGCCGCGTCAATACACGTGATTTTTATCCTTTCATTAAAAACATATTATGATTTTGTGTTTTCTGGATTGTACATAGGATGTCATCCACCTCTTCAAGCAGTTCTGGGAAAGATGAGACAATGCGTCATCGTAATCGCGATGTGTGGTTGGGACAACGGATCAAATGTATGTGTAATCGATGTCAAGGATGCATTGTACGAGCACGTCGAACTACCTTGAATCATATCTCCATGTATGGAGAATGGAATCAAACAGGTTTAGAGGTGAGTAGATGTAAATTGATGGTATTCAAATGACTCATGGTATCCAAATTAAATTAATAGAGTTGTAATATACAAACTCTAATTGAAGCAGGATGCAGTACCACACCCTAACAACATGGTATCCAAATTAAATTAATAGAGTTGTAATATATAAACTCTAATTGAAGCAGGATGCAGTACCACACCCTAAAATGGTGCCCTATGCGCGACGAGAGCACGCAAAGCGTCGACGAGATGATGCTGGAGCTTCGGGATCTATTGTCAGAGATGAGTGGAAAAGGGATGACAATAGCCCTACACCCCACGAAGTTGTGGGTAGGCACGCTCGTCTTCCGCCTACACCATGGATTATATCAAAGAAAGAGGAAAAGCAGGTAAAGCAAGCCATCACCACTTTGCGTACTCCCACTGGATGCATGAGATCATTGAAGGGAGCCTTTACAACCACTAAGAAAAGAGACGTTGAGCAACTATATGGGTTGAAGTCCCACGATTGGCACAAGATGCTTCAAGTAAGTGTTTTCCAAGTCTTGTACGTTGAAATTAAATTTTGTAATGCCATAAACCATACATACATGTGCTCTTATGTGCGCAGTTCATACTACCTACTACTAGCATTGACCATTGTGCAAATAAGAGTTTGAAAAAATGTATTTATAAGATGGGCCGAGCTTGTGAGGTATGTAAAACCCATGTCAGATCACCCTTCATTATACCTTGCAAAATGAACGTGCATGAGGTATAACATACTATTTATTTATTTTTCAGATATAATAGTTCCAAAGCAATTGATCCAGCCACGTTGGATGATGCGCGTGTTATGGCAGTGGAGGTGGTTTGTTTGGTAGAGGAGACTTTTTCGCGAACCATTCTCACAAGTCAACTACATCTCATTGTGCATTTAGTGGACGAAATCGCTTTATGTGGTACTGTGCATGCACGTTGGATGTTCTTCCTAGAGCGCTTCATGAAGACCTTAAAAGACTTTGTGAGGCAAAGTGCAAGGCCTGAAGGAAGCATGGCCAAGGGTTGGTTGATACAAGAGTCTCTTGTATATATTTCAGAATTTCTTGGTCAGGTGGACATCTCTTTGCCACGACTATGGAGCAATGAAGAGGACTTGAGGATGACCTCTATTGTGCCTCAAGGAAAAGGACAGAGTAAAGTAATTGACAGAACATTGATTGATGATCTCAATTTCACTTGTATCCTTAATAGTGATGTGATGAGCAGATGGGTTACAAGATATGAGGATGCAAAGACAAAAAGGCAAGCAGAAAGAGCTCTCTTTCAGAGGCAACATGGCTCTCGGAAGGCGTACCCTAAGCATCGAGCAGCACTTCCGAATGATATCCATGTTGATTGGTTGCATGAGGAAATGGAGAGAGTAGAGAGCGACGAGGGGCTGCATATCACGGCGGAAGAATGGGAGTATGCACGAGGATGCATGTTAAAGGTACATAGAACTAATGTTTTGCATTAGTTGTAAGTGATTTGCTTTTAATATTTATTCACATTGCTTACACAAATATTGCTTCTATTTTGGTCCAGTGCACTATGTTCAATGCTATATGGTGTGAAGGCAAGCATTTTCGAACACAAAGAATTGATAAAAAGAGAAATACACAAGATTGCGGTGTCATTAGTAGCTTTGAGGGAGCTAATGGAAAAATGGATGATTATTGTGGCATAATCCAAGACATATTTAGGCTTGACTTTCGTCGCTTCTTTGTGTATGTTTTGGATGTCAAATGGCAAATGAACGTGGTGGAAAAAGGGCCTGATGCAACGATAAAACGCCATGCAAGTGGCTATGTAACTATTGACTCTACAAAGTTTTGGCAAACAAAGAAAGATAGGCTCGTATTGCCACAACAATGTGAGCAGGTATGCATTTTTTTACTAATGTGTTTCATGTACATATATATCTAAGCTCGCGTACCCCTTGACTTTTGATATGCTAATTAATTACTGTACTATGTGTATTTGAGTAGGTTATCTATCTACCAATGGTGCATGACATTAAATGGTGGTACGTCATCCCTATTGCACCACGTTCCAAAGTGATGTATAATACATTCACTGATATGGAGCATATGGAGGATGTAACAAGCCGCAATGAAGATGATGTCGAACATGCCAATGAAGACGTTGTGATCGATGATCAAGAAATAAGAGATGATCATGATAATGAGGATGAGCGTGCAATTTCTCATGATCATGAGAATGACCCTACCATTGAGGATGATGGTGATGTTGATGAGGATGATCAGGACATCGATACCATTATCAATGGAGTACAGAATATCGATAGTGGAATAAATTTAATCGTAGCCTTACAAATTGATCAAATGGATATTGATGTTGATCGTTTGGCAAGGATGGATCTTATTGAAGATGAGATCGAACCCTAACTAATCCGTCACTGTACGTTCTAAATTGATGACATTTCTATCATCTCATATGCATGATTTATTTTTGAATATATTTCATTGTTGTAAATGCATGTAGTGGGATTGTGTAATGATGTATACTGTAATGTACTATGAGATGGTTTAAAGAAAATAGTTCTTAATTTTGTAAAGGAATTCAGTTTTTCTTCAGTTTTTTTCAGTTTTTCTTTACCATGCGTGTATTAATCCGTGTATGGTGGCGTGTATTAATCCGTGTATGGTAGCGTGTATTAATCCGTGTATGGTAGCGTGTATAGATGCGTGTATTACTACGTGTATATAAACGCGTTTATACACGCGTTGATAAATGCAAATATACACGCGAACTTAAATGATAAAATACACGAGCCCGATTCTATTCAAATACAGGCGCGACCATACACGCGATCGTAATTTATCGCGTGTATGAAACGCGTGTATGGCAGCATTGTCTTGTAGTGAATAAAAATTCCCAGTAGACATATCGAAAAGAGTAGATGTAAGTATTTTCAACAGACATCAAAGAAAGTAGTAAAAAACTTATAAATTCATCTTAAACTTTCATATCATACTAATGTTTACTAAGAATTATATCATAATTCTTTTTAGTTTACAACTTCATGGTACACAGATACATACATATGGGGGTGAGAGCAAAGGCAATTAGATCAATGCTCAACAATCATGTAGATCTTCCCACAGATCTTGATTCACCACCATCATCAATCCCACCTAACCCTACAAAGAAGTCATTGAAAAAGAAAGGACTTCCCATAGTGTCTCCATTAAAATTACGATTAAAGAAAACAAAAAACACGGAGAATAAGGAAAAGGGTTCTCGAAAATAGAAACAATCAAAGAAAAATAAGCCCAAGTAGTTAGAGTCCCACAGCGAACCAAGGAATCGCAAGATGCTTCTATGGACACCAACTAGCTAAAGCAAGAGTAGAAAGTTCTCATGCTTTGTAACCAAACAATTTGTATAGATACCATTGTAATAAATATATATATGAAATCAATATTGAGTTTAGTTTCTCGTTTACCATTGGTCATCTTATCTTAATAATGTTGAATGTCTATTTTACAAAATGTCTATTTTACAAAATGTTGATAGATGGGTGCAAAATTAAATTGTATTAAGAAAACCTCAAGATTACATGTGAGAGCCATTTCATGCAACTATAAGTATTCTTGAATCTTTTTCCAACTGTAACACCATCTACCTTAAATTTGAAGTCTAATGGTATGGCATCTAATAGAAATCCAAGGACGTGTACACATATCTCAATGTCCATTTTACATTTATAGGGACAACTCTATTGTCATCATTACTCAAGTTTATTGTTAGGTCATACTGCACAAATTTTTCCTCTGAATCCAATGGCATCCAAATCCCTTTACTCTTTTTCCATCATTTGTACTCTAAGCTAATGTATAAATTTTGTCGAGAGATGTAGTATGCCATCACCCCACAGATTCAATGCAAGCATTACATTTTATAACAGGGTGAAAGCATGGTATGGTGTACCCATTTAGTAGTGTTTTTGGCAAAAACTTGATGGGTACTAAGCATACTTTAAGTACTAAAAATAAAGATCCATGGCAAGAAAAGTTAGAACTCTAAAAATAGAGATCCTACCGTAATTCAAGAAATTTTGGACGTGCATGGTAATTCGCTTGGACTTCATTGAGTGATCGATCTTCCCTGATTTGCATGATTCTCATTTCTTAGAAGCTCTCTCCTACTCTGCCACTACCACACTTCTGCCTCTCCCCCCCTCTCTCTCTGCCTCTCCCCCTGCCCCTGCTTGTTCTCTCTCTAGATATCTCATTTGTATGGAACATTCAACTGATCCATGCATGTCCGCGGGATCATCAGGTGGATATTCAAAGTGCTCAGACAAGAATAAGCATGGTCTTCGATTGTCTACAATGCGTTACTTCCTCAACGTTACTAGAAATTTTGACAGAGAAGGACGATAAAAAATTCTTAATAGGATTTTACGACATCCAAAACTACAAGACATTGTGAAGAAGGAAGTGTTTCCTAACCAGATGATTTCTAAGGCAATTGTAGAGAACATGAAGACGTCACCACTGAGCATGGTCAAAGGCATGGAAAGTGCAGATAAGCTAGCTACAAAGAGAGCAGCACTTCACATGGTTGCCAACAATGTGGCAAAAAAACAATACAATGATAGGAGAGTTGCTAAAGCCCTTGGTATATCCAACCAAGAAATTTGAAGAAACATCATGCTGATGTACGAGCTAAATAGTTCAAATGGGTGGGAGAAGGTCGCAAACACAGGAATGATTGTCTAAGTGAAGAGGTTGTTCACTTTGTCATTCATTTTTGGACAAGCAACACAAGGGTGTCTCCAAAACAAGAAGGATGTTTGCATGCGCTGCAGAGCAGATAAGTCGAAAAAACTATAGAGTTCATCCCTGCCACATTACTTGGAGTTTACCGAGATATATCTACATCATTATTTTTTTCTTAGGAAAGGAAATTTGGCTCCTTAAATTGCTATCCAAGTGTAGAAAAAATATTGCATTAGAAGAGATACATCAATCAAAACTCCCTTTACCACCTAAACTAATCACTGGTCAAGTTTTGCTTTCTGCTTCTGCCAAAGGGAGTCAAGGGCACTATCTACATCATTATTATCTTCAACATGATATTACCTCTTTGATCTTCTTCTCTAAATTATTTAGATTATTAGTACGATTAGTACTAATGGTACTATTAGTACTAGCAGTATCAACACTAAAACCATTGAAACTACTATTGGTAGTATCAGAGTTGATACTTAGTAACTCTTAATTTTGTAATTTTTTTGTTCTGGTTATGCAGGCAGAATTCTTCATGAACTTCAAAGAACAACACCCCTCCATTAACATCGGCTTTTTTGCTTTTCAGAGCCTGAAGCCTTATTTTGTTAGAAAGCTTAAGGAAAGAAACACATGCTATTGTGTCTACCATACAAGAATTGATTTAATGCGGCTTGCTGTGAATTCCATGAGGACTAATACAAAATCATTACATGGAGATGCATGTGATTTCTTGTGTATGGTTTACAGGCTGAATGAGGAGGAAAAGTGCAATGCCTATACAGCCACCTATTCTTCAGTGTCAGAATTGTGGAGGTCAATAGTATGCCGCCCAAAGGAAGAGTAAGCTAAGTGGCACAAGCTTTCATGCTTACTGCAAACATGTAAGAACTGTTTGAAACCTTTTTTTTTATCCTCAAGAGCTTGATGTAGAAAATCAAGAACTGGTAAAGTGGAAGACTTATGAGTATGTCACAAAGAGGACATAGGAAAAGGTCAAATAAGGAAACACATAAAACAAGTCTACAAGGAGACACCTGCAAAAGACACTATCCCACTGTTTTTGCAGCATTTGAATGTGTTCATCCTCCATAACTTTCAAAGTTACTGGCAGATTTCTCAATTTAAAGAATGCTTGAAGAATTTGCTAGATGATGTGGTGATGTCTGTTGTTGACTTTGCCGAGAAATATACCTTCAAGGTGCAAAACAAACTCCAATCCATGCATTGGTATAGTGACCAGTGTACAATATTGGTACAAATTTACTTTTAGAAGGATGATGGAAATTTAAAGAAGCAATTTGTCTTTTATATTTCAGATGATGATAAACAATATGACACATTGTTCGTTCAACGTTGTTTAAGCTTCATTATCAACGTCTTCTATCTCAAGGGCTGAAGTTTACAAGGCACTGGGTTTGGTCGGGTGGAGCAGCATCTCAATTTAAGGAAGCACGACCAGTTTACTTCATTGCAAATTGTGTGTTGGTATGTGTTACTATTATCTATGTTAGTTTGTGGTAGTACTCTATGCTAGTCTATGTTAGTTTGTGTTAACTAGTACTACTATGTACTATGTGTGTTGGTATGTGTTACTACTATCTATGTTAGTTTGTGTTAGTACTCTATGTACTATGTGTAAGTACTATGTTAGTCTGTGTGGCTCTATGTTAGTACTATGTTAGTACTATGTGTTAGTTTGTGGTAGTACTCTGTGCTAGTCTGTGTTAGTACTATGTTAGTACTTTGTGCTAGTCTGTGTTAGTACTCTGTGTACTATGTTAGTACTATGTGTAAGTACTATGTTAGTCTGCATTGCTCTATGTTAGTACTATGTTAGTACTCTGTGTTAGTCTGAGGTAGTCCTCTGTGCTAGTATGTGTTAGTACTATGTTAGTACTTTGTGTTAGTTTGTGTTAGTCTGTGTTAGTACTGTGTTAGTCTGTATTAGTACTGTGTTAGTATTCTGTGTTAGTTTGTGTTAGTCCGTGGTAGTACTATGTGCTATTCTGTGTTAGTCTATGTTAGTACTATGTAAGTACTCTATGTTAGTTTGTGTTAGTACTATTTTAGCACAGTCTCTGTATGTAAAAAACCAGTATTATTTTAAAATCAACAAAATTTTGTTGTTTTGGTTATTACAGGTACTATTCACTAACCAGGATACAATCTTTCCTCTTCTTAAACCCTACAGGGACTAAGCGAGATAGTTTCAGATTGTCACTATCAATGTCAGACATAGACTCCTCTCATGGTCCTAAGAGGAATGGCCTCCTCATGCTCCTGGGCAGTGGCCTTGGTGGATTTAGTAGCCTCCTCATGCTCTTGGTCTTTGGCCATGGTGGATGTAGCAGCCTCCTCATGCTCTTGGGCAATGGCCTTGTTGGATGTACCACCCTTAAGGTCTTTGGCACCACTATCCTTCTTTGGCATGTTCTCATCACTAGCTTTACTCTCTTCTTCTCCCCCAACCATTCCCTTTTTCTCGACTTCACTAATGGCTTTCTCTTCCAGGTTCAACTTCTCGGCATCTTCAGAATCCAATGTGTTCACCTCAGTTTTTTTCTCATCATCTGGATCACCCACAACATAGCCCCATCACGATTAGATTACAGCAAAAAATGTGACATAGCAAAAATCAACACATAGAGACTAGCAAGTAATAATTATGACTACAAAGGAGACCAACCTTCAAGATTGTAACAACAATATAATATGTAAACCAATTGTGCCATACCTTGCTTGCAAATGCACTTTTTGCCTTTGTATAACACCCGTTATGCATTTCTTTTTTTAGCAATGGAAGGCCCTTGTGCTCGAGACACGCCCTTCACAATGTCAATGTCAGTTTGGACCTAACACTACAAGACACGCGTTCAAAAAACGTGATAAGTTACGGGCGCGTGTATGGTCCCGCATGTATATGAGTAGTTGTATATTGGCATCTAAATTCACGTGTATTGAAGTTTCAAAAATGCGTCTACCAGCACGTGTATATTGGCATCTAAATTTGCATGTATACTGGTTTCATAAACGCGTGTATCAGCGCGTGTATATACACATAAATATACACGCATTATTACACGTGAGATTTTTATTAAGAAAAACTCCATTCCTTTACAAAATTAAAAACTATTTTCTTTAAATCATCTCATAGTACATTACAGTATATATCATTACACAATCCCACTACATGCATTTATAACAATGAAATATATTCAAAAATAAATCATGAGATGATAATTAAAAGACAACATATACAATAGAAATGTCATCAATTTAGAACAATACAATGATGGATTGGTTAGGGTTCGATCTCATCTTCAATAAGATCCATCCTTGCCAAACGATCAACATCAATATCCATTTGATCAATTTGTAAGGCTACGATTAAATTTATTCCACTATCGATATTATGTCCATTGATAATGGTATCGATGTCCTGATCATCCTCATCAACATCACCATCATCCTCAATGGTAGGGTCATTCTCATGGTGATCATGAAAAATGGCACGCTCATCCTCATTATCATGATCATCTCTTATTTCTTGATCATGATCATCTCTTATTTCTTGATCATCGATCACAACATCTTCATTGCGGCTTGTTACATCCTCCATATGCTCCATAACAGTGAATGTATTATACATCACTTTGAAACGTGGTGCAATAGGGATGACGTACCACCATTTAATGTCATGCACCATTGGCAGATAGATAACCTACTCAAATACATATACTGTAGTAATTAATTAGTATATCAAAAGTCAAGGGGTGCGCGAGTTTAGTTATATATATGTACATGAAACACATTAGTAAAAAAATGCATACCTGCTCACATTGTTGTGGCAATACGAGCCTATCTTTCTTTGTTTGCCAAAACTTTGTAGAGTCAATCGTTACATAGTCACTTGCATGGCGTTTTATCGTTGCATTAGGCCCTTTTTCCACCACGTTCATTTGCATTTGACATCCAAAACATACACAAAGGAGCGAAGAAAGTCAATCCTTATAAATATGTCTTGGATTATGCCACAATAATCATCCATTTTTTCATTAGCTTCCTCAAAGCTACTAATGACACCGCAATCTTGTGTATTCCTCTTTTCATCAATTCTTTGTGTTCGAAAATGCTTGCCTTCACACCATATAGCATTGAACATATTGCATTGGACCAAAATAGAAGCAATATTTGTGTAAGGCAAATCACTTACAACAATGCAAAACATTAGTTCTATGTACCTTTAACATGCATCCTCATGCATACTCCCATTCTTTTGTCGTGATATGCAGCCCCTCCCCGCTCTCTGCTCTCTCCATTTCCTCATGCAACCAATCAACATGGATATCACTCGGAAGTGTTGCTAGATGCTTAGGGTACGCCTTACGAGAGCCATGTTGCCTCCGAAAGAGAGCTCTTTCTGCTTGCCTTTTTGTCTTTGCATCCTCATATCTTGTAACCCATCTGCTCATCACATCACTATTAAGGATGCAAGTGAAATTGAGATCATCAATAAGTCAATAGTTATAATTAATATAGCCAATAGTATTAGAGTAGAGAGGTAATTAGAACTCTTACCGAAACAATCGCTGTGTATGTGTCCCACGAGTATCCACATGCCATCATCCGATCGATGTGAGGAATGCCATGACATGAGCTCTACTATGGATTTGCACTTGAACATGTGTCTGTTGCGAGAAATTATAGAAAAGTGTCGCAAGACTTTACGAGGTACATCAAAACTCTTCACATCTGTTCTATACCTTGCTTCACCCCACAAGTGGGACAATGTCGAGCCTCCTTATGCGTCCCACGAAAGAGAATGCAATCATTGACACATGCATGTATGCGATCATAATCCAATCCTCCAAGAGATGTCACATAGCGCCTTGCTATGTCTTTTGAGGTGGGTAGTCTATTCCCCTTTGGAAGCATGTTTGATAATAGCCTACATCCAATATCATCAATTAGTCCTAAACCCTAAACCCTAAACCACTAATTCAAATTAAGTTAGAATGCTTACTTCAATAATGCGTCAAGACTTACATTTTTCCATCCATAAACTATTTGTATATTGAGTAGTTCAAGTGAAGCACGTAAAATAGAGAATGTGCACCCTTCAAAAACCGGTATCGATGAAGCCTTGTAAAGATGCGCTTGTTCCATATCATCGTCGTCCATACCTTTGGAATCACCCCTAAAAAGATACCGCACCATATCATCAAACACTTCCTCTTCCACATCTTCGTAGGGTGCAGGGCTATTGTTATCCCTTTCCCACTCATCTCTAACAATAGATCCCGAAGCTCCAGCATCATCTCGTCGATGCTTTGCATGCTCTCGTCGCGCGTGTAGGACACCATGCTAGGGTGTGGTACTGCATCTTGCTTCAATTAGAGTATATATATTACAAGTCCATTAATTTAATTTAGATACCATGAGTCATTTGAATACTATCAATTTACATCTACTCACCTCTAAACCTGTTTGATTCCATTCTCCATACATGGAGATGTGGTTCAAGGTAATTCGACGTGCTCGTACAATGCAACCTTGACATTGATTACACATACACTTGATCCTTTGTCCCAACCACACATCACGATTACGATAACGCATTGTCTCATCCTCACCAGAACTGCTTGAGAAGGTTGATGACATCCTATGTACAAAAGAGCAAACACAAAATCATAATCAGTTTTTAATGAAAGCATAAAAATTTCTATAAATCGCATGTAACAGTGCGTCTATATCCTTAAAATTGTGTGTATAAGCGCGTCTACATTCTTAAAATTGCGTGTATAGACGCGGCTAAATGCTGAAAATCGCGTCGTGTATACACGCGGCTACATCCTAAAAATCACGTGTATAAACGCAGTTGATTTATTTTAGACGTAAAAATACACGCGCTGTTACACGCGACGACCTGTCTATACCTAAAATAACCCGCCTTCTCTAAATAAACATTTTCAAACTAAGATTTGCTCTCCTTCGTCGCCGCCTCTTCCAACATAGCACTAAACCTAAGTGCAAGGAGCAGACAAGGAGCACACACGGGTGAAGGAAACCAGCCAAAAAGAAGACTCACTTTTTCAGAGGTGAGTCAATTTGTCCTTTGTCTTGTCTCTTTCCTTCCATTTGTTTATGCTATTGTCTCTTTCCTTTATGCGTTTGTCTCTGTCCTTCTCCTTCTCTGGTTGTACTTTTGTGAACTATTGTGACAGTGGGCTTTTTTTATAAGGATGATTTGTTAGAGGTCGATCGCTTTCAAAAAAAAATTTGCGCATGCCGCGAACGCGTGTATGTCTACGTGTATCCTGTTTGCATAGACGTTCACGCACACATACACGCATTTTTGGACGGGTGTATACACGTGACTGTGTTTCACCCATGCTTGCGATCCAGGTTCTTCAGAGAGATGATCCCATCTCCATATGGCTTGCCTTCAGAAAATCATATGTGCTAGCTTGCATTTGTGCTTTGATGCAATCATGTATATACTTTTATTTTTGCAGATTCTTTATGGATCCAGGTTCATCCAATCCATTTACGTATGGCACTTGGATGATGGAGATGCTAAATCATTTTGGACGCCATCCTGGTCTAGTTGAGCTTACAGAGTACATGTATGCCCATCCCCCTCCTGGATTGCCTGGTATCTATACCCCACCCCCGAGTATCCATGTCACTCCACTATCGTCTATGCCTGCGAGTCCGACGAGACGGCATGCAGCTTCTCCTCTTCCATGCCCACCGAGAGGAGACATACCCTGTCCCCAAACACTCACGCACACTCCCAGACACTCAGGCACCGTCACATCACGGCTCAGCCACCATCACGTACTCCCTCACAGCCACAGTCACGTAGACAATCCCCCAATCTCGTGACTCCCGCACGCAGTAGGAAGAGTGGAAGTGGAGGATGCGACGGGTGCTTTGGTGGGGGAGGTAGTAGGGCACGCGGTGAGAGAGGAGATAGAGGGAGAAGAGTTAGAGGAGACAGTGAGGAGGAGGTGAGAGAGGTGGAGGGAGTGATCTGCTATGATGTGACGGATAGGGGCAGGATAGTGATGGATGCGAGAGGGGAAGAGGTAATGGAGTACATGCGTGGAGTAGTATCAAACTTGTATAGAAATTGTTTTATTAGATTTAAAGATCAAAATAGCCAATCAGTTGGGGAGGTGATAGAGGCTGTACATAGTCGGTACCCCAATCCCCCACATGAGACATTCTCGGATGTATGGGGAAGGACGTTGTCAGGCGTTTTTTTGAGAGGTCTTTTTGGTCAGTGTACATATGGGACGCGTGGTGTGCAAATAAATTTTGCCCTGAATGCCCTGGCAAATGTACAAGCTGAGTGGTTTTACAATGAGCTGGTATATGCACGTGTTTTTTTTGGGAGCGGATGCTGGAGATCTAGAAGTTTATTGCAATAATATGGTGTGCGAATGGTTGCTAAAAGCAGGGCACCGACTGGGAAATGTCGTGTTTGGTAGTTATGATGCTGATGAAGGCTGTGGATAGCTCTTGATTAGGAAAGATTATGGGCGCCGTATCTTCTGGAAAAACACAGGGAAAGGAGAAGCCATTGAGGGTGTATGGCCATTATTAAGCTTTAAAAAAACAAATGAAAATATAATACACATGGCCAATGGTTTTAATGGCCACGTGGAGATTTTTGTGGCTGCCAGCGTAGAATATCTCGAAGGTGGCGAAGGTCTGGAAGGCGTGAAAGAAGATGAAGTGGCCGCAAAAAAGTTCAGAGAGCCGGGTGCAGTGAAGAGGACGCTGAGACGGAGGCAGAGCGAAGAAGAGGAGCTGCAAGGTATTGTGGCAGCTCTGCAGGTGTGGCCACCTTGCTATTTGAAGAGACGCTTGAGGGCGTAGCAAAGGAAAAGAGAGCTGGCCGCCTGGTAGTAGACGGCTCAGGTGCTGCAGCAACTTCGAAGACTTGAGGTGTGGCCACCGGGCAAAGGAAGGGGCTTGCTGGCGCTGCAGAGACTAGAGTAGAGGCACAGGCCTTGTAAGAGAGCCGCTTTGTCAGATGGAAGGCGATGGCTGGGGGGATTCGCCAGTCCACGCAAGGTTGGAGAGCGCAGGCAAGAGCTGTGGCCGTTTTTTGTGTGGGGCCGTTTTTTGTGTGGGGCTAGGTACAACTGCAGCCGCAAGGGAAGGTGGTAAGTGAAGAGAGTCAGAGAGGTGACTGCCTTGTAAAAGCTGAGAGAGGCCTCGAAGGCAGACGTCAAGAGAGGTGACTGCCTTGTAAAAGCTGAGAGAGGCCTCGAAGGCAGACGTCAAGAGTGAAGGGCCGCCTGGTGAGACGGTTGGGTTTGTTTTGCAGGCGCCGAGGACAAAGTAGCCGCCCTGTAAAAGACAGTTTGGGAGCTGAAGGTGCTGCAGCAAATGTGGAGAGAGCAAGCCTTGGTGTGAAGGTTTGGTAACCTTGGTATCTGGTGTTGGAGCAACAAAGAGAGGGCTACTGTTAGCAAGGACTGAAGATGTGGCTTGGGCTGGATGCAAGAGGAGGATGCTTTGTTGAGCAGTTGGGTTGGTATTGAAGAGATTGTGCAGAGGCTCTATGGTTAGCGAAGCTGCTGGTCACGACACACAGAGAGTGGGAGCTGCCGAGTTGAAGGTTAGCTGGTGTGGGCGCCTTCTGAAGAGAGAGTAGCTGGTCTTGTGTGGGCGATTGATTTTGCAGTGGATGCTGACGAGAGAGAGCCTGGAGCACAGTGCAGAGTTGGAAGCCGTAGAGGTGCTGATGTGTGGGCTGGAGACAGTGGGCTCGCCTATGACACTTGGCAGGTATAGCAGCAGACAGAGAGTAGCCGGGCTACAGAGGAAGTGAAGAAGGGTTGCTGGTGTGGGCGCCCTCTCAAGATTGCAGAGACCGGGAGACAGAGGCTTGGTCGTCAGACGCAAGGGTGTATTCCCTTGGCAGTAAATCCTGGCCAGAGTCCTGGTCTTTGGTGTATTTGCTGAGTTGTACATGGTTGGTGCTTTGTATGTTTTCTGCCTGTTTATTGGGGTTTTGAGCTGTCCTTATGGTGTGGGTGGGTGGTGCATGGTGAGAGAGTGTTCCAGCCGGTGTGGCTGGTGGTGCCCCATTCGTGTGAGTGTTTCCAAGTTTGGGAGGTGGAAGAGCTATAGAGGCAGTGGTCTTTCTTTCTTTTTTTTGATGTAAAGGTGCTTGTGGATTGTCATGTTATGCCTGCAGGAATGGGTGCATTCCCCATCATTCTGGGAAGACCATGGCTGAGAGCGGTGAAGGCTGTTCCAGGATTGGAGGAAAGGGGTCATTACTCTGTATGACAGGAGAGGGGATAAAAAGCAGTTTAATATGGATAACCAGAAGCCTGTTCGTGATGAAGAGGAAAGTGAAGCTGATTCAAGTGATGATGATACGACTAGTAGTACCACTACTAGTGAGGGAACAGAAGACACTTCATCCAGTGAGGAGGATGCAGAGATGGATGCCCTGGTTATTGATGAGGAAGTGCTTGTGGAACGCAAAAAGCAAGCTCAAGAGAGCATGCTTAGCTTGGTTAAATGTCTTACAGGATCACCAGTTGTGTGATTGAACCTCATAATACCAAACCTAAAACAACAACCAAGATACAAAGCCTAGAGAGGAGTACCGCTTTCCCTTTCAAGAGGAAGACATAGTCTCTACAGAAGACTCATTTGAAACAGACTGTACAAACTATAGGCTTGAGAAAGCACGTGAGGAATTTGATAATTCCCTTACAAGATTAAAACAATCTCTCAAAACCTCATTCAGAGAAATGCTCTTCTCTCATGATAAAGCCAGCATCACATCAACACTTGCATCTTTAATAATGGCTCAATCTGAGTTATACAGGGACATAACGAACTCCATAAAATAGGACTGTGAGGATTCACAAGTTTCCAGAATTGTCACAGGGCCAAGTGTGCCAGTGTACGCATTCGGTACTCTGGAAAAAGCTAAAACCCAAACAGAGGATGAAAGTGAATGGGAATATGAAAGAGACACATGATCTAAAGTTGAAACAATAACCGAAACACCCATGGTTCCTTTGGAAGATTTTATCATGGTATGGTTCGATTTCCTACAGGCAATGATGTTCAACGCAAACACGCATTGATTAGCCCTCGAGCTAGTCATAACATCGTGACAATAGACATTTCGGTGTCATTGGGACAACCTAAACTCATTCCTACAAGCAATAGTCTTGTAAGAGGAGCCAATGGACAAAACATTGAAGTTCCAGGTTACTTTAGATACACTACTCAATCAATGACAATATGGAATTTACATTTCATGTTACCCTAGATTCTCTTGAGTATGATGTCATCTTTGGTGGACCTTGGATTAGTGAATTGTTGTATTTACTAGATGAATCCATGTAAACAGTCACCTTGAACACTCCTACAAGCAATGTACAAATGCTATTACGGGAGGAAGAAATCTTTGTAGGAGCCGAAACTTCTAACATATCTTACTGAAAAGATCCTTAGGATTTTTGTTGGATTGGAAATTTCAAATAAAATCACCACAGCTCAAGCACAACTTTATCCAACACGAGAACGCAATCTCATGACTCTCGAGCTATGGGATTTGCTAGGTCAACCAACACTCACGGCACATCCTAAAAGGATTACCTTTACACAAGACTTGAACATGCCATGTGAACATACAATGTACTAACCCCCTCACTTGCAAGTTTTTTGTGGTTGAGTATGTGTTGGAAACAAATTTGTTCTTGGGACATAAATGGACAATTATTGTGCCCAAGCACCACTGTGCTTTGCTAGCGATAGAGTCATCATAATGGTTAACGATAAAAAGTTGACAATACCATACTGCCAAGAAGAGGATCCAACTTTAATGGATATCTTTGATGTTGAATGCAAAAGGATACAAGCCTCTTCCACAAAAGCCCCTCTACACAATGACCTACCATCTACATCAACGATCGACACCGATAAAGCATCTACTCCTTCAACCCCATCCTCACCTACCAGGTTCGATGCCAAAACCTCACAATCAACATCTATTCCTGAAGAAATTCCCACAGCCAAAACATCTATCTCTACCAGGGAACTCAAAGGAAAGACCCTGGAGTCTATGCATCTTCATATCGACAAACGTCATCAAAGGAGACAACCACATGCTCAAAGGCCTCATCATCAACAGCCACTCCACAAGAGACTCTAACCTCATCATCATCCACAATGCCCATGAGTCTCAAACCCACAGCCTCAGCTTCAGCCAAAGTCAAGAAGGGCCACAAACCTTCCACATCAAGACAACTCCACCAAGACTCCCACAATGCCCATGAGTCTCAAACCCACAGCCTCAGCTTCAGCCAAAGTCAAGGAGGGCCGCAAACCTTCCACATCAACCCTAAAGACAACTCCACCAAGACTCCCACAATCATGATATCTTAATAGTATCAAAATGTGGATGGAGAAGCAACTACTTGTAGCTCAAGGCTACTATGAAGGTACCTATCAAATTTGGGTGCATCGACGACGACAGGCAAAACCTCTTCCTAAATGCAGCACTAACACAAGAGCTTGTCTGTTCAAGCAAACAATCAGCAGTCTTCCCTACTGCCTCGACATCATTTCAGAACAAAATCAAGAAGTAATACGGAGACTTAGGAGCACATCAATAATAGAATAACAATGCTCTTGTCACCCCTCTAGAAGTAAGAAATAAGTACATAAGAAACTGTTTCTTGCAAATCATGACATAGATGATCCATAAAATAAAATTAAAAAGCGTCAAATATGCAAATTCACGGAATTCCATCTCATAGAATTACAATTCAAGGAGTTCCATCTCACAGCTTAAGGACCTGCACTTTCACGATTTAAGCCCCATCACAAAATTAAGCCATATCATGCAATAGCCACTATATATTTATTAAGCTTATTGCTCACTATTCTTTTGGCTAAATTAATGTAGCAACTGCTCCATGAGTGCATATCCATACTCATGCAACGAAGAACATTTGCACCAAAGCCTCACCATCAACAACTTCCAAGTACATCTCTGGATGGGGGGGACCATAGTGGGCGAAATCCTGGTCAATGGTATAACCCATCGCCTGGAATTTTCCTTCAAATTATAAACCTCTTCAAACGATGCCACCATCTTCATAAATCATTGATATTCAATCCTTAGTGAAGATATCTATATTAGCCTCTCGCAAGTCGACGTAATTCTTTTAAACCTCACCAACCAGCAAGTGGCTACTTCAACACACAAAGCAGTTCAATAAGAGTCTATAGGACTCAATTCTTGTACTTCATGAAAACATGCTTCTAAGAGCACTTAATTATGCATAAAAACATAAAAAGCACATGGTCAGAAAAAGATAGGATCAGGTCCTACTCAGCAACATTTGACAAGAATCCTGCCACACAAAGGGACATCATCACAAGCCAAGTACTTCAAATGATAAATGTCACTTCAAATCAAATGAGAAACTGAGAATCACCATCTCGTTGTGATGATTAAGTCTACATTCCTCTAGATCCTTCTCTCTCTTCTCTCCCATTATTAATATCTCTTAGTGTCCCCACTAACAAAAATCACATGTAACTTTGCCGATGATTGCCAAAAACAAAGTGAGCAAAAAAAAGAAGGACACAAATATAAAAATACAATCATTCACAAACCCCCCCACCCTGTTAGGAATTTCCAATACACAACTAACCTCTTCATTCATTAACTAGCTTTTCTTATTTCCTCCAGAGGAACAAAGACCATTGAACGTCATTCAATATCAAAGCCATCAACAAAGCTTGTTCATTCTCTCCACACAAAGGTCGAGGACACAATCGCCATCAGGAAGGGGAGAATGTTAACCCAATTCCAAGATTAACAAAAGCTAATGCCATTATCTTATATCACGGAGTCATGGTAGATACACCAAAGGGTCATACATTCATGATATGAAGCAATAGTGTCAAAAGCTACAACTTGGATGGACGCCCGTAATGGTGTGACAGTATTTATGGCGCTTCCCACTTTAAGAGGGTGTGGTAGCAAGTTAGAATGAAGTCCTAAGTGATGTACTTCATGGATATATTATGAGAGTAGTCATTGTAATAGCATTAGGCCTCTTATGAGCCTAAAGTGCCCGGTCGGCCATAGTTTAAGTGAGTGTGAATACTTATGGCCATGTATATAAGTGAATTTCTCTCATAATACAATATACTCTCCCATTGTGCAATTGAGTCTTGCTCTTGCTAATCCTCTTGCTAATCTCTCTCCCTAATGCATGTTAGTGAGTATGTGTGAGTGAAGTGAGGTGAGAGGAGGGACGAGGACCCGTAGTGCAACGCGGCGGTGTGACAACGCTCGCGGGAGACGCAATGGAATTGCTTCTCAAGGAGTTGTAGAGCTTGGAGACCTCAAGGGTAACGAGTTCGGCCATTGGAAAGATCTTCACGACAGTTGTGGTTCACCAGGTAGTCTCTTTTTGGATGTATTTCAACGAGGATTAGGGTGAGCCATAACAAAATGTTAATAAAGCCCTAAAACCGGCATATTTAACTAATCACTTTGTTAAGATTTTGTAGAAAATACCTTCATCTTGAAGTGAAGTGGTAAGACAAGGGGGGTTCATAGTTTGAGTTGAAACAGTGTTAGGGAAACTCCACCCTTTGAGCCTTTTAGCTTGAAAGACTCACAAATGATAAAATGATTAAACATTAATCACATCTTAATGTATGTGAACTGAATAAACAGCTTCAATCTCACCAACCAGTCAATGAAACCAGTCATTTGTGCAGGGCTTGATGACCCAATAGATGATTCTCAAAAGGGTTTCTCTCCTCTCACCAGGATGGTCTCGTGAATTTGTGATTTTTCTCCAGTCTGGTAGCGATATTCACAGTCCCAATCTCGCTATGGTCTTTTGCACACCCTATGACTAGACACAGGTTTTTTTCCCGTGTGAACACACTTATGTGTGTTGGGTACTTTTCTCTAAGCTACTATATGTACTCACTTGTACTTTCAGTTTATTATTATTGAGTACATATTTTCCAACACTCACGTTTCTCTATGCTTGAGGTTGTGTGTGTGTGTGTGTGCAGGCTAGCTGCCCTCCTACCCAACATTGGTATCAGAGCAGGGTGCTGCTAGGGTTAGGGTTACCCCCATTGCCCTTGAGCTTCTCCTCCTGCTTCAGCCTATTGCACACATAAGAGCATTAGGGTTAGGCTGCATCCTGCATTAGGGTTTTTGAGCATTAGGGTTAGGGTTTTCCCTACTGCCTTTGCATCCGCCCTCAATTACCGTGCCGTCACCCTCAAAGCCATCGTTGCCTGTCAGATCTGTCGCCCTACATCATATGACACTCTGTGCGCCAAGACTATACATCGTATGACACCACACTCGCTGCCTAGCGTCACCCATTGTACCTATGCGCAGAGCCACCGACCTATACCTACGTCACCGTCGCCCGTCAAAGCTACTATCACCGCCCCAGATCTATGTCCTGTGCCTCAGATCTGTGCACCTGCGCCGCCCTATACCTGTGTCGCCGCCGCCTACATCTCATTCGCCAAATCTACGCTACCACACCTTAGATCAGCGCCACCCATCGACTGTACAGTATAGCTGCCTTCACCGCCCCAGATTTGCTCCGCCCCTATGCTGCTCGTACTGCGCCACCTCATGTACTTGCTCATACGGCTGTGTGTGCCGACTGTACCTACTGCCTGCCTTGTTGAAGCCGCCCAATGCAAGCTCAGTAATTTTCTTTTTGATTTTTTTTGTAAATTTTTAAAAATTCAAAAATTGCTAGAAAATTAACAAATTAAGTGCATTATTTTTGGTGCTTTTCACCATTGAGCCTGCAATTACAACATTGGCACACATTGGCATTCATTTCAGCAGATTTGGTGCATAATTACACTAGAGATTTGGGGATTTTATAAAAATTGACATTATTTTGTAGGCATTTTGGGTGTTACAGGTACATTTACTTGGCATTGGGGCATTGGGGCATTTTTCCTGATTTTTTGGGACATTACAGCATTTGGTATAGGTGACAATTGCTTTAGTAGATTTACAAGTACAGATCCAGTTTAGATTTGGTCTAATTGGCTGCCTAAAAATTAGGGCTTTTCTACATTAAGCCCATTTTGTAGCATTCGACCAATTTACATGTGCGCGTGTCTACCATCTTAGACACCAAGTCCATTTTGAACCGACTCGCTCACAGCGGAACCACTAAGTCCGATTTGAACAAGGAAGTTCGGGTGGGAACCAACCCATGCGCATGCACCTCACACGTTCATCGCTCATGCACACATCACGCAATAACCATTTCGAGCTTTTAGGTGAGCTCGGGTAGGAAAACCCTCATACCAATGAGTGAAAAAATACAATGCCTTTTTGGCCAAAGCCAAGCCTGTCATCATGAAAAAACTCTTTACGGCTCTCTTTTTGTAATTTTGGGGCAATTACAAACTGTGTGTATGAACTAAGTCTTCAAGAAAAAAATCACAAATATCACAATGCATATTCTCACTATGTTTCTCATGCATGTTAACAAAAGCTTATCAAACTTTGTGTGCGTGGACGGGCACTTGGCCAACAAGCATGTGAACAACACATTAGATTGTGTGTGTGAGTCAACCCTTAATTCAAGGGTTAAAAAGCCTTATCAAGAATTGAATTTGTGTGGCTAGCCGCATTCCGCACTCTATGCAGTCTCTCCCTTTGTTTTTTTAAATTTTCTCTCTCCTCGGCTACCTCTGCAGACAGCAGCTATGGCGGGTACCTCTTGTTCCCTATGGTGATTTCATGCCACCTGACCCTCATGTATGGGAGGCTATGTCATTCTCTGTACCTCTTGTTTCCACACAACCTGGTGTTCCATAGCGGGGCCATCTCTCACAGTCGAGGGCCCTCATCAGCCCTTATGTAGGCCTCTCTACATCAATGACTTAGCCAGGCTCTCTACAACCAACCCATCATGGTGGACATCCGCCCCCCTGGTGCAACCATCTCATGGCATTTGTGCTTCTGCCTCCATGGCAGTCTTCCAGGCATACTCTGCCCCTCGGTCTCTCATCTATATCTGATGCTGCCTCATTGCTTCTTTGATGGCCAGACAACATATCTTAGTTGCTTATGCATTTTGTCACAATCTTTTACTATTTTCTTTTTTTTAAGCCACTCATCTTACAAAAGCCCTATGAGATCCTTTGGACTTGATGCCCAGCTTTGCTTTTGAGCCTTGGTTGTGTTGGGTCTCTACCCACTCGACACCCAAGTTCCTTGTGTACATATGCAGCTCCATTTAGCTTCAATGACTTGCCTCCATAACCTCTTCCATGAGTTCCAACAACCATCAATATGGCTACATTGGGTTTTAAACTTGCATGCTACTTCCTTGCATACAAACTTCAAGGGTGCTTTGTCAAGTTTCTCCCATTGAGAAACTACACGGGCATACACATATGAAAGTTCCCACAACTTCCACCACTTTGCTCATCTCCTTGAGAAACATTCAAAAGTGCATCCTCTTCTTGATGCACACACATGTGAACTTCATTAAATTCACCATCTCACTTGCCATCATCTTGACAAGCATGCACCTCCACACATACTCTTTGCCCAAATGCAAAGAACCATGGGATTCACAAATCCCATCACTAAGAAACCCTTCATTGAACATTGAGCATCCTCCCATGCTCAACACCAAAATTACGAGGCAAAACTTCACAAAACCAACCTTCTTGAGGCATAATTAGCAGCATATCTTCTCTTGGCAGCTTCTCCTTGACGATGATGAAGACTCCATAGCCTTCATAATTCTGAAACCTCCATTTTCAGCTTCCATGATGATAATCAGGCTTTCCATGTTGCAAAACTCCCATTTGCAACTCTCTTGGGCAGCTTCTATGATCTCCAAATCTCCATAAACATAATCTCTCTCCAAATGCAAAACTAATGATAATGAATGTGCTAATTTTTTTTATAATAAACTGAAAATAATGCTTAATCAAAGAAACACACAAACAAGCTAATATACATAATAATCACCATGACCAAGAGCCCACCCAAGCTTTGATACCATGTTAATAATCCATAATTGGGATTGATCATGGTGAAGGACATAGATTAAGCAACATAATTAAGGTGGGTTATACCACACTAAAAACTCCATGACAAGAGAAAGAGAGATTGCACACTCAACACTCAATTCTATTCTATTGCATATCTCAAGTGAACCATACAATGATATAGGCTTTCTAACCTTATCCCACTTTACACATCATCAATATTACATGTGGCATTCCTATCATCTTGCCACAATATCTTGCACGTTTAGGGTGCTTTCCCACATACACACAACACCACGATTACATCTCTCAACAAACCTTGCCCATCGGATCCTCCCAAGACAGAGGACAAGCCTGAAAAGAAAAAGCCCTGTAATTATTGCAGGAAAATAGGGCACACCATAGAGGAATGCAGGAAGCGTCTTGAGAGTGAAAAAAGGAACAAGTTGGCATCTTCGTCCACAAGTCAGATCATGCCAATTTGGCTACACATGTATCAGTCCTTGACCCTTACATCTTCATCACTTGCAGAGATGTCTTCTGATGCCGTTTCTTTTGATGACTATGCTTTATAGTCTATACTCCTTTGGTATACATTGTCTGGCACATGCATTTCAGGGGGGGTTTTACTTGCCCACATGCAGTTGGTGATGCCTCATGGCCACTTATGCTTGTTGACCCTTATGCTTGTCTATGCTAGACGCTTTCTCTTATGTTATGTCTACTGGAGATGCCTTTTATGCTATTTTCCCTTGCAGCGGGATTGTTTCTACAGTGTTGACAATGTCACTTACTCACATATGATGTTTACTAGGAGTGCCTTCTACACACTTGGCCAGTGTTGGCTTGCTCTCATGGTTTTGACATGTCACATGTATAATGTTCATTGTGGGATTATATATCTTTACACTTGCCATACATGTCACTGATCATAGCATCACTGAGAGTTTACCCATTCTCTCATAGCATTGGCTGATGCCTGCCTTGAGCTCCCACTTTTTCTCCTGATTTTCAGCTTTTCCCATTGCTAAATTTTTACTTTTATCAGCCCTACCATTGCTAATTTTTCCTCATCGGATCCTCCATTGATGAGTTTCTCTCTTGCAACTTACATTGCATGTCTCACAGGCATGACTTTTGGATCCTGTTGCCTTTAAACATGCGTATATATGCTACCTCTTCTTATGTTTATCACTGGTGCAGTTACAGAGCTATGCTTTGCTCTCTTGTTGCCATTGACGTGGATTACATGCAGTTCAGCTTGGCATTTGGATGCTTGCCTTCAGGGGGTAATATGCGATGCCTCTTGATTTGATGCAGTTGATGTCCACATGATCTTTGCCATGCATTTCAGGTGATGCGTTTATGTACTATTGTGCTCTAGTATTAGCACTATGACATTGGGGCTTCTGTATTTCCCCGTCATATAGTGCTATCTTTTCCCATTGGCACAGCAGTTCATCTTTGCCATCGTGATCTCTCTTGATCACTCTTACTGTAGAGCATAGTGCAGGGTAGCATTCACAGCTTTATCACCCTGCTTCCAGTTCACACCGTTCACTTGAGGGGGGTTTGTTGATCATATCCACTCCCAGCTAGTTTAGGTGTGAACTCAGCTTACTCACGGGAATTTTTTCCCTGTGTGACTAGACACAAGTTTTTTCCCGTGTGAACACACTTATGTGCGTTGGGCACTTTGCCCTAGACTACTATATGTACTCACTTGTACTTTCATTTTATTATTATTGAGTACATCTTTTCCAGCACTCAGGTTTCTCTGTGCTTGAGGTTGTGTGTGTGCAAGCCAGCTGCCCTCCTACCCAACAGAGCCTCCACGGGCAGGGCAACATCGTGAACACCAACTACGACATCACAGTGGTGGGCAGCACGGCAAGCTTCAGGGGTGTCCACGGATACGCTGCCATCACCAACCTGCGAACACCTGGCTCCGATCAGACCTTTGAACACATCCTAGACTTAGTCCCTGGTGCTTATCCACAGGCGCATGTTCCCAACTTGGTCCCTGTTTCTGGCTCAACCCGTACTTAAAATCTTGACAAACTGGTCGGCCATAACTACCTCTAGTATGGTGTGTGTGCATGGAGTTGATGCTTCAGCGCACAGACCTATGGTCACTCATTGATGGCACTGAGGTTGATCCTGGCCCTACAGCACATGCCCAATGGCCCGTATGAAGATCATTTTCCACTTGGGTGATCATCAGGTGCAGATGGTTCGGTCTCTCACATCATCTTGAGCCGTGTGGGATTTCCTACCCTCTGCCTATGAGCATACTGATCTGGTATCTCAAGTAACACTCGTCAAGAAACTCATCAATCTGACCATGTCAGAAACTCAATCTGTTGTCCAATTCTTGGGACGAATGGCAAAACCTTCTTGATGAAACTGTTGTGAATACCCGACACACTTCAAGCCATGCTCCTTTTGGCAGCACTTCTACCAACTTGGTGTACTTTCATAACCACGCAATCATCTGTGGCTAACCTTCAGTTACAGAATCTTGCCTCAAAAATCTTCCAAGAGGAGATCATGAGAGGACTAAGCCTAAATCCACCCATTAAGTAGTCAAATGTTCAACCAGCACCTAGTGCCCAATCTAAGACTTTCACACCATATAATGGTAATAACACTTCCAGATATTGCAAGTGTCGAGGTCATTTAGAGAAAGATTGCCGCACCAAGAAGCGTGACCAATCTTTTACTAGACCTCCCAGATAGGAGGCAAATTTTACCATGTAAACCCTAAAGACTCCAGGGAGCCCCTCCAATTATTTGCTACATCTCTCATTCCCCAGAGTACCAACCCTGCATATATGTGGTATTCAACACTGGGGCAACGCACCACATGACCTTTCACCTTGACTGGCTCACAAATTATACACCATTACCCTAGCCTTTTCAAGTTCACTTGGGTGATGAAAGCATCAATCATGCAGAGGGCTTTTTTTTTTTCCCGACTAGCCTGAGGCCCAAGACCTCCTGTTGTTACTAATTTTTCACCACCCATAGGCGCCTGCCCGTAGGCGCTTAATTATCCGACCATGGGCGATGCTGCCAGGGAAGCACGAAGGGGGGTTTTGAACCCAGGACCTCTTGGTCCTAGGCAAACACCTTCACGACTTGAGCTATCACCTCATTGACCAATGGTGTCCTTTCTTACTCAGAAATACTGGACCATTTCAAGGTCTACAAGGAAAGAGCTGAAGAGTACAACTTGGGGCTAGGATCCAGATACTTCGTTCATCTTCTTCTATTGTCAACTGCTGGAGTACAACTTGGGGCTAGGATCCAGACACTTCGCACTGACAATGGAGCAAAATATGTTTCAAACCAGTTCATCTCCTATTGTCAACAGAATGGTATTTCCCATCAATATGCCGTCACTCATTCCCCGCAACAGAACAGGGTCATAGAGAGAAAAAATTGCACCCTTCTCAATTCGGCCCTCCGAGTCGCCAATCTTGACGACCTTCTTCCTCTAGTCCAGGTCATCAAGCTCGTCGGACTCACCTTCCACTGCTTGGACACCATCTCCAGCCACCGTTCACGACCGTCACCCGGGGGTCCTCCTCCAATGGCACTTCTTCAGAGTTACCCCCACCCTCCATTGCATTGGCAACCCCTGCCACATGTATGGCGGACAACACCTTCCTCTTCAAACAGTCAGATGTCGGCCCCTTTCCATGAGGTGCAGCCAGTTCACATTCACTCTTATGTGAACCCATCCAATATCCATGTGTCCACACATGCAGCCGCCCACCATCCCCATTCCGTGCATCAGCACGTACCTTTGGGACCAACCATTTCCTCAGGTGCACATCAGATTCGCCCACATTTTTCTCCTGCTGCTACTGGCGACTCCCCTTCACCCTCTTCATCCGTCCCTGAAGGTTCAAGTGAGCCTGAATCACAGCGTGCCATGGCTCCTGGTGCCCATTGCTCAACATCCTCATCTTTTGATCGTCCACCAAAGAAGACATGTTTGCTCTGCCCAAACTGACATTTCTGCTCAACTAAATGTTGCTGCTGCAACACCACTTGAAATTTCCCTCTCTGATCTGCCTGATCCAGATAACAGTCACACCCTCAACAAAGCTCTCTCGGGCCGGACTGCAGCGTCCAATGAAGGTAGAAGTCATGATGAGCCACCACAGCCACAATCATTCTGAAAGATGGCATTCCAAGGACCAACAAGAATGTCTCAGTGTAATCAAATCCAGGGCTTTGTGAAAATTCCCAAGTAACCAGCCGGGCTTTAAATCCGCCTTCAGCTTGTGTTTGAGTATCAATTTGCAAGTCATGGCATGTCTGCCTGGTGGAAGATCCAGGTGGCATTCTTCTGTAAGGCATGGTACTCAACATCCACAGCACCATGAATGTCACTATCACTTTTTGCATGGTGATCTCATGGAGGAGATCTACATGCAGCACCTCTTTTGTTTCAATCTCAAGATTCTGCTCAACAAGTGTGCCAGCCAAGGTCCTGTAGGGTCTTAAACTGTCATGTAATCCGTAGTGACTACATGAGGGCTCGACCGGGCTCCGAGTACGCACGCCGGATAGCGGGCAGGGAGCGAGTCTGGGGTTCAGGAGTGAGATGTACGGGTCGTAGCACCGCGGGCGTCTGGGCTAGTGTGGGCAGGTAGGCCACTACGTATAGCCCGGCGGAATGGGGAAGGGTAGTTGGAACTGTGGGGCGCATAAAGGAAAAAGCTCACTATCTCTCTCTCATCGTCCACAAAGGAAAGGGACAGCAGCATCACAAAAGAAAAAAAGAGAAGAGCTGTCTCTCTCTCTCTCTCTCTCTTGTCGTCCAATACAGCCGGCGCATTGTAACGCACACATGATACAGATTGTGAGCGCATCGGGTGGTGAGCAAAGCTTTGAGCCTTTTCGCTTAGCTAAGAGGACCATGTGTGCTCGCATACAGGCCAGCCAAACGACAGCACACAAAGCGTGGTTGGGGGGGCGGATACAGCCGCAAATCGTGGGCAATAGAGCCACCATAGCCACGAAAACGGCAGCCTGCATATGTCGACAGACGGCAACAAAATCGCCAGTCACAACACGCGCACACAGTCAGCAAAGATTTGATTACTCTCTCCTTGTCTCATTGCTTACAAGCTGAGGGGTGTGTGTGCTCACTGCGTTGCAAAATACTGCAGCAGTGGCCGGAATACAATGATAGGGGCCAGCTATCCTCAACAATAGCGGCCACAACAACACGGCCATTAAGGGCAGGGCACGAACAACAGTGTGCCGCAAAGCAGCGCAGCCACAACAGCAATACGGGCGCACAGCTGTGCGAGTATAGGCAACATTGCATTGCGTTGTCTTCTGAGTGCCGGACTTCATCGCCGGATTCGTTGCCACAGCGCACGCCACCTCGCGGGGATATTTCGGGTAGCTAGTTCCAGTTTTACCCTGCATCTTTGTCTTTATTTATTTTCATTGAATATTATTTTCCATATATTCGGAAAAAAGCCTATATATATATATATATATATGTATATATATATATATATATGTATATATATATATATACATGTATATATATATATATACTATGTATATATATATATATATATGTATATATATATATATATATAGATATATATATGTATATCTTTTAAAAAAAAGGAAAAGAAAAATCCAAAATATCTAGTTGTGGTAGTCCACCCGTAGGGAGTCTAGGAAATTTTTCTCGTATGCTATCCTCCATTTCCGGCCTTTCACAGGTTAAGTTTGGCCGCATGCGCCAAGCAGCAGTGGCTCGTTAGACCGATAGTTTATCTGCTCCCTCGGTCTCACGTGAGACTCCGGATGTGTCCATTGATTCAGAGCCCATTGCGCCCTTGTCTATAAATGACCCCATGGGACCATCCGTAGTGGTGGCTCCACACGGATACCATGGACCGAGATGAGTCGGATATAGATCTCTCTAGAGAGTCCATCTCCCAACAATTTGTCAGGAACAAAGAAATTGTTGTCAGGACCAAAGAACTTGAAAGAGCCCAATTTGAGATTTTGACTATGTTGAGGAGCATCCATGGACGTTTAGATGCTATTCCAACCACTCCATTAGGGAGTACAATTGCGCAGCGCGTAGCGCAGAGGAGGGTGAGATTCCCTTCTCCAGGGGATGTAGGGTCCAACACAGGTAGGCAGGCCGTACCGTCTGCCAAGCAGTCCGTAGCAACTGCTAATCTTCTCAAAGATCTCAAGCCGCCGAGCTTTGGGGGAGAGGAGAAAGAGCGCAACAAGGATTCAGTGAATATCTTTGTACAAAAATGGTCGGATATTCATAACCTTAGGCAGACACCTGAGATATGAAGCCCGTAGAGACTAGTCTGTCGTCGTTGACTGGCAAAGCATATAAATGGTGGATGAGTTTGGCCGATAATGCCAAACGTCCTAGGTGGATTTCGAAACGTTGTTTCGAAAGAATTTTTACCAGTGAATCATTTGCAGAGATCCTGGCGTGAGTGGAATAAATGCTCGATGCGTGGCATTTCTCACCCCCAGTACATCTCCAACAACCACGAGATTGTGCTTAAATTGAAAGAAATCGATGAATTCCAAACTTTAACGGGTTCACGAGGGGATTACACCTGGACTTTGAGGCTTTTGTGGAGCCCAAGGAACCAAAAGATCTCAATGAGGCCATTAAATATGCACAGATTTATGATGATGTTTTGCGTCATTCTAAATCGGGTCTTGGTAAAGCAAGAGAGGAAAGGGGTGGTTCGAGCTTTAAAAGAAAGTTCTTTTAGGGTGATAGGGCCCAAGGGAGCTCTGATGAGCAGAGAAGGGAGAGTGGACACTGGTCGAAGAAACCAAGTCGTCTAAAAGAGAGAAACCATGCGAGAACCCTTTAAAAAGAGCAGTATGAGAATGCGATATAAGAAAATTTATGCTTTCGCTGCTTTGAGGCAGGATATAGCAAAGTAGCATGTCCTAAGCTGGGTACTAGAGGGAGTTCCAGTGACGCAAGGAGGAGGGGAAATCCTCCCGACAGGTGCATACCATCCAGAGGTTCCCACTCAGTTCTGCAGAATTCCGAGAGGTAACTGTCTGTCATACGGATAGTATCCATGCTTACTGCGTGGCACAGGCCATGGGACAGCCATCGGTGGGACCACATGATTTGGTCCGTCTATATGGCAAATTAGGTGGCCGTAGAGTCACCGTCATGGTAGACGACGGAACCACGCACACCTTTCTTAACTATGCATTGGTTAAGAAGTTGCACTTATCCGAAACCAAAAGTGATCATAAGTATACTTCTTCTCAAATAGTGACTTATGGCTCTTGGTGTTTGTGGCTATATGGTGGCACTCCTGTCAGACATCTCCAGTGGGATCCAGGTGAGTGGAAGTAGATTGATGCCTCCGATCCATTGAAAAGCCTTCCTTTTTTCAGTTTCACGGTCAGGAATACAAGGCTTCTCATCCCTCGACACATGCATAGGATCCCTACGCTCACGCCTCATTGGAACAGTTATGACATCACTCCAGTGATACAACACAGATATTGGCATAGGCTTTGGCGTTCATACAGAAGGAGCCAGATCTCTTATTTCTTTTGGTTATTTTTAGATGGTGGTCTCCCCACCAATCAGTGGAGATCCGTTCTTGGTGTAGCACCTACTTGCCCAAGATGTGTGGCAAATTCTGAGACTGTACAACATTGTTTAGGGGGATGCGGCACAGCACAACCTATTTAGGGTTCTATAGCCCAACTTATGGGCAAATTGAGTGGTCGTGCCATGTATGTTACTTGGGGGTAGTTGCTGGGCTTTCCCAATCTGGTTCGCACTTTTTCTACAAGGGTAGTTGTCAGGCGTTTTTCTGTAAAGATGTTTTGAGTCCGTGTACATATGGGATGCGTGGTGTGCAATAAAACTTTGCCCTGAATGCCCTGGCAAATGTATAGGCTGAATGGTTTGGTAGTGAGCTGGTATATGCACGTGTTTTTTTTTGGGAGCAAATGCTGGGTTCTGGAAGTTTTATAGCAGCAATATGGTGTGCACATGGTTACTAAAAGCAGGGCACCGACTGGGAAATTGTCGGGTTTGGTAAGTAGATGCAGCTGACGAAGGCCGGGGGCAGCTCTGGTATTGGAAAGTTATGGGCGCGGTGTAATGATCTGAAGCATAAGGAGAAGGAGGGGTCTTTTAACAATGTGGTGACCATCCTTGAAGCTTTTAAAAAAATAAAATATAATATAATACATTGATTACATGGCCACCTTGTAAGGGGTTACGTGGAGATTAGTGTGGCAGCCAGCGCAGCATCCAGAAGCTGGCGAGATTGTGAAGGAAGGAGAGGATGGCCGCCTCGAAGATATAGCCACCGAGTAAGAGAGAGATGGCTAAGCACCGGCGAAGGGGAGCTGCAGAAGAGGGAAGCTGTCGAGCGCTGCCCGGAAAGATGACCGCCTTGCTGGTATGAGAGGGAGCCAGAGAAGAGGAGCGCAGATGAGCCGGCAGGTTGTGTGGAGATAAGGAGCCGCCTTGTGAGGGACCTTGGTAGCTGGTAGATAGCGTGGCTGAAGGGAGGCGCCCGCGTCATCAGCGTGGAGAGGTTGGCGAGTGAGAGGAGAGCGCGGGTCCAGAAAGAGGCGCTGCAGAGACAGACAAAGAAAGTAGCCGCCCAGGTGTGAAGGGCTGATCACAGAGAGCTGGCTGGCGGGTATTGTTGCTGGAGGTGAGAGAGGCCTCGAAGGCAGACGTGAAGACTAAAGGGCCGCCTGGTGAGATGGCTGGGTTTGTTTTTGCAGGCGCCAAAGGGTGAGCTGGAGGTGCAGAAGCGTCAAGGCTGGCGGGTGATTCTGAGAAGCAGCAGACAGGCGAAGTAGTAAGAGATAGCCGCCTGGTGCTTGGAGGCGTGGGAGCCGTGTGTGAAGCGCAAGGGGGTACTATTGCAGCCAGAGGTTGGCGAGTGAGAGGCAAGGCAAGGTTGTGCCGCCTGGAAGACCAAGGACTGGCGAGTGATAGCTAAAGGGCTGCAGCAGGCGCTTTGGACGTGGGCAGAGCCTGGCTGGAGTGCAGCGTGCAGGTGAAGTGAGGAGCCGCCTTGTATTTGAGGAGCGGGCTGGTGATTGCGAAGGCAGAGAAACTGCCAAAGGGTTGACAGTCGCGAGGAAAGCTGCATGGGGGCCGCCTCAGAGGTGACTAGTATTGGTGCAGCTGCTGGTTTTCTACTGGGAGGTAGCCGTCTTGGTTCGAGGCCTCTGGTGTGAAACCAAGAGAAAGCTTTGGGTAGTGTGTGTGTGAGTTGTTTGCTGTGAGTGTGTGATAAAGGAGAGTGCGAGGAAGAGTGGGTTGAAACTTATAAATTGATAAAATTTATGTGACCCCTTGTAAATGGACAACAGGGTTTGTGTTGATGATATGTGAGTGGCTTAGCCTTGCTAACAGATAAAAGGCCTGGATAATGAGATATGTGAACCATTGAAACTGCCTTTCTTTGGGTATCTCTGGGTGGTAGAGAGAGAGAGAGAGAGAGAGATTTCTTTCCAACTAGAGAAGGTGGTGGTGCCCCTTGTGCTTGTGAGACTCACAGGTCTTTCATGGCACCGTGATGCTCCTCAGTGGTTGAGATCACCTTACATATTGGGGTGAGTCGGCGAGCTATAGCGGCCTTCCTGTGTTCCTGAGGTGGTGAGTCGGCGAGCTATAGCGGCCTTCCTGTGTTCCTGAGCTGCCTCAGAGTAGTGATACAGACACTGCTATTTTCATTCGTAGAGGTATTGCCTAGCATGGTGCCCCCACTGAGGATAGCTCTGCTATTTTCTTCAGTTTACTAGGGTGTAGGCCCTAGGAGTTGAGAGTTTCAAGGAAGGTGCTTTCTTGGGATTTGAGGTGAAATTTGGGGGTTAAAATGATGTCTTATCCAGAGTTTTATGGTAGCCCTAATGAGGATGTGGCAGATTTCTTGGAAAGGATGGAGGTTGCATGCATAAGCAACCACATCAATGAGTCGGTACAGGTGTTGCGGCTACTGAGCATTTGCTTGAAAGGGGATGCAAGGACCTGGTACAGGGCTTATGAGGAGTCATTGAGGGTTGCTGTTCCACGTCTTGATATGACTGAGAATGGATTAAAGACAGTACTCAGCAACAGGTTCAAGAAGGTAGAAGACCCCGACAAGGTTTGGCATGAGGTGCAAGCTCTCACACAAGGTGAGTTTGAATCAATAGATGATTATATGAAGAAATTTTCTTTGCTATGGGAGACTCTATGCAGGGCTTTAGGGGAAGACCAGGTACCTCCTGACATGATGAAAAAAAACAAGTTTGTAGCCGGGCTTAAGAGGAGTATTCGCTGGAAAGTGAAATTGAAGAAGCCCAGGTCTTATGAGGATGCGGTAGAAATTGCTAAATCAAAAGATTGGAAGTTGCAGCAGATGAATCAGTTGGGGATGATTCCAGTTGTAGCACAGCCGGAGATTCGTAGAGTGGAGGCTACACCCATGAATGCAGTGATTGAGAGGATGAAGCCCACTGAAGCCCAAGCTATGCAGATGGTGCCACAAGCTAGTCAAGGAGTACCTATGGTTCCTGCAGGTTCTGATGAGGGATTGCGACAGGATATGAAACAGATGGTTGATCTTATGAAGAATTTGAGCTTAAATTTAATGGGAAGTACAGGTGGTGGACGTGGTAGAGGCCGAGGCAATAATCATGAAGGGGGAGATGGACAAACAGGGTATGGACGTGGTCGTGGTAGAGGCCGTTGTTTCATCCCTACATGCTGGAATTGTGGTGAGCTTGGTCATCTGAGTACAGATTGTGATAAGCCTCAGCGAATGGGTGGTGATATGTACCCACTATCTTCACAGTTACCTGACAGGTCAAATGATTATGGTATTGATATTAGGGATCAAGCAGGCCCCAGTGGAATCACAGCTGAGGAGAAGGGGAAGGCAAAGGTTGTGAATGTTGTTACTCTGGAGAATGTTCAGGTGAGAGAAGAAGGGGATGTGATGCCCGTTGGCAAGCGCACAACGGATGAAAGAGAAGGAAAAGGGGTGGCTAGACCCAGCTGTAAGAAGAGGAAGCAGCAGGAAGGAGAAGATGTGAAAGCCAAAAGGAAACGGAAGCCTCGTAGAAGGTTCCAGGTGTCAGACTTCCCACTGGGGGATGGGCAAACCAGCTATGACTTGAAATCTGATTTGGTGAACAGGAAGGCCAACATCACCTTTGGGCAGTTGGTGGAGATGGCCAAAATTGAGAAGGCAATGGAAGGGACTTGTGAATCCAATGGAAAAGGAGTCAGAGAAGAGGTCAGTCAAAGTATTATCTTTAGAAGAGCTTCCAGATATTTGCCCTATTGTGGAGGTGTGGAGTAAAGGTAGGAACCTTGGTCAGGCCTATATAGATGGAGGAGCTCAAATCTGTGTGATTACCCAATCATGTGTGGAGCAGTCAGGCTTGATGGAGCAGTCAGGCTGCTTGAGGGTGTCTGGGGTTTCTAGTTTTCAAATCAGGATGGCTAATCATCAAAAGGTAAAATGTCTTGGTATGATAAAGGAGTTGGAAATTGAAGCTTTTAATGTCAAAGCTACTGTAGATTTTCATGTGATGCCTGCGGGTCTTGGTGCTTTTCCAATTATTCTTGGACGACCCTGGTTGCGAGTGGTGGGTGCAGTACAAGACTGGAGGTATGGGACCATTTCTTTGCATAATAAGCAGGGTAATAAAAAATCTTTTGAGATGCATAGTAGGAGATCTTTGAATGATGTGTGGGAGAGGCCACAGGATTCGAGTGAAGAGGAAACTACCACCACTACTTCTGAATCAGAGATGGATTCATCGACTACTGCTTCTAGTGGAGAAGAGGCAGATGTGGCTTTCCTAATATCAGAGAAACAAGGTAATGAAGATAAAGAAGTGCATGAAGTGGGTGTTGAGGGAGAAGATACTTTGGGGTCGTATGAAGTGATCGAGGAATTACTGCAGCCAAAGATAGAAGTGAAGAAGAAGCAGGAGCTGATTGAAGGAATGCTGAGTCCGGATCTCTCGAGTGGAGAAAAGGTTAGATATGTTAATATGCTGTCTCATTTTCCAGAATTGTTCATCACTTCTTATAAGGAGATTCGAGGATTTAAAGGGCCAGATTTGAGGATTGAATTGAAGAAGGTGTAAAAACAGTTAGGCAGAAGCTTCGCAGGATGGGACGAGAACAAATGCAGGCCCTGAGAGAGGAAGTTCATAAGCTGTTGAGTGCAGGTTTCATTACACCAGTGGACACATCTGAGTGGGTAAGTCCTACGGTGGTGAGTCCAAAGAAGGATGGCAGGTGGCGTATATGTGTGGATTTCAAGCCTTTGAATGCTGCTACAAAGAAGGATTCTTACCCCCTACCTTTTTTGAATGAGATCTTGGATACTGTAGTTGGATATGAAAGGTATAGTGTTTGTGATGGGTATTCAGGTTATTTTCAGTTAAAGATTGCAGAAGAAGATCAGCGCAAGACGACTTTCATTACATCGTGGGGGTGTTTCTGCTACAAAGTTCTTCCTTTTGGATTGATGAATGGACCAGCCTACTATCAGAAAAGGGCAAATTGGGTATTATCTCCTTTTTTGAACAAGTTTGTGAAGGATTTTATTGATGATTTTTGTATATACAGCTCCAGGCAAGAGCATTGTGATAGGCTGACTACAGTTTTTCAGCGTTATGATGAGTGTGGTGGTCAATTAAATCCAAAAAAGTGTTTTTTAGCTCAACCGAGGGTGAAGCTCTTGGGCCATGTTGTTTCAGAGAATGGTATTGATCCGGATCCTGATAAAGTCAAGTCTCTTCTTCTTCTTCCTACACCAAAGAATACAAGGCAACTGGCTACTTTTGTGCAAAAGGTGAAGTATATGGCTCGATTCATCTCTCTATCTTCACAGTTGTTATATCCTTTGCAGCAAGCAGCAAAGCATGATCCTTTGCATTGGACGGAGGAGTGTGAGGTGGTTTTCCAAAAAGTGAAAGAGGTGTTGGGAGCTATTCCTACAATGCAAGCGCCTAACTGGGAACAGGTATTTTATGTTAACCCTTCAGTAGGTGAAGATGCAATTGGAGCTATGTTGTTACAGAAGGGGAAAGAATCACATTATATGCAACCAGTTTACTGTGCTAGCAGGGTAAAACTTGCCAGGAAAGGTTGTTATCAGAGGTGGAACTTGTTATGGTTAGTGTGATGTATGCATGTAGGCGGTTCCGCCATTACTTGTTGCCTCGCCCCTTTGTGTTTTTGACGAGCTACACTTTTTTGCCTCAGTTGATAAATGGCACAAATTTATCTAAGGCTATGATGAAGTGGGTGATTGAGTTGCAGGAATTTACTTTCTCATTCTTGGTGGAAGAGAGTACCAGAGCTACCTTAGCTGATCTACTGACATATAAGGAGAGTCCTCTTCTTATAAAGGAGGAAACTATCAAGAAGCCAGTTGAGGATGCGGCTGAGTTGGTGAATGCACACTTATTATATTTTGATGGTTCTTACAGGAAAAGCCATGATGCAGCCTCAGGAGGTTTGGTGCTTTATGATCCACAGGGTTGCCTTGTTTTTAAAAAGGGTGTTAAGGTGGATGCACATAGCAACAATGAAGCGGAGTATCTGACTTTGGAAGTTGGATTGCAAATATGCTTGAAGCATGGTGTACACCAGATTCGCATTCGAGGAGATACATTGCTTGTGGTAAAACAGGTATTGGGAGTTTGGAAGTCAAAGAATATGTTACTCAAAGAGATGTGTTTCAAGATTAAAGGTTTGCTGAAGGAATTTGAAGCTTGGAGTCTAAAGCATGTGGATCGAGGTCATAATGAGGAGGCTCATGAAGCAGCCCAGGGAATGATTGGTGAAGTTTTTGTTCTTAAAGCTCATGCATCATTTTATTGTGGCAGGGAGAATTTACTGGATGTTGAGAAGTTTTTGTTAACAGGGATAATTCCTAATGGTATTGAAAAATCAAAAAAATATGGTTTCATCAGGAAAGCTGCAAGGTATGTGATGGTTGGTGATGCTTTGTATTTGAAGAGAATTGATTTGATAATGCGACGGATACCTTGGAAGGAAGAAATCTACAAAATTCTTAAGGAAAACCATGAAGGCGCATGCGGTGGACATTTTGCCTCAAAGATTACCCTGCATAAGGTATTGCAGGAAGGTTATGTATGGCCAAGTGCGCATAAGGATGTTAATCATTGGTGGAGGTCATGCAAACAATGCCAAGCTCACAGTAGACGGATATTAAGGCCTGAGATGAGAAAGACAATTCTTGGTTATGATGTTTTTGAAAAATGTGGGACCATTGCCTATTACCAGCCGAGGGAAGTGCTACATCTTGACTGCAGTTGATTACCTTTCTAGATGGGCAGAAGCAAAGGCAGTGAAACAAATTACTGCTAAGGAGGTGGCAAAGTTTGTATATCAGGATATCTGTTGTAAATTTGGTGTGCCATTGGAATTGCTTTCTGATCAAGGTCCAGGTTTTAGAGCAGAGCTTATGGACTATTTGTGTACAAAGATGAAGATCAGTCGCAGTTTTACCACACCTTACTATCCACAGTGTAATGGCCTGAATGAGCGTTTCAATGGTGAATTGATCAAGATTTTATCTAAGGTGACAGAGCAACAAGGCAAGAATTGGGATCTGGAGTTGCCTGCTGCCTTGTGGGCATACAGGATAGCAATTAAAACTGGTACGGGTTTCACTCCATTTCATCTTGTTTATGGGAAGGAAGCCTTATTGCCTATTGAGGTGGAGATACCAGCTGTTAAAATGTTGGAAAAGCTTTTGGAAGAGCCTAAAGATGCCCTTAAAGAGCGACTGTTATATTTACAAGAAGCACAGCTGAACAAGGATAATGCTTTGAAGCATTATGAAGATATGCAGGCAAGGACGCTGGAGAAGTTCAACAAAAAAATTAAAAGCAAAGGAATTATGAAGGATGACTTAGTATTACGTTATAATAGCAGGCTGGATAATTCCTTTCATAAGAAGTTCCAAATTAAGTGGGAGGGACCTTTCTTGGTGATGCAAGGATTTGCAAATGGTACCTATCAATTGGCAGATTTAGATGGGACTTTACATGCTTCCAGGGTAAATGGATACAGACTGAAGAAGTATTATGCACGTTTAATGGTCATTGTACAGGATGCAGTGTCTGAAGATGTGATTTCAGATGAAGGGCAGTTTTTGGATATGGAATTAGGTCTTGAAATGCTTTTCACTACTGATCATGAATGATTCAGCAGACTGGGGGTTGGGCAAAGTATGTCAGGCGTTTTTCTGTAAAGATGTTTTGAGTCCGTGTACATATGGGATGCGTGGTGTGCAATAAAATTTTGCCCTGAATGCCCTGGCAAATCTATAGGCTGAATGGTTTGGTAGTGAGCTGGTATATGCACGTGTTTTTTTTTGGGAGCAAATGCTGGGATCTGGAAGTTTTATAGCAGCAATATGGTGTGCACATGGTTACTAAAAGCAGGGCACCGACTGGGAAATTGTCGGGTTTGGCAAGTAGATGCAGCTGACGAAGGCCGGGGGCACCTCTGGTATTGGAAAGTTATGGGCGCGGTGTAATGATCTGAAGCATAAGGAGAAGGAGGGGTCTTTTAACAATGTGGTGACCATCCTTGAAGCTTTTTATTAAAAAAAAAATATAATACATTGATTACATGGCCACCTTGTAAGGGGTTACGTGGAGATTAGTGTGGCTGCCAGTGCAGCATCCAAAAGCTGGCGAGAGCGTGAAGGAAGGAGAGGATGGCCGCCTCGAAGATATAGCCGCCGAGTAAGAGAGAGATGGCTAAGCACCGGCAAAGGGGAGCTGCAGAAGAGGGAAGCTGTCGAGCGCTGCCCCGAAAGATGACCGCCTTGCTGGTATGAGAGGGAGCCAGAGAAGAGGAGCGCAGATGAGCCGGTGTCAGGCGTTTTTCTGAGACGTCTTTCTGGTCAGTGTACATATGGATGCGTGGCGTGTGTAAGAATTTGGCCGTGGAATGCCTGGCCAGGTGTTTAGTGTGGACAGATTTGGTTTTAGGCTGGTTGCAGGCCTGTCCGGTGAGAGGTTCGCTGGGTTGATTTAAGCTGCTCGGTCGTCTTGAATTTGTGTGCGTGTCCAAAGGATGCATGGGCACTAGCCGGTTTGTGTTGAAGGTATGGCATGATGGGCAAATAAATATGAAGGGGCCATGTGCCATGGACATATGAGTGTGAAAAGGTTGGGGTGGCCATCTTAGGCAAAATAGAAAACAATTATATAATATTAAATGGCCAAAAAAAGAAAAGGTGGCGTGGAGCGCTGAAGGGCTGCCAACGCTAGCGTTCTGGAAGCCGGTCGAAGGTGGTGAAGTCGGCGTGTGCTGCAGAAAAGCGAAAGCGGCCGAGTTGTTTCAGTGGGGGGCTTCTCGGCGACGAATGCTGCAGGCGGCAGGCTGCTTGCAGATGCGAAGGTGGGAGCGCAGCTGGTCAGGAGTGATGAGGGTTTTGTTTGTGGGAGCCTCCCCGTGTGAAAAGCAGCGAGGACTGGTGGGTGTAGCTGCAGACGTGTGAAGAGGTGAGCATGGTGCGCAAAGATGAAAGGGAATTGATGACTGGGTGGCTAGTGGCCATCGTGTGGCTGCTGGAACGCACACTTGTGTGAAGAGCAAGCGAGAGGAAGCTGCAGCTGGCGAACAGAGGGCCTCCAGTGTTAAGAGGCGAGTGCAGCAGGCGGGAAGCTGAGGCACGCAGAGTTGAGGGCTTTGTAGAAGGGGGACACGGAGGCGTCCCTTGTGTGAAGAGCAGGTGCTATTGGCGTGGCTTTTTGCCCGGAAGGGGACAGCGCAAGTGAGAGGGAGCTGCTGTCATGGATAAAGGGGAGCAGATAAGCTGCAAGTGACAGGCAGGCTGGTGTGGGCCGCCTAGGAGACAGGACAGTGGACAGAGTGGGTGCCGAGTGAAGCCGAGAGAGATAAAGTGTTGCTGCCTGGTGGTGGGCCGGTAGCAGGGCAGATAAGCTGCCTGGGTTTGGGTGAGGCTGGCAGAGGATCAGCACAGAGAGAGAGAGAGAGAGAGAGATGATGGTGTAGCTGCTGTGCTGACGACACATGCAGAAGTGATGGGTCAGAGAGGACTCGAGGGTTAGCTGGTGTGGGCGCCTTCTGGAGTGAGAGTGGCCGGGTTCATTCTGGTGTGGTTGGTACGGCAGGCAGGCGAGAGTTATGTGGTGATTGGGGATGTGGTGTATCCTCGGCTGACAGGCTTGAGTGTTTTGTGGGTTGTGTGAGTAAAGCTTCTGTGTCGGGAGAAGCTTGTAAAATGTTTTGATCTGGAAATATATTGTTGGGTGTTTGCTTTGTCTATGGTGCCCCTGTTTTGGGCTGTCTGTCTGGCGTGGGTTGGGTGGTGAGTGAGAGAATTGTTCCAGCCGGTGGCTGGTGGTGCCCCCGTTCGTGTGTGTTATTCCAAGTTTGCGAGGTGGAAGGGCTATAGAGGCAGGCTTTTCTTTCTTTTTTTCACCTCACATCCTTCTGGTGCCCCCACTGAGGAGTGGCTCTGGCGTTGTTTTGTGCCTAGAAGGGCGTGTGTTCCGCTGAGGAGAGCTCAGGGATTGTTACAAGCTGTCATGATGTGGTCTTATCCAGAGTTTCATGGCAGGAAGGGAGAAGATGTGTGTGACTTTTTGGAGCAGATGGAGTTGGCATGCATTAGCAATCATGTCACGAATGAAGAACAGGTTTTGAAGCTGATAAGGATTTTCTTGAAGGGAGATGCCCGAAGCTGGCTGAAGGATTTTGAAGCACAGGGTGTTGGTGTCTTGACCCTGGACAGGTTGAAGGAAGGGCTTTTGGAGCGTTTTCAGCAAGTGGAGGATTCTGGCGTGCTTTGGCAAGAGCTGAACGTCTTGAAGCAGGTACATGGGCAATCACTGGACGATTTTGTGAAGGTATTTACATGTTTGTGGGGTAAGTGGTGTGTGATATTGAAGCAGGAAGTTCCTCCAATGTTTTTGAAGAAGAGCTTGTTTATTGATGGTTTGCTACCCCATTTGAGGGTCAGGGTTGAGTTAAAGAATCCCAAGTCATTTGATGATGCTGTTAGGATTGCTAGGGAAAAGGAAGGCAAGGTTTTGAAGCAGATGGAGATGGGTCTATATCCGTATGAAGGTGTTGTGTCTGCGAGGGATAAGCAGGTAAATTTGGTCGAGGTGGATAAGAGTCCTATGCAAAGCCTGATCAGACAAGAACCTCAAAGGCCGATACAGGTGCAAAGGGGTATGTTTTATATGCCTTCTGATTTTTTTCCAAAGTTTGAAAAGCATGTTCAGGTGGAGGAAGAGCAGGTGAAGGAGCAAAGTGAAGATGAGGAGTTGCCAATGGATTCTTCTTTGGATTTGGACGTTGTGGCTGTACAGGACAGTGATCTGGATGATATGCATGCACATGGAAGCAAAGAGGATGATGTCTTGGGATTAGCTGATGAGAAGGAAGAGGAGCTGGATACAGGATGCTTTGAAGATGGTTTTTTGCCAGATTCTGCAAGGGAGGAGGATGGGGTAGAGACTTCTGATGAAGTGAAGATGGCATATGATGCGATTGTGGAAAGTGTGGAGGAGGATCCCATCATTATGGATTTTCTTGGACAGCTGGATGATGGTACGGTACCTGCAGTGATGAATGGTATGGATGTTGTTCCATTGGATGCATTAGGTGCTGGGGAGTCTTTGGACGATGATACCAGGGAGGTTGGTTGTGGGTAAAGAGCAAAGGCTTGAAGATGATGCTGTGTGGTCAAAGTCGGTGAATGCTGATCAGATGATGGACGTAAATGATTTTCTGATGCATATGGTGGATGTTTGGTATGCAGTGATGCAGCCATGGTGTTTTACGGATGTTGGGGAATGGGATGGTGAATTGCTGTTTCCTTTTGATCCTGGTGGATAGCTATCGGAATCTATCAAATGCTGCTGAGCATGAATGCTCTAGCAGATGGGGGGGGTGGCAAAGTATGTCAGGCGTTTTTCTGAGACGTCTTTCTGGTCAGTGTACATATGGATGCGTGGCGTGTGTAAGAATTTGGCCGTGGAATGCCTGGCCAGGTGTTTAGTGTGGACAGATTTGGTTTTAGGCTGGTTGCAGGCCTGTCCGGTGAGAGGTTCGCTGGGTTGATTTAAGCTGCTCGGTCGTCTTGAATTTGTGTGCGTGTCCAAAGGATGCATGGGCACTAGCCGGTTTGTGTTGAAGGTATGGCATGATGGGCAAATAAATATGAAGGGGCCATGTGCCATGGACATATGAGTGTGAAAAGGTTGGGGTGGCCATCTTAGGCAAAATAGAAAACAATTATATAATATTAAATGGCCAAAAAAAGAAAAGGTGGCGTGGAGCGCTGAAGGGCTGCCAACGCTAGCGTTCTGGAAGCCGGTCGAAGGTGGTGAAGTCGGCGTGTGCTGCAGAAAAGCGAAAGCGGCCGAGTTGTTTCAGTGGGGGGCTTCTCGGCGACGAATGCTGCAGGCGGCAGGCTGCTGCAGATGCGAAGGTGGGAGCGCAGCTGGTCAGGAGTGATGAGGGTTTTGTTTGTGGGAGCCTCCCCGTGTGAAAAGCAGCGAGGACTGGTGGGTGTAGCTGCAGACGTGTGAAGAGGTGAGCATGGTGCGCAAAGATGAAAGGGAATTGATGACTGGGTGGCTAGTGGCCATCGTGTGGCTGCTGGAACGCACACTTGTGTGAAGAGCAAGCGAGAGGAAGCTGCAGCTGGCGAACAGAGGGCCTCCAGTGTTAAGAGGCGAGTGCAGCAGGCGGGAAGCTGAGGCACGCAGAGTTGAGGGCTTTGTAGAAGGGGGACACGGAGGCGTCCCTTGTGTGAAGAGCAGGTGCTATTGGCGTGGCTTTTTGCCCGGAAGGGGACAGCGCAAGTGAGAGGGAGCTGCTGTCATGGATAAAGGGGAGCAGATAAGCTGCAAGTGACAGGCAGGCTGGTGTGGGCCGCCTAGGAGACAGGACAGTGGACAGAGTGGGTGCCGAGTGAAGCCGAGAGAGATAAAGTGTTGCTGCCTGGTGGTGGGCCGGTAGCAGGGCAGATAAGCTGCCTGGGTTTGGGTGAGGCTGGCAGAGGATCAGCACAGAGAGAGAGAGAGAGAGAGAGATGATGGTGTAGCTGCTGTGCTGACGACACATGCAGAAGTGATGGGTCAGAGAGGACTCGAGGGTTAGCTGGTGTGGGCGCCTTCTGGTGAGAGTGGCCGGGTTCATTCTGGTGTGGTTGGTACGGCAGGCAGGCGAGAGTTATGTGGTGATTGGGGATGTGGTGTATCCTCGGCTGACAGGCTTGAGTGTTTTGTGGGTTGTGTGAGTAAAGCTTCTGTGTCGGGAGAAGCTTGTAAAATGTTTTGATCTGGAAATATATTGTTGGGTGTTTGCTTTGTCTATGGTGCCCCTGTTTTGGGCTGTCTGTCTGGCGTGGGTTGGGTGGTGAGTGAGAGAATTGTTCCAGCCGGTGGCTGGTGGTGCCCCCGTTCGTGTGTGTTATTCCAAGTTTGCGAGGTGGAAGGGCTATAGAGGCAGGCTTTTCTTTCTTTTTTTCACCTCACACCGGCAGCAGGTTGTGGAGATAAGGAGCCGCCTTGTGAGGGACCTTGGTAGCTGGTAGATAGCGTGGCTGAAGGGAGGCGCCCGCGTCATCAGCGTGGAGAGGTTGGCGAGTGAGAGGAGAGCGCGGGTCCAGAAAGAGGCGCTGCAGAGACAGACAAAGAAAGTAGCCGCCCAGGTGTGAAGGGCTGATCACAGAGAGCTGGCTGGCGAGTATTGTTGCTGGAGGTGAGAGAGGCCTCGAAGGCAGACGTGAAGACTGAAGGGCCGCCTGGTGAGATGGCTGGGTTTGTTTTTGCAGGCGCCAAAGGGTGAGCTGGAGGTGCAGAAGCGTCAAGGCTGGCGGGTGATTCTGAGAAGCAGCAGACAGGCGAAGTAGTAAGAGATAGCCGCCTGGTGCTTGGAGGCGTGGGAGCCGTGTGTGAAGCGCAAGGGGGTACTATTGCAGCTAAAGGTTGGCGAGTGAGAGGCAAGGCAAGGTTGTGCCGCCTGGAAGACCAAGGACTGGCGAGTGATAGCTAAAGGGCTGCAGGCGCTTTGAACGTGGGCAGAGCCTGGCTGGAGTGCAGCGTGCAGGTGAAGTGAGGAGCCGCCTTGTACGTGAGGAGCGGGCTGGTGATTGCGAAGGCAGAGAAACTGCCAAAGGGTTGACAGTCGCGAGGAAAGCTGCATGGGGTGCCGCCCCTCAGAGGTGACTAGTATTGGTGCAGCTGCTGGTTTTCTACTGGGAGGTAGACGTCTTCGTTCGAGGCCTCTGGTGTGAAACCAAGAGAAAGCTTTGGACAGTGTGTGTGTGAGTTGTTTGCTGTGAGTGTGTGATAAAGGAGAGTGCGAGGAAGAGTGGGTTGAAACTTATAAATTGATAAAATTTATGTGACCCCTTGTAAATGGACAACAGGGTTTGTGTTGATGATATGTGAGTGGCTTAGCCTTGCTAACAGATAAAAGGCCTGGATAATGAGATATGTGAGCCATTGAAACTGCCTTTCTTTGGGTATCTCTGGGTGGTAGAGAGAGAGAGAGAGAGAGAGAGAGAGAGATTTCTTTCCAGCTAGAGAAGCTGGTGGTGCCCCTTGTGCTTGTGAGTGTTCCGAAGGTGGTGAGTCGGCGAGCTATAGCGGCCTTCCTATGTTCCTGAGCTGCCTCACAGTAGTGATACAGACACTGCTATTTTCATTCGTAGAGGTATTGCCTAGCATGGTTAGTTGCAGGATGTCCCTCAATCACATTATACACCCCCCAGATAGAGGATTGACACCAGTTGGGAGATTGTTGCCAGTATTACAACATTGCAAATCTAGAGAACTAAATGCACGGAGGCTATTAAGGGTGTCCAGATTTTTGAGTCTCGGTGCATTAGCACTATATGGATTGATATCACCCATACTCTCATGGCTACTAGGGCTCGTATTCAGGGGTCCTCTCATTCCGCGCAGGCAAAGCACGTTGTATTTATGCGAAAGTGGGACCATGGCATTTTCTTTTCCTCTAGTCTCACAGGTCTTTCATGGCACCGTGATGCTCCTCAGTGGTTGAGATCACCTTACATATTGGGGTGATTCTATTTTATTCCGGCTTCTAGCCGTGATTGTTGTATGCCTTTTTCATACTTAATAGTAGAAGTCTCTTTCCTATTTTTTTTTTTTTTTAAGAAGTCTTATATGTGCACACATGCTCGTCCTTGGGTCTAACCAGGCGTCCCTAACCCTTGGCGCACATACACAAATATGCTCACAAGCATAAATCAAATAAACAAATGAATGCACAAACAATTCCTTGGTTTTGACACCCATTTCTAGGTTTTTACACCAATTTCTATTGTAGTCCAACTATCCATGTCACAGGAGACTCACATGAAAAGCATTATGAATCCTCCAATCATTGGGTAATGCTAGTCTGAAAGCCACATCGTTGATCTTTTCCAATATTTGGAAAGGTCCATAGTACCTGTTGGACAACTTAGGATAAACCTTCTCTTTGCCCTTCTTCTTGTGAAGCCTTGCTTTCTCAAACTTCAAAAATACCCAATCACCTTCCTTGTACTCCACCACCCTTCTATGCTTATCCGTAGCCTTTTTTTGCTTAGCCCTTGACCTCTCTATGGCTGTCCACAACTGTGCAAAAGCCGTATCTAAATCTCTGACATACTGATCTACCTACGAAGATCTCATCCTTAGTTCTTAGAAGTGGAGGTAGTACAACTTTGCCATAAACAACCTCAAACGGTGCCTTTCCTGTGGAACTATGCACTCTATTGTTGTAGGCAAACTCTACTATAGCGGAAGATACTTCTTCCACTACGTTTTCTATTCTGCCACATGGCATTTTAACAAATCAAATACAACTAAATTTGCTATCTCACTCTGGCCATCCGTCTGCGTATGATACGAGGAAGAAAAATCCGATTTCATCTCCATATTATCAAACAATGCCCTCCAAAACAAATTGGGGTCCTGGGATCTCGATCACCAAAGGATAGACTTGGGGATTCCATGATGTTTGAACGCTTCTGCCAGAAAAATCCTTACCATGTGGTCTGCCTTGATGGTCTTCCTTACTGGAATGAAATGAGCTTGGCAGCTTGCTTACTGAACCTGTCCACAATGATCCAAATACCATCATTCCCAAACTTTGACTTCAACAAGTCAAAATGAAGTCCATCGCTATACTTTCCCGTGGCCTCTCAGGCACGGGTAGAGGCATAAGAAATCCTGGAGTCTTTTGACAACTATGCTTAACCTTTTGACAAGTCAAACATTCAGATACATACTTGTCAATATCCTTTCTCATGCTAGGCTAATAGAAGTATCATTTCAAAACCTACATAGTAGAAGAAATACCTTTATGCCCTGCATAACGTGTCACATGCACTCTGCACTGTAGTGCATGGTGACAAACTGGCTCATCATCATCAGTGCAACATTGTAACAATATTAGTACCATTCAGGATGATATTTGTCATACGCCGTGACCCCATTGTAATCCTCAGTCTAGGATAAGTCAGGCATGAGCTACATAGGTCATTCACAGCCACAGCAAGTCAGTCAATCAGTCTAAGTCCCTTAACCCACTTAAAGAGACGCATTCATGCATATACAGTCAGTAGAAACCTTAGGATTTGCATTAGAAAGCATCTTGCATATTGCACATCATTCATGCATAGCATCTAGACCATTGCAAGAACCCCAGATATCATCTAGTATTTATCAAGATATTTACTAGGATTTTTCTGGTAATTTTCCCATCATTTTCAGCATTTTACACATCATTTATGCATTTATGGTGGACATGAGCAATCGGCCAGCTCAGTAGCCAGCCGACTGGCTCATGGTGTCCATATAAATAGATCCCTTGCATATTCAGCCATTCATTCAATCATATTCAGCAATCAGCATTCAGGCGCATCAATCTTCAGCCTTGCATTCACTTCAGCCCTATGCGTTTTGGAGAAGCGTGTCATCCTACAAATAGAGGAGCATCAACGCTTGTGCATTCAGCCCTCCATCAGCAAACACAGCACTTCTCAGCAATCAGCCATCAGTAAAACTTGCGTTTTTTGCATCCATACAGTTTTCAGCATTCATCATATCATCGTTTTGCTCCAGCCACTTGGTGAAGGTAAAACGCAACATTCATATTCATTTACAACATTCATACTCAGTCTAGAACAATCCCAAACAGCCCCTCTCTCAACCCTAGCTTTGCATCCCTCCCTCATACCATTGGGAAGAGTGCATAGGCTCGAGATTGGACATTTTTGGTGCATCTACAGCAGTGTATAGTTCAACCCAACACTTTGTCTTCAGAGGTCTTGTGTTTGGCTTATTGTCAGTCACACCGTCAGTCTCTTTAAAGATAATAAAGCAAATACTATCTCGGTAACGGGATAGGGGGCCCTTTAGTGGGTAATTCGGAACCCCATACGGTGTACAGTTCTCCTCTCTCTCTCGTATCTCTTTAAAGTTTGAAGTCATTAAAGTGGATTGCTAAACTCACGAAACTCAAGATACAAAAGACGGTGTGAGCATTTGTGTGACAGGATCCTCCAATACGAATACTTCCGCTGCATGTTACATTGGTATCAGATTCAGCTTGTCCACACACACCGTATCCTAGCGTGAGGGCATCCTTGGATGGTCAGATTGCATTCCGGCACGACCACCAACTTCAGCATCATGTCTACAGAGGAGAGTACCCATCAGCCGGAAGAAGTCTCCTCCGAAGGAGACCTTGCTCTTCCGACTACAGCAGACACCATAGCTCTTCTTAGAGCTCAGAACTAACTGCTCATGGAGCGTCTCCAACTCTTAGAGACAGCACAGCAGCATGTCCTCTTCCGCCTCCAGCAGCCCCCAACTACATCTCCCTCTTCTTTCAAATGGAACAACAAAGGAGAGAAGACGAGGCCCGAAGGAGAGAAGAAAAAGCAGCATCAGAAGCTAGAAAGCAACAAGAAAAAGTAGAAAGACGGGACTATGAGGAAGCCCAACGCAGGACCGACGAGGACCGACGTCAGGCTAAACTCGCCCGCTCTGGAGCACCAACGAGAGCTCAATCGAGAACGTATGTTACTCGAGCACCAAAGGGAAAAGGAGGCCATTCATCTTAGATACCATCACCTCTCTTCAGCATCCCTAGCCTCAGGTGCCACCAGCCAGCAGTCCGCAGCATCAACTACCGTCATTCGCAGTCAACCAAATTTCAGTAAGTCTGATGGTAAGTGTGATCATTTAGCAATTAATCAGTTTATTCATCAATTTACTGCTCATTTTCCATTAGCTAGGATCACAGATCCTCAAGATAGAGTCCACGTAGCGGCTTCCCATCTCACTGGTGAGGCAGTGTTAAACCCCCATAGGATCTCCTCGTAGAACGTTCCTGGTACGAGACTCGAAACCTGCAAACAAACCAAAGAAACAAGAAGGGAGTGCAGGCCTGACTCACCTCCCAACCACGACAGCCGTGGGCAAGCCCACAAGACTTGGCTGTCCCCACCGAGCCACGAGCTGAGCTAACTAGATGGACGTACCGACCAATCTCTACCTCGTGACGTCCCATACCGCCACGAAGCTACCCTTGCGGGCCTCGAGACTGCTGCCGGCCTCGGCTGCATGAAGCAGATGCACGCCTGCACTAGTTCCACGCTCCTGACCATAGAGCTCTCACAAAGACACGCGAGACTCTATATATCTTAATAGTATCAAAATGTGGGTAAAAAAGCAACTACTTGTAGGCTCAAGGCTACTATGAAGGTGCCAATAAAATTTGGGTGCACCCTCTCCAGTCAAAGCCTCTTTCACAATGTAACACTTGGAGGCCAAGGAAAAAGAAAAGTACTCCCCAACACAGTCCACCAAAGCCTATGCGATTTCCTCAAAAAACTCCACCAAGTCATCAAGTGTGGGTACCAAAAACACCGCTGCACGCACAAGCGTACTACCAAAGAAATACCAAAGCCTGGGTCCCCAAGCGCATCACAAAGTCCCCTAGGCTTGCACAAAGAAGAATTCCGTAGCACCAAGCACATCGGCCACCGGTTTATAATGTTCATCAAAGATGGATGCATGTGCATGTGCTTCAACAAACAAGGATACTATGATGGTAATTCTATCATATGGTTGACAAAATCAAACAATGTGAAGAAAATCTCACCCCCACTGACTTCAACCCTAATAGCTTCACCTAAAGTTCGACAAGAATGGAGACCCGAGCAACAACAAGCAAATCACTCAACCACTCTCGTGCATTCAGCACCAACACAAGAGCTTGTGTGTTCAAACAAATAATCAGTAGTCTTCCCTATTGCCTCGACAACATTTGAGCAACAAATAAAAGAATCAATACCCACGTCTGCAACAACAACGGAGACTTATGAATGCAACAAAGATAAACTCAAAATGCTCTTGTCATCCCTCTAAATGTGAAGCATAAGTGCACAAGAACATGTTGCTTGCATGTCATACTCTAGCTGACCCATAGAATCATTTCAATCAAAAATCATCGAGGTCAGAACCTGCACTTTCACAGGTTTAGACAATTTCATGACAAAAAAAAAACTCACGAAATTCCATCTCATGGCCAAAAAAAAAAAAAAAACTGCAATCTCACGAGTTCAGGTTTTTCACGAAATACAATCTCACAGCTTAAGAACCTATACTTTCACGATTTATGCCTCATCATGGATTAAGCCATATCACGCATTACCACATTCCCAACGATCTTCAATAGCCATTATATATTTATTAAGCTTATTGTTTACTATTCTTTTGGCTAAATTAATGTAGCAACTGCTCCATGAGTACATATCCATACTCATGCATTGGATTCTTGATGGTGAGTTTGTTTAATGCCTTGTAGTCTACACAAAGGCGTCCAGACTTGTCCTTCTTTTGGACAAATAGGATAGGTGCAGCAAATGGTGAGAAAGAAGGCCGAATAAATCCGGCACGGAGAAGCTCAGATAACTGTTTTTCTAACTCGCCCTCTAAAGTCTTGGAAAGACGATAGGGAAACCTGCTAGGAGGATCCGATCCAGTGACCAAATCAATATGATGGTCCTCAGGGCGAGAGGGTGGGAGACTGGGCGGGAGATCGTCCCTAAGCATAATGTCATGATGTCTAGACGACAGGAGGTCTGCTAATTGAGGGACTAAGGATGAGATGGATGCTACCGATGAGGTAGAGGCTATTTGAGCACGAACATAAAGTAGTGCTCCTTCTGCTCCCTTGCGGATAGCTCGTTGGGCCTGGAGATGCAAAATAAATGGGATACCAAGAATGCTTCTATCCCCACAGGCTCAAGAAAACCTTTACAGATAGTAAAAGTGTCTTGCCCCCAATCGGGAATAGGCTCATACTGACGGAACCACTAAATTCCTAAGATCATGTCACACCCCACAGAGGCAAGACAATGAAATCTCCTTGGAATGAGGCCTTTTGAACTTCAAAGGCAAATTATTGTGCCTTCTGAGAAATGTGGGTGCGGAGACCAGGTGTGAACCCGTCCACATCCAGATGATATGGGACTAATGTGCAGTTCATTTTGTTAGCCAACTGGGGAGAGATGGCATCCTCATAGCTACCCATATCAAAAAGGACTACAAACTGTCGGCCCTTGGCAGAGCCATAAGCTCGGATGAGGCTTTTCTGTGTAGCATCGCTCTCACCCTCCTTAGCATAATACCACGGATGGCATAGGATGCATAGAAGATAAATGTTGAACCACATTGGTGGTAGTAGGCGGGCTGGAGGAGCTGGGGATGTTGTGGCAACTGTGGCAGAAGGAGCTTTAGCGGCGTGTTCCGCTTGCCATTTGTGGCAATCCTTCTTACCATGCCCTATGATGTGACAGAAAAAACATCTATTTTCTGACTGATACTTCTTTTGCTCCTTTGGACGAAGATAACCTCCAGTAATGCCTGCTTTAGCCTTTTCATCGAGGGTTTTCTTAGGCTTAGATTCTTTATCTTTCTTACTCCCTGAACTGGAGCTATTACTATCGTCCTTCTTAGCATCTTTAGAAGATGCATTACCTTTCCCTGGCTGTGCAGTGGATTGCTACTGCTGGGGTTTCGTATTGGACTAGGATGACAACTTGGGCTTGCCTCCGTTCATCTTCAGTTCTTCATTCTGAGCGAGAGTCAAAGCCCAGTCATATGTAATGGGTTCAAAGTTACGAACTGTAAACCGAATGTTAGGATCGAATCCACGAATGAATTGCTCCATCTTGGCCTGCACAGATAGCCCTAACTGCTGTGCTAAAGTAATAACCTTACCGGAAAATTGAAGCACTGGGGATCCATTCTATCTGAGTCCATAGAACTCATCTGCCAGACCGGTCATGTACTAGGGTAGGAGGAATCTGGTCTTTAGGTCATGGACAAAGGTATCCCAGCTAAAAGCTGTGACACCGGTAGTCTGGTCTGTATAAAGATTAGACCGATGCTGCCACCAAGTGACTGCCTCACCAGTGAGATGAGGAGCCGCTACGTGGAATCTATCCTGAGGATCTGTGATCCTAACTAATGGAAAATGCGCAGGAAATTGATGAATATGCTGCAGACTGCTGCTGGTGGCACGTAAGGCGGGAGGTGCTGAAGAGAGGGGCTGGTATCTAAGATGAATGGCCTCCTTTTCCCTTTGGTGGTCGAGTAACATACGTTCTCGATCGAGCTCTCATTGGTGCTCCCGAGCGGCGAGTTCAGCCTGACGCCGGTCTTCATCAATCCTGCGTTGGGCTTCCTCATAGTCTCGTCTTTCTACTTTTTCTTGTTGCTTTCTAGCTTCTGCTTTTGCTTTTTCTTCTCTCCTTTGTTGTTCCATGTGAAAGAAGAGGGAGATGTAGTTGGGGGCTACTGGAGGCGGAGGAGGACGTGCTGCTGCTGCCTCCAAGAGTTGGAGACACTCCATGAGCAACTGGTTCTGAGCTCTAAGAAGAGCTATGGTGTCTGCTGTAGTCGGAAGAGCAAGGTCTCCTTCGGGGGAGACTTCTTCTGGCTGATGGGTAGTCTCCTTCGGGGGAGACTTCTTCTGGCTAATGGGTAGTCTCCTCTGTAGACATGATGTTGAAGTCGGTGCATCAAGTCCACAATCCATTCCTGCCCTGACTCTGAACACCGTCTTGGTCTTCATTCCTGAGAAATGAGTCTGGCACTCACATCACCCTTGGAGGATAAACCTCCCTTGGGACCGTTGCCCGGGAACCTATCAAGCTCACACGACTGACATCCCCTTTGGCTTTGTGGAACACCACCAACAAACCTCCTGGGAGTTCTTCCCGATTTTGTGCTCCTTGCCTTGGGCTTTGAATCCGTGTACTTTCTTGTACCTTGGACCTGTACACCGTCACATGGGACTAATTCAGTGTTTAGCTTTGCTGAGCCTGATGCTCTGATACCAATGTAACACGCGGAAGCTCTGAGAGTCTTCTTCAGCCCTAAACACTCCTGGCAACATGCTGATGCAAAACGTAGATATAGAGAGAGAGTAGAGAGAGAAATGTGCTGGAAATTCAGTATATTGCTATAGTACAAAAAGGTACTCTTACACACAGCCCTAGGCTGCCTTGAATAAAAGGTGAATAACACCCAAAACTGTCCCCCTATGGGACTCCAACTGACCCAAACCCCTAGAGGGTTGAATGAATCTTTCAAGGAGCCTCTTGTGCTATTTATAGTTCTTTGGACTTTATGGAGAACTGGCCGACTGCTGGTCAGCCAGTTGATTGGACAAATAAATCATGTTTTGATGCCCTTGTAGTCCCTTTGCCATATCCTGATGCGTTTTAGCCGCCATGCTCTCTGGTACAGCCGACAAAGCCTGTGTCTAGCCAACAGTACCCCCTTTCCAGGCAGCCGACAGCATCCTCTTCTTGTTTTCCCCAAGCCTTGCTCCACACTGCCCAAAGCACCTGTGCTCCAATCTCTAATCCTATCTGGTTCATAGTCTTTATCTGGCTGCCTCTTCTGGATCAGCGTTTGAAGATTGTCCATGGCATTGATCATGCACATGACAATGGTCGTGCCGGAATGCAATCTGACCATCCAAGGATGCCCTCACGCTAGGATATAGTGTGTGTGTGGACAAGCTGAATCTAATACCAATGTAACATGCAACGGAAGTATTCGTATTGGAGGATCCTGTCACACAAATGCTCACACCGTCTTCTGTATCTTGAGTTTCGCAAGTTTAGCAATCCACTTTAATACTTCAAACTTTAGAGACATATGAGAGAGAGAGAGAGAGAGAGATGAGAACTCTACACCATATGGGGTCCTGAATTACCCACTGAGGGTCCCCTATCCCGTTACCGAGATAGTATTTGCTTTATTACCTTTAAAGAGACTGACGGTGTGACTGACGATAAGCCAAACACAAGACCTCTGAAGACCAAGTGTTGGGCTGAACTGTACACTGCTGTAGAAACACCAAAGATGTCCAATCTCGAGCCTATGCACTCTTCCCAATGGTATGAGGGAGGGATGCAAAGCTAGGGCTGAGAGAGGGGCTGTTTGGGACTGTTCTAGACTGAGTATGAATGCTGTAAATGAATGTGAATGCAGCATTTTACCTTCACCAAGTGGCCGGAGCAAAACAATGAGTAGATGAATGCTGAAAACTGTATGGATGCAGAAAACACTAGGTTGAATGCTGGCTGAATGGTGAAACTGCTGCATTTTGCTGATGCAGGGACTGCATGCTCATGCGTTGATGTGCCTAGGGCTGTAGGAGGAAAACGCTGAGAGAAGATGGCTGAAACTGCAACTGTATATGCATGAATGCGTCTCTTTAAGTGGGTTAAGGGACTTAGACTGACTGACTAACTTGCTATGGCTGAGAATGACCTACGTAGCTCGTGCCTGACTTATCTTGGACTAAGGATTAGAATGGGATCACGTACTAGTACTGATACAATGTTGCACTGATGATGATGAGCCACTTTGTCACCATGCACTACAGTGCAGAGTGCATGTGACACATCTGGAGTGCAAATCGATTGGCACAAGTCGTGTGCATTTTTTATTGGCTCATCGCCCACCCCAACTTGGCATGGAGTTGAGGCTTTTCAGTGGATACCGAGGGGCACTCCAGTTTGTTATCTTGGATGCCACATGAGCATCGATATCTCCTCGGAGCAGCAACTAGCGTCCCTTCTTCTGAGCGTTCGGAAGAAGCTAGTATACTGCAACTCAGCCCAGGCTTTCTTTAGCTGGCCGTGTCATGGTGGCGAACCAAGTTCTTCTCGCCACCACGTGGTACATCACCTCCTGGAGGGCCTTCTCCCAGGCTTGCATTGGTCAAGTTCAGCACCAGCTAATCTGCAATTTTCTATGGGCTGGCAGCGAGACAGGAGGCCTACTTGGGCTAAGGTGGCCTAAAGAGTGATCATTCAGCCACCTGGTGGGGTGGGGGGGTGCGGTTGTGGCTAGGCATCATTGAGCCCTCCATCCAAAGTTGCGCTGTCTTGGGCAAGTTGATTGTTTGTGGATTTCTTCTGGGTAGCGAGCCCTGGAAGGACTTCCTTCTAGCTAGGATCTCCACCCGCACCTCGATTTTGGGAAGCCCGTGGCCCCATAGTACAAGATGGATCTTCACGGAGATGTGGGCTTGTGGCTTTAGCCTTGCCTTTGAGGACACATTTGCAGCCAGCCTCTTTGAGTGTTTGGGATCATCGCAAGCTTAGTCCACTCCTGAAACATCCGAGGAGCGTCTCCCGACAGCCTCTGATCTGGAACCCCTTCATCCATTTGCCCACTATTCACATGTTGGGGCCTCGCCCACACGTATCATGGGGAGCTTTGAGAACGGGACAAGTGACACGCTAGGTCACTTGGAGATTGGCTTACATTCATACACAGTTGCCCCTTGAGGCCCAAGAGAGAAGCCTCATTGGGACCCAGGGTAGGGACAGACTTAGACTCAGCATCCACACTTCCATCTCTCCTAGCCCCGATCCACACCCCCTCCCCTCCCTGTGGTTGGGAGTGTTTATCAGGCATGATATACCTTTGGCAGTCCATGGCGAGGATGAGAGCTCCGCCTTACTCACCTTCTCTATTGGACCCCATGGCAGACTTGAGAGAGGAGAGCCCGCCATGGAGGATTTCGGGGAATGCGCCTTGGAGAGGGTGAGGGTGATTGGTTTAGATGCCCATGAGTGACACACAGACCGTCCACCGGCCAAGGTGGCCAAAGAGATATTCTGGTGTTTGTGGATTTGGGAGGGCCGTCCTCTCACACGCCTCTAGGGGAGTGGACATGGCATGATACAGATGATAGGGAGGAGACTCCTGGTACCCCCTTTTTTGCCTACACCGCATAGTTGGGCTGTAGGATTCAGATGCCAGAGGTTGATGACACTCCAACAGCAGCAGGACACTCGCAGTCCTAGGGCAAAGGTGCTTAAGCTGTGGAATGCTAATCAAACCATGGACAGTATGTATGGGTTATAACATTGCAAAGCATGTAGCGAGAATTCATCAAGATGATGTTTCTATTGTCTACAGATGTTGTGAACTGTTATGTCAAGGTGAAGGCATCTCTTCAATCCTACAAGAGCAACAAAATAAAAGATGTTACAATGAGGCTGGTTATAGAACATGGTCAGTCTCACAGCTTGGCAGATTTGGAGGGCCAAATGCAAGGAGCTCCCATCCACCCTCAGGTTGTGATACTTGGGAGCTCATTGTTGCCAATATCACAGCTTGGCAGCTTTGGAGGGCCAGATGCACAGAGACTATTGGGGGCATTTAAATGTACGGCACTCAATGCATTTGTACTATTTGGGGAGTATTATTCACACTCTTAAGGCCACATGGGGTCGTATATAGGGACCATCCAGATCTGCACAAGCAAATCACGTTCTTTTCATGAGGGAGTGGGATCAAGGTATCTTTTTCTCTTCTACCCCCACAAGACTCCCTTGGCCCTTTGTGACCAATATCGGTTGAGATCACCCTACATTTTGGAATGAGGTCTTTTTTTGTTCCGGCTTCCAACCGTGGTCTATTCATACTTAATAGAAGTCTCCTTTCGGCAAATTGTGTCTGTCAGATGATTGTGAAGCTGGAAAGGCGTGGGAGCACAGATCCACTGCTGTCAGCTGAGAGCCAGCGGCCTGGTAAAACAGACTTTTTCCTAAGAAATAGGTGCTTGTCCAGCAGCCACCCCAAGTGTATTAGAGGAACTTTGTTCATGGGTGAGTGCTAGTCCCTTCCAAGTTTCATTCTTCCTAAGGCCCTTATCCAAGATCACCTTTGTACACAAGCCATGCCATGTCATTTTGCCTGTTCCGTGATAACTTTGGGTTTAATTACCTACCACCCCCAGCCTTAGGCCCAAGATACTCCTGTAGTTACCATTTTTCACCGCCCGTAGGTGCTTTTTATCCATCCGTAGGCGATGCCGCTGAGGAAGCACCTTGTGGGGTTTTGAACCCAGGACCTCCTAGTTCTAGGCAAACACCTTCACCACTTGGGCTATCACCTCATTGGCTGGGGTTTAATTACCTTATTTGTAAAAGAGTGTTGTGCATTACTTTTGAAGATAATTCTCACTCTTGTGAGCGCACAGGGTACATGCCTGCTTTGAGAGAGGCCTTTCTTTCTAATCTGAAACTTTTTAATTGTCCATTTGGAACAATGGATGCGAGCTCATTACCAATATCACATCTTGGCAGATTTGGAGGGCCAGATGCACAGAGGCTATTGAGGGCATTGCATCACAGCTCATTTGGAGGGCCACTATCACAGCCTGAGGGCAGCTTCACAATCATCTGAAGGACACAATTTGCACATCAGCTGATAGGTCAAAACAACGTCCATTGACTTGCATCTTCACATTGTCTGACAACAACAATAGTGTGGCCCCACTAAACATTCCATGTCATGGACAAGTTTCAGCAAAAACCAAGTCAAAATGGCACGTTGAAAGAGAGAGAGAGAGAGAGCCCCTTGTGTGATAGCGCCCCCCCCCCCCCCCCCTCCGTCCCTCTTCCGGCTTGTTTTCCACCGTGCTCCCCAACCCTCCTTCGCGCATCCGTCCTCCTGTCACCTAGCCTTCACCCGATAGCCCCTCCTGCACTATAGCTCCCCAACTTCACCTCTCCTTCTTGTGTTCTCGCACCTGGCCCATCCCTCATGCAGGACTCTACAGGAACCACTCCATCATCCCCTGCCAACACCACCCACCAGATGTACTTTCTTGATCGAGGGGACCTTCAGATTTTAGCCTCTTCCATTGCCGTTGTGGAGGTCACCACACTCGTCGGCAAACTTGTCGGCAGCCACCTCGCGCATAGGCAGATCCACAACTTGTTACGCACAGACCTGGTGGGCGACCAGGGCTGGGTCACCGATATTCAGTGTCACGATTGTGACGTATATATGTATCAGATCCTCTCTTCATTGCTGATTCCTGTTGCAGATGCAAAGAGTAACCAGCCAAGGGAAACCCTACCCTCGACTGGTTGCGACTCTTCGCCAAAGGATGTACCTCTTCATCGAATAGCCACATCCCTTCGACAAATGGTTGTATCCCTTGATGAATGGTTGTGCCTCTACATCGAATAGACACATCCCTTAGCCTAAAGTTGTATCCTTTCGTCTATGGTCATGTCCTTTCATCAAAGGACATGCCTCTTCAAATGTGTCTCGTTATCTCCTATATAAGAGACCTATTGTACTCAGTTTAATCAACTCAATTCAATCTTCTCTCAAGTGTTCTCCTGAAGTCTCTTGTTCTCTAAGTTAAGTACTTAAGTAGTAATTAGTACACAATATGAGGGATTAACAACATAATCCTCACAGTGGTATCAGAGCAAAATTTTTTCTTACCCGTGGGTTGTGAAGCCCTCACCCTCTCCGCCGCACTCCCTCGTCCACCCCTCTTCTCGGTGTTGTATGGAAGCAGCAGAGCGATGGTGGACTTGGCGTAAATCTTTGCCCATGGTGATGTAAAAAAAAAAAAAAAAAAAAAATCCACACCCATACACACACCGTGTGTGTTTCAGAGAGGGAACCCTTGCTGCATACCTGGATTACCCCCCTCCCTGCTGTCGGTGGTGGTAGTCGTTCGCTGCATGGCAGGAACCCCCCCTCTCTGCTGAGTATGGAGCACCCCCCCCCCTCCTCGCTTCGTTCATCGCTGCAGGCCATGAGCCCCTTGCTTGCTTCGTGCGGTTGCCGGCCCTGAGCCCCCTCGCCACTGAATATTGACCACCCTCCCACCTCTTCGCACGTAGTTGGCGGTGCCTTTTCGAAGCGGCGCACCCCCTCCTCCGGTCGGCTACGTGATCCAGGCCACCGTCACCTTTACACCATTAAAGAAATAAATAAAATTGGCACGCTACGTGGCATTTGGGTCTATAATCAAAAAAAAAAAGGTGTGCGCGAGTGTGAAGCGCCACCCCCCTTCCGTTGGCGATTCGGCAACCATCCTCCCCCCGGCTGTCAGGATGCCGCCAACTACACAATCGCCTTCATCCCCTCTCCCGGCTCTGCCCACGCCACACTGTGTGCGCGCTCTCACCATCCACGTCGTGCATGCTTCATGGACAATTTTCCGGAGGAGCCCTACATGCACATCTCCTACCTGAGTTACATCGACGAGATCCCCAAGGCTCTCCTTCCCGAACACAGCCCTCTTCGTGCCCCCACTCCGGACCTGGTGCCACTTTCCGCCGATGTTGGGTGGATTCCAAGTCTCGCGGACTCTCCTATCCCAGTAGCCCCGGCCTCACAGGTGTTCGCATACATGTCAGCAACCTACATGTAACCGAACCCGACACTTGGGCGATCTGGACTATTTTCCTCACCTGCGAGCCACTGCACCTTGCTCATTTCGAGTACTTCCTGTCACGTTACCCTCAGTTGGCACACTTTCTTCCAGAGTGCAGTGTGGATGGCCTCCGCAATATCTCCTCCACGCGCCCTCCTGTGACATTCTACTGCGAGATCTTCGTCCCCGATTATACTCCATGATCTCCGGTGCCCAGCTCTTTGGCGGAACCAAACAAAGAAGTGGAAGCAGACGAAGTAACCTCCGAGGACGATCCCGAGGAAGTGGAGGACCCCGACTTCGAGTACGAGGATCCCGTTACTGCCTCTCCAGCAGCTGTTCCTTCCATCCTACATCCCGGGTGGACCTTTCCTGCTTCTCCTCAGTACTCTCTCTGAGTTCTATAGATGTCGACTTCGCACGACAACGTGCCACCCGCCAATCCTCAGATGGAGGCCTTGCAGATGACCACTCTTCAACAACAGATAGAGGACTTGCAAAGGACCCTTTTCGACGGTATGGCATCAATGCAATCACAAATGGAAGACATGCAACAACGGCACCAACACCAGCGCGAGGGATCCAGGAAGTCACAGCGAGCGCGTCGATCGCGTTCACCAACTTCATCATCATCCTCAGTGGGCCAGCAGGAGAATCCCTCAACTCCTCCTGATCCGACCACCGAGGTAGACAATGTTGAACTCAAACTTTTGTATAAATTAATGACCACAGCACAAAAAAGAAAGATGGATATAAAGTTACCTGAGCCCTACAATGGCCGCCGCGATAAGCGGTTAATCGATCACTGGCTCTACAAGAGGGAGGTTTATTTCTCAAATACCGAATTGCCCGAAAATAAAAAGGTGGCATTGGCCAGTACCCTCTTGAAAGATACCGCCTTTCTTTGGTGGCGAGGCAGGATTTCAGATGGCAAGTCTACTCCGACGTGGGATAAATTCCGGCGTGCTCTTCGCAAGGCTTTTGAGCCTGCAAATGCGAACTTTCATGCCAGGTCTTCTCTCCGCCGCCTGAGTCAAACTGGCTTCGTGGCCGCGTACATCTCAGAGTTTCAAAAACTGGCTCTCCAGATAGAGACACTCAGCCCCTCCGACCAGCTTCACAGCTTCATCGACGGGCTTGAATTCACGATCCAAGACGAAGTCCATAAGTACAATTCTGCCACCTTGGATGAAGCAATCTCGTACGTCGAGCGCATTAGTGATTACAAGCGTCCTCCTAGGAACTTTTCCTCCGGCGCCCGTTCTTACCAGCGGAATCGACCCAATGGGACTAGCCAACCCCACCATCCCAATCCGGGACAACCAAACTCCAGCGACCATATTTTGGACAACAGTCCTTCCGGTCGCGCTTCTCCGGGCAAGCTCCCGCATCAAATGCAGGATCCTCTCAGACCGAATACTCTGTGTGTGGGAGAATTAGGGTTAGGTCATGTGAGAGACATACACAGAGAAGAACAACAAGGGAGAGAGAGAGAGTTGTGGGGATAAGTCAACTCATGAGGCATGAGTGTGTGACTCCCCTATCACACATGTATATTGCACTAGTACACATAGTGCACTTAGTACATTAAAAGTACTATGTGTACTATGTACTATAACTTATGGGCTTGTACACACTATAAGGGTGGGCATAACGCCTTTACCCCAACAACCTCCCACTTAAAGGCAAAGTGCCCTTAAATGAAGGAAAAGAAAAAATCAGCATGTACATGATAATATACAAGGCCATATCAAGGCTGAAAATGGCCTCATCCATCAAGTGTCTGCAATGAGCAAACCGCTCCGGAGGCAAACTCTTCGTCAACAGATCAGCCGGGTTGTCATCCGTATGAATCTTAACAAGCTGAATTTGCTTGTTCTCTATCACCTCTCTGATGAAATGATACTCACCATCCACATGCTTCGTCTTTGCATGAAAGACAGGGTTCTTTGCCAACTGGATGGCACTCTGACTGTCACAATGCAACAATGGAATATCCCCTGTATATCCCAAATCAACCACTAACCAAGATAGCCATAATGCCTCCTTGCAAGCCTCTGTGGCTGCAATATACTCGGCCTCTGTAGTAGATAAGGCAGTGCACTTCTGCATCCTGGATATCCATGACACAGCACCTCCTGTGAATGTAAACACATAACCAGTAGTAGACTTCCGGTTATCTGGATGACCGGCATAATCCGAATCCGTGTAACCATGCACTAATGCATCCTGTTTGCCAAAGCAAATGCACATATCCTGTGTGCCCTTCAGGTATCTCATGACACCTTTCACTGCTTCCCAATGCTTCTTGCTAGGGTTGGCCATGTATCTAGAAACCACTCCCACTGCAAATGCAATGTCCGGCCTAGTAGCAACCATGGCATACACACAAGCTGAAGCATACGGAATCTTGGCCGTATCAAACCTTCTTACCTGCAAGGCAACAGGAGCCTGGCAGAGTCATCTTTGATGATGATGGACATCATGGACAACAACAAAGGGCTGTAAATCAGCCATTACAGCAGCAAAACCAGCCCTTAAATGGTGCTGAAAATGGTCCAAATGGACAGCCAGAGATGGCAGAAGATATCCCTATGGATATACCACAGTTAGAGGAGATACCGGGCATGATTTTTCAGCCTTATGGCATGGAACAGGAGCCACCAATGGGTGATATGCAGGCTGGACAGCAACCTGCAAATGATGGTCGTTGGGTACGGAGGTCCACAAGACCCTCCAGAGCCCCTGACAGGTTTGTTCCAGGGGTTGACTACTTGATGCTTACTGACTGTGGGGAGCCCTCATGTTATAAAGAGGCTTTACAGAGGGCAGACAAGGCTCTTTGGGAGCGTGCCATGAAGTCAGAGATGGATTCTCTGCACAAAAATGGAACAGGCAAGAAGGTTTTGCCATGCAAGTGGGTTTACAGGCTCAAAGTTGCACCAGATGCAAAGCCAAGATACAAAGCCAGGTTAGTGGCTAAGGACTTCAAGCAGGAATATGGTGTGGACTTTGATGAGATCTTCTCTCAGTGGTCAAAATGACCACACTTAGAGCTGTGTTAGCTTTGGTTGCACATGATGATCTGGACTTGATTCAGATGGATGTGAAGACTGCTTTTCTTCACGGTGATCTCCATGAGGAGATATATATGCAGCAGCCAGAGGGTTATGCAGTGAGTGGAAAGGAGAAGCTTGTATGCAAGCTGAAAAAGAGTCTTTATGGGCTCAAACAGGCACCAAGGGAATGGTATCATAAATTTGATACATTCATGAAATCTCAGAAATTCAGGAGAAGTGACATAGATCACTGCTTGTACACCAAGAAAGCTTTGGATGGCAGTCTATTGATCCTCATCTTGTATGTTGATGATATGTTGATTGCCGGGAAATCTCGTAAGGAGATGGATGCCTTGAAGCAGAGGCTGCATCAAACCTTTGATATGAAGGATTTGGGTGATGCAAATCACATTTTGGGTATGCGGATACTTCGGGACAGAAATCAGCATGTGTTGTATTTGTCTCAGAAGGAATACATTGGCAAAGTCTTGCAGAGGTTCAATATGGATGGGGGGAAGAAAGCTAGTACTCCTTTGCCTCCATATGTGAAACTCAGTGCTATGGACAGCCCACAGTCAGATAGAGACAGGGCTGATATGGCCAAGATTCCGTATGCTTCCCCCTGGCCACATATACATCAAATACATGAAAGCCCCTTGATTTACAGGCACATTGAGTGCTTGTAAGGCATCAACACATTATCCACAGCATCAAACGCGATTGCCTGCATGCAAATCAACCAAATCGGCACAAAAGCCCCTTGATTTGCACTGCAATTTGCTGCAATTTTGCCCAAATGTGCGATTTCTCACATCATACAGCATGTATGAGTGCTTAATTGCACAATTACATCAAAAGCCCCAAATTTCGACATCCAATTTCCTGCAAATTGATCCTGATTGTGACCAATTTCACCCAATTTCCTGCAAATTGATCCTGATTGTGACCAATTTCCTGCAAATTGATCCTGATTGTGACCAATGTCACCCAATTTTGCCAATTTTGCTCAAAAATTGAGCAATTGGGCACCTGTACCTGCTCAATTGATAATTGTACCTGCTCAATTGCAAGTCCCAAAAAAAAATTGAAGCAAAATACCTTGTAATTTTTTGATTTTTCTCTGATTTGCAGGCGAATTTGGTGCTGATGCTTGATGCTGATGCTGATGCTCCTGCAGCTGTGCAGGTAGGGACGGCTGGGTGACAAACTCCTGGTTTCCCCTCTTCTGCAGAGCTTTAAGCAACACTTTCTGCAGCCGCACGTCGTTTCCCTGGACCAATTGCTTCAGAGAAGCTTCCTCGCTAAACTGCGCAGCAGCAAGCCTTCTTGCAGGTACGGCAACCCTCTTCTTCGAACCAGTAGTAGGCTGAGACGATATGTATGGCAACGTCACCAACGCTTGTGTTTGCTTTCGCTCAAGCCTAGCGCATGCGTATCTTACTCGGTTGCGAGTGATACCAGTAGGCGAGTAGGCGCCTGGCTCATAGATGCCCCTCCCTTCCTTCAGGAGGTGGTACAGGCCAACGGAGCACTGAAGGATGCCATGCAAGACACTGCGCTTGGGCTCTTGTGAGCTGTGCCAGAGGTTCTCCAGCACGTCGTGGCATTTGTAGTACTCCCCGCGATTGAAAAGCCCAACCCCACGTTCGAAGCTCACATCGGAATCTTCAGATTCGCTGTCCTCGTCATCACTCCATCGCCAACCAGCGGCCAGCACGTGTCTCGTACGTCTCCCATCTGATTCGCCCACGAGAAGGATTCCAGAAACGTGAAAATTGCGAAGTTGTATGGAGACGGGGATTGGTGAGTTTGCAATGGTACGAGGGAAGACCTTAGTTTGGTGGTGCTGGTTGGATGGTTTTGGGGAACAGGCATGCTGATAAGGAGCCTGCTCTGATACCAGTTGTGTGGTAGAATTAGGGTTAGGTCATGTGAGAGACATACACAGAGAAGAACAACAAGGGAGAGAGAGAGAGAGTTGTGGGGATAAGTCAACTCATGAGGCATGAGTGTGTGACTCCCCTATCACACATGTATATTGCACTAGTACACATAGTGCACTTAGTACATTAAAAGTACTAAGTGTACTATGTACTATAACTTATGGGCTTGTACACACTATAAGGGTGGGCATAACGCCTTTACCCCAACACTCTGGCAGCAAAAACCGAGATCGGTCCCGACAGGACCATCGCAGCAATGATCGGCGCAACTTCAAGCGAGAAACCTCTTCAAGACAGCAAACCTCTTCATCGACTGCCACTTCATCACAACCTAGTCGTCCAGGCCTCTGTACAATTTGTTCTGGCGATCACCGGTGCTATGAATGTCCTCAGCGCCCTAAACTCTCCAACACTCGGCGGAATTCTGAGGTGGACAGTTGCCACCATGGTGATCATGACCCGCCTCCTGTGAAAGACAAAAACAGACAAATAGCTTGCTCTGTTCGCGTTTCTGAAGTTGTCAGTACTCTAATGCTTAATGGCCAAAGTACCAACCTTGTTCCGGTGAATCTTTTCAAGCAGGTCCTTAGTCTTCTGGGTTTCATTGGCGACCATCCCATCAATGTGCTGGTAGACAGTGGCTGTTCCACTAATTTTATAGGCACTTCTTTGGTTCACAAGCTTTGCCTACAAACCCAACATTTTGTGGATGCTTTTCAAGTAGAGCTTTCTAATGGTTCCTTCCTTAATTGTAACAAAAAGGTGCAACAGCTTGAGTTCCAGATTCAAGATTACCAAGATCACCTTAATTTTTCAGTGATGCCGTTGTCACATTATGACATGATACTGGGACAATCTTGGTTGTATCGATATGATCCAGTGATCAGCTTTCGTTCTCATTCAATCCAGTCATACCATGATGGTCGAGAGCTGGAACTTCGTGGCCTTTTCAGTGCCAAACCCATCACTGTTGTTTCTGCCCTACAAGTCAAGCGCCTCGTCCGAAAACGTGACTTTACAACATCCTTGGTCATGTTACGGGAGATTGAAGCAGAAACTAGTGAGCAATCTCAAGCCTCGTCATCAATAACTGCTTACTTGGAGCAACCCTTCTTCAGGCCTTTTCACGATCTATTTCCAAATGATCTTCCGATGACATTGCCTCCTCGTCGTCCTGTGGATCACCCGATTGATCTTATCCCAGGTCAACCTCCTCCAACCCGAGCTCCATACCGTGTTTCTTACAATGAATCTCCAGAGATACAAAGGCAATTACAGGAGTTGCTGGACAAAGGTCACATCCGTCCCAGCAAAAGTCCCTTCGGAGCCCCGGTTTTGCTTGTCAGAAAGAAGGATGGATCAATGCGGCTGTGCATTGATTACCGTGCTCTCAACAAGCTAACAATCAAGAACAAATTCCCTTTGCCTCGCATCGATTTCTCAAGAATGAAGACCAAGACAGTGTTCAGAGTCAAGGCAACAATGGATTGGGGACTAGAGGGAACATGCATAGATCTTATTCTGAGATAGAGTGGTTTTGGAGACGAGGCCGGGTTTTCAGTGAAAAGGGTTGCCAGGGTTGGATGGATGACAGAGGGACTCTGGGAATAGAATGGGATGATGACAGTCATCCAAGGAAAAGGTTAGAATCCCATCATCAAGTTTAGCAGAGGGGGATGTCATGTGCATGACATGGTCATGTACCTTCTCAAGGCTAATCCAGAAGGGGCAGCCAAAAAAAGACCATTAGAGCTAGGACTTGGAGCAAGGCTTGGAGGGCATGAAGAGGGTGCTATCGGCTGCAGAACTAGGGAGTCGGCTGTACCAGTTTGGCAGCTGCAGCAAGCGATTCAGCGTTTATGGAGAACAGGGCTGCCCGACCAGCTTTATGGAATATATGCCAATGCTGCTGGCCGACCAGCAGCAGTCGGCCAGTTTCCCTTGTATCCAAAGGGGCTATAAATAGCCCATGTGCTCATCATTGTACTTATTCAACTCATTAGGAGTTGAGTCCATGTTAGGACTAGATTTTGGTGATATTCACCTTTTCCAAGAAGGCAACCAAGGGCTGTAGATTAGGAGTACCTTTTGTACTAAATGAATATACTGAATTTCTAGCTTTTTCTCTCTCTCTACTCTCTCTTCATGTCTGCATTTTGCATCAGCTTGTTGCCAGTGGTGTTTAGGGCTGAAAGAAGACCCCCAGAGCTTCCGCGCGTTACATTGACTGTAACATGCAGAAGCTTCCGGGGAGATCGGTAGCTTCAATGCTCAGAAAATCAGCACACTTTTCATGACGGAATTAACGCACAAAACTGAATAAAGATGTGCAGAAAATAGAGAGAGAGAGAGAGGGAGAGAGGAGAGTACACAGTATTGGGTCCCGAATACCCTCTGTAGGGCCCCCACAACGAATGGTGTATTTGCATTATTAGAATGATGCAAATCTGAAAAGAAAATACAGAAAAACTTGACCTTTCTTGGCTGAGATAACTCTGCCCTTGACCTGCAGTCCTTCACCCCTTTGCGTTAGCACTCCTTGGCTGTCCTAGCCCTTGATTGCCTTAGCACTTGGTGAAGGGCTGGGCATCATGCGCCTGAATCTCTAGGGCTGGGCACTGATTTTACAAGCACATTGGGGGCTGGGCTGCCCCATACTTGCCCTACAGCCATATAATGGAGTTTACAAGCTTTCAGCACTCTCTCTCAGGACCTCAGGTTTGTGATGAGTGGCAGTCTGGTAATGGCCACTTAAGTGTGGATACGCTGCAGGTGCAGGCTTTCCCGGACCAGATAGTGGATAGCTTGACAGTTGATTGCAGCTGTTGGCAGGAACTTTCCAGTACTGATATTGGTGGTTCTTGTGTTCGTCAGTCAGAGGAAACTGAACAGGTACCTTATGCTTTGATGTCTCGTAGCATTCGGGACAAAGAAATTCCTATAGATGTGGATGTTCTTTCCACGGGGACCTCTTGGAAAGCCAGGCAGGTGGGAGTTGATTACTTGCAGAAGCAGGTGGATTCTCCAGGCTTTGTGGTTCCGAATTTTCAGAGGGGGTGATTAACAGGTTTCAGAAGGCCTCGCGTGGTCTTCAGCAAGTTTCCAGGACTTGGCTTTGCACCGTAACAGGTGTTGATCCTTGTGAGCAGTGTGATGCCTCTTTGACTCAGAAGCAGAATGGTTCATTGATTTGGTTGATGGACACCAGATTGGACAGGAGCTTCCTGATGAGGCAGTTGAGCTCATGGTTGCAGATGACTCTTTGGGAGGCAGGATTGCATATCTTGTGGTTTCTGCAGCATGCAAAGGATCATGGACTCTTCTACACAGGAGGGGGGATTGATTGATGGATTCCGACTCCATGGTTGGAGTGACTCAGATTGGGGAGGAGATCCGGACACGAGGAGATCTACTTCAAGCCCAGGAGTAGTTTTACGGAGCAGTAAGAGGCAGTCATCTTTTGCCTTGTCATCGACAGAGACAGAGTACCGGGCTGCTTGTGATGCTGCTTGTGAGGTGGTAAGGTTGCAGAGGTTGCATGGCAGGATTGGGCTTCCACTAGAGGAACCCACGGTCATCCAGAGGCACTTTGTTCGTGACCAGTTCGTTTCTGATGACATCTTGCTAGAGTTCTGTTCGACGGAGGACAGTACGGTGGACCTCTTCACACGAAGTCGCTATCTCAAGATTTGCTCAGGCGGCACCCGAGCTCCCTGTGGTTGGTTTCACAGCCAAGAGCTCAGAGGGGGTGTTAGAAGTCATCTCCTGTCTTTATGTTGACACCAGGGCCTTTGTTGTGGGTGTGCCCGCCCTTGTAGGAGTTTTCTCATTTTTCCTCACTCCCCGTATTTTTCCCATATTTTTCCTTATTTCTCTTGGCTTGGGAGGATGCCCAGTGTTGGCAAGAGGGCCCATGAGCTAGCCGACTGATGCTACTACAGGTCCACGACCCCACACATGTACTAGCCGACTATTAACAACTGGTCGACTAGCTGTCTTGGCTGGTCGTGGAGGATCACGGCCTGTCGGCTGCCCTTCTACAGGCCGACTGCATCATTGGGGCCATATAAAATGGCCCCACAGCCCCTTGCCATTCTTGTATTGTATTCCGGGATCTTGTGTATATACAGTAGAGTTATACGCCTCTCTCTCTCCATTGTTGTCTATTTTCTGCACTTGCTCTTGTGTTTCCAGATTTGGTCATCATCTCCGCTGCGTATTTTGACAGTCCACCAGCGTCTGAAAACCAACCACACAAGCGAGAAAAATTTCTAGTTTCTTTGCTGAATCTTTGCACTTGAAGTAGGCTCTGATACCACTGTAACATGCGGAATATTTCGGGGGAGATCGGTAGCTTCAATGCTCAGAAAATCAGCACACTTTCGCGATAGAATTAACGCACAAAACTAAATAAAGATGTGCACAAAATAGAGAGAGAGAGAGAGAGGGAGAGAGGAGAGGACACAGTATTGGGTCCCGAATACCCTCTGTAGGGCTCCCACCACGAATGGTGTATTTGCTTTATTAGAATGATGCAAATTTGAAAAGAAAATACAGAAAAACTTGACCTTTCTTGGCTGAGATAACTCTACCCTTGACCTGCAGTCCTTCACCCCTTTGCGTTAGCACTCCTTGGCTGTCCTGGCCCTTGATTGCCTTAGCACTTGGAGAATTATGAGATAACACAACTAAATTATGGCTCACCTATTTATACTACTTCCCAACAGCAGTCGGCCAGCATCATATCCAGGCGGCCACCACTGATTTCTGTCCACGACTGAAAATCAGCATTAAATGCTGAATAAATCATAGAAAATGTTGCGCATCACTTCATGGCAGGCTGGGTATCATGCGCCTGAATCTCTAGGGCTGGGCACTGATTTTACAAGCACATTGGGGACTGGGTTGCCCCATACTTGCCCTACAGCCATATAAATGCTTCATGTATTGTCGGCTGCCCCTGGAATGTCTTTGGGGCTGTCCTACAGCCTCTCCATGGCTGGTGGGTTGAGCCAGGGCCTTCCTGGCACTCATGGGGGTGGTTTCACACCATCCCCATGCCCACACTAAGACTTGGGGTAGCCCTATGGGCTGGCCCCTTTCCTATAAGCAAACCCTAACTGTCTACACAATGATCTGGCATCCGGTATCGTACCAGATACACAGAATCACTGACATCATTCCAGAGGGAGACTCACAGCACGGACTGGCACTGTTTCATGTGCAGGACAGTGCACACCTGACCTTGGACTCATGTGCAGGACAATGCACACCTGACCTCGGACGACTGAGATGGATCCCTGATTGACTCGTCCCGGACTGGGCTCACATGGGACCAGTTTACCATCCCAAGTCCTACACCTTCTATACAAATATGTCTACGTGGCATCCATGTGCGGGATGCACATGACACTGGAGGTTGTATGACCCGGAGCGGAACGAGGTTGTTGTCAGCAAAGATATTGTCTTTGATGAGTATGTTCCAGTTTCCGCTATTGATGAGCTGCTACTTCTTGGTGACCCAGATGAGTCTGAGGATGATTCGTAGTCTATTATTCTAGCTAGACAGTCTCAGTCAATTGTAGAGGTTGAGTCCGAGGCTGGAGATGAGTCCCAGCAGAGCAGGAGGAGGCTCCGCATTCTGTTGGAGTACCAAAGTGGTTGTTAGACACCCTACCAGAGTCAGGTGTTACGGAGCTTCTCTCCAAGTGGACCACAGAGGACGGGACCTCGAAGATCGCACAGAGTTCATGACAAAAGTCATTCAACGGAGCTCTTCGAGGCAAACTATGCTTTGATGTCTTGTATCATTCGAGACAAAGAGGCCACTTCCGTGAAGGAAGCTCTTTCTCAGGAGACGTGGAGAAAAGCCATGCAAGTGGAACCGGATGCCATAGAGAAGAATAAAACTTGGGAATTGGTTCTGAGGCTGTCAAACGATCAATCATTGGTGTCAAGTGGATCTTTAAGACCAAGTATATGTCTGATGGGTCGGTGGACAAACACAAAGCCAGACTTGTGGCTAAGGGTTATGCTCAGCGGCCTGGCATCGACTATGAGGATACCTTTGCACCGACAGCAAGGATGGCCACGATTTGGACCGTTCTTGCCCTTGCCTCTTCTCAACAGTGGCCCGTATATCAGATGGATGTAAAATCCGCGTTTCTTAATGGTAACTTGCAGGAGGTTAAGCAGCCTCCAGGCTTTGAGGTTATGGGATCAAAGGAAATGGTTTACAGGTTGCGGAAGGCCTTGTATGGTCTTAAGCAGGCTCCCAAGGCTTGGAATCAAAAGATTGATTCCTTCTTTCTACGAACAGGACAGGATTTCAAAGATCAGTTGTGAGAAGATTTTGGCTGGTGACATCTTGCTTGTTTATCGTTAGAGGACAATGCGGCAGACCTCTTCACGAAGTCTCTACCTTAGGCTATGCTCCGGCAGCACTCCAGCTCACTGTTTCACATCTAGGAGCTAGGAGCTGAGAGGGGGTGTTAGCAATCATCTCCTATCTGTACATCACACACCAGGGCCATTGTTGTGGGTGTGCCCGCCCATTTAGGTCTCATTTTTCTCCATTTTTTCCTATTTTTCCCATTTTTACTGGTCATGGGACTCTTGTTTGCTGGCCGACTTGTACTATCCTGGCCAACTGTTATTTTGCTATAGCCAACTGCATGACTGCAGTCGTGGACATGTCCAGTAGTCTGTCAGTTGCCTTTTTACCTGGCCGACCAGCATAGATGGGTGGTATAAATACCACCCATGATCCCCCACTCATTAGTTGTACCGGATCTTGTGTATAGAGCAGAGTTTATAGAGCTTCTCTCTCTCTCTCTCTCTCTCTCTCTCTCTCTCTCTCTCTTCTGCGTTTTGCTCTCTACTGCATTTGTCTCATATTTCATGGATGCTCATCTAAGTTGGATCCTCTAGCACAGGCGGCTGGTTTTGCGGTTACCATTTGCTTTCCCAGTAACATAGTGGGCAGGGAAAGAAATTAAGCCTTGTTTATAACATGTGGATCTATCAAACTTCTCTCCTTCATAGTTCTTGCTGCATGCTACATAGCATGCATGAAACCCGTCAAATATACCAGTGGGCAGGCGAGCCGACTGGCTACTGTTGCTCAATGAAAATGCAAGATAGAGAAAAGAAATCCATTAAAAAGCTTTTGTACCTGTGCTTTAGATGTTCTTTTTAATTTGGAGTCCATCCTTGAAGGAGCATTCAAAATGGACCCCTTTGAGGATGAGGGGCTTTTTACTTCAGCAAGGCCTTGTTTCCAGATGGCCCTCTTTCCCAACGGCAACAGCTCCTGTGAATTCAGCAATGCCCACTTTCCCATTTTTCTATATGACATAGCGAGATGCGGTCCTGCCTCCACCAGGACACGGCCAATGGTGAAGGCCACAGCCTTAACCCACTCCTTCATATTCTCCGAAGAATCGTTCTCTGCTTCTTCGATTCATCATGCAAGAATCGTTCGGCTTGGCATGGCTACCCTTCTCTCCTCCTCCTACAACTGCAAAAGTTGAAGCATCATGCTGCCCTCTCCTTCGTTCCCTAATGAACAAGTAGCAGCAGGATTGTAGGTGTCTTGAGAAGAAGCAAGACTAGCAGTGAGCTGTTGGGCGTGCCCAACACCCGTCATGTCGTAGCCAAGGTTGGGCAAGAGCAGACACAGAGACCTGGTCAGCAAAACGCTTTTTTTTTTTGCTTTTCGCTGGATAATACTATGTTAAGCCATTTCCAAAGCTGTTTTTAGATCAAATAAATGGTTTCTTCCGTTTAATTGATATAACTAGATCAAATTAAATGGTTTCTTCCGTTCAATTGATATAACTAGATCAAATTAAATGGTTTATTCTATTTAATTTAATTGATAACTCGGTTCTTGTGTCAAGGATCTAGTTTTGCTAGGAAAATAGAGTTTAAAGAAACTTTGCAAGAATTGATTAAATCAAATTAACTCATCAAATTAACTCATCAAATTTCACATGCTCTAAATATTCAATAATCAATAATTGAGTAAACACAAATAACACAAGAAAATACATAGCTCCCAAAGCATTACTTCAAGATTGGGTGCAATCATTCCCCCTCATGTGTATGGCCTATCCCCACACATAAGTATTTATGGATTATTTTATTCCAATTTAGGCCATAGCCTCCAAAAATACAAAAAGGTGCTTTTCTTGCAAGACACTCTCTTATGCTCAAAATAGAGTGCCGATAATTTGAGGTTAGAATTTAAAACATATCATGCTTTACAAAATATTAAAGTTCCAGTCTATGCTTATAAACTAAGGCTTTTCAAATAAATCAAAATGTGCACAAGCTAGCACATGTATATTCAAAGCTTGTTTACAAAAATGGTATGCCAAGTAATAAATTTGTGCAATTTCTCCTTAATCTTGAAAAAGTGTGCATATATGTATATAATATCAAATGGAATCTTGAATTATTCAGGCATAATGCTCACCTTCTCTCCTTTGGTGATGTAAGACGTGCACATGTGGAAAATTCCAATAAATGCCAAGTCTTTGGGCCCTCTTTGTGGATTATAATACTATCCCAATTCAAAATAATTTAAGCCATTATCCCAACCTCCTTGACTTGGATTGCCAAACCTATTCTACTAGGCTTATTACTCACCTTATATGGTGTAATCTATAAAAATCCCACATTCCTTACATATGACCAGGATATATATATAAGAAAATAATAATAGAAATTTTTTCATTTGGAATAGGCTATAGTTTTAAATGTGAACAATGCTCATATAATTAAATAAATGCAAGATGGGGTCCAAGAAATGGTGAAGAAGAATTGCCTCGGATAAATCCTCAAAATGACAAGGTGCTCCCATGAAGATGATGAAAATGCGGTAGTGGTTTGAAATATATTGTGGTAGGTTGTGCATCTACTCTCAAGCCCTTTTTTAAAAATAAAAAAGTGAATGGATAACGTAAATGAACTAGTGCATGTAATGTGTGAGGTTTTTTAACATTTTTTAAGGAGTGATTTCTAGGGAAGGGGCTAAGTAGTGATCTAGAGGGTGTGCAAGAGTGTGATTGTTTTGGAAAAAGTGCAAACTAGTTGTGAAAGGGTGAATTTACAAATAGTGGTTTCAAATAAATATGGCTCATATTTAGCCCTCCCCCTTCATTAGAGGCATTCATACCTCTAATGGTGAACTGAAAAGCTACAAAATGAGGAGGTATACTGGATCAAATGTGTTGAAATTGATCCTCTTTCTTGTCGTCTAGATCTTTGCTGCTGAATTAGAGAGGCTTCCATTGATGGCTCTACCCTCTGGAAATATGGCTTCAACCTCCAGCCATTCACTCTAGTTTTGTGTACTTTTCCAGACAGATCTTGCAATCTGTAACTACCATTGGCAAATTTATGCTGGATAATGAAAGGACCCTCCCATCTTTGGAGAAATTTGGTGTCATACATGTTATCCAAGCTGCTATCATACCTGAGGACGAGCATTCCCTTCTCCAAGCCTTTCTCTTTGAGTGCTTCATTAAACTTATCCCACTTCTTGGTGTTCTACTGAATGTAGAAACTCATTGCTTCATCCCTATCAAACTCAAGCCTTTGTAGATCCAGTAACCACTCCTCAAACCTCTCATGTACCCAACTTGGCTTTTCACCAAGGCCCTAAGGCTTGGTATCTCCACTTCCAGAGGCAACAAGGCCTCTTGACCATAAAGCAATTGGTGGCTGCTTTGAATGAGGTTCTGTAAGCCCATATAGGGCTACAGTCAAGTGCTTATCCCACTCCTTAGGTCGGCTCTCCACCTATTTAGTGATTATTTTGCATAGAACTCCATTGACTTTTTCTACTAATCCATTGCATTGAGGGTAATAAGGCCTAGAATACTTGTGTTTGATCTTCAACCTATCCAAAAGCTCCTAGAGAACATCTGCCCTGAACCCTGGTCCATGATCTGACACCAACTCCAAGGGTGTTCCAAACCTACAACAAATATTGTCAACAAACACAAACTTGCCCACATCTTTAGCTGTAATCCTCCTAGTGTTGGTCGATTCTGCCCATCTGGTCATTGTTGAAATATACAAGTGAATAGGGTGTGTGCGGGAACAAGCCCTTAGCAAGAGGCTATAAAAGAGAATCTGTAAATGAGGAGAGAAGCTGTGAAAGGTGAGAGGTATCTACCTGGAGAGAATAAAGGGTAGCATGAGAATATTTAGGATGTGTGGAGATATTCTGGAAAGAGGTGAAGAGAATCAAGCAAAAGAGGTGGAGAGAATCAAGAAAAGGAGGTGGAGTGAATCAAGGAGAGATCAGTGGGATTAGATGCTTGGATGTAAACTCTAGGGGCTTGATCTCCCTCTTGCCACAACATTAGCCCAAATCCTTCTAGCCACAAATAGTCATACTTCCCACGCATAAGTCCATCTACTCAAATCGTCAAACCGCCGGCTGTTGCTACTGAAAATCGCAAATTTACAAGCGCCTTCTTTCTGGAGCAAAATTTACAAGCGCCTTCTTTCTGGAGCAAAATTTACAAGCGCCTTCTTTCGGGGGTGCTCTACATGCTGGTTATGTCATATTTGTGAAATTCCTCAAGGAGAAGTGGAATAAAGCTCTGCATCAAATCTGCGGGTGACTTTGGTAAAATAGAGATTAAGCATTCAATGTTTGGTCAAATCTTGTGTTTCTTGGCTTAATCCTCTACTAGACTAACTGCTATTGATGGCTTTGAAAGGAGTTGAGCTCATTTGAACTCTAAGGCCTCAGATCTGGACTCCCTGCATGCTCTGTTTTTTGCACACAAAACAGAGGATTATTTTGCTAATCAGTGATGATTAACACTAATCACTGTACTTTGGTGCAATTGAGGGTTCGAATTAACCATTGGGTATTTGATACAGATCCCTATAACTTTAGATTGAAATTCAGAGATGATTTGATACTCCAACCATTCACCACAGATTTGTTACCCTTTGCTTTATGTAATTTCTGGTGAAATTATGTTGACAAATCTGTTGTTGTAATCATCACCTAAACACCAGATTGAGTTGTAAAAGGATAGACACTGCCCTTGAATCTTGAAATTGGATCAAGAGGTAAGACCCACACATCATCACATGAGCACGGCACAAAAGATAGCCAAATTTAATGGGGAGCAATTTTATACATGGCAAACAAAAACCATGTATTTGCTCATGAGGAAAAATCTGTGGGGGCTAGTTGAGGGAAGAGATGAATGCCTAGAGGTGAGTGGAGAAAATGAGTGGAAGAGCAGGAATGAGAAAACATTAGGACTCATCACACTCAGTTTAAATGATGAAATCATTCATCACATCATAGGGATACAATGGGCAAAAGATGCATGGGATGAACTCAATAAAGTATTTGGCTTTCAAGCAAAAAATTCAAAGATAAATCTATTAATGCAATTCTACAAACTTGATATGAAGGAAAGTGAACCTTTAATCACGCACTTGAACAAATACAAAAGCATTAAGCGACAACTGGCAGCCATTGGCAAGAAGAAGGAAATCTGCTACTAGCATTTGTCTCAGCCTCTCCTCTGTCCTTGTATTTGTTTGGTGTGATGTCCTTAGCTCCTCGTTAGCTTCCCTGTTCTGAAATACTAGGCCCATAACATCAAACGAGCTTGTATCCTCAGTGCTTGATGTTTCTTCCTCAGTCTCTGTGGTGGAGTACTCACTATTTTCTTCATCTACAATGGTTTCATATCTCAAATCAATTTCCTTACCTATGTTCCAGTCATATGTGACCTTCTTGCTAGAGGATCCCTTCAACCCTTCTTGATTTAAGACAAGAATTGAAGAAAACTTGCTATAAAGCTTAGGAAAAGTGGATATTAGGACATCAAAACAAATATAAATACATAAAATGTGAGCTCATAATTAAGAAGGGGTAAAATGAATGGTTCTTGGGATGCATTGATCTCTGCTAGCCGCTCAACCCCGAAGAGCAATCCAAGGCATTGTTGGAAATTAGCTTTGTGGCTTAGAACCACATGAATTGACAAGGCTGGAATAGGTTGATAAGGATGATTTGGCCTAATTGGCAAATTAGGGCGGTTCATCCTCCTAAAACAAACCTAAGTGGTAGGAAAATTGTAAACTGAAGGGGCTTGGAGAATAATCCTCAGTGGGGGCACCAATTTATGAGGGTGATTTTCTTGAAAGGTGGCCTCTATCACCTCCCACGGTGAGCATAGAGAGGAAAACCAAAGACTTTGGTGAAGGTATGGGTGATGGGGAAAGAAGAGGCTAGCATGAGCTTGAGGACTAAGAGAAATTTGTTTTTTGATGGTGATAGATGGCCCCTTTTATAGGTGGAGAGGGACTCCCTTAGCAAGGATTTAAGTGGTGTGAAAATGGTTCGATTAAGAGGTTGTGGACCAGGTCTCAAAACTGCTGCTAGGTCCAAGATGGTGGAGAAAACTTCAAAAGATATGATTACAATTTTCTTTTGAGCCAAGATTTTCAAAGGCTATTTTAAATAGGTTTGGGGTGAAATCATTACAAAGTGGTGAATGTAATTGTGGGTAAGAGAATGAGTGAGGAAGAGGTTTGGGTAAACTGTCCAGAATTTTTGCAGTCCACTGTTTTGGTTGTAACTTTTTCTGTGTAGCTCGGATTGAGGAGCTTCCAAAACCAAATTTGAAGTTCACCACGTGCTCTGTAAATTTGACTTTTTGTTTTATACATGGTATGAACAAAAAAGTCCCATCCATCACCAAATTTTGAGTGGAAGATGGTCTAAAATTGAATTTAAAAATGTATACTCTAAAAAAGTCCTTTTGGTGGGTCTCCCATGTCTCCAAGACTTTTTTTTAATGCAAAAGAGAGTTTCTATTAGTATATCAGAGAGAAGATACAGCACCCACAGGTTACAACTTAGATCCAGCTAAGGACCTGATCAACATATTAGCTACAAAGATTCTAATTCTTCCACCCTTTGCCCTAGCAAGCTTACAAGCTTGAACCAAAATATTCCTCACTCTCTCTAAGTTGAAAGTTGTATCCTTTCCAAGACTTTTATGGACTAGAGCATTTGTGGACTCCCATACTTCATTCAAAACAAAGGCCCTCAGAGTGTTCCACACTTTGTAGCAGGCTGGATTCATCCTACCTTTAAAGCCAAGTAAAGCTTGCTTCCAATACAACTTATCTATCACACCACAGTTTGAAAGAAGCTCTCAACCTTCCTCCAAATGGGGTAAACTGCCTTGCACTCCCAAAGAGCATGCCTCAAAGTTTCCTTTTGGCTTTGACACCAGGGACATAAAGGATTACCATCTCCCCATTTTGAGGTTATCTCTCTCACAGGCAGTTTGTAATGCATGATCCTCCAAAGTAGTAAGTCTAACCTACCTGAACGTGATGATTTCCAGACTTTCTTGGAAAACTTTTTGAAATAACCAAAAGATAGCTTGCAATCCATCATTGCCCACTTATCTATCATAACTCTAAATCCACTTAGAGTTATGCCTTTTGAGTCTTACCTTACTACCTAGTCTTCTCCCATTTACTTCCAAGTTCCCACTCCTTCAGTGATTGCTCACTTGAGAAAAAAGGTGTTGATGGCCATGTGGACTTGATCCTAGAAATTACTTGTGAAAGAAATTCTCTTTCCTTCCTACTGCAGCTTTGCCAGATTTCCCAAGGGATCCTCCATTGCTGAGCCTCACTACTCCACATGTCCTTAAACAACCTTAATCCCTTGTCATGGCACTATTTAGCCAACCTCCAGTTGTGCAGTCCTGCAAGTTTTCCATTAGTATATGTAGCGTTACTGAGCCAAATGCATTGTTCAAGAGAGGAGTCTACTCTTGAATTACCCTTCCAATTGGCTTGTTCTAGCATTTGCTTCCAGCTGTTCACCAACTACTATGTGTAATTAGAATCTTTAATCTTGATCTTTTCAAGCACAAGCAACTTGTCAATCCAATTAACACCAAGCCACTGCCTTCCTTCTACCTTGGAACAAGAAATCCTCCACCTCACAATTTCAACCCATGGCTGTGCAAACTCAAGTGATTTTAGCCACTTTGCTAATAGCTGCTCTGCTTTGTCTGCTGTTAGCTTGGGGATGCCCCACCCTCCTTCCTGTATTGGAGAGTATACCTGGTCCCAAGAAACACAAGCCCAAGCCCTATCTTCAGCAAATGACCAGAGAAAAGTCCTGTACACTATTTCCACCTTTTCCCATTCTGAGCTTGAGAATTTAAATAATGTGGCAATGTATATAGGCAGAGCCATGAGCATATGCTTCAAAACAATAAGTCTACCTATACAAGACTAAGCTTGTGTTGGGACCTACTTTGAACCTTTTGCATGATTTTTTGATACATCCACTCAAAGCACTGATGCCTAGTGATACCAACCCCAATGAGACATCCAAGGTATCTGACCACTTTGCCAATCCCTATGTTTTTAAGACCCAACTGATCCAGCACACTTTGCTACTGATTGTAGTTTAAGAGGAGACATTCAGTTTTATGATGAGCTATCTTAGAGCCACTCACTTTACATAAGTTTATGTATATGTATGTGTTTATGTGTATGTATGTATGTATGCATATTTGTGTTTGTGTATGTATATTTGTGATTCACTTCATTTATTTCTTTTCTCTCTCTTTCTCTCTCCATTGCTTGAGCATGCATGCACACACCCCCGCATTCTGGCTCTCTCCATTGCTTGAGCTTGCATTCTCTCTCTCCATTGCACACTAGCATCGCTCCATGGATCCTAGCACTTAGTTTTTACTAGTTTTTCCTTAGGTAGATTATGATAGATGCAGGATTCATAGGAGATGTGTCGGATGATGCTATGGCCTCTATGGCCAATGCCACCGAAGACCATATTCAAATTTTAATGAGTCTTTGTGATAGACCAAGTAGAGAGAGGTGTTGCGGTTAACCATCTGTGCGCCACCCTTGGAGACACGACTACTACTATTGGTTCTTCACCTTTTGGTCATGGAAAGGAGGTTGTGCAAACTTTTAAAAAAAAAAGATAAATAGGAGTCGCTTAACAACTTAAATACTGTCACTATAAGTGTCGTTAAAAAAGTGATTCACTTCATTTGTTTCTTTTCTCTCTTTCTCTCTCTCCATTGCATGCACCCACGCATTATTTCTCTCTCTCCAATGTGTGTGTGTTTGTAATATAGAGATCATGGACATGTGTGAATAATAGTGGGACATGTCTTATGGACATGGGGGCTAAGGGCTTATGGACATGGGCCTAGGCCTGTGCAAAAGTTTGTGGCTACTGGGATCAAAGGAGCTTTAGAGAGAGGCACATGCCACTTCTACACGGATGGACTCCCCCACTCTTTTGACTGGTCATATGTCTGTATGCTCCACTGTTAATGATCTATGAACCATCAAATGCTAAGGGATGTTTTTCTTTTGCATAGATTTCTTTTATTACAAACAGATAGCTCCAATTCTGCTTCATCATTGTACTCCTTCTTCCAAGGTTGTAAAATGTCATTCTTCTTATTTGTTTCCTTTCGTCTACATGTTTTGACCACATGACCAGGCTTGTCGTATTAGAAATACTTTGCCTTAGATTTCTTCTTCTTTTCATTAGAAGTATTGGGGTTACTAGAGCCCTTCCCCCTTGACTTTATTTGTTTGTGCGAAGAATGCCACGGGGAATGCTACGTCTCTACCATCTTTGGCTTTGAAATACATCTACTCCTCCACCAACATTGCGGTGAATTCCTCAAAAGTCAGAGGCGGGTTGTTGCACACGTACAGTGTTTAGTGAAGTCACTAAACTATTATATTTAGGGGTAACACTCTAATGCTCCTGCATGCCAACTCTTTGTTTGCTAGTCTTAGTAATCCCCATCGCAACCATATGGTCTTGCAGATTCTTTATCCACGATTCCAAAGTATCTCCAAAGAGTGTTAATCACCACAACCTAGCATAGAGGAAGTGGTGATTTCACAATGTCCTCTAGTCACTCATGCGTCATGTATTAATGTACTCATCGTCACACACATAAAACGTTAAGATATCATATCTTCCCTTTTTTAGAACTTCCCCAAGATGAGCGTGTAAGGGGATACCTCCTTACATGCTTCACAAGTTGTCTCTTTATTTTTTGATTCCTCTATCTATGGCTTAAGAATTAAGCGATTTCATAGCTCCATCTTGGCTCTAGACTAATTTGGAATAAAGGAGTGCCAGAAGGGTCATCCTTAACTCCCTTTTCATGCCACACTTTCAAGAACATGTTCAATGTCTGGAAACACAGTGGCCATTTCTACCTTTTTTAAGTTCATGCATATGCAGATCTTTCTATTCTACTTTGGTAACTATGATCACTAGTGATACCCTATCAGTATGCTCAATCTCATATATAAAACGTGTTGAAATAATTTTGTTTACTTCTTCCTTAATGGCTCTGAAATAGATTTCATTATAAGTATATGGCTTTTGTTTGATTGGCCTTACACCATCCACGAGTAGAATCATGTGCTGGTAGACTTCTAGAGGGACTTCCTTGAGATCTTAGTAACTCCATATCTCAATATCCCTTGAGTAAATCCATTAATTCATCTCCTCGTCAAGGGTCTAGTCTATCGAGATCGAAACCTTTTTACGCTCTTCCCCTAGTTGTGCTAGGTCGATTTGTTTAGCAACTTTAAGTCCATCATAAAACACCCTTGGCTCTTTTGGTCTCTCTCTCTCTCTCTCTCTTTGGTTTTGGTGTGTATCCCTTCCTGTTTTTTATCTTGAAATTCATGAAATGTGATCAGACTTGTCTCCATTCCTCTTCTTGAGGATCACTATCTTTGGAACTAATCTCTTGGGATTCTTCCTTGATCTCTTGGGATTCTTCCTTGATTCGTTCCTCATGCATAACTTTGTTTCACCTTCTCCCTTTAGACTTTGATGTCTTTTTGGAGTCGTCTGAGGTTGAATGCAAGGGATTACCGTCTATAAAGTTTTAGCAATGTCTCTATTTTAAGGCCTTAAATCTTATTTTCAAGAAAAATAAAATTTTGCACAAATTTATTTGAGGTAGAAAGAGAACAATTCTGTATGTAATCAAGAAAGAGAACAATTCTGTATATAATCAAGAAATCTTACAATAATCTGATATGACGCACTCTTGCAGGAAAGAGCTCGAACCACCCGACCACCCTCGAGCTATCTCACTCGCACTCTCTCATGAAAATATCATTCTCACACTCACACTCACACATGCACACGCACACGCACACGCACTCTCAATCTCTTCTTCACGTCAAAAGCCAAAAGTAGCCCTTCTGGAGATTTCTTGATCCACACAAAAATCTAGGCACATTTTTAGCACAAAACCACTCAAAACCCACTTTGGAGTCACAAACGGATATGAAATAATACGAATCATAAAGATTTCACTTGAGCAAAATTGTTCTATGTACAAAACAGAAAAACTCTCTCATATAAAACTTCGCCTACTTCCACCTCTAACCTAATAAAAAAATCAAATACAAAAATGGCAACTACCTGAAAATGACCAAAACCAAAAATTTCTTGCAACACAAAATTTTCTCAAAACATGTAAGATGTAACAAAACATTCTACACACTTTCTACAACAAAAATTTATGAAAAATATTTATACGAAATTATGAAGCATCACACTTTTTAACCATTTTTATCTTAGGAAAATGTGACCATTCCTAGATGCTCACCCAAATACAAAATAGAGGATTCAATTATTTTCAACACCACCCTTCATTTGTTATTCCTAGATAGGGACAATAGACCTCATCCTAACATTTTCTAATTCTAGGTAGGAGTAATAGACCTTATCCCAACATATAGGGTTACAAAGCAACAATGACCTTTACTCTTCGCAAGACAAACAAATGACCTTTACTTGCAAGACAAAGCAATGGCCTTTACTTGCAACTTGCAAGAAGACAAGACTCCAAAGCTCATGGGTATAATCTCCATGCTTATACAAGAAAAGACTGTATACAAGACCTCTTAAAACAAGTGTTAATCCTATGTCCTGATAGTAACGTGTCCACTTCTGTAACCTCCATGATGTTGGTAAAGTGCTTCCTGTTTTGTTTTTTGGTATATAAGTCCTTGACCCAAGGCCCAAACTTAGCATAATAGGTACACTTCTAGTAGGATTCCTTCAATGTCATTGACATGAAACTCAAGATGGGGAAAGTCTGTGTGCTAAAAAGCCCTACATATGTCAATGGTCAATACGCTAAACCAACATAAAAATAGACTTGTCAAGAAAAAAGTTCATGTATATGTGGGTCTTAATTCTTAGCTTTGTGACTTGAGAACCAGTGTCTTGTGCCCACTTACAAGACAAGATTCAATTGTTCATAAGGCTTAAAAGTTAACACATTAAGAAATAAAACAAATATATTGCATGTGGGTCTTAATTCTTAGCTTTGTGACTTGTGAACCAGTGTCTTGTGCCCACTTACAAGACAAGATTCAATTGTTCATAAGGCTTAAAAGTTAACACATTAAGAAATAAAAAAAATAGCATGTTTAATTCTCGGCTTTATGTCTTGAGAACCAGTGTCTTGCCCACTTAAAATATTCAATTATTCATAAGGCTTAAAAGTTAACACATTAAGAAATCAAACAAATATATGTGCTTACCTTTTATAACACCAAGATGTGTTATACCATGCTCAAATATGAAGGTCCCCACATCAAAGTCTAAGTGTACAAATGAGATGTGTTTGTTGCCATATACATACGCAGTGATGTGTGTGAACACACTTAGGACCGCCGGGGCACTTTTTCCCTCTTTAGGAGGTTTTTTCCCCCGGCTTGTATATACGCCCATCCTTCTAGGGCTAACTTATCTTTTGTACATTGACACAATCTAATACACTGTGTGTTGTGTGCATTCTTGCTTCTTCTTCTCCAAGCTTTGTGTGCTTTCCTGCAACCCTAATTCCAACAATTGGTATCAGAGCAGGCATCGGCTCCCAGGGCTACGCCGCCAGCACCTTTCGACTCACGTTCTCCGATTGAGGTGAGTTTTCACGAGCGCTTGCAGGTCCCTATACTTTGCAAATAAGCCCGAAGTGCTTTGCATTCTCAGAATTTGCATCTGAGATCGTTTTGGGCTCCGTTTTTGCATTTCAAGTTTTGCACAGGTGTTTTTGTCATTTTCTGCAGAAATTTCGACAGTGCAGTTTTTTGCAAAACAGGCATACGTGTTCTATTGTGGACCGTGCTACATAGCACAAGTTGTCTTCTGTTCAGTCTTTGCTTCATTACAGGTAGCTTTTGCATCAGTTTCAGTCAGTGGCCATGGCTGATAACAGCAATGATGTATTTCGCATGTTATCTGCTGAAGACAAACTGGATGGAGACAGCAACTACCCACTTTGGGCATACATGATACAGCATGTTTTGGTTGCAAAAGGAGTGTGGAACATTGTGCAGGGTACGGATGTACGTCCAAGTTCTGTGGATGTAGGATCTGTTGAGGATGTTGCAGGTTCTAGCAGCTCTACTGTTGCTGCTGTTTTACCCACTGCTGAACAAGCTCGTTGGGATGGTAAAGATGCGCAGGCTCATGCCTTGATTGCACTTTCTGTCAAACGTAACATCACCCCACATATTCGTTTAGCTAAAATAGCAAAACAGGCTTGGGATATTCTAGCTAGTTTGTATGCAGGTCGTAACGAGGCAAAAATCGCTTACCTGCGTAAAGAGCTAGAATTGAAGATTATGCAAGAAGATGATGACATGAATGTTTTTCTTGCTGAGATTAAAGATCTCAAAGAACAGTTGATTTTTGCAGGTGAGATTATTCCTGATCATTCTCTTGTGCAGACTGTTCTTGATGCTTTACCTGAGACATATCAGACTTTTGCTTCCACGTGGAGACTTCTTAATGAGGACAGACTTGATGCTGTCAAGTATGATACTTTAGTCAACAAGCTCTTGCAAGAAGCGCAGTCCAGGCAAAACAGGGCCAGGCAGCGTGCAGTTGATCAAGCATTTATTGCTGCCCAACAGCAGAGAAGAAGTGGTAAGGCAGCCCCTTCCACTATTTCTTCTCCTATTAGTAGGTCTGCAACTTCTTCTCCTTCCACAGGTAGCAACAATAAGTCTGAGAAGGCTCTTGATAAAGGCAAGAAAAAGACCAGGTGCAGCTATTGTAAGGCAAATGATCATGTCATTAAGAATTGCCCTAAGCTTTATAAAGGCTAAAGAGGCAAAGAAGAAAGAGTCAAATGCAGCCACAATAGCGGATGCTTCTACAAATGTAGATTCTGCAAATGTTGTGCAGGATACAGAATGGGCGTTTAGCGTGTATTGCCAGTATGACCCAACATGATGCATGTTTGGCAGTTTCTGTTGACTCTCATGTTTGGTATTTTGACAGTGGTGCTACAAAGCACATTACCTTGCATCGTGATATGTTCACTTCTCTTGAGACTGCAAATGGCAGCGCTTTCATACTTTCAGATGCTTTGTATGTGCCAGGGATAAAGAAAAATCTATTGTCTGTCTCTGCGCTTGCTAGACTTGGACTTGTAGTCAAATTTGTGGATGACAGATGTATTGTTCATGATTTGACTTCTGGTGATACGATTATAGTATCTGGCATCTTGTTTCGTGGGCTGTATAGGCTCAATTCTTATGACAAGTGTGTGGAAGATTCAGCAAATGCAATTTCTGATGAAAAGGCAGTTTCAGATGCAAAACTATGACATGCTCGTTTTGGTCATCTAAACTTTGCTAGTTTGCTGCGTTTGCAGAAATTTGATATGGTTGCTTCATTGCCCCCTCTTGAGGCACCATTGAAACATGTTTGTGAAGGCCGTATTTTGGGCAAAATGCAGCGTTTTGCGTTTCCAAAGGATGGTTCTGTGCGGGCCACTCGCAAATTGCAACTTGTACATAGTGATGTATGTGGGCCTATGCAAACTCCGTCATTTGGTAAACACTTGTACTTCGTGATTTTCATTGATGATTACTCAAGGCATGCATGGGTATATCCACTGAAGGCAAAGTTCAAAGTGTTTTTGTGCTTCAAACAGTTTTTGCTTATGGTTGAAAATGTATCCAATTGTAATGTGGGCACCCTCCGTTCTGATCGAGGGGGGGAGTACATGTCTAAAGAGTTTGATGTATTTCTGGCTAGTCGTGGAATAAAACACCAATGTACAGTGCCGTATACCCCTCAGCAAAATGGTGTTGCTGAGAGGAAAAACAGGTCACTTATGGAGATGGCACGATGTATGGTCAAGAGCCAAGCTTTGCCACATGCGTTTTGGCTTGAGGCTGTCATGTGTACTGCATATGTACTCAATAGGTGTCCCACTAAGGCCTTGCAGTCTATTACTCCATACGAAGCTTGGCATGGTAGGAAGCCTTCTATTGGTCACTTACGTGTCTTTGGTTGCTTGGCCTATACTTTAGTGCCTGTGCAACAACGCAAAAAATTGGATGATAAGGCTGTCAAATGCATTTTTGTTGGCTACAATGCTGAGAGCAAGGGTTACAGATTGTATCATCTGCAGTCAAAGCGTATCTTGATTAGTCGAGATGTTGTTTTTATGGAAGATGCTGTGCAGCCTTTGTTATCATGTACCAAAGAGACAGGTGTGAGCTCACGGGATGTATTTGATACGTTGTTGCCTCTCTTTACAGGTGGGAATTCAAATGTAAGTCCTAATGAGGCAAATATTCAGGCTATGCAGATTTCAAACATCATAGATCAGCCTATTTCTGATGCAGATTTACAGGATGTAATTCATGAGGATAGGGCTGAAAATGAGCAGGCTAGAGGTATGCCTAAATGGCTGGTGCAAACCTTGCGTGATAGTAAGATTGATGTACCTATGACTAGTCGTACTCGTTCAGGTTTTCAGCATGCCTCTTATACATCAGATTGTTATGCTTTGTAGTCATACGACAAGTGGGAGTAAAGGTCTCATCAAAATCAATGCCCTTTTCTTGAGCATAACCCTTTGCAACAAGTCTAGCCTTATAGCGATCAACACTGCCATCTGGCTTTCGTTTCAATTTAAAAACCCACTTACATCCAATGGCCTTTTTACCAATAGGTAAATCACACAAAGACCATGTACCATTCTTCATTATAGCATCATATTCACTTTGCATTGCAGCCAACCAATTTTCTGAATTTTGTGCCTCATCAAATGAAAGAGGTTCTTCCTTTTTACACATACTAGACTTCGTAGCATTTGTGCATTGGCAGCTCATAATGGTTGGAATGTACATCAGTTGGATATAAAGACTGCGTTCTTGAATGGAGATTTGCATGAGGAGGTGTATGTATCGCAGCCTCGTGGTTTTGTTCAAAGAGGGCAGGAAAACAAAGTGTGCAGGTTGAAAGCTCCATGAGCTTGGTATGAAAAGATACATGCATATTTGACTGCACATGGTTTTCAAAATAGTCCAACAGAAAGCACTTTGTATGTTAAACATGTGGATGATGTACATCTAATCATTGCTCTCTATGTCGATGACATGCTGCTCACAGGACCAAATGAGAGTCATATTGCTGATTTTAAGGCTGATTTGAATCCCTCTTTTGAGATGTCAGATTTGGGGCATTTGCATCATTATTTGGGGATACAATTTAAGCAGTGTGATGGAGGTATTGCTTTGTGTCAGACAAAGTATATTGAGACATTGTTGCGGAGATTTGGCCTTGAAGACTGCAAGCCTATTGCTACTCCAATGGAGACAGGTTTGAAGTTGAGTCTTCATGATGCTGGAGATCACTTTGATGTCACACTCTATCAGACAGCTGTTGGTTGCCTCATTTATGTATGCATTACGAGGCCGGACATTCAGTTTGCAGTCTCACAGGTGAGCAGGTTTATGCATAGCCCAGGGTCTCAGCATTGGAAGGCAGTTAAACGCATCTTTCGCTACTTGAGTGGCACCATACATCTTGGGTTGTTTTATCCCAAGGGGGGTCGTTGCCGCCAGATTTACATGCTTTTTCAGACTCAGATTGGGCTGGTTGCTATGACATAAGAGTGTCCACAAGTGGTTTTTGTTTCATGCTCGGTAGCTCATGCATATCTTGGTTGAGCAAGAAGCAACCTACTGTGGTCACTTCTAGTTGTGAAGCTGAGTACAGGGCAGCTTTCACAGCTACGGTTGAGTGTGTGTGGCTCAGACGGCTTATGGCTGATTTGGGTGTTGGACAGGAGTCTGCCACCTCTATCTACACTGACAGTCAGAGCGCATTGGCAGTTGCGAGAATCCCAGTTTTTCATGCTCGCACAAAGCACATTGAGGTGCATTATCACTATGTCAGGGAGAGACTCTCAGCAGGAGAGATCAGCTTGGTCTATGTGCCAACACAGGACAACCTTGCCGATCTTTTCACAAAGGCACTTCCTCGTGAGAAGTTCGAAGCTTTTCACAAAGCTTTGGGCTTGCTCCCCTTTGTGGATTGATCTACTTCGGGCATGGCACTCCCCTATACATGAGTGCCAACTCTCGTTCACACCATCACTCCCAGGGGGGATTTGTTGCCATATACATAGGCAGTGATGTGTGTGAACACTTAGGACCGCCGGGGCACTTTTTCCCTCTTTAGGAGGTTTTTTCCCCCGGCTTGTATATACGCCCATCCTTCTAGGGCTAACTTATCCTTTGTACATTGACACAATCTAATACACTGTGTGTTGTGTGCATTCTTGCTTCTTCTTCTCCAAGCTTTGTGTGCTTTCCTGCAACCCTAATTTCAACAGTGTTATACCAAGCCCAATATATGAAGGTCCCCACATCAAAGTTTGAGTGTGCAAACACAACACTCCTCCCATTAATAACACCAAGATGTGTTCCTTAATAAGGAAATTGTGGAGAGAAAATAATTGATTCAAATAATGGTTGTGAATTGGTGGCACTTTACATCTGATATGATAATGGACTGCATAATTGCACAATAGTGTTGATCTCATCATTTTACAATAATTAGAGATAGAGTGCTAGGGATAGAGTGCTAACCTCTCTTAAAAATACTAAGTATAATTAAATAGACTTTAGGGGTTACTTTAGGGGTTCTCATGCAAACAAGAAAATGGGATAGTACCAAGGTCAATAAAGTAGCTCAAGAGAAAGACCTATATGAGACATATCGAAGAAGCAATTAGTTAACCAAGCACACTAATTGGCTCATCAAACTACAAGATGTTAAAGACATGATTAATTTGACCCTCATCACCAGCACCTCCAAATCATTCTAGTCACAATCTAGACATCCAAGAAATTATATGAGGGGGTGATGCCAATCAACATTTTAATCAAGTGAATGAGAGTTAATGCAAGTCAAAGGTCAACAAAGAATGTGGATGCTAGTGAGGACCACCTATATGATTGGTGTGTAAAAGATAAATGGCTTTGGGAAAAAGGATTAAGAACTTGAGTGGCATCTAATTAGTAAATGGATGCACGAGACAAGTCCACATGGTGAAAGATGCCAATAGATTTTTTGAGATTTGATTGAATGTCTACATTGATGAAATATCCCAATGCATAAAGACCAAAATTCGATATGGCATGACAAAAGGCCATTTTTTGCTCTAAGCATCATTAAAATGGGTAAATGTAATGTTTGCCACCGTGATGGCAATAGGGCATGCCCAATAATGTGCCTAAGCCATTTGTTTTTATTCAGAATCTAGGAGAATAAGGAGCTAGAGACTATACTATGAAATAAGTAAGTTTTAAGAAATGAAAAAGTGTGCATGTGAATGCCTATAGTTTAAGTTGTATATAAGTCAAAATGTTGGCGCCAAACATTCTTTTGTATTAATTTGTTAGGCTGTAAATGGTGATGGTTTGAAACCTTAGGGTGTAAATGGTGACAATGATGGTTTAAAACCATAGGTTGTAATTGTAAGCTGTAAAGGCTCTTCTGGGGTTTTCCAATGTTATCTATTTTGCGAATGTTCGTGGGTCTTCTTTTTGCATGGAGATCTTCAGCGTAGTTCATTCTCCTCCTTGTAGTTCTTGATCCTCCTCATAGTCATGTCCTCGTCACCCTACTCGAGTGGCTCTAAGAGTAGCCACCTCAAGGACATCGACGACATGTAAAGCAAGGTTTCCTCAGTGGTTTGAATCAGGTTTTGATGCCTACTCATTTGATTAGGGTTTTGTTAACATTCTCATGCCTGGTCATTTGATTTGGGTTGCACTTACTCTATTCTCATGCTTCATTGGTTTGATTCAAGGTCTTCTTATTCCTAAGGTCTTAAACTTAGGATATTCATTAATTAGTGCCCACCGCTTGCATATGTCTAGTGAATATGTCAACATAATTTTTACATGCTTCGTGGAGTGAATATGTCGATATATTTTTTACATCCTTCGTGGAGTGAATTTGTCAATATATTTTTATATGCATTATTCAACTTTAGGAGCTTCCTTGAGAGCTTTTTCCCCCTTGTGGGTGCTTCTCATTACTCTCTTTTAGTGTTTCTCTATTGGTAATTGTTCTTCCATGGTACTTGTGGTATTTCTCTCTTGGTAATTCTTGTTTGTGAGTGCTCTAGCTATTATATGAGCTTTTGTCATGTTGGCTTTTACATAAGTTTATGGATTTTCTTGAAATTTAAGACTTGAGTGAGTGTGGGGGGAAACCTACCTCTCTCCTCCTCCACCCACCATGGGATTTATAAGGAGTTCAAGTTCTTTTAAAGGAAATGCCTCACCAAATGGGGAAGAAAAAAAGGTTCTTTTAAAGGAAATGCCTCACCAAATGGGATTTATAAGGAGTTGAGGTCCTTTTAAAGGAAAGGCCCCACCAAATGGGAAAGAAAAAAAGGTTCCAAATATGTTCATTTCATCTCACAAATTAGCCCCCTTGCACATAAGTTTATTTTTTACTTAGGAAGGATAGAGAATTTTTAATAGAGTTGGTACCGTATTATGCCATCCACCAAGTTGGAAGGATAGAGAATTATTTAATAGAGTTGGTACCATAATATGCCATCCACCAAGTTGGAACCTTTTTCTTAGCATCTCATTATCTCACAAATTGGCCCCCTTGCATAGAAGTCTATTTTTTACTTGGGAAGGATAAAGAATGCTTAGCTATTTAATAGAGTTGGTACCGTTATATTTCATCCACATAATTGCAACCATTTTCTTAGCATCTCATTATCTCAAATAGAGTTGGTACTGTAATGTGTCATCCACATAATTGCAACCTTTTTCTTAGCATCTCATTATCTCAAATGTTCGATCTAGTGCTAGTTTACAAACTTGGAGTTAGATAAGGGTTCTCAAATATGTTGACTTGGAGTTACATAAGGGTTCTCAAATATGTTGACTTGGAGTGAGAGAAAGAGCAATATCTACTCTTGAAATGCCATGCATATGTTTCCAATCTTGTGCAATACCCCAAATTTTTGATAGGAGAGAAGATACCCACCTCTTTCTAAAAGGCCCTTGCCGCATCAGTACCTTGATAAAACAAGTGTTCTAGTGCAGAGTGAGAGAAAGAGCAATATCTACTCTTGAAATGCCATGCATATGTTTCTAATCTTGTGCAATACCCCAAAATTTTGATAGGAGAGAAGATACCCTTCTCTTTCTCTCACAAGCATAAAAGACCCTTGCCCTCAATACCTTGATAAAAACAAGTGTTCTAGTGCCGAGGAACACTATAAGGATTTTGTATACCTACCTTTGGGTCTTACTTTGTATTTGGCCTCTCAAGATATTACTACAAATCTCTCTCTCTCTCTCTCTCTCTCTCTCTCTCTCTCTCTCTCTCCCCCCCACTTCCCTTTGTAAAGACTATGGTAAGTGATAGTTTTGATGACTACGCCATCAAAGCTATATATGAATGTATAGACTTTAGCTTTAGCTACGGCATTTGATGTTGTGGCTTGATATTGATTTCAATAAAGAATGAATAGAATTTAGCTTTAAGCATTCAAATTTAGATGAGATCATGATGTCCATTCTAGCAAAGGTAACATGGATGTAATTGTGGCTGCATTTTGGATACCCACGATCCACATAATTGCAACATTTTTCTTAGCATCTCAAATGTTTGATCTAGTGCTAGTTTATAAACTTTTTCTTAGCATCTCATTATCTCAAATGTTCAATCTAGTGCTAGTTTACAAACTTGGAGTTAGATAAGGGTTCTCAAATATGTTGACTTGGAGTGAGAGAAAGAGCAATATCTACTCTTGAAATGCCATGCATATGTTTCCAATCTTGTGCAATACCCCAAATTTTTGATAGGAGAGAAGATACCCACCTCTTTCTAAAAGGCCCTTGCCGCATCAGTACCTTGATAAAACAAGTGTTCTAGTGCAGAGTGAGAGAAAGAGCAATATCTACTCTTGAAATGCCATGCATATGTTTCCAATCTTGTGCAATACTCCAAAATTTTGATAGGAGAGAAGATACCCTTCTCTTTCTCTCACAAGCATAAAAGACCCTTGCCATCAATACCTTGATAAAAACAAGTGTTCTAGTGCCGAGGAACACTATAAAGGATTTTGAATACCTACCTTTGGGTCTTAGTTTGTATTTGGCCTCTCAAGATATTACTACAAATCTCTCTCTCTCTCTCTCTCTCTCTCTCTCTCTCTCTCTCTCTCTCTCTCCCCCCCCCCCCCCACTTCCCTTTTGTAAAGACTATGGTAAGTGATGGTTTTGATAACTATGCCATCGAAGCTATATATGAATGTATAGACTTTAGCTTTAACTACGGTATTTGATGTTGTGGCTTGATATTGATTTCAATAAAGAATGAATAGAATTTAGCTCTAAGCATTCAAATTCAGATGAGATCATGATGTCCATTCTAGCAAAGGTAACATGGATGTAATTGTGGCTGCATTTTGGATACCCACGATGCACACCTTAAACTTTGACCCCTTTCACAAGTGCAAAGCAAAGCAAGTGGGAAATACAAGAGAAAGCGGCGGGTATACAAGTTATGCTAAAGGCATTTTACTTTTTGTTAGTATGAAGGTAGATAGTTCAAACATTAAAACTTGAACCCTCGTCTCATATAAAGATTATAAGATAATGGAGGAGCGGGTACAAAGTTTAAGGGTTGAAATGAAGACCTCTAAAGTCTAAACTGGAACCTTGCATTTCAACTCTTTTCAAGCATGCAGTAATGCCATTGGAGAGGTGTTCAAGAAAACGTAGGTTCCCTTTAACCTAGAGCTTGCTCATTTAAAAAAAAACCTTGTTAAATAGGTAGGAGAAGAAAAGATACCCCCTCAAAAAATTTCAAGCATAATTTGATGAAAGTACGAAGAAATTGTTTGTTTAAAATGACATGTCTTCTCTTTAACCCCATGGATAACGTAAAAAGATTTCCCTAATACTAATGTGGGAGTGTGTGGGAAGCAAGGATGATTTTTGACGAGCTAGGTCACCCTTCAGAATGACGATTTTAGTAGAAATAATGCCTGGTTTTTCATAATTTACCTTATTTTTTGGTCACTCAAAATAAGTGGCTGTGTTTTACAGTCAAAATCCCAAAAAAGCATGCATTAGGCCGGTCAAAAAACAACCTTGGTGGGAGGGAAGAGGGTTGAAGACCTATGAACTTGAACTTTACATTTCAACTCTTTTAAACATGAGACGTTATATGTGGTGGTGTATGGGAGGGGAAGAGGCCCAAGGAATGGTGTGGTGTGAATGCGTGTTGAACCAAATAAAAAATCTGGAATCTTCTTTTCCAAGCTAGCGATCGTAACTAGAGTATCCAACCTAGGAAGTTAATCGAAGTCAAATGCAACAAATGGGGCAAAATTTGAGGAGGGATAAGAGATCACACATTTCAACTCTTTGGTGGGAAGTGCAATGTTACGTGGGGTGCGTAGATTGAGGGGGGGAAAAGGTTTGGATGGGCATTGACGGTGGTGGTGGTGGACACTAGGAGAGACACGATGCCACACACAAACTTCACTTTTGTGGAGGCATGAAGCATCGTGGACGTTAAAAGGCATTGATTGTGGACGCATGTGCCCGAGGTGACATGAACTTTGCACGAAGTGCGAGTGCAACCCATTTTTGACCCCCCCCACCCTAGAAAGAAGAGTGCTAAATCCAACGCCACAATCCTTGAGGGGGAGGCTTTGCATTAGCTTTTGTAAAAGGGGCCTGAAGGTACATTGATTTCTTGTGCTCTCTTTCTTCGTTTTTTTTGTGTGTGTCTCTCTCTCTCTCTCTCTCTCTCGTGTGCCGTCGTTTTGAAGCGATGCCAAAAAAGAACACAATTTTTATAAAAGAACGGCGCTGCATGTGGCTACAAAAATATAAAAAATTTAATTAAACTTAGCTTACACTAAGTATACACTTTGGTTATTATTTATCGCGACGGGATTAGAATAATGAGCAATTTATTTAAGCGGGGGCTAGCCTCTAGGACCTGCTTTTTGTACGACGCTCTGTTGTTCGCCGCGTGGAAAGGACGCCAGTGGTCCATGTGAACCCCGCGATGCTGACTCACCCCGGTTAGATCAGGGCCCAGGGGCGTGGGTGAAGCAATGGTCCAATCAGCTTTCAGAACAGTGTCAGTACCCGTCCTATCCCTAGGGATTCTAGATGAGGCCCACGGACCGAGGCTTCGTGGTATGTCGTTAAGTCGTTGAATCATTTTATTGAGCGGCGGGCCCCGCAATCCCCGTCCAGATTAACGGTCCAGCCACCTACCGAGGCCCTGGCCCAGCATGCGCGCCGCCCGGGTGGACGGGGCCTACATGCTGCCATGACTCATGAGACAGGGGCCATGGCCCAGCCGCGCATGGGCACCATGGAATCAAGCGGCTATAGTGAGTGGCAGGTGAGCCGTCGTGAATCGTGATTAACGGGCTGGAAGTGCTCTCTCTAGCCGCCACGTCATCCACGTGCCGCGCCCGTGCGCCGGGTCCCAGCTTTTTAAGGCAAAGGTGCGAGGAAGTTGGACAGCGTGTCTAGAGGTAATGTGCCTTTTGCCGACAAAGCACCCTAATTGTGAGCCCCACAAGCCTTCCCGATGCTGACTCAGCCGTCGCTTTTGCAAAAAGATGGCAGATACGAGGTCCACATCGGCGGCCAATTTGCAACGGTAATCTAATACTAATCGTTAAATCGCTTGCCCGAAAAGCATGCACCAGGCCACATGGCATACAGTCACCAGTGCACCCAGCAATATGTTTCATGCGACGGTGGCAAACACTGCTAAAAAGATCTCCAGTGCCGCCAGTTTAGAACCAACTACGGATATCATAGTAGCGTAGAATCTAGATCGTACACATCGGATAATAATTATTATCTCATGTGACCTTTCGAATCGCGATTTTCGATTTCCAGTACCTCATTTTTTTAACTTTCGAAAATTTTACCAACCCGTGTACTTTTACCACGCCATGACCTTTTACCAGATGCGCTTTTTTATACCCCGCCCTTGACCAATCAAAGGCCGTAATGTGTTTATTTTGAACGCATATGCCTACTTTTGACACCCACCGTCCGATCGTTTCCTATCGGCCGTCAGATCATCAATCCCTGCTTGATACTCACGCTTGAATCCTTTCACATGCCTACCATGGTTCCCTTTGGGATCATGCGTGCATTATGAGTCTATCTTGGCCCCTTGGCATGTGACTTGGTCATGGATCTACTTAGCCTAGAACTTGTTCAACTTTAGGAAAAACTATCTCAAAATTATGGGAAAAGGAAAAAAACTACAGATTTAGTATATTTTGAAAAAAATATAAAGAAAATACCTGCTTAAAATGACAATTTCCACTTCAACCATGGTCAAAAGGGATTCATATAAGGCTCTCTTCTAATGGGCCTTCTAATGAGGTGTTCACACGCTCCCCCAATGAGCACTTGTCAACACCAAGGTGGTTCATATAAGAACCCAAAGGTTTGGCTGCCCAATCCTGCACCATACTGGCCAAGCCAAGAAAACAACCAATGGGCATGTAAAACCAACTACAAAGTGCAATACCCCATGAAAGTACTTGCATAAGACCACTTAACCTCATCTCAATTTGCTCGGAGTTTTTTTGTGCATTTGCCATGTGAACCAAATTTGTGTCAACCCCTTGTACATCTTCATGCACTTTGGAACATGCATGAACAAGTCATAAATTAGTAGCCTTATAAAACTTTTCACATATAACTAAGGTCTAAATATACCATCAAGTGTCTTAAAAAGTTGGGATTATTGACTTACACATGTTCATAACTTTTTACCATACATGCTTGTACTTGGACTCATGATGCCTTTTGTTAGATTCAATGATCGACAACACAATCAAATCCCATCAACAAATGATTTGTTAAGCCAATTACGCTGGTATGTCAATATTCTCTATGTCTTATCAAGAAAGAGAGTTAGTTAATTGTGTATATATTGATTGAAAGTGTTGTTCTATGGAATATAAGGTCTTTTTAATGAGCACATCCTAGAATGATACACATTTAGATTTGCTTAGCTTTCATCTCATTTTCAAACTCATTTTCAATTGATGTCAAGTTGCACAATGTTACAAAGCATCCCTTCTCTATGAACGATGCTAGATGTAGCAAGGCACTAGATACATTATTATAACCAACCCAACAAACCCCATCAACAACAGGTCACAACCTCACGTTGTTCAAACTTTTAGTATCAATATACAAGATTAAAAAACCAAGCTTAGAAGGCATTATGATTATTTGACTCATGACGTTCTTTGAAAATTTTGACATGAAAAAAAAATTCAATCTTACAAACATGTATGTGCCATTTGAAGGACAAATGTAATATCAAAATGGAGAATCCTTCTACTATTGGAGCACTAGATGTTTTTTCTTTTAGAAGTTTTTTTAATCCATTCTTGTTTTCAACAACCATGTGTTAAATAAAGATGTGGTCAATGCCAATGTGAGTTGTCAATTCACACTTGAAATTTATAAGTAAGTGTAAACATTGGTCTAACCCGCTTAACTTCATAATTATTAAACTTACATCAGACATAAGACATAATTCTATTGCTTTACTTAAAAATATGTTTTTTGACTCATGTAGGAATATTATGCCAAATAGTATTACAAAGGAAAGATTATGTAGAAAATGGCATGCCCATATCTTGGTTGGAAAAATAAGATACTCATGTGTGTGGAGTCACATGAGTAGTAAACCTTTGGTTTAGCTTCACATTGTTGCATGCCTACTTATTATCAATGATCATCATATAGCATTGTAAATACCATAAGCAGTCAATATTTTTGTATGAAAAACTTTTAGAGATGTTGACCATTAACACGATCTCTATCCTTTGTTGGATTACATCACACCTTATTGTAGTGATTCTCTATCCTTTGTTGGATTATATCCCACCTTATTGTAGTGATTCTCTATCCTTTGTTGGATTACATCACACCTTATTGTAGTGATTTCAAGAGTTCAATAATACATTCTTCTTTACAAGCAATAGTGCAAAAGAATGATGACATATTTCTTGCTCAATCATCATCCATGGTTAATACTTGAAGATGAATTTTAAATGACTATGAATAACGGAATGCATGATTTTTCAAAGGGAAAACTCGTGTTTATGTAGAATATTAGTGTACTCAATCTTGTCTCTCACTTGTATATTAGGCTTCACATTGCTGATTCTTTTTCTAGACAAACTAAAAATGACTTTCATGATCATTGGTCGTGTTTCAACCTTTTGTAAAGCACTCCACATGGATTTCATACTGAATCAAACTTTTGACTTTATTTGAAGCATTTAGTAAATGAGGTAAAGCCTAAGAATCAATTATTAAAAGAAAAATCTACGATCAAGTCTTTGATATTATATGACTTTCAAATGTTCAATTGTAATAAAAAGGTTCTATGTGTGTGCTCTCTATCGTCTAAAGGATATTCTATTTCATACTAGAGATATAAAATTACTGAAAGATATATTGAATACTAACTATAGTTTTTCCTTCATGGAGAATAATCTATTTTACCTTAGACTTCCTTAATTAATACTAAGAGAAAACAAAAATATATACGATCCTTACTAGAAATTCTCCTCTTCGAGAAATTTTTATAGAAGTGCACACTCCTTTTGATTTTATTGATGTGTTCCTTTACATAATCTCAACATGGTGTTTACGTTTTCTAACAATATAATGCTCCATATTGATATACTTTCTAGTGTGTACATAAGTGCATCCATGTATGTATGTATCTATGCTCTCTCTCTCTCTCTCTCTCTCTCTCTCTCTCTCTCTCAGAGAAACTAATGAAAATTTTTCCATCATGACTTTTAGTAAAGAAACTAATGAAAACCTCCCTCTCTCTCTCTCTCTCTCTCTCTCTCTCTCTCTCTCTCTATCATTGTCTCTCTCTCTCTCTCTCTCTCTCTCTCTCTCTCTCTCTCTCTCTCACACACACACACACACACACACACAGGTTTTCATTAGTTTCTTTACAAAACATCATGATCGAAAATAATTTATTAACATTTTTAGGAATATAATACATAAGTTCGTTTTATTTAAAAGTTTATCATCTACGTCCATATTTAGGATCATCTAAGATCAAAAGTAAATGTATATTAATGAAGTGAACCTCTTGATTTTCTTTCTTGCGTGAGTCTTAAAGGCATTATATGCTATGTCTAGTGTCACATGTGAACAGGGGCTTAATAGGGGCACTTTGTATCCCTTATTGGTTTACTAGTTTTCTCCCCTAGACATTCAGAGGGAAAGGACACCCACTTATGGTTTAGGGTTTGTTGTGCTTTCACTTTATGATTATGATGTGCCTATGTGTATACTATTATTCTTGGGGGGTTCACCTAAAAATATGTAAGTATACCAGTGAGTTCAAATGACGGTGTTTTTAAATTCAAAAATTTAAGGTAAATTTACATAAGGGGTTTTTTTAAATCGATTTTGGAAAAAAAAAACGTAAGTCCATAAAGAAAAATGGGTCATTTTATTCATGAAAAATTCATAGGTAAGGGTTTTTTTAAATGCCCCTTGAATGCACGTGATACATAGGGTTTCTTAGTAGTGCACCTCCGAGCTATTAGCATGTCTTGTTGCTCCATTTGTGCCTCTATGTGTATTGCTTGTGTGAGTGAGGTTGCTACTTGCATGTTTCCATTGCCCTCTTTTCTAACATTTGGTATATGAGAACTTTGGTTATGTTTCCCTACCTACAACATTTGGAGCTCAATCGCCCGACAAGACTATGTGGAACTGGAGATTGCGTGGCCACGACACGTGTGCCAAGGCAACCTCACATCTAGGTCACAAGCTACTGCTACTTCTCTAGCGAGCTCATTTGGGACCTTTGTGATAAAAGTGCCCAACATGCAAACTTTGACATTGACCATTGCCTAGCTAGTCAAAAGCACAGCTACCGCCCTACACACAACCTTTCGGAACTATGAGAAGCCTCTGTGGAGACTGCCAAATATCTATCACTTGCCATTTTTGTGTCCCAATCAGTCTAATTTAGGTAAACCTTGCTTAAAAATAGCTCCACCTCCCAAGCTCCTCCCCTAGCACCCACCACCAAAAGTGGGCAAGTGGGGAGAGGTCCACTGCTGGCGGCGGCGGCACCAGTGGGGACCATTTGTTGCCCCTCCCAAGTGGCGGCCACTAGTGGGGAAAGGACTATCACCATCACCCCTCCCAGCCAATGGCTCATCCCATCTCCACCCACTACATTGGCTAAGTTCTATTGCCATTTCAAGTGTTTTAATTATGTGCCTAGTGTTGCCCAAGACTTATGTGAATTCATCCAAATACTTTGGCCTCCTTTTAAGGGTTCTCAGTGCAAGCTTCAACACCAAAGAGCTACTCTTACAGATACTCATCTCACAAGTACATTCTTTATACCCTACACTTTGTCTTTTTTTTCCATATACTTGCAAGTTCTCACTACAATGAGCCACTATGTAGCCTCTATGTGCATATTTAGTGGGTGGTATTATCTACAATGTGTTTGGCACTAGTGTGGGACATGATTTTTTTCAGTAGGGTCTATAGCTCCTCAGAATGCATAAGATGTGTTTGGGGTTTTTCCTAAGTGGTCAAATTTGATGGTAGCAACTAATCCCTGTGGAGTTTCATGGTTAGAAATCTACTTGTAGCTAAAGGCCTTTGGGGTTATGTAAATGGAAAAGATTTACATCTAGTAGATGTAGCTCTTACCACTCCTCAAATGGGTGAGTGAGGTGCCTAGGTTGCATTGTTGCCACTCAAGAGTAGAAGAGATGGGCTGCCCATGATGTGCCCAAGCTATGGCATTGATCTCTTATCTGTCAAGAGATCTATTCCGCATATCAGGTCTTGCAAGACCTCGAAGAGAGGTTGGGATGTACTTGAGAGTATGTATTAGGCAAAGAATGAGTTGCATATCTCAAGAAAGAGCTTGAGAACTTGGACACGAGTGATGGTGACAATATGGCCGATCATCTTATGAAGATCTAGGATCTTTGGGAGTAGCTACTCAATATCAATGAGGTCTTTCCTGAGAAGGAACTCATATCTAGGACTTTGCAATTAATGCGAGAATATTATTTAGCTTTCTAGACTTACGTTGTCTATTTGGGCTACATAGCCTTTAAAGTTTGAGGAGTTGGTGAGTTTTCTTCTACAGGAAGAGTAAACTAGGAATAATAAGTCTTCCATGGTTTGTTTAGCGATCAGGCCTTTGCAGCTCATGGTGGCAAAGGCAAGGGTAAAGAAGGTCTAAGGATGATTTTGGATAGCCATCAAACAAAGGAAAAAGTGACGCAGATTAGCCCAAGAAGAAGGGCAAGTGTCATTATTGCAAAAATCTAGGGCTCTACATTACTGAGTGCAAGAAGAGAGGCACCAAAGAGAAGAAGAGAGAATCTGGTTTTGCAGTGGACTCTTCTAACGCTTCTGCAAGCAAAGCTGCTGATTTAGTGCAAGATGTGATTGGGCTTTTTTGGTTTACAATTATGATGCATCACAAGAGGATTTGTCTCTCAATGTGAATGAGAAATAGGTCATTTGGTATTTTGACAGTGGAGACTCAAGACATATCACCTCTATGAGGGATTTGTTTACGTCTTTGAAGGTAGTCCCAAAGGGAAGAAAGTCACTTGTGCAAACAATTCTTCTTATCCTATCAAAGGGATTGGTGAGATCATTCTCACAGCCATATAGACGGTTCATATATATGCATTGCAAATGTACTCTATGTACCACGTTTAAATAATAATTTGATGTATGTCTCCTCTTTTGCTAAAAAAGGCTATGAAGTCCATGTTGAGGATGAGAAGTGAATAGATAGAGAGGAAGACTATGGAATAGTCAATTTTGGGACTCTGTATCAATTAGATTCATTTGAGAAGAGAGCACATAATGTATGTATGGTTTCTACCACCACTTTTTCCATGCAAGAGGTAGAGTTATGGCATGCCAAATTTGGACATGTAAATTATTGTAGTTTGATGCTTTTCAATGGGCATAAAATGGTATAGGATATGCCACATGTTGAGCTACCACCCAAACATGTATGTGAGGTATGTATTCTTAGTAAAATGCATCATAATGCTTTCCCAAAGATGGTTCAATAAGTAATGTCCAAAAATTATAGCTCATACACAGAGTGATGTGTTTGAAAATCCATGCACTTACAGGATCTTTGAGAGTAGAGATGTATTTATTGAAAATTTAGCACAACCATTGGCTGAATTTAGTAGAGACTTACAAAAATGGCTCACAAGATATGTTTAAGAGATTAGTCCCATTGGGTATAGATGTCAGACATGACCAACCACTAGAAATGCATAATGGTTGTATAGCATGTAGATGCTGAAAATCAGCCCCAAAATTAGCCCATTGTAGATCATGACATAGAAGAAGTAGTTCATGAAGGGCAGATAGCTTTGGAAGAGGCTAGAACAGTTCCTAGTCTGTACATTGCAAGAGAGTAAACTCTTAGCTTTAGAAATGCTTGAGAACATGCAGATGTGGCGTGCATGAGTAGTCTTTATGATACAACATTAGGAATTTTTTGGACCCAAAGAGGGCCTCTTGGATTAACTTTTGATTAGGAATGGACCAATAGGAGGAGGGCTGGGTGCACATATTTGACTTCTTTGCCTAGGGGATATAGGCTTTGGTTTGCTAATGGGGCCTAATTACTACTCTTGTCCCCCTACCTCCTGGGCCCAAACTTAGAGGTCCCCCCACCTAGAATCGCGCAGATTAAAAACCCTAAAAATTTAAAATTTTTTATTTTTTTCCCAAAAGTGTGTTTTCCCTCTCAAACTTCCCCCCAACATACTCTAGGTTTGGAAAGCTCATTTTAAACCTCTTTACTCCTCTTTAAAGCTCTCCATTTGCTGCAGAAACTCCATACCTCTCAAGCTCTCCCTCCTTGTCAAGCTCCCTCAGTCTCAAGCTCCCTCTCCCTCTTTCTTCCTTTTCTAAGCTCTCCATTGCTGCAGAAACTCCATCCCTCTCAAGCTCTCCCTCCTTCTCAATCTCCCTCTCTCTCTCTCTCAAGATTCCTCCCTCTTCATTGCTGCAGTCTATCCCTCTTTAGTTTACTCTAGGTTCAGGAAGCCTGTTCTCAAACTCTTACCCTCTTTTAAGCTTTCCATTGCTGCACTGAGAACCTTGAACTTTCTCTCCTCTCCACTCCTCTGTTGTAAAACAAGCTTTTCTTTTTCCTTCTTCTCTTTTCTTACCACCATGGCCTCTTCCAGTAATGTGAGAAGACCTAGGGAGAAGGTGGAAGAGCTTGTGCTGCATAACACAAGAGATGAGAATGGAGTTTGGGCTCCAACAAGATTCAGGGTTGGGGCTTGGGTCTACATGCAAAGCTCTAAGGGACCACGAGTGCGTCAACTGGGGAATATGCTACATCATTGGAAGGGGCGACTACAAGGCTTCAAGCATACTAAGAAGGAAGGACTAGTTGCCATAGTGCAACATGTGTATACCCTTGGAGACCTGTACATTCAAGGCCAATGACCAAGGTTTCCTTCAAATTGTTAGTGTAACATAAACACAGCTTTAACAACATGCTAATATTGGATTTTTTGTTTCAAATTTTCTTATGATCCCCTCTAATTATGTTGAGGAACAACCACTCCAAAGCCTCACTGGAGTTTTCTATGCTATGCATGCATCCATTGGAGAGACAATGTTTGTATCTCAAAGCCCAAGTGATCTTGTACACTACAGAACAATATATTTTTCTTTTCTCACTCATATTTTGTAGATAAAAAACTAGGTTTATTTGGCAAGCTAGAAGAGTTCCCCAACCCCCTCTTAACAATCCCGAATGGCCCAAACCAGATGCTTGGATCATCTTATGCTTAAAGTTTAAGATGGTAAGTGATATCAAGACATCACTCAAGTTTTCAAAGGCATCTAGGTCAGTAGGGCTAAATTGGTTTTGTCCTTTACATGTTTTTGTGCACATGTTCAATTCCATGCCAATGCACCAAACAAAAATAATGTATATTTGTAAGGAGGTACGGTCTGACCAAATTCAAGGATTACTAGGAGAGGGTTGGGAGGTTAATGAGGGGTTACATCAAGGTGATGTATACAAGTGCAATGTAGTAGATTCTACAGTGTCTTGCAGGTTCTTGAAGGCACGCTCAATTTTGTACATGCGTCTGCACTACCAAAGATGGATGCAAAAGCACGGGACATGGATCCCACTTCAAGCCTCAGAAGAAGAAATTATGCTTATTGAGGTAGCTGTGATGATGTAAAATGGATGAATTGAGCGAGTGACCGCAGAGCAAGCAAGCATTGGAGCCCAACAGACCTGCGTCAACACTTTAGCATCATGGGCTTTGACAATGTGGAAGAGTCAAGTTTCAAGTTGATGAGAAGAAAGGTATATCTGATTCCACTACATGTCTAGAATTAACCCTTACACTTTCTAGTTATTGTGCCACTTTCTATATTTTTACAGATTGGGAAGCATAAGGAGGGGACAACCATGGGAATTATGTATAGGAAAATATTTTGATTTTTCCTTTGATTGCAGAGGGTGGTTGAAATTGACGCATTTGCAGGGAGAGGCGGCGGCCGAGCCAAGGTCCATGGACATGCTGCTACGTTATGCACTATCTTGGTCGGCATCACCATTATCCACAGGGGCTACACCCCTCAATCTACCTTCAATCTCTTCTTTTTGAAAGCCCTCTCTAAGGTGCTCTGTGTAGCCTCTATGGCACAGAGAGGCACAGAGTACCAAATGTATAGTTCTGATTAAAAAATCCCTTACCTTTGATGTTTTTGGTTTTGGATTTAGGGGTAAGCTTCTTGCTCATATAGGTATAGCCAAAAGCATAGGCATAGAGGATCCTCAAGAAATAGCCCAATCACTCCTTGAGCACACTTTGCCCAATAACGAGAGAAGGAAGCTCAACATTGTAAGAAATCTTTTATAAAGATGATGTATCACTTCTTATTATGAATACGATACAGTTTTTGGAAACTTATTTTCATCAAGTATATCATTGTTTTTTCTAGTTTGTACCATCAATGTTTTTGTGAATGCATCAGAAATGACCCTAGGAGCCTAGGGGAGAGTGCTAGAATAGTGCGAATTTTGAGCCTGCACCGTTGCTGTAAAGCCTGAATTCGCACTATTTTGGCACAGCTTCCTCAGCCCTTCAGGAGCAATTCTGATGCATTGGATGACAAAGAATGTATTTTTACACATGATTAAAGGTATTTTTATCTTGTAAATTACTATTTTTCATAATCAATGTACCCAACTTCATTATAAATGCATTAGAAATGATTCTGAGTGGCTGGGGGAGCAGTGCCAGAACAGTGCGAATTTTGAGCCTGCACCGTTGCTGTAGAGCCTAAATTTGTACTGTTCTGGCATAGCTTCCCCAGCCCTCCAGGAGCAATTCTGATGCGTTGGATGACAAATAATGTATTTTTACGCATGATTAAAGGTGCTTTTATCTTGTAAATTATTATTTTTTATAATTAATGTACTCAACTTCATTATATGATCTTGAGTGGTTGGGGGAGCAGTGCCAGAACAGTGCGAATTTTGAGCCTACATCACCGTTATAGAGCCTAAATTTGCACTGTTCTGGCATAGCTTCCCCAGTCCTCCAGGAGCAATTCTGATGCATTGGATGACAAATAATGTAATTTTACACATAATTAAAGCTGTTTTTATCTTATAAACTATTGTTTCTCACAATTAGTGTACTCAACTTCATTGTAAATGCATCAACTATTGTTTCTCACAATTAGTGTACTCAACTTCATTATAAATGCATCAGAAATGATTTTGAGTGGCTGGGAAAGCAGTGCCAAAACAGTGCGAATTTTGAGCCTGCACCGTTGCTGTAGAGCCCAAATTTGCACCGTCCTGGCATAGCTTCCCCAGCCCTCCAGGAGCAATTTTGATGCATTAGATGATAAATAATATATTTTTACACATGATTAAAGGTATTTTTATCTTATAAATTACTGTTTTTTATAATTAATGTACTCAACTTCATTATAAATGCATCAGAAATGATCCTGAGTGGCTAGGGGAGCAGTGCTAGAACAGTGCGAATTTTGAGCCTGCATCGCCACTGCAGAGCCTAAATTCGCACTATTCTAGCATAGCTTCCCCAGTCCTCCAAGAGCAATTTTGATGCATTGGATGATAAACACTGTATTTTCACACATAATTAAAGGTGTTTTTATCTTGTAAACTACTGTTTCTCACAATTAGTGTGCTCAACTTCATTATAAATGCATAAGAAATGATCCTGAGTGGCTAGGGAAGAAGTACCAGAACAGTGCGAATTTTGAGCCTACATCATCGTTTTGCAGAGGTCAAATTCGCACTGTTCTGGCATAGCTTCCTCAGTCCTCTAGGAGTATTTCTGATGCCTTGGGTGACAAACTGGCACATGATAGACACTCCATGTTAAACAAACATGATGACACCGAGACATTGTAAGAAACTTAAAATTCTAATTATCCAGAAGGTTACAAATGAAAGCCAGATAGGCTTGTTTCAAAGGGGGGTTTGAAACAAAAGAGTTGCTTCAAAAGAAGGTTAACATCTAAGATCTCTAGATCGTGTCTCGCTCACCTCGAATCGCTCACCTCGAATGCGTCGAGCTAGTTACATGTCCTTGGCAGATATGGTAATCCTCTTTGCATGTATTGCAAGGAGGTTGGTGTCTTCAAAACGCCCAACAAGGTAAGCCTCGGAGGCTTCTTGCAATGCTTCAAGGGCTATCCCCTGCACACAAAACTCTGTTCTATATCGTCGGAGAATCTCCTTCACTGTGCGAGCGAAAGGGGCTCTTTTAAGCAACTCATTCCTCTGATAAAACTTGATTTCTTGATTTATTGTGATGCTTGCAATTGTTGAGATTGGAGAATATGGGTTTGCCAAGCTCCACTTATAGTCAATCTTCTGTAGTATCCTAACAAGCCAAGCTCTCCTTCAACAAATTGCATAAAAGATGATAAATCGCAAATAGGAGGATTTGCTCTTAATGGAGGGTCAATTGGATAGAGATGCCCATCAACCCAAAGATCTACATTTTCCTCCTTAGCTATCCTACGAGCTTGGACAGATTGTGCATCAATAGGATGGGTTTTTTTAGAGCTGCCATACTCTTCAGGAATACGAATGTGTAAATCAACCTTCCGTTTTCTAGCTTCACAAGGGGCTACACACACAGCTTGCAAAGGCTCCATAGCTAAGCAGAGGAAGAAGCTAAAGCAGAGAGATCCTCAGAGGGGGGGGGAGAGAGAGAGAGAGAGAGAGAGAGAGAGAGAGAGAGAGAGAGAGAGAGAGAGAGAGAGAGAGAAAGAGAGAGAGTGAGTGAGAGAGACTATTAAAACTTTGCTGTTGGAAGTTTAACACAAATCCATTTTTCTAAGTAGAAAATGATATTTTTGATATACAAATATACTAACATGGAGTTTCTCATCAATAAATTACATTTATGAGAAAATTTAAAAAATAATAATTTTTGGGGTCCCCACAATTTCGGGATCTCATGGATGTAGTGGTTCCTGACAATTAGTTATGTTTATGGGGTTGTGGGGGCCTGACAGTTAGTTATGGATGTACTGGCTCCTGACAGGCTTCTGACGTTACCATTGAATTACAAGCTTTTTGGAGGGAAAAATTTATTTTCATCATACATATTGGTTGGGTGGTGTTTTTCCACCTCAAAATACATATTGGTGTTTTTTCACCTCAAAATGTAAAAAAATAAAAAATAAAAATTTTCCACTTTTTGGGGCCCACCTAAATACGAGAATGTTTTGTTGATGTGGAAGGGAGATATGGTGGTAGTTAATGACAAAGAAGATTTCAAGCTCAAGAAAGATTCAATTTGTAGAGAGTGAAGATACAAAATTCATACATATTGGTTGGGTGGTGTTTTTTCCACCTCAAAATGTAAAAAAATAAAAAAAATATTTTTTTTAAACTTTTTGGGACCCACCTAAATAATACGAGAATGTTTTGCTGATGTGGAAGGGAGATATGGTGGGAGTTAATGAGAAAGGAGATTTCAAACTGATAAGAAAGGTTCGATTTGTATAGAGTAAAGATAAAAAATTCAAAAAGTAAGAGAGAAAATATGAGAAGTAAAAAAAGTAAGAGAGAGAGTATGAGAATATTCCCTTTAAAAAGTGAAACTAGGGGGGTATGGATGATGTGGCAAGCCAAAAAATAGGGGTCATCATAGCCTTTGTCTCCCTTAAGCCCAACTTTTTAAGCTCTAATCCCTTAAAATTAGGAATCCTTAGGAGGCCCTTTTTGGGTCCAAAAAATTCCCAATGAATGAGTCAGATTCTTATGAAGAGGCTCAAGAGGATAGAAGCCATGCAACATGAGATCCATGCTATTTAGAAGAAAAACACTTGGGATTTATAGCATTTTCCTCTTGACAAGAAGGCAATTGCTACAAAATGGGTCTATAAAGTCAAGAGAAAGCATGATGGTACCATTGATTGGTACAATGCTAGACTTGCTGCCAAAGGCTATGCCTAGCAAAAGGGCATAGATTATGATGAGACTTTTGCACCCACTTCTTGCATGTTGACTATCAGATGTGTTGTTGATATGGCTATCACATCATGGATGGAAGGTGCACCATTTGGATATCAAGACAACCTTTCTCAATGGGGACTTGCAAGAAGAGCTTTATGTGAGTCAGCCTATTGGTTTTGTGATACCTGGCCAATAAAGTAAAGTGTGTAAACTTTTGCAAAGCACTTTATGGTCTCAAACAAGCCCTCATATCTTGGTATGAGAAGGTTCATTCCTATTTGGTCATCAGGGCTTTAGGAATAGTACAACTGAGGTCATGCTCTATGTTCAAGAAGGATCATGGGATTTTCATTGTGCTCATACTCTGTGTTGATGACATGTTATTGACTCGGAATAAATGAGGATGTAATTTCAGCTTTCAAAGATTAAATTTTGAGAATGTCATTTGAAATGTCAGACCAGGTCTATTGCACTATTATTTGGGCCTCCAGTTTGTGGAGAGACAAATGCAGGTATCTTTATGCTTCAATCCAAGTACATTAAAAATTATTGCATAAATTTGGGTTTCAAGACTGCAAGCCTATGGCTACTCTAGTAGAACCAGTAGTTGGGCTTAGCATGTATGATGCTAGTGAGCTCTTTGACATGAGTTTATGTAGGCTGTTGGATGTCTTATCTACTTATGCAACACAAGACTAGATGTTCAATTTGGTGTATCCCAAGTTAGTAAATTTATGCACAGTTTGGACATGTAGTAAGAATTGGCAAGCAGTGAAGTGTATCTTTCACTATCTTCAAGGAAACTTGGATCTTAGATTATTTTATGCAAGGGGGGAATCTTGTAATTTTATGATTATAGTGATTTAGACTGGGCTGGAGATTATGATACTCGGCAATCTACCAGTGGGTTTTTTTTCCCTTTGCAACTCTTTCATATCTTGGTTAAGTAAAAAACAAACCATTGTTACTAGTTCTATTGTGAAGCTGAGTACATGGCAACATTCACTACTACGCTAGACTTTGTATTTCAGAGGAGGTTATTTATAGATCTTTGTGAGTGCTAGCAGACACCCACCACCCATAATCACTGATAGTGATTGCTATGACATCAAGGAGTCAAGGTAGATACACCAAAAGGTCATACATTCAAGATATGAAGCAATGGTGTCCAAATCTACAACTTAGATGGGCGCCCGTAATGGTTCGATGGAATACTTTTAAGGCGATTCTCGCTTCAAGAGCATGTGGTAGCATGTAGGATGAAGTCCCAAGTGATGTACTTCATGGATATATTATGAGAGTAGTCATTGTAATAGCTGTGGCACGGAATCTAGTCTTTCATGCTTGTACAAAGCACATAGATGTTAACCCATTCCTAGGGTTAACAAGAGCTACTGCCATTATCTTACATCAAGGAATCAAGGTAGATACACCAAAAGGTCATACATTCAAGATATGAAGCAATGGTGTCCAAATCTACAACTTAGATGGGCGCCCATAATGGTTCGATGGAATACTTTTAAGGCGATTCTTGCTTCAAGAGCATGTGGTAGCATGTAGGATGAAGTCCCAAGTGATGTGCTTCATGGATATATTATGAGAGTAGTCATTGTAATAGCATAGGCCTCTTATGAGCCTAAAGTGCCTGGTTGGCCACAGTTTAAGTGAGTGTGAACACTTATGGCCATGTATATAAGTGAATTTCTCTCATAATACAACATACTCTCCCATTGTGCAATAGAGTCTTACTCTTGCTAATCTCTCTCCCTAATGCATGCTAGAGAGTGTGTGTGAGTGAAGTAAGGTAAGAGGAGGGACGAGTACACCGAGAGGTGTGGTGGAATTGCTTCTCTCAAGGAGTTATAGAGCTTAGAGACCTCAAGGGTTACGAGCGCATCCATTGAAAAGATCCTCACAACAATTGCGGTTCACCAGGTAATCTCTTGTTGGATGTGTTTCAAGGGGGATTAGGGTGAGCCATAACAATAGAGATACACTAATAGAGATACACTATCACTTTGTTAGAGAGAGGCTTTATGCGAGGGAGATCACTTTGATCTACTGCTCTACATAGGATCACATCGCATATTTGTTCTCAATGGCTTTACCTTAAGAGGAGTTTAAAGCTTTCTGCAAAGCTTTAAGCTTTCTCCCCTCAAAGAGTGATTTGTGCATCCTTGTACAAGTTCACATTACCACTAACATTATCAGTACAGGGGAGATTCGAAAGCATTTTATGGGCTTACTAGGGGAACTTTTTATCCCTTATGGGTTTTTTCCACTAGTGTGAAAGGACACCCACTTATGGTTTAGGGTTTGTTGTGCTTTTACTTTATGATTATGATGTGACTATGTGCATACTGATATTGCATGTCTTGTTGCTGCGTTGATGCCTCTTAGTTTACTCCTTGTGTGAGTGAGGTTGTTGTTTGTGCAAGTTTCCATTGCCTTCTTTTCTAACAAGTCCTTAAAAAATTGAAATACATGCAACATGCATTGCTATTTAAGGCTTGTTTTCAGTAAGTTTTGATTTAAAATCATGAGCCAGACTTTTGACCATAATTCATGTTAATTATTCAATAATTAGTGATTAAATTCTTACAAAAGGTGGGTCTTTAAATCATATATATATCTTTTTTGAACCTTGAAAAAAATTACCCATGTGAGAGTGGCCATATATGTGACCTATGGGGATGGCGGCTTGGTTTATGTATGCTCTAGGGCAAGTTAAGGAGTAGGTGGACGATGGTGCTTTACAAAGGGCATGTAACTTATTTTTTTATAAAACATTAATGCTTAAAGGAGAAGACACAATTGTGGATGCGTTTTCTCGTCGAGCTAGAGCAAAGTTGATCTTTTTGTTCACATAGGAACATAAGGGCGAACTTTAACACCATGGTTATGGCACTCTTTTGCATAAGTAATGGAGAGAGGCCCAAGTTTGTACATGCCTTCTCCACCTTGCCACTTTCTCTATTAGTGTCAGCTCAAAGCTTGCATGGATATACTACATTCTTATTTTGATGAACTTTTTATTTTCGATGTTGCAATATGGAGGAGCTCAAATGAGAACTATGCTTGTGCTTTTTTAACCATATTTACTTGTTGTGGCCACGTTATTAAACATTTCTCTCACAAAATGTGAGCAAACATCATCTTTTTATGGCTTAAAAAAGTAGAGCATCTAGATGAGTCTAGATCCATAAATATATATTTGATGCATTCCCACAATCAAACCTACCTTATCTCAATGAAGTCACATTGTTACTCATACATTCCTTACTTCATCATTACGAACCTACAAATATTTACATCCCATTTATGTTCATTGCTCTCAATTAAACACATAGTGGGGAATTCCCACCTCCCCTCAAAATGCTAGGGATGGAGTGGACTCTACCTTCTCTCAAACATGACATGCAGACTCATAAATTCTAGTACATGCCAATTTTGGTTTTCAACCAATGTACGAGATTATGTCTCATATTCAGCAACATCATAGTGGGGAATTCCTACCTCCCCTCAAAATGCCAAGGATGGAGTGGACTCTACCTTTTGTTAAACATGACATGCAGACTCATAAATTCTAGTAAATTTAGCTCTTCACATGCCTATTTTGGTTTTCAACCAATGTATGAGATTATGTCTCATACTTGATCATCTAGAGATTTTCGTATAATTTTAGATACTTCAAACTTGAGACAAACATGAGACATTATAATGTCTAAAGCTTGTCTAATTTTCTAATATGGCACACTACCATTTCAAATGATATGCAATTCACATTTTCATGTAATGTCAAAATAAAGGTTGTAAAGTTTAATAACCTTGTCATGTAAAAGAATGTTTTGTAGTAAATGCTAATTGTTACACACACACACACACATATGTGTGCATGTGCATAGAAGAGAGAGAGAGAGAGAGGAGAGAGAGAGAGAGATACTTATGTCTAGGAAGAGTATATATTCATCAAGCCCATACAAGTGTAAGTAATTGTAAAGAAGAATATATTCTCATCAAGGTACAAAATTATGATAATCTTTAGAATACTACATACATTTGTTGATCTTTATAAAGAAGGTGGACACTCTATGACATTTGACATATATGCTACCTTTGTTTAAGATGTAAAATTATGGGGGTGTTTACCCCAGCGGCCTACAATTCGCTACGAATTCGGTTCAAGCAAGTAGTCAAGGTTGGGGAAGGGAAGGGGAGGGGAGGGGTGTGTCTGTGTGTGGGCGGGGGGGGGGGGGGGGTGGGGATGGAGACGAGGGGTGATGTGTTTGTCTAGACTTAGCATGTTTAGAGGGGACCATTGAATTTGTTGCCCTAAAAAAGTTTCCATGTCCCATGGTTGCATAGGCCTTGTGCATAATCTCATGGGCATACAAAGGATATCGCCAATGTGTCCCTCCATGTTGGCCATATTAGGATCTCACCATCTCCTCCATGTGACAACTCATTTTGCAGGAAAAGGTGCGGCCTTCTCTAGGCCAAACAAGTCAGTGAGCAACGATCATCAAGTAGTTGAGCACCCCCACAATTTCAACGCCACAGGAATAGGCCTTATAAATCGATGACCTTGGCAAAACATTAGTGTAGTGTAGGGGCTGGTGCCCTTAAATGATGGGTGGAGGGGTGGTAGGTAAGAAGGTGAGGCAACTTTTGGGGTTAGATCTTGGGAGAGTACCTCTACCTAGTTTTGATTTTTAAACGGTATTGGTAGTTGGGTATGTGAAGTGAGGGTGGAAAAAATTTTATTTGAAAATGATCGGATAGTTCATAGTGTTTTGGTGGTGGGTTAGCACCCCCCTAGGCGACCCCTCCACACACACACACACCCCCCCCCCCCCCCCCCCCCCCCCCCCCCCCCCTTTACCGAAAATGCTCAAATACAAGGGCTTTGCCCCCTTTAAAAGAGAGAGCAAAGGTTTGCTTCTCCATCCACCACTTCATCAAAGTGCATGCAACTACCTAATGGTACACAACCGAGCAACTAGCTACACTTCTTCTATCTAGTTTGCTTGTGCTCGCACTCAGACACATACCCATACCCACCTGCATTGTGTGTGCGTTTAGGAAGGGAAGGTGGGAGGTGTTGAGGGAGTTTAATCTGCGCTTCAACCCTCACCTGCACACAACGCATAAATGGCTTCCACCTCTGCTTTCACCTGCACATCAATGGCGGCCCCCTTCTTCTCCTTCTTTGTTTTCGTCTCGTTTCTGTGTGTGGTTTCGAGCAGACCATTTCTTTCCCCAGTTAATTACTCCCACTCGGCTGCTGAGGCTGTTGCAACAACGGATTCTGAACATCTGCAGCCGCAGCAAGCTGCAATGGAGATCTCCACCGATCACCTGCTGCAGCTCCAGCGGTAAGAAGCTTCTCTCCATCCTTCTCTAATTGGTAACAGAACAATCTTGCTTTGCTGTACTTTCACTGTTTCAGTGGTAAGAACTTCTGAGATTCCAATCTTACCGGTAACAGTTTTTGTCTGCTTTCCCCTAACGGTTTCTGCCTTTCCCTTTGCCTCTTCACTCGTTCCGAGTTCCTTGTGGTTTTTCGAGCCTCCATGGCGATCTCCGCCTCTGCATTTTCACCTTCAAATTTCTGTTGTGCCTAATACGTCGCTCTTTTGCCTTCACCTTGCCAGCTTATGCAAACTTCAACAGTGATTTCTTCCTCCAAATCGAACCTGCATTGTCTAATTCTGAAGCTCTGCCGCTCTTGCTTTCTGAGATTCTCGCTTCGTTTTGTGAAATTCTGGCGAGTTTTCACTGTGAAGTCCTGTGTTTTCCTCTCTGCAGCTGGCTGGAAGCTTCCATGGCGATTCTTATCCGTATAATTTTCTGTCAAATCTGGTTTTCTTTGCCTTGAACTACCTGCATTTCGTCCTTCGCCTTCTACCAGAGCAACAATGCTTTTTTTACCCTTTCCTCTGCAGTCCCGTTTCCTCTTGCCTTTTGGCGTCTGCTTCTCGGTGTTTCCTTTGCCTCCGGTTTGCCTGCATTTCAAGGTGCAGATTAATTTCCGCCATGTCTCTGATTTTCTCGTGATCTGTTTCCTGCAGAAGCTCGAATTCTACCCGGCGCGAGCTAGGCTACTACACTTCGTCATGCGCCACCGGAAATCCGATCGACGACTGCTGGCGCTGCGATCCCGACTGGGAATCCAACCGCAAGAAGTTGGCTGATTGCGCCATTGGCTTTGGCCGAGACGCTGTCGGTGGGAAAGATGGAGATTTCTACATCGTGAACGACGCCTCCGACGATGATCCTGTCACTCCCAAGCCCGGCACTTTGCGACACGCCGTCATTCAGACAGAGCCTCTGTGGATCATCTTCGCCTCCGACATGACCATCGTCCTCAAGGAGGAGCTCATCATGAACAGCTACAAAACCATCGACGGCCGAGGCCACGATGTCCATATAGCCAACGGACCTTGCCTCACGATCCAATATATCAGCAACATCATCATCCACGGCATTAACGTCCACGACTGCAAGCCTGGAGGAAACGCAATGGTTCGAAGTTCTCCAACACATTACGGCTGGCGGACGATCTCCGATGGCGACGGTATCTCCTTGTTTGGGGCGAGAGATGTCTGGGTGGATCACGTCTCGCTTGCCAGGTGCACTGACGGTCTGATTGATGCCATCATGGGATCCACCGCCATCACAGTTTCCAATAGTTTTTTCACTGAGCATGACAAGGTGACTTTTCTGTCTGTCCACTAAATTTCTCTAGAATCTGAGTTTTTTCTGTGCTTTCTCACGTTTAGCAATGAAAATGTATCATCGATGTCTAGATCGACAGAAATTGGTTTTCCCTTAACACATATTCTGGTTTAGCAGGTCATGCTTCTTGGCCACAGTGATGACTATATTGCAGACAAGTCTATGCAAGCCACAATTGCATTCAATCACTTCGGGGAAGGTCTTGTTCAACGGATGCCAAGGTTTTCCAGTTTCCCCTTGGATTTTGGTGCACTTCTGTTGTTTCGATTGCATTTCCCCTGTAATATTTGGCTGTTTTCTTAATTAATCTATAACTGTTGCTGATCCGTTTCTCCTCTTGCAATTCGAATTAGGTGCCGACATGGATTCTTCGAGGTTGTGAACAACGACTACACTCACTGGGAGATGTACGCAATTGGAGGGAGCGCTGCGCCTACCATCAACAGCAAAGGCAACAGATACACGGCTCCAACTGATCCGAATTCCAAGGATGTAAGCAGTTCTTTATTTTGTTTTAAGAGGACAGCTCCTACCGAGGAGTCTGGACTTCGTGAGGCTGATTCTATTGCGTGTCAGTTTTTGAATTTGGAACACCTTCAAAACCAAGGGCTGATTTGGAAGTTGAAATTCTCCTCTCTCGTTTTCTCGTCTGCTTGCAAAGACGCATTCCTCAGGTGTTTAAATCTTTATCTCATTGAGAGCTTCTGGTATATGGGTGCAGGTAACGATGCGGATTGATACACCGGATAGCCAGTGGCAGACATGGGACTGGCGTTCCGAGGGGGATTTGTTTGTGAATGGGGCTTTCTTCATCCCATCTGGCGCTGGAGCTTCTTCAAACTACGAGAAAGCGGCGTCAGTAGGGCCAAAACCATCGTCTCTGGTTGGGATCATGACAGCCAATGCAGGAGCTCTGAGCTGCCAGACTGGGTCTGCGTGTTGAGCTCGTTCTCAAATTTCTCAGTCACTTCTCCCCTTTTCCCTCCGGCCTCTCTTACTCTCTCTCACAAGTACCAATTGTCTGCTAATCCTATAAGAAGTATTCCTCTCACTCTTCTTCCCAGCTGTGTAAAAATGGTTCCCGAGTCATCTGCAACCTCGGCCTCCGCAGTCGAGAAGCTCAGATCCGCCGCTCCCGCAGCGCAGGCGCAGATGCGTTGTCATGGCTCTCCGCTCTCCCACCGTTCGACCAGGTCCACTTCAGTATAAGACGTTTCTGTAATTAGCCTTTCCCAAAGGAGTATCCAGCAGCCCCGGCAAAGAATTTGGAGCTGTTGATGGGATCATGGATGCTTTGTTATTATAACATTTTAGATTTTGATTGTGGCTACTTGTGAAGGGTTGCTAAGGAAGCTATTGTGGGCAAAAGGAGATGTTTTCCCTTGCAAGATTATGTATCCATTGTTTTGCGTAATGAAAAGGAGTTTTTGCTCAAATGTTGCTACTTGACACTAAGGTTTTGGCCTTCGTTGAAGGCCAAAATAAAATTGAATACATTGCAAGATGCTGCCAATGATAATAAACAAGGTAAAATTTACTAATATGTAATTACATAAATTACAAAAAAATTGTCTTAGTGAGTGACACTACTTTTTAGCTAATCGAGAATGGACAATTGTACAAATTTTTTTGAAATATATGTCCTTTTTCTCAAAACATTAATGGTATAGTGTGTGTTGTTTTTGAATGGAGAATGGAGTTGTACAAACTTTTTAAAATATGCATTTTCTTGTTAAAACATTAGTGTGTTGTTGAAATCCGTTAATCAAACTGTCAAAATTTTTAAACCCAAATTGGATTCCAAGACATCACTAAAGACATATATCTACTCTTTATTAAACATAACTTATTCCTTCTCCACATGGCTAAATTAGAGGGAGAAAAGAGACCAAGAAAAAAGGAAGATTTTTGGATCTTTGAAATTTGAAATGGAGGTATAATTTTTCAAGCTTGGGTTACACTTGGAAAAGTATTTTTTGTTATATGGCCTAACTGCTGAGGTGGGTACTTGTCACAATTCGAAACAAAACTATAAGACCCTTTGAAAGTCCCTTCCCATTCCGTTTCACGGGAAGGAGAAGAGTAAAAAGTGGTTGGTGAGCGTACTTCCCTTGAAGGGTCAAGATTAGCCCACTCCAGTGTGAGAAAAAAAATCGTCCTTTATTGTAATTTTCACGCTTGAAATTGAGACAAACCGGTTGTAATTTTGCCTCCTTAATTTAAAAAATTTAGAATTTCACGGTTGAAAATGAGGCAAACCGGTTGTACTTTTGCTGGGGCTTAATTTACAAATTTAAAGTTCTGAAAATGTTACATTCAAAATTTTGAAAATTTAGTTGTTAAACCGGTTAACCTATAAAAAAAAACAGGTTAAGCTGGAAGGTCATCCTATTTTCCCACTAGGAAGGGAAAAAAAAAGTCTTTTTTTAAAACACTGGTCCACTCCCACATAGGTATACGATATTTGTAAGGATTTTGAAAGTGCAGCAGCCTGCTGCCCACCCACACCCACACCCACATACATAAGTGACATATGAGTAGAGTACCATGGCGGCATGCTGTGCTCTCGGGCAGGAGACGTAAGACTTGAAGTTTATATGTAGCTTTCAACCTCTTTCTTGAAGGCAAGCGACATCTAATCGGTAAGTTTCTAGTGCACATGGCATGAATCTGACTTTTGGTGGGAGCCTAATTGAAAAGAGATTTAAAGAATCAAGACTTTGTCGACCCTCACCCGTGTACTTCTTAAGCAGCACATGGCTTTCGTTGAAGTACATTGCAATCCTTTCCATACAAAATTGCACTCTAGTGAGCACCTTGTAGGAATAAGAGGCTGCCCACACGAGGCCCCTTGTCCATGAGTAGGGATAATAGGTTGTCCACACGAGGGATAAGAGGCTGTCCACACAAGGGCCCTTGGTGGCCCATTGCATGGGTAGGGATAAGAGGTTGTCCACACGAGGGATAAGAGGCTGTCCACACAAGGGCCCTTGGTGGCCCATTGCATGGGTAGGGATAAGAGGCTGTCCACACAAGGGCCCTTGGTGGCCCATTGCATGGGTAGGGATAAGAGGTTGTCCACATGAAGGTCCTTGGTGGCCAGTTGCATGAGTAGGGATAACAAGTTGTCCACACGAGGGCCCTTGGTGGCCCAGTGCATGGGTAGGGACAAGAGGTTATCCACACGAAGGCCCTTGGTGGCCAGTTGCATGGTAGGGATAAAAGGTTGTCCACATGAGGGCCCTTGGTGGCCAGTTGCATGGGTAGGGATAAAAGGTTGTCCACATGCAATGGGCCCTTGGTGGCCCATTGCATGGGTATGGATAAGAGGTTGTCCACACAAAAGCCCTTTGTGGCTAGGGAGAATCACATGCTAGTTACTTTTACTTTTGTAATTCGACTTTAGAGTCATAGTAAGAAAAGAGACACAATATGTGTTGGCTGACCATATGTCTGGAATTCCGAATGGAGAACCCACAAAATGGTATTGATGATGACCTTCCAGATGCTTGTCTGTTCAAACTAGATATGGTACCAGAGTGGAGTGAGGAAATATATGACTATCTAGCTCATGGTTTTCTACAAGAACGACCCTTGAACAAGGACAAAATGTGTCGGCATATTAAGCTGCCTGCACCTTATCAATTGATTAATAGAGAATTATATAAGATAGGCAAGGATGATCTCCTTAGAAGATGTGTGCGAGAAGATGAATTTGTCACAATACTAGAGGAAGCACACTCAAGAATAGCCAGGACTGACAAAGATTTTCTACTCCACAAAAAAGAGATAGGATGCCTGTCACGTAGGCTGTAATGCCTGTGACCGACAGCAGACTGGATGGCCATATCCGGGGTTCAGTGGGAGAGGATGCCCATGCGGAGTCATGGGCGGCCAGGCTAGTGTGGACGGCAGGCCACACACTATATAGCCTGGGGGATGAGGGGCAATCCTCATTCTTCCTCTATGGCTGGGTGGTGAGCCAGAGGCCGTCCCCTCTCGTGGTAACGCCCGTAGCGGCGTTACGGATATCTAACACTAATGTCACGTAGGCTGTAATGCCTGTGTGACCGACGGCGGCAGACCGGATGGCCATATCCGGGGTTCAGTGGGAGAGGACGCCCATGCGGAGTCATGGGCGGCCAGGCTAGTGTGGACGGCAGGCCACACACTATATAGCCTGGGGGATGAGGGGCAATCCTCATTCTTCCTCTATGGCTGGGTGGTGAGCCAGAGGCCGTCCCCTCTCGTGGTAACGCCCGTAGCGGCGTTACGGATATCTAACAATGCCACTCACCCCTGTGTGGTTGTAAGGCAACCCCTTGAGAAGCAGGGAATTGACTTTGTTGGACCCATTAGTCCAGTAGTGCATCCGTCAAGCACAATATGTGATTGTGGCCAGACTATTTCACAAAATGGGCAGAGGAAAGAGCCTCTATGCGAGTTGATGCATGCACCACGGCCAAGTTCTTATATGAACATATCATTTCGAGAATTGGCTGCTCGCTTGAACTAGTTAGTGAGACCAGGGTTCACATTTCATTAATGAGGTGATAGAACACTTACTTGCTGGACTCCTTGTAGTCCATTAAAACTCATCACCTTATTATCCACAAGAAAATGGTCAAGTAGCAGAGAGCACGAAGAAGATTTTATGTGCCATCTTGACTAAAACATTAGTTCCCAATCACACGGATTGGGAACTTAAGTTGACTGCAGCTCTGTGGGTGTATCGTACATGGTATAAGGTGGCGATACGATATACTCCCTTCCATCTAGCTTATGGCATTGATGTGGTAATGCCTATGGAGTACTTAGTTCCAAGCCTACAAATTGCAGTACAGGAGAGGCTTACCGAAAATGCATTGGCAGAGAGATTGATTGATTTAGAAAAACTTAATGAAACCCGGCCAATTGCATCACATGGGCTTATGCTCGGGGGGGTCACTATATGTAAATCCTCTATATCACGTGCGTTCAAGGCCTATTTAAAAAGTCCCTTATCTGTGAATTTTTTAGTGAATATAATGTATCCTTTCCTATTCAAATCTGTAAATTTTTTTTAAAATACAATAAATAAATCCCCTCTGTAAATATATTTCTGTAAGTTTTAAATATTTAAAATGTCCTTCTGTTGAACCCACGTGATACTTACATATTTATACGAGTGACCCCCCCTGAGGGCTTATGGTGGAGAAATTGTGGAGAAAGTGTTGGTTTGACCATAACCTGAAACAAAAGGAATTGGAAACGAGGGACCTCGTCCTCATGTATGGTGTCAAAACCAAGAAGAAGAAACTTATAGAGGGTTAGGACCTTTTAGAGTGTCCGAAATCAACCCTCAAGAGTTGGTTTGTATTGAAACCATCAAGGGAATACAAATGGAAGGGTACATCAATGGGAGCAAACTGAAGAAGTATTATGGATCACTGACCCAAGAGATGCTTACACATGAGAATTTACTGAAACAAAAGAAAGAGTTGGCCAAAGAAAAAAATCAAATGAGCTCAAGAAGAAGCTAAGGCAAGGGAAGCGAAGGCCAAACAGAGAATCCAGGAGAGAATATTGCATGTGAACATGGCTTCACTCACACTTCTTGATGAGGATGACCTAGGCATTGAGCCGTCACATCTGAAAAAAATCGGCATGGGACCAAATAATCTAACAAAAGATAGAAAACAATATTCCAATCAGAACCGCTACCCTCAAAGTATTCAAAAGTAGTGGGTTTGAAAGGATTTACTAGCTGCACAAAATTATTATCAAGGCAATACAGTAGTACGGGTACCCAAGTTCAACCCAAGATCCAATAATGTATGTACCTTTAGAAGAACCGGGAAGAACCATCAACACAAAAAAAACCAATTCCCAATTAAATCAAGTGATAAAAAGACACAAAAGTTGGTCTTGCCACAACAGAAGCTCGTTCAATCAAGTGAACAGAAGAGTGCAACATTGCCAACTTTATCCACCAAGGAGGACATGTTAAACAAAGTTGTGGATAAAGGAAAGGAAGGTGTGCACTCACATGCATAAGAAACAAAATAGGTTCCACAGGATTTAGTGGATGCATTCTTCAATTGGATGATGGAGGGAAAAGTCAAAAGCTCCCACTCTGAACTGAACTGAAGCAATTGAAACAACAAATTACCACAAGTTCCAAAGCACCACATTAGTTATGCACTCACATGCATAAGAAACAAAATAGGTTCCACAGGATTTAGTGGATGCATTCTTCAATTGGATGATGGAGGGAAAAGTCAAAAGCTCCCACTCTGAACTGAACTGAAGCAATTGAAACAACAAATTACCACAAGTTCCAAAGCACCACATTAGTTCCTGTAGTAATAGACATAGAAGATTACAAGAGGTATCCATTCCCCAGTAAATGGGTAAGAGGTAAAAGAGTATGATTTTTATGCCATGAAACATGTTCATTTGTTTCATGTGTATTCAATCCTTCTTTGAATGCATAACTTGTGGCTTGGAGTATTTGAGCATGTTCATTTGTTTCATGAAACATGTTCATTTGTTTCATGTGTATTCAATCCTTCTTTGAATGCATAACTTGTGGCTTGGAGTATTTGAGCATATAGGAAACCATAAGGTATTGAAAACTTGCACACATTGAGGATCATATAGTCTCACGTCATGAACAACCTTGGCGCTTCACGTTGTGAAATGTGCCAAAAACGATTCACGCCGTGAACAATCTTAGCACTTCAGCCATGAAACATTTCAAAATGTTTCACATCATGAACCACCCTACCACTTCATGCCGTGAAACGGTCACAAACCAGGGACCGGCGGCTAGAACATAAAAGCTTCTTTTTCCCTTTTTTGTGCATTTACCTTCATCGTGCTCACCTGCTTCGGATTCTTCATTGCTTGCATTCGTGTTCGTCACGCCAACGATCCGCAATTTATCATTACTTGCAATCTTTGCTCCCAAGTAGGATCTTGCCCCCTAACTCGGATTGGTTCCTTTCTTTTCTTTTCTTGTTCCCTAACATGACAATGATCGAATGCATTATTATCCCATTAGTCTGCATATGATCATCATTCTATTTTTGAGTCAACATAAATTGTATATATTCTACTTGCATGTTATGTGTATTCATCACCCTTAATCGCCTCACAAGGGCAAGGGTTTCCTAAACCCGTGAAATAGTAATCTGCTATTTCATGAAATTTAGACCAACCCTTGGGTAGCACTAACCACTGCACTTAATTGCACTCTGATGTTTATGACATGTTATAAATACACACTCACACTGAACCTTACTCAAAAACATCATACATAAAACTCTGATAGTTCATGGATTTATCACCTAAACTTTCATGGGTTAAAGACCCGATCCTGAACTTTCATGGGTTAAAGACCTGCTCCTAAACTCTCGCGGCTTCAGACTTTCACGGCTTAAGCCCTGCACCTAAACTTTAATGTCTTAAGCCCCACACCTAAACTTTCACAGATTAAGACTTTCATGACTAAGCCCCATATACTTTCATGGCTTAAGCTCCATACCTGAACTTTCACAACTTAAGCCCTGCTCCTGAACTTTTATGCATTAATCCTTTCACGGCTTAAGCCCCGCACATAAACTTTCACGACTTAAGTCCCACACCTAAACTTTCACGGCTTAAGCCCCGTACCTAAACTTTCACAACTTAAGCTCTCACATTGTAACATTGTTTCTCGACCAACACTCATGCATCTGTTATTGCTCACCCCACTAACATTCTTTTCATCAAACACACACACACACACCACCCACCCACCCACACACACACACCCACACACAGAAAGAAGAAGAAGAAAGAATAAGAAGGGGAGGAACATGAGCTCCTACCAGTCATTATAACTGACGCTATTTCCATTGTTACAAATGGCCTCACACCAAAACAAGAGGTCAAAGAGACTCTGGCATGACCCAAACAAGTACCACAGGGTCACCCGTGGAACGAAGGAAGAGAGGATCTTGTGGCACCAAGCTTAGTTATCTTGGGCCATATGCATAGAGTTTCCAGGGTTCTATTATCAACAAGGACATCTAGACGCTACATGGGAAAATCATGCTCCAGTACCATAGCCCCCCAAATGTTTACAAATATTGGAAGATACAGAGGTCAAGGGTAAGCTGGATAAAGTGGGACTTGGTAGAATGGCCAAAAGCCTCCCCCGAACCACCAACACCAATTTATGTGCAGAGTACCTCAAGTCATATGTGACAAAGCCACCAACAAGCAGGGAATATAACAAAGGCAAATGGCACAACAGAACATGTCCTTCTCTCAGAAGAACTAATATGTGAGGCTCTGCAACTACCACCGCCAATGTAGATACATATTCACAATATTGAGAAGTTGCCCATGGAAGATATGCTAAAAAGGGTTTCCTACAACTCTAATGGAGCAGAGTATGACAACATACGGGATAAAGTAACTGAGAAAGTGTGCAAAGCAATGTCAATGATGATGCAGGTAAAGCCAGTTGACATATATAACATGGTCCCTCTCAATTGTGTAGCTAAAGTACATGAAGAAAAAGAGGAGTACTAGGCATGGTATATTCATCGAGAGATGGAAAACTACCCAAAGTCACACCAATTAAAGGTGTGCAATCCCTACTTACTAGTCAAGGTACTCAGTCATGCGCAATTGACCTTCTAATTCCCGAAAGCTTGCGTGGGAAGCACAGGTACAACAAGCTGCAATGCCTCTAGAGCCGCCAACCATCACTCCCGAAGAGCTGCAAGGAAGGACAAGCCCTCTTAAAAGAAAAAAAGGAGATAATGTAGGAGTTGAAGAAGGGGAAGCGAAAAAAGAAGGACAAAAAGATGAGGGGCATAATACCAGTAGTTGCCGAGGAATCACAGTGCTTGGAAGCTGAACTAGCCAAGGACATTGCATCATATCAATAGGTACTAGAGCAACAAGAGGCAAGGGAAATAAGACTTTTTGATATACTACTAAGCATAGCTTCGGAATTGCCTCTTCAAACACCCCCTCCAAGCCCGACACATATGGAATTCAAGAACCTCTCCCACTCTGCAATTCTGTTCTTTCAGATCCTTCAACTTCAACGGAGATTAGAGAAGGTATTAGAAAAAGTTGTGCCACATAAAGCTGTTAACAAAAGGAATGAAGAAGCTACATCTGTACATCCAGAGACTACAGAGGAAGGCAAAGAAGATGAGAAAAGAAGGAGAGCAAAAGAACCTGCAAGCCCAAACAAGTGACAATGACTGGAAGATGCGCCCAATTGGTGGCACTTCTTTTTTGCATAACTTAGAGTCAGATCGCTTCTTATACAGGAGACAATGGAGGTTCTAGATAGCTTACTGTACAATTACCATTCTGTGAAATAGAAGGTGCAGCCTCCACAAGCGTGTCTATCTGGGAACAATAATAGAGGGTTTGGTGCTGTCACCTACTTACTATGCACATGCTATATGACAGGAATAATAGCATACATATCATCTCAACGACGTTCATGCAATGTTCCAGGTCAAAGAAGAAGGGTTAACAAAATAAATCGCTACCCTCACTGAATCCGTCACTGTAGGTGAATAGAAAGTGGTTAATCTTCAAGCTAAAAGGGAACAACTAAACAAAGCCCATGCCAAGAAGATTAAAGTTTTGAATGAGGTAATCACTGCCAAATCTTTGGAAATAGATCTCATGTTCTTGTTCCATCAACCACAATTCATTTGGGCTACATTTGACTACCACTACATCTACAACAACGAGTAGAATCTTCACTTCTTGGCTAAGATTATGGAAACACAACTGTGTTGTCCATCGAGTGAACCAAAAAACATAGGAATCCATAACAAATACCGCTCAAACAAAAACATAGAAATCCATATCCAAACCATCGTCTAAAACCAAAACAATTAGAAACCTAGGAATCCCAAACAACAACTATCAGAAACACAAATTACTAGCCACCACTATAAGTATGAGGAAGGTGGAGATGCTTACTAGTCATAGGGGTTTTCTCCGACACTTGCATCAATCTCCTCATCAGCTGCCTATGTAGTGCTAGTAGCAACATCATGTCTTTCCCACTTCCTAGCTAGCATGTAGTACTCAAGGGCTACAGGTATGAATGAAAGATCCCTGCCCACTCCGCGCAACGAATTCCGGGGTGCTAGCAGTGGAAGTAGCACTTCTTGCGTGGGCCAGGATTCTTCACTTAGGGCCTCGTCCACGGATATCCGGTCAAGAGACTAATCCCTTGGTTCTTCAAAAACCGAACCCAAAAAATCTTCCCCCTACTGGAAAGCACGGGCGATTCCACCAGGATATTTGTACTCTAACGTAGTCAGGGTCATTACTGACCAAACTGATCTGACTGAACCTGTGAGTCACTTGGTCAGATCAAGGAAGAAACTTGCACTTGGATCATAGAAACCAACACTTTTTTCCCCATCGAGAGAGGCATAGCCGTTGATTCTTTTTCCATAGAACAATTACTATCCAGGATTTACTTCATCTATCGTGCTATAACAGAATTGAGTCTTATTTTACGGATCCATCAGTCCAGCCTACTAACCCCATCCAGTCCCATGAGTTAGCCAACCGCCCAACCTATGTAGTGATGGGATCCAATTAGGAATTTGGTTAGGTTTTGTCCCAAGTACCGGGGAAAAAGAGTTCCCAGGCCCCCTAGCCGGATATTCATGCAAATTTAACGCTAGTCATACCACTTACACACCCAATATGAAATTGCCTTTTTCATAGATTCAGCTATCTTTAAAATAATCATAGATTCAGCTATCTTTAAAATTGCCTTTTTCATAGATTCAGCTATCTTTAAAATAATCATTTAATGAAACCATAGTGTCGTTGATCATAATCCTCCAAAATATCCAGTTGAATCCTAATTTCCAATCATTCCTTCATCGGTGTACCTATGGCATCATTGGCAACCAGAACGCTCACCACCTATCCCTCAAGGGCCTTTTCGATAGTTCCTAGCTCATAGTACCCAACAATATATTCACTTATAAAAAATCAAGATGGAATCTCTATTGAAGATCAGCAAGATCAACCAATCAGATCCATATAAAAGAGCCATGGACTTATTCGTTGAGGACCAGCAAGGTCAATCAACCAGATCCATGCCCGGTTTCAGAAAACAACTCTTAGTCCTTGTTCCAATATCTTCCCTGATGAATGTGTGGGTACCTTCGGCGACCCAGAGCCCGAGCACCGTATGGTCAACACCCTCTAGGATCCTCCATAGGTCACCTAGCTCTTCACTCATAGGTCGCTTCCTTGGTCCCTCATCCACCGTACCGGAAGCTCACCATTTGAATCGAATCGAGGTTGGTCAAGACCTTGGCCGACCTTGCTACGCGAGACGTCCTCCATTGACTCTCTGTCAGCTCTTGTAACTTTATGAGCTAGGTCTCCACGACCTCATTCACAAGACGGTCAAAATGCTTCCCCGGCATTTTTGACATAAAACAGTCATTTAAAAACAGGTCATAAATACAGTTCCTATAATGAACTCTCATCTTTCACATTGTTCCACATTTGTCCACATTACTTAATCCATATCCAATTCATATGTATACCCATTCTCATCCAATCACATCATTTTCCATCTCATCACATCTTTCCTCATTTATTCTCATCACATCTCATCCACTCGCATCAACCCATATTCACATCCCATCACACCTCATTTGTTTCACATCTATCTCAATTTATATCACATCTCATCTCATTCATTTCACATCTCATTTCATTCATTCTTATCCCGATTCACATCACATCACATCTCATTCATTCACTCACATCGATATCACATCCTTTCCCATACACATCCACATCCATTCTTCCACATACACATCCACATTTATTCTTCCACATCCATTCTTCCACATACACATCCACATGCATTCTCATTACATCACATCCTATTTATTCTTCCACATCCATTCTTCCACATACACATCCACATGCATTCTCATTACATCACATCCTATTTTCATCTTATCACATCCTATCACATCCCCTACACATCTCATCACATCCTATTTTCATCTTATCACATCCTATCACATCCCCTACACATCTTATCACATCCATTCACATTCTATCACATCCATTCACATTCACATCCCATACACCTCTTATCACATCCATTCACATTCTATCACATCCATTCACATTCACTATCCCATACACCTCTTATCACATCCATTCACATCCTATACACATCTTATCACATCCATTCACATCCTATACACATCTATCACATCCTATACACATCTTATTACATCCATTTTCATTCTATCACATCTCCTTTACTTCTTATCACATCCTATCACATCCCATACACATCTTATCGCATCCTATTTTCACCTTATCTCATCCATTCACATACTATTCCCATTTAATAGCTTTTTTGAGGTTAATCCCGATAATGGAACTTTTTCTAACTTTCTGCCAATTGCTTGGCCTAATTACATACACATCTTATCGCATCCTATTTTCACCTTATCTCATCCATTCACATACTATTCCCATTTAATAGCTTTTTTGAGGTTGATCCCGATAATGGAACTTTTTCTAACTTTCTGCCAATTGCTTGGCCTAATTAAAGGTTCTTTTTCTCGATGACTATTTCTATATTCATTCTCAATTTCTCAATTCAATTATATTCAATTGAGAAATTATATTGAATTATATTCAATATTCATCTTTTGAAAAAAAGAATTCATGGGATTTACAGAAATCAATTCTACCTATATTTTCACTTTTGATAAATAATCATAAATTGAATTATACTAAAAATTCCTCTTCTTCTCATTTAGCTTCTTGGATCTCAAATACCATGGGAATTCTTCTTTTTTCATTTAATTAATTTCATTCCAATGTCATGGGTATTCCTCTTTTATCATCAAATATTTCTCATAAAGTAATTTCATCTAAAATAAAATACCCATTAATTCAATATGCTAGGAATTTCTCTTTTCTCATCTAAATGATGGAATTTCAAATGTCATAGGAATTCCTCTTTTAACATTTAAATATTTCTCATGGATAAAATAAATTTATCTAAAATTCATCTTTGAATTTAAATACAATCCTCATTAATTCCAATATACTAGGACTTTCTCTTTTCCCATCTAAATAGTTGAATTCCAATATGGTGGGAATTTCCCTTTCATCATTTAAATTTATCTATACGAAAAGATAAATTTAACTAAAATCCTTCTTTAATTTTTAAGTAAAATTTACATTATTTTAGCATCCCAATTTTTCTCTTACTTCATTGGAATACACGGATTTCCATTGTCATTGTTGGAATTAGGGTTGTAGGAAAGCACACAAAGCTTGGAGAAGAAGAAGCAAGAATGCACACAACACACAATGTATTAGATTGTTTCAATGTACAAAAGATAAGTTAGCCCTAGAATAATGGGCGTATATACAAGCCGGGAGAAAAAACCTCCTAAAGAGGAAAAAAGTGCCCTCGCGGTCCTAAGTGTATTAACACACATCACTGCCTATATATATGGCAACAAATTCCCCCTGGGAGTGATGGTGTGAACGAGAGCTAGCACTCATGTATAGGGAAGTGCCATGCCCTAAGTAGATCAGTCCACAAAGGGGAGCAAGCCTAAAGCTTTGCGGAAAGCTTCGAACTTCTCACGAGGAAGTGCCTTTGTGAAAAGATCAGCGAGGTTGTCCTGTGTTGGCACATAGGCCAAGCTGATCTCTCCTGCTGAGAGACTCTCCTGCTGAGAGTCTCTCCTTGACATAGTGATAATGCACCTCAATGTGCTTTGTGCGAGCATGAAAAATTGGGTTTCTCGCAACAACTACCAATGCGCTCTGACTGTCAGTGTAGTTAGAGGTGGTAGACTCCTGTCCCCAACACCCAAGTCAGCCATAAGCCGTCTGAGCCACACACACTCACTCAATCATAGCTATGAAAGCTGCCGTGTACTCAGCTTCACAACTAGAAGTGGCCACAGTAGGTTGCTTCTTGCTCAACCAAGATATGCATGAGCTACTGAGCATGAAATAAAAACCACTTTTGGACACTCTTGTGTCATAGCAACCAGCCCAATTTGAGTCCGAAAAAGCATGTAAATCTGGCGGCAATGATCCCCCCTTGGGATAAAACAACCCAAGATGTATGGTGCCACTCAAGTAGCGAAAGATGCGTTTAACTGCCTTCCAATGCTGAGACCCTGGGCTATGCATAAACCTGCTCACCTGTGAGACTGCAAACTAAATGTCCAACCTCGTAATGCATACTTAAATGAGGCAACCAACAGCTATCTGATAGAGTGTGACATCAAAGTGATCTCCAGCATCATGAAGACTCAACTTCAAACCTGTCTCCATTGGAGTAGCAATAGGCTTGCAGTCTTCAAGGCCAAATCTCTGCAACAACAATGTCTCAATATACTTTGTCTGACACAAAGCAATACCTCCATCGCATTGCTTAAATTGTATCCCCAAATAATGATGCAAATGCCCCAAATCTGACATCTCAAAAGAGGCACTCAAATCAGCCTTAAAATCAGCAATATGACTCTCATTTGGTCCTGTGAGCAGCATGTCATCGACATAGAGAGCAACGATTAGATGTACATCATCCACACGTTTAACATACAAAGTGCTTTCTGTTGGACTATTCTGAAAACCATGTGCAGTCAAATATGCATGTATCTTTTCATACCAAGCTCGTGGAGCTTGCTTTAAACCATATAAAGTCTTTTTCAGCCTGCACACTTTGTTTTCCTGCCCTCTTTAAACAAAACCACGAGGCTGCGATACATACACCTCCTCATGCAAATCTCCATTCAAGAACACAGTCTTTATGTCCAACTGATGTACATTCCAACCATTATGAGCTGCCAATGCACAAATGCTACGAATGGTAGTCATACGACAAGTGGGAGCAAAGGTCTCATCAAAATCAATGCCCTTTTCTTGAGCATAACCCTTTGCAACAAGTCTAGCCTTATAGCGAGCAACACTGCCATCTGGCTTTCGTTTCAACTTAAAAACCCACTTACATCCAATGACCTTTTTACCAATAGGCAAATCACACAAAGACCATGTACCATTCTTCATTATAGCATCATATTCACTTTGCATTGCAGCCAACCAATTTTTTGATTTTTGTGCCTCATCAAATGAAAGAGGTTCTTCCTCCTCACACATACTAGACACAGCCAAAGCATAACAATCTGATGCATAAGAGGCATGCTGAAAACCTGAATGAGTACGACTAGACATAGGTGCATCAATTTTACTATCATGCAAGGTTTGCACCAGCCATTTAGCCATACCTCTAGCAGCCTGCTCATTTTCAGCCCTATCCTCATAAATTACATCCTGTAAATCTGCATCAGAAATAGACTGATCTATGATATCATTTGAAATCTGCATAGGGGCTGAATATTTGCCTCATTAGGACTTACATTTGAATATTTACCTCATTAGGACTTACATTTGAATATTTACCTCATTAGGACTTACATTTGAATATTTACCTCATTAGGACTTACATTTGAATATTTGCCTCATTAGGACTTACATTTGAATTCCCACCTATAAAGAGAGGCAACAATGTATCAAATACATCCCGTGAGCTCACATCTGTCTCTTTGGTACATGATAACAAAGGCTGCACAACATCGTCCACAAAAACAACATCTCGACTAATCAAGATACGCTTTGATTGCGGATGATACAATCTGTAACCCTTGCTCTCAGCACTTTTCTCTCAGCACTGGAATGAACAAAAATGCATTTGACAGCCTTATCATCCCATTTTCTACGTTGTTGCACAGGCACTAAAGCATAGGCCAAGCAACCAAAGACATGTAAGTGACAAATAGAAGGCTTCCTGCCATGCCAAGCTTCGTATATGGAGTAACAGACTGCAAGGCCTTAGTGGGACACCTATTGAGTACATATGCAGCACACATGATAGCCTCAAGCCAAAATGCATGTGGAAAAGCTTGGCTCTTGACCATACATTGTGCCATCTCCCATAAGTGACTTGTTTTTCCTCTCAGCAACACCATTTTGCTCAGAGGTATATGGCACTGTACATTGGTGTTTTATCCCACGACTAGCCAGAAATGCATCAAAACTCTTTAGACATATACTCCCCCCCTCGATCAGATTGGAGGGTGCCCATAGTACAATTGGATACATTGTCAACCATAAGCAAAAACTGTTTGAAGCACAAAAACACTTCGAACTTTGCCTTCAGTGGATATACCCATGTATGCCTTGAGTAATCATCAATGAAAGTCACGAAGTACAAGTGTTTACCAAATGACAGAGTTTGCATAGGCCCACATACATCACTATGTACCAGTTGTGCAATTTGCGAGTGGCCCGCACAGAACCATCCTTTGGAAATGCAGAACACTGCATTTTGCCCAAAATACAGCCTTCACAAACATGTTTCAATGGTGCCTCAAGAGGGGGCAATGAAGTAACCATATCAAATTTCTGCAAACGCAGCAAACTAGCAAAGTTTAGATGACCAAAACGAGCATGCCATAGTTTTGCATCTGAAACTGCCTTTTCATCAAGCTGCATTTGCTGAATCTTCCACACACTTGTCCTAAGAATTGAGCCTATACAACCCACAAAACAAGGTGCCAGATACAATAATCGTATCACCAGAAGTCAAATCATGAATAGTACATCTGTCATCCACAAATTTGACTATACAAGTCCAAGTCTAGCAAGCGCAGAGACATACAATAGATTCTTCTTTATCCCTCGCACATACAAAGCATCTGAAAGTGTGAAAGCGCTGCCATTTGTAGCAGTAAGCATAATTTTACCAATGCCCTTCACTGGGTAAGAAGCATTATTAGGGACAGCCTTAAGACAAGTGAACATGTCACGATGCGAGGTAATGTGCTTTGTAGCACCACTGTCAAAGTACCATACATCAGAGTCAATAGAAACTGCCAAACATGCATCATGTACAGATGGGTCATACTAGCAATACACACTAAACGCCCATTCTGTATCCTGCACAACATTTGCAGAATCTGCATTTGTAGAAGCATCTGCTATTGTCGCTGCATTTGACTCTTTCTTCTTTGCCTCTTTAGTCTTTAGCTTAGGGCAATTCTTAATGACATGATCAGTTGCCTTACAATAGTTGCACCTGATTTTTTTCTTGCCTTTATTTAGAGCCTTATCAGACCTATTATTGCTACCTATGGAAGGAGAAGAAGTTGTAGACCTACTAATAGGAGAAGAAACAGTGGAAGGAGCTGCCTTACCACTTCTTCTCTGCTGGGCAGCAACAAATGCTTGATCAACTGCATGCTGCCTAGGCCTGTTTTACCTGGACTGTGCTTCTTGCAAGAGCTTGTTGACTAAAGTATCATACTTGACAACATCAGGTCTATCCTCAGTAACAAGTCTCCACGTGGAAGCAAAAGTCTGATATGACTCAAGTAAAGCATCAAGAATAGTCTGCACAAGAGAATGATCACGAATAATCTCACCTGCAGAAATCAACTGTTCCTTGAGATCTTTAATCTCAGCAAGAAAAACATTCATGTCATCATCTTCCTGCATAATCTTTGATTCTAGCTCTTTATGCAGGTAAGAGATTTTTGCTTCGTTACGACCTGCATACAAACCAGCTAGAATATCCCAAGCCTGTTTTGTTGTTTTCGCTAAACGAATATGTGGAGTGATGCTACGTTTGACAGAAAGTGCAATCAAGGCATGAACCTGCGCATCTTTACCATCCCAACGAGCTTGTTCAGCAGTGGGTAAAATAGCAGCAACAGTAGAGCTGCTAGAACCTAGCAATAACTAAAACATGCTACATCATGTATACCCAAAGTGGGTAGTTGCTGTCTCCATCCAATTTGTCATCAGCAGACAACATTCGAAATACATCATTATTGTTATCAGCCATGGCCACTAACTGAAACTGATGCAAAAGCTACCTGTAATGAAGCAAAGACTGAACAGAAAACAACTCGTGCTATGTAGCATGGTCCACAATAGAATACGTATGCCTATTTTTGCAGAAAACTGCACTGTCAAAATTTCTGCACAAAATGACGAAAAACACATGTGCAGAACTTGTAATGCAAAAACGGAGCCCGAAACAACCTCAGATGCAATTTCTGAGAATACAAAGCCCTACGGGCCGATTTGCAGAGTATAGGGGCCAACAAGCACTCGTGAAAGCTCACCTCAATCGGAGAACGTGCGGCGGAGGGTGCTAGCGGCGTAGCCTTGGGAGCCAATGCCTGCTCTGATACCAATTGTTAGAATTAGGGTTGCAGGAAAGCACACAAAGCTTGGAGAAGAAGAAGTAAGAATGCACACAACACACAATGTATTAGATTGTGTCAATGTACAAAAGATAAGTTAGCTGGGCGTATATACAAGCCGGGGAAAAAAACCTCCAAAAGAGGGAAAAAGTGCCCCGACGGTCCTAAGTGTGTTCACACACATCACTGCCTATATATATGGCAACAGTCATGGGGATTACTCTTTTTAACATAAAAATGAATTACAAGAAATTCCTCTTTTTTCTAACGAACTATTTATGCATAAATATAAAAATCAAAATTTCCATGATTATAATGAGAATAATTCAATTAATCTAGGATGATTAATCCTAGAATATGGTAGGAAGTCCTCTTTTCATATTATGAATGAAAATGATTTGTGTTAATTTTTCAAAAATTTTACCATAGCTCCGCTGCTATTACTGATAATTCTCAATAATTTGAAGGCATAAAGTTTAGTAATATCCCTATGATTAGAATAACTATTAATTGGATCAATATCCAATTATGGACTTGATTCTTAATTTTTTCATAAATTAAATAGCATAAAAGCATTAAAAAGTGTGAGGTCCCTGTCCCCACCGCGCAATGAATTCAGAGGTGCTAGCAGTGCAAGCAGCACTTCTTGCATGGGCCAGGGTCCCACACTCGGGGCCTCGCCCCCATGGATATGCGGACAAGAGACTAATCCATCGGTTCTTCAAAAACCGAACCCGAAAAAACTTCCCTTGCTCGGAAAGCACGGGCGATTCCTCCAGGATAACTTTTCTCTAACGTAGTCAAAAGCCTTAACTAACTAAACTGATATGAGCGAACTCGTAAGTCCCATAGTTAGATCAGGGAAAAGATTGCACTGGGATCATAGAGACCAACGCTTTTTTCCTCATTGAGAGGCACATCCATTGATTCTTTTCCATAGAACAATTTTTATCCGGGATTTACTTCATCTATCGTACCATAACAAAATTGAGTGTCTGAATTTAGGGATCCATCAGTCCAGCCTAACCCCATCCATTCCCATGGGTTAGCCAATCACCCAACCACTGTAGTGATGGGATCCAATTAGGAATTTGGCTAGGTTTTGTCTCGGGTACCAGGGAAAAGAGTTTCTAGGTCCTAGCCGGATATTCATGCAAACTTAAACTAGTCACACCACTTACACACCCAATATGAAATTACCTTTTTCACAGAATCACCTATCTTTAAATCTCTGGTTAAATCCTTATTTCTAATCATTCCTTCATCGGTGTACCTATGGCATCATTGGCAACCAGAATGCTCACCACCTGTCCACTCAGGGGCCTTTTCGATAGTTCCTAGCTCATAGTAACCCGCAAGTATTCACTTTAACAAAAATGGAGTCTCCGTTGAAGATCAGTAAGATCAACCAACAGATCCATATAAAAGAGCCATGGACTCATCCGTTGAGGGCCATCAAGGTCAATCAACCAGATCCATGCCCGAATTCAGAAAACAACTCTTACTCCTTGTTCCAAATATCTTCCGCGATGTACATGTGGGTATCTTCCAGAGCCCGAGCACCGTATGGTCAGTACCCTCTAGGTTCCTTCGCAGGTCACCTAGTGCTTCACTCATAGGCCACTTCCTTGGTCCCTCATCCACTGTATTAGAAGTTCACCATTTAAATCAAATCGAGGTTGGTCAAGACCTCGGCCGACCTTGCTATGCGAGACGTCCTTCGTTGACTCTTCGTCACAGCAGTTGCAACTTTAACAGATAGGTCTCCATGACCTCATTCACAAGACGGTCAAAATGCTTCCCCAGCATTCTTGACATAAAAAAGTCATTTAAAAATAGATTTCACATACAAATATAGTTCCAACAATATTTCCATCTTTTCTCATCACTCCACATCCTTTCACATTAGACCCCATCTTTTCTCATCTTTCCACAATTTTTTTTCCCTTATCGATCCCTATCACATCACTTCATTCCCACATGTAATCGCATCATCCACACATCAATCCACATCATCCATACATCCATCCACATCATCCACATCAATCCACATCAATCCACATCATCCATACATCCATCCACATCAATCCACATTATCCACACATCCATCCATATCTTTCATACATCCATCCACATCAATCCACATCATCCATACGTCTATCCACATTATCCACACATCAATCCACATCATCCATACATCCATTCACGTCAATCCACATCATCCACACATCAACCCACATCATCCATACATCCATTCACGTCAATCCACATTACCCACACATCAATCCACATCATCCATACATCCATCCACATCATCCACTCATCCATCCACATCAATCCACATTATCCACACATCAATCCACATCATCCATACATCCATTCATGTCAATCCACATTATCCATACATCAATCCACATCATCCATATATCCATTCACAGCAATCCACATTATCCACACATCAACCCACATCATCCATACATCCATTCGTGTCAATCCACATTACCCACACATCAATCCACATCATCAATCCACACATTACCCACACATCAATCCACATCATCCATACATCCATCCACATCAATCCGCATCATCCATACATCATCCACATCATCCACATCAATCCACATTATCCACTCATCCATCCACATCAATCCACATTATCCACACATCAATCCACATCATCCATACATCCATTCACGTCAATCCACATTATCCACACATCAGCCCACATCATCCATACATCTATCCACGCCAATCCACATTACCCACACATCAATCCACATTCATTTCATAAGTATTTCCATTCTCATCTAATCACATCTTTTTCTATCTCATCACTTATTTCCTCATTTATCCTCATCAGATCTCACCCACTTGCATCTACCCATACATCTCATCACTTCACATACATTAACATCTATCCAGTTTACCTTGCATCTTATCACATCCAGTTCACATCACATTTCATTACTTTTTTCCTCATTTATCCTCATCAGATCTCATCCATTTGCATCTACCTATACATCTCATCACTTCACATACGTTAACATCTATCCAGTTTACCTTGCATCTTATCACATCCACCCAGTTCACATCACATCTCATTCATTCACATGCTAACACATTCATTCACGTCCCTTATCGTTCATTCACATCCCGATTCACATCACATCACATCCCTTATCATTCATTCACATCCCGATTCACATGCCATCACATTCATTCACATCCTATATCATTCATTCACATCCTGATTCACATGCTAACACATTCATCCACATCCTATATCATCCTATATCATTCATTCACATCCCGATTCACATGCTAACACATTCATTCACATCCTATATCATTCATTCACATCCCGATTCACATGCTAACACATTCATTCATTCACATGCTAACACATTCATTCACATGCTAACACATTCATTCACATTCTATATTTTTCATTTACATCCTGATTCACATGACATCACATCTCATCTATTCATTCACATTTATTTGATTCACATCACATCTCATCACATCTATTTACCTCTCATTCTCATCACTTCTATTCTCATTCTCATCACATCCATCCATCCATTCTTTCCCATCTATCTGATTCGCATCCCATCTCATCACATCTATTTACTGCTCATTCTCATCACATCTATTCTCATCACATCCATCCATTCATTCCCATCCATCCATCTCATCACATCTATTTACTGCTCATTCTCATCACATCTATTCTCATCACATCCATCCATCCATCCATCCATTCATTCCCATCTATCTGATTCACATTACATATCATCACATCTATTTATAGAATGTAAGAGAATTCTTATTTTTGATATAAAGATTCTTTACGCATCTATTTATGCATAAGAACAACTTCAGTGGGAAATAACATTTTTATAAAAATTCGTGTATGCATAAATTCAATTTTAAGGAGAATATCACTTTTGAAATAAAAATAAATTTCTTTATGCATCTTTCTATGCATAAAATCAAAATTGATGAGAATAACACTTTTGAAATAAAAATAATTTTCTTTATGCATCTTTCTATGCATAAAACCAAAATTGATGAGAATAACTCTTTTGAAATAAAAATAAATTTCTTTAAGCATCTTTCTATGCATAAAATCAAAATTGATGAGAATAACTCTTTTGAAATAAAAATAAATTTATTTATGCATCTTTCTATGCATAAAATCAAAATTTGATGAAAATAATGCTTTTATAATAAGAAAAATTCTTTTATGCATCTATTTATGCATAAATTCAATTTTAATGAAAGTAACACTTTTATAATAAAAAAATTCTTTTATGCATCTATTTATGCATAAAAATAAATTTTGATGAAAGTAACACTTTTATAATCAAAATATTCCCAATATGCATCTTTCTATGCATAGAAATTAATTCTAATGAAAATAACAGTTTTATAATAAAATTATTTCTAATATGCATTTTTCTATGCATAGAATAAAAATAACACTTTTAGAATACACAATTCGTGGGGATTACTCTTTTTGAATAATAAAAAGATAAAACTTACTTTACCAAATTTAAGAAAATTTTGCCATAACCTCCTTTGTATGGCTGACCATTTTTTACAATTTTTACTTTAAAATTTACTAGAAATGATCCAAGATGATTTAAATCATTCTAATCTAATCAATTTTTACTTTATTAAGAGTAAACAATATGAAAAGCTTAATTCCATCAATTTGATTCCATATCTAGGATAAAGAAAGGCTAAATTCAATAATGAAGAGAAGGGGGAAAGCCTTTCCAGCAAGGCATAACATCCATTTTCATTTTAAAGAAAGTAAAAATCAGAAAACCATAAAATAGAATAAGAAAAAGTAGAATTTCTAGCTTTATAGGAGTTTTGTGAGCTTTCCTTTAGCTTGATGGTTTGAGAGATCTACTCTTATTTGCAACAAGAGTGGCCACCAAAAACAAATGAATTATCAATGAATTCACTGTTTTTGGCTCTGGGGAGGAGTAGAGTAACAGTGCATAAAAAGCTATTAACCATTTACAAAGGGGAAGGCTTCATTTATAGGAAAAAGTAAGCCTCTAACCAAGCAACTGATTCTAGAATTTTCTAGATCAGTTTGGTCAATGTTTGACCATTTTTAGGTCAGTTTACCTTACTTTTTGGATCTAGTTTTGAAGCAGGAGAGAGGAGAGATGAAAATATCTCATTATTTGTAAGTTTTAAAACTCAACCACACATGTGAAATAGGTGCCTCCTTCATGAGGGGAGTTCCCCACACTGAGGTGTCAAAAATGCATCATTTCTTCTAAATATCTCTTCTTTTTTAACTAATAACCTTGTTCTTAGTCAACTCTTCATCTTATGTGAGCATTTACTCATTTTTGGTGGGGGGTTTTCTTTTATTCTTCCATTTATCTCCTCCCTACATTTGGATTAATCTAATTGGTCCATAGGAACCTTAATTCAAAAATTTTAGAAAATTTGGACCCTTAGGCTAAGGTCCTTTTTACCTAATTTCAATTTATTCCAATTACACATTGAAAATTTCTTTTTGAATATCTTTTTGAGAGGAAACCATTTAAGACACTAGGAGGATTTTTATATCTAAAAATATCTCAATTTTGGATTATCTCCCTCTAGACATTTTCTCTCTCGAGGCCAAAATAGGATCTTTCTTTTATTTCAAAGAGGGGAATAATCATAAGATTAGAAGGGGAGGTTCTTACACCTGCACACCTCAAAAGTCGGAGGGACAAATCTTATAAAAAGTCACTTATTTGGCCTCTAACTTGACAAGCATAGAAATTACTTTTAGATTAGAGAATTGCTTCATGAGAAACTTCATTTGAATATAGAATAGGTCATAGGAATGACCATTCTTTGGGGGAGAGAGAGACATGCTTAAAAAAACATTTAATTTAAGCATAAATGAAAATTTATGTGTTTTGTCACCACAATTCATTAAAGAACTTCAATTGTATTAAAAAGCCATTCAATTAAATGCTTCTTAAGCTTCAGAGGGGTTGAAAAGAGAGAAACATTTGGAGATTAAAGAAAAAAGACCATAAACCACAATTTACCTCCTAAATTGCTTGATTCTTTGATCAAAGTAGAGGCCCCCGACCGATCAATTGGTTTGGTATGTTGATGAAGACTCCAAGGAAGATTGAAGAGAGAGAGAAGCTCCAATCTCTTCAATTTGTAGAGGATTTTTAGAGGATAATAGAAAATATCATTAATTCAGTATAATACTGGCATGGTATAGTTCTTATATTTTTTTTACAAAGGGCTAAGGATCTATTTATAGGTGAGGGAGGCCTCTAACCAAGTCTAACTAGTTTCTAGAATTTTCCAGGTTCAGTTTGGCTGAATTTGGACAAGATTTGGACCTAGTGTGGCTCCCTTTTGATTTGGTTTGATCCAGGAGAGAGGAGAGATATGTTTAAAACTCCACCACACATGTGAAATAGGCGCCTCCTTGAAGAGCCCCTTTCTCCTTACCAAGGTGTCAAAATTGAATCATTATACCCAAAATATCTCATTTTTTTTAGTAATACTCATAGTTTTTTACTAATAATAAACCTTGTCCTTAGTCAACTCTTCATCTTATGTGAGCATTTACTCATTTTTGGGGGTTTTTCTTTTATTCTTCAATTTATCTCCTCCCTACATTTGGATTAATCTTATTGGTCCATAGAAACTTTAATTGGAGCATAATTCAAATTTTTTTGAAAATATGGACCCTTAGGCTAAGGTCCTTTTTACCTATTTTCAATTAATTCCAATTGTTTTGAATTTTTGTTTCAGGGGAAACCATTTTAGACACTAGGAGGATTTTTATATCCAAAAATATCTCAATTTTGGACTATCTCTCTCTAGACATTTTCTCTCTCTAGGTCAAAACAGGGTAAAATAGAATCTTTCTTTTATTTATTTCAAAGAGTGGAATAATTACAAGATCAAAAGGGGAGGTTCTTACACCTTAAAAGCTAGAGAGAAGAATCTTACATCCTACCCCACTTAAAAAACACGAGATGTCCTCATCTCGTAGGTAGAGTATGATCTCTTTCATCTTCTTCCTCTTCTTCAATCACTTCCAGCGTTACTGCCTTGGAAGTGGATGACCAATTTGGGAACATATCTCTTTGACTTCCCCTATTCTAAGGAGGCAGAGGTCTTACATTACTTTGGATTAAAACTATGGGTTGGTTAGAGGGTCTACCTCTGGAATTTCTTTGATTTTGGCGGAAAGAAATCTGATTACTCTGTCTGGAAGGAAGGAAGGAACTGTAGTCTAGAATCTTGATCCTTCATTTTCTCGCCCTGAAAACCTTGTTCCCAAAGGAGTTGGGCAATCCATACTGCGATGTCCAAATCCTTGATAGTTATAACATTTCACTCTCTTATTCAAGGGTGGAACATCTGAAGTTGAATTCCAAGGGATTAAGTTCCAGGAAAAGGACATTTCTTCCATTCTGGAACTTCCCATATCTTGGGCTTGACCCTTATATCTCTTAGATGGTGGAAGGTTGAAATCACCTTCTGGAGCTAAAAAACTTTTGAAAGGGGATGGTGCTAGCTTCAGCGGGACCTTGACATCAAAGGCCTTGGCGAAATCCTTCGCCATCCGCACTGCTTCGGCTATGGAAATTGGCTTGGCATTCTTCACTATGATATTCAAAGGTTTGTTTTGGCCATCATTTGTTCTTCATCCCAGTAGTGGTGAGTATTTGAGGAGGAGAGCGAACGCTTGGTGATATATTTCAATAGTTCTGCTCCCCTAAGAATTCGTTCATCTTTGTTTCCAAAAAGCCGGGAGGACAGAATCTCTTCCTTAGGTAAATTTTACGATCATTCCATGTCTGAGTATGTCGATCCACACGGTTTGTCTTGCAGTGGTTTTTTCATGCTACTCTGGCTGTTTTTACTATCTTTAGCCTTGCAAGAGACATTTTGCTCTTCTCATTGTACCCAGTGACATCGAAGTACTCTTCCATTGTACCCAGTGACATCGAAGTACTCTTCCATTGCTTCGATCCACTTCTCCACAGTCTTGCCCAAGTCCCCTTCATCCTTGAAAGGTCCACGCTGCGATCTCTATGAAGAGTTTTACAAACATCCAAGTCGAGCTCTTCCTTAGCGGGTTGGGGGTTATCATTCCTACCACAATGACCTTGATCCATGATCCTATGAATACAAAAATTCTTGTTAAGTCCTTTTATTTACAATTTAAATCCGACTTTAGATCCAACTGATTCTCGGGTTCTTTAGATTGGTCAGCTCTCCACAGAATCATGGGATAAAGATCCCTTATATAGAACTCATTTTATCAGATACAATTCATTCAGAACATATCATTCATATTCCTAACACAATAATGGTCCATCAGACCGAAAATTCTATCTGAACATTCCTCCATGGAAGTTTCAGTTATGCAAGTTTTTAATTTGTCATCCCTTAACTGAATCCACTAGGTCGTGTTAACAGTAGCAATCTGTCAGCACAATCCACTAATCTTGTAGTGATTTGCTGAAGTCATTATCGTCATTCCAGTTATGAACATCATCACAGGGAATCCTCATCGTGGTTTTGTTCAACTGATCGATTTTCAACCAAAATTCAGGAATCATCTTTTTTTCAATCAAAATCCAAATCAACTCATCAATTCTCAACCGAAATTTTAAAATCATATCAACCACATTCGAATTCATCATCTAGATAGCATTGTTACTTATAATTTCAAGGTCTTAGATTTACTCGTATATACTGCCAGTAAAGAGCTGCAGTTATACCCTCCTCGGTATATACAGGTAGTCACGATCCTTCGAATTATAAGGTAAATACCATCATGTCTAGGCCTCAAGCAAGTCAGGGATTTCCATACAATTGCGGTACTGCATCTGAAGGTCCACTTTCAATTTTATGAATCTTCATTCCGAATATCAATTTGTATGAATTTTATCACACAATTACAACCTTTTACTATTACATCACAAATTTTTGACATTTTTGGCTTCTCAGTTGATCCACTTTAGTCAATTCGCTCTGATACTAGCTCAAAGATCCCTGCCCCCTGTGTGTAACAAATTCGGGGGTGCTAGCAGTGGAAGTAGCACTTCTTGCGCGGACCAGGATCCTTCACTCGGGGCCTTGCCCACGGATATCCGGTCAAGAGACTAATCCCTTGGTTCTTTCAAAAACCGAACCCAGAAAAACTTTCCCCTACCGAAAAGCACGGGCGATTCCACCAGGATATTTGTACTCTAATGTAGTCAAGGTCATTACTGACCAAACTGATCCGACCGAACCTGTGAGTCACTTGGTCGAATCAAGGAAGAATTTTGCACTTGGATCATAGAAACCAACTCTTTTTTCCCCATCGAGAGAGGCACAGCCGTTGATTCTTTTTTCATAGAACAATTACTATCCAGGATTTACTTCATCTATCGTACTATAACAGAATTGAGTCTTATTTTATGGATCCATCAGTCCAGCCTACTAACACCATCCAGTCCCATGGGTTAGCCAACCGCCCAACCTATGTAGTAGTGATGGGATCCAATTAGAAATTTGGTTAGGTTTTGTCTCGGATACCAGGGAAAAGAGTTCCCAGGTCCCCTAGCCGAATATTCATGCAAATTTAATGCCAGTCACACCACTTACACACCCAATATGAAATTGCCTTTTTCATAGATTCAGCTATCTTTAAAACAATCATTTAATAAAACCATCGTGTCACTGACCATAATCCTTCAAAATATCCAGTTGAATCCTAATTTCCAATCATTCCTTCATCGGTGTACCTATGGTATCATTGGCAACCAAAACGCTCACCACCTGTCCCTCATGGGCCTTTTCGATAGTTCCGAGCTCATAGTACCTGATAATATATTCACTTATAAAAAATCAAGATGGAATCTCCGTTGAAGATCAGCAAGATCAACCAATCAGATCCATATAAAAGAGCCATGACCCGTTGAGAGGACTAGCAAGTTCAATCAACCAGATGCATGCCTGGTTTCAGAAAACAACTCTTACTCCTTGTTCCAATATCTTCCCTGACGCATGTGTGGGTACCTTCGGCGACCTAGAGCCCGAGCACCGTATGGTCACCACCCTCTAGGATCCTTCGTAGGTCACCTAGTGCTTCACTCATACTCCGCTTCCTTGGTCCCTCATCCACCGTACCGACGAAAGCTCACCATTTGAATCGAACCGAGGCTGGTCAAGACCTTGGCCGACCTTGCTATGCGAGACGTCCTCCGTTGACTCTCCGTCTCAACAGCTGTTTTGCAACTTTATCAGCTAGATCACGACCTCAATCACATCATTTTCTATCTCATCACATCTTTTCTCATTTATTCTCATCACATCTCATCCACTCGCATCAACCCATATTCACATCTCATCCACTCGCATCAACCCATATTCACATCCCATCACACCTCATTCATTTCATATCTATCTCAATTTACATCACATCTTATCTTATTCATTTCACATCTTATCTCATTCATTCTTATCCCGATTCACACACATCACATCTCATTCATTCACTCACATCTCATTCATTCACTCACATCCTTTCACATACACATCCGCATCCATTCTTCCACATACACATCCACATCCATTCTTCCACTACATACATATCCACATCCATTCTTCCACATACACATCCACATCCATTCTTCCACATACGCATCCACATCATTCTTCCACATACACATCCACATTCATTCTCATTACATCACATCCTATTTTCATCTTATCACATCCATTCACATTCTATCATATCCCACACACCTCTTATCTCATTCATTCACCTCTTATCACATCCATTCACATTCTATCAATCCATTCACATTCTATCATATCCCACACACCTCTTATCGCATCCATTCACCTCTTATCAAATCCATTCACATTCTATCACATCCCATACACATCTTATCACATCCATTTTCATTCTATCGCATCAAGTTTACATCTTATCACATCCCATTCACATCTTATCACATCCTATTTTCACCTTATCTCATCCATTCACATGCTATTCCCATTTAATAGCTTTTTCGAGGTTGATCCCGATAATGAAACTTTTTCTAAATTTTTGCCAATTGCTTGGCCTAATTAAAGGTTCTTTTTCTCAACGACTATTTCCATATTCATTCTCAATTTCTCAATTAAATTATATTCAATATTTCTCTTTTGAATAAAAGAATTTATGAAATTTACAGAAATCAATTCTACCCATATTTCTAATTTTGATAAATAATCATAAATTGAATTATACTAAAAATTCCTCTTCTTCTCATTTAGCTTCTTGGATCTCAAATACCATGGGAGTTTCTCTTTTTGCATTTAATTAATTGCATTCCAATGTCATGGGTATTCCTCTTTTATCATCAAATATTTCTCATAAAGTAATTTTATCTAAAATAAAATACCCATTAATTCAATATGCTAGGAATTTCTCTTTTCCCATCTAAATGATGGAATTCCAAATGTCATAGAAATTCATCTTTTAACATTTAAATATTTCTCATAGATAAAATAAATTTATCTAAAATTGATCTTTGAATTTAAATATAATACTCATTAATTCCAATATACTAGGAATTTCTTTTTTCCCATCTAAATAGTTGAATTCCAATATGGTGGGAATCGTCTTTCATCATTTAAATTTATCTATGCAAAAAGATAAATTTAACTAAAATCTTTCTTTAATTTTTAAGTAAAATATACATTATTTTAGAATCCCAATTTTTCTCTTACTTCATTGGAATACATGGATTTCCATTGTCATGGGGATTACTCTTTTAACATAAAAATGGATTACTAGAAATTTCTCTTTTTCCTAATTAACTATTTATGCATAAACATAAAAATTAAATTTTCCATGATAATAATGAGAATCATTCAATTAATCTAGGATGATTAATCCTAGAATATGGTAGGAAGTCCTCTTTTCATAATATGAATGAAAATGATTTATGTGTTAATTTTTCAAAAATTTTACCATAGCTCCGCTTTGCTATTACTGATAATTCTCAATAATTTGAAAGCATAAAGTTTAGTAATATCCCTATGATTAGAATAACCATTAATTGGATCAATATCCAATTATGGACTTGATTCTTAATTTTTCCATAAATTAAATAGCATAAAAGTATTAAAAAGTCACTTATTTGGTCTCTAATTTGACAAGCATAAAAATTACTTTTAGATTAGAGAATTTCTTCATAAGAAGCTTCATTTGAATATAGAATAGGTCATAGGAATGACCATTCTTTGGGGGAGAGAGAGACATGCTTTAAAAAACATTTAATTCAAGTATAAATAAAAATTTATGTGTTTTATCACCACAATTCATTAAAGAACTTCAATTGTATTAAGAAGTCATTTAATTAAATGTTTCTTAAGCTTGAGAGGGATTGAGAAGAGAGAAACATTTGGAGATTAAAGAAAAAAGACCATAAACCACAATTTACCTCCTAAAGTGCTTGATTCTTTGATCAAAGTAGAGGCCCCCAACCACAATTTACCTCCTAAAGTGCTTGATTCTTTGATCAAAGTAGAGGCCCCCAACCAATCAATTGGTTTGGTATGTTGATGAAGACTCCAAGGAAGATTGAAGAGAGAGAGAAGCTCCAATCTCTTCAATTTGTAGAGGATTTTTAGAGGAGAATAGAAAATATCATTAATTCAGTATAATACTGGCATGGTATAGTTCTTATATTTTTTTTACAAAGGGCTAAGGATCTATTTATAGGTGAGGGAGGCCTCTAACCAAGTCCAACTAGTTTCTAGAATTTTCCAGGTTCAGTTTGGCTGAATTTGGATAAGATTTGGACCTAGTTTGGCTCCCTTTTGATTTGGTTTGATCCAGGAGAGAGGAGAGATAAAAATATCACAATATTTTTGAGTTTAAAACTCCACCACACATGTGAAATAGGCGCCTCCTTGAAGAGCCCCCTTCTCTTTACCAAGGTGTCAAAATTGAATCATTATACCCAAAATATCTCATTTTTTTAGTAATACTCATAGTTTTTTACTAATAATAAACCTTGTCCTTAGTCAACTCTTCATCTTATGTGAGCATTTACTCATTTTTGGGGGTTTTTCTTATATTCTTCAATTTATCTCCTCTCTACATTTGGATTAATCTTATTGGTCCATAGAAACCTTAATTGGATCATAATTCAAAATTTTTGAAAATCTGGACCCTTAGGCTAAGGTCCTTTTTTACCTATTTTCAATTAATTTCAATTGCACATTGTAAAGTTCTTTTTGAATTTCTATTTCAGGGGAAACCATTTTAGACACGGAGGATTTTTATATCCAAAAATATCTCAATTTTGGACTACCTCCCTCTAGACATTTTCTCTCTCTAAGTCAAAATAGAATCTTTCTTTTATTTCAAAGAGGGGAATAATTACAAGATCAGAAGGGGAGGTTCTTACACTTTTACACCTCAAAAGCTGGAGGGAGGAATCTTACAATGAATATAGTACTCTCTCATTGTTTTCCATTTATACTGCACACATGCATCATGTCTTCAAATATGCCTTGAGAATAGGGGCTATACCACATCCAGACTCAAGGCATGTACCATTTATGTGGCAAAAAAAAATCAACAAAGCAAGCCATAAATGTGAAGCTTCTCTCTAAGCCACCATGCCACTCCTCTCCCTAGTAGGCTTTCTAGCCAATTACACTTTTGTCCGAAAGTGATGCTTGGTAAAAATTTAGTGCCAAATCTGTAGATGTGATATATGATAGTACCAGTTCACCCAAATGATCATTTACCTTGCCACACAAGGCAAACTGATCATTATTGTAGTACATTATAACAAGATATAAAACAAAATAGTCAAAGCAAATAGTCTAAGTGTGAACTTTAGTAGTAATATCTAGACACTTTTCTCTAAAACTGTTGCCCATCTTAACATCCCAACTATTTGATCTTAGTTGTTCAAGATTGTTTTAGGTGACATTCTATATGTTAACTCCTTTTCAATCCTCTTCGTATAAAGGTAAATAGGACTTTGATGAACTAACGAGATGCCATCAACACATTTTGGCACCCCAACAATGTAAGCAAAATTAAAGAACATCGTAAGTATACTGGATTAACTTCACCATACCTTTTAAGCTATGTTCTTTTTCTTCTATTGATTTGATAAACTCTTGCATTTATTAAATACCATTTAAAAAAATATTTAGCATTATAGGCATTAAAAAAGTTGTTATACAATAGCTAATTTTATGTCTCTCTCTCTCTCTCTCTCTCTCTCTCTCTCGTTTAGGGCATGTTAGTACCATGTTATGTATATCTGAGATTGTGGTGGGAAGTGCTCTTGTCGACATGTATGCCAAGTGAAGTGTAGAGTGCATGCTTGAGGAGCTTCCTTCTTGGAATGCTATAGGGTATAAACAACACATCCAAAGTGAGCAAGCACTGAACCATTTTGAATGCATAAACCTAGGCTATTTATATTTTCATTAACACAGACTTAAACCACCTAGAAAAGGGTGGTTTACATCTACATTGATGCAGACATAACATGCTTGACCTACAAGAAATCTCTTGCATTGGTGGTGGGATATTCCCAAAATCAAGGTAGGCATAACATACCTAGACTTTAAGCATTAAGTTGTTAAGGAGTAATTGTGGATTAATAACTAGAGAACACTGGGGTGGAATGCCATTCGTGCTAAAAGATTTTTTTTTGACAACGCTTCTTTTAGAAGGTAGCCTTCAAATAACCACAGATATCCATCAGTTCAAGCATACTCTCACAACTCCATCCTTTTTAAAATTTTCAGAAATAGTCAATAATTATCTACGGTTGCATCTCTCGCTCTCCAAAGCCTCTAAGCATGGTAAAAAATAAGATGCCTCTATAAATATATGTGTAGGTGGGTTGGTAATTATTCCTCCTATATAAATCTAAAATTATATAAAATGGGGTGAATGTTTTCAAAAAATTCCCTTAAATGTCCAAAATTGGGCAAATATTTACCCTTCATAAAAAATTTCGATGAATGTTTTAAGATATCGGGAAATTTTTTATTTTTTTATTTTTGTAGAAATAGCCAATTAGTGACGATTAGCCCCTATTTTTTTCCTTGCCTCTAAGAAGTCAAGAATTTGACATTCAGGCTACATAGCAAACCTCCCGACAAAGCAAGAGCTCTCATAGAATAAAGGGGGATGGTCTTTTTTCATTTTTGAGAAATTGCCTTATATACAATTGGCCCTTATTCATACTTGGGCACCTAAAACTTACTAACTAAGTCCTTGGGTGGCCAGTATCTCACATCATAATGTACAACGTTTATAGTACCTTTACATAACACTTATTTATGTCCTCAAATGGAGGAGCATCTTTGTTAATCCAAAGTGGGATTAACATTCCCCCTACCTAATGTAGGTTCTGTCCTAATGTAGGTTATGTCCTCAAAACCTTTTACCTAGGTTGAAAGACCTGGTCGTTGTTATGGGCTACCACACCTCCAAGAGGGAACTCAATGCATTCACCTTTGGAAAGAGCAATAGAACACAACTGTCATAGGGCACTTACCAATACTTCAAACTTGTATCCCTTGAGGTCTCCAAGCTCACTTAAGAAGCTCCAATTCTCCAAGCTCCACATCCATGTTGTCACCCTGTAGAGTCGCTCACACCACCACACAAGGCAATCACTCTCTCTCACTCCTAAATACAAGCATGCAACATACAACTATAGAGAAGGCACAAGTGCTAGAATGCTCTCTCTCAAGACAAAAGCAAGAACTCTCATCGCACAAAGGGGGATTGTGTCCATTCATTATGAGAAAATGCCTTATATACAATTGGCCCTTATTCACACTTAGGCACCCAAAACTAAGGCCTTGGGTAGCCAATATCTTATAGTGTACAACTTTTATAGTGCCTTTGCTTGATACTTATTAATGTCCTCAAATGAAGGAGCATATTTGTTAATCCAAAATGGGATTAACATCCCCTCTACCTGATGTAGGTTCTGTTCTTCGAACTTGTTACCACGGTCGAAAGACTTGATTGCTAAACTCGTGTGACGATAGAAGTTTCGGTGTGACTGAAGCTTTTTCAGGGTTCTTCTAAATGCAGCGTGTGATCTCCAGAACCCAGTGTCGACCATATCCTCGAATGTGACATGTATATATGATGGTAGACAACACTATTGCGGACAAAATAGGTAATATTTCTTGAAAACGAGAAACATTTGGCATCTTTCAAAGATTCCATAAAAAAAGTTCACTTTTTTACCTCTTTTTTAAAAAATGGTCTATGCATGCATACAACACTACCAAAAAATGATAATATTTTGGGCACTTTATACATTTCTTACAAAATTTGACATGAAAAAAAGACTTCGTTTTGCTTACTTTTTGAGATTATAATTGAAAATCTAACGATAAGTTTTTAAAAAACATGCCAAAATAGAGATAATGTTTATTATTTCCATCTTCAATCCATTAAAAAAATAATACAACTATAAAAAGAAGCTATTTTCTAAACATATAGCTTATGGCATAGTTATGGTTCTTCATAATCATTGCTGCACCATCACTAGTTGATGTGCCTTTCCCTAAGAAGGTAGATGAGGCATCCTCTTCTTCACTATCCACAAATACATTTTTTCTCTTCTATGTGTACACTTGAAGCTTAGACTCCTTGGGTCATCTGACATGTTAGCATGATTGAGGATATGATTGAGGATGTGCTACAGAGTGCAACTAAGAAAATTATTTATACGATTATATTACAAAAGCGTTATCTTGATACAATTATTTTCTTAATTATAAAACTCTATTTTGGCTCTTGATTGGAGTAGTATTAAAATCCATTCTGAAGCTCTTGATATCACAATTTCTTGATTGATAATATATACTTTTCTAAAAAAAGTTCGTTACGTACAGATGAATTTTAAAATATATCATGAATAAGCTATTTAAATTTGTCTAATTTTAAAAAATAATTACACACTCATTTTTAAAGAGGATGGGTCCTTCATGTGATAAAAAGGGGTTAAATGGTAATTTTAGTTATTAAATGAGTTTAGAAAGCATGAAAAAGCTCGCTTTAAGAAACAAAAGTTTATACTTTCCAAAATATTTTTTTGTAAAATATCAGGCAAGGAACTTAGGTTTGAATCCTACTGGTTACTACGCATCGTAAGGATGTTTTAGCTACAACATTTGCAGCCAAGTTAATGTTGAGTAAGAACTTCTCAGCTAAGAGTGATGTTTTTCATCAACTTGATACAAAACATTAACTTTTATGAAAATTTGATATTTTGCATTAAGTTGATGTAAAACATCAACTTTCTATGCAAAAGATAAACTTTTTTACAATACTTGATACAAAATATTAACTTTTATGAAAATTTGATATTTTGAATTAAGTTGACGTAAAACATAAACTTTATATGCAAAACATCAACTTTCTATGCAAAAGATAAACTTTTTTACAATACTTGATATTTTGTGTAACGCCTCGGTTACGGCTGCGTCTTCCTCAAGCTACCATAGCCTAGGCATGGAGAAGAAGAGAGGGTGGAAGTCGGTTCACCTCCCGACCATTTAATGATGAGTTAGGGTTTCTCGTTGGGTTTTATACCAAAACCTTGGCCTGTGTCCACACCTCCTAGCCCGGTCGCCCATCTTACTTAAGAGCCGTGCTAACTTAGATGTGTACACACATCGACCAAACCCTAACGCCCATTAATCCCTGAACCCCGCTAGCACTAATAATACTCACGAGACTCCGAAAGCTATTAACTTATGCTAGGGTTCGACTTCCGTAGGACCATAGTCCTGACATTACTCCCCCCTTCGAAAAGAGTTTTCGTCCTCGAAAACAAAAGTGGGGAAACATTTCCTCATCACACTAATGTTATTCCAAGTGGAGCCTTCCTCTGGATGGTCCTTCCACTTGATAAGAGCTTGTTTCCGAACTTGGTGGCGAGTACATAACATGTGGTAATCCAATACTCTTTTTGGTTCATGAGGCAGTATTGGGGGTTCCACATATTCTACCAAGAAAGAATCATCCACCGGCCTTTCATGACGCATAAGGCATTTCCTCAAACGGCTTACGTGAAAGATGGGATGAACCTTGGAATGTGCTGGTAACTCAAGTTTATAGGCTACGGGGCCCACCTTATTGAGTATCTTGAACGGTCCACAAAATCGGGGTGACAATTTTGGTACGGGATCCGTTTTTAAACTGGTGGAGTTTTCTGGTACCTTCAGAAACACCCAATCACCTTCTTGAAAGTGAAGTGGCCTACGTTCCTGGTTCGCAAACTTCTTGTAACGATCTTGCGCTTGATGAACATTTAATCGTGCAAGGCGCAACATATCCATATGGTCTTGGATAAAATCCTTAACCTGACTGATTTTCTCATTCGCCAGTCCCACCGACATTGGTGAATGTGGCTGAAAACCATACATCAACATGAAAGGGCTAAATCCTGTCGAGACATGCTTTGCACTATTGTAAGCAAACTCGAGAAGCAAACTCGAGAATAGGCAAATAAGACTCCCAATCAGATTGTTTTTTGCTGACATATGCCCTAAGCATATCTTCCAGCACTTGATTAACCTATTCAGTCTGACCATCTGTCTGCGGATGATCAGCTGTACTAAGGTTCACAACATAGTACCTAGGTTATTGAATAATGCTCGCCAAAAATGGCTGTTAAACTTGCGATCGCGATCATTGACAATATTGGACGGTAATCCATAAAGTCGGTTAAACATTCTCCACGAAAAGGCGTCCCAATTCTGGAGTTGTAATTGTTTTCTTAGTAGGCACAAACCTACAAAGCTTGGTTAATCAATCCACGATTACCCAAATGGCATCATGTCCACGATTCATTGTGGGCAAGCCCGTTATAAAATCCGTAGGGATACTTTCCCACTTTTCGTCTCGGGAATCTCTAATGGATGCAGTAACCCGCTAGCTTTAAGACGTTCTGCTTTGTTCACTTGACACTTCTGACACTGCAGAACATAGTCAGTAACATCCTTGTGAAGTCCAGGCCAATAGAAATGCTTTCTTACGAGAGCATACGTTTTGCGAATGCCCGCATGACCTGCACTTGGACTATCATGACACTCAAAAAGAATTTGGTGCCCAATGGAACACAAACTCTCCCCTTGTGGAGTAAGTATCCATCATCGACGATGGAAAAGTTTTTCCATCGCTGTAGTTCATCTTGTGATAAAGAAGAACCATGTGTGGAAGAACTGGGAACGCTACCGTGTGAGTGAGAGGGACCCCTCATTTGAACATGATTCCACACCTTTGAGTATGCTGAATCCTGCTTGCATTTGCCTCGTAAAGATTCTAACAATTCGCTTTTCAACTCTATGAATAACAGCGAATTAATCTCCGGCATACGACTCAAAGCATTAGCTACAATATTGTAACGTCCTTTGCGATCGCGTAGCTTGCAATCATACTCCTGAAGGATCTCAGCCCATCTGGCCTTTCGACCCTGCAAATCTGTTTGGTTCATAAACCACTTTATGCTTTCTTGATAAAAAATAATCTCGAATTGCGCACCATATAAGTAATGTTGCCATTTTCGTAAGGCATATATGATGGCAAAGAGCTCACGCTCGTAAGCTGAGTAGTTTTGTTGAGCACGATTGAGCTTCTTGCTCTCATAGGCAACATGATGACATCTTGAATGAGAACCGCACCCACTTAGCACTGGCATCCATTTCAATCACAAATGGTTTTTGAGGATCCACAATTGCCAAGATGGGAGCCGTAGCCAAAACAACTTTAAGCTTATCAAAGCTATGTTGTTGCTCCTCATGCCATTGAAAGGTAATTTCCGCACCTTTCAATTAATCAGTCATGGAAGCGGCAACCTTTGCATAACCGTTCACATATTTGCGATAAAATCCTGCCATTCCCAAGAAGATTTGAAGTTCTTCCATACTTCGAGGTGTTGGCCATCGCATAATAGCATCAACCTTACTAGCATCCATAGCAATTCCGTCTGCAGAAATTACATGACCTAGGTATTGTATGCTATCCTTGAGAAATTCGCACTTACTTTCTTTCGCGTAAAGTGCATTCTCGCGTAGTAACTGAAAAACTTTTTGTAAGTGTTCCAAATGCTCTTCTAAAGTCGAACTATAGACCAAAATGTCATCAAGAAAGACAATGACAAATTTGCCTAAGTACGGCCTTAGTACACTATCCATAAGCATCATAAACATTGCCGGGGCATTAGTAAGCCCAAACGGCATAACCAAAAACTCATAGTGTCCAAAGTGAGTCCGAAATGCAGTCTTGGTTATATCATCAGCATTAATACGCACTTGATGATATCCTGAATGTAAATCAATTTTAGAAAAATACTTCGCACCTTTGAGTTGATCTAACAACTCATCTATCTTAGGTAGCGGGTATTTGTTCTTAATTGTTACCGAATTCAAGGAGCGATAATCCACACACATGCGCATGGATCCATCCTTTTTCTTCACCAAAAGAATGGGCGATGCCCATGTTGAAGCACTATGGCGAATGAAGCCCTTACTAAGGTAGTCAGCAAGCTGACGTTCCACCTCAGCTGCTTCAGTCGCACTAAGCCTGTACGACGGCTTACTAATTGGTTTGGTGCCCAGAACGACATCAATGCGATGAGGCAAAGCTCGTTCGGGTGGCAAACCCTCTGGCAAATCATTAGGAAAAATATCTTTAAATTCTTGTAACAGTTGTTGCTTAAGACAAAGCATTAACTGGTTGCTTAAGATTATTTAAAGAGATTTTAGAAGAAGGTAAAGAGAAAGAAGGCATCGTTGAGGAAGATTCATTTGAAGAAGAAACATCATGCACATCAAACCCACTAGTTTACGACACACAATAACAAAAATAGACTTCTTCTATTTGATTACTATGCTCCAAAAAAGAGAGTTCGGCATTACATATGAGTGGTGTTGGGGGTACATCATGTTTCCTAATAAGTAAAACATGCTTACCATTGGCCTCAAACGTAAACGTATTATGTTCATAACTCCTTTTGAGTGATGACCCTAACCCATACAACTACTCCCGTCCTAAGATGTCATCCGCATGAGACATATTCATCACCTGGAAGTTAAGAACCATAGTGTGTTCTTGCACAAACACAGGCACTTGCCGTACTAGAGTATCCCACACATCGTGATCATCCCCTTGAATGGTGGACACCACATAACGATGAGAACTCTTTGTCTTCGGCAACTTTAATTTCTTAACTAATGCATAGTTCAAGAAATTGTGCGTGGCACCATCGTCAATGAGAATATGTACTCGATGACCACAAATGGAGCCATGCATACGGACCAAATCATGTGGTCCAACTGTCTCTTGCCACATAGATGCAGTGAGATTACACTCATGCATCTCGGCAGTGTGCGAAACCTCTACCGCCGTAGAATACTTAGGATCAGCATCCAAGGAAAGTGTTTGCACCATGTGTACAGCCTTCTCCTTGACCTTATCCTTATTCTTGCGAGGCAGCTGTGGACAATTTTTCTTCTCATGATCACTACCTAAGCAATGATAACATAGTTTCTCCTTCTTGGCCCGTTCATAGTCTTGTGGAGACAATGGACTACTTGACCCTTTAGACTTCTTTGTGTTTTCAGTAGAATTGCTGGCAAGTTTATGCTTATTAGCATTAAATTGCGAGCCATTGAATTTGGCCGGTCTATCCATGCCCTTCTTATCCATGGTGTCATCAAAGATACGGGCACTTTGGATAGCCGCTTCCAAAGTTTTAGGATACTGGGTTTTAACCTTTGCCTGATATTCTTTATCAAGGCCTCTAACAAACCCACGACCTTTTGAAAGTCGTCCAAACCGTCTAGCTTGAGAATGACTTCACGGTATTTGGATACATACTGATTAAGTGTAAGACCTTCCATCTTGCACTTGTCCCAGGCTATCCAACTCTGATCTTTCTCATTTTGCGGTAAGAACTCCTTTTTAAAAGCTACCTCAAACTCCTCCCAAGTCTTAGGGCGAGTTTCAACATAGCACCTTCCTGCGTTGCAGAAGGTGCAATAGATTCTACTGTAGGATTTGGAACAAGAGGAGGCATAACTATCGGAATAGGCCCTCCACTTGCCCCGCCGATCCACTTGCAAAACATGCCATAAATTCATTAAAAAGCGTGTTCATGTTTGTGAGATTGGTATTGACATTTGTTATAGTGCGCTCAAGTGCAACTACCCTTGAAGTGAGACGCCCAAACTCTAACGTGTCTACCAAACCATAATCGTCTAGTGGACTCACATCCCCTTTGGCATCGGTCATGTTGGCATCCCGATCAGGCGCAACGGCCTGTCGCGCGAATCACCCACACCACCACCCAAAGGGTGTGCCTCACTAACAACAGGCATATCATTCTCAAAATCGAAGTGAACATGAGACGGTTCTGCTGAGGCCATGGTATGCACGTGCTTACAAATAGAGAATGGATTACCTTAAAAAGCGAACTCCAATTGAAGCGTCGTAGAAGAATTCCTCTTGCATGCACAAAAATCGAGAAGAAATCACCACTCGAGTCGTCAATCACAACACATGCATGCAAAAAAGTGTGTTGCATGTAGCATGTCATTGAAGATCCGTCCACCAAAAACTTCAAAACTTTGTTGCATAGAAAACTCCTCTCCTCACAAATTGAAAGAAGGAAAGTTGAAGGGTGAAAAGGTCACTTTCCTTGTAGTTTGTGTCCTCCCTTGAAAGAATAAGTAGAGTTCTTTTGAAGAGAAAAACAATACAAGTGAAAAGGTGAAGTGGCTAGCACACTTGCCTTGGAACTTGAGGTGGTGGGTTCAAATCCCTTCACTCCTTGGATGGAAGCCTCCCCCTTGTGCCACTCAAGTAAGGGAGAATTCTCACACGCTCGCCAACGGTGCGCCAACGATCGCTCACCGATCACCTTCTAAGGACTGCCTTGGTCGCCGCCTTAGGCGTCCGCTGTGGTGGTCGTGGGGCGGGTAGGTGGCTACGCTCACGTGCAGGTCTTCGTCATCGTCTTCTTTTGCTGCGCTCTGCAATGTGGGTCCTGTTCCCCGTGCAAGTCTTCTACAGCAGGCATATGGGTTGTTCACGCCCGCCGCTGGCTCTGATACCAGTGTAACGCCTCGGTTATGGCTGCGTCTTCCTCAAGCCGCCATAGCCTAGGCGTGGAGAAGAAGAGAGGGTGGAAGTCGGTTCACCTCCCAACCATTTAATGACGAGTTAGGGTTTCTCAGTGGGTTTTATACCAAAACCTTGGCCTGTGTCCACACCTCCGACCGTCCATCTTACTTAAGAGCTGTGCTAACTTAGATGTGTACACACATCGACCAAACCCTAACGCCCATTAACCCCTGAACCCCGCTAGCACTAATAATACTCTCGAGACTCTGAAAGCTATTAACTTATGTTAGGGTTCGACTTCCGTAGGACCATAGTCTTGACATTTTGTATCAACATTATGCAAAACATCAACTTTTCACAAAACTTGATGTTTTTCATTGATCAACTTTGATGCAAAACATTGAGTTTTGTGGAAAAGTTGATGCTTTGCATTGATCAACTTTGATTCAAAACATTGCGTTTTGTGGAAAAGTTGCATCAACTCAATGTTAAACATCAAATTTTTCATAAAACTTGATGTTTTGCATCAACTTTGATGCAAAAAATTGAGTTTTATGAAAAAGTTGATGTTTTGCATCAACTCGATGATGCAAAACATTAACTTTTAGCCTCGATGATGCAAAACATAAACTTTTTCATAAAACTCGATGTTTTGCATCAAAGTTGATTCAAAACATCAACTCTACTACAAAACTTGATGTTTTACATCAAGTTTTGAATGCTCCGAAGAAGAAAGTTGAAGGATAAGAGGCCGATTTTCACAAACCGCTTGTTTTAGCAATTTCGTCTCCTATAACATGCTTAGACGACCTATTCCATAAATTTTGAGTACCAACACAGCTATGTTTTGATGCGATGTGTAGACGTCACAAAGCGATTTGCTGATGTAGCAAATCGCTTTGTGACGTCTGCACATCGCATCGAAACATAGCTGTGTTGGTACTCAAAATTTGTGGAATAGGTCATCTGAGCATGCCATTGGGACGGAATCGCTAAAACAGGCCGAGTGTAAAAATCGATCTTGCTGATCCAACTTTCTTCTTCAGAGCATTCAAAACTTGATGCAAACCATTAAGTTTTGTGGTAGAGTTGATGTTTTGATGCAAAACATCGAGTTGTGTGGAAAAGTTGATGTTTTGCATTAACTTTTAGGGGGCTATTTTTCTTAACTTTGAAATATTTTTATATTTTTTATGAGAAATATTTTTATTTTTATCACCAATAAATCTGTACAAAATCTCATTCCAAATAGTAGATATTAACCAATAAAATCTCTATTTTTTTAAAAAAATATTATAAATCATAGAATTAAAGAAAAAATATGCCTAGGATAAGGTGATATAGGTAGAACATAGGTTTAGGGCTAAGGACCTGAAAAACACATATGGTCGCAACCTTTGACTACAAATTTGAGAGGAGGTCATTAGAAAAAATTCTTGTCTATGTAACCATGTAACCTTTGTATCATAAATAATATCACTACATAGTAGATGCCAAAAATTCATGATAGCAGAAGAGCTAGATGAGATAATCCATGATTACCTATAATCCATTGATTTTAATCCAAATGTGTAAGGCTCCATTGATTTGGAAAACCACGAGTCAATTGATGAGATAATCCATGATTACCTATAATCCATTGATTTTAATCCAAATGTGTAAGGCTCCATTGATTTGGAAAACCAGGAGTCAATTGATTCACCAATCCTGATTTTTGTTCTACAATTCAATTTTAAAGCCGAAGAACTATAAGCAAATACACATGGTGGGACCATCTATGTCGAGGAGGGGGGTGCATGTGAGCTTGGACTCTGCCATGCCTATGTGCAATAGTATTCTCTCCAGTATAGGGGACCTTGAATCTATCGTCATCTCGTGAAAGCTCCAAGCTCTTCTCTAACACCATTCTGAAAGCCCTAAGCTCCTCTATTTTTTCTTTATACACAAAGACAATGTCGCACGCGAAGATTGCATCTCTCAGCATCCTTCGCATGTCCTCCAAATAATTATAACTAGAGTTCATTCTACACTACCCTTAGACATACCATCTCTCAACATCCTCACATGTACTCTAAGTAATTATAACTAGAGCTCATTCCTACACTACTCTTAGATATACCATCACCTACATTCTCAATAATGGCTATCTGGATCAAACATCAACATATGCATACTATGAATTTTTGCCACCACTACATATGTACACATATGTACACATATGTACATGATATAGGCTACAATTTCTTCTCGCCACCCTTATCCATATTGCATAACAAGAATTTCCTTCATGAAAACAAATGCCTATGTGGGTGAAAATTTATACCCATAGGCTATCTACCTCTAAAATTGTCCTGTTGAAAAAATATTTCAATTTTCTACTCTTCTAACATGCTTAGGTTTACTCAGAGCCTCCATAGTTACCATCTTCTACATGTATATATGAATAGAAATCTACCTTTGCACACCTATAAGTTGACGTCTTTAAACTCTTAGCATTGGTTGTATATCATGCCCATGCTTATAAATAATAGAGCAAATAGTTATGTCATACAAACTGTGAAGGTAAGTATATACTAAAGGTTTTGCTATTTGAGTCTAGAAATAGACTCAAGGATGTTTGTAGAACTTTTCATAAATTATGGAGCTTATGTTGTTATGTATTCTAATATTTTTTGAGCGCTTGTCAAATAATGTGCATATTTATGCATAGTGGTAGAATTTGTCGCAATAAAGTCCATTAAAAAAAGTCTTACATTCATGAAATTTATAAAATAAATTTTTATTTGAAAAAGATTGATATTTCTTTAAGTTATGTAGACTCCTATGTCATTTTGTAAGTCAAGTTTATTTTTATGTCACAAACAATAGTTTATAAATCTACGAAGGTCACACGTGTTCTCAATCTTGAAAAAAATAGCAAAATTCATGTAATTTTTAAATTTATAGATGGAATTCTAGATGTGTTTTCAAAAAACTGTTTTTAAGACATTTTTGAGATTTCACACATTTTGGGAGGGAATCTTTTTAGGTAACCCTTGTCAGTGACCTATAGTGTTAGACACCAATGGTGTCCACCTTCTCTTCAGTGGCATGTACAAAGGATCTACTCTCTATGTTAGTGGTGCACCCATATATTGATGGCTGTATTCTAGAATTTTAAGGTACTCTTTCCTCCAATCCGACTATATACCGAAATCCTCCAATTTGGGGTTGGCATCATCTATGTGATAATCACTGTATAACCCCCTCTTGTGTGGATTGGATTAGCCTTCCTTCACCTGTGGAAGAAGTAACTGATCATAAATGTAACAATCCTTATTTCCAGCAGAACTGCCAACTTTTTGTGTCGTGCCACATTGGACCATAGCGTGCCCTCTCTAGCCACAAGGAATAGCTCTTTAAATTCTGGTCTTGGTGCTCGGAGAGGGTACGGTATATACGGCTGCTTCGTTGGTGTGACATCTAAGTAAGCTTCGGGTAGAATTCACCGAGTAGGTTCAAAGGGTGTTATTTGCATTAACACCTTGAACATGAGCTTTGGTTTGAGTAGCTGATTCTCGGCTCTCATGAAACCTTCGTACTTTGCAGAAGACAAGGACTCAAGAATAGAATCATCAATAAATGGCTCAATTGTATCTTGTGGTAGAGTGTGGCTAACCTCTTGAGTTGGCTGTGGTGGAGATGAGTCAAGTGCCGACAACTCCTCGGAGAGAGCGTTAGTGGAAAATTTTAAGGGTTGAGAAGGAAGAGTAGAAAATATACAATCGGCTTGAGATTTGTCAGTAGTAGGCGGAGCACTTGGATATGGATTAAGTAATTTATTGGTGACATTTGAATATACATGGTAAGTAGGATTAAGGGATGAAATGGATACTTCTTCTTGACCTTCTCCTGAACTAGGGGGCGGGTGGCTGGGTTTGTGGAGCTTCATAAAGTCTTGTAGCTCAGTGATATGCTCCGAAGATATGTTAGGATACTCAATATGTGTTTTATCAAAATTATAAAGTACGGTGGCTAACATGGCTTCTAGATGTTTGTGGATATTTTAATATAGTTTGAGAATACCAAACGGATGATATAATGATGACTCACATAGATTTAAATGATGGTGAGTATTATATACCTCTAACCACCCATGGCTTATGATCCATTGATAACTTTGAGCTACAACCTCGTAGTTGGCTTGGTGTTTTAGGAATATCATCTAGAACAAACAAGTCTAATTTATTGTGATGATGTTGTCCAGGATGTCAAAGTTTTGTAGCACCCGACACTAACTATGAAGGTTGAGCACAATGGGGTGCAAAGGATAAAAGTAAATATCTTTAGGATCAGTTACTAAGTCCCCCAAAAAAATTCCCATGATGATGGTAGGATGAACATCACGTTCTATGTTTTGTTTAATAAGTGTTAGTTCTCCTAGGCTCAGGGCATCAAACAGGTTTATATCATATTGAAGTAAAGAGAGGGTCAGAGTTTGAGGAGGGGCCCGAGGAGTTACTGGCAAACGGACCTATCTCTAAAGCTTGCTCAAGGAGTAGTTGCATCTCATCGGTTGGTTCTTATTGTTTGGTTGCGTTCTTGGATGGCCAACTGGCATTCCAACTCTTGTATTTTGCGAGTCCTTGGTGGTGAGAGAAGGTCAGAAATAGTGGTTTCTCTTACCATCCTTGCAGCATCAAGCTCTTCAATTTTCCTTGTTGCTTCTTCTTGTGCTCGTCTGCCTGGCTGCAGCCTCCCTTCCTTGAGCCTCTGTAATCTTGTGAAGTCTTTTTGCAGCCAAATTTTGACTTTCTTGGAGTTGTTGTGTTATTTGCACCATAGCTTCTTGGTGTGTAGCCATCATTTTTTGCACCATAGCTTCTTGGTGTGTAGCCATCATTTTTTGCATTTCAAACTTATTGGTGCTGATGGTCTCATTGTGTGCTTTAGAATCTTTTCTACATTTGCTTTGTTGCTTTGTTACCTTTCTTGTTGTAGTTGTAGCACTATTTGTTCTGCTTGCTTCAGAGTTAAGGATAGTGAATGTAGTTGTCCTTGTAGCTCTTCTTCCTTGGCTTGGGAGGTGTGCTTTATCTCTTATAGCTATTGAGCATGGATAGCTATTGAGCATGGATAGCCGCTTGTTCCTTGTTATGTGTGACTTCCTTTTGAAGTTTCTCCTTGGCCAGCCGCATTTCAAATCTGTATTCTCTTTGATCTTTTGCATCATGGTTTGGCTCAAAACAAGATTTTGATGTTTTCTAGTGCTTGGTATCAAGCTGCCTACTCCTCGGCTGCCTTTAAGCTTTTTAGGATAACTTCCTTATGGGTTGCCTCAACTACTGTTATAGGTGCTCTTACAATGTCTGAACTTGATTAGTATCCTCTTGAACCTGCTTCCATAATGTTGCATTTCAGTCACGAAGCATGTGGGTTGTAAGGAGATGGCATCACCATACACGTTGCTCTTACTCCCAAAGGGAAGCACTTGTTGCTATGGCCCCTTCCAGTCTAGCGTGTGGCAAGTTCAAGAGTTTGTCCAATCCTTCCACAATCTCTTGAAAGAATTTTTCATAATCCAAATTATGGAGGAAGGATGCCTTTGATATCTCCTCCTCATCCTCTAGATATTGCCTTTTACTGGGACTTGTTGTCTCTTCAGCCCTTGGTTGTTTTCCTATATCCAGTGGCTCTTCTGTGAGCCATACTGGGAGTGATGTGGCTTCTTCATGTCCTTGGGGCTTTGGTTCTGGCAATGCTTCCGGTTCACACTCTTTATGCAGCCCAACAGAAGCAGGTGTATGTGACATTGTTGAATTCTTGAGGGGAGAAAGATTCTTGAATATTAGTTGTGTCGGACTTTGAGGAGTTAGATGCTGTACTTCTATCCTTTCTTGAGGTGCAGTCAAGTTGAGACTTGCTTCCTACTACCCCAGAACGTCTTGGTATTACACTATTTCTTGGGCTAGCTCGGATCCTTTGTGTCTCTTCAGCAACATCCGAGATAATGCCTCTCATCTTTTTCTCAGTCTTCTTCTTTCTCCCTTTCTTGATTTCTTTTATGATCTCTTTAGTTTCCATTAGTACAACCTATCCTTCCTACATTTCTTCAATAGTATAAGTGGTGGTTGTTCTATCAGTAGTGCCAGTTGCATCCTTTCTTCTGGTTTTGGATCTACAAGAGGCCTATGAGCTACATGATTCAGCACTTGTGTCATGAGGTAAGGGTTGCAGATCTTTGATTGGTGGGCCTTTAGATAATTTTCCATCTTTCTGTGGATGTAATAAGCCCAATCATCCTCTTTTTCTTTATATACCTTGGCTATTCTATTTAGGGGCACCTTGTTATATCTATCTACTAGCTTTACTTGCATGATGAGCAACATTGCCCTCTGCAGGCGTTTTCTGTTACTTCATCCCTGATATTGTCATATTTTGCTCCATTAGAGTTGTACGAACTCTTCTTCAACATTGCATCGAGGGGAATATTTTTGTAATTATGTGTGTGTATTTTAACTGGTGGTGGTAATTGCAGAGCCTCACATATCAACTCTTCCGTGATCAAAACCTGCTCTATGGTGCCATCTGCTTTAGTTACTGTTCCCCTCTTGGTGGCCTTGTCGTATGTCTTGATTTATTCTACACATAGCTCTGTATCAATATTTCAGGGGAGGCTATGTGCCATCTACCCTAGGCCCACCTTCTCCAGATTTTCTTTGACTTCAGCATCCTCCAAAATTTGTAGGCACTCATCATCAGGACTGTAGTACTGTAGGGCTACCTTTCCATGCATAGTGTGGAGTTACTTGCTAATGATCGTGCCATGGAATGCCTGGGCATACTGACCCATGTAGCTCAGCTTTAGGCCCCATGTGGGTCTTCTCTTTCTACTCACCGGGGATCCCATTGCACTGGCTTGTGTCACCACACCGAGGTCTCTAGGGCTTCTGGGTCAGATGTTGCTGAGGTCGACATCATAGACTGGTGAGGGCATGTGCCACGCCTTGTTGTTCTCTCTCTTTTTTTTAATGGGAAAGTGTCAAGGTTAATTTTGATGGGAAGTGTGTTAGTGGTGTGAGCAATTAAGAGGGTACAAGTGTTGTGACATGATAGGGTCCAAAACCTGCAAGTTAGTTAAACACCATGAAAGTGCAGGTGTTCAGGTTGTGAAATGGAATCCTGTGAAATGTCTTGGAGCCGTGAAAGTTAATTCCATGAAATTTAATCCCGTGAAATTGCTTGGAGCCATGAAAGTTAATTATGTGAAAGTTAATCCCGTGAAATGGGATAAACCCGTGATGAAGGGTAATTCCGTGAAAGTTAATCCCGTGAAATGGGATAAACCCGTGATGAAGGGTAATTCCGTGAAAGTGCAGGCCATGAAAGGGAATCACGTGAAATGTCTTGGAGACGTGAGTTAATCTCATGAAATGGCTTACAGCCACCATGAAAGTTAATCCCGTCGTGAAATGGCTTGGAGCCGTGAAAGTTAATCTTGTGAAGTGGGATAAACTCGTGAAATGGCTTGGAGCCATGAAAGTGCAGGTTTTGGCTTGAGGCCGTGAAATTGCAGGTTCTCTACCTTGTTTATGATGAATAGTGAAGTTATTTTGTGTTTTAATAACTTGTTTTCATGAATGCATGATGTGATTGGCCCGCAGAGTGTGGGGTTTGTGAAATGATGATAACAAATGTGATTGACAAAGACAAGGGGACAATTAGCCATTTTCAATCATGCAATTTATGCTTAAGAAGAAAAAATTTGAAAACATGAAAGGAAAACACAAAAGCAAGGCACAAGCTTCCACCTCAAACCCGTATATGTCGATTTTTGCACACGATCAAGGAAAACTGAAAATGACAAGAGCCAAGCTTGATAGTTGCACATGCGATGAAGGACGGCGAATGTAAATTGATGAAAAAGGAAGAAAATTTGATTTTATGGCACAACCGTCAGACTGGGCGATTGCCTTAATGAATAATGCCACGTGTCTTCCTATTATTGGTCGCGAGAATGTGACCATTTCACGGTGTGAACCCTTGAGGGCAAGTTCACCGCATGAATCTTTTAGGACCAGTTCACGGCATGAACTGCTTAGAATGTTTCACGACGTAAACCTTTTTGTACCAATTCATGGCGTGAACTATTTTGTGCCAAGTGTGTGCAAGATTGATACCCTACATTTCTCTTCATGGCTCAGACACTCAACCATGCACTCAAAGATTGGATGAAGTGAAATGATACCCATTTTTACCTTGTATCCATTTTTGAGTAGTGGATACCGGCATATGGATTGCAGAATTGATGCCTTCTCTGCTACATGAGCTAATGTCACCGTGCTTGGTGTTTCCATATCCTCAATCATGGCATGCTTCCCTATGTTTATCGAGCTCCATAAGGGCACAAAAATGACATTGTTGCACTCATATAGTAGTGCCGTCCTCTTCTCCCATTGGATATTATAGTTATTGGCACAAATCCAAGATCATCCTGGGATCATTTCCTCCTCCATCGATCTTACAGGGATGACAAACACCTTTCCAACCAAGGAATTATTTTTGATGGAAACATTAACACTTAGAAATCCCTCAGCTTTCATAGTTTTCAAGTGCACACTTCATACTTGTGAATTGGTGGCCTCAAGGTGCGGTTTATCTAAAGCTACCCATTTCTCATAAGAGATTAGGTTATGACTTGATCCCGTATCTATCAATGCAATGCTCATTGCATGACATTTAGTCGTAGAGATTCCCACCCTGAGTCGTGCTAGCTCAATGTTTAGTTCATCTTCATCAAGGAGAGTTCATGAAGCCATGTTCACATGCAACATTCTCTTTTGGAGTATTTGTTTGGCCTTGGCCTCCCTTGCCTTGCCTTAGCCTCTTCTTGAGATTGATGGATTTTTTCTTTGCGAGCTCCTTCCAACATTTTAAAAGATGTTCTTGCAAGAGAATCTCTTGGGTCAGTGGTCCAAAATATTTGTTAAATTTGCTTCCATTGATGTAACCCTCCATTTGTATGCTCTCAATTATCTCAATTCTAATCGACCCCTGAGGTGTGATCTCAGACACCCGGAAAAGATCCTAGCCCTCTGCACTTTAGTTTCTTTTTTGTGGTGCTCCCTGCACTATACATGAGGACAAGGTCCCCCGTTTCTAGTTCCTTTTGTTTTAAGTTATTATCAAACCAATGTTTTCTTCGTAGTTTTTCGACCATAAGTCCATGTGAAGTAATTAGTTTGGTTTCATCAAGCTTCTCTAAATCTATTAGCCTTTCAGTTAATGCATTCTCCCATCAAACATTCTTGCACTACAGTTCTCAAGCTTGAACTAGGTACTCCATAGGCATTACTGCTTCAACACCATAAGCTAGACGGAAGGAAGTATATTCCGGCTACCTTATACGATGTTCGATATGCCCATAAGGCTGCTATTAGCTTATGGTTCCAATCCGTTCAACTTGCTTCCAATGTTTTTGTCAAGATAGTACATAAAATCTTGTTTGTACTCTCTACTTAACCATTAGCCTGTGGATAATAAGGTGATGACCGGTGGACTACAAGGAATCTAGCAACAAGTAAGTGATCAATCACCTCATTAATGAAATGTGAACCGTGAGCAATGATCATTGACTAACTCTAATAGGCAGCCGAATCTCAAAATGATTTGCTCATATCAGAACTTAGCTGTTGTTCGTGCATTAGCTCACTTAGAGGCTCTAGCTTCTTCCCATTTAGTGAAATAGTCTATGGCCACCACAACAATTACATATCGAGTTTGTGATGGATGCACAGATAGACTAATAGGTCCAACAAAATTAATTCCCCATTTCTTGAAAGCTTATCTTACAATAACAGGGGTAAGTGGCATCTTGTCTCTTTGGATAGCAAATCGCTGACATTCTTTGCACCTCTTGGCAAACTCTATGGAGTCCCCGAATAACTAGGCCACCATAATCTGGCTTGAAACACCTTACAAGCTACAATATCTCTATCAAAATGTCCTCCGGCTACCCCTCACAATGTGCTTCATCCAATATCATGATGAACTCATTTTTCCTCACGCATCTCCTTAGAACATTGTCCTTACCTAGCTTGTATAGTTCTCTTACAATTAATTGATAAGGTGTAGCAAGCTTAACAAGCCGCCACATTTTATCTTTGTTCAAGGTTCATTTTTGTGTGGAAAACCATAAGCTAGATAATTAGATATTTCCTCGCTCCAGTCGGGCACCATGTCCAGTTTGAACAAACAAGCATCAAGGAGGTCATCAACACCAGTTTGCTGGTTTTCCATTTGGAATTCTTGACATATGATCAGCCAACACATGTTGTGTTCCCTTTTTCACCCGTAACCGTGAAGTCAAATTCCAATAGTAATAACAACCATTTGATTCTTCCCATGGTGTGCAAGGCTAGTTCACCAAGTATAATAAGGCCTGATGGTCCACAAAGAACACAAATTTTTTGGCCAATAGGTAATGTCGATACTTCTTGATTGCATAAACCATGGATAACCATTGTTGCTCTGTGGTAGTATAATTCACCTTTGCATCATTCAATTGGTGACTAGTGAAGCAGATTGGGTAGTCCAATTTAAACCAGGCTATGCCAATACGCATCCAATAGCAAAGTTTGATGCATTGATATGCACATGAAATATAAGATCCCAATTAGGTGGTCTTATAATTGGTGCGCTAGCCAGTGCTTGCTTTAATCTAACATATGTTTCTTGGGATTCTTCAGTTCATTCAAAGAAGACAATGAGTAGCTTATATAATGACCTGGCAATTTCAGCATAGAATATTATGAAGCGGCAATAATACCCAACGTGGCCCATAAATCTTTGCTAATTAGTGGGTGGTGACAGTCCTAAGATCAACCTACCCTTGCTGTCATCTATGGATATACCATTCTTAGAGACAATTTGTCCCAATATCACACTGTGTTTGACCCAAAATTGGCATTTAAAAGGGTTTAAGGATATATGATATAATCCACATCGCTCAAACACCTTCTTTAAGTAAGCCAGGTGGTCTGTCCATCAAGAGTGTGCACACAGATTATCAATGAATACCTCCAACCACTTTTGCAAGTAGACTTTAAAGGCTGCGCACATTAATTGTTTTGGAATGTTGCTGGGGCATTCGTGAGACTGCAAGGCATGACTTTGTAAGCAAACATCCTCCACATTGTATTGAAGGTTGTCTTATGCTAGTTGCCATATATATAGGCAGTGATGTGTGTGAACACACTTAGGACCGCCGGGGCACTTTTTCTCTCTTTTTAGGAGGTTTTTCCCCTGGCTTGTATATACACCCATCATTCTAGGGCTAACTAATCTTTGTACATTGACACAATCTAATACACTGTGTGTCATGTGCATTCTTGCTTCTTCTTCTCCAAGCTTTGTGTGCTTTCCTGTAACCCTAATTCCAACAATTGGTATCAGAGAGCAGTCATCGACGACTCCCAGGGCTACGCCGCCAGCACCCTCCGACTCACCTTCTCCGATTGAGGTTACGAGTGCTTGCAGGTCCCCATACTCTGTAGATAAGCCCATAGGGCTTAGCGTTCTCAGAAATTGCATCTGAGGTCATTTCGGGCTCCGTTTTTGCATTACAAGTTCTGTATAGGTGTTTTCGTCATTTTGTGCAGAAATTTTGACAGTGCAGTTTTCTGCAAAAAACAGGCATACGTATTCTATTGTGGACTGTGCTACATAGCACGAGTTGTTTTCTGTTCAGTCTTTGCTTCATTTCAGGTAGCTTTTGCATCAGTTTCAGTCAGTGGCCAATGGCTGATAACAGCAATGATGTATTTCGCATGTTGTCTGCTGATTTTGACAAATTGGATGGAGACAACAACTACCCACTTTGGGCATACATGATGCAGCATGCTTTGGTTGCAAAAGGAGTGTGGAACATTGTGCAGGGTATGGATGTACGTCCAAGTTCTGTGGATGTAGGATCTGTTGAGGATGTTGCAGATTCTAGCAGCTCTATTGTTGCTGCTGTTTTACCCACTGCTGAACAAGCTCGTTGGGATGGTAAAGATGCATAGGCTCATGCCTTGATTGCACTTTCTATCAAACGTAACATCACTCCACATATTCGTTCAACTCAAACAGCAAAACAGGCTTGGGATATTCTAGCTGGTTTGTACGCAGGTCGTAAAACGAGGCAAAAATCTCTTAGTTGCAATGTGCGAGCCAAAGACCTAATTTTAAGGGGGCTATCTAAGGCCATGACACATTGAAAACCAAGTATTTAGCAGACACATTGCAACCAAATGTGCTTCAATGGTGACCAAACTTTACAGGTGTAAGTGTGGGGTCCACATTGCAAACCATTGGAGTACATTTGGTTGCAATGAGCATGCTACATGCTTGGTTTTCAATGTGTTGTTTCCTTAGAGATCCCTCTCAAAATTAGGCCTTTTAGCCCACACATTACAACCAAATGAGCTCTGATGGTACCAAACTTTGCACTTAGTGTTTATATGTGGACTCTACCCTCACTCTTACGAAGTTTGATTACCATTAGAGCATATGTAGTTGCAATGTGCAAGCCAAAGCCCCAACTTTGAAGAGGGTCTCTAAAGCTATGCCACATTGAAAACCAAGTATCTCACATGCACATTGTAACCAAAAGTGTTCGGTGGTGGGGTGACTAAACTTTTAAGTTGTATATGTGTAGGTCAAAGCCCCAATTTTGAAGGGGCTCTCTAAGGCTATGACACATTGAAAACCAAGCATCTAGCATGCACATTGCAACCAGCCACTAAATGTTTAAGTGTGTATATGTGCCATCAAAGCACATTTGTTGGTTATAATGTGTAGGCCAAAGGCCCAATTTTGAGAAGGACTCTCTAGGGTCATGACACATTGTGACCAAACTTTGTAAGTGTGTATATGCTAACCCCAAACTTATTTTTTCAAATTTTGGTCACCATCAAAGCATGTTTGGTTACAATGTGTCCCTAGGCTCTGTAAGTCCATGACACAACCATGTGTTTTCCATGTACATTGCAACCAAATGTGCTCCTATGGTGATTGAACTTTGTAAGTGTGTATTTTGGATCTCATCCTCATATACGCACTTACATATGTGGACCTTATGCTCATCCTCATCCTCATATGTAAGTGGGGATGAGGTCCACATACACACTTTAAAAAGTTTGGACACCAATGTTGGTTGTAATGTGTAGGGCAAAGGCATAATTTTGAGGGGGCTACCTCTAAGGTCACCTCTCTAAGATGACACAAAGAAAGCATCTGGTATGCACATTACTACTAAATGTGTTGCGATGGTGACCAAACTTTGCAAGTGTGTATATGTGGATCCCACCCTCACTTTTACAAAATTTTCTCACTACCATCAGAGCACATGTGGTTACAATGTGCAAACAAAATGTGACTCTAAGGCTATGAAACATTAAAAACCAAGTGTCTAGCATACACATTGCAAACAAACGTGCTCTGATGGTGATCAAACTTTGCAAGTGCATATGGACCCACCTTCACTATAGCAAAGTTTGGTCACCCATCTGAGCACATTTGGTTATAATGTGTAAACCACATGCCTAGTTTTGAGGGGGCTTTCTAAGGCCATGAAACATTGAAAATGAGACATCTGGCATGCACATTGCTAACCAATATATTCTGATAGTGTCCAAACTTTGTAAGTGTGTATATGTGGACCCCATCTTTACTCTTGCAAAGTTTGGCCACAATCAAAACACATTTGATTGCAATAATATATAGGCCAAAGGCTAAATTTTGAGGGGTCTCTAAGGCTCTCTAAGGACCACAACACAAAAAAAACCACGCATCTATCTTGGTTATTGTAACCAAATGTGCTCCGATGGTGATAAAACTAGTCAAGTGTGTATTTGTGGACCCCAACCTCACTCTTACAAAGTTTAGCATATTTGGTTGTAGTATGAGCTAAAGCCCTAATTTTAAGGGGGCTAGGGCCACCTCTAGGGCCACAACACATTGAGAATGAGGTATCTAGCATGCACATTGTAGTTAAATGTTCTTTGGACCAAACTTTGTAAGTGTGTACACATATGTGGACCCCACCCTCAATCTTGCAAAGTTTGGTAAAGGTCTAATTTAAAGCTATGACATTGTAGTTAAATGTTCTCTAGACCAAACTTTGTAAGTGTGTACACATATGTGGACCCCACCCTCAATCTTGCAAAGTTTGGTAAAGGTCTAATTTAAAGCTATGACATAAAGAAAACATGGCATTCATGTGTCTGGGAGAACCTTCCTTTATATCCCCGTTCAAAGCAAACCATCGTGAGGAGGAAACTATCGCTAGCACCACAACCTAGCAGAAACACCAATAGAGGGCACCAACACACTCAGCTGACGTCCTCAGATCCTAAGCTGACATAGTTGAGCACTTCAACACCCTCCCATCCTCCCTATTCAGCCCAGTTGCCTATTGAAATTGTCCTCTTAGGTCAGCTCTTACTTCCAGTATCTATAAGCTTCCAATTAAGAGTCCCTCCTGACCTCAGCTAACCAAAATGGCTTCCAACTACCATATAACTTCTTATAAATTGCCTCCGAAGTCCTCTTCTTGTCCCTAGTCAAAAATCTATCCTTCAGTCTCCTAGAATGTCCTCCTATGTCAACTAGCCTCAAAACCTTGTAGCAAAATCTCCCAGAATTGGTTGCCCTCAGCTGACCATAGTAGTTGACAGCAATTGCTCCTGGCTACCACAAACAAATCACATACTAAGTGTCAACTTGCTTTCAAATTCTAATGGCTCTCCCTAGTCCAAAACGGGTCCTCCAAGATCCTCTATAATCCTCGAGCATTAGCAGACCTTATAGATACAATCCCTAGACCTTCTTGGATAATCTGTCGAGCCCTCTTTTGACCTTTCTTTGAATCTCCACCACTTGTTGAGTTTTGCCTCAAAAATATGGCACAGAACTGTCTCCCTCAGCAAGCCTATAGTAAACCAGAGTCTTCCTCGAATGTCCTTAGACACCCACACAACCTCATATATCTCTCAACTTGAAGGGATTTCACACAATTAACTCTTTGCTGACTATAGCTGGCACCCAATTGTGCCGAATTGACAGTCCCCAACCAACCAACTAAGCTACTACAACAGATGCATGTATCATCTCCTTTGCATCAGCTAGCACCTCTTGAACTTTAAAACTCTTAAACCAAGCGAAAACCCAACCTTACAGTCTCTCAGCTGACAACAAGTGTCTCACTGCCAACAGAAACCCTGTTAGACTACAAAGCCTTCTGAGAGTTGATAGCTGACCTCTGACCGGCCTCCAACAGTTAGCTGGACACAGAAAACACTTTCCCTCAACTCAAACAAGTTAAATCAAGGTCCCTACACCACGTGCTGATAGTTTTGATGTACAGATGACTATGATGACCCCTACACAAGCTAACTGACACAGCATAGACTCAACTTGAGTCAAAGCCTTACCTTCAATGGAGTTCCATCCAAACAACACTAATTGAACAAAAACAAACAAAAGAACTCTTCAATTCCACATAAATTGACATTCTGTAAATTTAAGAAAGTTATGCAACTCACAATAGCCCTTGAGAATTGGGAATTAAGCAGATGAGAGAAAACAACAACAGATCAAGAGAACTCTCACACAAATAGCATCAACAAAACCTAGATTTATATTCTCAACTCTAACAATATCATCAATAAGAACTGTAGCAACTTCTTGGAGGCTTCAAACATCTAATATAATTGGGAAAGTGTTTTGAGCAATCCTTGATAGAATCCAAGTTCCAACAATGATGCAATCTAAGAGGTTTTGGGACACCACTTTCCACACAGAACCCTCTATCACCTCTGCAATCCTTGCTCTGGAATGATATAAGTCTGCTCTAGTAGTCCCCATGTTGCCTTCTTCTTAGAACAAGCCAACTAATATCCAACAAGCTTCACAACAAAACTTCCCAACAAAAAACTAGCTCTCTTGCCACTCTCGTCTATCACACATATAAGCTTTCTCCCATGCAATTGCATGATATCTCCATGCATAACCTCAACTACTCTACCCAATCTTGTCAGCTATTCTCCACGTAGCAATCCTCCCTTCTCCTAACAATAGCTAATAACAATTAGTTCACTAATACGCAAATATCCATGCAACAATCCTCTATTTTCTAAGGTCCCTAACCATACCCAATTTGTTATTTTTCCTCTTGGGGTAGGGGTGGGCATCTCCATTGAGCATATCCCTTGAACCACAAAAAATCCTATTATATTTTGCTAGACCCCTCATGGCTAGAGCATTTATGCTCAACCAGATGCTATGGATTCATTGAAACAATCCTTTGCAAAAAGTGCATGTAGGTCCCAACAAGCTTCTTCGTATTCTTCTGCATAGCAGTAATAACTGCATCAAAAGGTAGACCTACATCCACTGTCTCTGTATTTTTTTGAACTGTCATGATTATGCACCAATATGGCTTTAGCATGTAACCATTAAATCTTTTTGAATGGAGCTGATCATCCAAATCTGCAAGCTGATTACCATTCTCATAAATGTGAATTATACCCTTAAAGGGACCTTCTCACTTGATTTGGAACTTGGTCTAGAAGGTATTATCTAACCTGTTATTATACCTAAGCACTAAATCTCCCTCTTTGATTCCTTTATCCATAACTGTCTCATTGAAAAGATCAGCTCTCCTATTGCTTAAATGGATGTAGTGGTCCAAAGTTTCTTCTCTAGCCAGCCTGCAACTCCTGAAGATCTAGCAACTTCTCTTCAGACATCTAAGCCCCTTTCTTGATGTTTTAGAAGAAATTATAAACTGGGAATTTCAACTTCAATGGGTATCAGGGCTTCTTTTCCAAAGACCAAGTGGTAGGGTGAAAACTCTGTAACATACTACTATACCTTCTGGATCCAACAAGACTACTCCACGACTAGCTACCCCTGATCTTCTCTTAAAAGCTCCATCAAAAAACAGAGTAAAAACATTTGGCATATCTGCTTCAGGGTCTTTCCACATGGGAACTTTATTCTTCATCAATGTCTCTTCCCTCAATACCAAAGCATTCTATGTGTATGTTAAGATATCTACCAATGTGGCTCTTGTGCTATCCTCCGGTATACAAGTGAACTGAAACTCTTGCAGCTCAACCAACCAATTAGACAATCTCTTGGATGGAAGGTTAGATTGAATCAGATGAGGAAGTAAAGAGTAATGGGTGAGCATAGTGAAAGGCTTTGGAAGTAAATAAGATCTGAATTTTCTTAAAGCAAACACCACAGCCACCATCACAAGCTCTGCTTCAGAATAAGTACTTTCTCCTAATGTCTTTGTTCTATTGTTGACAAAATATACTGGCCTCATATAGGAACGATCCCTTCCTTGTTGTAACAATACTGCACCTATGGAATCTTCACCCACACTAGGATTTACAAAAAACTTTTTACTCTAGTCTCAGGGAGCATGACCCACTGGCCGAGTGCTCAAAATCTCCTTAATGCAAAAAGGCCTCTTCTTCCTTGTCTTGCCACACAAAGGGATCCCTTTGGGATATAAAGCCTAAGACAAAATCTGGCAAGGTATCTTACCTTATGTGTGAATGTCAACAACTTATTCACATTTTGAGGTGCCTCCAATAAGAGAAAAGCTTCTACTTTTGCAGGATCTACCTCAATCCCATTCCCAAAAACCACATTTCCAAGTAGAGTTACATTGTCTTGAGCCAAATGACATCTGTTAGGGTTCAACTGACTACCCAGATCATCCAACCTCTTCACAGCCATCCTCAACTTCTCACAATGGACCCATCTCTGCCCACTGTAGATATAGAAATCATCAACAAATACTCTGATGAAGGGCCCCAAATAGGGTTCAAACTCCAGATTCATAAACCTTTGGAAGGTAGAAGGAGCATTTGTAAGCCCAAAGGGCATTAACATTTATGCAAAACACCCCCATGGGGTAATGAAGGTGGGTTTCTTTTGATCCTCTAGGGAAATTGAAATTTGAAAGTATCCAAAATATCCATCATACATACTATATCTTTCATGCCTAGCTACACTATCCAAAATCTGATCTTGGAAGGGTAGTGAATAATGATATCTCTTGGTAATAGCATTCAAAGGCTTAAAGTCAACACAGACTCTCCATTTTCCATTTTTCTTTGGAGTGATTACAAATGGAGAAGCCCACTCAGAATTATCAACTGTTGGGAAGATAAACCCTGCTTTCAATAGTTTGTTCACCTCCTCTCTCACTACTTCCTGCTGCTGCACAACTCCCAATGTTCTCAGTCTTTGCACATATAGTATAGCTTTTGGCTTCAACTGTATCTCATGCTACATAGTTGACACCCCCCTGACTTGAGTATAAGTGGCAAGCATTTTATGTAAGACTTCTTCCTTATCTGACTACACTTCAACTTCAGTTTTCTACTTCTCCCCTTCCTCTGCACATAGTTGTAGAGACATGCACATGAGGTTAGAGTCTAGCACCAACAGTTGAACTTCCCCCTCATCATCCTCTGAGCTGTCTTCCTCTGTTTCTGAGTCCCTTGTGGAATTGGTTTCTTCATCTTCATCTTTTAAAGTACTCTCTAGAATCAATTCCCTCCCCTTGTAGGCTAATAAGGTTTCCTCTCCACTAATCTTGCCCTGCTCTCATTGCTATCAACCATGGTCTCCCCAAAATCAATGGGTAAGCTTTTGTCCTTGTTGGCATGAAATGAACATCCAACTCAGCTTCCTATCCAAGAATGGTTACCTGCAACTTCTTTACCACCCCCAAACATCTGACTTTTGCATTATTTGCCATTCTAATCTAAACTTAGAAGGTGCACTTGCTTTCAACTTTAAAGCCTCCATAGTCTGCTAGGTCATTACACAAACTTGGGCCCCACCATCAATGTATACTTTGGGTACTTTAAACTTATTTACCCAAGCATCCATGATAGGCAGATAATCCTTATCTCTTTTAACACGCACTACATTCAGCTGACTTCCTTTCTTCTCTTTCTTGGAAACCCTTGTGCTGACCAGTTTACTCCATGTTCTTGAGTTTAGGCACAACTGCAATAGCTGGGGCAAAGTGAGACTGGGTCCCTTCTTCTCGAGATCCCTCATTAGATCATACTCTTCCTCCTAAGCCTAAGGAAAATCATGCATTCCAATGTGCCTTCTGGGCTTGCTCTTCCTCTTACCCTCTTTGAACTGGTCCTCCACTTGCTTTCCCTTCTTCCTTTCCGGATGGTCCTACTTCATTGTCACCCTTTGCACCCTTGGTTCTTTTTTTTGGCTAACATATCAGCTTCTTCATCCATACCAATCAAATTAACTAGGTCCATTGGTTGGGGCTGAACCTGAGGTCCTTGTGGATTTGGAATCTCCTCTTCTCTTTTGACATCTTGCCTTTTCTCCCTCCTAGGGGCCAAAGGATACACATCTCCTCCCATTCTCCTGGGGGTAAGGACACTGAGAGGAGAGATATGACCCAGAACATTAGACATTCATGTTGGGTCCTCCTCTAACTCTACCTCTCCTTCCTTCTCTCCTTCCCTAGGGGCATTTTTACCTCCTTACACAACAAACTCAGATTCAAATTCTCCATTTTTTGAGTTAGTTAATTGAATTGATCAATAGAGCCACTGGAACTAGAGCATTCATCCCTTCTTCTATCCTTCTCTCCCCTATCATAGTAGGTCTATTCTCAACTAGACCCTCCCTTTGTTTTTGAGCCAACCTCTGAAGCTTCCATTCCTTCTCTCTTGCAATCCTTAAGGCTTCATCAAAGGTTCCTTCCCTTTTTAACCCCACCTTCTCTTTAAGATATAGCATGAAGGGATTGAATGAGCATATCCTTTTTAAGGAGGACAAGCGGGTTCTCTGTTCCCAAGGAAGCATCCCATCTTCCCCACAAATCCTCAAAACAATCTTCAAATCTATCAAACACATCAGATAAACTAAATGTCTTTCCATACAGCATCCAGGGATTCACCCTTCTTGTAATGCTGCACTAGAGCTCCTTTAACATCTTCGTATGCCTGCCCCTAATGTGGCTGACCTCTCCATGTTTGGAACCACATTTTGGCATCCCCTTTCAACAACATGGACAATAGTGTCAATTGTTTGCATCTCTACCCTTTCCAAATGTAAATGTTGCTAGCTCCATCTCGACCGAAAATTCCTCTGGGTCCTCATTAGCATGACCGTGAAACACAGGATAAGACATCATTATAGTCATCTCAACAGCTGACACTTCTCAGCTTTTACCAATAGTCTAAAGGGTACCTTGAAATCCCTCATCTGTGAAGGCACCAAAACAATGATGTGTCTGGGAATACCTGCCTTTATAGCCCCGTTCAAAGCACACCATCGTTGAGGAGGAAACTTTTGCTAGCACCACAACCTAGTAGAAACACTAATAGAGGGCACCAACACACTCAGTTGGCGTCCTCAGATCCTAAGCTGCCACAGTTGAGAACTTCAACACTCTCCCATCCTCACTATTCAATCTAGTTTCCTTTTGAAATTGTCCTCTTAGGTCAACTCGTACCTCTAGTATCTCTAAGCTTCCAACTAAGAGCCCCTCCTGACCTCAGCAGAGCTGACTCCCAACAGCTGACCAAAATGGCTTCTAGCTCTACCACAAAACTACCTATAAACTTCTTCCAAAGTCCTAGACTTCTTGTCTTGAGTAAAAAATCTATCCTTCAGTCTCCTAGAATGTCCTCCTCTGTGTGAGCTTGCCCCAAAGCCTTGTAGCAGAACCTCCCAAAATCAGAAAGCTTCTCTCAGTTAGCAAGTACTCATAGCCCACAACAAATTAGATACTAATTATCAACTTGCTTTTGAATTTTGATGGCTCTACCAATTCCAAAGTGGGTCCTCCAAGATTCTCTATTATTCTCCAGCATCAGAGGACCTTATAGATACAATCCCTAGACCTTTGTGGATAATCTGCCGACCCCTTCTGACCTTTCTCCACTTGCTGAGTTCTATCTAAAAAATATGGCACATATTTGTTTGCCTTAGAAGCCTACAGTAAACCAAAGTCTTCCTCGAATGTCCTTAGACACCCACACACCCTCAGATATCTCTCAACTTGAAGGGATTTCACACAATTAACTCTTTGCTGACTATAGCTGGCACACAACTGCCTCTGAATTGGCTGGCCCCAACCAACCAACTAAGCTACTACATGAGATACATGTATCCTCTCCTCTACATCAGCTAGCACCTCTTGAACTTCAAAACTCTTAAACCAAGCTAGAACCTAACCTTAGAACCTCTCAGCTGACAAAAAATGTCTCACTGTTGCCACAAAAACCTTGTCAGACTACAAAGGCTTCTGATAGCAATTGACCTTTGACAGAACTCCAACAGTCAACTGAGATATAGAATCACTTCCCCTCAACTCAAACAAGTAAAATAAAGGTCCCTACACCACTTGATGATAATTTTGATGTATAGTTGACTATGGTTGACCCCTACACAAGCTAACTGGCCACCACAGACTCAATCAGAGTCAGTTCTTCACTTATAGCCTTACCTTCAATGAAATTCCATCCAAACAACACTAATTGAATCAAAACAAACAAAAGCACTGATGCCCCTCAAGCAGAACCTCACAAACAACTAGAACCAGAGGCACAACCACAACCAGAGGCTACTGCAACACAGCCACAGCCCTCCGCTAAAGTTGAAATTGTTGCAGAAGAAGAAGATGCAAACAAGATAGAGAGGGAATTAAGTCTGATTGAAGCAGACAATATCAGAGAATTGAGAGTTTTGGAGGTTATTACACCGGTTAGAGCGGCTTTTTCACTTCGAGGCCAAAGAGTTATCAGGCGTCTGGATGCATATACGATTTAAATGATTTAAGGAATGACACATTCAAAATCACAGATAACATTGTCAATATTTTACTATGGTATGTATAGTATATAGAATGCATGACACTATATAGAATGTATATAGTATGATGCATGACTAAGCTGTAAGTACCAATGGACTAATTCTTTGTTCTTTTCATTGTTACCTTTAGGTATTGTATATTACTACTACAAGAAGAGGTCCAAAATTGTACATATACTATGGATCCTCTCATTTTCTCGGCATTACAAAATGAAAGCTCAACATTTGTGAACCTTATGTCCTGGTTTGAACCAGTGAACCTCGACTTGGCAAGACTTGTTTTCATAGCTTACCGTGAAGAGCGAGTCTCATGTTAAGTTTAAAATTGACATCAAATATTTGGTAATCTATATGTGTTTTCTTTAATAACACCTATGTCCTCTTTGTTTTTTCAGTCGACACACACTGGAGTTTGATGTTGTATGATATTGAGCAAAACACATGTTATTTTGCTAACTCTGTTCAGCAATATCATGGCTGCGTTAGAGAGTAAGTCCCTATTGACATTTCCCTCTTCCATAAGCATGTATATTTATTTAAGCGGGATAAGCTGATACGGGTTTTTGGACCTCTTAGATGTGCTTAAAAGTTTGTATATGCATTGGAACATCTCCTAATGGAGCCAAACCTGACATATCGTAGGATAAGTGTGCCAGTCCGGCCAAATGATGTCAGTTGTGGATGGAGGATGGCCCTAAATGCCTATCTTTTAATAAAGAAAATTTTAGATATTCCAGATATTCCTGATGTAAGTGATGTTTGTAACATAGACTTGCATAATCAAATGTAGCTATAATGTCCCTAACAAAGCTTTTCTCTATGTATAGGAAATAAGTCTAAACAAATATGCTCCCTTGCACGTAAAACAATTTAGGACCAAATTTGTACAAAGAATTATTTTGGCTATCCATGATCGTGCGCAGAAGAAGAGATCAGGAGGGTGAATGAATTTGCAAGGGAAGCTGTAGAGAGAATACATCAGCGAGACAATGAGCGGCAAATACAAGTCCAAGAACATGTGGCTGCCCTAAATGAGTATGACAGGCTGCAAGGGGAGATGGATGAGTGGGTGGACTCCAGGAGGAGGTAGGTTGAGCTGCAGGGCGGTGAGCTGCAGGCGGAGAGGGGAAGAGAAGAAACACTATGGGAAGAAATGGAAAGACTGCAAGAGAAGCAAAATCGACGAACCCCTCAGTCCCAAGCACAACCGACCTCTCAATCACGACGTCGCTCCCGTGCCCCTGACTCTTCTGATCATCGGCGTCACCATCATTAGACCTATATTTACATCTGTAACATTAACATTAATTTTGTAAGAGACCTTACATTGTTTTGTAAGAAAAAACTCTTGCATATATACAATTGCTTTTGGAGTTATAATGTCTCAATACTATCATCCTTCAATGATTAATCAAGTGAATATTATGAGAGATAGATTCTTTGTAGAAAGTTTTTTTTTTGTTTTTGCCTTGGCATCTATAAAAAAGGGGTTTTGTTAGTGTTATATTGCATAATGTTATGCACAGCATACTAAATGGTGAATGTAAATATAAATGGTTTACCTTTTTAGTATCCATTGTAAATGTATAATCTTTTAGCAATTGTTCAATCTCCTCGTATGTAGTAAGGTCTTCTCTAATTTGAGAAAGAGATGTTTTAGATAGTGTGTTCAGCATTGTAAGAAATTGCCCTTCCAAATATATCTCCATTACTAGAGGCGTATTCTCGGGATCTGACTCCAAATCTTGATCTAATGTAACAAGGTTGCCATTAACATAATCATATCTGGTGTAGTGAAAAGTTGCAATGAAGTTTTGAGAGCCAATAATGTACTTGTAAACTATTGACTTCTTCTCCCCCAAAACAGAAATGATGCCTTCTGTCTTTCTCCTATCCCAACCATTGTCGAAAAAGTCCAGTGCCTTACTTGACTTGCAAAAAATCAACATTGTTGAAGTATTTCTTATTTCTTCATCAAAGAAGAAGTCAACAAACACTTCGATAGACATAAAAATAGTAAGCTTGATATTCTTTGTTGCAACAAATGCCTTAAGAGAAATAAAGAAACAATGAAGATGGAAAAGCAATAGCAATAGAAAACAGCAGAGCCTCCTTCACACCGACAAAGAAAATGGCCAAGCAAAAATAGAACGCAACCTCCACACGGCCACGTTGCCAAATAGAGCAATAAGTGAAAATAGCTCATTCCTCAAAATGAATGGGAGCATCCCAATCAGATAAGTTTGTTGGTTTCAGAAGTGGCCTCTAAGAAAGTCGGAGCTATGAAGGATATAGTTTGTAAAATTTGGTGCATGCCGAAGGACATCATGGATAGAAGACTTCAATTTGGCATAACTTAATCAAAGAATAAGCGCTACTAAGTAGCTATTGCGGCAATAGTATTGCTGGCATGTTGTGTATAGTGGTGGAGGAGAGAGTTACAAAGGAGAGTGGGTGGATAAATGACACCCACCACACGACCCATGTAGACAGAGTGAATGATTTTCATGTTGCGACAGCATCCTCAGATGTGGCTAAGCAATAGGGACCAATCATGTTGTGTGAGTGAAAAAAAATCTAAAACACAAGGTTTTTTTTAAAAGAAAAAGCCTTAATCTTTAAAATGGGTGGTGTAAAAGGACTCAAATTAAGCCCTCATTTATATGTAGCTTATAAAAATGCATATAGTGGTTACATTCATGTGAAGGTGCCCAAAGAGAGGAATGGAGTGGTCAAGTGAGCCACAACTTAACAAAGAACCGCAAATTCAACTTATGCTAAAGGCCATGAATGATGTAAATTTTTTTGGAGACCACTATTTCTTGAGATGGGTGCACTGCCCTTGCTTGTACTATGCATAAAAAATATTGTACTTTCTCACCCCAGATCTTATGAGGGTCCCCTGCTCGAGACCATGGGTACTCAAAATGGTTTGTAAATGTGGTGTGCTTAAGTTGAACATGCATGGGCATCGCACTTCATGGGTTGGTTCCTACCCGAACATTTATGTTCAAATTGGACTCAATGGGCGGGGGCTCAAAATGGACTTTATGTATAGGTTGGCTAGGCATATGCACACACACTTGTTGGAACACTCCAATTTATCATTGAGGGGGAGTGTTGAGAGACCTCGGGGGGTTCACCTCAAAAAAATTTAGTGTACCACATGCGATCAAAAGGAGGGGTATTTTAATTCAAATTTTGGAAAAATTTTAATAGGACTACAATAACAGGAGGGGTATTTTAATTCAACTTCAAAAAAAATCCGTTAGTTCATAAGTAAAGAGGGGTGGTTTTATTGGGGGAAACATTTTAGTTAAGGGGTTTTTTAAATGCCCCTTGAATGCACGTGATACATATGATTCTTTAGAAGTGCACCCCCCGAGTGAGAGATGCTTTACATGAGGGCAATGCTAAATTGTATGGTTGATGGGTGAGTGAGAAATATCTTGCTTAAGAGGGGGTGTTGCAATATGTAAGCTCGGTTTATGTGTGTGTGGGAAAGCACCTTAGAGGTGCAAGATATTATTGTATGGGATGTAATTTATGAGAGCCACAAAAGAGGATATGGAATAGAGGTTGCCACATGGCATGATGATGTGTAAAGTGGGATAAGGCTAGAGGGCCTATATCATTGTATGGTTCAATAATTGAGATATTCAATAGAGCTTGTGTCTTAAGTGTGCAATCTCTCTCTCTCTCTCTCTCTCTCTCTCTATCTCTCTTATGGTGTTCTTAGTGTGGTTTACCTACCTTAATTATGTTGCTTAATCTATGTCTATCACCATGATCAATCCCATTTTAGAATTGTTTAACACTCAATGTGGTGCACATGCCCTTCCTGGAGCTGCCAGCACTCCTCACTTCAGCAATGCCGATGACTTTGTTGTTGCCACCTTACCCTCCGATGCTTCTCATGAGACATCTTCTCATGGGAAATCCCTTTGCAAGTTTTGTGTACAAAATCCTACCAATGCTATCTTCAACAAGTACTTTGTTGACCTCCATGTGTCATCCCAAGGGGTTCCTTATGCAAACAATAGCATGGCCCTTACATGTACAAACTTTATAGAAATACAAAATCACAAAAGACATAGTCCACTATATAAAACTTTATAGAAATACAAAATCACAAAAGGCATAGTCTAATATATAAATCAAAATGTGGTATAACTAGTGGATGTCATACATAGAAACATGAAGTCGTAAATACAAATGGCATGTAGACTGGTCAATACAAAAGCATGATGCAATATACATGTACATTACAGCTAATCCTCATTGGAGTGGACCTATCAAGCTCCAGGATGATGTGCTCACTACCTCCTCCTCGACTCCTGTACAACCCACTCTGTAGTAATGGTCCTCAGAGTAAGACGCTCCTCTGCCATGGCTGAGGACTCACCACATGTAGTAGCATAAGCTCCTAGTTAATAGCCTCGCCTCTATGCTCATGCCTCATCTCCCATAAGCACAGGTCAACGTATACACAAGCAGCAAAACGACCACATGTATATTTAATACATTATTAATTTAATTCCACGGATATATTCAATTCAATTTTCATATCTCGCCCAAGATATGTTAAATAAATTTCCATATCTCACCCAAGAAACATTATATCAATTTTCATATCTTGCCCGAGATATAAATATAAATATTGAGTTGGCATGGCACCATGACTGAGTAATCTAGTCAAAAACTCCACCTATCTCGCCTAAGATACGTTGAGATGCTGACTAGATTCATCGGCCATGGTGCCATATCGCCCGAGATATTGTGTGGCTGCCATTTACGAACTTACATGGCCAACACATAACTCAACCGAGATATGTGACCGTGAAAGCTTGGCAATGTGTTTGGTCATTTTTTAACTCGCCCAAGATAGCCCGGACACGAATTTGGTGTTAGAATTTTGTGGTGCTCATGCTAGATCAAAGATGTGGAGGAGAGAGACACAAAATACAAGAAAATATCTTGCTTATTAAGTTGCTCAAAATACAACTAGGCTTCTTGCTCAATACAATGCCTTCTAGCTCCACCTTTAAATAGGTGAGCTAGTGGACCCTAAGTCCATTCACACACACACCCTTTTCCTCCCCTTTTACATAACCTTAGTCTCTTAATATCCCCCCTCAATACCAACTATGAAAAAAATTTGGAATAGGTGGTATTGGACACAGGTTGCCTTTATAACATTAGGCATACAAGGTTAGGAATATAGGTGTGGTTACATTGAGATTTAAAACAATTTCTCTGTGGAGTTAGAGGCTGATACAAAGTTAGCCTCTAACTCTTTGTTAGGACATTTAGAAGTGATAAGTCCCGTTTGTTTACACTTGTTACATTTTATTTTGTTGGGATATTTGATCCAACAATTATTTGCCAAATGACCCAACAATTATTTGATCCAACAATTATTTGCCAAATGACCCACCTTTTTGCAATGGACACATCTTACTTTGATCACTTGATGTGACAAAGCTTGTTCGATATTCGATGAAGTTGTTGCATTTGAAGATTCAGCTCCTCCCTTTGGCCTCATTTCTTCATCAAGACAAGATTGAATGACTCCTTCAAGGGTGGGATTAGGTATGTTCTTCAGGGTGGTGACTAAGATGGGGTATGCCTTCTTGACTGCTTTTAGCAAAACATCCTGCATCATCTTCATCCATTCTCGCATTCACTGATGCAAGTTGAGCCATAAGGCCCGCATGAATACCTCATGGTGTATGCCCACCACTTCAAACTCAAAATAGGATCAGCAAACAAGCCCTCACAAGAGCATTTAAGTGATTAGAGCAAAGAGGAGAGGATTAGAGCAAAAAGAAGCTTGATTTTGAAACTTTAATGGAAGCTTCAATGGCTTTCAAGGAGAGCAGCTTGGTTTTTTTCTTGTTTTGCGAGCGCTTGGAGCAGCCATTAGGGCTAAAATTTAGACTGTAAGACCCTGAGGTTATGGGCTTCAAAAGCCCTAAGCCCACACAGTCTGCAATCGCCTGCACATGGCGAATGCGTGTACGACATCGACGGCAGCTAAAAAACTACACCACCCTGCTTAGACAGCAATGCCCTCGGCAAAGAAGGGAGAAGTCGTCTGATTTCTTATACGACCCTGAGCGCCCGGAGGTTCTCTTCGAGTTCTTAGTTGAGAGCTCCCCGAGTTCTTACCTCCACGAGTTCTTACCTCCACGAGTTGCTGGAGCTCCTCCACCACTGGCAGGAGGTTCAGCTCCACAAAGAAAAAGATAATAAAGTTGACCTATTCTACACCACAAAAGTGACCTAATCTTGCCAAGCTCTGATACCATGTTAGAATTTTGTGGTGCTCATGCTAGATCAAAGATGTGGAGGAGAGAAACTCACAAAATACAAGAAAATATCTTGCTTATTAAGTTGCTCAAAATACAACTAGGCTTCTTGCTCAATACAATGCCTTCTAGCTCCACCTTTAAATAGGTGAGCTAGTGGACCATAAGTCCATTCACACACACACCCTTCTCCTCCCCTTTACATAATCTTAGTCTCTTAATATTTGGGAGGGTGAAAAATCTTAGTCTCTTAATATTTGGGAGGGTGAAAAATGTCCCACTTCTTGCCAAACTGCCCAGAAGTAGCCAACTTATCATGTTACTACCCATATCTCCCCCTTTACATACCTCTCACTTCCAAAATCTTCCCTTCCCATAAGTCTGTGCTTGATACTACTATTGAACCCTTCACTAAAGTAGCTTCTTTGTCTCTATAATTTAACTTTCCTATTGGGACTCTCACTCCTAAGGAGTGTGATATCCCTGTCCCCACCGTGCAACGGATTCGGGGTGCTAGCAGTGGAAGTAGCACTTCTTGCGCAGGGCAAGGTCCCACACTCGGGGCCTTGTCCACGGATATCTCGGCAAGAGACCAATCCGTCGGTTTTTCCGAAATGGAACCCGGAAAAACTTCCCTTACCCGGAAAGCACGGGCGATTCCACCAGGATAACTTTTTACTCTAACGTAGTCAAGACCATTACTGATCAAGCTGATCCGACTGCACCTATAAAGATACTCGATCAAATCAAGGAAGAAACTTGCACTTGGATCATTGGGATCAACGCTTTTTTCTCCATCAAGAGGCATAGCCGTTGATTCCTGTCCATAGAATAATTACTATCTGGGATTTACTTCATCTATTGTAATAATAGAAATTGAGTCTCGATTTAAGGATCCATCCGTCCAGCCTAACCCTATCCAGTCCCATGGGTTAGCCAACCTCCCAACCACTGTAGTGATGGGATCCAATTAAGAATTTGGTTAGGTTTTGTCCCAGGTACCAGGGAAAAGAGTTCCCAGGCCCCCTAGCCGGAAGTTCATGCAACTTAAAACTAGTCACACCACTTACGCACCCAATATAAAATTGCCTTTTTCTCAGCTAACTTTAAACAATCCTTTATTTAATGAAACCATTATGTCACTGATGACAATCTTCTAAATCTTTGGTTGAATCCATATTTCCAATCATTCATTCATCGGTGTACTTATGGCATCATTGGCAACCAGAACGCTCACCACCTATTCACTCAAGGGCCTTTTCAATAGTTCTTAGCTCATAGTACCCGACAATATTTTCACATAAAATCAAGATGGAATCCTCATTGAAGATCAGCAAGATCAATCAACAGATCCATATAAGAGAGCCATGGACTCATCCGTTGAGGACCAGCAAGGTCACTCAACCAGATCCATGCCCGGTTTCAAAAAACAACTCATACTCCTTATTCCAATATCTTCCATGACGCACGTGTGGGTATCTTCGGCGACCCAAAGCCCGAGCACCGTATGGTTAGCACCCTCTAGGATCCTTCGCAGGTGACCTAGCGCTTCAAACATAGGCCGCTTCCTTGGTCCCTCATCCACCGTACCGGAAGCTCACCATTTAAATCGAACCGAGACTGGTCAAGACCTCGGTCGACCTTGCTACGCGAGACGTCCTCCATTGACTCTCCGTCACAACAGTTGCAACTTTATCAGTTAGGTCTCCATGACCTTAATCCATAAGACGATCAAAATGCTTCGCCAGCATTCTTGACATAAAACAGTCATTTACAAACAGTTCACAAAATACACTTTCTATATCGAACTCTCATCTTTCCACATTCTCCCTCCTCGATACACATTACTTATTCCACATTCCATTCATATGTATACTCATTCTCATCCATTCCCTCATATCGACGACACATTATTTCACATACACATTCACATTCATTATTCTACATACACATCCATGTTCGTACATCCACATCATACATCCAATCTCATATCCGCATTCATACATACACATCCATATCCACATCCACATCCACATTCACATCCATACATCCACATCTACATGCATACATCCATTTTTACATCCTCATTCATACATCCATATCCCATATCCGCATTCATATATACACATTCATTATCCACATCCATACATCCACATCCACATCCACATTCACATCCATACATCCACATCTACATGCATACATCCATTTTCACATCCTCATTCATACATCCACATCCACATCCACATACATACATCCACATCCGTATCTACATCCATATATCCATATCCACATCCACATTCACATTCATATATACATGCATACATCCATTTTCACATTCATACATCCATTTCCACATTCATTCATATACATGCATACATCCATTTTCACATTCATACATCCATTTCCACATTCCCATTCATATAACCACATACGCCTTCACATCTATTCTTTTACATCACATCCATTCTCGCCCTATCACAACCTATATACATCTTATCCCATCACATACACTTCTTACCTCATCCCATAAACATCTTATCACATCTTAACTCATCTTATCACATCCTAACTCATCTCATATGCATCTTATCACATCTCGTACACCTCTTATCACATCCTATCACATCTCATACACATCTTATCACATCCTATCACATCTCATATGCATCTTATCACATCCTATCACTTCCCATATCTATTTATAGAATACAAGAGAATTCTTATATTTGATATAAGATTTCTTTACGCATCTATTTATGCATAAATTCCATTTAAGGAGACTAACACTTCGAAATAAAAATCAATCTTTTATGCATCTTCCTATGCGTAAATTCATTTTAAATGAGAATGACACTTTTAAATTAAAATTCAATCTTTTATGCATCTTCCTTCGCATAAATTCAATTTAGATGAGAATGACACTTTTGAATTAAAAATCAATCTTTTATGCATCTTCCTATGCATAAATTCAATTTACATGAGAAAGACACTTTTGAATTAAAAATCAATCTTTTATGCATCTTCCTATGCATAAATTCAATTTACATGAGAAAGACACTTTTGAATTAAAAATCAATCTTTTATGCATCTTCCTATGCATAAATTCAATTTAGATGAGAATGACACTTTTGAATTAAAAATCAATCTTTTATGCATCTTCCTATGCATAAATTCAATTTAGGTGAGAATGACACTTTTGAATTAAAAATCAATCTTTTATGCATCTTCCTATGCATAAATTCAATTTAGTAGGAATTACACTTTTCGAATAAAAGAATTTCTCTTATGCATCTAATTTATGCATAAAATCCATTTAAGATGAAAATCACACTTTTAGTATAAAAAAATATCTTTTATGCATACCTCTATGCATGAAATCTAACTATGATAAAAGTAACACTTTTATAATAAAAAATAATAATCTTTTATGCATATCTCTATGCATGAAATCCAAATATGGTAAAAGTACCACTATACAATAAAATAATCATCTTTTATGTATACCTCTACTCATGAAATTCAAATATGATAAAAGTAACACTTTTACAATAAAATAATCATCTTTTATGCATACCTCTATGCATGAAATTCAATTATGATAAAAGTAACACTTTTATAATAAAATAATCATCTTTTATGTATACCTCTATATATGAATTTCAAATATGAAAAAAGTAACACTTTTATAATAAAAATTTATCTTTTATGCATACCTCTATGCATGAAAATCAAATATGATAAAAGTAACACTTTTATAATAAAAATTTATCTTTTATGCATATCTCTATGCATGAAAATTAAATATGATAAAAGTACCACTTTTATAATAAAAAATTTAATCTTTTATGCATACCTCTATGCATGAAAATCAATTATGATAAAAGTAACACTTTTACAATAAAATAATCATCTTTTATGCATACCTCTATGCATGAATTTTAAATATGATAAAAGTAACACTTTTATAATAAAAATTAATCTTTTATGCATACCTCTATGCATGAAAATCAAATATGATAAAAGTAACACTTTTATAATAAAAATTTATCTTTTATGCATAGCTCTATGCATGAAAATCAAATATGATAAAAGTAACACTTTTATAATAAAAAATTTTATCTTTTATGCATACCTCTATGCATGAAAATCAATTATGATAAAAGTAACACTTTTACAATAAAATAATCATCTTTTATGCATACCTCTATGCATGAATTTCAAATATGATAAAAGTAACACTTTTATAATAAAAATTTATCTTTTATGCATACCTCTATGCATGAAAATCAAATATGATAAAAGTAACACTTTTATAATAAAAATTTATCTTTTATGCATACCTCTATGCATGAAAATCAAATATGATAAAAGTAACACTTTTATAAAAAAATTTAATCTTTTATGCATACCTCTATGCATGAAAATCAATTATGATAAAAGTAACACTTTTATAATAAAAAATTATCTTTTATACACATAATCAAAATGCATCTTCTATGCATGAAAATGATACTTTAGAATATAGAAACCATAAGGATTACTCTTTTAGAATAATGAAAGATGAATTTTATTTCACTAATTTCTAAAAATTTTGCCATAACCTCCTTTGTATGGCTGACCATTTTTCAAATTTTTATGTCTTTAAAACTAATTAAAAGTGCACTAAAACACATAATCAAAATGCATCTTCTATGCATGAAAATGATACTTTAGAATATAGAAACTATAAGGATTACTCTTTTAGAATAGATGAATTTTATTTCACTAATTTCTAAAATTTTTACCATAACCTCCTTTGTATGGCTGACCATTTTTAAAATTTTTAAGTCTTTAGAAAGTGCACCAAAGTATTGAAATTATCCTAAAGTAAACATTTTTCCACTTAATTGAGATAAACATTATAAAAACTTGACATTAATCAATTAACCATTCACGTAGGATACAGAATGGTTAGTTTTGCTAGAGAAGAGAGGGAAATGCCTTTTTGTAATGAGGCATAACATTTTTAGAGAAGTCATAAAGTATAAAAACCATTTAAAACCATAAAATAAGTGAAAAAGAAGAATCACCAACTTACTAATGACTTTGAGAGCTTTCCTTTGGCTTGATGGTTTGAGGGTTCAACTCTTGTTTGGAACAAGAGTGGCCACCAATCTTTGGAAGAGGGAAATGTCAAAAACTAGTGAATTATTAATAAATTCACAGTTCTTGGCTTGGGAGAAGTAGAGTAACAGTGCATAAAACACTATTATTTTTCAACAAGGGGGAGGCTTCTATTTATAGGAAAAATTGAGCTCCTAACCAAACAAACTGATTCTAGAATTTTCCAAATCAGTTTGGTCAATTTTTGACCATTTTTAGGTCAGTTAAGCTAACTTTTTGAAACTAGACTTGAATTAGGAGAGAGGAGAGATGAAATATCTCAATTTTTGAAGATTTAAAACTCAATTGCACATGTGAAGTAGGTGCCTCATTAAAGGGCCTCCCCTTCCTTACATATGTGTCAAAATGGAATCATTATACCCAAAATAACAAAATTTTAAATATTACTCATAGTTTCTTACTAATAAACCTTGTACATATTCAACTCTTCATCTTATTCATTTTTGGATACCCAAAATATCTCATATTTTCAATATTACTCATAGTTTCTTACTAATAAACCTTGTACATATTCAACTCTTCATCTTATGTGAGCATTTACTCATTTTTGGATGTCTAAAATATCTCATATTTTTTATATTACTCATAGTTTCTTACTAATAAACCTTGTACATAGTCAACTCTTCATCTTATGTGAGCATTTACTCATTTTTTGGTATCTTCTTTTACAAATTGGATTTATCTCCTCCCCACACATGGATTGATCCTATTGGCCCACAGGAACCTTAATTGGACCATAATCCAAAAATTTTTGAAAATCTAGACCCTTAGGCTAAGGTCCTTTATACCCATTTCCAATTAATTCCAATTGCACATTGGAAAGTTCTTTTTGAATTTCTATTTCAGGGGAATTCATTTTAATAAGATGAGATATTTTTCTATCCAAAAATATTAAAAATTTGAATATTCTCTCTCTATATGTCAAAACAGGCAGAGACAAGATCTTTTATATTTCTGAAGAGGGAATTGATTACAAGGGGAAGATGTTGGACATCTTGAGAGGCTGGGGAAAAATCTTACATTCTCTCCCACTTGAAAAATGCGAGATGTCCTCATCTCGCAAACTGGGGTAATTTCACAAGATGCACGAATATGAGACTGAGAGAAAATTTAATTAAGATTAACCACCAAGAAAAGTCTCAAAGAGAGCAAGACTCAAGACAAGAACAAATATTTCAACTTTATTCACTCTTGGAACATTTACAGCAAAGATAGAAGAACTTTTTACAATTCCATAAGCCCGTCCATCATATGGTCACAAAAGCAGTACTCACAAGCTGCACACGTATAAGGTAACTCATCTGTGGGAATAATTCGGCTGGTTATTGCAGCACCTATCTCACTGGTATGAGGTGACCTAATAAAAGGACCTCTAAGAGGCAAGCCAAAAATGGGATAAAGGCATATCTTTTGGTGAGGAAGAAAACACGCAAGTAAGAAGACCCGCTCAGAAAAATGCGCCATGCCTTGATCTCATCACGCAGTAGAATCGGGGACCCAAACCCAAAGCTTCAATAACCATAACCAAGCGGACATTGTTACGAAAGTGCTGCCGACCCCACGGTGTTACCCTAGTTATGTCTCGATAGGTCTACCATTTGGTCTGAGCTACAGAAGTTCCCAAGTGAGGGAAAAGTGAGCACGCATACAGTTCTATAAAATCCTTCTTCACAAACTCGCTTGCGTCTTGAAGGTGAGAAATCATCATGGATAAAACCAAGTCTTGTTGCCAAGCCATAAAAGAGATTAAGAAAGAAAGGAGATCGATGGAAGTAAGATTACTGCGAGCGACAAGTAAGAGTTACGACTTATATAAAAGAAGGAACTAACGTAACCTAGAAGCCAACGGGGTGAAGTTTTATCGACTTTCCATGATTTGGGTTTGGCACATATTTCTATAGAAGGCTTACATGAATTACATTATGAACTTTAAGATGAGGAGGTAAAAGAAGCTCATAGGCTAAGTCACCTACTTTCTTTGAATTCAGATATGGCCCACAATATCTGGGAGATAACTTCTTATACTTCTCAAGAGATAAAGAACTTCTTTTGGGCCATACTCGAATGAAGACCAAAACCTTGGTATCCAAAACACTGATTCTCACTTCTGAACTCAACGTTCTAAATCCTTAAAACAGGTGGGGCTCTTGAGAAGTACTCTGGGGAAAGGGTCTTCCTTTTTAAACAAAATCTTTCTTTTATTTTAGAGAGGGAATAATTATAAGATCAGAAAGGGAGGTTTTTACTCCTATATACCTCGAAGGCTGGGGGAGGAATCTTGCATTCTACCCCACTTAAAAAAGTGCGAGATGTCCTCATCTCGCAAAGTAGAGGACAACTCTTTTTCTTAAGATCCAATTTATTCTGGGGTTCCTTATATTCTGGTCAACCCAACAGAATACGGGGATAAATATCCCTTATATAGAACTCATCATTAAATAACAATTCATTCACATCATATCATTCATATCTTTAACATGATAATGGTCCATTAGACCGAAAAATTTCCTCTGAACATTCCTCCACGGGAATTTTAGTCAAGCAAGTTCTCAATTTGTCATCCCTTAACTTGATCTACCGTGTCAAGTGTTAACAGTAGCAATTTCACAGCACAATCCACTAATCTTCTAGTGATTTGCTGAAATCATTATCATCATTCTAGTTATGAATATCATCTCAGGGACTCGTCCCATTCATCCTCATTGTGGGGTGGTTGCAAGATCAGGGTACCCAGTTTTGTCCACTCAGGCACCCTGTAAACAGTAAAAAAACAGGCATTTGTTTACATTTAGTGGCTAATCTCTCCTAGTAACTGAAGGAATTTCTTTTCAAGTTCTTTTGTTGGAACATCATATTCAAAGTTGGAAATATCGTTGCATTATTTGATTAAGCATTAGATAGTCAAAAGTCCTCATTTTCTTAGGTACAAAGTCAATATATACACCGTGTCCCAAATTTGAACTGATTCCATAAAATGCTAATATCTTTTACATCTAAACTCATATGAGATTCCCACTTTGTACCTTAGATCTTCACATAATATGGAGCTTAACTTGATTTTTCAAGAAAATTTTAAGATATTTGTCTATTTTCTTTAAATATTTCAAGGTCTTTAAAGTGTTATAATATACGCCACTTTTTGTACCCACAATAGCTACCACTTAAAATCCTCAATCTTGTAGATCAAAAGAGTGGGTAGATACTGAGACATTAGTAGAATGTGGTGGTTAGTAAAAATTGCAAATCTAATGGTTGGATTTTTAATGATCTCTTTTTTAAAATTCTTCCAGACTATCAGAAGGCTTGCAAATATTAATAATCTAATTAGTAAAATTACATTTTTTATGTGAATCATCTAAAACCTATAGGGACTAGTGTACTTGTAATGGTGCATCTATGGAAAAAAATAAATTGGATGACTCTAAGTACGGAAAGATAATTTGTTTATCATTTCATCATATTTTTGATTAATTTTGATTAATTAGACTAATTTATATTAATTTAAGTTATACTAGGTTAATTTAAGGGCAAACATATTTTCTATTATTTGCTTGATCTCATTTTAAGTACATTGCCTCCCAAAATTTGCTCTCCAAGCATTGTCCCAGTCCAGCATAAACTGGATAAAACTGGACACCCTAATCTTGCAACAACCCTGTGGTTTTGCTCAGGTTATTACTAAATTTCAGAAATCATCATTTCTCAATCAGAATTCAAACCAATTCATCAGTTCTCAAACAGAATTAAAAATCATATCAACCACATTCGAAATCATCATCTGGATAGCATTAATGCTTACGATTTCAAGTCTTAGATTTACTCGTATATACTACCGGTAAAGAGCTGCAGTTATACCCTCGGTATATACGGGTAGTCATGATACTCGGAACTATAAGGTAAATACCATACAATTGCGGTACTTCCAATTGAAGACCCAATTACTAATTTATGAATTTTCAGTTTGAATATCAAATTGTATGAATTATATCACACAATTACAACCTTTTTGTGCTTCTTGATAAATTTTTGACATATTTGGCTTCTCAGTTGATCTTTATTAGCCAATTCGCTCTGATACCAACTGTGATATCCCTATCCCCACCGCACAACGGATTCGGGGTGCTAGCAGTGGAAGTAGCACTTCTTGCGCAAGGCAGGGTCCCACACTCGGGGCCTCATCCACGGATATTCGGGCAAGAGACATTTCTTCTTTTGAATTTTTCAGAAGGCGTATCATTAGATGCAGCTTGAATTCTTCTCTAATTCAAATCCCTACATGGCTTGAACAGAAGATATCCTCCACTTTTTTGAATCTCTGGTCGATCTGCTCTCTGGTCCTCCCCGTTTCTGCATATCTCCTTGTATGCGCCATTTTGCTGGTTATTATCCCTTTCCCGCAAGAGAATCGGGCACCTCCTTTTTTGCAGCCCAAAAATCGCATTTTCCCAGTTTGAAATACTGCGCCTCCTTATTTCTTGCTTAATATTCGAAAATTTCTTTTAAAAAAAAACTTTCGCATGCCACGCAAGCTGCCACCTTGCGTTACCTTCCTGAGCCTTTCCCTAAGCCTTGTCAACAGTAATGGGTCTGCCATCCAGTTTCATGCCATGCATCTGATCAATCACCTCCTGCAACTCCCGCTCTTCGCGAAATGTCACAAAGCCAAAGCCTTTTGAACGCCCAGTATCTCTATTGATCACTACCTTTGCTTCGAGAATGTTGCCATATGGTTGAAATGCCTCTTCCAGATCTCTGTCAGTAGTTTCCCAGGAAAGACCTCCAATAAAACAGCGATACTTGGCTTCAGCAGACATGGCGATGGACTCTGTACTTGTGCCCAACAAAATCCTAGCAAGACACGGCTGCTCCCTTCAAAGCAAACACAGTCCTTTGGCAAACACATGAAGAGAGACAGACACAGAGCTGAAACGCTCGCAGCCACTCAAACACCGCTCCTATCTTCAAAAGCCATCCACGTACTCAACAGTTACAAAAATCTAGCCATTAGTACCTCAATGGAAGGCTTCTTGGGCCCTTTTATTTGGCAGTTTAAGGAGTCAAAACTTTTCTCTTAAGAAGAAACGTTTTCTAATTAGAAGCTTCAAAACGGCTACTTTATTCGAATTTGAATTTTGGGGGAAAAATGGAATTTAAAATCTAGCGAACAAAACCATATCATGTAACATATCTATGGAAAGCTCTTGATGCGTAGATCACGGATCTATAATCTCCGCTCAAATCGGAGCTTGTATGTAGAAGTTATGGAGGTCCGAAAATTGTAAAATTGCCTCCCCCCTTTTTGGGGGGAAAAGTGCACCCTTTGACCACTCTTACACCTCTCTTACAAACCCAACATTTCAGTCCACATGGCAACCCCCCATTTGCCTATTCCTTAATCACCTTGATTAGGCTTGGGCAAATTAAAGGGCCCAAGAAGACCCCATTCACTTCCTAATGTCTTCCCTGCGCATCATGAAAGGTGCCCCAGTTCGTGTGTCCATATCTCACCGCTCACGCACCTGATCATCAATCCAGCTTCATGGTCTTGAATTCCATATGACCACCTATGTCCAGACACCTAGATCTCACCACAGTATGCTCATCATGTGCATACAAAAGCCGCTTCAAACTAGCCATCTATCATCTGTAGCTATTCCGAATGAAAAGTACCCACCTTGGGTGCTAAAAAGATCTCAAACTGTAGCTCCTCTGCAAAAATTTCCTTCTAGGAAGTTGTTCATAGCATGTCTAACCACAACTCTTCAGTTCATCACATACCCATCAGGCACTTCCAGCTCCTGCTATCTGCCCTCCAAAATGGCTCCTTATCAGCCTGTGCACTTCACAAAAACTCACACATTTATCCACTGTTTGCCTGGCCTTCAAGCATGCATCTGCACAGTAAAAGACTGCCCTTTTTCTCCACTAAAAACATCACACTATCCAAGTGTTAAAACACCTACTACACCCATTATGTACACAGGCTTTGAAACCTGACTCAGTCTCAACTCGTCTTATTGAACCTCATTTACAATATGAACATATGTACTTAGGCATCATATAATGACTCAAGTCATGGCACTTAATCCCATGCATCTGGATTTGCATTTAATGGCCTCATATGCATGGTTTCATACCATAGACGTGCCATGGCACGACATCCACCCCCTCTGAACCTGCACATCCTCTGGTATGTGCCAAATCATCATCAAGATCCACATATAACTGGATGTCCTCTTCATCTTCTACATTACCAGGAAGATCATCCTCTTCCTCTTCAACCATATCCATACTATCACTGTCAAGCCTCTCATCCTGAGTCTCCTGTGAATCAAAAGGATCACTGTCATGCCTTCTTTTAAACATCTTGATCCTTTTGCCTACAAGATTCTTTATCTCTGTTCCATCAAACTCACACAGGGTATACGTGGTATTTCCATGCACATGCTTGACAATGTATGGGCCAAACCATCTTTTTGCAAACTTCCTTTGCACAATAAACTGGTTTGTCAAGACTACTATCATACATTAGAACCCAATCACATTCTTCAATAGGTTTTGGCCGGAGTCTGTGTCTTGTATCAAATCTTTCTTTATTTTTCAACCTTGCATCTTTCAAACGAGCTTTAGCAAGCTCTACATCTTCAGGCCTCCTCTCCAGCTGCCTTATTCGCAATGCAAGGAGGTCTTCCCTGTTCAATCCTTCCACCCACCCAGGGTAATACATTCCAAGTTGGAACTACTTCTTCAACTGGCATTACTGGCTTCTGACCATACATTAATTATGCCGGCATGTATCCTATCACTGAGCTATGAGTTGTACGGTTAGTCCACAAGGCATATGGTAGTAGCCTTGGCCACTCTCGCATTCTTTCTTTGCATGCCTTAGCTAAAGCTTTAATAATTGGAGGATGTCCTCGCTCACTTTTACCATTGCCCTCAGGGTTATAAGCACATGTTAGAGACAGTTTGATGCCAATTCTAGAGAAGAATTCCCTTGCTTCTTCAACATCTAGCTCACCCCTGTCAGCTGTTATTTTCCCAACACAGCCATACAGGCAAATCACATCTTCCAAGAAAAATTTGCATACTGTTTCCGTACTCTTTGTTCTAAGAGCACGCCCTTCCACCTGATTTATCAAATCTTCTCTTGCAAGTGCTATGTACCGCATCTGCCAAATTCCCAAAGGCATTGTAACTAGATCCACTACCCATTTGTAGTGCATGGCAGGTGGATAGGTTGGTTGCAAACCATCACGATGTCGCACATTTGAGTACATTTGACATACCATGCATGTTTCCACATATTGGGAAATATCCTTGTACATTCCTTTCCACCAATATCTTTCCTTTATTTTGGTAAAGGTGGCCCACACACTTCGATGTCCAGCCCAGAGACTCTCATGGAATTCTTTCATGAGCTTCCCTTGAGTCTCTTTATCACATATGACTCTCTGTGGCATAGCATTCCTCTGCTTAGGATGCTTCCACAGGTAGCCATCTTTTAGAAAATACCCATATGCTTTTCTGCGGATCCTCTTAAATTTTGAGTCAGACCAATTTTCCTGTCTTGTCAGAGTACTCAAGTATTGACCAATAAGCAACCAATCTCCTTCATACATTTCCTCAGTAAAAGACTCAAGTGCATTTGATAGGCAAGTATGGTCCCTTTTTGCATATGCAGTAGTGTAGAACTTTGTACCTACATCATCAATGTCACTAATCATCCCTTCTTCATCTTTATACCTGGCTCTTGATAGCATATCTGCAAAAACTGGGTTATCTTTTCCTGCAATATGCTCAAACTCAGGATTTGGTGACTTGATATAGGCAATCCACCTAAGCATAGCAATATCTGGAGTGGTGCAGCTTGCAATCATCCCAAGGAGTGGTAAAGCAATCAGTTTCCACAAGTACAGATGCCCCAATAAGATATTCTTTTTCACATTTCAGAGCAGTGACTATTCCCCAACTCCCTCTTGATCTGCGGATATTTTCGTTGACGAATGCTTAATACCTTTGCTCCAAATCTGATTACATACCTGTGATCATCCTCATCATCTTGCCCTACTGCCCATCCTATCCCAGTAGGACTAGTATCAACTGTAACAATCACAGACCTGCCACACTCATAATTTGCCTTCCTTAGAGTAGGTGATGATTGGAGTAGGTATTTCAGCTTCCGCATAGCTTTAGTATGTGCTGCACTCCACAAAAGTTTTTGATTTTTCCTCAAAAGTTGATAAAGAGGATCTGCTACATGTGCATAATGCGGGATCCATATAACATAAAAGACACATGCACCAAGAAATCTCCTCAGCTCTGTAACATTAATGCATATCTCTTTCATTCTTTGTATTGCATTTATCTTGGCTGGACAAGGTCGGCGTCCACTAGTACTACAAAGATGCCCCACTATTAGCACTTCACCAACCCCAAACACTGATTTCAGTCCAGATAAAGTAAGGTTCACCTCTTCAAGCCTGGATAGAATCATATCACAATCCTTTATATGATTCACCACAAACTTGCGGCACCCCTTCGAATCCAAATCCCCATCTTTGTCTTTCTCATCACAGCCTTTTATTGGCACATCATCCAGAAAAGGCATAGTTATTTATGCTATGAAGTCTCGCAAGACTTTATTCATTCCATTCATCATATGCGCCACTGAGTTGGTGGCTCCCTGTGGTAAGGTACACATCCTTACCAATCCCAAAGGAGTTTTCATTGTGGTCAAGTCCCTGCTTTGTATATCCAGCTGGAACTGATCATATCCCGAATACAGATCACCCATAGAGTATATAGCTTTCCTTGCAAATGCTTCTGCAAACTCGTCCACAATCGGACCTACTCCCACATTCCTGATTGTGACCTTGTTTACAGGTTGCATGTCTTGAATGAAGCGTAATGTTCCATTTTTCTTTGGCATGTTAAACCATCTGTTGGAATATGGAGCGCATGATGGCTCCAAAATTCCCATCCTGATCTTTTCTTTTAGTAATTCCATCAGCTTTGGCAAGAGAGCCTTTGGTACTGGAATCCCGCAGGTTCCAGGGCACATGTAGTACAGTGAAGATCACCATTGGCGCTGTTACACTTGGATCAACACAGCCTATCTCATGCGGCTGAAAAGCAAAGGCTTTCCCATGTTTTACAAGCATCTCCTCAAAGCATTCCCTTTCAACTGGCAACAGAAAATCCTTTTCACCAATCTTCAGCTCTTTTAGGGTTTCTTGTGTAAAGTTATGCCCAATTTTCTTCGGATCTCTGAGATTCGGTTGCATAGAGGCTTCATCTATTTTCTCCTTGGCAAGGGCAAGGCAACTGGTTTCACCTTCTTTGCAACTGTTTTGTACTTTGTATCAACATGAGCATCCATCTTACAATTCATGTTTTTACATTCCATCCCCTCAAATTCCCGGATTATATCATACATCCCCGCACAGATGACACCTCTATCATCTCATTTCCACCCTGTAAAAGCATTCTCTTCCCATAGCAAAAAGCACATCCATAGTATCCACAAATGACACCTCATCAAGCACCCCTGAAATAAACTCATTCTTCTCCAAAAGACCACACTGCTCAAGACTTTTTTGTTCATTTTGTACATGTCGACGCATACCACGCTTCAAGTCCTTGCTTTTTACAAAGACCAGTGACCCATAGCTAGAAAATCCCTGAAAATTTGCTGAAAAGTTATTTACATTGATTGAGTCCTGCGAGAACTCATTTTTCTTTGTACCATTGGAATCCCGCTTTACAATGGCACACGGCCAAAATCCCTCATCTCCTTGTAGGTTCATGAATTCTCTGTTTATCTTTGGGAGTGACTGTGCTCGAAGAGACTCACGGTTCCTTTCATGGTTAATGCAAACTGTCAAGAACTGAACAGCTTTCTTACCATCTTTACTCCTTATTCTTGCATATGCCGAGCCATCATCCAAAACCTTTGTTTCCATCCTCATAGCTATAATGTAGGGTTGCCCAAGGATGAGGGGATACGACGACATCTCCTTTGTTTCCATCCTCATAGCTATAATGTAGGGTTGCCCAAGGATGAGGGGATACGACGACATCTCCTGAACAAAGAAGTTTTGATCATCTTTCACATCCCCTATAGTTACCCTTACATTTGGACAGGATGCATAGAGCTCTCCAGATGAGTTATTAGCTGCTTTAATCATCCACCCATGATCTACATCCATTGGCCACTTACATTTGTTGTAGAGATTTTTAGCCATAAGATTTATTTCAGACCCATGATCAATTAGAGCGACATACGGCTCTTCCAAGTCACCTATCTTGACAAGGGTTTCAGTGGTTGCTCTTGCCCAATGGCTCCTGGAGTAGTGACTCTTTGTAAGAACTTCTTTTTCATCATCCTCATCCACAAAGCGCACTTGTCGTGCCCCTTCAGCAGAGTGATTACATTCCACCACATTCTCTCTCTCTTCCTTTTGCTGTACCTGTACTCCATGAGTCTTGGAAGTGCTTGCCTCCCCTTGTGATGGAATAGATTCAATTATGGACTGCCTTTTCCTTCGTATAATATCAATTCTCTCATCATGGAATTCTTTCTTTGCAATCCCCAAGACTTCCCCTAGGGTAAATTCCACCCTGCTATTTAAAATCCTCTCTTCAAGCACCTTTTTGAGATCTGTTGCGGCTTCAATATCAGATTGAAGCTTGTAGAGTGGACTTTTCCCTTTACCCTTCTCCTTCTCATGCTTCATTTTTGCTGGCACTTCTTTCATTGATACTTCCTGTGGAGGTCTGCTATGCGGTGGAGGCATATGTGATGGCCTAGGATCCTTCTTTTCACTACCACGAGTGACCCTTTTTGATGGCCCTCCTTCCTCATTTTCCCTCTTACGCTTTTCCTCTACATGTGCCTCATTATTCTGGCATTTTGCAATGTAGGCATGAACAGATAAAGAATCCACAGGCTCTTCCCAACCAGTCTCAAGACGTATACAGTCACCTGCCTCATGCAAAGCCTGCTTAGACACCTTCTTTGACACAATTAGTTCCATTGTTGATGGCCAAAAATCTTCATTCTCATAATCTTCATCATTCTCAGATTCCTGCTTTGATTGGCCAACCTTTAACCCATAGGTTGCTGCCTCAACCATAGAGATGGCATGGCTAGCAGCCATATCCTCAACCAGCTTTTTCATCCCTCCTTTCCCAAAGTTTGTGCTTAATGGAAGACCAGTCTCTGTAAGGTGGATTTTCCCATCTTTGAAAAACACAAGTTGATTTTTGAGGGCTTATTTATAGCTAGCACAGTCTTTCTTTGCATGTTCTAGGTCATCACACCATATACATCTGAATGTAAACCCTTCTTTGCTTTGAGGCCTTTGCATAGAAGCCTACCCTAATGGTAGCCCTTTTTCTTCAATCCTGAACATCTTCAATTTTAGGTCTCGCATGCCCTTAATAAGCTCTTCCATCGGCCCTTCTACCTTTGGAATTGCAGTAGCTAGTTTTGGTAGGTTCTCAGGGGTTACAGCAGTTATAGGGGTTGCCGAGCTCATCACCATTTTATCCCTCCTTCGCTGCCACTTTGCTAGCATGGTGACCGCATCCTCGACATCATTCCAATCATTCTTTAGCCCTTGCTTTGTATCCTTATTCTCAAGGAGAATTTCCAGTTTTTCTTGGAGATCTTTCCCAGCTGCTTGTAAGAAGAGCTCTGTTTTTTCCCTGTCCAAGGTTGTGCGCTCAATCCTTGACAGCTGGGCATAGCGCTCAATCCTTGACAGCTGGGCATAGCGCTTCTCAAACTCTCTTAGCAACTCTGTGTGGCAGAAATTCCCATTTTGGATTTTGTGACCCATTCCAAAAAAGTTCGTTTGGTCACCCGCTCAGAGTCCTCCGTGAAATATTCATCCTTTAAAGCAAGCTTAAACTCCTCCCAATTTCTGCCAACCATGTGCTGTCTGTAATCCTCTTATGTGCTCTCTTATTTCAGGAACACATACCAGCTCAAAGCTTCGAACCATATCCTCTTCAGTCACCCTGTTTAGCTCCATTTCCTTTGTGTAATTGCGCAGGTACTTTGTGATGTCCTTACCATCAAATTGATCCACCTTTTTCACAATTGACTGCAGTGCTTTGGTCATGGAAATTTGTCCCCTCTCAGCAACTTGCTGCTGTTGCATATACATAGTAAACATCTGAAACATTTACATAACTCCAAGGTCAAAATGAGCCCCCTGACCCTCAGGATTCTCAGCCATAGCTTCCCTGTGTATTTCACCACACTCTCACCCCAGCAGTTTCACGTCGGGTTCACCAAAGCTGTCGTGACGTGGGCGGTGTCGCTGGGAAAGTGCGAGACTTCTAGCTGTGAGAGTAGCTTCAAATCCTAGCAAGGAAACACAAACACATAACTCTTCAAGGAGCTTAAGACATCTCCATTTTTGATGACATGTACATGTGACAATTCACTTCAATACATTCCCAAATTCAGCTTGATGATTGCATATAAATTGTGTATCAAGAGCATGATCAGATCCAAGCATAGATCTCCTGGCCCTTTATCCAAATACCATATACATGTCACATATTGGCATCACATAGGCTTCGACAAGTTCCCAATACATGTGAACTTGCACATCACATATTTTGCATGTTGCCATCTTCACAACTTCAAGACGAAAATTGAACTTGATGAAAAGACCTGCTTATAATTTCCATCATCTCACAAAGAAGCAATAGATAGAATGTAACACATATTCATTCTCTTCATGTGCCCACTAAATTTCCAAACCGGAATTTTTGCTTACAACTTTCAAAGATCACATATCCAAGAAGTTCTCGAAAACCATGGTGATTTAAGATTACAAAAGGGAATTAAAAAAAAAAACTTATATACTCAGATCTCCATCCTCTCAAAGCTTTTACGATTTAGAAATCGTATTTGTTTTTTTTTTCTAAAAACTTCTCTGTATAAGCAATATTCCGATTTTTGCAAAAGCTTCATATTTTTCAATCCCATGATCTGAAAAATGTCCTGAATTCACTCGCCAGGCAGCATCTTGTATGAATTAAGCAGCGCATCATTTCTTCTTTTGAATTTTTCAGAAGGCGTATCATTAGATGCAGCTTGAATTCTTCTCTAATTCAAATCCCTACATGGCTTGAACAGAAGATATCCTCCACTTTTTTGAATCTCTGGTCGATCTGCTCTCTGGTCCTCCCCATTTCTGCATATCTCCTTGTATGCGCCGTTTTGCTGGTTATTATCCCTTTCCCGCATTAGATGCAGCTTGAATTCTTCTCTAATTCAAATCCCTACATGGCTTGAACAGAAGATATCCTCCACTTTTTTGAATCTCTGGTCAATCTGCTCTCTGGTCCTCCCCGTTTCTGCATATCTCCTTGTATGCGCATATCTCCGTGTATGCGCCGTTTTGCTGGTTATTATCCCTTTCCCGCAAGAGAATCGGGCACCTCCTTTTTTGCAGCCCAAAAATCGCATTTTCCCAGTTTGAAATACTGCGCCTCCTTATTTCTTGCTTAATATTCGGAAATTTCTTTTGAAAAAAGAAAAACTTTCGCATGCCACGCAAGCTGCCACCTTGCGTCACCTTCCAGAGCCTTTCCCTAAGCCTTGTCAACAATAATGGGTCTGCCATCCAGTTTCATGCCATGCATCTGATCAATCGCCTCCTGCAACTCCCGCTCTTCGTGAAATGTCACAAAGCCAAAGCCTTTCGAACGCCCAGTATCTCTATTGATCACTACCTTTGCTTTCGAACGCCCAGTATCTCTATTGATCACTACCTTTGCTTCGAGAATGTTGCCATATGGTTGAAATGCCTCTTCCAGATCTCTGTCAGTAGTTTCCCAGGAAAGACCTGTTGGAATTAGGGTTGCAGGAATGCACACACAACTTCAAGAAGATGAGGAAGCTTGAGCACAACACAGTAGTGTATTATGAGTGCCAAAAAATGAAAGATAACAAGCCCTAGAAGATAATGGGCGTATATACAATGCACGGGGGAAAAAACCTCCTAGTGAGGGAAAAAGTGCCCCGACGGTCCTAAGTGTGTTCACACACATCACTACTATAATATGGTAACAAATCCCCCCTGGAGTGATGCGGTGAACAAGAGCTAGCACTCATGTATAGGGAAGTGTCTAGCTATGTGGACGAATCCACAAAAGGGAGTAAGCCCAAAGCTTTGCAAAAAGCTTCGAACTTCTCACGAGGCAGAGCCTTTGTGAAAAGGTCTGCAAGGTTATCCTGTGTTGGCACATAAGCCAAACTGATCTCTCCTGCAGAGAGTCTCTCCCTGACATAATGGTAGTGCACCTCAATGTGCTTCGTACGAGCATGGAACACTGGGTTCCGCGCAACTGCCAATGCGCTCTGACTGTCAGTGAAGATGGTGGTGGCAGATGGCTGCCCAACACCCAAATCAGCCATAAGGCGTCTGAGCCACACACACTCAACCGTAGCTGTGAAAGCTGCCCTATACTCAGCTTCACAACTAGAAGTGGCCACAGTAGGCTGCTTCTTGCTCAACCATGATATGCATGAGCTTCCAAGCATGAAGCAAAAACCACTCGTGGACACGCGTGTGTCATAACAACCAGCCCAGTCAGAATCTGAAAAAACATGTAAATCTGGCGGCAATGATCCCCCCTTGGGATAAAACAACCCAAGATGCCGAGTACCACTCAAATAGCGAAAGATACGCTTCACTGCCTGCCAATGCTTAATGCCTGGGCTATGCATAAATCTACTCACCTGTGAGACTGCAAACTGAATGTCTGGCCTCGTAATGCATACATAAATGAGGCAACCAACAGCTGTCTGATAGAGTGTGACATCAAAGTGATCTCCAGCATCATGAAGACTTAACTTCAAACCTGTCTCCATTGGAGTAGCAATAGGCTTGCAGTCTTCAAGGCCAAATCTCCGCAACAATGTTTCAATATACTTTGTCTGACACAAAGCAATACCTCCATCACACTGCTTAAATTGTATCCCCAAATAATGATGCAAATGCCCCAAATCTGACATCTCAAAAGAGGCATTCAAATCAGCCTTAAAATCAGCAATATGACTCTCATTTGGTCCTGTGAGCAGCATGTCATCGACATAGAGAGCAATGATTAGATGTACACCATCCACACGTTTAACATACAAAGTGCTTTCTGTTGGACTATTCTGAAACCCATGTGCAGTCAAATATGCATGTATTTTTTCATACCAAGCTCGTGGAGCTTGCTTTAAACCATATAAAGCCTTTTTTAACCTGCACACTTTGTTTTCCTGCCCTCTTTGAACAAAACCACGAGGCTGCGATACATACACCTCCTCATGCAAATCTCCATTTAAGAACGCAGTCTTTATGTCCAGCTGATGTACATTCCAACCATTATGAGCTGCTAATGCACAGATGCTACGAACAGTGGTCATACGACATGTGGGAGCAAAAGTCTCATCAAAATCAATGCCCTTCTCTTGAGCATAACCTTTTGCAACAAGCCTAGCCTTATGGCGATCCACTGTGCCATCAGGCTTACGCTTCAATTTGTATACCCACTTAGTGCCAATGGCCTTCTTGCCAGGGGGCAAGTCACATAAAGACCATGTACTATTCTTCATAATAGCATCGTATTCTGCTTGCATAGCAGCCATCCAATTTTCTGAACTTTGTGCCTCATCAAATGAAACAGGCTCACTTTCATCGCACATACTAGAAACAGCCAATGCATAACAATCTGACGCATAAGAGGCACCATGAGAGCCAGAACGAGTGCGACTAGACAAAGGGGCATCCAACTTGCTGTCACGCAAAGTCTGCACCAGCCATCTAGGCATGTTCCTAGAGCCCTCAATCTCTTGTCTCTCATCCTCAAGTGCATCATGCACATCTGCATCAGATATAGGCTGATATGTGCCATCATTTAAAACCTGCATAGGCTGAAAAACTGCCTCATGAGGTATTGCACTTGACTGTGCACCACTGAAAAGAGGCAACAATGTATCATAGACATCACGTGAGCTGATATCTGTCTCCTTAGTACATGAAACCAAGGGCTGAACTGCATCTTCCACAAATACAACATCACGGCTAACCAAAATGCGCTTTGTCTGTGGATGATACAAACGATAGCCTTTGCTCTCAGCACTATATCCAACAAAAATACATTTGACAGCTTTGTCATCCAATTTTCTGCGATGTTGCACAGGCACTAATGCATATGCCAGGCAACCAAAAACACGTAAATGGCCAACAGATGGCTTGCGGCTATGCCAAGCCTCATATGGAGTGACAACCTGTAATGCTTTGGTGGGACACCTGTTTAGTACATAAGTGGCACACATGACAGCCTCAAGCCAAAAACCATGTGGTAGACTTTGACTCTTAACCATACATCTTGCCATTTCCATGAGAGACCTGTTTTTTCTCTCAGCCACACCATTTTGCTGTGGTGTATACGGCACTGTACATTGGTGTTTTATCCCACGCTCAGCCAGAAATGCATTAAATTCTGAAGACATATACTCCCCCCCTCGATCTGAACGGAGGGTGCCCATCTTACTTTCTGACACATTTTCAGCCATAACCAAAAACTGTTTGAAGCACAAAAACACTTCGGACTTTGCCTTCAAAGGATATACCCATGCATGCCTGGTAAAATCATCAATGAAAGTCACGAAGTAAAGGTAGTTTCCAAATGATGGAGTTTGCATGGGACCACAAACATCACTGTGAACAAGCTGCAATCTGCGTTCAGCTCTCACTGATCCATCTTTGGGAAAGGAAGCACGCTGCATTTTACCCAATATGCAGCCCTCACAAACATGCTTGACAGGTGCCTCAAGCTTAGGCAAAGAAGACACCATTTCAGATTTCTGCAGGCGCAGCAAACTTGCAAAATTCAGATGACCAAAACGTGCATGCCACAGTTTTGCATTTGAAATAGCCTGCGTATCCATAATAGCACATGCTGAATCCTCTACACATTTGCCATCCATATTGAGCTTATACAGCCCTCGACATAGTGAACCAGATGCTACAATGATGTCACCACAAGAGAGATCATGAACAGTACATCTGTCATCCACAAATTTTACAACCAAACCTGTTTTGGCAAATGCGGAGACTGACAGCAGATTCTTTTTGATCCCTGGCACATACAATGCATCAAAAAGTGTAAAGGTGTTGCCATTTGCAACATTCAGCACAATCTGTCCAACTCCTTCAACGGGATAAGAGGAGTTATTGGCACAAGTGACAGTATTCCCTGTGGGAGCAGACTCAAGGAAAGTGAATAAACTGCGCTGCGAGGTGATATGCTTAGTGGCACCACTGTCAAAGTACCATACATCTGAATCTACTGCAGACATACATGTGTCATGCAAAGATGGGTCATAACTGCACTGCGCATTGAATGCCCATTCTGTATCTAGCACAACATTAGCAGATTCATTGTTAGAAGGAGAGGCATCTGCAACAGCCATACCAGCCTCTTTCTTCTTAGCCTCTTTCGCAGCCAGCTTAGGACACGCTTTGATGACATGATCATTTCCCTTACAGTACTTGCAAAATGTCTTCTGTTTGTCACCCTTCTTCTCATCTTTGTCTTCCTTCTTTGGTTGCGCAGCATTTGCAGATTTCTGCTTACTAGAAGAAAAGCCAGCTTTACCTTTCCCGCTTCTCTGACTAGCAACGAAAGCTTGATCTGCGACACGCATAATATTCCTGTTTTGCCTTGACTGGTCTTCTTGCAGCAAAACAGAAACTAACTCCTCAAATGATAAGGCATTGGGATTGCCTTTCATCATCAAGCGAAGAGTGGAAGCAAAACCTTGATAAGAATCTGGTAGACCATTCAAAACAGTCTGCACAAGTGAACTGTCTGACAGGATTTCATCTGCAGAAATGAGCTGCTCTTTGAAATCCTTGATCTTTGTCAAAAAGCTATCCATAGAATCACCTTCGTTCATATGCTCACTCTCCAACTGTTTTCGGAGGTAAGCAACACGAGCCTCATTTCTTGCCTGATACAATGTGGCAAGTACATCCCAAGCATCCTTAGAAGTCCTGCAGGAGCGAATATGTGGGATAATGGTACGTTTGACAGACAGCGCAATCAAGGCATGAGCCTGCGCATCTCTACCATCCCAACAAATCTGCTCTGCTGAAAGTGGTGGTTCTCGAACAGCTGCTACAGCACTTGTGCCTGCACCATCATCAACAGTACCTGTTTCTGATGTGTTTGCAGCATTCCCAGCCACAATAGGACGTGCATCAATACCCTGCACAATGTTCCATAACCCCTTTGCTACCAATACATGTCGCATCATATATGCCCACAATGGATAGTTGGTGCCATCCAACTTATCCTCAGCAGCCAACATGCGGAATACATCATTGTTGTCAGCCATGGCCAATGACTGTACTACTAGATGTAAATGCTGTCTGTAAGAGGTAAACCTGTATAAAATCAACCTGTGCTATGTAGCACAGCCCAAAACAGACGAATGGGCACCTGTCCTGCAGATTTTAATCTTGACAGAAAATCTGCACAGTAGGACGATTTTGCCTGCGCAGTACTTGGAATGCAAAAACGGAGGGCGAAATGACTTCAAAGTACTTGCAGACGCTCGTGAAACCTCGTCGCAATCGGAGGAGATGAAGCGGCAGGTGCCGGTGATGCTGCCCGGGAGGAGGAAGCCTGCTCTGATACCAATTGTTGGAATTAGGGTTGCAGGAATGCACACACAACTTCAAGAAGATGAGGAAGCTTGAGCACAACACAGTAGTGTATTATGAGTGCCAAAAAATGAAAGATAACAAGCCCTAGAAGATAATGGGCGTATATACAATGCACGGGGGAAAAAACCTCCTAGTGAGGGAAAAAGTGCCCCGGCGGTCCTAAGTGTGTTCACACACATCACTACTATAATATGGTAACAAGACCTCCAATAAAACAGCGATACTCGGCTTCAGCAGACATGGCAATGGACTCTGTACTTGTGCCCAACAAAATCCTAGCAAGACACGGCTGCTCCCTTCAAAGCAAACATAGTCCTTTGGCAAACACAGGAAGAGAGACAGACACAGAGCTGAAATGCTCGTAGCCACTCACCGCTCCTATCTTCAAAAGCCATCCACGTACTCAACAATTACAAAAAATCTAGCTCTTCCCTGTGCATCATGAAAGGTGCCCCAGTTGGTGTGTCCATATCTCACCGCTCACGCACCCGATCATCAATCCAGCTTCATGGCCTTGAATTCCATATGACCACCTATGTCCAGACACCTAGATCTCACCACAGTATGCCCATCATGTGCATACAAAAGCCGCTTCAAACTAGCCATCTATCATCTGTAGCTATTTCCGAATGAAAAGTACCCACCTTGGGTGCTAAAAAGATCTCAAACTGTAGCTCCTCTGCAAAAATTTCCTTCTAGGAAGTTGTTCATAGCATGTCTGACCACAACTCTTCAGTTCATCACATACCCATCAAGCACTTCCAGCTCCTGCTATCTGCCCTCCAAAATGGCTCCTTATCAGCCTGTGCACTTCACAAAAACTCACACATTTCTCCACTGTTTGCCTGGCCTTCAAGCATGCATCTGCACAGCAAAAGACTGCCCTTTTCCTCCACTAAAAACATCACACTATCCAAGTGTTAAAACACCTACTACACCCATTATGTACACAGGCTTTGAAACCTGACTCAGTCTCAACTCGTCTTATTGAACCTCATTTACAATATGAACATATGTACTTAGGCATCATATAATGACTCAAGTCATGGCACTTAATCCCATGCATCTGGATTTGCATTTAATGGCCTCATATGCATGGTTTTACACCATAGATGTGCCATGGCATGACAACGTGTGGGTATCTTCGGCGACCCAGAGCCCGAGCACCGTATGGTCAGCACCCTCTAGGATCCTTCGTAGGTGACCTAGCGCTTCACTCATAGGCCGCTTCCTTGGTCCCTCATCAACCGTACCGGAAGCTCACCGTTTAAATCGAATCGAGGCTGTGGTCAAGACCTCGGTCGACCTTGCTACGCGAGACGTTCTCCATTGACTCTCCATCAGCAGTTGCAACTTTATCAGTTAGGTCTCCATGACCTTAATCCATAAGACGGTCAAAATGCTTCCCCAACATTCTTGACATAAAACAGTCAATTACAAACAGTTCACAAAATATAGTTTCTATATCGAACTCTCATCTTTCCACATTATCCCTCCTCGGTACACATTACTTATTCCACATTCCATTCATATGTGTACTCATTCTCATCCATTCCCTCATATGGACGACACATTATTTCACATACACATTCACATTCATTATTCTACATACACATCCATGTTCGTACATCCACATCATACATCCAATCCCATATCTGCATTCATACATACACATCCATATCCACATCCATACGGCCACATCCACATCCACATTCACATCCATACATCCACATCTACATGCATACATCCATTTTCACATCCTCATTCATACATCCATATCCCATATCCGCATTCATATATACACATCCATATCCACATCCATACATCCACATCCACATTCACATCCATACATCCACATCTACATGCATACATCCATTTTCACATTCTCATTCATACATCCACATCCACATACATACATCCACATCCGTATCTACATCCATACATCCACATCCACATCCACATCCACATCCACATTCATACATACACATCTACACGCATACATCCATTTTCACATTCATACATCCATTTTCACATTCCCATTCATATAACCACATACGCTTCACATCCATTCTCGCCCTATCACAACCCATATACATCTTATCCCATCACATACACTTCGTACCTCATCCCATACACATCTTAACTCATCTTATCACATCCTAACTCATCTCATATGCATCTTATCACATCTCATCACATCTCATACACCTCTTATCACATCCTATCACATCTCATACACATCTTATCACATCCTATCACTTCCCATATCTATTTAAAGAATACAAGAGAATTCTTATATTTGATATAAGATTTCTTTACGCATCTATTTATGCATAAATTCCATTTAAGGAGACTAACACTTTCGAAATAAAAATCAATCTTTTATGCATCTTCCTATGCATAAATTCATTTTAAATGAGAATGAAACTTTTGAATTAAAATTCAATCTTTTATGCATCTTCCTATGCATAAATTCAATCTAGATGAGAATGACACTTTTGAATTAAAAATCAATCTTTTATGCATCTTCTTATGCATAAATTCAATTTAGATGAGAAAGACACTTTTGAATTAAAAATCAATCTTTTATGCATCTTCCTATGCATAAATTCAATTTAGATGAGAAAGACACTTTTGAATTAAAAATCAATCTTTTATGCATCTTCCTATGCATAAATTCAATTTAGATGAGAATGACACTTTTGAATTAAAAATCAATCTTTTATGCATCTTCCTATGCATAAACTTAATTTAGATGAGAATGACACTTTTGAATTAAAAATCAATCTTTTATGCATCTTCCTATGCATAATTTCAATTTAGTAGGAATTACACTTTTAGAATAAAAGAATTTCTCTTATGCATCTAATTTATGCATAAAATCCATTTAAGATGAAAATCACACTTTTAGTATAAAAAAATATCTTTTATGCATACCTCTATGCATGAAATCCAAATATGATAAAAGTAACACTTTTATAATAAAAAATAATAATCTGTTATGCATACCTCTATGCATGAAATCAAAATATGATAAAAGTAACAGTTTTACAATAAAATAATCATCTTCTATGCATACCTCTGTGCATGAAATCCAAATATGATAAAAGTAACACTTTTACAATAAAATAATCATCTTTTATGCATACCTCTATGCATGAAAATAAAATATGATAAAAGTAACACTTTTACAATAAAATAATCATCTTTTATGCATACCTCTATGCATGAAAATCAAATATGATAAAAGGAACACTTTTATAATAAAAATTTATCTTTTATGCATACCTCCATGCATGAAAATCAAATATGATAAAAGTAACACTTTTATTAAAAAAATTAATCTTTTATGCATACCTCTTTTGTTAAAGTAACAATTTTATAATAAAAAATTATCTTTTATACACATAATCAAAATGCATCTTCTATGCATGAAAATGATACTTTAGAATATAGAAACCATAAGGATTAATCTTCTAGAATAATGAAAGATGAATTTTATTTCACGAATTTCTAAAAATTTTGCCATTACCTCCTTTGTATAGCTAACCATTTTTCAAATTTTTATGTCTTTAAAACTAAGTAAAAGTGCACTAAAACACATAATCAAAATGCATCTTCTATGCATGAAAATGATACTTTAGAATATAGAAACTATAAGGATTACTCTTTTAGAATAGATGAATTTTATTTCACTGATTTCTAAAAATTTTGCCATAACCTCCTTTGTATGGCTGACCATTTTTCAAATTTTTAAGTCTTTAAAACTAATTGAAAGTGCACCAAAGTATTGAAATTATCCTAAAGTAAATATTTTTTCACTTAATTAAGATAAACATTATAAAAACTTGATATTAATCAATTAACTGTGAGATCCCGGTCTCCACCACGCAACAGATTCGGGGTACTAGCAGCGGAAGTAGCACATCGTGCGCGGGTAGGGGTCTCACACTCGACGGGGCCTCGCCCACGGATATCCGGACAAGAGACTAATTCGTCGGTTTGTCAAAAATCGAAACCGGAAAAACTCCCTTTACCCGGAAAGCATGGGTGATTCCACCAGGATAACTCTTTACTTTAATGTAGTCAAGATCATTACGGATCAACTGATCTGACTGCACCTTTAACGGTACTTGGTCAATTCAAGGAAGAAACTTGCACTTGGATCATTGGGTCAACGCTTTTTTCCCCATCAAGAGGCACAGCCGTTGATTCCTATCCATAGAACAATTTCTATCCGGGATTTACTTCATTTATCGTAATAATAGAAATTAAAATCTCAATTTACGGATCCATCAGTCCAGCCTAACCCCATCCAGTCCCATGGGTTAGCCAACCGCCCAACCACTATAGTGATGGGATCCAATTAAGAATTTGGTTAGGTTTTGTCCCGGGTACCAAGGAAAAGAGTTCCAAGTCCCCTTAGCCGGAAGTTCATACAAACATAAAACTAGTCATACCACTTACACACCAATATGAAATTGCCTTTTTCTTCGCATCAACTAGCTTTAAAACAATCCTTTAATAAAACCATTATGTCACTGATGACAATCCTCAAAGTCTCTGGTTGAATCCTTATTTCCAGTCATTCTTTCATCGGTGTACTTATGGCATCATTGGCAACCAGAACGCTCACCACCTGTTCTCTCAGGGGCCTTTTCCATAGTTCCTAGCTCATAGTAACCGGCAATATATTCATATAATAGAATGGAATCTCCATGGAAGATCAGCAAGATCAACCCACAAATCCATATAAAAGAGCCATGGATTCATCTGTTGAGGACCAGCAAGGTCAATCAACCAGATCCATGCCCGGTTTCAGAAAACAACTCTTACTCCTTGTTCCAATATCTTCCCCACGACGTACGTGTGGGTATCTTCGGCGACCCAGAGCCCAAGCACCGTATGGTCAGCACCCTCTAGGATCCTTCGCAGGTGACCTAGCGCTTCACTCATAGGCCGCTTCCTTGGTCCCTCATCCACCGTACCGGAAGCTCACCATTTAAATCGAACCGAGGCTGGTCAAGACCTCAATCGACCTTGCTACGTGAGACGTCCTCCATTGACTCTCCATCAGCAGTTGCAACTTTATCAGTTCAGTCTTCATGACCTTAATCCTCAAGATGGTCAAAATGCTTCTCCAGCATTCTTGACATAAAACAGTCATTTACAAATAGTCACAAAATACAGTTTCTATAACGAACTCTTGTCTTTCCATATTATCCACTCTCGGACCACATTACTTATTCCACATTCCATTCAGTGTGTACTCGTTCTCATCCATTCACTCATATAGACTACACATTATCTCACATACATCTTCATATTCATTATTCTACATACATATCCATGTTCGTACGTCCACATCATACATCCAATTTCACATTCATACATACGCATCTACATGCATACATCCACATCCACATTCATACATACATACCTCCATTTCCACATCCACACATCCACATTCATATTCATACATCCACATTCACATGCATACATCCATTTTCACATCCTCATTCATACATCCACATTCACATACATACATCCACATCCGTATCTACATCCATACATCCACATCCACATTCATACATCCACATCTACATACATACATCCATACATCCACATCTACATACATACATCCATACATCAACATCTACATACATACATCCATTTTCACATCCTCATTCATACATCCACATTCACATACATACATCCACATCCGTATCTACATCCATACATCCACATCCACCTCTTCATTCACATTCACATCCATACTTCCACATCTACATACATACATCCACATCTACATACATACATCCATTTTCACATCCTCATTCATACATCCACATTCACATACATACATCCACATCCGTATCTACATCCATACATCCACATCCACCTCTTCATTCACAATCACATCCATACATCCACATCTACATACATACATCCACATCTACATACATACATCCATACATCCACATCTACATACATACATCCATTTTCACATCCTCATTCATACATACACATCCACATACATACATACACATCCGTATCTACATCCACATCAACATTCACATTCATACATATACATCTACATGTATACATCCACATCACACTCATACAACCATATTACATCCATTCTCGTCCTAACACATCCCATATACATCTTAACACATCCTAACTTATCTTAACACATTCTATAACATCTCATACACATCTTATCACATCTTTTTACATCTCATACACCTCTTATCACATCGTATCACTTTCCATACGCATCTTATCAAATCTTATCACATCTCATACACATCTTATCACATCTTTTTACATCTCATACACCTCTTATCACATCCTATCACTTTCCATACGCATCTTATCAAATCTTATCACATCTCATACACCTCTTATCACATCTTATCACATTTCATATCTTTTTTTAAGAGAATTCTTATATTTGATATAAGATTTCTCTACACATTTATTTATGCATAAATTCCATTTAAGGAGACTAACACTTTCGAAATTAAAATCAATCTTTTATGCATCGTCTTATGCATAAATTCAATTTGGTAGGAAATTACACTTTTAGAATAAAAGAATTTCTCTTATGCATCTAAGTTATGCATGAAATCCATTTATGAGAAAAATCACACTTTTAGTATAAAAAGAATATCTTTTATGCATACCTATATGCATGAAATCCAATATGATAAAAGTAACACTCTTACAATAAAATAATCAACTTTTATGCATACCTCTATGCATGAAATTCAATTATGATACAAGTCACACTTTTATAATAAAATAATCAACTTCTATGCATACCTCTATGCATGAAATCTAAAATGATAAAAGTAACACTTTTGATATAAAAAATTTTCCTTTATGCATACTTCTATGCATGAAAATTAAAAATGATAAAAGTAACACTTTTAATATAAAAAAATTATCCTTTATGCATACTTCTATGCATGAAAATTAAAATTTGATAAAAGTAACACTTTTATGTTAAAATAATAATCTTTTATGCATACCTCTATGCATGAAATCCAAATATGATAAAAGTAACACTTTTATGTTAAAATAATAATCTTTTATGCATAGCTCTATGCATGAAAATCAATAATGCATAATATAAAAATCAATTTCTCTATGATTACAATGAATATCTTTCAATTAATCTAGGATGATAATTCCTAGAATATGGTAGGAAGTCCTCTTTTTATGCTTTGAATGAAATTATTTTATGCATAATTTTTATAAAAATTTTACCATAGCTCCGCTGCTATGACTGATAAATCTCAATTTTTCTAAGGGATAAAGCTTATCATTAAGGAAATAATTAAAATGATCTCTAATTGGATCATTAATCCATAATGGATTGAATCATCAATATACATAAACTAAAAGCATAGATAAAAGCCATTAATTTGGTCTTAAGCATAGCTTAATCTTGGGTTAAGGAAAAGCTTTATGAAAAGCTTGATTTGGATTGAGAATGGGTCATGAGTATGACCATTTCTTGAGTGAGAGAGAGAAATTACATAAAAACTATTAGAATTCAAACATAAATGGAAATTAACTTCAATAGCATTTATTAAATTATGTAACTCTTCACTACTATTCACCAATTAACTTCAATAGCATTTAAAAAACCATACCAATTAAGCTTCTCAAGCTTGAGAGGGGTTGAGAAGAGAGAAACATTGAGAAATTATAGAAAAGATCAATATTCACTAATTACCTTACAAATTGCTTGATTCTTTGTTCACGGTAGAGGCCCCCAACCAATCAATTGGTTAAGTATGTTGATGGAGCCACTAATGGGGATTGAAGAAAGAGGGAAGCTCCAAAAACTAGTGAATTATTAAATGAATTCACAGTTCTTGGCTTAGGTGGAGTAGAGTAACGATGCATAAACACTATATATTTTTCAACAAGAGGGAGGCTTCTATTTATAGGAAAAATTGAGCTCCTAACCAAACGAACTGATTCTAGAATTTTCCAAATCAGTTTGGTCAATTTTTGACCATTTTTAGGTCAGTTAAGCTAACTTTTTGGAACTAGACTTGAATTAGGAGAGAGGAGAGATGAAATATCTCAGTTTTTTTATGAGTTTAAAACTCATTCAAGCATGTGAAATATGCACCTCCTTTAAAGCACTCCCCTTCCTTACATATGTGTCATAATGGAATCATTTTAATATTGCTCATAGTTTTTTACTAATAAACCTTGTACATTTTCAACTCTTCATCTTATGTGAAATATGCACCTCCTTTAAAGAACTCCCCTTCCTTACATATGTGTCATAATGGAATCATTTTAATATTGCTCATAGTTTTTTACTAATAAACCTTCTACATTTTCAACTCTTCATCTTATGTGAGCATTTACTCATTTTTGGATACCCAAAATATCTCATATTTTTAATATTGCTAATAGTTTTTTACTAATAAACCTTGTACATTTTCAACTCTTCATCTTATGTGAGCATTTACTCATTTTTGGGTATCTTCTTTTACAAATTGGATTTATCTCCTCCCTACAAATGGATTGATGCTATTGGTCCATAGGAACCTTAATTGGACCATAATCCAAAAATTTCTGAAAATCTAGACCTTTAGGTTAAGGTCCTTTATACCCATTTCCAATTAATTCCAATTGCACATTGGAAAGTTCTTTTTGAATTTCTGTTTCAGGGGAACTTTTTTTAATAAGATGAGATAATTTTCTATCCAAAAATATTAAAAATTTGAATATTCTCTCTCTAGAATATTTTCTCTCTCTAGGTTAAAACAGTTAGAAACAAGTCTTTTATATTTCTGAAGAGGGATTGATTACAGGGGAAGATGCTGGACATTTTGAGAGACTGGGGAGGAATCTTACATTCTATCCCACTTGAAAAACACGAGATGCCCTCATCTCGCAAACTGGGGGTAATTTCGCAAGATGCACAAGTATGAGACTCAGAGAAATTTTTTAATTAAGATTAATCACCAATTAAAAAAGTCTCAAAGAGAGTAAGGGTCAAGACAAGAACAAGATTTAAACTTTATTCATTCTTGGAACATATACAGTAAAGATAGAAGAACTCTTTACACTTCCATAAGCCCGTCCATCATATGATCACAAAAGCAACACTCACAAGCTGCGCACGTATAAGGTAACTCATCTATGGGAATGATTCTGTTGGTTATTGCCGCGCCTATGTCAGTGGTATGAGGTGTTCTAACAAAAGGACCTCTGAGAGGCAAACCAAAAACGGGGTAAAGGCATATCTTCTGATGAGGAAGAAAACACGCCAGTAAGAAGACCCGCTCAGAAAACCCAAGATGTCTTGATCTCATGACGCAGTAGTATCGGGGACCCAAACCCAAGGCTTCAATAACCATGGCCAAGCGGACATTGTTGCGAAAGTGCTGCTGACCCCAAGGTGTTACCCTAGTTATGTCTTGATAGGTCCGCCATTTGGTCTGAGCTACAGACGTTTCCAATTGAGGAAAAAGTGAGCGCTCATACTGTTCTATAAAATCCTTCTTCACAGACTCGCTTGCGTCTTGAAGGTGAGAAATCATCATGGATAAAACTAATTCCTGTTGCCAAGCCATGAAGGAGTGTAAGAAGAAGGGAGATCGATGGAAGTAAGATTATTGTGAGCGATAAGTAAAGTTACGACTTATATAAAGGAAGGAGTTAGCGTAACCTAGAAGCCAACGGTATCTTGCCACTGAAGTTTTACCATCTTTCCATGATTTGGGTTTGGCACATATTTCTATAGAAGGCATTAAGACCTTTGAGATGAGGAGATAAAAGAAGTTCATAGGTTAAGTCACTTACTTCCTTTGGTCCACAATATCTGGGGGATAACTACTTATACTCCCCTAGAGATAAAGAAATTCTTTTGGTCCGTATTCAATTGAAGACTATAACTGCTTCTTTGATTTCTCTCACTGTCCTCTTCTTATCCGTATATTGTCTCTATCAATCCTAGGCAGCGTTTATATCTTTATGAATTGCTTGCATCATGCTCTAAGTCGCTAAGCATTTGACTGGTCATCTCGACCCTAATCAATGGGTCGGACCTAGTTAATGGAGTTAAGCAATCTTGTTCGAGACGGATCCTGATTAGATTGGTATGAAGGAATTGGTCTCTGAATTTGGGTTCTAGACTTCCCTGTGCCCTTTTCATGGTAGGAGTTGGGCAGTCTTTTAACTGATGGTCAAAACCTTGGCATCCAAAACACTGGTTCTCACTTCTGAACTCATCGTTCTGAATCTTTAAAACAGGTGGTCCCTGAGAAGGTATTCTGGGTAAAGTGTCTTCCCTTTTTAAACAGAATCTTTCTTTTATTTAGAGAGGGAATAATTATAAGATCAAAAAATGAGATTCTTACTCCTGTATATCTCGAAGGTTGGGGGAGGAATCTTACAAACTTCTACCCCACTTAAAAAGGTGCGAGATGTCCTCATCTCGCAAAGTAGAGGACAACTCTTTTTCTTAAGATCCAATTTATTCTAGGTTCCTTATATTCTAGTCAACCTAACAGAATACTGGGATAAATATTCCTTATATAGAACTCATCATTAAATAATAATTCATTTAGATCATATCATTTCTACGATAATGGTCCATTAGACCGAAAAATTTCCTTCTGAACATTCCTCCACGGGAATTTCAGTTAAGCAAGTTCTCAATTTGTCATCCCTTAACTTGATCTACCGTCTCAAGTATTAACAGTAGCAATTTGACAGCACAATCCACTAATCTCATAGTGATTTGCTGAAATCATTATCATCATTTATCATTACAGGGACTCGTCCCATTCATCCTCATTGTGGTTTTGCTCAGGTTATTATATTTCAACTAAATTTCAAAAATCATCATTTTTCAATCAGAATCCCAATCAATTCATCAGTTCCCAAACAGAATTAAAAATCATATCAACCACATTCAAATTCATCAATTGGATAGCATTAATGCTTATAATTTCAAGTCTTAGATTTACTCGTATATACTACCAGTAAAGAGCTGCAGTTATACCCTCGGTATATACGGATAGTCATGAAACTCGAAACTATAAGGTAAATACCATCATGTCTAGGCCTCAAGCAAGTCAGGGTTCCATACAATTGCGGTACTTCCAATTGAAGACCCAATTACTAATTTACGAATTACCATCATGTCTAGGCCTCAAGCAAGTCAGGGTTCCATACAATTGCGGTACTTCCAATTGAAGACCCAATTACCAGTAAAGAGCTGCAGTTATACCCTCGGTATATACGGATAGTCATGAAACTCGAAACTATAAGGTAAATACCATCATGTCTAGGCCTCAAGCAAGACAGGGTTCCATACAATTGCGGTACTTCCAATTGAAGACCCAATTACTAATTTACGAATTTCAATTTGAATTAACAATTTGTATTATATCACGCAATTACAACCTTTTTGTGCGTCTTGATAACTTTTGACATAATTGGCTCCTTAGTTGATCTTATTGGAGATCTATGACATAAATCTGATAAACAGATTTTTCTTTATCCGATCGCCTGTAAACAATCACTTAAAAAAAACATTTGTATATTTATATACAAGTTGCAATAAGTACATAGAGCAACTCGGCTCTGAGTTCAAAATCTCCTCGGAAGACATATAAGAGGACCGTACTGGGCCATAGTCATGCCCTGTTACATAAGTTTTCTAACTGCGAAGGGGGCTATTATTTTCTCCTTAGGGATAAATCGACTAAGGAGTCTATAAATTTGACATGAAAGTCTGAAATTTCGAGGCGTCGAATGACATAGAATGACACCACGCACCATTTTCAGCTTTAACAGGATCATAGTCAATGAGAGATTCTGCCACAGCATTGTACGGCGGTCGCAAGGGGCGTGGACATATTGCCTTGCAAACCACTTATGTCGTATTCTCTCCGCTGGGGTAGGAAAATATAAATCCGCAAAATGGCGTGCGAGTCTTGCTCGGCTTGTTTGAGTTGAAGCGGAAGAGATGAGATGCTCGAAGGCAAATGCAATCATATCTTGAGGTCGGGAATACCAGATAAATGGGGAACTTCCATCTATAAAAACAATATCTTTGATTAGAATTTCTTCATTAAAGAAGCTTACGAAATGAAAATACATTATGAAAATGCTGTTTCTGAATTCTTATTACTAATTTCAGATAAGAATTTAATTATCTTTATTAGCTTTCAATTTCGCTCTGATACCAACTGTGAGATCCCGGTCTCCACGCAACAGATTCGGGATACTAGCAGCGGAAGTAGCACATCGTGCGCGGGTAGGGGTCTCACACTCGGGGCCTCTCCCACGGATATCCGGACAAGAGACTAATCCGTCGGTTTGTCCAAAATCGAAACCGGAAAAACTCCCTTTACCCGGAAAGCATGGGCGATTCCACCAGGATAACTCTTTACTCTAACGTAGTCAAGATCATTACGGATCAACTGATCTGACTGCACCTTTAACGGTACTTGGTCAATTCAAGGAAGAAACTTGCACTTGGTTCATTGGGTCAACGCTTTTTTCCCCATCAAGAGGCACAGCTGTTGATTCCTATCAATAGAACAATTTCTATCCGGGATTTACTTCATTTATCGTAATAATAGAAATTAAAATCTCAATTTACGAATCCATCAGTCCAGCCTAACCCCATCCAGTCCCATGGGTTAGCCAACCGCCCAACCACTGTAGTGATGCTCAAGATGGTCAAAATGATTTACGAATTGAAATTAAAATCTCAATTTACGAATCCATCAGTCCAGCCTAACCCCATCCACCAGTCCCATGGGTTAGCCAACCGCCCAACCACTGTAGTGATGCTCAAGACGGTCAAAATGCTTCTCCAGCATTCTTGACATAAAACAGTCATTTACAAACAGTCACAAAATACAGTTTCTATAACGAACTCTTGTCTTTCCATATTATCCACTCTCGGACCACATTACTTATTCCACATTCCATTCAGTGTGTACTCGTTCTCATCCATTCACTCATATAGACTACACATTATCTCACATACATCTTCATATTCATTATTCTACATACATATCCATGTTCGTACGTCCACATCATACATCCAATTTCACATTCATACATACGCATCTACATGCATACATCCACATCCACATTCATACATCCATACCTCCATTTCCACATCCACACATCCACATTCATATTCATACATCCACATTCACATGCATACATCCATTTTCACATCCTCATTCATACATCCACATTCACATACATACATCCACATCCGTATCTACATCCATACATCCACATCCACATTCATACATCCACATCTACATACATACATCCATACATCCACATCTACATACATACATCCATACATCAACATCTACATACATACATCCTCATTCATACATCCACATTCACATACATACATCCACATCCGTATCTACATCCATACATCCACATCCACCTCTTCATTCACATTCACATCCATACTTTCACATCTACATACATACATACATCCACATTCACATACATACATACTTTCACATCTACATACATACATACATCCACATTCACATACATACATCCACATCCGTATCTACATCCATACATCCACATCCACCTCTTCATTCACATTCACATCCATACTTTCACATCTACATACATACATCCACATCTACATACATACATCCATTTTCACATACTCATTCATACATCCACATTCACATACATACATCCACATCTGTATCTACATCCATACATCCAAATCCACCTCTTCATTCACAATCACATCCATACATCCACATCTACATACATACATCCATACATCCACATCTACATACATACATCCATACATCCACATCTACATACATACATCCATTTTCACATCCTCATTCATACATACACATCCACATACATACATACACATCCGTATCTACATCCATACATCCACATCCACATCAACATTCACATTCATACATATACATCTACATGTATACATCCACATCACATTCATACAACCATATTACATCCATTCTCATCCTAACACATCCCATATACATCTTAACACATCCTAACTCATCTTAACACATTCTATCACATCTCATACACATCTTATCACATCTCATACACCTCTTATCACATCTTATCACATTTCATATCTTTTTTTAAGAGAATTCTTATATTTGATATAAGATTTCTCTACACATTTATTTATGCATAAATTCCATTTAAGGAGACTAACACTTTCGAAATTAAAATCAATCTTTTATGCATCTTCTTATGCATAAATTCCATTTAAGGAGACTAACACTTTCGAAATTAAAATCAATCTTTTATGCATCTTCTTATGCATAAATTCAATTTGGTAGGAAATTACACTTTTGGAATAAAAGAATTTCTCTTATGCATCTAAGTTATGCATAAAATCCATTTATGAGGAAAATCACACTTTTAGTATAAAAAGAATATCTTTTATGCATACCTATATGCATGAAATCCAATATGATAAAAGTAACACTCTTACAATAAAATAATCAACTTTTATGCATACCTCTATGCATGAAATTCAATTATGATAAAAGTCACACTTTTATAATAAAATAATCAACTTTTATGCATACCTCTATGCATAAAATCTAATATGATAAAAGTAACACTTTTGATATAAAACATTTTCCTTTATGCATACTTCTATGCATGAAAATTAAAAATGATAAAAGTAACACTTTTGATATAAAAATTTTTCCTTTATGCATACTTCTATGCATGAAAATTAAAAATGATAAAAGTAACACTTTTGATATAAGAAATTTTCCTTTATGCATACTTCTATGCATGAAAATTAAAAATGATAAAAGTAACACTTACAATATAAAAAAATTATCCTTTATGCATACTTCTATGCATGAAAATTAAAATTTGATAAAAGTAACACTTTTATGTTAAAATAATAATCTTTTATGCATACCTCTATGCATGAAATCCAAATATGATAAAAGTAACACTTTTATGTTAAAATAATAATCTTTTATGCATAGCTCTATGCATGAAAATCAATAATGCATAATATAAAAATCAATTTCTCTATGATTACAATGAATATCTTTTAATTAATCTAGGATGATAATTCCTAGAATATGGTAGGAAGTCCTCTTTTTATGCTTTGAATGAAATTATTTTATGCATAATTTTTATAAAAATTTTGCCATAGCTCCACTGCTATGACTGATAAATCTTAATTTTTCTAAGAGATAAAGCTTATCATTAAGGAAATAATTAAAATGATCTCTAATTGGATCATTAATCCATAATGGATTGAATCATCAATATACATAAACTAAAAGCATAGAAAAAAGCCATTAATTTAGCCTCAAGCATAGCTTAATCTTGGATTAAGGAAAAGCTTTATGAAAAGCTTGATTTGGATTGAGAATGGGTCATGAGTATGACCATTTCTTGAGTGAGAGAGAGAAATTACATAAAAAACATTAGAATTTAAACATAAATGGAAATTAACTTCAATAGCATTTATTAAATTATGTAACTCTTCACTACTATTCACCAATTAACTTCAATAGCATTTAAAAAACCATACCAATTAAGCTTCTCAAGCTTGAGAGGGGTTGAGAAGACACTACAAGAGCTTGAGGGCATACCGACGTTAAAATACCGACGCAAATGTCGAACGTCGGTATGTCTGTAATGTTGGAGGAGACAAGCATGGCGGGGTTTTTTTAAATTTTTGTGTCCCGTCGCGTATACCGACGCCTATACCGATGCACATTCCGACGTTTATACCGACGCACATTCCGTAGTATATACCGACGTATATTTCGACGCATATTCCGTAGCATATACCGAGACATATTCCGACGGATATTCCGTAGCCTATACCGACGCTCGTAAGTTTTTCACAGCCGAGAGCCTATTTTCTGGTTTTTTCGCAGAAGAGGTGCAAGAAGAACCCAAGAAGGTCTCTTTCTCTCCCTCTTCTCTTTCTCTCTCTCTCTCCTCTTTTTTCCTCTCTCCTCTTCTCTCCTTCTTTCTTCTTTTCTCCTCTTCTCCTTCTCCTAATATGTTCTTGCAATTGCTTTTACTTTTTAATTTAAGAATTAGGACATTTAAGATTTTGTGTTTTTTTGGCTCTCTATGCATGTTGAGAGCTCTCTATGTATGCATAGTTCTCCTAATGCATGCATAGAGATTTTAGGGTTTTGTATTAGTTCTTTTTCTTGTGTTTAATTTACTAATTAGTTTGTTTAATATTTTGTTTTGCAGCTCTTTCACCTCACCAATCTTTCACCAATCCTCTCCTTCAGCTTTGCAAAAAAGAGGTAAATCCTCTTTCGATTTTTCTTGTTTATGCTATTTTCTATGAATTATTGCATCCCTATTTTATGGTTTAGGGTTAGTTTTGGGTTCTTGTAAGCTTACACATAGGATTAATTTAATATCTATGCATAAAACCTATAATAAGCTTGCAATCTCTATGCATAGCCTTCTTGCAAGCGTTATGCATAAGCTCTATTCATAGAGCTTGTGAGCTTGTGAAATCTTTATGCATAAGCTCTATGCATAGGCTTTATGCATAGAGTTTGCAAGCTTATAAAATCTCTATGCATAGGTTTCTTACAAGCTTATAAAATCTCTATGCATAGGTTTCTTGAAAGCTTGCATGGACATTGTACATAGAGCTTGCGTAGCCTTCTTGTTGAAAGCTTTTTGAATGTTTTTACTCTCTTATACATATAACATATAAGTCTTATGCTCTGTTTTTCTATGCATAAGGTATTCTCTTTATTCATAGAGTTTATATATGTTATCAAGGTAAGATCTATTATCCATGTAAAACAAGATCATGTTTATTACACCATTGGGTGATGGGATTAAGGGTTAGCATAGTGCATAAGGCATATAGCATAGAGCTTATGCATAGAGCTTATGCATAAGTCTTGCATAGAGCGTATGCATAAGACTTATGCATAGAGCGTATGCATAAGACTTATGCATATGGCTTATGCATAGAGCTTATGCATATGGCTTATGCATATGGCTTATGCATAGAGCTTATGCATAACGCTTATGCATAGAGCGTGTGCATATGGCTTATGCATAGAGCGTGTGCATAAGGCTTATGCATAGAGCGTGTGCATAAGGCTTATGTGAAAGGGATTGTTGAAATGCAATTGCAAATGCCTTGATTGTGGTTAACAAATGCTTATGCAAATGCCATGGTGAGGGCATTGTGAATTGTTGGTTTGTGTTGGAGCTTTTGGATGATGGATAGAGGCATGAGTCCATGCTTTATTGATGAGTTCTAAATTGTAAAAGGGCATGAGTCATGCTCAATACTTGTAAGCCAACAAACTTGTTCTATCATTTAATATTATCCACATCATTTTGTACCTACACTCACCATTGCTACCACTTCAAGTTTCTATAGAATCTAGCAATGTGTGAGGGTACCTTGGCATTGGTTGGAGAGGCCAAGGGGAGAATGGCTTGAACTCTTTGTGCCGTGATTGCTTGGTAAAGCGGTACAAAGGGGGATTAGGTACACCGGTGTGAAGAAATGGCCTCAACCTTCACCTTGGAGGAAAACTCGGTGAAGGGGTGAGAAGAGCTTGGCCGGGAGATCGGCAAGCTTCAACGCGCGTCCTCAACAATCCTCACCATCGACGTTGTGGATGCATTTGGGCAATGGGGCCCCTTTTCCGTCATATTGTGTGGATATTGCAAATGCTTTGATGGACAAAGAGTGCATATGATCTTTCATGACATTGTGGGATACAAAGAGTATTGCATTGTGATTTGAGAAGTTGCATTTTCATTTAAGATTTGGTTCTAATTACAAAGGAGACTCTGGCGGAATTTTTCCAACAAGGGAGCCAAACAAGCTTACGGTTTATGCATAGAGCTTATGGCTTATGCATAAGACTTGTGCATAGAGCGTGTGCATATGGCTTATGCATAAGACTTATGCATAGAGCGTGTGCATAAGACTTATGCATATGGCTTATGCATATGGCTTATGCATAGAGCTTATGCATATGGCTTATGCATAAGACTTATGCATAAGGCTTATGCATAGAGCTTATGCATAAGTCTTGCAGCCTTATTATGCAAGCTTATACTTATACTATGCATTTAGATTATTGCATAAGGCCTTTATAAACAGCTATTTATGAATAGAGTTAGCTTCTCCTGCCATCCTTGTTCAAATTCTATTTAATTTTGTATGGAGAGGAGATAAGCTGATCTGTGTTTAATGAGCTGCATATACATGTTATCCTGCTAGATGGAGCCTCTCAATCTTGAAGAGAGAATAGCGTGTCCATGCATGCGATGTAAGTACCAAATCTTTCGAAAACGAAGGATTTGCAACGAGCATGTTCATGACGCTGGCATATTTCCAATGGAGCGCTTGCAAAATTTACGGTTTCAATCGTACAACCAAGCAAGTGTGCAGCCGCATCTTGATAACATTGCGCCTGTGAATTCTCGTCCCCAACAAAGGATGAGGATATCGCAGGAGGGAGTGAAAGATGGAGCTCAAGTAACAGCACCCGAGGGAATGGAAGAAGGTCAGAAATGGAAGAAGGTCCAATGGAAGAAATGTTGGATGCCTTCATCGAGCAACAAGAAGCTCTCTTCGAGGAGCATGAACATGAAGATCATCAACCACGACATTCTCAACGGTCAAATTATGAACCAGAGGAAGAGGCCATGCGTAAACTTGCACGCCTTCCATTATACAATGGTGCCAACATATCTGTATTGCGTGCATCTCTTATGATGCTAAATTTGCAGTCAATTTTTGGATGGTCTAATACAAGTGTCACTGAACTATTCAAGTAAGGTCTTTTTTTTGGAGATTACACCTACTGTTGAAATGATAAATTATCAACTGGTATTTGAGAAAATATTAATAGTAACGATCAGATATATTGCCATACTTGCAGGCTTTTGAAAGATCAGATATTGCCCCCTGGCAACGAGATGCCTCCATCTCGTGCAGATGCGAAGAAGTTATTGAAATCCATAGGCATGGATTACAATAATATTCATGCTTGTCGCAATGATTGTTGCCTCTTCCGCCATGAATATGAGCATTTGCAAGAATGTCCCCATTGTGGCTCTAATAGATATAGAGAAGATGTTCAGGGGGAAGCTGTCCCGGTAAAGGTTCTCAGGCAATATTCATGCTTGTCGCAATGATTGTTGCCTCTTCCGCCATGAATATGAGCATTTGCAAGAATGTCCCCATTGTGGCTCTAATAGATATAGAGAAGATGTTCAGGGGGAAGCTGTCCCGGTAAAGGTTCTCAGGCAATATTCATGCTTGTCGCAATGATTGTTGCCTCTTCCGCCATGAATATGAGCATTTGCAAGAATGTCCCCATTGTGGCTCTAATAGATATAGAGAAGATGTTCAGGGGGAAGCTGTCCCGGTAAAGGTTCTCAGGCACTTTCCAATCATCCCAAGGATAAAAAGCATGTTCAGGTGCAAATCAATAGCAAGCTTGATGACATGGCATGCCACAACTCGATCCACAGATGAAGTGATGCGTGTGCCTGCTGACTCACCCGCATGGAGACACATTGAAGAGAAATGGCCGGCTTTTAAGGAAGAACCTAGAAACCTCCGTCTTGGCCTAGCAATGGATGGTGTAAACCCTTTTGGTTTAAGGAGCTCTTCATGGAGCACATGGCCTGTTTGCCTTGTGAATTATAATCTTCCACCATGGTTAGCAATAAAGAAAGGCCATCTGTTGCTCTCATTAATAGTTCCAGGAAAGTACAAGGTGAAGAACATGGATGTATATTTGGCACCACTTATTGATGAGTTACGCACCTTGTGGAACGGAATTGAAGTGAAGGACATGTCAAAGCAGCAGAGTGGCCAAAGACTTACAACTGTGCAAGGTATTCTCATGTGGACAATGCATGATTGGCCTGGCTATGGAGAATGCTCAGGTTTGTCTATATCGGGTTACAATGCATGTCCTGTGTGTGGTCCTCGACTTGATTCAAGATACTCAAAAGCATTACGAATGTCTACCAAGGACATGTTAGGTATCTTCCAGAAAATCATGAATTGCGGGATGGTAATCTAGGAAGACCTCCTCCAAGTGCATTGACGGCAAGCGATTGGAAGATCAAATGGGAGGAATGTGGCAACTTGGCATGTCCTGGGATGAAGAGGCTCTCTATCTTTCACCAACTCCCCTATTGGGGTGATCTCCTTATAAACCATTTGCTTGACCCGATGCATATTTTCAAGAATGTAGCTGACATTCTGTGGAAGACCATGACAGGAAAAAAGGATACTAAAGGCCAAAGGGTAATGGAGAGCAGCAAGAACAAGCCGATATCAACAATGAAGAGGAGCAAGCAAAGGAAGAGGAGCAACTAGAGCAAGATCCAAATGAAGAGGTGCAAACCAAGGAAGCTGAAAAACAAGTTGAGGAAGAAGACATAGATGATGAAGACATCCTTCATCAAGGGACTTTTAATGATGAGGATGCTGAAATGTACATAGACATAGATCTCTTTGGGGCTACTGATCTTAATGAGGATGATAGAATAGATAACGATTTTTAAAATGATGTATCTCAATGATTATGCAAATAGTTATGACATATTTGTAATGGGTTTATGACATTGAAGGTCCATTCATTGTTTACCATTGTTAATGTTTACCATCATAATCACTACTGTAGGAGCAAGTTGATATAGTTTTACCAATGTTGTTTATCATTGTTAATGTTTATCTTATGGTTCTTTCATTCATTGTTTACCGTGTAATTTTCATTTCGTACAAGTTTGTCATATGGTTTTTTGTCCAACAGGCCATGGGTGACTCACCGCCCTACGACTACAGTCCAGATTTCTCATTTAATCCTACACCGCAGGGCATGAGTCCCCAGCAGTTATATGGTTTTCTTTCGTCCATGACTCCAGAGCAGAGAGCCATGGCTCAGAGTTATTGGGGTTCTAGAGCAGGGACATCTGCCTCACCATCTGGCTTCCCGACGCCAGTTCCCACACCCGTTGGTACGACAGCAGCTCCCACACCTCATATCACACAGCCTTCCACTCCTCTTACAGCTCGATCTACCACCTCTTCACATAGACGGCGCTCACGTAGTAGGCCTTCAGGGGGAGGTTGTTGTGGTGGTAGTGCCACAGATGCTGTGACACCACCACCACGTGAGCGTCGTCCTTCGCTCTCATCTGTTGATAGCACACCCTGATAGCACACCCATAGGGTCACCTTCCACTCCCTCGGGTGCACATGACCATGACAACAGCAAGATTTACACAATTAGGGATGGGGCACCAATAATGGATAGTGCAGGGAAAGCAATGAAGACACGCATTCGATAATTGTACACTATACAGTTTCATGACTCTGTCATGACTAAATGGGATCAGCAAGACAAGGGGAAGAAAAATTATATAAACACAAAGATAAAGCAAGAGTTCCAGCCATCTGACCCTATGAATGTCGTCTCTAATGAGTGGATACAGTATACAGCTCGCATTTTGATGGGGCATCGTAGGTCAGAGGCGAGGGACGCATTTAGAGAGGGGAAGGAGAAACCTGTTTGGCTAGATGACAGGGAGTGGGCAGCCATTGCTCAGGAGCTCACCGAGACACCAGACAGGTTTCAACAACAAAGAGAGGCGGCAAGGGCAAGACTCCAAACAATAGGGGCTTCTCATCTCGGGAGTGGTGGTTACGAAACCATGCGCCATGAATTCGTAAGTGTTTGTAGCAATTTTATTTATTTAAATGTATGTATGTGGACTAAATGTTGATTTCTAAAAGTTATAATTGTTAATCGTGTGTGCAGGAGTTGGCCATGAATCGCCCACCAAGTAGGCGAGAGGAGAAGTACGCTCACAAACATGGCCTTGTGGCCTTGTTTGAGATGCTTGAAGAAGAAGGAGAGACCGTCAATTGGGAGGCATTACCATGATGTAAGATGACCTTCAAACTAATGAAATATGATCAAAACATTCTTGAGTATTAATGTTTAATTTAATTTCTTGTTTGTCGATCAGGAGAATATGCAAACGAGCACGGTTGTTTTTGTGCTCTATTGTAGACAGAATGGTGCTGTCTGTTTGCTGTTGTTGATCCTGCTCATTGCAAGCAGCTAGGCAACAGCCAGGCAAAGCAGCACTATTCTGCCCAAAAAAAAATTTCTGCTACAGCGTCGGTATATGCCCCGGTACCGACGTCGCTATATTCAGTGGTATTTTTGTCGGTATTAAGGTCGGTATAGGCGCCGGTATAGGCGCCGGTATAGGTGCCGGTATTATTACCCGACACTTATACCGACGCTGTGGTTCGGGCGCCTATACCGGCGCTTATACCGATGACGTGGCTTTTTTAGATCCCGTTAAATAGTGCCGGTACAAGCCCCGGTATTAGGCTAACATGTAGTAGTGAGAGAGAAACATTGAGAAATTATAGAAAAGAACAATATTCACTAATTACCTTACAAATTGCTTGATTCTTTGTTCACGGTAGAGGCCCCCAACCAATCAATTGGTTAAGTATGTTGATGGAGCCACTAATGGGGATTGAAGAAAGAGGGAAGCTCCAAAAACTAGTGAATTATTAAATGAATTCACAGTTCTTGGCTTAGGTGGAGTAGAGTAACGATGCATAAACACTATATATTTTTCAACAAGGGGGAGGCTTCTATTTATAGGAAAAATTGAGCTCCTAACCAAACGAACTGATTTTAGAATTTTCCAAATCAGTTTGGTCAATTTTTGACCATTTTTAGGTCAGTTAAGCTAACTTTTTGGAACTAGACTTGAATTAGGAGAGAGGAGAGATGAAATATCTCAATTTTTTATGAGTTTAAAACTCATTCAAGCATGTGAAATATGCATCTCCTTTAAAGAACTCCCCTTCCTTACATATGTGTCATAATGGAATCATTTTAATATTTCTCATAGTTTTTTACTAATAAACCTTGTACATTTTCAACTCTTCATCTTATGTGAAATATGCACCTCCTTTAAAGAACTCCCCTTCCTTACATATATGTCATAATGGAATCATTTTAGAATTGCTCATAGTTTTTTTACTAATAAACCTTCTACATTTTCAACTCTTCATCTTATGTGAGCATTTACTCATTTTTGGATACCCAAAATATCTCATATTTTTAATATTGCTCATAGTTTTTTACTAATAAACCTTGTACATTTTCAACTCTTCATCTTATGTGAGCATTTACTCATTTTTGGGTATCTTCTTTTACAAATTGGATTTATCTCCTCCCTACACATGGATTGATGCTATTGGTCCATAAGAACCTTAATTGGACCATAATCCAAAAATTTCTGAAAATCTAGACCTTTAGGCTAAGGTCCTTTATACCCATTTCTAATTAATTCCAATTGCACATTGGAGAGTTCTTTTTGAATTTCTATTTCAGGGGAACTTATTTTAATAAGATGAGATAATTTTCTATCCAAAAATATTAAAAATTTGAATATTCTCTCTCTAGAATATTTTCTCTCTCTAGGTTAAAACAGTTAGAAACAAGTCTTTTATATTTCTGAAGAGGGATTGATTATAGGGGAAGATGCTGGACATTTTGAGAGGCTGGGGAGGAATCTTACAAATTAACCATTCACCTAGGATAGAGAATGGTTGGTTTTGCTAGAGAAGAGAGGGAAATGCCTTTTTGTAATGAGGCATAATATTTTTAAAAAAGTCATAAAGCATAAAAACTATTTTAGATCATAAAATAAGTGAAAAAGAAGAATCACCAACTTACTAATGACTTTGAGAGCTTTCCTTTGGCTTGATGGTTTGAGGGTTCAACTCTTGTTTGAAACAAGAGTGGCCACCAATCTTTGGAAGAGGAAAATGTCAAAAACTAGTGAATTATTAATAAATTCATAGTTCTTGGCTTAGGAGAAGTAGAGTAACAGTGCATAAAACACTATTATTTTTCAACAAGGGGGAGGCTTCTATTTATAGGAAAAATTGAGCTCCTAACTAAACAAACTGATTCTAGAATTTTCCAAATCAGTTTGGTCAATTTTTGACCATTTTTAGGTCAGTTAAGCTAACTTTTTGGAACTAGACTTGAATTAGGAGAGAGGAGAGATAAAATATCTCAATTTTTGAAGATTTAAAACTCAATTGCACATGTGAAGTAGGTGCCTCATTAAAGGGCCTCCCCTTCCTTACATATGTGTCAAAATGGAATCATTATACCCAAAATATCTCATATTTTTAATATTACTCATAGTTTCTTACTAATAAACCTTGTACATATTCAACTCTTCATCTTATGTGAGCATTTACTCATTTTTGGATACCCAAAATATCTCATATTTTTAATATTACTCATAGTTTCTTACTAATAAACCTTGTACATATTCAACTCTTCATCTTATGTGAGCATTAACTCATTTTTGGATACCCAAAATATCTCATATTTTTTATATTACTGATAGTTTCTTACTAATAAACCTTGTACATAGTCAACTCTTCATCTTATGTGAGCATTTACTCATTTTTGGGTATCTTCTTTTACAAATTGGATTTATCTCCTCCCCACACATGGATTGATCCTATTGGCCCACAAGAACCTTAATTGGACGATAATCCAAATTTTTTTGAAAATCTAGACCCTTAGGCTAAGGTCCTTTATACCCATTTCCAATTAGTTCCAATTGCACATTGAAAAGTTCTTTTTGAATTTCTGTTTCAGGGGAATTCATTTTAATAAGATGAGATATTTTTCTATCCAAAAATATTAAAAATCTAAATATTCTCTCTCTAGAATATTTTCTCTCTCTATGTCAAAACAGGCAGAGACAAGATCTTTTATATTTCTGAAGAGGGAATTGATTACAAGGGGAAGATGCTAGGGGCAGATGCTGGACATCTTGAGAGGCTAGGGAGGAATCTTACAAGGAGGGAGTGACACCAGAGCCTATACCGTGAGCGGCTTCACTGAGGTAACACCACAACATGTTGATTGACCTAAAGTTTATACTAATCAAAATGTTTTAGAAAAAATCAATGTAGTAGAATATGAAGATCTTATGACGATTAGGAATCCAATGTTATGAACCAAGTTTTTTTTCAAGGTGGTGACACCCTTTAACCTAAAAACAAGGTTATTTCCCAAATGTTATTGTACAACCTTCCATATATACCATATCTAGTAAGGACAAGTATGTTGGAGTGGGAATATCTCATACTAATAGAAGGGGGAAGAAACTTTGTGGGAGAATGTGGCATCAATACAAAGCTCGCAAATCCTCAATTACAAGATTTCTTGAGTTTGACTGAGTCATATTTATGATTACATACAGTTACAAGCATTGCAAGAAAGAGAACCTCATGCAAACATGAGGTGGTTATTTGAAGATAGAGAGAAATGAGAACAACCCAAAGGTTGAAGATTTTTTCATACAACCTAAATGGCACAAAGATTTTCTTACAATACAAGCGTATGGGTATAATTATATATGGGCTTCTTATAATACAGGAGTATAGGTAAATTTATATATGGGATTTGCCAATGCAACGGGGGTGTATCCTCTCTTCAATGCCAATCAAAAAAGTTTCTTACAATTATATATGGGCTTTGCCAATGTAGCAGGGATGGATCCTCTCTTCAATTCCAATTAAAACGGGGTTCACCCTAGCAAAATTTGTCTCACTAAGGAAAGAAAAGACTCACGTGCATACTATAACCTCGGGGGGGTTCACTCGTATAAATATGTAAGTATCACGTGGGTTCAACAGAAGGACATTTTAAATATTTAAAACTTACAGAAATATATTTACAGAGGGGATTTATTTATTATATTTTTAAAAAAATTTACAGATTTGAATAGGAAAGGATACATTATATTCACTAAAAAATTCACAGATAAGGGACTTTTTAAATAGGCCTTGAATGCACGTGATATAGAGGATTCACATATAGTGACCCCCCCGAGGCTATAACTTTCCATTTTTGTTGGCTATTCTTATCGTTGGCTTCACTTTCATAAAGGTTTTCAATGTGTGACTACTGTGGATGCTCTTTTAGTTGATATTATAGCCATTGATGAGTTTGCACGAGAAAGGTGAGAATTTGTCTTCTAGTTACAATGTCTTCTAGTTAGTGCATGTAATAATTATCTTCACTCTATTTTTAGTATTAAAGAGTTTTTGTAGAGAAACTCTACATCTATTTACCACTACCATAGTGCACCCTCTAAGGAGATAGCTCAGCTCATTTTTGCCAATTTTCCCACTTCTATGCTTGTCCAAGGGTTCCATGTAGTGTCACAAGGTAAGATTTAGGTTACTTGTTTGAAATATTGAGAAATCACTTATAAATTAGCTTTGAGGTTTGTCACGTATCTCCTCATAAATGAATGCAATTGGTTTGATTCATTAACTGATTTCATTGTCCTCTTGAATAGAGGTTCTCAAAAAAGAGATCCCATATTGGAATGCATTCTCCATTTAATTAGTTAAGGGGACCATGGACATTTCACAAGTACATTCGCAGATGAAGAATTCCATTACTTTATGCCTTGTGGAGCACTTTGCCAAGGTATTGAAGTACACAGGTAAATCAGGCTTGCAAGTGCTATGGTGGTTACATGCATTGAGACACTCTAGACGAGACTCTAGAGGAGGTGTGTATGTCCCAATATAGTAATCTGATTCATCCAAAGGGCTCTTGTTGCAATGACATTCAAAATTGCTTTTGTGCAGGTCATTGATCTTACCATTGGCCTATTCTATCATGTAGATATGCATGTGCCTCTCACTATGATAGAGAGGCAAGTGAGAATGTGTCATTCCTCATGTTTCTAGAGCTATTAGGAACTATATCACAGAGTCACACGCACGATCCAATATTCAGTAGACTAAGGTGGATGGGGTCCTAGTCAGAGGAGGTGTGGCTCTCGTGCTTTTTTTTATTTATGTTCCTATCTAACTCATATAAAATTGAAGCTTTGTTTTCTCATCTCTCTGACTATGTAAGTGAAAATATATGCCTTTCACTATTAATGGGGTGATTTTGTAGATGGTTGCTGGCAACATTCACACACGAGGCAAATTACGTGTCATTGTTGACATATTTGTTAGATGCAGTTTGGGTGCTAATAGTTCAAAGGTGATGCATCATTGCTTATGTTTCGAGGGGGATTTTTATGCTTATAGTGAGTGCCTCTCAAAGGTAGTATGTGGTCGACCTACCTACAATCTTGGGGGGTTCAACTAAAAATATGTAAGTAAGTATACCATATGAGTTCAAATGAAGGGGTCTTTAACTCAAAAACGTAAGGTAAATTTAAAAAATACATTTACATAAGGTGTTTTTTTAAATTGATTTTGGAAAACAACCAGTAAGTACATTAAGAAAAAGGGATCATTTTAGTCATGAAAAAATCATAGGTAAGGGGTTTTTTAAATACCCCTTGAACGCACGTGATACATGGGGTTTCTTAGTAGTGCACCCCCTGAGCCTGCACTGATGTAGTTTAGACATAGATATGTACTTTTATGCTTTTGGGATACTCTTTGAGTGATTTATATATTTTACATTAATGATTTATATGCTTTACATTAATGTTTTGATTTGGACATAGCTATGTATTGGTGTAGCGTTATTTATAGGACATGTAGCATTTTGATCTATGTTTTGGTTTAGACCTAGATATGTATTGGTGCAGCCTTATTTACACAACATTCTACATTTGTGTTTTTGTGATACTCTTTTAGTGATTTATATGCTTTACATTGATGTTTTGAGTTATGGCATAGTTATAGTAGTACAACTAGTCAAGTTCACACTATGGATCTTGTATATATATTATTTTAGTAGTAGATTACTTTCCCTTATAGTATCTCCTCTTATCTTTACGTTATGGTTGTATATAAGGAAAAATTCCATATTATATAAAACGGAAAAAATCTTGCATTTTGGGAATTTTAAAATTGGTATGTTTTGCATAAATTGGGAATTTTTCACTTATTGTGGGAATTTGTACATGTGTAAAGAATGGCCATTGGGCCATTCCATACTTGCAAGAAGATAGATAGATCATGTAGGAAGGTGGTGTTGATAAACACCATAATAAGGAAGCCACATATGTCTTGTACATAAATACCTACAGACTTCATGATTGTGGATCTCACTAATAAATGAAACTCTACCTTTAATGGCAACAATTAAATGAAACAATCTTTAAATTTAAATACCAAGTCTTGTACGATGGTAGATTATAATGGTGGAAAAACAATCTCATTTGCAAATTAGGTTGTGAGAAATAGAAAATTTCAAATAAGTGAGACGGCTGCATTTTTACTATCATGCAAATTTAAAGCACAAAAGTCATAGCACCCACAAAAGTCATACTCTTCAAGGCACGCACTATCAAAGTCTTCCCTATGAGGTTGATCTACTCCACCTAGGCACATTTCTTCATGCAAATTTAAAGCACAAAAGTCATAGCACCCACAAAAGTCATAACTCTTCAAGGCACGCACTGTCAAAGTCTTCCCTACTATGAGGTTGATCTACTCCACCAAGGCACGCACTGTCAAAGTCTTCCCTATGAGGTTGATCTACTCCACCTAGGCACATTTCTTCTTGTGCTTTTTTGGCTTCCTTGACTAGTATTTTGATTCTCGTATAAGGCCCTGGTTTTCTAGGCCTCCATGACCAAATAATTGCATCCGCCTCTTCCCACATCCGAGGATCTACCTTGTTCTCCACCCAAAACCCCTTCCAATAATCAGCATAGGCCCCTACATCTGTCAAACCACCCTTTCTTGCACACGATGCCCAATACTGTATCATAATCTTCTTATAGTTTTGTGACTTCCTATCCATATCAATGTTTGATCAGCCATAGCAAGTCAAATAGGAGAAACATCTCTGTTTGGTGGGAGCAACAAGATAAACCCCTTACTGGACATCTAGCATTGGGTTAAATTCTTCCCTTGGTTTTTCTCTTTTGAGGCCCACAATAATGATCATTGTACTCCTCGTAACCTAAGAACCTTTCAGGCTCAAAGGAAGCATGTCCCGCTATTGAGAGCCTTGAGACTTTGGCCAAAAATGTGTGTACAATCTAGCCTCCGATGCTATAATTGGTTTATGAAGCTCTTGGATTACATTATACTAGTAATCTATCACAGGTCTATAATATCTTGGAACAAAAGAACCATTTCCAAGATTTTGCCAAAATCTAATATAAGGCTTTATACCTGATATCACATACTAATGCCCCTTTACATGCTCTGCCCTAGACAACAAAGGTGGATTACCTGGTGGTAACATTGGCTTACCTTCACTATCTTTCTTCCACAGTGGAATATCTCCATCTCACTAGGCCTCCAAATAAGTGTTGCTACATGCACTTTATATTACATTACTAGTGTGTCCCCGTTCATGAAGAATCAAAATTGAAGTGGCATATAGTGGCCTATAAGTGCATCTTTCCCATCACAAATGTGTCCTTCACAATGTTGCTTCTTGAAGTCAGGCACTTGAGTTAGCAAAAAAGGCACTGTTGAAGAGCTTGAGCTAGTTCTTAAGGTGTCCATAAAATGTGGTAAAGTGAAGGTATGTCTGACTCTCAATTTTTTTGAGAACATACTAAACATTGTATATATGTCCTCATGTGTGTGTCCGACCATTAAAAATCCCAATTGAATAGTTTAAAAACCCCCCCTTAGATATGAAAACAAATATCAATTCTTGTTTTCACCTACATAATTATCTAGTTGCAGTAGCAAGTTATCCTAGCAATCTGCAAAAAGCTGAAATCACATTCACACCTTGTAAATCATTTGGACCTGATGCATGTTCTCCTAGAACAGTGGTTGTTGTGGAGTTTGCATGTGCATTTTCACTCGATACCTGCTGTGGCCAATAAGCTCTAAACCATCAGTATCATAGTGGTAATCTAAATCTTCCCTTGAGCTCAAGGCATGGAGAAGCAAAACATTGCTCCTTGAAGCCCCATCTATAGCTAGATCACCGAGAGGGGGTGCTTATCCAACCACTCTAGGTTATGCAAACACAATGCAAATGATCCAATTATGAGATTAAGATCCGATGGCCATAACCCATTTAGCATAAAGTGATCATAATGCCCCTCCCCATGTCCATGAGTGATCATACCTCATGTGTGTGTCCGACCATTAAAAATCCCAATTGAACAGTTTTAAAAGCCCCCCTTGCAACTAGAAGAGATAGATATGCAAACAAATATCGATTCTTGTTTTAACCTGCATAATTATCTAGTTGCAGCGCAAGTAATCTGGTAATCTGCAAAAAGCTGAAATCACATTGACACCTTGTAAATCATTTGGACATGATGCATGTTCCCCTAGAACAATGGTTATTGTGGAGTTTACATGTGCATTCTCACTCGATACCTACTAGCCAATAAGCTCTTTACCATCAGTATCATAGTGGTAATCTAAATCTTCCCTTGAGCTCAAGGCATGGAGAAGCGAAACATTGCTCCTTGAAGCCCCATCTGTAGCTAGATCACCAAGGGGGTGCTTATCCAACCACTCTAGGTTATGCAAACACAATGCAATTGATCCAATTGTGAGATAAGGATCTGATGTCCATAACCTTTAGCATAAAGTGACCATAATTCCCCTCCCCATGTCCATGAGTGATCATACCAATCAATGCCACCTACAGAGCTGCCATGCTGAATCTGTGTCCTTTGGTACCGTTTATAGTCTAGGAATGGCCGTCTTCTTTTGATCCATCTTATCATGGATGATGCACACATATTTCTCTAGTTGTAATTCTGAAAATGCATGCCATGCATAGTGCATGTTTCTACAACTTTGTTTGCTGACTCATGTGAACTTTTATTTCCTCCTTGATCTTTGCTCTTTCCTGTAGACTTGGCTTGGCTCCCATTCTAGCCTTCAATGAACTACACAAACTGCACTTAGAGAACTCACTTGTCTTTGTTGATGCCACGTGGGGATACTCTTAATTCCATACTCTTCCAAAAGAAGACTTGGATAACTTTTTTTCATATCCCAATTGATCAAGCATTGTATTGATCTCATCTAATATGTCAACCTGCTTGTATGTTTTGGGTATCCTTAACCGAGTATCCCTTGAGCCATCTAGCATAGTTCTAATCTTGTTAGGCATCCGCTCTGAGTTAACATTGATGAAGTCCTCAAGTAGTGCTCTAGCCATACCAGTATGCTTAAGGCTTCGGACTATCCCTATGTTTCCACGTACATGTTGATGCACACCAGCCACAAACTTTTCCCTGTAGCGGTAAAAGGATGTCTTCGAGATTCCATGCACCTCATACCATGATCGGCAATAGACACCCATCCCATTAAGTTTAAATTCATATTTAATCTTCTTTGTTTTTTAATCTTGTAACCAAGACATAGAGAGCACATCATATACATAGTTTTTCCAAATTTCTTGAGATTGTTCCCAAAACGCTTGGCGTATGTGCATTATCATGTCATGATCTGCAAGCTATGACAACATTTGTTTTTACAAAAATCAATAGAGGCAACCCTTTGAACTGATTCCATTGACAAATAGAAACTCGAAGTTGGTGGTTCTCTCTCATTTGGAGTTCTTTTCATGAAAGTATAGCTTCTCTTTTTTGAGGTTGGGACCTCCTGAGCCACCATTGGATACTCAACAGTGTTCTGCTTGCCATCATCCCGCATGTCTTCAAAGGCTACATAGTGCTATGATGGAGTATTGTCTAACATTGTAATTTGCTTGATAGGCCACTTAACTATGTTAATGTTGTCCACCTCATAACCATTTCCACTTAATGTACCCTCTTGTGCCCTATCAATAGCCACACCTATGCAATGCTCACCAAGTTGTTTGACATAGTTTTCTGGAAGCACATACACTATCAAATCCTTGTACATCATCTAGGTGTTGCTCTCATCCCATAAAAGGACATTTTTGCTCTTCCAAGGCTCTCGAGTTCTGATGTCCAACTCTAAAGATGTCACTGGTATAGCATCCACAATTGGATGTTCCATAGGACGGGCTTGTCCATTTGCATTTTCCATTTTCTCTCCAAAGTTTGGAGAATCTCTAAAAGTCATTAACATAACTTTAGGCCAATGGACGGAAGTCCAAACTACACCTATTAGATCTCTTGCATCCATAGTTGGAAGGGGAAGGTCTACATCCTTCACACATTTCTCTATAAACACAAATGCATTCCCTTGACCAATCGTAGAGCCACTGCAAAACATCTCTGGATTTGTTCTAGAGATACAACCAACTCCAACACATTCACTTGCTAGCATCATAAAAACCTTGTCTCTAGGTCGAGCATCCATACCTATCAATGATAACATCATAGAGTCAAGAGTAGATCGTACAAATCTCCAAGGATGAAAACATAATACACTCAATTTTGTTCATAATTCTAGGGTATGTTTGAAAGGGCTAGAATGGCTAAAAAGGTATGTATGTCCCCATTCTTACATGACCCCAAGGCACATAGGTCATGTTGGAAATGGCCATGGGGAATCTAAGAATGGCCCTAGGGCCATTCTTTTCTTTTACAACAGGTGCAAGAATGGCCATGGGGCATCCTAGAATGGCCCTAGGGCCAATCTTGATACTCTTATGCATGCAACAATGACCCTAGGGCCATTCTAGCATAGCCTTGGTGCCACCCAACCTTCTTGCATGCTCTTGGGAAAACAAGAATGGCCATAGGGCCATTCTTTTCATACACAACTGGTGCAAGAATGGCCCAAGGGCCATTCTATCATGGCAAATAAGGTCATTGTTTTGCCTTAAAGGCCTCAAAGAGCATGTAATTGGTCCTAGGGCATCAAAGCATGGCCCCAGGGCCATTCTTGCATGGCCCCAAGACACATAGATCATGTTGGAAATGGCCATGGGGCATCCAAGAATGGTCCTAGTGCCATTCTTGATGCTCTTCTACATGTAAGAATGGATATGGGGACATTCTAGCATGGCCTTGGTGTGGCACAAAACTTTCTTGCATACTCTTGGGCATCCAAGAATGACCATAGGGCCATTCTTTTCCATGGGGCATCCTGGAATGGCCCTAGTGCGAGACTTGATGCTCTTGTGTGTATGCAAAAATGGCCCTAGGGACATTCTAGCATAGCTTTGGTGCCATCCAATCTTCTTGCATGCTCTTGGGAAAACAAGAATGGCCATAGCGCCATTCTTTTCATGCACAATAGGTGTAAGAATGGCCGAGGGCCATTCTTTTCATGCACAACCGATGCAAGAATGGCCTAACGGCTATTCTTTCATGGAAAATAAGGTCATTGTTTTGCCTTTAAAGGCCTCAAAGAGCATGCAAGATTGGCCTTAGAGCATCAAAGCATGGCCCTAGGGCCATTCTTGCATGACCCCAAGGCACATAGATCATGTTGGAAATGGCCACCATGAGGCCAAGAATGGACCTAGGGCCACTCTTGATGCTCTTCTACATGCAATAATGGATATGGGGACATTCTAGCATGGCCTTGGTGGCACCCAGCTTTCTTGCATGCTCTTGGGCATCCAAGAATGGCCCTAGGGTCATTCTTTTCTTGCATGCTCTTGGGCATCCTAGAATGGCCCTAGGGCCACTCTTGATGCTCTTCTACATGCAATAATGGATATGGGGCCATTCGAGCATGGCCTTGGTGGTATCTAACTTTCTTGCATGCTCTTGGGCATCCAAGAATGGCCATAGGGCCATTCTTTTCTTCCATGCTCTTGGGCATCCTAGAATGGCCCTAGAGCCAATCTTGATGCTCTTGTGCATGCAACAATGGCCCTAGTGACATTCTAGCATGGCCTTGGTGCCACCCAACCTTCTTGAATGCTCTTTGGAAAATAATAATAGCCATAGGGCCATCCTTACCTAATCAAGAGGTGCAAGAATGGCCCGAGTGCCATTCTTTTCATGCACAACCGGTGCAAGAATGGCCCTAGGGCCATTCTTTCATGGCAAATAAGGCCATTATTTTGCTTTAAAGGCCTCAAAGAGCATGCAAGATTGGCCCTAGGGCATCAAAGAATGGCCCCAGGGCATTTCTTGCGTGACCACAAGGCACATAGGTCATGTTGGAAATAGCCATGGGGCATCCAAGATTGGTCCTAGGGCCATTCTTGATGCTCTTCTACATGTAAGAATGGACATGGGGCCATTCTAGCATGGCCTTGGTGGCACCAACTTTCTTGCATTCTCCTAGGCATCCAAGAATGGCCCTAGGGCCAATCTTGATGCTCTTGTGCATGCATCAATGGCCTAGGGTCATTCTAGCATGGCCTTGGTGCCACCCACCGTGGCCATCCTTTTCATGCACAATAGATGCAAGAATGGCCCCAGTGCCATTCTTTTCATGCACAACCGGTGCACAAATGGCCCTAGGGCCGTTCTTTCATGGCAAATAAGGCCACTATTTTGCCTTAAAGGCCTTAAAGAGCATTCTTGCACCTGTTAAGGCCATCCTTTTTCATGCACAACAAGTGCAAGAATGGTCCCAGGGCCATTCTTTTCATGCACAACCGGTGCAAGAATGGTCCTAGGGCCATTCTTTCAAGGCAACTAAGGCCACTGTTTTTGCTAATACAAATGAATTATATACCTAGATGAATCCAAGAACATGAATGGGGCCCTAGGGCCATTATTTCAAGGCAACTAAGGCCACTGTTTCTTCTAATACGACTGAATTATATACCTAGATGAATCCAGGAACATGCCTAAATACTCATGGTAGACAATCCACAAGACTACATAACTATTAATGCCACTATGCATAGTATAGACTAGATATTATGTCATCCCCCACTAACGTTATCAGTGCCCAATAGTGGGTGTAGAACTTTATATCAATATATGCTCTCACACACGCACTCCACACACACACACACACACACAAGAGTATATATTCACACAAAGGCCTTCATAACTAAGTTTTTGTCAAACCTCTGAAGATGCAGGGTAGACTTAGCCAAAATGAAGCCTAGCACTAAGGGAAGTAGCAAATAGAAAGAATTAGTATAGCAAATAAGTTGATAGGGAAAATGCACCGCTAAATATAATGTATAGTATATATACATATACTATATAATGTATATAGTATATATACATTATAATGTATAGTATATATACTTTATATATATACTATATATATGTATACTATATATATAATTTTAGTATATATACATTATATGCTATAATACACTATATATTATACATTATATACTATTAATACAATGCATATTATATACAGTAAAAATTATATATAATTTTTATATATACTATACTATACTATACTATACTATACTATACTATACTATACTATACTATACTATACTATACTATACTTTATATGTATACTATACTTTTTACATATCCATTCTATACTTTTTATATATATAGTATAGTATATATAGTATGTACTAATTATAGTATATATATTATATATACAATAAGAATTATATATAGTATAGTATATATAGTATGTACTAATTATAGTATATTATATTATAGTATATATAGTATGTACTAATTATAGTATATATATTATATATACAATAAGAATTATATAAAAATTTTATATATACTATACTATACTTTATCTATATACTATACTTTTTACATATATATTCTATATTTTATATATACTATACTTTTTATATATATAGTATAGTATATATAATATAGTATATATACTATATACTATATAATATTATATATATACTATAATATAGTACAATGCTTAAAAAAAACTGGGGTTATAGTAGTATTACTTTTTAATTTTCAAAATTTTCTCGAGTGATAATTTTTAAAATTTTATATTAAGGGTTTTCTAATATTTCTAGAAATACTTTTGTTCCAGCAGTGATATAGTATATAATATATACTATACTATATTATATATACTATATTACATATAGTATATATTGTTAGGTGGTGGAGCCTAATCTCACTGCCACACCACATGTTTCTGAAGAGCATCCTTATTACTGTTGTCGTGGGGGGTCTAGGGGGGGGATTTTTGGGGCATTTTTCCATGTATTTTCTCATGTACTTTTGCTCGAAAATTGGGTGATATCCATTCTGTGGTGGAGAGACTTTTACATGCTTTTGTATTAGGGTTTTAGCTCACCGCGTGTATATGTAGTATATATAGTATATAGTATATTATATATATTATAGTATACATAGTATATAGTATATAATATATATTAGGAGGACGTCCTTTCCTTTTTCCCACCGTTTCTTTCTTTTAAGGATGTCCTTTTTTACCCATTCAAGGATGTCCTTTTTCACCCATGAGGATATCCTTTTTCACCCATTCCAGTATGTCCTTTTGGAGGATGTCCTTTTCAAGTAGTTCTGACGGATGTCCTTTTTAACCCTGGCCACTCAAGTTATCCTTTTTACCCCTTTATAGGACGTTCTTTAAACCCATTCAAGGTTGTCCTTTTAACCATCCCCCCTTGTGGACGTCCTTTTTAACCAATTGACGACGGACGTCCTTTTTACCATCCAATTCTGGTAGACATCCTTGCCCATGCTATTATGGCAGATGTCCTTGTACATCAATTTTGGCGCGACCATCCTCTTCCACCTCACCATCCTCTCTTGGTGGATATGAATGAATGTGATGTGATGGGATGTGAATCAAGATAGATGTGAATGAATGAGATGTGAGGTAAAATGAATGAGATATGATGTGAGAGTGAATGTGATGTGGTTTGAATGAGATGTGAATGAATGTGATGTGATGAGATGTGGATATGGGTAGATGCGAGTGGATGATATCTGGATAAATGAGAAAAGATGTGATGAAATGGAAAATGATGTGATGAGAATGGGAATACATATGAAATAAATCAGAATTGATGTGGAACAATGTGGAAAGATGAGAGTTCGTTATAGAAACTGTATTTATGACCTGTTTTTAAATGACTGTTTTATGTCAAGAATGCTGGGGAAGCATTTTGACCGTTTTCTAAATGAGGTCGTGGAGACCTTGTCTGATAAAGTTGCATTAGTTGACTAGAGTCAATGGAGGATGTCTCGCGTAGCAAGGTCAACCGAGGTCTTGACCAGCCTCGGTTCAATTAAAATGGTGAGCTTCCGGTACGGTGGATGAGGGACCAAGGAAGCGGCCTATGAGTGAAGCGCTAGGTCACCTGCGAAGGATCCTAGAGGGTGCTGAACCATATGGTGCTTGAGCTCTGGGTCGTCGACAATACCCACGCGTGCGTCGAGGAAGATATTGGAGCAAGGAGTAAGAGTTGTTTTCTGAATTCGGGCATGGATCTGGTTGATTGACCTTGCTGATCCTCAACAACGGATGAGTCCATGGCTCTTTTATATGGATCCGTTGGTTGATCTTGCTGATCTTCAACGGAGATTCTATTTTGATATGTGAATATATTATCGAGTACTATGAGCTAGGAACCATCGAAAAGGCCCTTGAGTGGACTGGTGGTGAGCGTTCTGGTTGCCAATGATGCCATAGGTACACCGATGAAAGAATGTTTAGAAATAAGAATTCAACTAGAGATTTTGAGGATTATGATCAGTGACACAATGGTTTCATTAAATGATTGTTTTTAAAGATATCTGATTCTGTGAAAAAAGCAATTTCATATTGGGTATGTAAGTGGTGTGAGTTTTAAGTTTACATGAATATCCGGCAGGGGGCCTAGGAACTCTTTTTCCCTGGTACCTGGGACAAAACCTAACCAAATTCTTAATTGGATCCCATCACTACAGTGGTTGGCTAACCCATGGGACTAGATGGGGTTAGTCTATTAAGAGACTAAGGTTATGTAGAAGGGGAAGAGGAAGGTGTGAGTGTGAATGGACTTAAGGTCCACTAGCTCACCTATTTAAAGGTGGAGCTATGAGGCATTTTGTATGTAAGCAAGGCCTAGTTGTATGCATAAACAACTTAATAAGCAAGAGTTTGTTCTTGTATTTTTTGAGTCTTTCCTCTCCACACACTTGATCTAGCATGAGCACCACGTTTTCTCAACATGGTATCTAGAGCTTGGTTGATTTGAACCACTTGTGGTGTAGAATAGGTCAAAAATATCCATTTTTTGCTTATCTTTCTTGTGTGGAGCTCAACCCTCTCATGGTGGAGGACTTCCACAAGCTTGTAGAGGGCATATCTCTCATATTTCAACTAGGGAAGTATATAGCACACCCGGGCGCATCATTTCGTATGGGTAATTGGCTGATTTCCCTTGGCGCTGCTGCAACGGCATTCTCTCTACAGCAACCCGCCTGCTTCTGTGCTGGTCGTACAGCCATTGCCCGGCTGTAGACCATAATAAAGAAAGAAACCTTAGGGATATGGTAGCCCATTGAGTGGAGGTGCTATAGCTCTAATTTGAGCTCCAACAATGCAGTAACGTGCCGAAAATCAGAGAAAAACCAGTTGCCTCTCTCTTTTCTCCTTCAAGCTTCCATTAAAGCTTCATCTTGGTGATTTTTTCTTGCTCACATCATCACCTCCTTTGTTCTAATCAATAAAGTGGTGTAGTAAATGTTTGTTGCTCAGCTTTCTCTTGATTCTGAAGAGATTCCAACCACATGAGATATTCATAAATCTCATACCCGTCAAGCTTCAACATCAACATCAGCTTTCAAGCCTTCAAAGCTTTCAAAGTGTGCTTTTAAGCACTAATTGTGTTGTTTAACACTAATTAAGCTGTTAATCCAGCAAAGGGAGGTTATTAGAAAGTGTTCTTAAACACTAATAGTGTTATTAAACACTAATGGTGAACTAATCACCAAAATAAGTGTTATTTTACACTAAAAATGTGCTTTTTAGTACTAATTGTGTTTTATACACACTAATGGTAATATTAATCATCAACTAAGGTGTTGCTTAACACTAAGGTGGTCTTAACCATCAAAGGAGGAGGTCATTTACATTAAGGAGGCTCTTCTTCATCAACATGGAGGTCGGGCACACACCATAAGTGCCACATTCAAGTCTTCATCGTCAACCCATTTCTTCCAAGGAGAAATGGTGCAACCATGAACCAATTGTCTTCATCCATGAGTCAAAGAGGTTGAAGATCTCTGGTTTTTTCATCAACAAACTCAATACTTGAGTTGTTTTAACTTGAACACATGTACACTAAGTGTTCATCTTCAATGTTGTTGTGTATTACCCTTGAGGCCCTTGTTTGTAAGAGGCATAGGCATGCCATAAGCCATATGTTCTCATTTCCCAAGCCCAAGGCATGTCATTCCGCTGCATATTCTCCATTTTCATTGTATAAGATGAGTTGTAAGGTTGAGCATAGAATCCCTAAGTGCTCTACCTTGTTGTTTGCAATGATTTTAAGCATCTCTTGGCATTGTTTTTGTAAGAGACATTGGCAACATTATGAGCCATGCCCTCTCCTTCTTGACCCAAGGATGATCAACCTTATTGGTTTGAGCATTTACCTCAACCACTTACTCACTCTCATTTAACCTTGTAACTTCAAACCCTAATGGGTATCATGTAACTAACATGCACAAAAGTTGTTGTAATTGTGGAGTAGACACTGCCCTTGACCAATGCATAAGGCAAGTGGTAAGACCCTCCCTTTCCCTTTCCCATTTAAATCTACCTCATTACCCATGGAGGAGATATGGCATTCAAGGAAGCATAAAGCATGTTGGAGGACCATCTAAAAGCAAACCACTTAAGCAATGGTGGCAGCCTGCTTATGATCATTGTGTGAGAATGGTCAAGGTGGAAAGCATGTGGTGGAAGCAATGGCATGTACGTCTCAAGCATGTCATCTACAAGAAGTCAAGCAAACACAAAGAGTGGGGTGCACCATCATTGAGGTGTACATCTTCATCGACAAACAAATAAAGACTTAGATGGCAACATTGTATTAGCCTCTAAGGCTCTAGGAACTCTTTTGTAAATCCTAGATAACCACACCTATATTCAAACCTTGTACGCCTAATGTTATAAAGGCATCCTATGTCCAATACCACCTATTCCATTCTTTCATAGTTGGTATTCAGGGGGGGTATTAAGAGACTAAGGTTATGTAGAAGGGGAAGAGGAAGGTGTGAGTGTGAATGGACTTAAGGTCCACTAGCTCACCTATTTGAAGGTGGAGCTATGAGGCATTTTGTATGTGAGCAAGGCCTAGTTGTATGCATAAACAACTTAATAAGCAAGATATTGTTCTTGTACTTTGTGAGTCTATCCTCTCCACACACTTGATCTAGCATGAGCACCACATTTTCTCAACATAGGCTAGACTGATGGATCCCTAATTTGAGACATAATTTTGTTGGTACGATAGATGAAGTAAATCCCAGACAGAAATTGTTCTATGGAAAAGAATCAATGGTTGTGCCTCTGAATGAGGAAAAAAGCATTGGTCTCTATGATCCAAGTGTAATCTTTTCATTGATCTGTCTATGGGACTTACGGGTTTGGTTAGATCAGTTCAATGAGTTAAGACTTTTGACTACGTTAGAGAAAATTTATCATGGAGGAATCGCCCGTGTTTTCTAGGCAAGGGAAGTTTTTTGGGTTTGGTTTTGGAAGAACCGATGGATTAGTCTCTTGTTTGGATATCCGTGGTTGGACGAGGCCCCAAGTGTGGGACCCTGCCTCATGCAAGAAGTGCTACTTTCGCTGCTAGCACCCCTAAATTCATTTCGTAGTGGAGACAGGGATCTTAGAGCTGGTATCAGAGCAAATTTGGCTAAAGTGGATCAACTGAGAAGCCAAAAATGTCAAATTGATGAAGTAGCAGTAAAAGGTTAAAATTGTGTGATAAAATTCATACAAATTATTATTCAGACTGAAATTCATAAATTGGTAATTAGGTCTTCAGATGGAAGTATCGCAATTATGTGGAATCCCTGACTTGCTTAAGGCCTAGACATGATGGTATTTACCTTATAATTCCAAGGATCGTGACTACCTGTATATACCGATGGTATAATTGTATCTTTTTACTGATAGTATATAGGAGTAAATCTAAGATCTTGAAATTATAAGCAAAAATGCTATCCAGATGATGAGTTCAAATGTGGTTGATATGAATTTAAAAAACTCTGGTTGAGAACTGATGAGTTGATTTGGATTCTGATTGAAAAATGATGATTCTTGATTTTTGGTTGAAAAGCGATAAAGCTGAGCAAAAACCACAATGAGGATGAATGGGATGAGTCCCTGTGCTGATGTTTGTAACTGGAATGACGTTAATGACTTCAGCAAATCACTATGAGATTAGTGGATTATGCTGATAAATTGCTATTGTTAACACTTGACCCAGTGGATCAAGTTAAGGGATGACAAATTAAAAATCTGTATAATTGAAATCCCCATGGAGGACTGTTCAGATAGAAATTTTAGTCTAATGGACCATTATTGTGTTAAAGATATGAATGAAATGTTCTGAATGAATTGTTATCTGATAATGAGTTCTATATAAATATATTTATCCCATGATTCTGTGAGGAACTGACCAATCTAAAGAACCCTAGAATAATCATTTGAATCTAAAATCGAAATTGAATCATAAATAAAGGGACTTAACAAGAATTTTTGTATTGATAGGAGCATGGATCGAGGTCGTTGTGGTAGAAATGATAACCCCCAACTCAACAAGGAAGAGATTGACTTGGATGCTTGTAAAACTCTTCATAGATCGCAGCCTGGACCTTTCAAGGGTGAAGGGAAAAACTTGGGTGAGGCTGTGGAAAAGTGGATCGAAGCAATGGAAGAGTACTTTGATGTCACCGGGTACAATGAGAAGAGCAAAATGGCTCTTGCAAGATTGAAGATAGTAGAAACAGCCAGAGTGGCATGGAGAAACCACTACGAGACAAATCATCTGAATCAAAATACCCAGACATGGAATGATCTAAAAAATTACCTAAGGACGAGGTTCTGCCCTCCCAGCTTTTTGGAAACAAAGATGAACGAATTCTTAGAGTTAACCTAGGGGAGCAGAACTATTGAATTATATCACCAAGCATTTGCTCTCCTCCTCAAATTCTCGCCACCACTAAATGAAGAACAGCTGATGGCCAAGTTCATTCGGGGACTGAAGGATCCTTTGAATATCCTAGTGAAGAATGCCAAGCCAATTTCCATGACTGAAGCAGTGCAGATGGCGAAGGATTTCACCAAGGCCTTTGATGTCAAAGTCCCAACGAAGCTAGCACCATCACCTTTCAAAAGGTTTTTAATTCCAGAAGGTGATTCCAACCTTCCGCTGCCTAAAAGATATCAGGGTCAAGACCAGGATATGGGAAGTTCCAGAATGGAAGAAATATCCTTTTCCCGAAACTCAATCCCCTGGAATTTAACTTCAAAAGTTCCACCCTTGAACAAGGGAGTGAAATGCTATAACTGTCAAGGATTTGGACATCATAGTATGGATTGCCCAACACCTTTTGGATCAAGGTTTTTGGGGCAGGGAAATCAGGGATCAAGATTCCAAACTCCAGCTCCTTCCTTTTAGAGTAATCAGGTTTCTTTCTGCCAAAATCAAGAAAATCCCAGAGGTAGACCATCTAGCCAAACCGTAGTCTCAATCCAAAGTAATGCAAGACCTCTGCTCAGAATAGGGGAAGGCAAAGAGAGATATTTCCTCATCGACCATCCATTTCCAAGGCAGTAACGCTGAAAGTAATTAAAGAAGAAGAAGAAGAAGATGAAAGAGATCATACTCCACCTACGAGATGAGGACATCTCACATTTTTCAAGTGGGAGAGAATGTAAGATTCCTCCCCAGCCCCTCAAGATGTCTAGTTTCTTCCCCTGTAATCAATGCCCTTTTCAGAATAATAAAAGATCTTGTTTCTACCTGAGAGAGAGAAAATGTTCTAGAGAGAGGTAACTCAATTTTAATAAATATCTTTGAATCGAAAAATATCCTTTCTTATCAAACTAAATTTCCCTGAAACAGAAGTTTAAAAAGAATTTCCTAAGGTACATTAGAAATAAATTATAATTTGCTCAAAAGGCCTTAGCCTAAGGGTCCATATTTTCTCAGAATTTTAGATTGAGGTTCTGAGGGACCAATAAGATTACTCCAAATGTAGGGAGGAGATAAATTGAAGAAATAAAGAAACCCCCCCCCTCCAAAAAATGAGTAAATACTCACATAAGATGAAGAGTGGACACTAAGGACCAAGGAAAATAGTTAAAAAACTAATTTTTTACACCTCAGAGTGGGGATTTTTCCTCATGAAGGAGGTGCCTTTTTTTCTCATCATTGTTTTCCATTTTAAATCAATAAAATGAGATATTTCATCTCTCCTCTATCCTAATTCAAGTCTAGTTTCAAAAAGTAAGCTAAACTGACCCAAAAATGGTAAAAAATTGACCAAACTGATCTGAAAAATTCTAGAATCAGTTTGCTTGGTTTGAGGCTCACTTTTTCCTATAAATAGAAGCCTCCCCCTTTGTAAAAGCTTAATAGTGTTTATGCACTATTACTCTACTCCTTCCCAAAGCCAAATACATTTAATTCACTTGATAATTCAATTATTTTTGACTAAATCCTCTCCAAAAGAATTGGTGGCCACTCTTGATCCAAACAAGAGTAGAACCCTCAATCCCTCAAGCCAAAGGAAAGCTCACAAAACTCCATGTAAGCTAAAAATTCTACTTTTTAATTTCTAATCTATGATTTTCTGATTTCTTTGTTTTTTTAGTTGATTAAAGTGAGTCTTGATGTTGTGCCTTGATGAAAAGGCCACCCCCTTCTCTTCCTTAAGAATTCAGCCCTTCTTTATCCTAAAATAAGTAACAAATAAATTGATTTAAACTTTTCTTCTTGTTTACTCTTTAGAAAGTGAAAATTGAATGGATTAGAGTACTTTATTTCAAATTGGGAAAGATTAATTTTAAAGTGATATTAGAATGTAAAAATTGAGAAATGGTTAGCCATACAAAGGAGGTTATGGTAGAATTTTTTTGAATTTTATGAAAAATAAAGTTTTTTTAATGTTATTCTAAAAGAGTAATTCCCACCGTTTGTGCATTCCAAAAGAAATATTTTTATTTACTCCATGTACATATTAATCTATGAATATGCATGGATATTATTGATATTAATTATTGAAATTAGTTTCTATGCATAAAAATTTGCATATTAGAAATCTTTTTATTATAAGAGTGTTGCTTTCATTGAAATTAATTTCTATGCGTAGAAAGATGCATATTGAAAATCTTTTTATTATAAAAGTGTTGCTTTCATTGAAATTAATTTCTATGCATAGAAAGATGCATATTGAAAATTTTTTTATTATAAAAGTGTTATTTTCATTGAATTTAATTTCTATGCAGAATGAAAATTTTTGTTATAAAAGTATTGTTTTCATTAAAATTGATTTTATGCATAGAAAGATGCATAAAAGATTTTTTTTTCAAAAGTGTTATTCTCATTAAATTTGATTTTATGCACAGAAAGATGCATAAAAGATTTATTTTTATTTCAAAAGTGTTATTCTCATTAAAATTGATTTTATGCACATAAAGATGCATAAAGGACTTATTTTTATTTCAAAACTGTTATTCTCATTACAATTGATTTTATGCACAGAAAGATGCATAAAGGATTTATTTTTCTTTCAAAAGTGTTATTCTCATTAAAATTGATTTTATGCATAGAAAGATGCATAAAAGATTTATTTTTATTTCAAAAGTGTTATTTTCATTAAAATTGATTTTATGCATAGAAAGATGTATAAAAGATTTTTTTTTCTTTCAAAAGTGTTATTCTCATTAAAATTGATTTTATGCATAAAGGATTTATTTTTCTTTCAAAAGTGTTATTCTCATTAAAATTTATTTTATGCATAAAAACATGCATTAAAGATTTAATTTTATTTCAAAAATGTTATTTTCCTTAAATTTGAATTTATGCATAAATAGATGCATAAAAGGACTTTTATAAAAGTGTTATTCCCACTGAAGTTGATTTTTATACATAAATAGATGCGTGAAGAATCTTTATATCAAAAACTAGAATTCTCTTAAATTCTATGAATAGATGTGATGAGATGTGATCTGAATCAGATAGATGTAAATGAATGGATGGATGTGATTTGAATAGAGGTGATGAGATGTGAGGTGAATAGATGTGATGAGATGTGATGTGAATCAGATAGATGTGAATGGATGGATGTGATGTGAATAGAGGTGATGGGATGTGAATGGATGGATGGATGTGATGTGAATGGATGGATGGATGTGATGTGAATAGAGGTGATGGGATGTGAGGTGAATAGATGTGATGCGATGTGATGTGACTCAGATAGATGTAAATGAATGAATGAGATGTGATGTCATGTGAATCAGGATGTAAATGAATGATATGGGATATGAGTGGATGATATGTGATGAAAGTGGATGTAAATTTATAAGTGAAGAATGGATGTGAATGTATATGTGAAAGAATTGATGTGAATGAGTATGTGAAAGAATGGATATAGATGTGTATGTAAAAGAATGTGATATGATGGAAAGAGATGTGATGTGTCATAAATATATGTGGATGTGAATATGATGGATATGAATGAATGTGATGTGATGGGATGTGAATCAGGATAGATGTGAATGAATGAGATGTGAGGTAAAATGAATGTGATGAATATAAATGAATGTGAATGTGATGGATATGAATGAATGAATGTGAATGTGATGGATATGAATGAATGTGAATGTGATGGATATGAATGAATGTGAATATGATGGATATGAATGAATGTGAATGTGATGGATATGAATAAATGTGATGTGATGGGATGTGAATCAGAATAGATGTGAATGAATGAGATGTGAGGTAAAATGAATGAGATATGATGTGAGTGAATGTGATGTGGTTTGAATGAGATGTGAATGAATGTGATGTGATGAGATGTGGATATGGGTAGATGCAAGTGGATGAGATCTGATGCGGATAAATGAGAAAAGATGTGATGAAATGAAAAATGATGTGATGAGAATGGGAATGTGATGGATATGAATAAATGTGATGTGATGTGATGGGATGTGAATCAGGATAGATGTGAATGAATGAGATGTGAGGTAAAATGAATGAGATATGATGTGAGTGAATGTGATGTGGTTTGAATGAGATGTGAATGAATGTGATGTGATGAGATGTGGATATGGGTAGATGCGAGTGGATGAGATCTGATGCGGATAAATGAGAAAAGATGTGATGAAATGAAAAATGATGTGATGAGAATGGCAATACATATGAAATAATGATGTGATGAGAATGGGGATATATATGAAATAAATGAGAATTGATGTCGAACAATGTGGAAAGACGAGAGTTTGTTATAGAAACTGTATTTATGACCTGTTTTTAAATGACCGTTTTATGTCAAGAATGCTCGAGAAGCATTTTGACCGTCTTCTGAATGAGGTCGTGGTGGAGACCTAGTCTGATAAAGTTGCATTAGCTGACGGAGAGTCAATGGAGGACGTCTCGCATAGAAAGGTTGGCCGAGGTCTTGACCAGCCTCGGTTCGAAGGAAGGACGTCTCGCATAGAAAGGTTGGCCGAGGTCTTAAAATGGTGAAGTGCTAGGTCACTTGCGAAGGATCCTAGAGGGTGCTGACCATACGGTGCTCGGGCTCTGGGTCACCGACGACGATACCCACGCGTGCGTCGAGGAAGATATTGAAACAAGGAGTAAGAGTTGTTTTCTGAATTTGGGCATGGATCTGGTTGATTGACCTTGCTTGTCCTCAACGGATGAGTCCAAGGAGATTCTATTTTGATATGTGAATATATTGTCGAGTACTATGAGCTAGAAACCATCGAAAAGGCCCCTGAGTGGACAGGTGGTAAGCGTTGTGGTTGCCAATGATGCCATAGGTACACCGATGAAAGAATTTTTGGAAATAAGAATTCAACCGGAGATTTTGATGAATATGATCAGTGACACAATGGTTTCATTAAATGATTGTTTTTAAAGAGAACTGATTTTGTGAAAAAAGCAATTTCATATTGGGTGTGTAAGTGGTGTGAATAGTTTTAAGTTTGCATGAATATCCAACTAGGGGGCCTGGGAACTCTTTGTCCCTGGTACTTGGGACAAAACCTAACCAAATTCTTAATTGGATCCCATCACTACAGTGGTTGGGTGGTTGGCTAACCCATTGGATTGGATGGGGTTAGGCTGGACTGATGGATCCCTAATTTGAGACTTAATTCTGTTGGGTACGATTGTTAGGGCTCTACTTACAGTACCGATTACTTTACTTTGTTTTAGTTTTCAAGTTTAGCAATTCCTTTTTGTAAGTCTTTTTGCAAAATACCTTAGTCGGACTTTCATTATGTCTTGGGGACATTTCGATGAAGGAATGCGGTTATAACTACTTGTAATTGATGCGGGCTTTTAATAATCAGCCGCACTATTGTGTTTTTGATATGATGAATTAAGGAGTTTCGTCTGCGTTCTGTAATGGCATTCGGACTCATTTCTGTCATCTACATGTGTATTCTGATTTCAATCTTACTTCTACGAATCCGAATTAGGTTTAGTGAAAGTTCAATTTAAGTCAAGATTATACACTGGTGATCCTTACTTTGAAAAGAGTAGATTAGGAACAAACCTAGGGTTTTTCGAGGATGAGAGGATTTTTTCTATATGGATGGGTTGCTATATGATTTCTAAAACTGGATAACAGATGAGGAGGAAGTAAATGCTTATGCAAAAATATTCTTCAACCAAAATTTATCTGACCTTCCTAGAGATATTATCTCTATCATCAGGAAGAAGGTCTGGATTCATCAGTTTCGGGATTTGATAGGCAGAAGGAGAATTATATCTAGGGGTTTGCAGTATGCCCTGATGCTCATTACGAGTATTTGTTTTTATCAAGGCATTCTTGAAGCTTGGGGTGATGCACGGAATGCATGAGTGAAGAAGGCAGAAGGGCTTCTAGGGTTTATTTCACAAGATCATGGTCCAGAGGTGGACAGCAAGAAAATGATTCAAAGGACAATGATTCAAGTCAGTTAGGAGGACAGTCCGCAAGAACACCGGAGGACTGGGCAAGGGGTGTTGCTCAATTGGTGGGTGTCGCTGCGGTACGACCATTGATTTCAAGAAAGCGGTTATAGTTTGATCCTCTTCTGGTAAAAAGAAAACCTAAACCTACGGTAGTTCCAACAGCACTCAAAAAGAGGGGCAATCTCGCTAATCTCAAAGTCAATTTCAAAAAGTTCAAGGGGCCGGAAAAGAAGGACCCCGCTTGTCATGTTGCTGAATTTGAAGTAGCTTGGCAGGCTAGCGGATTGGCTGGAGTATATGGTGATGCTGACAAGATGCATTAGTTCGAGGCTACTTTTGGAGGAAAAGCTATTGAATGGTTTAGCCATTTTGCCCCAAATCACTTTGCAACATACAATGATTTGAAGGGAGCATTTTTGGCTAGGTTCAAAAAGGAAAAGACACCTGTGTTGCACAAGATAAAGAGAATTGAACAGAAGAAGATGTTGGTGCAGGATTATGCTCAAAAATTTACCCAATTAGTTAATAGATTGGAGGCGACAGAAAGACCAACCCCAGAAATGTTAGCTGGATACTTTTTGAAGGGTTTGAGGAAAACCATAAGGTCTGTAGTAGCCAGAGTGGATGTGGCTACAGGAATGGATGATCTAGTAGAAACTGCTAGAGTGGAGAAGAGATATGGTACATTGAAGGATGACTCCGATAGTGATTCGGACAGTGATTCAGAGTCCGAGTCGGATTCTGATTCGGATGATTCTGAAGATTCTGATTCAGATTCAGATAGCTCTGATGATGAAAAGAGCAAATCAAAGAAAAAGAAATCTAAAAAGAAGAATAAAAAGACAAAGAGGAAGAAAGACAAGAAGAAGAAAAAAGAGGAGGAAAAGAGCAAGACAAAGAGGAAGAAGCAAGACAAAGGAACTCAAGGATTGGATAAGTTAGTATCCAAAAAGATAAAAGAAATGGGGATTTCATCATCTGATAAACCTCACTATCATATTTGTGAGAGGGATGGTCATCTAACATCAAACTGTTGGTATAATCCATGATATAGAGGTCCGGATTCAGAAGCAAAGACAGGAGACTCAGGCAACAGTGGTGCAAGTTGCCCCAGAAGTCCAACCGAGAGGAAATCAAAATTGGTATCCTCCAACTAAGGATTACAAAAATCAATGGAGACCTCCAAATAGACAATGGAATAGAGGAAGAGGAAGAGTTCCTTGGCGGAATTAATGGAGGAATAATTGGAATGAGTATGATAATCAAAATCAGGCTCCACACCAACAGCCTAGAATCCTACTCCACAGGTTAACCTTGTCTTAACAAAAATTCAGCCTGTGGTGAGTCCGCCACATTGGATATCCTGGAGAGTGAAGGAAGAAAGTGTTTACAAGAGAAGTTAGTCTCAGCAATGCAAATGGCATGTGACTGTTCCAATTGTGCTGAGAAAGAAGATAATGTTGACGTGATGGCAGTAACCAGATCTCAGAAGCTAAAGTCTCCATTGGATTGGGAGGAACAAAAGGATGTTCGAGAGTAGTCATCGGAACAGTTGAAGAAGATGCAGAAGAAGAAACAAGTAGCTTGGGAAGATGGAAAGAAGAAGGATGAGGTTGGTTCAGTTTCACTCTTTGAAGAATTAATGCATACTCCTTTAAATATCACTTTGGATCAATTGCTCAACATAGTGCCAATATTTAAAGGCAAAGTGATAACTGCAAGGAAGAGGCCAGAAGCATTAGAGGTAGAAGTATGCAACGTGTCACCTGGAGATTTGGATTGGAGAGTTCCTACCATAAATCTTAAGTTTTAAGGGAAGGACTTTACTAAGGTTTTATTAGATGGAGGCTCTAGAGTGAACATCTTACCTGAAGGGGAGTTTCTAAAATTGAAGCAGATGGAGTTGCAACCAGCTCCTTTCTGTTGCCATATATATAGGCAGTAATGTGTGTGAACACACTTAGGACCGCCGGGGCACTTTTTCCCTCTTTAGGAGGTTTTTTCCCCCGGCTTGTATATGCTCGCATCATTCTAGGGCTAACTTATCTTTTGTACATTGACACAATCTAATACATTGTGTGTTGTGTGCATTCTTGCTTCATCTTCTCCAAGCTTTGTGTACTTTCCTGCAACCCTAATTCCAACAATTGGTATCAGAGCAGGCATCGGCTCCCAGGGCTACGCCGCCAGCACCCTCCGACTCATGTTCTCCGATTGAGGTGAGCTTTCATGAGCGCTTGCAAGTCCCTATACTCTACAAATTGCATTTGAGGTCGTTTCGAGCTCCGTTTTTGCATTTCAAGTTCTGCACAGGTGTTTTCGTCATTTTGAAAGGAGATAAATTTAAGAGTGCTTTCATTGAAATTAATTTCTATGCATAGAAAGATGCATATTAAAAATCTTTTTATTATAAAAAGTGTTATTTTCATTGAATTTAATTTCTATGCATAAAAAGATGCATAATGAAAATTTTTGTTATAAAAGTATTGTTTTCATTAAAATTGATTTTATGCATAGAGAGATGCATAAAATATTTATTTTTATTTCATAAGTGTTATTCTCATTAAAATTGATTTTATGCATAGAAAGATGCATAAAGGATTTATTTTTATTTGAAAAGTTTTATTCTCATTAAAATTGATTTTATGCATAGAAAGATGCATAAAGGATTTTTTTATTTCAAAAGTGTTATTCTCATTAAAATTGATTTTATGCATAGAAAGATGCATAAAGGATTTATTTTTCTTTCAAAAGTGTTATTCTCATTAAAATTGATTTTATGCATAGAAAGCTGCATAGAAGATTTATTTTTCTTTCAAACGTGTTATTCTCATTAAAGTTGATTTTATGCATAAAGGATTTATTTTTCTTTCAAAAGTGTTATTCTCATTAAAAATAATTTTATGCATAGAAAGATGCATTAAAGATTTAATTTTATTTCAAAAGTGTTATTTTCCTTGAAATTAAATTTATGCATAAATAGATGCATAAAAAAAGGACTTTTATAAAAGTGTTATTCCCACTGAAGTTGATTTTTATGCATAAATAGATGCGTGAAGAATCTTTATATTAAAAATTAGAATTCTCTTAAAGTATATGAATAGATGTGATAAGATGTGATGTGAATCAGATGGATGTGATAAGATGTGATGTGAATCAGATGGATGTGAATGAATGGATGAATGTGGTGTGAATAGAGGTGATGAGATGTGAGGTGAATAGATGTGATGCGATGTGATCTGAATCGAGGTGATGAGATGTGAGGTGAATAGATGTGATGAGATGTGATCTGAATCAGATAGTTGTGAATGGATGGATGTGATGTGAATAGAGGTGATGAGATGTGAGGTGAATAGATGTGATGAGATGTGATATGAATCAGATAGATGTGAATGGATGGATGTGATGTGAATAGAGGTGATGAGCATTCTTGCAATACCCCAAGGCTTCAAAGTCATTTTGGGATGGCCATGGGGGCATCAAAGAGTGGCCATAGGGCCATTCTTTTTATCCACAACAAAAGGTAGAAGAATGGCCCTAGGGCCATTCTTACTACATGACCCCAAGGCCTCAAGGTCATTTTAGAATGGCCATTGGAGCATCCAAGAATGGCCTAAGTGCCTTTCTTTTCATGCACAACAGGTGTAAGGGTCATTCTTGCATGACTTCAAGGCCTCAAATATCCAGTGTTTTACTTTGAAATGCATTCGAGAGGTGCAATAGTGGCCATGGAAACATCCAAGAATGGCCAAATGGCCATTATTTTCATACACAACAGGTGGAAGAATGGCCCTAGGGCCATTCTTTTCATGTACAACAGGTGTAAGGACCATTCCTATATGAACCTAAGGCCTAAAATATCCACCATTTTACTTTAAAATGCATCACAATGCATGAAATTGCGGCCATGGGGGCATCCAAGAATGGCCCAAGGGCCATTCATGCATGACTCCAAGGGGCCATGGGAGCATCCAAGAATGGTCCTAGGGCCATTCTGTTCATGCACAACATGAGGAAGAATGGCCTAGGGCCACTCTTGCATGACCGCAAGGCCTCAAGGTCATTTTTGGGATGGCCATGCACAGGAGGTGGAAGAATGACCCCAAAGGCCATTCTTGCATGATCCCAAGGCCTCAATGTCATTTTGGATTTGTCCACCATGGGGCAAGGATGGTCTCTTTTCATGCACAACACGTAGAAGAATGCCCCTAGGGCCATTCTTGCATGACCCCAAGGCCTCAAAGTCATTTTAGGATGGATATCAAGGCATCCAAGAATGGCCATAGGCCCATTCTTTTTATACCCAACATGTGGAAGAATGGCCCTAAGGCCATTCTTGCATGACCCTAAGGCCTCAAGGTGATTTCGGGATAGCCATATGGAGACGTCCAAGAGTGGCCATAGGGCCATTCTTTTCATGCACAATAGGTGGAAGAATGACCCCAAAGGCCATTCTTGCATGACCCCAAGGACTCAAGTGCATTTTGGAATAGCCATGGAGCATCCAAGGATGGCCTCTTTTCATGCACAACAGGTGGAATAATGGCCCTAGGGCCATGCTTACATGACCACAAGGCTTCAAGGTTGTTTTGGGATGGATATGGGGGCATCCAAGAAAGGCCATAGGGCCATTCTTTTCATACACACCATGTGGAAGAATGGTCCTTGGGCCATTCTTGCAATACCCCAAGGCATCAAAGTCATTTTGGGATGGCCATGGGGGCATCGGAATAGTGGCCATAGGGCCATTCTTTTTATCCACAAAAGGTAGAAGAATGGCCCTAGGGCCATTCTTACATGACCCCAAAGCCTCAAGGTCATTTTAGAATGGCCATTGGAGCATCCAAGAATGGCCTAAGTGCCTTGCTTTTCATGCACAAAGGGTCTATGGGACTCACCGGAGTCTCCAATTGTGATAGGGTTGGTTGTTTGGCCTTGCCTGTATCCAAAAATCTCATAGGGCCAGTGGAACCTAGGTTCACTCCCCTATTTTGCCTCTCAATTTGGATAATTCTATGAATAACCTCACATATCATTTGTTGTTGCTCTTGTTGAGAATCAAACTGGCAAAACACAGGCTTTGCGTTCCGACAATGGTGGAGAGTATATATCCAAACAGTTTCAGGACCGAGCATATGCCATTAGCATGCTAAGAGGCGTAGGAGCTACATGAGCATGAGTAGCGATAGGCACATATGGTTGATAGGCACTGGCACGCACTGTTGTATGTATTGTTCCACTAGGTAGCGGCGTTGTACTAACTACAGCGGTTAACAGGTGCACTTTCCGTTATGCTCATTATTGGGGTAGGCATTGTGGATTTCTTAATGGAAAGTTGAGCCAAGGTTGGGAAGCTAAAGTTATGCCACACGACGCAAGGTGTGGGTTTATCCTCTTCGTTTGAGAGTGATACATTCTCAGTGTTTTGCTGGCCATGGAAACATCCAAGAATGGCCAAATGGCCATTATTTTCATGCACAACAGGTGGAAGAATGGCCCTAAGGCCATTCTTTTTCATGCACAACATGAGAAAGAATGGCCCTAGGGCCATTCTTTTCATGTACAACAGGTGTAAGGACCATTCCTACATGAACCTAAGGCCTACAATATCCACCATTTTACTTTAAAATGCATCACAATGCTTGAAATAGTGGCCATGGAAGCATCCACCAAGGGCCATTCATGCATGACTCCAAGGGGCCATGGGAGTATCCAAGAATGGTACTAGGGCCATTCTTGCAACCCCCTAGGGCCATTCTGTTCATGCACAACATGAGGAAGAATGGCCCTAGGACCACTCTTGCATGACCCCAAGGCCTCAAGGTCATTTTTGGGATGGCCATGCACAGGAGGTGGAAGAATGACCCCAAAGGCCATTCTTGCATGACCCCAAGGCCTCAATGTCATTTTGGATTTGTCCACCATGGGGCATCCAAGGATGGTCTCTTTTCATGCACAACACGTAGAAGAATGTCCCTAGGGCCATTCTTGCATGACCCCAAGGCCTCAAGGTCATTTTAGGATGGATATCAAGGCATCCAAGAATGGCCATAGGCCCATTCTTTTCATACCCAACATGTGGAAGAATGGCCCTAGGGCCATTCTTTTCATACCCAACATGTGGAAGAATGGCCCTAGGGCCATTCTTGCATGACCCTAAGGCCTCAAGGTGATTTCGGGATAGCCATGGGGACATCCAAGAATGGCCATAGGGCCATTCTTTTCATGCACAATAGGTGGAAGAATGACCCCAAAGGCAATTCTTGCATGACACGAAGGCCTCAATGTCATTTTGCAATGGCCATTGGAATATCCAAAGATGGCCTCTTTACATGCGCAATAGGTGGAAGAATGGTCCTAGGGCCATTCTTGCATGACCCCAAGGCCTCCAAGTCATTTTGGGATAGATATGGGGGCATCCAAGAATGGCCCAAGGGCCATTCTTTTCATGCACACCATGTGGAAGAATGGCCCTAGGGCCATTCTTGCATGACCCGAAGGCCTCAAAGTAATTTTGGGATGGCCATGGGGGCATCCCAAAGAATGGCCATAGGGCTATTCTTTTCATCCGCAACAAACAGGCGGAAGAATGGGCCTAGGGCCATTCTTACATGACCCCGAGGCCTCAAGGTCATTTTGGAATGGCCATTGGGGCATCCAAGAATGGCCCAAGGGCTATTCTTTTCATGCACGACAATTGTAAGGGCCATCCTTGCATGACCCCAAGGACTCAAATATCCACTGTTTTACTTAGAAATGCATCCCAGAGCATGAAAATGGTCATTATTTTCATGCTCAATAGGTGAAAGAATGTCCCTAGGGCCATTCTTGCATGACCCCAAGGCCTCAAGGTCATTTTTGGATGACCATGGGGGCATCCAAGAATGGCCCTAGGGCCATTCTTTTTCATGCACAACATGAGAAAGAATGGCCATGGGGCCATTCGTGCATGACCCCAAGGCCTCAAGGTCATTTTTGGGATGGCCATGGGGCATCCAAAAATGGCCCTAGGGCCATTCTCTTCATGAACAAAAAGTGTAAAGACCATTCTTACATGATCCCAAGGCCTGAAATATCCACCGTTTTACTTTAAAATACATCACAGTGCATGAAATAGTGGCCATGGGGGGCATCCAAGAATAGTCCTAGGGCCATTCTTTTTCATGCACAACATGAGGAATAATGGACCTAGGACCATTATTGCATGACCCCAAGGCCTCAAGGTTATTTTGGGATGGTCATGGTGGGGGCATCCAAGAATGGCCGTGTAGGGCCATTCTTTTTCATACACAACATGAGGAAGAATGGCCCTAGGGCCATTCTTGCATGACCCCAAGGTCTCAAGGTCATTCTTGCATGACCCCAAGGCCTCAAGGTCATTTTTGGAATAGCCATGGAGGAATCCAAGAATGGTCGTAGGGCCATTCTTTTCATGCATAACTAGTGTAAGGACCATTCCTACATGACCGCAAGGCCTCAAATATCCACCATTTCATGTACAACAGGCGGAAGAATGGCCCAAGAGGCATTCTTGCATGACTCCAAGGCCTGAAGGTCATTTTAGGATGGTCATGGGCATCCAAGAATGGCCCTAGGGCCATTCTTTTCATGCACAATAGGTGTAAGTACCATTCTTGCATGACCCCAAGGCCTCAAGGTCATTTTGGAATTGCCATGGGGCATTCAAGAATGACCGTAGGACCATTCTTACCATGCACAACATGTGCAAGGACCATTGTTGTATCGCACCCTTGGGCCTCAAGGTCATTTTGGAATGGCCATGGGGCTTCCAAGAATGGCCCTTGGGCCATTCTTTTCATGTACAACAGGTGGTAGAATGACCCAAGGGCCATAGTTGCATGACCCCAAGGAGTCAAGGTCATTTTGGGATAGACATTAGGCATCCAAAAATGGCCATAGGGCCATTCTTTTCATGCACAACAGGTGGAAAAAACAGGTGGAAAAATGGCATAAGGGCCATTCTTGTACGACCCCAAGGCCTTAAAGTCATTTTGGAATGGCTATTGGGCATCCACAGGAATGGCCCCAGGACCATTCGTTTCATGCACAACAGGTGTAAGGACCACTCGTGCATGACCCCAAAGCCTCAAGGTCATTTTGGAATGGCCATGGGGCATCCAAGAATGGCCCTAGGACCATTCTTGCCATGCACGTGTAAGGACCATCCTGGCATGACCCAAGGGCCACTCTTGCATGACCCCAAGGCCTCAAGGTCATTTTGGAATAGCCCTAGGGCATCCAAGAATGGCCCTAGGACCATTCGTTTCATGCACAACATGTGTACGAACCATTCTTCCATGATCCCAAGTTCTCAAGGTCATTTTGTAATGGCCATGGGACATCCAAGAATGGCCCTAGGGCCATTCTTTTCATGCACAACAGGTGGAAGAATGGCCTAAGGGCCATTATTGTATGACTCCAAGGCCTCAAGCTCATTTTGGGATAGCCATAGGGCATCTAAGAATGGCCCTAAGGCCATTCTTTTCATGCATAAAAGGTGTAAGGACCTAAGGCCATTCTTTTCATGCATAAAATGTGTAAGGACCATTGTTTCATGACCTCAAGGACTCGAGCTCATTTTGGAATGGCCATCATGGGAGGCATCCAAGAATGGCCCTAAGACCATTATTGCCATGTACAACATGTGTAAGGACCATTCTTATATGATCCTTTAGCCTCAAGGTCATTTTGGAATGGCCATGGGGCTTGCAAGAATGGCCCTTGGGCCATTCTTTTCATGTACAAATAGGTGAAAGAATGACCCAAGGGCCATTCTTGCATTACCCCAAGGCCTCAAGGTCATTTTAGGATGGACATTGGGCATCCAAGAATGGCCCTAGGGCCATTCTTTTTATGCACAACTGAAAGAATGGCCCAAGGCCATTCTTGTATGACCCCAAGGCCTCAAGGTCCAATAGGTGTAGTAAGAACCATTATTTTCATGCACAACTAACCCCAAGGCTTCCAAGAATAGCCCTATGGCCATTATTTTCATGTAATTTTAAATTAAAAATGCCCCATAGCAGCATTCACGAATAAAGAAAAAATCCCCCAAAAATGAGTAAATACTCACATAAGATGAAGAGTGGACTAAGGACCAAGGAAAATAGTTAAAAAACTGATTTTTGACACCTCTCAGAGTGGGGATTCTCCCTCATGAAGGAGGTGACTTTTTTTCTCATCATTGCTTTCCATTTTAAATCAATAAAATGAGATATTTCATCTCTCATCTATCCTAATTCAAGTCTAGTTCCAAAAAGTAAGCTAAACTGACCCAAAAATGGTCAAAAATTGACCAAATTGATCTCAAAAATTCTAGAATCAGTTTACTTGGTTTGAGGCTCACTTTTTCCTATAAATAGAACCCTCCCCCTTTGTAAAAGCTTAATAGTGTTTATGCACTGTTACTCTACTCCTTCCCAGAGCCAAATACATTGAATTCACTTGATAATTCAATTGTTTTTGACTAAATCCTCTCCAAAAGAGAATTGGTGGCCACTCTTGATCCAAACAAGAGTAGAACCCTCAGTCCCTTAAGCCAAAGGAAAGCTAAAAAAACTCCATGTAAGCTAAAAATTCTACTTTTTAATTTCTAATCTATGGTTTTCTAATTTCTTTGCTTTTTTAGTTGATTAAAGTGAATCTTGATATTATGCCTTGATGAAAAGGCCACCCCCTTCTCTTCCTTAAGAATTAAGTCCTTCTTTATCCTCAAATAAGTAACAAATAAATTGATTTAAACTTTTTTTCTTGTTTACTCTTTAGAAAGTGAAAATCGAATGGATTAGAGTACTTTATTTCAAATTGGGATTAATTTTAAAGTGATATTAGAATGTAAAAAATGAGAAACAATCAGCCATACAAAGGAGGTTATGGCAAAATTTTCTTGAATTTTGTGGAAAATAAAGTTTTTTTTAATGTTATTCTAAAAGAGTAATTCCCACCATTTGTGCATTCGAAAAGAAATATTTTTATTTACTCCATGTACATATTAATCTATGAATATGCATGGATATATTAATTATTAAAATTAATTTCCATGCATAGAAAGAAGCATATTGGAAATCTAAAATTCTCAAAAAATATGGACCTTTAGGCTAAGGCCTTTTGAGCAGATTATAATTTATTTCTAATGCACCTTAGGAAATTCTTTTTAGACTTCTGTTTTAGTGTAATTTAGTTTAATAAGAAAGGATGTTTTTCCATTCAAAGATATTTATTAAAATTGAGTTATCTCTCTCTAGAACATTTTCTCTCTCTAGGCCGAAATAGGTATGACATGCAAAATAGAAAAGTGCAGCAAAATAACTATGCATCCTCTAGCAAAAATAATAAAGATAATGAGAGGTTGTTTATTATGCAACATGTAGTTAATAAGGATGATGTTATGGTATGTTGATTCAGGTGCTTTGAAGCACATGACAAGTCATTGGTGAGTGGTTCAAGGAAATGAAGAGTCTTTAAAGAATGGGTTTTGTTGAAACAACAGGGGATGACACTGCTCATATGATTGCCCATGTTGGAGATGTGCCATTGTCTATGTAGGATGGTAAGGTGAAGTACCTTGCGGATGTACTCCATGTTCTGAATCTTACAAAGAATCTGGTTTCTATTGGCCAAATGATTGAGAAGGGTCTGCAAGTGCGGCTTAACCCTGATGGTGGTTATGTAGAAGACTTTAAAGATAAGTGCAGGTTGGTTGCAAAAGCCAACAGAGTGGGAAGAATGTTTACAATGAATCTGGTTTCTATTGGCCAGATGATTGATGCCATATGTACACTGATGAAGGAATAATTGGAAATAAGGATTCAACCAGAGATTTTGAGGATTGTGATCAGTGACACAATGGTTTCATTAAAGGATATTTTTAAAGATAGGTGATGCTGAGAAAAAGGCAATTTCATATTGGATGTGTAAGTGGTGTGACTAGTTTTATGTTTGCATGAACATCTGGCTAGGGGGCCTGGGAACTCTTTTCCCTGGTACCCGAGACAAAACCTAACCAAATTCCTAATTGGATCCCATCACTAGAGTGGTTGGAACCCATGGGACTGGATGGGGTTAGGCTAGACTGATGGATCCATAAATCGAGACTCAGTTTCTGTTTAGTTCGATAGATGAAGTGAATTTGGAACAAAAATTGTTCTATGGAAAAGAATCAACGGCTATACCTCTCAATGAGGAAAAAAGCATTGGTCTCTATGATCCAAGTACAGTCTTTTTCGCTGATCTGACTATGGGACTTACACGTTTGGTCAGATGAGTTCAGTTAGTTAAGGCTTTTGACTACGTTAGGGAAAAGTTATCCTGGTGGAATCGCCTGTGCTTTTGGGACAAAGGAAGTTTTTTCCGGGTTTGGTTTTGTAAAAACCGATGGATTAGTCTCTTGTCCAAATATCCGTGGGCGAGGCCCCGAGTGTGGGACCCTGCCCCGTGCAAGAAGTGCTACTTTCGTTGCTAGCAACCTGAATCCATTGCGTGGTGGGGACAGGGATTTTACAGCCATGGAGAGCACTTCTTTTCACATTCTTGTGAGAGATTTGGAGAGTGATCCTATTGTTAGAACTATACACGGTCATTATTATATTACTAATGCTGATGATTTTGATGGAATATTATGTCCTTACTCTAGATTGAAAGTTTTTGCAATCAAACCACAAGATGATGGTGTAGAACATCTTATACCTATCCAGTCAGCTAGACCTACTAGAGAGAAACCATGTTATATCTTTGATAAAGATATAACAATAGGATACCTTGTTATTCCAATAATAGGAGAGTCAAGCAACACTACAACAAGCACCCCAAAAGAAGTTATTATTGACCTTACAATAGGAGATTCTCCCACAGGTACACCACTTCAGAAGAGTGTGGTCAAATACTTATTTTTTGAGGAATCTCATGCTGGTGTTCTTTGTAGATTGTTATTAGTAAGCACACATATTGAGAAAGTAGAAGAGATTACTCAAATCTATAATGGTAATGTGGCTTTTGAGTTGCCAAATGTACATGATACTTCAGCCTCTCCAATGCAAGAAGGAATGGAGCAAGCACATGATGGCCATTGTTTGATGAAACCTGTAGAGAGTCATGTGAAGTTTCCTTGAGTTGTACGATTCTTGTGGAGGTTGATTTGAGTGCACTTATGCCTTGTGTGGAAGCAAAACTATGAACGGCACACCGAATATAAAATCATGGATTGGTAAGGTTATTGGCTTGGCTTAATTTCAATAAACTTTGATTTATAAGAGTATTTATTAGAACTTTGTAATTTTTCACATAATAGGAAAGCTCACACATAAACTTTCCTCTTTGGGCTTAACAATGGATGGATATGGATCACTAGCTTGTTTTTACTGCAAGAACAAACCTGTGTTAGAAGAATGTGTAGTGCTATGGTGTACTATTGTATGCCTGTTGATCCACATATGGTGTACTATTGTATGCCTGTTGATCCACATATGTTGAGATTGATGATACATCAAGGGGAACATTCGCATGAGGTGCAAAGGGGAACATCAAGGTAGGCATTGCAAAAGATAAGAGAACCTGTGTAAGAGGCAATTTTAGAGGTTGCTACAAGTGGTCCAAGGAAGGTACAAATGGATATCACCAAACAACTCGTATTGGCTAAAGTTGTCAGGAACCATATGAATAATGAATCAAATATTAGCAACATGGAGTTGTCACTATTATTAGAACACGTGTATCCTCTAATTCAATGTCAAAGGTAATGTTCTTTCCATATTGATATTAATTGTTTGGTAATTTTTGGTAATGGATGTTTACATAGTTTGTTAATTGGTCCAATTATCTTGTAGATTTAGGAGGATGGTGTGTGCTTCTAGGATCAACAGTTTAGTGCAATGAGAAGAGTCAAGTATCCTAGAATTGAAGAGAGAATGTTCTTTTGCATTCTTCCATGGTAGTCCTCTTCCTAGGCAAGCTTTGGATGATTCAGACTCGTGTAATGTGTTTAAAATGTCAACCATAGGGCCTATATCATGGTAGTCCTCTTCCTAGGCAAGCTTTGGATGATTCAGACTCGTGTAATGTGTTTAAAATGTCAACCATAGGGCCTATATCAGGTTTAGATCTGGTGAACCGTATGCGCCAAATAGAAGGCGAGGATTTGAGGAAGGCTTGGGTTTGTTTTGATCACGTCAGGTGTGTGCAAGGATGCAAAACAATGGCTGCACATGTTTATGATCCAAGGTAGAGTTTGGTCTTGTTAAGTTCTTGAAAAACATTGATCTTGATTTTAGTACTTTTTCGATTGTTGTATGATGGCATGTAGCCTGCGCAAGAGCTCATGACAATTGCAACTTGTGAAATGAAAGAGGAGGACACAGTGGCACAAGTTCTTTTATGGTGGGAGATGATTAATAATGTTGTGGTTTGAAAAGGCTTTTCCAAGCCGGATGTTTTTGGCTTCATGGTTGATGAGGCTGGGCCAATTGGAGGGCAGTTAGGAATGTCTATATAAAAAAGGATCAGAGAATATATTGGAAGGTCGTGAGCATTCGTGTCTTTTTCATTGGGAAAAAATCTTGAACATCCATATAGTACAATATGTGGAAGAGCACAAGCGACTATGTGCTAGTGGCATTGTGCATTGAATGAGGAAGAGACACTTTTAAAATACAGACACATTACATCATGGTGGATGAACGGTAAAGTCACTGATGTGCAAACTTACTAGCCATGGATTGTTGGCTTAGTTGGTGGCATACTAGATATTCCCATTTGAGGAAACATCTTGTAGGGGTAAGTGTAATTTTCTTGGTTCTTGAAATGAATAGCTTGTATTTTGAATCTAAATTGTCAACTAAACTATCTCATTCTAGAATGTGGCTAGATGATGTAATTAACTTAATTTCCTATTGTAGGATGTTAACGATGCTTGTGTGCCACACATGTTGACCACTAATCTAGTAGAAACGAAGCATGCAAGTTGGTTAGCAAGAGAGGGTTTCAAGGGAATTATCTCTAGAGAAAGGAAGGGAGAGAGGAGAGGGTGGGAGAAAGAGAGGGAGGGAGGGCAGGAGAGAGAAGGGGAAAGAGAGGGAGAGGAGAGACATGGAGGGTGGGAAGGAGAATGAAAGGGAGGAAAGAGGATGGGAGAAGTGTTGAAATATACAAGTGAATAGGGTGTGTGTGGGAACAAGCTCTTGGATAGAGGCTGTAAAAGAGGAGATGTAATTGTGAAAGAACCTGTGAAAAGGTTAGAAGAATCTACTGGGAGAGAATAATGGGTAGCATGAGGGAATTTAGGAGTGTGGAGTTATTCTGGGAGATATTCAGGGAAAAGAGAAGAGGTGGAGAGAATCAGGCAAAAGGTGGAGATATTCAGGGAGTGAATCATGGAGAAATCAAGGGGATTCGATGCAAGGGGATTCGATGCTTGATGTAAACTCTATAAATTGAGGCATAGCCCTAATGAGAATTTGCTAGTTTTTGAGTATCCATGCCTACATTAATCTATCTGCTAATTATTCACTAATTACGTCTTAATCATTTCTTAATCACTTTGTTAATCATGTTGATTCTAGTGTATGATCCACCATAGCTCATCATTATGCTCAAATTTCAACATGGTATCAGAGCCATGCCTAGAATCAACCAGATTTATGAGCCCATTAGTGAATTAATCAGGATTAGTAAGTAATTAGCAAAAAAAATCAATTTTTAGTGAGTTTTTCATCTTCCCCTTCACCCCCAGCCAGTGGAGGGTCTCTAGCATCTAGCACACTCAAAATTAGGGCAAGAACTTCTAGCACATAATAGCTAACATCCCTAGCTTCAAGCCCATCTATTCCATGCAGCAAACCGCCGGCGGAAGCAGCTGAATTTACGAATTTTGCAGGCGCCGTTTTTCTGAAGGAGAATTGAGATTCCTACTTGCTCAGTTCAAATGTCTTCAATCCCTCTTAGCACAAAGGGTAATCAAGCATGCTCTACAAGCTGGTGAAGACAAAAATCAATTTCATCAAGTCTACAGAGAGATCCAAGCTCTTCATCAAATCTGCAGGTGACTTTGGTAAAACAAAGATTAAGCTTTCATTATTTGGTTAAATCTTGTGTTTCTTGGCTTAATCCTCTACAAGACTCATTGCTATTGATGCCTTTGAAATCATTTGAGCTCATTTGAAGTGGAAGGCACCAGATCTGGACTCCCCGCATACTCTGTTTTCTGCACACAAACCAGAGCATTAATTTGCTAATCAGTGATTAATCAGTGCTAATCACTATATTTTGGTGCAATTGAGGGTTCAAATTAACCATTAGGTATCTGATACAGATCCCTATAACTTCAGATTTCAAATCGGAGTTGGTTTGATACTCCAACCATCCCGTACAAATTGGTTACACTAAATTTCCTGTAAATCTCACTCAAATTCAAGATTATTCACAGCCAGAGTTGCATTTGGAATGTGCATGAGAATGAATGCTATACGCATTATGTATTGGGCACATTTTATGAGTGTAAAAATGGGAACAGACACTGCCCTTGTCCAGATTAAGGAAAGAGGTAAGACCTCCCGCATAAATTTGGGTTGGCATTGCATAATGATACAAAATAAACATAAAAAGCCCAAAGGAACTGTCAGCAAAACATTGAAACATGTTGCTCACATGGAGCAAAAAGACCTGACGGACGAGCTCATGGCCCCAGCCATGAAAGAAGAAGAATATCTCTTCCCAAGAAGAGGATCCACACCAAGAAGAAAAGCTGAAGGAAGACATGGACACGAGAAGAGAAGCTGCCACAAGAAGAGAAGCTGCCCCGAGAGAAGACTGAAAGAAGAGACAGACACGTGGAGAGATGCTGCCATGAGAAGAAGACTGAAGACAAGAGAAGATATGAGGCTCCAAAGAGTGAGGAGCCATGTGAAAATCTCTGAGAGAGAGAGAGAGAGAGAGACCCCACAACCCAATGTAGCCTGCCCCAATAAAGTAAAACCACCTCTGAGCCATCGCCGATGATGTAGGCCACGTGGTAGATGTATGTGTGAGCACTTTAGTCAAGGTCGCGGGCACTTATAGTAGCCTTGGACACATAGAGAGAGAGAGAGTGTCAAGGACTATGGAGTTTAGGGCCTTGAGGCACTGGTCGCGGACTATCAAGTAAGAGAGAAACTTGATATAGGTCCAGGTGTGCTGAGATAACTTGAGGGGAGGAGTAGACACTGGTCGCGGACTACCAAGTAAGGGGAGGCAAACTTGGTATAGGGTCTAGGTGTACTAGGATTATTCACTTGAGGGAAGGTGTTGAAATATACAAGTGAATAGGGTGTGTGTGGGAACAAGCTCTTGGATAGAGGCTGTAAAAGAGGAGATGTAATTGTGAAAGAACCTGTGAAAAGGTTAGAAGAATCTACTGGGAGAGAATAATGGGTAGCATGAGGGAATTTAGGAGTGTGGAGTTATTCTGGGAGATATTCAGGGAAAAGAGAAGAGGTGGAGAGAATCAGGCAAAAGGTGGAGATATTCAGGGAGTGAATCATGGAGAAATCAAGGGGATTTGATGCTTGATGTAAACTCTATAAATTGAGGCATAGCCCTAATGAGAATTTGCTGGTTTTTGAGTATCCATGCCTACATTAATCTATCTGCTAATTATTCACTAATTATGTCTTAATCATTTCTTAATCACTTTGTTAATCATGTTGATTCTAGTGTATGATCCACCATAGCTCATCATTATGCTCAAATTTCAACAAGAAGGAGAGGGTGGGAAGGAGAATGAAAGGGAGGAAAGAGGAGGGGGAAGAGAGGGAGAGGAGAGACAAGGAGGGTGGGAGGGAGAGTGAAAGGGAGGAAAGAGGGTGGGAGAAGGAGAGAGAGGGCGGGAGAGAGAAGGGGGAAGAGAGGGAGAGGAGAGATAGGGAGGGTGGGAGAGGGAGAGAGAAAGGGAGAGGGAGTGTGAGATAAGGATAGAGAAAGAGGGAGTGTGAGAGAAGGAGAGAGAGAGAGAGGGGGGGAGAGGGTGGAGAGGAGAGAGAGGGAGGGTGGGCTGGGCTGGGCGGAGATGGTGGTGACAATAGTTAGAGAGAGAGGACAGCCAAGAAAAGCTCCCTCCACTAAGCTCCCTCGAAAATCACACTCCAAATCTAACCATCACAAGGGGCATTGCTAAAGCATATTATATTTACAACCAGATAACACTCGGCTGTTGTGAGAGAGTATAAGAATCATGGTGGATACCTATAATTCAATATTAGGTAATTTGGGAAAAATCTCACATTTTGGGAATCAATTACTCCATATAGTTTTCGACGTATCTTAAACATACTAACTCCAAATTTGTCGGGGATCATAGATTTAGATTCTACTCTTCAAGATTTTTTCGATGATATGTCACATGAGGGGGTTTTGACAAACTTTTGGACATGTTCACCATGCTTCCATTTTTCAAATGGGAATGGAATTTTTCCCAAATTATCTAATATGGTGTTCTATACATATTAGTTTCCTTAGGGGTGTTTAAGAAAGTGAAAGTAAATTTTATACTTGTGGGTCAAACTGATGACCATAACAATTAGATGTCTAGCACGTTTTCAAAAAAAATCTATGCCTTTACTTTGCAAACCATGATGGCACCTTTGCTGATCATAGAGAAAACTTACACACCAAAGCCAATGGTAGAGCATTTGAATGAGACAATAAATTTCAAGTTTTTTGTTAATGGGCTAAGGAAGGAAAAAAGGAGGTGCTTTGAGCACTTGAATGATCTAAGTTATCAACATTCCTTTCTAAGTAAGCCTACATAAGAAAGTGGACAAACTTTATTATATGGAAAGATTCTCTAGCAATATAGAATGACTTTCTTCTGGTGACCTTAAACTTCCTAAATTTATTTCAAACATGGTTATGCAGGCTTCAAAAATGGCACCCTTGGAAATCTGAAAGGAAACAAAGGAGACAAGTAAGGTAGGTCATACTATATGAGCTTTCAAAGTTGCATTGCAAAGAGAAGATTATTAATCGGTAAGGAAAACCAATATGCAGGACAGAAAGAAGTACAATTGTGGGACAAGTTCTTTATAAAACAAGAAGAAATCATTGAAAGGAATATCAATAACTCATGGAATCTCGTTAGTTCTTTTTGATGGCCAATTATTCTTGAAAAAATCACTTATTTTGCAACACCAATTCCAATAGAGATTGACAAAACTCTTCATGGGCAAGTAATAGATATACATAAGAGCTAGAATATCAAAATAAAGGTAAATAAGACTTTAAGAGATGTGGATTCACAAGATATAAAGGAGGGCTTGTTGCTACACCCTTGTTGCTACCCTCGCTGCTGAGGATGGGGCTTTAAAACATCCATTCTAGATTGGCAAGGTAATAGCTCCTCATAAAGATGAAAGTGGCCACCTTGTAACTAAAAGCACTCATGTAAATGCATTTGAGGGAACATATAGCTTGGAAATGGTAAATATAATAAAAGAAAAGGGCAAGTGCAAGAGGGGGAAGAACACCAGTAGCACTAGTGTACTACCACTTGATGAGGTAGATATTTAGGTATACGACTACTCTCATGAAAGCAAGTTACTTGAGAAATTCAACCATTTCTATTTTTCAAGAGATGATCCCTTGATTTAGCAACTCTAATCTTGGTAGCGTATCCTTGGGTGTGCTAACATAGTAGCAAAACCAAGGAGTCTTAGTTTTAGGTCACAAAATTAAAAAATATCTTTATGGATATGATGAAGAAGATTAGTGATGTAATCCTCTCAAGAGAAGGCATACCAACTAGTGATGTTGATGATATAGGTAGCACTGATGAGGAACCATAACTATGCCATGAGCTATGTGTCTAGAAAATAGTTTCTTTTTGCGGTTATATCAAATTCTTTTTTGGATTGAAGATGGCAATTACAAATGGTTTCTCTCTTTTGGTATACTCTTAAAAACTTACTGTTAGAGTTCTAGTTTAATCTAAAAAATTAAGCAAAACCATGTCTTTATTTTCATCTCATTTTGAAAAACAAATTGTAAATTGTCCTAAATATTTTCATTTTTGGGCGAAGCTATACGCATGCATAGACCACTTAACAATTTGCCTTTTTGGATGTAATCTTTGAAAGATGCCAAATGTTTCTCATTTCCATATCAAATTACCTATTTTTCTCACAACAGTGTTTTTGTTTGATCTACTCCATAGGAGGAGGTACATCAACATTAGATCATGAAATAGCATAATCCTCATTGAAAGGTGTCCTATTCATATTTTATGTCACAAGCTTGGGTGGAGCGGGACTCGGACATCTAGCCGCCGCAGTGCAGCCTTCCACAAACCAAGCTTCATGACACAGCTCCACCGACGAGTGCATCTCATGTGTTTTCCTTCCTTATGGGTCTCACTGATCACTTGCCTTCATGGCCGGCCCAACTCCCATGGCCGAGGCTCGGGACTTGCCTTCGAACTTGCCATTTATCCATGATATGCCGGCCCGCGACCGCCACTGCATCTCGGCCCATCGGCATGGCACGGCTCGATGGTCCGCCATTTTTCCACCATTTTCGGTCCCGTTTCTACGTTTCAACGAGATCGCCATCAAGGTGGGGAGGGCATCTCCCGGGGCACTCGGCACCTCCTAGGAACCCCCACTGCAACACGGGAGGCCTAACATGCTACCCGGTGTGTGAGTGCATTCTAGTGTGCCTAACATGGGTCCGTGCTACCGTGCTATGTTGCTCCCTTGCACCTCATCCCCATATAGATGCAATTTCCTTGGCACATGGGCTAACATAGCCCCAAGGCACCAAGGGGCCTTTGATAGTATTCCCACCTCACACACACCTCCCCTTTATGGAATTGACACCCTCATCAATTTCCTTCAAAACCAAAGGTTGAGTGTATGCACCTTGGAGTGGAGAATGATCTATGTGCATAGTGATAGATAGTAAATATGTGCGGGAGGTCTTAACCTTGCTTTATAGCCATCAAATAAAGGTTAGTGTCTAACTCGTTACAAAGAAAAAGGTGCACATTTTTGTATTTTTGAGTTTTTTTGAGTGCGTGATCTTGCCGAAGCTCCTGTTTGAGCTGAGTTTGAGTGATTACCTGAGGCAATGCAGTTTTGCCCAGAATGCATAAGCCTTCAAGGAAGTCAAGATTTGTCTGTTGATTTGACACCAACTTGGTTGTAACATCTTTTTTTCAAATTTGACTTCACATTCCTTTCCATTGGAGCATTGTTCTGAGCCTTGATGCTCGCCAATGCCCCTTGAGCTCTTTGTACAAAAATCTTCATGGACAAGAGTTTCCCACCTCACTAATTCTAGCTTGGTTTGCCCCCTCTTGTGTCACTTCCAACCCTGCACTTGGTTGCCATGGACCTTCTTGCCCTGAATCAACCTACTTTGGTACATAGGTGCATTGATCCTCTTTAACAAAGTGCCTTTGGCCCCACCTGACACCAAGTGAAACCATCGTGATCCTTTGGCATTCCAACCTTTGCACCACCTCACATTTTAGGCTCATTAAGATGTTGATTTAAGACTCTTGTGCACATGACATATGGCCACATGAATTAGTCACCTTCTTTTTGTGAATATATCATTCCTAGTTAACATCTTTTTGTGAATATATCATTCCTAGTTAACATCTTTTTGAGGTTTACATTGCTTCATAAAACTTACTAGTGTGATTTCTCATAACCTTAGTAACCTTTATCTCTAAGGTACATACTCCCTCTCATTTCCAAGTACCCTTCATCACTTATCTTATAAAACTTAAGAGAGTAGGCCTTACTTTGATATATACAAATGATTAGTTCCATTGAAGGCCACTAGAAACTATGTAAGTATGGGGCATAAATGATTATTTCCATTCAAGGCAACTAGAAATAATGTAAATACTTTATAAGGTACATACTTTGATATATACAAATGATTAGTTCCATTGAAGGCCACTAGAAACTATGTAAGTATGGGGCATAAATGATTATTTCCATTCAAGGCAACTAGAAATAATGTAAATACTTTATAAGGTACATACTCCCTCTCGTTTCCAAGTACCCTTCATCACTTATCTTATAAAACTTAAGAGAGTAGGCCTTACTTTGATATATACAAATGATTAGTTCCATTGAAGGCCACTAGAAACTATGTAAGTATGGGGCATAAATGATTATTTCCATTCAAGGCAACTAGAAATAAAGTAAATACTTTATAAGTTTGGGGCCACTAAAAACAATGTAGCTACTTTGTAAGTGTGTGTCCATTCAAAATAATGTAGAAGCTTTGACATTCTTAACTCCATGCAACTTACATGTGTCCTAGTGATAGCTATAGGCATGTATACCTAGTTTAAATAAGTTAATGGCAAGGATGATGTTGGATTTAAGAGCACAGGGAGAAATTTTCTTGGCCATGACACAAATATGGATATTAAATACTTTGACAAGTAGCTTTAGGGTTGTTAGAGCCTTGTAAATATGGATATAGTAGAGTTTGTGGTAATTGAACTATCAATGCATCTCCATATAGCATACCAATCACCAAAAACCCTACCCAATGCACATAAACACATGTAATAATTCATTCAAATGCACAAACATTTTCCAATACTTGTGCACATACCCTCTTAATAGAGACAAAACAAATTAATCTCCTTTATCCAAACTTGCCTCTTTATCGGTAAAATTAAGAAAAATCATTGTTTTTTTACCCTAATACCCTAGCTTATGAATGGGATGGGTAAGTCCCAAGCTAATTATTGACATAACCAATAAATATTTCAACATTATCTAAAACCTAAGAGTACTATTTATTAATACTTGTGTGAGGCTTTGACTCTATGCTACGTATGCACCCTATGTTCATGATGTAGGTCAAATAACCATTGAAAAGGTTATGGGTAACTTACAGTTTGAGTTGTGCTAAAAGATCAAGGAAGCTATGAAACTTTCTACATTCGTGCTTAATATAAATAAAGAAACGTGTGATCTACTCAAAGCTAAACATTTTCTCATGTATGAAACACAAGTTTATGGTTTGTGTTCACTATTCAAGTGCACAAACCCAATGTGTAACTCATCTCTGTGGGAATCCAAGTGAGAGAGTTGTTTCCCTTTTCAAGTTTTTGGTTCATATTCACTCTTTAAGTGCACAAACCCAATTTGCAATGTATCTCTATGGGCATCCAAGTTGGAGGGTTGTTTCAGCAACACTTATCATTGAATCAATCTCTTGTGCAAAGCCAATCGGCCTTGAGGAAACTTTAAAACTTGAGCTATCTCGGATGCCTTGTGCGGATGTTTCCTTGATGAAACTATGTGCTTGTATTGTAGATGCTTCCTTGATGACACTACATGCTTGCATTGAGGATGCTTCCACAAGCTGAACCATGTACACGTTACAACAACATTTGAAAAGAAACATCCAAGTTTAGCAAACTTTAAGGTTATTTTTTGAAGTTATAAAAATACATTAAAAATAGCAATTTTAATCAAGATTTAAAAAAAAATCTAAGGATTTTTATGCTAATAATACAAGGTAACAAATAGTTCAAGGTAAAAGTTTTAAAAAACACAAACCTTTCAAGGGATAAAACAAAATTTCCAAGTAGCTAGTTGATAAAAGAAAAAGAACCCCTCTATTTGTTTTTTACTTTTACTAATACCTATGAGATGAATTATGTTAAATACATGAGGAGGAAAATACCTTGGATCTTAGTATTTCATTCTCTTGTAAAAGTAAATGCTCCTAAAATGGAGAAAAAATCATAAATTAGGTAAAACTTCTTAGATAGTGATGAAAAAAGCATTGCATTAGCAAGCCAAAAAAAATGAAAAAGACTGTAAAATCCATACCTTCTTATGGCAATCTTGAATTTGCTCCATCAAGACTTGTATCTGCCGAAGGGAAAAATATTTTATTTACTTACAAAATAAGAGCTCTTAAAAAAGGGTAAATATATATAGATAACTACCTTTCTTGCCCTCACACGACGTATTCCACCTTGAAGTTGGTTTTCTAGCTTTTGTAAATCTTTGATTTGAAATTCCAAAAGATTTTCTCCCATAAGATTTCTACAATATAACATGTTTAGTAAAGAGAAGATGCACAATCAAGTGCCTATGAGAGATAGAAGTTACACAAGATATGTAAGTAATAGAAGTTATGATGCTAATTTAATCATGTAGAGTTTGCCTTTGAATTTTTATAAAAAAATCTAGGTGTCCAAGATCAAATATGCACCCCATTTTGGTAGTATGAGACAAATACCATTTGGGTAAAGGCTAGGAAAAATGTTGGCAAGGTTGCAACATGTATGATTTTTTATGTTTGTTTTAGGCATTTAGACTATTAATTTCTATTAAATTTGAAGAACCTATATGTGCTAACTTGTTAGTATCTAGTGCTAACACACACTCGATACTAACAATTTAGCGTACATAGGTTTTCCTTAATCCTTATGTTTTAGTATATCGAGTGCTAACACATAAGTATTAGCACTAGATATTAAAACATAAGTATCGAGTGCTAACACATAAGTATTAGCACTAGATACTAAAACATAAGTATTATCTAGTGTTAATATGTTAAAATCTAAGTATTAGCATTGATATAAATACATAAGTACTATTCAGTGCTAACATATAAGTATTCATCTAGTTTTCAAAAAATAACATCTTTAAACTCCAACATATCCTTTTGGGAAACTCCAAAAAATATTCCTCATTTAAAACCTTAGTACCTATGTCTCTCCTCCATGTAAGCAATTCTCTCCATACATTGAGTAGCCTCATGTCTCCAATACTACAAGAACAATCAAGCACAAGTATATTTGCCTTAGAATAAAAAGTATATTTATAAGAATAACCAAATAGAAGCATTTACCTTTAAATCAGGTTGCCATCTTCAAAACTAGTTCTATATACCTAATAAAATCTAAGTTACTTTGATTATTTCAATTTAAATTTCTAGTGACTTAAAAAACAATAAAGAGCTAACACCTATTTGAATGATAATGCTGCAAAGGAAAAGAAAAAAGGATTACTTCCTAATCTTAATTTACCCCTTTATAAATCATGTGATAAAAAGTATTATGGTTTTTAATGGTAACCTACACTAATTTCAAGGAGCTAAAATTGATCAAGATTTTAGGACTTTCCTATCTCTACATAAAAAAAATCTGTGTACTAAAATTAATATAACTATTTATATTCTTCATTACACTTAATTCTTAAACCACTTCAAGGATATATTATATTAAATTACGTGGCAAGTTTTTTAAAGTATAGTTTGGAGATTGGAAATTTATAGCTAAGGAAAGCACCCCAAATAACTAGGTATATAATGTTGGGGAGTTAACTAAATCACCCTAATAACTAGATATATCATGTTAACGACTTATTAAAGGCACTAATAAAAACATTTTAAGGGCTTATGAAAGGCACTAAATCACCCTAATAACTAGATATATCATGTTAACGACTTATTAAAGGCACTAATAAAAACATTTTAAGGGCTTATGAAAGGCACTTTAATAAAAACATTGTATGAAAATCAAACAATTTATCATCTTGAGGACTTGTAATTGCAAGGATATTGGCTAGCTCTATGATAAGATGATGGATTAAGCAATCAAATCTTTGAAATGCTTAGTGTTAGAAAAGAACAAATGGTGGTTGTTGGATTATAGATGGATTTTACTACTAAGCATGTTGCATCCAAGTGCATAGTAATATTTCCATATATAGCCCAAATAAGGGTTAAAGGATATATTTATGGAGGATGACTAATTCTTGAGTTTCGATGGGCTTGGAGGTTGATCCAAAGTGTAGGTCTATTGTGTAGTCTAGACTTACCCTATTAGGGGTTAAATCCAAACTCCAACTACTTTATTATGAATTTTGGATATGACGTGATGACTAAACATACAAAGTGATATTAATCCACCTAATTTCGCATGCCTATTGGATATGACATGATGGCTAAACACATGAATTGATTACATGAACACATGAATTGATGACATGAAAAAATAGCTTTAGTTCTCATGTAGGCATATTTAGATATGCACATCACATCATTTGATTTATCTATGTAGAAAACTCACATCATTTGATCTCTTTGTGTAGAAAACTCAATTTAGTAAAATTTGTTTTCAATCAATTTTTAGTTAGACACACATTTTTCTTAGCATGTATTTAGCTCATTTGGTTTTGCATGATAGTTTACACGTATGGAGCATTAAGCTAGTGGAATCCCATTGCATGCTTGTTATGGATACTTTTACTTGGATGGTCACTCTACATGGCAAGATGATGTGACTAACATTGCATCATTTTAGAAGATATTAGATATTAGATGACATCACAATGGACATTCCTATCATTAACCATAATTTATAAAGTCATGAAAGAAAACTTAGTTAGACATTATAAAGTGATCCAAACATCACGACTGCTTATTTAGACTAGACTTGTAAAGTGATAGAGGCATGCAAAATGTTAGATCTCATATAGGGATGTATCCCTCATACACTCACATGTAAAGTGTTAGATCTGATATAAGGATGTATCCCTCAGTTAGTATATGTTGGCAGGAGGGCTGTGATCCTCATGCACAAATTCAATAAAATAATGAACAAATCCCACTCTACCTCTCTCAAAACACCATATCTTATTGAGAAACAAACTTGCACAAACATGAAAGAAGAGAAGATGTATGACACACACATTGGGTACAATATCCCCCCCGTTTCTGAATGGCTCATGCTTTCAAGAAAGTGTATTTAGATATATTATTATTTGCCAAAAATGATTTTTTCACTCCACTTTGGGCCTTTCTCCTAAACTTTAGGAAAGTGTCATGCATTAATTAATATAGGTCATCTACTAAGGGTAAACAAACCATTTGAATAAATATGTCCCTATAAACAAATGTGCATAATAAATATGTATGTCTCCATTTTATGTACAAGATAATGACGGCCCCCAAGCCACTACATAAAATGTCACCAAAAGTATAATATCACCATGAACATAGTGATGCCAAAATGTGGATCCAATATGCATGCCAAAAATGTGTAACCATCATCATGCCGCCCACACTACACATAATAGATTTGTACAAGATTATATCTAGTGACTATCTACCCAACATGTGAAAAGATGCAGGGGAGAAGAGAGCTTGAGCTCTTGCAAGTGCACACACACACTCACAAAACCCTAAAAGAGAACACACAAGGTGAGAGGCTGAAAATCTTCTTCTTCTTCACACAACATTCAACACACCATATACAAAGATAAGAGTACACACACTAAAAAGGTACTCAGCCAAATATATACTAGGGTTCTCTATAGTGTGAACCCAACTAAATGAGCTGGTACTATAACTATGCCAATCTCTAGAATGGCTGTCACACAGCCTGTCATCCCACTGGCCGCATATCACCCATGATCTCACCAACCATGCCAGTGGTGTAAGTGTAGGGCCGTATCATCAGTGTCCACCGCCTCACTAGATGAGCTTGATATCTGAACACTCCCCCTCGACCTCAACTCCATCTCATGTACACCAAGCAAAGCTCTGAATCTGCGGAGCTTCTCTGTACAATGCTTTGTTGAAGATGTCAGCAAGACGACCTGATCCTGTGTGTTGACATAAACAAGTTCAATGTCTCCTCCTGCCAAAACCTTCTCTCTGACAAAATGGTAGCGTATCTCTATATGCTTCATGTGAGCATGAAAAACTGGGTTCTTGGCCAACTTTATACTGCTAATGTTGTCACAAAAAATGACAACTTGTCTATCCACTGATAGACCCAAATCTACAAGTAGCTTTCACAACCAAGCTACCTCACATGCTGCCATAGCAGCACCTCTGTACTCGGCCTCTGTATTGGATAGAGCAACCATAGGCTACTTCTTGCTACTCCAAGTCATAGCATAGCACTCCCCAAAGAAAACATGAAGCCACTAGTAGATCTTCTATCTGAGATACTACCAGCCCAATCAGCATCTCTATACCCATGTACACATATCTCTGTCCCAGTTTCATAAAATAGTCCACAATGCAAAGTAGACCTCACATACCTCAGTATGCATCTCAATGCATCCAAATGCAGCTTCCGAGGAACTTGCATAAACTGACTCACCAACCCAATAGCATAGCTCAAATCTGGCCTAGTGATCATCATGTAGATCAAGCTTCCTACTATGCATCTTTACATAGTAGGATCCTCCAAAATCTTTCCCGAATAATCTACACTCAACTTGCCATTATGATCTAATGGCACTGAGATAGGCTTATAGCCTGTCATACCATACTTGCACAACATATCCAAGCCATACTGTCTCTGCAGTAATCCAATACCATGTGGTGACCTAATCACCTCAATGCCCAAGAAATATCTGAGCTCCCCCAGATCCTTCATCTCAAACTTCTGTCTAAGCAAGATCTTCACATCAAAGATCTCTGCATCATGGTCCCCTGTAATGATCAGGTCATCTACTACATAGATGACAACAAGCACAACCCCTCCTATGACTGTGTCTCACATACAGCGAGAAATCTGCATTGGCTACATGAAAGCCAATAGTGACAAGATATTCAAAAATCTTGTCAGACCATGCTCTTCGTGCTTGTTTTAAGCCATACAAGGCTTTCTTCAACCTCCAAACATGCTCGAGGTGACTCACATTCTCATAACCAGGTGGCTGTAACATATACACCTCTTCCTGCAAATCCCCATGCAAGAATGCATTCTTTACATCCATATGATGTAAAGAATGCAAGAATGCATTCTTTACATCCATATGATGTAAAAACCATTGCTTTGACATAGCCACTGCTATCACAACTCTCACTATTGCCACCTTGGTGGCAACTGTGGGCTAAAAGTTTCCTCATAATCAATGCCATATGTCTGCGCATATCCTTAGGCTACCAATCTTTATTCTTTTTTGGTATCATATTGGAGATGCTATCACTGTAAATGTGGTTGTCGGGTATGATGCCTCCATACCTCACGGAGGGGTTGATTCACCTTATCCCCAAGAGTGGGGACAAGACTGACATCAAGCAATGGAGGCACATCACCCTTCTTGGATCTGCATATAAAATCTTAGCTAAAGCCTTGAGTATAAAGTTGCAGCCATTAAGGATTATGGAAATTCTTGAAACATTTTTGTGGTATTATTTTCATAAATATTTATTTTTTATTATTTGCCACATGGGCAGTGACTTGCTGCCATGTACTAGTCACACCATGTTAGGCACTTTAATAAAAACATTGTATGAAAATCAAACGATTTATCATCTTGAGGACTTGTAATTGCAAGGATATTGGCTAGCTCTATGATAAGATGATGGATTAAGCAATCAAATCTTTGAAATGCTTAGTGTTAGAAAAGAACAAATGGTTGTCGGGTATGATGCCTCCATACCTCACGGAGGGGTTGATTCACCTTATCCCCAAGAGTGGGGACAAGACTGACATCAAGCAATGGAGGCACATCACCCTCCTTGGATCTGCATATAAAATCTTAGCTAAAGCCTTGAGTATAAAGTTGCAGCCATTAAGGATTATGGAAATTCTTGAAACATTTTTGTGGTATTATTTTCATAAATATTTATTTTTTATTATTTGCCACATGGGCAGTGACTTGCTGCCATGTACTAGTCACACCATACTAGGCACTTTAAATCTCAAGAAAACATCTCAAGAAACTTATGGAATATTGAAATATTTGCCACATGGGCAGTGACTTGCTGCCATGTACTAGTCACACCATACTAGGCACTTTAAATCTCAAGAAACTTATGGAATATTGAAATATTTTATTAAATCTTAATTATATTTCTTAACATTTCATATGTGTAAATCCCTATTTTGTAGTTGTTTGAATTGGCGTCCTCTTTCTTGGTTAATGGGGAAACCATTGTGTGTATGGTTATAAAATGGTATTAGGGTGAGCTCATAGGTTGAGGACCTTAATTCAATAAAACTTATGAAATTCTTAAGTTATTTTTTTTAAATCTTAATTAGATTTCTTAAGAATTTGTGTAAATCTCTATTTTGTACTTGTTTGAATCGGCACCCTCTTTCTTAGTTAATGGGGCAACCATTGTGTGTATGCATCCAAGATGGTATTAGGGTGAGCTCTTAGGTTGAGGATCTCAATTAAAAAATTATCCTCTTTCTAATTGATTAAGGTCTACTAGAGAAGCTAGAACCTAGTCTCAAACCTGAACTACACTATATAAAGGCCCATTGTTGAGTTGTACAACCACCATTTCAGCTCTACTTTAGCTTTCAATGAGCCTTTATTACCTTTTCAACACTAAGCCAATTGTTGGAAATTTCTTTCTTTCTTATGGGGAATTTATTGAGCTGTAACTATATCCAACCCTAACACCAATTACTTTATTGTTGTATTTGTAGCCCATTTTATGGTAGTGATGTGTGGACGAGCTAATAATGGGTTAGGGTACATTTTCCCTCCTTATGAGGTTTTCTCCCCCAAGCATGTGTACAAACTCTTATGTGAGTGAGTGTCTAAGTGACCTTCTCATGTCACTCCACTTGTACTTCACATATTCTCATTGTGATGATGTTGTGTTTCTCTACATCTTTGCTTGCTTTGTTACATATGTGTGTGTGTGTGTTGATACCTTTGTCTCCACTCCAAGAATTTGTATCGTAGTAGGTTCTCTTGGCTCTCTCATCTATTTTTTGCTCTTGTCATCACCTCCTTGAGTTGTTCTTCTTATTGTCTCCGGTTAAGCTATCCTCTAGTGTGTTGTTAATGGATATTTTACTACTTTTGAGCCATTTCATGTGCATCTTCTAGGGCTAGTTTGCATGTTGTTAAGTTTCCTTGGACATCTCAATTTTCCTTTATTTGATTTTAGGTTTTTTATAGTGCTTCAACAACATAAATTTGGTGTGCAGACATTGTGTGCACATTCTATAAGTGTTGCATGGCTGTCATCACCGCATCTTTGAGCTCATGCTCAAGATCATCATCATTCTCATTGATTTTTGTATCCTTTTCATAATAATATTTATACACTCCACACTCTACCATTTTTCATATACTTTGTAGGTCTCTTCAATGAACTACTAGTAGCCATCATGCGATTACATTCATTGGACATTCAAGACAGTAACTGCAAGTTTTTGGGATATTTACATTTTGTGTTATAGAGATGCTAGGCTCAGCCTATAGGATATATGTGAACCATTTGATGCATCACTTTATCAATGGTTGCATGCTAGATATTCAATTGCTACACTAGTAGAGATAGGTGCTAGGTTTACCTATGCAATGAAAGGCTAGACATTGGGATCTCTAGCTGAGTAAGTTTATGCATAGCTCTCAAAGTAAACATTAGTAGGCTGCCGAGCGAGTAAACATTGGTGGCCCTAGAAGTAAACATTGGTAGGCTGCCAAAGCAAGTATTTTGATATTTTTAGGCTACCAAGTGAGTAGACATTGGTAGGCTGCCAAGCCAGTATTTTGATACTTACAAGGAAACCCTTGGGCTATTCTATGCTAAAGGGGGTGATGTATAGCTATATATGCTTTTAATGCCTCCAATTGGTATCTCCTAGTGGCTTTTACTTTTATACTGGTGATTCATATATATTATGGCTCATCAAAAGAAGAGACAATGGTGGCCACACTTTGAGCTTTGAGATGTACAATGGGGGATTCACTCTTAGAAAACTTATGATATCATGTGACTATAGAAGAGGGGGTTTTTTGAAATGAGGCATAAGCTTATAAGGTAGGGGTAAGGCCATGTATTTAGGTGAATACTAAATCTTAAACTTAAGTTAGGAGTAGGGGGCCTTAGTAGTACTTACTTTCATGGTGCATGTATGGTAATGATCTAATGGTATCAAGAAATGATCACAACATACTTCAATAATGATTCAAGTATGCATGGTGATTTACAGTGATGATTTCCTAGTACTTAACATCTATTTCTTGGTAGCATGTATGAAGTACTTATGTTCGCTCAATAAGATTCAAAGTAGTATACTTTAACCTAAGGAGAGGGGATGTGTAAATTCTAGAGAAAAACATAGATATAAGGAAGGGGGGTGACATAGTAATTTTTTAAAATATCCTTATAAGCTTAAATAGGGGGTGTTATCATCTTATGAGAATCAATATAGGGGGTTTTCTTGAGGTTCATGCATGCATGTGATGTCCCCTTTTTTTGTGAGTGTATCCCCCCCCAGGTTTGTGAGATGGTTCTATGAAATATAAAGCACCCATGCCTGCTCTTTGTAATTAAACCTTATCATTTGTGAGATGGTTCTATGAATTATAAAGGGGCCTATCAATATGCTTTAAGAGAAATAATAAGTTCCTTTGACTTTGTTTGTACCATAGAAAGTTACTTGTTTAGTGAGAAAAGAAATATATCAAATCTACGCCTTTGGTAAATAAGAAGTTCCTTTGACTTTGTTTGTACCATAGAAAGTTACTTGTTTAGTGAGAAAAGAAATATATCAAATCTATGCCTTTGGTAAAAACCCATATAAATGATGAAAAAGGTAAAGACTTCTTGGATTAATTTTATACATATAGAAACTATCACTGTGGGAGAAATATTAGCAGGTGAGTACCCAATCATGATATTCCTTTAGTCTCTTTAGAGAATATCATGTATCAAAGATCATTGATTCAAAAAGTTATTTCTATTATCTATCCAAAGGATTAATCAATGTAACTACGTTTGAAAACATTATTTACATTAATCAATGTAACTACAGTTGAAAAAATTATTTACATTATTTCCTATTTAACACAATTTGTATACGCTTATACAGATATTCCTCAAGCAGAATTTATCCTACATGGCTTAATGCAAGTAATACATACCTGGCTTAAAATGCAAGTAATACATACCTGGCTTAAAATGCAAGTAATACATACCTGGCTTAAAATGCAAGCAATACATACATGGCTTAATGCAAGCAATACATACTTGGCTTAATTCAAGCAACACTTACATGGCTTAATGCAAGAAATACATACATGGCTCACTGTGCAAGAAGTACATACCTTTGTAACCATCCTCTCCTATTATATGACAATATTCAATATATTTAAATAATAAGAAAAACTTTGATAGTATGAAATATTTAAGAATCAACAAGTTTTTTATAAATGTCATCATGCACTACAAAAGATAAGAAAGGGTTATTTAAAAGCACTACCAAATGGTCAAGTTTACATGAATACATAGAAAATAACTTTCTTATTTTCCTATGTCAAGTTTACGTGAATACATAGAAAATAACTTTCTTGTTTTCCTATGTTAAGTTTTTATTTCTGTATAATTAAGTATTATGTATTTTTTATAATGAATGATATTAATATATTTTACCTCCTTTTATATTCATACATATATCTCTGTCGGGTGTTCAAATATCAAGTCACATGATTGGTTATAATTTAGGATCATAAAATGTAAGTAAACAAGGGATAGCATGAGTATTTTTTTTAAAAGTTTGGAAATAAATATCTAGGACTAATGCAAATGGCAAAAAGAAAACAAATGCCAATGGCATATGAAGGTCTAAGTAAGAATGTGAATAGCTATGTGCCAAGGTAAAATACAATGAAAAAAAGCAAAAAATGTATCTAGATAGAAAATTAGCTTTGAAAGAAAAATGTTTAAAGAAGCATGGATGTGTTGCACTTAAAATTTGTACAAAGTTTAAAATTTCATGCAAGTTGATTTCTACAAGAAGCATGGATGTGTTGCGCTTAAACTTTGCTACAGAGTTTAAAATTTCATGCAAATTGATTTTTAGAAACTTCAAACTTTCACGTATAGCAATTTCTCAAACTTTGAAGTTTTTCTTTTTTATGCTATCTTCATGAACTTTAAACCTTCATGCAAAGCAAATTCTCAAAGTTTCTCTTTTATGCTATCTTCATGAACTTTATGACCATTTTGTAGCTCAAATGATATTTGTAGCTTAAAAGAGATTATGTAACTTAAAAAAATTCAAGACAAACATTGAAAGTAAAATAGAACATGAGAAGAGTGCAACGAAAAATACCTCTAAATCTCGAGTTACATTTGTGTCATTTTGTACTGAGCTTGAGTATCTTTGGTACCTCTCAATAATTTTTGTCATGCTAGTAATTTAAAAGATTCCTGTGAGTTGAAGGAAAATCTCTCTCTCTCTCTCTCTCTCTCTCTCTCTCTCTCTCTCTCTCTCTCTCTCTCTCTCTCTCTCTCTCTCCACCCCCCCAACACACACACACGCACTCAATCACTCACTCACTCAACAAGAGCTCTATGCATAGAGGTATGGAGTTATGCATAGAGTAAATGCATATATCTCTATGCATTGAGCTCTATCCATTGATCCCAATGCATAGATGCATAGCTCTCATTTGCCTACTCATGAGCTAAAAAGAGCTCTCATTTTCATTGAGCTATCCTAAACTTGACATTTTTGTTTCTTTAAATACTTGTAGATTAGATATCCTAAACCTTACCTTCTCTTCTCTTAAGTTAAGACTTAACTCCTCCTTTTCTTTCCATGTTACTTATGGCATAGCTCGAAGTTCTTGAGAGCTTATTTGTTCTCTATATTAACAGATATTCTCTATATTCTATGCTCTCTACATGGATATAGCTCCAGAGCATAGAACAAAGAGCATAGAGCATAGAGCATAGAGCTATGGTATATTCTCCACGCATGCTCTATTCTATATGCTAGGGGGTATAGCATATGTATCAAAAGAGTTAATGCATGTAAAAGCACTATGTATACATAGAGCTCTATGTATCATAAGAGTTTATGCATGTAAGATCTCTATGTATACAAGAGCTCTTTTCATACTAAGAGCACCGTGCTCTATGTATGTATAGAGCTCTATGCTCTATGTATGTATAGAGCTCTATGCTCTATGCTCTATGTATGTATAGAGCTCTATGCAATTTTAATGCAATATCTATTATGCATGCAATAATATATCTATGCTCTTATGGGGATACAAGAGCTCTCTGGTGGGTACAAGAGCTCTTATAAATGCATATGCTCTTATTATGTGTTAGAAGAGAAGAGTGTGTAGCAATATCTATTATGCATGCAATAATATATCTATGCTCTTATGGGGATATAAGAGCTCTCTGGTGGGTACAAGAGCTCTTATAAATGCATATGCTCTTATTATGTGTTAGAAGAGAAGAGTGTGTAGCAAGCATAAGCTCTTCCTATGCTCAACTCCATACATAAAACAATCATGAGCTGATGGTCTTTCATTGTAACCCAACATTTTTACAATGGGTAGTACTTGGATGAGAAAATAAGGACAAAGGGTAGTATTTGGATGAGAAAATTTAGGGACAAATTATTATTCATAAGATAGAATGAGAGCTTTGTTATTACTGAAGTTTAGGAGAGAGAGAGAGGAAATTAAGCAATTGAGAGGATTTAGAGAGAGAGAGTAGTGGGGATGTTCTTAGTCTACTAATGAGACGAGTCTTGTAAGAAATGTATTGTGTTTTACAAAAATGATTCAAGATATTTTTGTATTGAGTTCTATATTTGTGATATCTAGAATATAGCTTTATATGTCATGTATGATGCACTTTAATTGATGTAATTTAATTTTGTGAGCTTTCATTTAAGCACTTTATTTACGAACTATTTTGGGGGCATATAGATGAGTGATGTAGTTCATGTAGCTAAGTTGTTCTTGCATCATGTAGCTAAGTTTTTCTTGCACTGTGAATATCCACCATGGCTAATGTAGAAAACCTTTAAAATTTTCCCAAGTTCATGCAGGCTGGTGTTGGGCACATTTTACCCACTTACTGAATTGAGCACATTTTACCCACTTACTGAATTGAGCATAGATGGATAGCTTGGCTAGATGATGCAGACTAGGTGGTCCTAAACCATTGAAGTGTCGAGTCTTGATCAGACAATGAAACTTTTGGTAATTTTAATGGGGAGTGATTAGCTAGGGAGATATAACTCATAGGAAAGTTAAATACTATGAATTGATTGTTGGGAATCTAGGAAGCACTGCATAGGAAAGGTAGAGGTGAGTAGAGAAGTCTATAAACATGTCTTACAAAGAGTATGATTACTATGTCATGAGAGGAGATGTGGTCATGAGACAAGTGATTTTTAAAATCTATGTATACAAAGAAGTCCCATTGGATAGCTAAGGCCAAACAGAAATGGCAGTGAGCTGCATGTAGTACACAAAACAACACTAGGGAGAAAACCTGCAAAACGACAAGTGGAGTAGCAAAAACAAGAAGCTATAGGGGAAGCTGGACTCCAACATCAAGAGGATCAAGAATTCAAGAAAATTAAGAATTGTAAGAAGAACAAGGCAATGATGGAGAAAATCTCAATCAAGTTTTGACCAGACGACTCTAACCAAGATAAGAGAAGAGCCACAGGTAGCATGGATGTGTTGAATGAAAGGGTGTAGGAGTTTTGGAGGAAACCAAAGTAAACTAGATCAATATAGAATTCTAATTAAAAAACCTAAATGTAGAAAAAAAACCAAGATACAAACAAAGTCCAAACATCAAATAATTAAGGAAAAGGAAACCATAAGCATGGATAGCCGAGCAAGAGAAGCAACAAGTCCTTGCATAAAAAATACAATAGTGAAGCTAGACTAGGATACAAGCTATGGAAGATATTAGCCAAATAAAGCTCAATATCACTCTAGACCACTCAAATCTCTGAACGTAGTGCCTAGAAACTAGTGCCCATAGAGAAGTTGGTGAAACATTCATTAAGGTTTGATACTAAAGCCCTAGATATGCAATATAGGAGTGTGGAGAAGATACAAGAATGCGACATAATGATTCTTTAAGTGACAGTCAATATAAGAGAAATATTAGTCTCCCAAGTGATTCTAGATGGAAGTTTTGGTGTTGATATATATATGTTGTGAGATAGCCTAGCTAATTAGTTGCAAATCACGACAGTGTAACTAACTGCATTCCAAGTCAGGATGGCACGGACCAAAGGAGAGCCTGACTAATTGGCATTATCTGAGGGAAAGAGATTCAAGTAGCATGATGTATATTTATTGTGAGTGTTCATTATCTGAAGATGGCAAAAAGTATCAGGATCCTGCCCCATGTTGTAAAGGCCATGTCTTAAGAGCAGTAATAAGATCAAGCACAACTAGAAAACCGAGTTAATGTTACCATTAGGAAGGTCAAAAAGAAAGTTGGAATGCTGCTAGGAAGGGAAAAAATAAAGTTACATTGTTAGTGGCAGTCCAAGGGTAGCTTAAATCTAGCTAGGTAGCCTCTACATGTAGAAGGATATTAAACTACCAAGAAGAAGTAGAACATGATGAGAAAGTATAGATTCTCAAGGAGAAACTAGAATTTCTCTCAATATTTTGGTAGATGTGGAATGGATCATTCAAGCCAAAATCTAAACCCAAGAGGAACTGTGAGAATTGCTAACTCTATTATAAGGATGTGTTTGCATGGATCTACGTAGACATGAAAGGAATTGACTTAAGCTTCTACCAGCACAAGATCAAATGTGAATCAATGTCATTGTCCCATGTAACCCCTCTCAAATAACCAAAGGCATGATCCATCACAGAGCCTCTGGGGGTAAGGATGGAAAGGTTAGACTGAAAACTACTTACTGAACCACTCACCACATGACTTTGTCATGTGGTTCAAAGCACCTGAATCAGCATACCATACATCATCCTTACATGCTGCTACATCATTTCCAAACACAACATTAACTACATGTTGCATAACAAATAACCTCTCATTATCCTCATTATTTCTGCTAGAGGATGCATAGTTGTTTTGCTACACTTTTCCATTTCTCATGTCATTGAGCTTCTTATAGCAATCTATCTACACATATCCAAGCTTACCATAGTAAAAATAGCCTCGTGTATCTTTATGATGCCTTTGCCAATTACGACAACCTCATTGGCTCCCCCTGCCTCTAAATTGGCCTCTTCGACGGCCTGTGTGATGTTGTTTTGTGAATCCCGGGACTATTGCTGCTACTTATGACCATAATTTTGATTACCTGTTCTTATAGCAATCTATCTACACATATCCAAGCTTACCATAGTAAAAATAGCCTCGTGTATCTTTATGATGCCTTTGCCAATTACGACAACCTCATTGGCTCCCCCTGCCTCTAAATTGGCCTCTTCGACGGCCTGTGTGATGTTGTTTTGTGAATCCCGGGACTATTGCTGCTACTTATGACCATAATTTTGATTACCTATTCTTATAGCAATCTATCTACACATATCCAAGCTTACCATAGTAAAAATAGCCTCGTGTATCTTTATGATGCCTTTGCCAATTACGACAACCTCATTGGCTCCCCCTGCCTCTAAATTGGCCTCTTCGACGGCCTGTGTGATGTTGTTTTGTGAATCCCGGGACTATTGCTGCTACTTATGACCATAATTTTGATTACCTGTTTGGCCACCACCTTGGCCATGTCCATGACCACTACCTCTTCCTTTACCTGCACTTGTGTAGAAGGCTTGCTACTCTGAACTATTTTTGTTTCGTGAATACTGTTGATCTTCACACACGCCTTGTATTATCGCGGCGGCTGATGAGAAGAAAGGTATATCTGATTCCACTACATGTCTAGAATTAACCCTTACACTTTTTGGTTATTGTGCCACTTTCTATATTTTTACAGATTGGGAAGCATAAGGAGGGGACAATCATGGTCTCAGAATCATGGCAAATGGGGGACCTTGAATTTTCAGCAAGCAAGGTGCATAGCCCTACCACCAACACATAGTAAGCACGTGGAAGAGCTTGAAGATAAACTGGGTATATGGGAAAATAGCCTCTGTTTTGATGCGTGTGTGAGGGGAAAGAGTTTCAAGATCGAGGTGAAGGCAATAACGAGCTTTCAAGTCAACAAGGAGAGATGGAGATCAACATACATGAAGTAAATGTCACAAGAGAGGCAAAAAATGAGGACATTATAACAATTTTAGATTAGATGACATGCTTGTAATTTTGTAGCAGGCTCCTTTTTAACTAATCTTTATTTAATTGAAATCTTAATATTTTTGCAAATTGTGATTTTTTTGTCTAGTGGTCTAGTGTGAAAAGGCCAAACTTTAAATTTTAACTATAAATAGCCAAAGGTGCCTTCTTTCTCATTTTCACGCGATAGAAACCAAGCATGAGCTCACACTATCTCTTTGCATTCACATGACTACCCACTTTGACAACTTCTGTGAGTTCCTCTCCACCACCCCGTGGGTGGGCAAGAGCGAGCTCTTTGTCATGTTTGCTCGTCGTGAAGTCCATATTTTGAAAAGTCGCTCGTCCCCTTGCGTCCCAACACTATGAGACATAGATTGCATACATGGACCAATACTTGGCTCCCCACTCCATCTCCTTTCCCCATTGCCCCAATGATCAATGGGTGCCTGTTGAGGTGCTTAAGTACATTCAACAATATGCCCGCCCCCCCTACATCCAGCACCTTGAACGCTTCATCGACATCTGCATCCCCATAGGAGCTTACTGTACCTTCAATAAGCAGGAGGTGAAGAGGTTGGGGAAGGGCAATTTAGGAACTAGGTTCCTCTCGTGGCTCGCCACTTTTGCATTCCTCATCAGCGAGCGATGAGGATTTGGATGAGTAGGTAGAGGTGCCTACATTGTGGTTGGTAGGATATTTGAGGGATGACAAGGAAGTGAAGGCACTAGGAAGTGAAGGCACTAGGTATACGAGTGCTGGTGTGGAAGAGTAGATTGCATCAGAGCAGTTTGCATCATAGCTCTTTCCAGAGGGTGCACAATCTGCAGCAGCAGCAACTAAACAGCCCACTGTAGAAGTAGAAGATGCGGGGTCATCTTCCCCACACATGGAGAGCAAGGTGCTGCCAGAGCAGCTTGAGATCAATATCTTGAGCACCATTGTGGTGGAAGGTGAAGAATACTTATTTCTTAAATGACCTTGAAAAGGTAGTTGGCTTGAGAATGGATGAATGCTGAGCATTATATGCACGCGATGTGAGGTGAACCTTGATACATCCAACCTCCGTCCTCACCTAGATAGTGTTATATTACCCTTGGAAAATCTATTACAGAGACAATTGTTTTGGTCAAGGAAACTGTGGTTGAGACCGCGGAGCAAGCCCTCATAACCTTACAAGACAAGCTAGATGCTATAAAGGACACCCTTGCTGCTAGAGTGATGGAGGAGACCAAAGCACCTTAAAAGGATGAGGCTAAGTCCTCGATTGACCTCTCCGCCCCCACCAGCACTTTGGCAAAAGAAGACATTGAGCAAGAGGTAATAATCGACCTTTTACAACTTAGAAACATTTGTAATTATGATAGGAAAATATTTTGATTTTTTCTTTGATTGCAGAGGGTGGTTGAAATTGACGCATTTGCTGCTGGGCGAGAGGCAGTAGCAACAGAGACTTGGCCAAGGGTTGAAGGTTGTTTGCGATGACAGTGATTGTCTTGCAGAGGTGGGAACTGTGTGAGGAAGCTTGGATTTTTCTAGAGCAAAGGGTGCAAGGGAAAGTAAAGGATCTTGTAGGGGGTTGATGTCCTAGGATCTCTGAGAAGTGCAACTCTACATTAGGAATTTTTGGGACCCAAAAAAGACCTCCTAAGGATTTCTAATTTTAAGGGATTAAAACTTAAAAAATTGGGCTTAAGGGAGACAAAGGCTATGATGACCCATATTTTTGGCCTTGCCACATTAGCCATACCCCCCTAGTTTCACTTTTCAAAGGGAATATTCTCATACTCTCTCTCTTACTTTTTGACTTTTCTCATACTTTCTTACTTTTTGAATTTTTTATCTTCACTCTCTACAAATTGAATCTTTCTTGCCATTTTGAAATCTCCTTTCTCATTAAATCCCACCATATCTCCCTTCCACATCACCAAAACATTCTCGTATTTAGGTGGGTCCCAAAAAGTGAAAATATTTAATTTTTATTTTTTTAACAATTTGAGGTGGAAAAAACACCACCCAACCAATATGTATGATGAAAATAAATTTTTCCCTCCAAAAAACTTGTAATTCAAGGGTCACGTCAGAAGCCTGTCAGGAGTCAGTACATCCATAACTAACTGTCAGGTCCCCACAACCCCATAAACATAACTAACTGTCAGGAAACACTACATCCATGAGATCCCAAAATTGTAGGGACCTCAAAAATTATTATTTTTTAATTTTTCTCATAAATGTAGTTTATTGATGAAAAACTCCATGTTAGTATATTTGTATATCAAAAATATCATTTTCTACTTAGAAAAACAGATTTGAGTTAAACCTCCAACAATAAACCTCCAAACAGTAAAGTTTTAACAGTCTCTCTAACTCACTCTCTCTCTCTCTCTCCCTATAAGGATCTCTCTACTTTAGCTTCTTCCTCTACTTAGCTATGGAGCCTTTGCAAGCTGTGTGTGTAGCCCCTTGTGAAGCTAGAAAATGGAAGGTTGATTTACACATTCGTATTCCTGAAGAGTATGGCAGCTCTGAAAAACCCATCCTACTGATGCACAATCTGTCCAAGCTCGTAAGATAGCTAAGGAGAGCAAACCCTCCTTTCCACAATTTATCATCTTTTATGCAATTTGTTGGTAAAGGAGAGCTTGGCTGGTTAGGATACTACAGAAGATTGACTACAAGTGGAGCTTGGAAAACCCATATTCTCCAATCTCAATTGCAAGCATCACAATTCACCCTTTTACAATGTCAAGGACTTAAAACATCATCACATAAAATGAAAGAGACCCTCGCAGAATGTGGAGAAGGATACAGAGATTCAAAGACTAGAGGAACTTATCAACAAACGACTCAAAGCAATGCCAAATGGTGCTCGTGAATGCAAAAAGACATTGCTTGGTATACAATCTCTATCATTTAAAGGTGGAGCACGGAACAAAAGGATTCTTACAACAAAGTAAGTAACATAAACTTTCATTATGCATCAGTGATTTAAACAAAATAGTCATGATTTGTGTTCTGCCAGAAATTTTTTGTGCAAGAGGTGTGTGGTTGTAATGAAGAGGGATGGAAGGATTTGGTCAAAGCCATTCTGAATACCAAGGATATTCTCTCAATTATTACTGACCCTCATCATCCTAAAATACACCAAGTTGTTGTCAGCAATGTGGTGAGCGAGACAACCACCTCCATCAATTCTTCATTAATTCAACATGTTTGTGATGCGGCCTAGAACCAGCATGAAAGGTTACCAAGCAATCCGTCAGGTTGTAAAAGATGCATTTCTAAGACAAGGAAGTCAAAGAAGACTTGGGAACTTTGGAGAGAACTGTGTGCAATCACCACAAATGTAGATTATCCAATCCGTCAGGTTGTAAAAGATGCATTTCTAAGACAAGGAAGTCAAAGAAGACTTGGGAACTCTGGAGAGAACTGTGTGCAATCACCACAAATGTAGATTGTCCAATGCCAGCTCTTGTAAATATGCGCAAATAGCTTTAGATAAATTTCAATAACATGGTTCGCATTATGAATGAAAGTAGCACAACTACCCAAGAACGAGCATCATTCCAACAACATATCGTAGAATTCACCAAAAGTGTGCTAGGTTCTTGGGGAGAGAGTAAAGTAACACACTATATGATAAGTTGTACAATAAAAAAATAAACTGGTGTTTTAACCTAGACTTTTTCTAATTAAATTCTATTATCATGTGTACATCACATAGTTTATGCGCATGGTGCATATTTCATGAACAAGTATGGATCGCTCGACATGTGGAGTACCCAAGGGATGGAGAAATAACATTATAAAGCAAGAGGGGTTTATTTAAAAAATACAAGACATGGAGGTGGAGCTTCTGCAGGAGGAACACGTACAAACTATCTACAAGAGGTTCAATTGGTTTTATCGCAAAACCTTTGGAAGGGTATTGGTTAGGGAGGGGGCCCAACAATCAAAGCTTGCACAAGAGGCATGCAAGGCTGCAAAATGTCATGCTCGGCTTGAATGGTTGCAGACCAATGCTCCCCATAGGCATGGTGCTTTGGCGTGCACGAATGAGGAGACAAGGGAGGCATTGGGTTGTGCATGCACTAGCACAAATCTAGATGTAATAAGGCTAAGAAAATAAGTTTAGTTAGGTTTTTTTTGCCCTTTAAAAAAACTATTAATAGTTCCTTCTCTCACTTCATTTTCATTTCACTTTTTTAGAGAGCTTGAGCTCAAGATCTATGTAGGCACCCACGTAAGGACACCAACACATCACCACGTTAGCACAATAGGCATAGTCGTACGTGGATATGGCATGCACTAAGAACACTGCACGTGTTACCATGCCTTCACAAAACATAGTGCAAGGCACCCAACAACCACATACTGGCAACACCACAGAGAAGAGAGTGACCCCTTGGATTCTAAGACACACCCCCAATGGGATCACCAGAGACCAACCCTGCTCCCACAGCAACACCAATGCACACACATGCAGGCCCTTCTAGTGGGAGCAAGCGCATGAAGAAGACCCCACAATGCAGCCACACTAGAGATCAAGACAGAGAGGCTGATGATGAGCAGTTCGACTGGGTTGGTGAAAACATTCCTACATTACGCAGCACCACAGGTGGCAAGACCCTACTACCAGGACAGGGTCCCCTACCTACTCGGGAGGAACTTGATACAGAGGTACCATAGCAGCAGGAGGAGGAGGATTCAAACTATGAGAGAGACCAAGAGGAGGTTCTTGCAAGTGAGTGCAAGCATAGAAAGGTTGAGCTCTTCAAGCCAAGGAAGTCCCAACCTCGCCAACGCACCAACACAACACAGAGAGCTCCAAGGAGAAGGATACGCCAAGGGCATAGGGCTCTACAAGAAATCAAGTTTTATCAGAGGAACACTGAATTTCTGATAAAGAAGAGCCCCTTTCGCTCGCACAGTGTGAAGGAGGTTCTCCAATGATATAGAATAGAGTTTCGTGTGGAGGGGATTGCCCTTGAATCATTGCAAGAAGCCTTTGAGGCTTACCTTGTTGGGATTTTTGAAGACACCAACCTCCTTGCAATACATGCAAGGAGGATTTCTGCCAAGGACATGCAACTAGCTCAACGTATTCGAGGCGAGCGAGACACGATCTAGAGATCTTAGATGTTAACCTTCTTTTTGAAGCAACTCTTTTGTTTCAAACCCCCCTAACAAGCCTATCTGGCTTTCATTTGTAACCTTCTAATAATTAAAATTTTAAGTTTCTCTTACAATGTCTTGGTGTCATCATGTTTGTTTACCATGGAGTGTCTATCATGTGCCAGTTTGTCACCCAAGGCATCAGAAATGCTCATGGAGGACTGTGGAAGCTATGCCAGAACAGTGCGAATTTGGCCTCTGCAAACGACGATGTAGGCTAAAAATTTGCACTATTCTGGCACTTCTCCCCTAGCCACTCAAGATCATTTCTGATACATTTATAATGAAGTTGAGTACACTAATTGTGAGAAACAGTAGTTTACAAGATACAAACACCTTTAATCATGTGTAAAAATACATTGTTTGTCATCCAATGCATCAGAATTGCTCCTGGAGGACCAGGGAAGCTATGCCAGAACAGTGTGAATTCAGGCTTTCCACTGGCGGTGTAGGCTCAAAATTCGCACTGTTCTGGCACTTCTCCCCTAACCACTCAGGATCATTTATGATGCATTTATAATGAAGTTGAGTACATTGATTGTGAGAAATAGTAGTTTACAAGATAAAAACACCTTTAATCATATGTAAAAATACATTATTTATCATCCAATGCATCAGAATTGCTCCTGGAGGACTGGAGAAGCTATGCCAGAATAGTGCGAGTTTAGGCTCAGCAGCGACGGTGCAGGCTCAAAATTCGCATTGTTCTGGCACTACTCCTCCCTGGGCCACTCAGGATTATTTTTGATGCATTTATAATGAAGTTGAGTACATTGATTATGAAAAACAGTAATTTACAAGATAAAAACACCTTTACTCGTGTAAAAATACATTATTTGTCATCCAATGCATCAGAATTGCTGCAAAGGGCTCGGGAAGCTATGCCAAAATAGTGCGAATTTGGGCTCTACAGCAGCGGTGCAGGCTCAAAATTTGCATTGTTATGGCACTGCTCTCCCAGGCTCCCAGGCTCATTTCTGATGCATTTACAAAAAAATTGATGATACAAACTAGAAAAATTGTTATGGCACTGCTCCCCCAGTCTCCCAGGGTCATTTCTGATGATGCATTTTTGATGCATTTACAAAAAAATTGATCATACAAACTAGAAAAAAACAATGATATACTTGATGAAAATAAGTTTGCAAGAACTGTATTGTATTCATATAATAAGAAGTGATACATCATCTTTACAAAAGCTTTTATGCTTTTGGCTATACCTATATGAGCAAGACGCTTACCCCTAAATCTAGAACCAAAAACATCAAAGGGGCACGGGATTTTTTAATCAGAACTATACATTTGGTGCTCTGTGCCATAGAGGCTACACAGAGCACCTTAGAGAGGGCTTTCAAAAAGAAGAGAGTGAAGGCAGATTGAGGGGTGTAGTCCCTGTGGATAATGGTGATGCCATACACAGGAAGCCGACCAAGATAGTGCGCCAACGCAGCATCATGTCCATGGACAAAACAGAAAAAAACTCTCCAACAAGCTTCCACATAGCTTCTACACAATCATGGCAATCCACTCGCTCCCAACTACTTCGCCCTCTTCTCTGATCTCCCCCCCTTCTAGCTCCCAATGTGCCTCTACTCCTCATTGCGCTTTCTAGACCGTCCTCATCGACTACTCCCGAATTCCTCTACGCATGCAAGAGCTACTTCTTCACTTAACTGGACTAACAACAACAGCTAGTTCTATTTAGAGGGTGGCCATGCAAGAACCACTTATTTCCTAATGTTCTAACCATGCAAGAACCACTTATTTCCTAATGTTCTAACCATAATCTACGGGCTTATTCTCATTCTTAGGGTTTGCGTAGACACATATCTTGTAAATTAGCATCTTGACACAAATAACCTATCTTTATTTGCCCAACTCCCCCTTGGTTAGATCATTTATGCTCAACCACTTATTCTGGAAAAAAACTTATTTAGTAAGCTCAAGCTCCTACTAGCTAATTCCTATGACCACCATATCAATATGATCCTCCACCTAGATCAAACACAAAACAAGGGTGAAATCCATGCATTTGTAGTACCACATACTCCACCCCTCCTAAATCAAATAGCATGTCCATGGCCATTTCATGCATCATGCTATGTGGTGGGGCTGGGTGATGGCCTCCTCTATAACACCACCAACAGACACATAAGAAGAATATATAGGAGGATAAAAACTTGGGAATACCAAGATCCAAGCTCAAATGGCACCAATCAGCTCCTCAGACTCTATCCCTGTCCTCTGGGGCTGACATAAATGGTCACCCAATTCGACTAGACTATTACTTCCAACTGTCTTACACGCTCACCACAAACCTCCAAGATTTTAGATTTTCAACCCAAAAGCCTCATCTAAGTTTGGCTGATGAGAGTAGCTGACCTAAATCTCTCCCCGTTGCCCAGATAGATCGAAAATTGATGGTTACCCAAAACAGGAACTAGTTGATGATCCCAGGTCAAAAACTATCCCACCAATATCCACACTTCAAAAACTTATTTCAAAACTCCATAGCATTCGTTAACATCCTTCTAATGACTAGAACTCACTTTAACTGATAAATAGATGACAAAAAATCACCTCCAAAATCCTCCTCATGTTTCGAGAGATCAAAATGAGGCCTCTTGGATCCTCTTCAATCCTCCCACATCCGCTAACCCTATAACCACTACACTAGAAGCATACCAAACTCTTGGCTGACCCCCTTCTGATACCTTACTTACAAAAAACTACCTTAGATGATTGACGCAGAAATGATCAAAACCTGACCTTACAGATGATTGATGTAGATTCTATACAAAAACATGTCCACTTGTCTTCTAGAGTGTCCTACCAATGACGGCCAACCATAAACACTTTATCCTAAACTTCTTAGACTCTATTGGCTCCCTTTTGTTGATGCCATGTCGACACTATTCTATCCTAGAGGCATGTAAACTGGTTCACATTCCTAGCACAGAATCCAACTGCAATACTTTTCCTCCTTATCCCCTTATTGTTCTCCTTGTCTAGCTGACATCAATTTCTCAACCTCAGAAATACCTTAAGCATTCCCTTATTGTGAAAAGATGCAGGGGAGAAGAGAGCTTGATCTCTTGCAACACACACACACTCACACAAACCCTAGAAGAGAACACACAAGGTGAGAGGCTGAAAATTCTTCTTCTTCTTCACACAACAAAAGAGGTCTACGAAGAAGATAAAGTGACTAACACACATAATAGAGTATGTATTATGCCTAACTGAGATGCCTTACAAAGAACCACCGAGAACACCTCTCTTGATTGATTCTCTGGGTCTTAGCACCTTCTCTGCATTGATATACCCAAATACACTTCGATTGCTCAAAACATCTCTTCTACTCCCCTCGAAAGCTAGAAGATCTTTTGTTTGTAGCTAGCTTACTTCATCATAGGTATTTCTCTTGCTTCACTCACTCCTGTGCTTATCGTAGATCCTCTGTCTCTTTTTTTTTGTCTATGTTGTAAATTGTCTTGAAAACCCCCTTTTTTCCCCGTCTGCCTCATCGCCTTTTGGAACCTTTGCACCATCTCTCGTTTGTCCATGCACCTTCTATTTTAGTTTTTTAGCAGATGCTAGAATGAGCTAGTCATCATGCTTACTTACCACCACATCATCTACAAGATTACATTTTCCCTCCAAGCGGTCATAAGCGAACTCCTCATCTGCATCTTGGTCACTTGGAATGCTTGCAGCATCCTCATAACATGTGTACAAATCCATATACATAGCCTTAAGATGCATTTCCTCACTATATTTCTCAGTGATCTCATGGTTACCACTCCCTGATGAGCAATCTAATAACATCACTTGGCTTTCCATCTCCATGGGCATCTCTTCATGCAGACAAACACATGGCTCCTTTAGCCGCCCTACCTCTGCACATAGCCACACATATAAGCACAAAAGGTCTGAATCTGGCTCTAACAATTGGACCTCTTCCCCATCGTCTTCTGAGCTTACTTCTTCAATTTTTTAGTCTTCTCTGCAGAGCTTGTTTCCTCATCCTCTTCCTCTGATGTAATACTATACTTATCAGCTCCCTTCCCTTGGCCATATCATACCTAATCTGCCTCCTTGTTGCAAGCTGGTCTAGCCCCAAAATCAAATGTCCTCTCCACTAGTCTTGTACTACCCTCATAGCAATATCCATGGTCTCCCAAGGATAAGTGGGTAAGCTTCTAACTTGGTTGGCAATTTCTTGTCCCAACACATTCACCTATAACTTTTTCAAAATTCCTAAGCATCTGACCTTTGCACTGTTAGCCATTATGACTCTGAATTCAAAGGGTGCACCTACCTTCAATCTCAGTGCTTCCATTGTCTGATGTGTCATCACACATACATGTGCAGATTATTCACCTAGGCATCCATGATTGGAAAATAATCCTTATCCCCTTTTACTTTTACCACATTAACCTGGCCTCTTTCCTTTTTCTCTTTCCTGGAGCTTCTAGTGTTGAACAACTTACTCCACATTTTCCTAAGTCTGGGGCATAATTGTAAGAGCAGGGGCCATGAAAAAGTACGTCATTTTTGCTAAAGGTCTCTCATCAGATCATAATCCTCCTCATGAGCACCTAAGGGAAAATCTTGCATGCCAATATGCCTCCTAGATCTAGTCTTCTTCTTACCCTCTTTGGGAAAATCTTGCATGCCAATATGCCTCCTAGATCTAGTCTTCTTCTTACCCTCTTTGGGATGATTTTCTACTTGCTTCCCTTTCTTCCTTCTAGAAGATTTTGGTTCATCCTCAACCTTTGTCCCTCTATTCCTCTTATTAGCTAAGATATTTACCTCTTCATCCAGCCCAATCAGGTTCATCTCTCCTGGTCTAGGACCATTCCTTGGCTATTTTTGAGCCTGTGGTACTTGCTGGTTTGGCATCTCTTCTTCCCTCCTATCATTCTACATGTCTTCTCTCATGGGTGGCAAAGGGTAAATGTAACCTCCCATCCTCTTGGGATAAGGGAAGTGGGGAGAAATATGACCTCCCTCCATGCAGTTGAAGCACTATACATTCATATTGGGTCCGCCTCTTCCCCTGCCTCTTGGACCATCCATGTCTCCTACCCTAGGAACATTTATGTCCCCTTACATGAGATTCAAGTTTAGATTCTCCATCTTCTGAGTCAGATGAGTGATTCCATGCATAGGATTACTATTTGTTTGAGTGAAAAAACTTGAGATTGGGGTGATTAGAGAGCCTAATCAAGAGAGTTTTTACTTAAACCTAGATTGTTTTTCTTAATTTTTAGCTTAATACTTTTTCTTTTTCTTAATCCCTTCGCATAGGTAAGTTAGCATTACTACATAGAACATAATTTAAACAAAAAAAGCTCAAAAACTATAAACTATCTCTTAATTTTCACTAATTATCACTAATCTAATGGTTAGTGTGATTAGTGGACTTAAAGAAAAAAAACCAAAAAATTGAGCCTACTTGCTTGTAATTAGACTAAATTTGACTGGCATTAGTGTTCTAAACGCTTGCCTTGACCCAAATCTATATTTAGTACACTTCCATTAGGCCTTAATTAGCAAGGATTAGCACTAATTTGGTTTCTTTTGTCTAAGTTTCCCTCTTTTGAGAGGGTCAACTAGAGACATAATTAGGGGGATTAATTTGAGATAATTATGTCTTTGGAATAGCCTAAAAATTGCTAATCCACCTATCAAATTGCCATGCTTAAACTCCTCACCAATTAGGAGTAATTATAGGGCAAAGAAGAGGGTTAAGGAGTGATTAACATTGGAATTAAGGAGAGTAATCTCTAGTCAAGTTAGTGTTGAGATATCAAGCTCAACTGGTGCTACGACAGACATTGATGACCCGCCTGGGTGATAGCTTCCGCATCTACACCACTGGCATGGTTGGTGAGATTAAGGGTGATATGCGGCCAGTGGGATGACAGGCTGTGTAACAGCCATTTTGGATTACTAGAGACTCACATAGTTATAGCCAGTTCATTTAGTCGGGTTCACATTATGGACTCACCCTTGTATGTTATAGTAGTTGAGTACTAACCCATATAGTGTGTACTCTTATCTTCATGTTATGTTGGTTGAGTAGAGAAGAAGAAGATAGAAGAAAATTCAGCTATCCATCTCTCTCTCTTGTGTCTTGCTCTCTCTTGTGTGTGTATGTGTTTACTTGCTAGGGTTTGAAGCTCTCCCTCTCCCCCACATCCTTTTTATAGTATCAGAGCTTGGTTCGTGTGAGAGCTAAGGAGGCAAGAACAAGCAAGGAAGGAAGCGGTACTACACCATGATCTCTTTCCCCTTCTTGGTTTAGGTACAACACCCCCTCAATAGCTCTGAGAGCTACACATCTCCGATTGAGAAGTCTTTGCGGGAGCGAAGCTACAGAGGGGCAAGTATATTATCCTATTGGGATGATGTAGAAGGAGACAATGAGGAGTCTCTAGAGTTATCTGAGGAGAGTGTTACTCCTACAGATATAAAGGCATTCAAGGATTGAAACAAGAAAAGTCATGTACTGGCTTTCAATTAGTGTCACAGACACTATGATAGGACACATAGAGGATGCAAACCCTCCAGTAGTTGCATGGTAAAATTTGGCTTCAGATGTTCCAAAAACTAACACAAAGGCAAGGAAGTTGCAATTAAAGCAAGTGTTGCATATTGTGGAAAAGAAAAGCATATCCATCAATGAATATGCCTTAAAGATCAAGGGCATTGTTGAATCCCTTGGGTCTATCAATGTCTCAGTGGGGAGGATGATGATTTGGTGAGTGTCTGTCTCTAAATGGGCTTGGCAAAGAGTACAAGCCATTGAAGACCTCCATTGAAGTTAGGGAGAATATTCCCAACTTTTGAGACTTGATATCTATGCTGATCATAGAAGAAAAGGCTTTAGGTGAGGATTCTTCTTCATAAAGAGAGAAAAAATCGAAATAGGCCTTCTACTCTAATTCAGGTAGAGGCCGTGGTGGTTGAGGCCAAGGTGGTGACCGAGAAGGAAATTAGAATTCTGGACAACAACAGTCCAATGATTCACAACAGTAATCATACACACAGGTGGAAGAGGCCAGTCTAGAGGCAGGGGGAGCCAAAGAGGTTGAGGTGGTTTGGCAAAGAAATCAAAATTCAAATAGCATAGAGTGCTATTACTGTGGCAAACCAGGACACATGGCAAAGGACTGCTACAAAAAGTAGAATGACATTAAAAGTGGGAAGTTGCAGCAAGGCAACTATGCATCATCTAGCAAACATGGAGGTGATGTAGAAGTGAGCAATTGTTTATGATGCAGCACGTGCTTAGTTCCATAATAGGGGATGTGTCAGGATCTCAAGATATATGGTATGTGGATTATAGTGCCTCTCTAACCACATGACTAGTCATGCTGAGTGGTTTAGAGATATGCAAAAAATGGAAAAACCAAGTTATATAGAAACAGGTGGTAATGATACTGCGCATCCCATTGCGCTGCTGGTAAAGTGCCATTGTCTATGCAGGATAGCAAAATGAAGTACTTGGTTGATGTACTTCATGTTCCAAAATGAAGTACTTGGTTGATGTACTTCATGTTCCAAAATGATGTACTTGGTTGATGTACTTCATGTTCCAAATATTACAAAGAATCTGGTTTCTGTTGGACAGATGGTTGAGCAGGGTATGCAAGTGAGGTTTAATCCTTAAGGATGTTTTGTGGAAGACTTCAAAAATAAGTGTCGCTTGGTTGCAAAGGGTAACAAAAATAAGTGTCGCTTGGTTGCAAAGGGTAACAAAAATGGCAGGATGTTTACTTTGGATGTGAACATGCCTAAGATAAAGACAACCATGTTTGCGCATGGAACAAGTGTCATTGTAGATATTGACATATGGCACAAGCGCATTGGTCATGTGAATGTATAGTGACTTAAGTCTATGCTTAAGTTTAAGGTTGATGGTATTCTCATAACATAAGGTATGTGAAAGCATGCCAACTTGGTAAGCAGGCCAAACATGCATTTCCACATGAAAAGCATGTCAATGCAAGACCATTGGATGTTATACATTGAGATGTATGGGGGCCGACCAAGATTGCAACAATTTCAGGTTGTAGGTACTATGTTACATTCATGACCACACTGGGAAAGTGTGGGTTTATTTCATGAAGGAGAAAAGTGAGGTGTTTGCTCACTTTCAGAGATTTAAAGCCTTGGTCAAGGAGGAAAAAGGCACATAAATAAAATGCCTAAGATCAGATGGTGGGGGAGAATATTTCTCCAATGACTTCAGTGATTTTCTGAGAAAGTAGGGAATCAAGAGGTAGTTTACATGTAGGTACACTCCGCACAGAATGGTGTTGTATAAAGGAAAAATAGGCACATTGCAAAAGTGGCACGTGCCTTGATGGCTGAAAAGAATATGCCACATTACTTTTAGGTAGAAACAGTAGCAACTGTTGTGTACATTATGAACAGGACACTCACTGCAGTTGTTGACTCCTTAACAGAAGTTTATAGGCATAAGACCGGATGTGTCTCACTTGAAAGTGTTTGGGTGTTTTGCATATGTACATGTTCTTGATAAAGTGAGAACAAATTTGGATCCAAAGGTAGAGAAATGCATCTTCATTGGTTATGCTATGGAGCAAAAAGGTTATAGATGCTATGACCCTACCACTCATCATGAGACGCGAGTAAGCAGAGATGTTGTCTTCGTCGATGAGATGAGTAGTTGGTATGCACCAGTAGTGAAGGCAACAGAAGATTCAGATGTAAGAAGTGCTGATGTTGCATCACATGTAGAGAGCAGCAATCATAGGTGCTGAGTGGACCTTGGGAGTCCTCGAGCAGTGGATCCAATGTTAGCCTAAGGTCAGGTAGGCTGAGGAAAGATGCAGGTACACATCATGTATCATGGAAAGGGAAGGAAAAGGTAGATCAAAATTTTGTGCTTGATCTGTCATTAGGTCACTCATATGTGGATAGTGACTCTAGTGGCTCTGAGCAGAGCCTTGATGAGGAGCTTAGCATTCCGTCTGTGGTTACTCTTGGTGTAAGGGAGAACTAGGGCCGTTTTGAGTACATCTGGTAGTGATCCAGGTGTATGCAGGTCTACGAGGGTTAGATACCATGTTGACAAGTTGAGATATGATGGATATACATCCCATCATTATGCTTACATGGTAAAAGCAATATAGGAGGTTGAGCCCACTTGCTTTGAGTAGGCAATTGGAAATAAGAAATGGGAAGATGACATGGATGAGGAGATGGTAGCATTGGATGCAAATGCAACATGGGAGTTAGTGTCTTTGTTAAGGCAATTGGATGTTATTGGGTGTATAAAGTCAAGCACAATGCTAATGGTTTAGTGAGAGCAGGTACAAGGCAAGATTGGTTGCCAAGGGCTATGCATAGAATTATGGCATAGAAAATGAAGAGACATTCAGCCCAGTTGCAAGAATGGCAACTGTGAGAGCTGTCATTATTGCTATGGTTGCTACAGCAAAGGGTTGGTCTTTACATCAAATGGATGTAAATTTGCATGGTGATTTTCAAGAACAAGTGTACATGATGCAGCCACCACGTTATGAGAGTGATGCACATCCAAATTTTGTGTGTAGGTTATGCAAAGCCTTGTATAGCTTGAAGTAGGCACCCCACAGAGCATATGATGTTGTTACCATTGGATTTCAGATATCCAATGTAGATTTTTCACTATATGTGAAAAAGACAGATAGAGGGATTATGCTATTAGTTATCTATGTGGATGATTTGATTATCACTGGTGGGTGATAGTGATGCAGACATACATGATGTCAGGATGCTTTTGAAGCAAAAGTTTGAGATGAAGGATTTGGGTGAGTTGCGGTATTTCTTGGGCATAGAGTGGTGAGATCACCTCTCATGGCATTTTTCTATTGCAGAGGCAATATGGCTTGGACATGTCCAAGTATGGTATGACAAGCTATAAGCCAACAGTTGCCTTGCCTTGCCGAGTACATAGGTAGAGTAGATGGGTGCTGCTATGGTAGCTTGTAAGGTAGCTTGGTTTTAGTAGCTTGGTTTTAGAAGCTACTTGGTGACATGGGAGAGCCCGTGGATAGGGAAGTTGTCATATATTGTGACAGCATGAGCAGTATATAGTTGTCTAGTAACCCAGTATATTATGATAGAACAAAGTACGTTGAGGTGCATTATCACTTTGTGAGAGGGAGAAGGTTCGAGCACAGAGGAGAATAGATCTAGTATATGTCAGCACACAGAGGATTAGGTGGATGACATCTTCACAAAGAAATTGGGAATAGAGAAGCTTCAGAGGTTTAGGAGCTTACTTGGAGTGCAGTGTGTGGAGTTGAGCTCGAGGGGGAGCATTGAGATATCGAGCTCAACTGGTGTTACAGTGACGCACATTGATGACCCACCTGGGTGTGATAGCTTCCGCATCTACACCACTGGCATGGTTGGTGAGATTATGGGTGATATATGGCTAGTGGGATGACAGAGTGTGTGACAACCATTTTGGATTACTAGAGACTGGCATAGTTATAGCGCCAGCTCATTTAGTTGGGTTCACATTATGGACCGCCCGACCCTTGTATGTTGTAGTAGTTGAATACTAACCCATATAGTGTGTACTCTTATCTTTATGTTATGTTGGTTAAGTAAAGAAGAAGAAGATAGAAGAAAATCCAGCTATCCATCTCTCTCTCTGGTGTCTTGCTCTCTCTTGTGTGTGTGTGTTTTCTTGCTAGGGCTTGAAGCTCTCCTTCTCCCCCACATTCTCTTTAGTTAGAGTGCCTTTGAATTAGTAAAAATCTACTAATTTAGAGGTAGCCTTGCATTAATGAGGGTATCTTAGTTGTCCCCCACTCACTTTCCTCCAATTTGAAATTCAAATTTCAAAAGTTACCATGGTTGTTCCATTCCAAGCGTTGTGGCCGTACCATTCCAAGTTGCCGTGGCCGTTCCATTCCCAAAGTCTCATTCGTTCCATTCCAAGTGATGTTCATTCCATTCCAAGTGCCATGGCCATTCCATTCCAAAGCATCGTGGTCATTCCATTCCAAAGCATTGTGGCCGTTCCATTCCAAAGCATTGTGGCCGTTCCATTCCAAAGAATCGTGGCCGTTCCATTCTAAAGTTCCCACCACGGCCATTCCATTCCAAGTGTCATGGCCATTCCATTCCAAGTGCTATGGTCGTTTCATTTCCAAGTGCTATGGCCGTTCCATTCCAAAAGGTTTTGCTCATTCCATTCCATGTGCCGTGGCTGTTTCATTTCAAGTACCGTGGCCGTTCCATTTCAAAGTGCCACAGTTGTACCGTACCTAAGCCCTAGCCATACCGTACCACCCTAAGTGTACAGACGTACCATTCTTCTCGAATTTTTAAAAAAAAATCAAAATTTTTAAAATTTCCAAATCTTTATAGAGGTGCGTTTGGTCTACCTCCCCAACTCACTAGGGTTGTTTTTACACGCATAAAACGCCTGAAAATACCACTTTTAACCTTAAGGGTGCATTCATGCGAGCACAAGGCAAAAGTGAGTTAAAACTCCTATTTCGGGCTCACACGCGCACCGTTGAAACTTTTCTAAGCTTTCCCTCACACCATGGACATATTTCGGTCATGGTTGCATGCTCCTAATGCCTCCATGCCATTCAGCAGCACCTCGGACTCAATTGCACATTCACATATGGTCGCCACACAACACATGTTTGGCCATGCGAGTGAAGTGATTTTTGAAGAGCCCTCATCTAGTGGGGCCCCTCCATACCTACACCCTGGTGTGGATAGCCACCCTACACATACTCACGTACCCCCTTCTCTATCCTCCACCTTGATGTGGATAGCCCTCATCTCTAGTGGGGGCCCTCCATACCCCCACCCTTGCAGTATCTCCCCTTATGCCACAACTTGACATTTTGAGCTTAGCATAAGCTCTAGGAAAGGGAGTGACACACCACCTACACCCACAAACATCACATACAAAACCTATGTGGGTGAACATTTTCAAACTTGTGTCGAAATTCCATGGAGTTGGAGACCTTGTCCAAGATTACATGACCACATGTTGGTCAAGGACCCCTCCACCTTTGATCAAGCCTACAAATTGGCAATCTTTCTTGATGACAACATGCGAGAAAGTTATTCCATGCAATTGGCCACTGCACCAATGAGACAACCCAAATCTCATTTAATAACATTACCTTCCTCTCCTCCCGGGCCCCAAGCCTCACTAGTGGCACCACCCAAATCTCATTTAATAACATTACCTTCCTCTCCTCCCGGGCCCCAAGCCTCACTAGTGGCACCACCACAACCTAACTACTTACACACAATGCCACTACGACCTTCTCCGGTAGTACCAATCTTTCCATTCCAATTGTTGCCTCTCCAGGCAAATCCTATTGCTCATGGAAAGATTCCAACTAGGTTCATTGCTAAACTTGTGGATCCCATGTATCCCCGTAGCACCCCTAACACATCATCTCCCTTTGTCGGCGCCTCACATGGACCCTAAACCAATTGTGCACACTATAGGTGCACCTGTAGGGAAACCACCTCTACTGTGTTTTCTCTGCCACCCCATAGAGTGGCTGAATGCCCTCAAAAGAAATGCCTCTCAGTGACACCACAATCTCATAGCTATGGAATTAACCATTACTACAAGGATTTCCTTTTGTAGTAAGGTTCTCAATCCACAGTCGAAGGCATGCCATCCCTCAACGTGTTGGAGCGTTCAACATGGGAAGATTTTGATTGTCCCATTGAATGTCATCACATGGTTGCAGGCAAAGCCAAGGAAGGCCACATCCCAAAAGAAACAACACACAAAGCATGTTTGCCATTGTTGCGGCATTAACCGCAAACCGCATTCTTGTAACCACACTAGGTAAACTGTAAAGCGCAATAGTCAGTTAGGGATTCGAGGGGATGTCATTGGTAGATGTATCTATTCGGATCACAGGATACTATTCCTATATATGGATGTAACTGTATGTATGAAAAAGGGGGAATTATCAATCAATCAAATCTGTTGCAATGTTTTGTGAAATTTTTCCATACTTGTCTTCAATTTGTCATGCTATTAACTTAATCTTTTATCCATTTGTAAGATAAGTATGCTGTGAATGAAGGTAACCAATCCCATAATCGCTTACTGTCTGTGCATGAAGTAAATGCGATTACACTTGGCGACCACGATGTTCGTGAATGCGCACGCGTTCTTAGGGGCCTCCTGAGTTGGTGGTCCCACAACTCGGCAGCGGAGCCACTGTCTCTTTGACGAAGCTCGTCATGGCTCGACGATTAACCCGCCTCTTTCTCCGATAGGGCACAAAGCCTGGATTTTCCTGTCCTCCTATCCACACTCCAAAGGCGGGTGGGCGTCCTTTGACACCCCAAACCTCTCCTCGGACGACAGCGTGACGATTGTTTCCTTCACCACTAGTGGTTACACACCCGCCACCTGTTGTGATGGCTGCGCTAGCCCACAACATCAAGTATTCTAAGTTTCGGGGGAAACAAGGAGAAGATCTGGATGCACATGTGCGGCAGTTTGACACCTCTTATGGCCTGAATGTGCCTCAACCCCTTGATCCTCTACACAAGAAATCAGTTTTCGAGTCTACCCTCAGCGGCAAAGCATCCAAATGGCTAGCAGAGTACCCCATCGGCCATTTTTAGGATTATGATGCGGTACATCTGTCGATTCTACACAGGTTTCATGTAGAGAAGACAGTAGCCGTAACTTTGGAGCGGCTACGGGTCCTTAAGCAAGGAAAGCGCACAACGGAGGATTATGCTACGAAATTTTGAGTGCTGTTGCAGCGGGTTCCGCTGGCGCAGCGGCCAGCCCAGGAGGTCTTGAATGACTATTTCTTAAAAGGGTTAGCAAAGGACTTGCGTACAGCCCTGGCCACTGTGGACAAAGTGAATACGCCGCTGGCGAATGTCATTGTTCAATCTATTCTCATAGGGGAGTCTTTGGAGGATAATGATTCCACCACCATGAAGCGATCCAAGAAGAAATCTAGCATCACCACGTCACGGGGACGTCGTCGACACAGTTTGGAGGAGGATTCGGACACATGGAGCTCGGACAGTGAATCGGAGGACAATAGCAGTACAAATTCTGATGAGGCACCAGTGGGGGAGACCAGGAAATCTCACAAAATTGGGAAGGTCAGCATGGTACCCGTAGGAGAGTCTTTGGCTGCTAAGTCCATGAAGGAATTCTCGTGTTCTCCTTGCCGTAATCCTGGCCATCTACTAGCAACAACAGAATGTGTGATGAATGACAAGTGGTGTGCTATCTGTGTATCAGCAATTCCCATAACATGTCGGAGTGTTACTACAATGGAAGGGGGCACAAGGCTCGCCCCGAGAACCAGGTCATTAACACTGGGAAAGACACGGAACCGCCAGAACTCTCAGCCGCGTGGGTATAGGTTGGGAGCACTTGTGAGCAAACCTATAGCAACAACAGTGGCAGTAGGGGTGGCGGTCGTGGTTGGGGTCGTGGAGGCTTTGTTCAAAAATTTATCTTTTCTGCACAAAGGAAGAACATTGGCGCCAAGATTTCCCAGAAGCACAGTCCGGAGTATGATCGGAAGAAAGCTGAGAAACAGGCAAAAGCTGCAGGAAAACAACTGGCAGTGGCTATGGTTCAGATTGAGTCGATGGAGGAGATTGTGGATTCAGAGGTGTGCGCAGTCACGTGCTCAAGTTTCTTCTTGGGTGGACAAGCAAACTCTTGAATGCGTTCCAGTGCCCGGACCAAGTAAAGTGCAGTTTCAGGATGCTGACTCTCACATACCTCAGTGGGGACAGCCTCTACCATAGGCCTAGAAGGAGCTTCCGGAACAATCGTCCCAACAGTAGCCCACTTCACTTGAGAGTGAAGGATGGGATGGATTGCTCGACGCCCCTCTACAAATCAAATTGGGTCAGCTTCTTCAATTGGCTCCAAATTTTCATGAAGCACTGCTTTGGTCATAGAAGATGGTAAGGCAATCACACCAACTGCGGTGTCATCTGTGCAAGCAGCACACACCTGGAGCATGTGGCGGTAGTTCCCGTGGTTGATATAAGAATTCTTGCAATTTTTGTAGGCTTCCAAGTCCTCATGATTGATCAAGTGTTGAGCGATGGTGGAGCTGGTGTCAACATTGCAACGGAGTCCACCTGCTGTGTAAGCGCATGGGTTGGCATGCATGGGATCCTACACCATTTCTGGTATGCATGGCTGATCAAAGCAGAGTTCGACCCTTGGGCGTCTTGAAAGGCATGGTGATTGAGGTGGCCAACATATCCTTCGTCATGTCCTTTGTAGTGCTGAGCATGGAGGATTCTGCTGAGGAGTACAATTTGCTGGGTCATCCTTGGTTGCGCCAGGCAGCAAAGGTCCGGCATAATTGGGAGCATAATCTGATAACCATCCATCGGGGTCGTAGGAAGGTTAAATTCGCTCTAAGGGAACGCCATCAACTGAGCAATTCAATTTGGCCTGTCATTGTGGAAACAGTGAATATGGCACCTGGCTTGGATGAAGATGAAGATGAAGATGAAGAGGAATTTTTCTTACAAGAAAATGAGGATTTGATTCCATTCTGCTCATCAGTGGATGTGGCATGTATTGCTGCAGAATACCTCAAGCCTGCACCTATGATGTGTTCAGTCACCATGGACAAAGGGGAACTCTTTGGGGAAAAATTGCTGAGTACTGAGGAGTATGCACCTCAGGATAACATGAAAGACATTCTGGAAAAGGAGCGCGCTTTTGAGGCGCAAATGAGCCGCAATACCCATGTCAAAGAAGATGTCTTGGAGACCAGTTTCTTAGGAGATGACAAGGAGACTAAGCTGGTGAAAATTAGTACCTTGGTGGAGCCCACATTCAAAACTGATCTGGTGGAACTTCTACGAGATTTTCGGGATGTGTTTGCCTGGGATTATGCTGACATGAAAGGTCTGGACCCGAAGTTTTACCAACACCGCATTTACTTGAATCCGGATGCGATACCCTCCAGGCAACAGCGTTATCGCATAAACTGGCATCATGTAGCCAAGCAGATCAAGGAAGAGCTGGACCGCTTTTGCTGAGGGTGGGATTCATAGCACCTATTGAAAACCCGTACTGGATTTCTCCTATAGTCATTTTCCCAAAGAAGAACAAAAAATTATACATTTGTGTGGATTACAGAAAGCTAATGCGGCCACAGTCCTGGATCCTTTTCCCTTGCCCTACATGGATTCCATTCTGGTTGATGTAGCTGGGCATGAAATGTAGTCATTTCTTGATGGATGAAAACCCGTACTGGATTTCTCCTATAGTCATTTTCCCAAAGAAGAACAAAAGATTATACATTTGTGTGGATTACAGAAAGCTAATGTGGCCATAGTCCTGGATCTTTTTCCCTTGCCCTACATGGATTCCATTCTGGTTGATGTAGTTGGGCATGAAATGTACTCATTTCTTGATGGATTCAGCGGCGGGTACAATCAAATCTGGATGGCACCAGAGGATCAAGCCAAAACTGCATTCATCACCGCATGGGGGGTGTTTGTGTTGTGCACAGTCATGTGGTTCGGATTGCGCAATGCACCTTCCACCTTCCGGCACCTTCCACCTTCCGGCACGACATGTATGAAATCTTTGGGCCCTTCCTCACCGATTTCATGTGCATTTTTTGGATGATCTAAGTGTCTTTGGCACTAGTGTGTTGTATTTGGGGCACTTGCGGCTCTATTTCAGCAACCGCCACCACCGGGAGGTGTCCTTCAGACTTAACCTGCTTAAGTGTTTTTTGCGGTGCGAAGTGGCAAATTGCTCCATCACATCATTTCCTAGGATGGCATTGCGGTAGATCCAGACAAAGTGGCGGCTATTATGCAAGCACCTGCACCGTCGATCGTAAAGGTTGTATGCGATTTCTAGGCCAAATTCGGTGGCATGGTCGTCATTTGCGGTTTTTGGTGCATTTGGCAATTCCTTTGGTACATTTGGCAATTCCTTTAAATGCAACCGCTCATTGTGACTGCCGCAAGGATTTCCGTTGGTCTAAAGACTACGATTTGGCTTACTGCCTTTCTCCAAGAACTAGTGATGATTCCTCCCGATTGGAAGATAGATTTTCATGTTTTTTTGTGGATGCTTTGGATGTGGCAACAATTGGCAGTGTTTTGATGCCAGGAGCAGATTGTGGGATGGTTTCACCCAATTTATTATGCCAGTCACACCGGTTGTCTTCTGTTGAAAAGAATTATTCCGTTACAAAGCGGGAAGGCCTTGGAATGGTGTACTCTGTGCGAAAGTTTCGGCACTATCTTCTAGGCCAACGATTTTTGTTCCATGTGGATCATTCTGCTCTTCTTAACTTGGTGCAGCAACAAAATTTAATAGGCAGATTGGCTTGATGGGTTCTATTATTACTACAAGAATTTGATTTTAAAGTCATCCATCGCCCTAGTGCTCAGCATGTGGTGGAAGATCACCTTTCTCGATTGGATTCGGGGGAGCCAACAGTCGGCGTGGATGATGAATTTTCATATGCTTCACTATTTATTACGGTTCAGGCAAATGCAGGGGGGTACAGTCTGAAGAGGAAGGAGCAACTCTCTCGAGCATCCCATGGACCTGGTATATGAAGAAATGTTTTCTTTTATCTCTAGTGGTGAGATGCTTGCTCATTTAACCAGGGACCAGCGGCGGCACCTTGCTTTGCTGAGCCGCTCATTTGAAGTCTGTGTGGGGAAACTTTATTATCGCAATGTTGTAGACACACTGTTGCGGTGCATCCTTTCCCATGAGCAGGAGCCAGTGCTGTGGGAAGCCCATTGCGGAGTTACTGGTGGGCATTTCTCAGGAAAAATCACCGCGAAGAAGGTCATACAAAGTGGATTATGGTGGCCGTCTGTTCATGCGGATGCACAGCAGTTTGTGTGATAATGCGATGTTTGTCAGCACCACATGATGGGACAACTGTCCCAGCAAGATCGAATGCCTCTCCATCAGATTCTTCCTTTAGAACCATTTTAGAAATGGGGTCTAGATTTTATAGGCCCAATCAAACCCGCAGTGGCTCTAACCAGGAACAGGTATATTCTCACTGCCACACGGAGATTGCTATACGAAGTGGGTAGAAGCATGGGCTTTGTGGGATAATACTGCTTTCTCTGTGGCAAAGTGTCTCTTTAAGGATGTTTTTACCAGGTTTGGCTATCCAATGGAGTTGGTCACAGTGATGATCGGGGTGGTCATTATATTAATAAAGTCATCAAACGAATGATCAGGGTGGTCATTATATTAATAAAGTCATCAAACGAATGACGGGGTTTTACTTTGTGCTGCATCGCAAATCATCCCCGTATTACCCTCAGGCCAATGGGTAGGCAGAATCTTCCAATAAGCAGATAATCCGCATTCTAACTAAAGTGGTCAGTCGTCATCAGACAAATTGGGATGTGAAGCTTCCGACCGCACTCTGGGCTTACCACACAACGCTTAAAGTTGCAACTGGGTTGACACCATTCAAACTTGCTTTTGGCATGGAGGCCATCACACCGATCGAATTTGTGGTTCCCAGTTTGCACCTTGCAAGGGTTACAGACAAATTGCTGCTAGCAGATTCTTTGGCATACAGACTGGAGGTCATCCAGGAATTAGATGAAGAGAGGATGAAAAGCTTTTATTGGGCACAAGAAATTCAAAGTCGTAGAAAGTGGCAAGTGGATCATCATTCGAAGAAGAAATTTTTCCAAAGAGGGCAATTGGTGCTGGTGTTTTCTTCGCGCATGTTCAAGAAACCCGCAAAACTGAAGGTGCGGTGGAAAGGGCCATTTTGGGTGTATGCTTCTTGTGGTCCCACCTCTTATTTCCTCGCAAATCTTCATGGTGGGGAAGTTCTTTCTTCTCCGCTCAATGGGTTTCGGATGCATCATTATTTTCTTGCAGTTCCTCTTCAATGCCCTTTTTCAATTTCTGAGAAGAATACACTTTCTTTCATGATGGTTTCAGTCATTCCACATCAAGGGTGGCTTTTGTCAATTCATTTTTCGTGGTTTTTTCTAGGTGTCATACATTCATGCATCGAAAAGCATTCGGGGTTTTGCATGTGCAACAACTCCCTCTCTTTTGTGGAAAGGCATTCTATTTTCTCTCTCTTTTTTTGCCTGCCTTCTGTTTTTCTTCCTTGCGCTCTTTTCTTCTACAGAAGCAGCCCATGACTGCCTCTCTTGCACAGTTCTTGCTGGTAACGCCGATCGTTCACCTCGAGCGGCCTGCTATTGATGCATCATGGCTCACAGATAAGCGCATCAGTGTTTACTCCAATTTCCATTGGGAGCATGTGTAGGTACACCCACAATCATTGCCCTTGTTACGGCAATTAGCTGTCGGCAATGTGGTGGACCTACAAGATACAGTGGTGGAGCTCACCGTGGAATACATTTAGCAGAAGCTGCACTTGCCCCGCAGACAGAGCTATTGCTGCTAGCAAAACGGTGGCGGTTCTTGCAGAGCCAAGATGGAGGTAGAGTTTTGTCCAAAAATCAGTGGTGGGGAGTAAACTTTCTGGATGCACTGATTTGGCTGCAAAGGAATGCTACAGATGGTTTTTAGAAGCCATTTCGCTCCAATCAAAGACTTACACCATGTTAGTGAAGGTGAAACAGTTGGTCAAAACCTCTGAGTTTGGCCCTGTTTCTTGGGCTCGCATTCTGAAGGACAGAATTAGATTTGAGGCTCAGAGGGTATGTTCTCAGCAGGTGTAGAAAGGGTTGGTAATACACTCTAAGGTGGGGTAGATACTGCAGATCCTGTTTCCTTTGCCCACCAATTTTTTGGTTTCTCTTCGGCCTGCCTCTTCGACCTGCCTGTCATTTTTCGGCTCCATTCTCTACCAGTGCTTCAATAACAGTCATCATTTTTGATGGAGTACCGGTTGCCAGTAGTAGTTCTAGAGGCCAAAGCGCTCGCATGCAGAAGTGGCCAGTAATGCTGATGAATGGGTTGATGGCACTGTTTCTGTCATCACTGTGGTTGTGCCAGTGGGTACTCATGTGCGCCCTGCAATCGCAATGTCACCACAAGGGGTTTCTGCTCCTGCACCAGTGGTGCCAACAGATTCGGGAGCAGTCATCACTGGTAAGCGCGGCACCGGTAGTTGTGCCGAATACTACCCTTCTAGTATTGATTGAGCAGCTCACAACGCCTGCAGTATCAGCTTTCGGGGTGGGGACCGCAGTCTTAACTGATGCGGTGGTTACCACAATTCTCCCTTTTCCCTGGGAAACCCCGCATTTATGAGGTTCAACTAGAACACCTCGAAAGTGTTGTGCGATTACTTCAGCATACCGCATACTTCTGCTGCAATGTTCCTCAAGCTAGTGCTCAAGCTACTCGCATAACTGTTCTTGAAGCACAAGTGGCACGGCTTCAGTCTCAAAATGATAATTTGTTGCATGAAGCTAATAGGATTCCAAGTCTTTTAGAACAGAATTTCTGCTCTTTGGAGCAACAATTGGCAGGTGGCTGGTAGCAATGAGGAGGCAAAAAGAGACAATCATGAAGTCTTTTGCAGAGCTATTAATGAAGAACTAGCAATACACCGCACTAATGATGCCTTAGCTAATTATTTGCAGTACCATCCAAGGGATGTTCTGATTAATATAGAAGATTTAGAGTCCTTAGCTTTAACGCTCAGTTTTGAAGTTGCTCATCTCAGTGGTGGGAAGAACAAATTGCTCTGTGGAAGACCAATGTTTCACAACAAGACCCTCACAAGTTTCCAACGCCAGTACTATTTCTGTGCCCATTTCACAGGATGATCAGGGTAAGGCTCCTATGGAAGAAGGTTTTGCTTCGCAGTCTATTCTTCTTTTGTCTCTGTTGCGTGGTCAAAAGGCATCTTGGATGGAGGTGCTAGTGTAAGAATCCTTATACAAACTTGATGGAAAAATTGGGGCCAACCACGCTTGATCATTCCACATTGGTGATCAAGCTTGCAGATGGGAAATTTGCAAAACCCCTAGGCATAGCACATGACCTCAAGGTGAAAGTCTATGACATGACATTCCACCTCACATTTGTACTCATGGACTTTTGTAATGCCTCATGTGATAAACCCGATCGATCCACGACTAGGACATGCATCATATGTCTACCTTCACAAAGGGTCTCAAATGCTTAAGGTAAATTTGTATACCTAGCACTCACATCCCATGGCCGAAGCTCCATTTTCCAAAGACTCAGTGTACCAAGAGCAATGATCTCTTAGTTTGTGATGCTTGTCATCAAGCCCTTGATGACATGAGGGTGCCATGCACGGTTACTTCTATCAATAGTGACAAAGTTGACCCATGACTGGCTGAAACTTTTTGCTACAATTGAAACCATCCCCCATCGGTACATAATTTGTGCTCCCCAATGGGCAGACCGTTCATGAACCCTACAAAGCCATTGCCTTGCTTAACACCCTCAATGTAAGTGTAGCTCCACAACTTGAACCAACCTCACTTAGGGTTTGGATAGATTTTGCCTTTGGTAGAAATATGAAAAGAAAACATGCCTTGTTGTCACCCATAGCTAGCCACAATATTTTTCCATGGGAAACATGGGTCTCTAGGCAAACCATCTCTTAAAACTGTCCATGCCAAAGTTCAATTGCCGGGTGAAAAACACATACAAAGCCTTGGGTCCTTTATGAAAAGATGCAGGGGGGAAGAGAGCTTGAGCTCTTGCAAGCACACACACACACTCACAAAACCCTAATAGAGAACACACAAGGTGAGAGGCTGAAAATCTTCTTCTTCTTCTCTACTCAACACTCAACACACCATATACAAGAATAAGAGTACACACAATATGAAAGGTACTCAACCAAATACATACACGGGTTCTCTATAGTGTGAACCCGACTAAATGAGCTGGCGCTATAACTATGCCAGTCTCTAGAGTGGCTGTCACACAGCCTGTCATCCCACTGGCCGCATATCACCCAAGATCTCACCAACCATGCCAGTGGTGTAAGTGTGGGGCCTATCCCCCAGGCGGGTCATCAGTGTCCACCGCCTCACTAGAGCTCGATATCTCAACACTCCCCCTCGAGCTCAACTCCATCTCATGTACACCAAGCGAAGCCCTGAATCTGCGGAGCTTCTCTGTACCCAATGCTTTGGTGAAGATGTCAGCTACCTGATCCTCTGTGCTGACATAAACAAGGTCAAGGTCTCCTGCCAAGACCTTCTCTCTCACGAAGTGGTAGTGGACCTCTATGTGCTTCGTACGAGTATGAAAGACTGGGTTCCTGGCCAACTGTATACTACTAATGTTGTCACAGAAAATGACAACTTGTCTATCCACTGATAGACCCAAATCTCCAAGTAGCTTCCTCAACCAAGCTACCTCACATGCTGCCATAGCAGCTCCTCTGTACTCGGCCTTTGTACTCGATAGAGCAACCGTAGGTTGCTTCTTGCTGCTCCAAGTCACAGCAGCACTCCCCAAAGAGAACATGAATCCACTGGTAGATCTTCTATCTGAGATACTACCAGCCCAATCAGCATCTGTGTACCCATGTACACATATCTCTGTCCCAGTCTCATAGAATAGTCCACAATGCAAAGTAGACCTCACATACCTCAGTATGCGTCTCACTGCATCCAAATGCGGTTTCCGTGGAACCTGCATAAACTGACTCACCAACCCAACAGCATAGCTCAAATCTGGTCTGGTGATCGTCATGTAGATCAAACTTCCTACTATGCTCCTATACATAGTAGGATCCTCCAAGATCTCTCCTGAGTCTGCACTCAATTTGCCATTCTGATCCAATGGCACAGAAATAGGCTTACAGCCTTTCATACCATACTTGGACAACATGTCCAAGCCATACTGTCTCTGCAGTAATCCAATGCCATGTGGTGACCTAATCACCTCAATGCCCAAGAAATATCTGAGCTCCCCCAGATCCTTCATCTCGAACTTCTGTCTAAGCAAGATCTTTACATCAAAGATCTCTGCATCATGGTCCCCTGTAATGATCAAGTCATCTACATAGATGACAACAAGCACAACCCCTCTATCACCATGTCTCACATACAATGAGAAATCTGCATTGGCTACATGAAAGCCAATAGTGACAAGATATTCAGAAATCTTGTCAGACCATGCTCTTGGTGCTTGCTTTAAGCCATACAAGGCTTTCTTCAACCTGCAAACATGCTCGGGGTGACCCACATCCTCATAACCAGGTGGCTGCAACATATACACCTCTTCTTGCAAATCCCCATGCAAGAATGCATTCTTTACATCCATCTGATGTAAAGACCATTGCTTTGATGCAGCCACTGCTATCACAACTCTCACCGTTGCCATCTTGGCAACTGGGCTGAAAGTTTCCTCATAATCAATCCCATATGTCTGCGCATATCCTTTGGCTACTAATCTAGCCTTGTACCTGTTTATGCTTCCATCACTGTTATGTTTAACTTTGTACACCCACTTGCATCCAATGGCTTTCTTGCCTTCAGGCAATTGCACTAAATCCCAAGTTTCATTTCCATATAGTGCATCCATCTCCTCATCCATAGCTTTCTCCCAATTCACATTTCCAACAGCCTCATCAATGCATGTGGGCTCAACGACCTGCACAACCTTTGCCATATATGCATAGTGATGTGCCACATAACCATCATATGTAAATCTCTGCACAGGGTTCTTCACTCTCCCTGATCTTCGTAGCTTTTCATTCATGGCTTCCATAGCCTTCTTTACACCAGGTGTTCTCATAACTGGGATCCCAAGCTCCTCATCAAGGCTCATATCTGAGCCACTAGACTCTCCATCAACATGAGAATGCCCTGCAGAAATGTCAGGCATACCAAGGGGCTCAACCACTTTCTCTTTTCCTTTTCGTGATGTAGTAATCACATTTGCAGGACTGGTATTATGACGCAGCCTGCCACTCCATGGTCTATCAACAGACCCACTAGATGAGGACTCTCCTGGTCCACTCAAAGACTGTGATTGCTGACCTGCATTTTGTGCAACCACACTTCCACTCACATCAGCCCCAATAGCTTCTTTCCCAGCAGCATACCAGCTGCTCATCTCATCAAAGACAACATCCCTGCTTACCCTCAACTCACGTGTAGCAGGGTTATAACACCTGTATCCCTTTTGCTCAAGGGAATATCCAATAAACACACATTTTTCTGCTTTTGGATCCAGCTTAGTTCTCAGCTCATCTGGCACATGCACATATGCAATGCATCCAAAGACTTTCAGATGAGACAAATCTGGTTTTCTGCTAGTAAACTTCTCCTCTGGAGTTACATCATGTATGGCTGCAGTTGGAGTCCTGTTCATGATGTATACTGCTGTAGAGACAGCCTCAGCCCAATAGCAATGCGGCATATTCTTCTCTTCCATCAATGCTCGCGCAATCTCTGCAATGTGCCTGTTTTTCCGCTCAGCAACTCCATTTTGCTGCGGAGTGTATCTGCAGGTAAACTGTCTCCGAATACCATTCTTCTTCAAGAATTCAGAGAACTCATTGGAGAAGTACTCTCCCCCTCCATCTGACCTTAGGCACTTTACATATTTTCCTGTTTGCTTTTCAACCAAAACTCTGAAATTCTGAAAGTGAGTGAACACCTCACTCTTCTCCTTCATGAAATATACCCACACTTTTCTTGTGTGGTCATCAATGAAAGTGACATAGTACCTGCAGCCTCCCATAGACACAGTCTTCGTAGGACCCCATACATCTGAATGCACAACATCTAGTGCATTTCTGCTCACATATCTGTTACGTGGAAACACATGCTTTGTTTGCTTCCCAAATTGGCATGCTTCACAGATTTTCTGCATACCTTCCACTTTAAATTTTGGCAGCCCTGTCACAATTCCTTTTGTCTGCATAGACTTCAATCTCTGCACATTTACATGTCCAATTCTTTTATGCCATATGTCTGTGTCTGCAACAACTCCTGAACCATTTGCAAACATTGCAGCACTCATTTCAGGCATGTCTACATCCAACGTAAACATTCTGCCCACTCTGTTGCCTTTTGCAACCAACCTGCACTTGTCTTTGAAATCTTCAATATAACACCCATCAGGGTTAAACCGAACCTGCAAACCCTGCTCAATCATCTGGCCAACTGAAACCAGATTCTTTGTTATGTTCGGTACATGAAGTACATCTGCAAGGTACTTCACTTTGCCATCCTGCATAGACAATGGCACATCTCCAACGTGGGCAATTGGATGAGCAGTGTCATCCCCTGTTTCCACAAAACCTGGTCTTTCCGGGTTTTTCATCTCCTTGAACCACTCCCCATGACTCGTCATGTGGTTCGAAGCGCCTGAATCCACATACCATACATTATCTTTTTGTGCTGCATCAACATTTTCAGACATGGCATTCACAACATGCTGCATGACAAACAACCTTTCATTATCCTCATTATTTCTGCTTGAGGATGCATAGTTGTTTTGCTGCACTTTTCCATTTTGCATGTCAGCCTGCTTCTTATAACATTCTGACTGCACATGTCCTGGCTTACCACAATAGTAGCATTCACGTGCATCATTATATTGCCTTTGCCAATTTCCACGGCCTCTTTGACTCCCCCTGCCTCTGAATCTGCCTCTTCCACCTGCGTGTTGTTGTTGTTGTTGTTGATTCTGGGACTGTTGTTGTTGTTGCTGCTGCTGGCCATAATTCTGATTACCTGTTCGGCCACCTCCTTGACCGCGTCCACGGCCTCCTCTACCTCGTCCTCTTCCTGAACTCGTGTAGAAAGCCTGTTGCTCTGAACTGTTTTTGCTTTGTGAAGACTGTTGGTCTTCACCCAAGTTCTTCTCTTCGATAATCAGCATAGACACCAAATCTGTAAAGTTGGGAATGTTTTCCCGAGTCTGAATAGACGTCTTAAACGCCTTGTATTGTGGCCCGAGACCACGTAGACAGACTTCCACCTTGTCATCATCATCTACTGACACACCAATAGATGCAAGGGATTCCACAATACCCTTTATCTTCAGCGCATAGTCATTCACAGACATGCTCTTTTTTTCCACAGTATGAAGTTCATTCTTCAACTGTATCTTACGTGCCTTGGTGTTTGTTTCATAAAGCTTTACCAAGGTGTCCCACGCCTCCTTGGGGGACTTGGCATCCTGAATGTGCCCAATCATGGTGTCCTGTATACTAATGGAAAGCCAATACATAACCTTCCTGGCTCCTTGGTTCCAGTCTTTAAACTCTTTCACATCTGCAGCAGTCGGATTTATATCCGGTATCTCCGGTGCCTCTTCATGCTCACCTTCTATGTAGTCCCAATAGCCTTTTCCCATCAGGAAATTTGTTAACCTAAACCTCCAAGCATGGAAGTTATTCTTATCCACAGCTTCTCAGCCACAATCTGTGTTATGCCATCATTAGACATCTTGCCAAACACACAATTTTACCAGAACCTGCACTCTGGTTTTTCTGCACAAATGCTGTATTTTCTGCACAGCGGTACTGCAGTACTCTCAAATGTCACAACCAGTGACTTCAATGCACATACATACACCCAGTGGCAACTGTAGACCTCTTTGCAGCACCCACAGTGTTTGCACAGTCAATCTGTCTTCCTGCAGTACTTAAAACAGAGTTTTGCAGAGAATCGATGACTTACCCGCAGTGCTCGAAATAGCCTGCTTTCTGAAAAACGGAGGTCCAGACGCGCCCGAAACGCGTTTCCGGCCCGAAAATTTCTATATAGTTGCCCTATAGCTTCACTCCCGCGAAGAAAGCTCCTCAATCGGAGATCGTTTGCCGGTGCCTCCCGTAGAGCTCCCGACAAGGGTGTAGTCACCAACACAATAGGGAAGAGTAGTTGAAGCTCTTACCCTCGTACCGCTTCCTATGGTTCTCTTGCTTGCAGCTCAGCCCTTAGCACGAACCAGGCTCTGATACCATGAAAAGATGCAGGGGGGAAGAGAGCTTGAGCTCTTGCAAGCACACACACACACTCACAAAACCCTAATAGAGAACACACAAGGTGAGAGGCTGAAAATCTTCTTCTTCTTCTCTACTCAACACTCAACACACCATATACAAGAATAAGAGTACACACAATATGAAAGGTACTCAACCAAATACATACACGGGTTCTCTATAGTGTGAACCCGACTAAATGAGCTGGCGCTATAACTATGCCAGTCTCTAGAGTGGCTGTCACACAGCCTGTCATCCCACTGGCCGCATATCACCCAAGATCTCACCAACCATGCCAGTGGTGTAAGTGTGGGGCCTATCCCCCAGGCGGGTCATCAGTGTCCACCGCCTCACTAGAGCTCGATATCTCAACACTTTACACAAACTCTCCAAACTGTCTCTAACCCATTGGTTTGTAAGCTCTATGTGGTCCACAGGTAATATAAAAGAAGCAATCATCCTTGGGAGGAAGCTGGGTCCAAAATGCTATAGGTACAATCAACTCCATTATGACAACACAGCTACCCTAAAGCTCCCCTAGGGAAAGGTAACAATGATCCTGTAGGGTGGGGAGTGCCTTGAATATGATCCTCTACCCCCACCAATGGCTTCCACGAAGGGTATTATTCTCACACCCCCCCCCCACAATAACTGGCAAGCCTTCCACTTCCTTGAACTACCACTAGACCTCAACCCACTGAGCATATGGATTGGACTCCCAACTGTGAATGGTCTACAATGGTGGCAAGCCCACATATACTCTATGGTCTGCACCAATCTCATATTCTTGGAGGCATGGAAAGCTCTTGGAAAACCCACACTAACAAAAGAAGACACTTGCGATTCAAATATCATACGAAATGCATTTAATGAGTGTTGGGACTTTCATTCATAAAATTTCTATTGGAAATAACCAGTTGGAGTGCAAATTTCATGTTATTGATGCAGGAGCATGATGCCAAGCCCAGATTATCATTGGAAAAGAGTGGATTGACGCCACTCATTGCTGCCAAATATCAATTGGTGCGAAAAGACGACCACCATGACAATCAATGGCCAAAAGGCCACAGTCCTCTTGTGTTCCCAAGAAGAAATCATACACACCCTCACCCACGACTTCCCTTACTCATCTTGCCCCCCATCCTTAATCACTGGCAGTCTCCCCTATTCCCACACCCCCTATAACTCACCAAAATTGGTCAATCAGCCACCACTGTCAAAGTCATCCACCAATGAAAATCAAGTCTCATTTTCGACATTGCCCCTCAACTCTACAACCTCGACCACCCACACTGCCAAAACCCCGACCTCATGACAATCAATGGTGGGTGCCAAAGAATATTCTTGCCGCTCAGGGATTCTACGATGGCTGCACAAAACTATGGATCCCCAAACGGCCATCTCTAAAACCGAAGTGCAAAATGCCAACTTAGCCAACAAAAACTAGCCCTAAGCCCAAGCTTCAATGTTGGCTCGTCCTTGACTGCCTAATACAAGAAGAAGGCTACTATGAAGGCAACACTCGCCTCTCCAGCTATCCATGCATGCCACATGTGCTCATTCCCCACAGCAACTCCCCAAGAAACCACAAGGACAAAAGGTCCCATAGCCATGGGTTAGGCAACCCCAAGCACCGTGCATCCAACAATGTTGGGTGCTACCAACATGCTCAAGGTCAAGGCTTCCATGAAGGCAACACACACATGTGGCTCCCAAATCCACAATCAAAAGCCTCTCCTCTGCAGCGTCAATTAACCACATCATAGCTCTCAAAGCCTAGTTAACAAAAAAGTCAGAAGCCTCGACCACCACGGACCTTTATCACTTGGTAGTGTTGGGTGCCTAAATGTCTCTTAGAAGCCCAAGGCTTCCATGATGTCAATTCCATCATTTGCCTCCCAAGGCACACCCATTAGTAGCTCGTCCGAAACACACCCACCATGCCAATACCTGTCTAATCGATGAAGATAATTTGGCGATGATCAAAGGCAGGCAAGTCCCCTCCTCCTCTACAAAATCCTATGGGCTTTCCATCACCCAACCCATGGGCACTCAAAAGCTAAATTTTCCCACCCACGAGCCTCCTTCACGAAGCTCCACCTCACCCCTTAGACTTTGTCACCAAGCCAAGGGGGGAAGTGCTACAAATGGCTGAGCTTCTCCAACCACTCACATATAAACTCAAAGGTAAGCTCACAAATCTAGCCACATGGGCCACTCAGTACAAAACCCTCTTTAGGGGTGCTAAACCAATAAACACATGTAAAAAAGAAAAAAATAAAAAAGAGAGTCTCTAGGTAATTAGGACCACGGGCCCACCTTTTTCCCTCACCCATGTACAACACCTGCAAATCTCACTGGCTTTGTCCTATATGCGCACACACCACACAAAGCTTCATCATTGGCAACCATCTAGGTACATCTCTAGATGGAGGGACCATGGTGGTGGACACAAGCCTAGTCAATGGTACAACCCATCGCCTAGATCTTCTTAATCACCCCCACTTCACCCCAATAAATGTGCTTCATGCCTATGCTACCCAAAACTTCTTCTTCGGCTCAATAACAATGGATCCTCTCCATCAACTGCCACTTCTATCCACACAGGATCCCAATGCTTCAATGATAGAAGAAAACAATGCACCAAAAGAAAAAGAGAGAATACCACAACCTGATGACTCAACATCCACGGGAACCAAGATACCCATCACGGTGTCTTGACAAAGATTCTAGAGCTTTATGAACATCGCCATCATCATATAGCATCTCGAAGCACAAGCAGTCTCCATGCGTGTTGCCTCCTTGTCCCTTCAAAATTCTCCCCTCACCACTTGCTTACTAACCCCATTGTTTTACTAGCTCCTCTTTTTAATCATATCACCTACCATTGGGATACTGTTCATTAAGTATTCCATGCTAGTCTAATCATTCAAGTACTCTGACTCCTCTAATGAGTATGTCCCGCTGTCACAAAGGATATTAAAAAAAACACACAAAAAACAAGATAAAGAGTATGATTGGGCATATCCAACAAAGCAAACTGATATTAGAGCCCATCAGCCTAGCTGGATACTTAATCGCTACTAGTACTCCACTAACTTCTTTCCCCATATACTAACTCCCCCACCTCCTCTCATTTTCAGAGAGATAGGAGAACCAACCAAGTGCGACACTTCCCCGCGTGACTCGACAACCCCTCACCGATCATGAGGATGTCATCGACTTTAGGAAGGGGAGTATGTGTTAAGCACATATTGGTTGACACATTCCTATGACAACTATGTCCGCACACTTATGTAATGGGCGCCAACACTATATATTGTAAATCCTATCATTTGATGGGAAAAACGCCCTAAAGACGCTTCCAAGTATTGAGCTTCAAAGGAGGATATTGGTGAGTTGGTCAAACCATAGAGAAAAGCCTTGTAACTATGTTTTGGGCACCCTGGGTCACTTACTCCCGGGCGGCCTAGTGGGAAAAGGCTTGGAACTATAAAAGCCAATTTCTCTTGTTTGTAACTCATTCACCCACATTTGTACAATATAAGGGGAGCGTTCTCTCTATTCCTCTCTCTTGCAACTCTTATCTAGCATGTGTGGTGTGCTTAGGGTTTGGAGTGATTAGTGCTAATCACTTGTTCCCTCTTGCTTCCTCTCTCTCTCTCTCTTTCTTGAGTGATTAGGCTAACCAATGTGATCCTCTTCCACGGAGATCCCGTATGATCTTTGTAAGAGAGCTTGCATCACCCATAGTATTAAAGCAAACGTCTCGGTGTGACGAGTGTGGGATAACGGTGGTGACAAGCAGCTACTAACGAACGGGCAGTGGACCTCTTGAGCTTTGCTTGATCTAGACAGATAGCCAACTTCCCATTACATGCTAGGTTAGGGTTTTATTAACATCCACACTAGTGCTTGTTAAAGAAGTTCCCAATCTCGTTGAATGTTCTCATCTTGCATCTATCCCTTGCATAATCTCATAGCCATCGAATTACATAATCAACCTTTTCATCACGGATCCCACTTCACCAAAAGTATTGTGTAGCACAAAAGATCCACTACACTAACGTTCTCTTCATCTCGTCGATGGAATAAGAATCATTTTGGATAATACGCTGATGTGTCGGGGGAGTCTTGCCTCCATAGCTCGTATGAACACATCACCATAGGGAGAGGACTCTATAAACTAGCATCACAACACCAGCACAACACAAATCAGGAGTACCAATCCACTCAGCTAATATCCTATGTCCTTTTGCCTTGACATAGTGGAACACCTTAAAACCCCTCAAATTGATTTAGGTGACTCCCCCAGTTGTCCTCCCCTATCATATCTAACCTCCAATAGCTTTGATCTTCACCCTTAACCACTCAAGAGACCTTAGCTGACACCCAGCTGATAAAAAAACTCCCAGCTGATGCTTGGCTGATCACTTGCTAACTGAAAAACTAAGTTGGATAGCCTAGTCAGATATATGTCCTCCAAGCTTCAAAAAATCCTCCAATATCAGCAAACTTCAAATTCCCTTCTTCATAACTTCATTGATCCTATGAGCTCTCCCCTAGTGACTTCTTGGTGACCACCACCAAAACAAAAATAACTGACCCAGCTGATATAGCTAATTCATATTTGACTCTCACAACTCTCCAATCCTAGTGTCCTTTGAAATCACTACACTCTCAAAAACCTCATAAAACACCAAGAATCAACACAACGAACCCAAAGAGCTGATAACCTTGCTGACCTTGAGACACCTTCTGCTCACAACTTAAAACTGACTACCTACTATGCTGATAGACTTCTGCTCACAACTTAAAACTGACTACCTACTATGCTGATAGACTTCTGACAATTAGACCAAACTCGAGACCACTTTCCTTTAATCTAAAAAGATAAATTCTACTCTTCTATGGTATCAGCCGACTACTTCTGATATCCAGCCAACCCCTTTTGATACCGTTCTAACCTGAATCAGTCCTTAGCTAACACCTAGACCACCATCCAGTCCGTAACTTATCTGTTTGACTTTCGATAGTTCTCAGATTTTTAGACCAGACTTTAGAGGCTTCCAACAAGATAAAATCTACCACTTTGGCCTTTTTATGTCAAATTCACTTGCAATAAAATCAATCGATAAGTTTAGATTATTTGAACATCTCACATGATAAAAATATTTTGGGATGATTTTCCCAATAAATTCATGACGTGAATATCTTAGGGATAGCCACGCGTAAGAAAGTTGAGATAGTTATAGCCGTGAAAACTTTAGTTTTTAATGCCAAATGTTTTAAAGGGTAAGAGGATAAGAATTTCTATTTTAGGCAATGTAATATCATAAACCACAGCATGTTTTTTTGACTTTTTTGTTGACATAAATTTCTTTGGTTTTTCACGATTGTGAAAAACTCAGGGGCATGAAATATTAAAAATTGATTTTGATCTTAATTTCAAAGGTCTAGATATTGTTTTTACTTACTCTTGTGCAATTAACACCATATTGGGGAATATGGGAATTTCTCATAAGTTTGGGACATGTGGTCAAAACTTTGGATTTGCCATAACTTGAACACCAAATTGTGCGCTATAAAGCTCAATAGATCCCATTTTTCAAGCACTTTCCAATGATAGGTCACATGATAGGGTTTTGAAAAACTTATAGACATGTTTACCGAGTCCCACCTTTTTAGTATTACAAAAATGGGACTTCGGAGATTCCCAAACTCACGAATATGGTGTTAATTTGAGTCTACTAGCTAAAGCTAAGACAATGAAACTTTCAATAAAAATTAAAAAATAATATTTGATTAAAATAAAAAACCCTACATATTAGTTTTTCATGTGAAAACCCAACGTACTACTTTTTCACGTGAAAACCCAGAATGTTACAAAAATAAAAAAATCAAGTAGAACTTAATTAGAATGATTTCCTCTAGATTACTGAAGTATATACACTCGAATCTTTCCATCAAAAACACACACAAAATTAGACATTCACCACACTTTTCTTCACTCTACAGTAACCTTATCCATTCACAACATCACCCAAAACATCAACAAAATTAAAAAAAAGATTGTTAAGCATGCAAGGAAGGAGCATAGTAGTACTTTTTAAGGAGATAGAAGAAGCATGATTAGCTCCTAGGCAGAGCGATGTCAAAAATGTTATGGAGTATTTCTACTCTCTCAAGAACTTTTCCATTTTAGCAAAGAATGTGAAATAGACTATAACCACTCGTGGGATTCTTATCTAGGTTTAGGCTTAGAATCTACTTGACCTTCGAGAACCATGAGTGGTTGCTAGTTCCAATCTCTCGAATATCCTCTTTATCACCTCAAAGAAGTTAGCTTCACTTCCATACAAGGACTTACCTCTCTCACTCTTGCTTACTCAGACAAGAAAGAGCACATGCACCAAGTATCATACACACTAGTCTCAACTCTATTTGTCCCTCTCTCTCTCACACACACAAGACTAGAGCAGAAGAGGGAAAGTAGATAAGAAAGACTCAATTGGTAGAAAGGGGGATTGTAAGTTTGCATTATGAGAAACTCACTTATATGCAACTAGTCCTTATTCACACTTGGGGCAACCTAAACTTAACCCTAATCTACTAAGCTTGGTCATTTGCTAGCTTTTCTCATAGTATACACAATGTTTTATAGTGCTATCACACACATAACACTTATAGCTCTACCCCCATTTGTAGGGGAGTGCCTTTGTCTATTAAGCCCAAAATGGAACTAGTAGCCGGGTCTACTACAAGAAATGCAAACACTATACTCTCTCTTAGGGAGGAGTTTGAGCCCTTATTATGGGTGATGCATTTTAGAGATTAGATACATGTGCCTTTTAGAGATCAAGCATTACTAATAACAAAGACTATGGTGGAGGGAACAATCTGCCAAGTGGTAGGATACCATATAGATATCTATAATTGACTTTTTTAGCTCTCACAAGTGAGATCCAACTAGCTCTCAACCCATATAAGTTTCACAAAGATAGGTGGACAAGGGTAGGGCTAGATACCACTGTAAAATGAGCACCCCATACACACCTTGTGCACACAAGGGGGGGTCCACCAAGAGAGAGAACATATCCTCTCTAGAGAGAAACAAATCTACTAGTTAGAGACCTTGACCCTCCACCTAGTAGATTTGGATTTGAGGCTTTCTTCAACAAAATAACATAGAGAGACACTCTCACATTTAGTGGACACACTAAGGCCTAGTACTCAATCCATGAGAACGACGACACACTAAGGCCTAGTACTTGATCCATGAGAACGATGACACATTATGAGTTTCAAAACATGAGATTCTTGTATCGCCTATTATATTCTACTAATCTATCATGTTTGCCTTTTATATTTTGTAACTAGTTTTTCATTTTTGATGCTCCCTTGTCATCCATCATACTCATGGATACACATGTCGCATCTTTTCAATCTCATAAAACATCTCTCTCTGTCTCTCTCTCTCTCTCTCTCTCTCTCTGTCTCTCTCTCTCTCTCTCTCTCTCTCTCTCTCTCTCTCTCTTTGTGGATGTGAGAGATCCTCTAGAGATCTCTAGAATTACTAAATATGAAATTATAGGATCCCCTCTCTTCTCTCTCTTGCATAATAGAGCATGTCTAATTTCACCTCTACTGTGACTTTAGGATCCCCTTTCTTCTTTCTTGGGTAATAGGGCATGTCTAATTTCACCTCTATTGTGACTCTGGGCTCCTTCTGAACTACTTGACTTCTTGTTTCAGTCTCTTGGCCATCGATTTCCTACCTTTTAGTTCTGACACTAAGAGGTTTTTATGTCCTTTACGGTAAGCTTAAGTTCATTTGGGTCTATACCTCATATGAATCTTCTATTTGCTCTCTTCATTTTCTATCTCCATAATTACCATATTGGAGAATTTGGAAAAATCCCAAGACTTCGGGAATTTTCTTTTCAATCTACTTTTTTGGTGTGTCTTAAGCATACAAACTCAAAAGTTGTGAGAGAATGTGCATTTAGAACCTACTCTTTAAGCTCTTTCCAATGATATGTCACATGAAGGGGTTTTGACAAACGCTTAAAAAGGCTCATGATGGTCCCTTTTTTACAATCTTGAAAAACGAGAATTGGGATTTTTCCAAATTCTCTAATATGGGTTACATTTCTTTTGGGATAAACCCTTCTTTCTTGGAACAATAAATGTCTTTATTTATAGCTAATCATCTTCTATCTTTGCCTTCAATTCTTAATTTATATCTTTGTTCTCTTTCTATTTTTGGATATATCTTTTGCTACTTGTAATATTTCTTGTTTCTATATGAATGCATAATTACTTTCTAAGTTGATGACATTATGGATCTATCTTTTGCTACTTGTAATATTTCGTGTTTTTCTTTGAACATGTAGTTACTTTCTTTGTTATTGACTTTCTTTATCCATTGTATAAGTGTGAACATGATGATGAATAAATAAAATGATTTAATGTCAAATGAACACGGTCCTTTGAACACATGCCTTCCCAATGGGTGTATCATCTCTATATAAAGAAAGGCTATCACACCTACGTAATATAAAAATTTGATTACAACATTGACTACTCTTTAGTCTTGTACAATATTTTTCACTAAAGTAATGTAATTTCCTTTCATGGTATCAATTTTAGGGAGCCGATCTAATGCTTACTCTCATGCTTTCCATCTTAATTATCACTTAATCCCACCATCAATTCTTTGATCAAAAGGGATTATTAATGGAAACTATCAACCTTGTTGCAACTTTCTTCAATGTTCACTCTCTTCTCATTGACAAACTAATGGGCTCAAATTACCTCGTGTGGAAGCTCGATATGCAAATGATGCAACGTAGGCTAAATCTTTGGCCCATCGTTGACGATTAAGAGGTCCATTGACTCTTACTTACACTAATGACTCTTGATGAAGTCGCTTCCATTACAGCATGGGACATGAAGGACATGTTCACCAAATCTAAATTGATTCTGGCCATGGGTGATAGATAGGTCACTCCAACACATCAGAAGAACAACATTGTTTTTTATCAGCGTTTCTATAGCATTTTTGGAAGAGAAATGTTAGGGCTATTAATGTTGCTAAGCAGTGTAAAAGTGCTACTAAGCAACATTTTTTCATTGCAAAACACGTTGATTAGTAGCAAAAAAATGATGTTCAACAGTGCTTTTACGCTGCTCCAGCAATGTTCTTAGCAGTGAAAAAACGCTACTATACTATAAAAAATAAAACATTACTCAATAGCATGGCCTACAAAAAGTATCGCGCTTCTTTTGTTGCTACGTCATTTTTGTTTTTTGAATGCCCTAAGCTTGGTACTTTGAGTTTTTTGGAGGTTTATGTCTAATGTATCACTTTTACCTCTTCTACCCTATCCTCCTCCTACCCTATCCTGCTCAAGCTCAAGCAAGGCATGTCTTCTACCCTATCCCCCTCCTACCCTATCCTCCTTAATCTCAAGCAAGGTGTGTCTTCTCTTTTCCTTCATGTCCTATGTAAACAAGCTTTCTATGAAAGCTTTCTTGTGAGTATTTCCCTTCTCTTTCCTCTCTTTTAAGTTTTTCTTTTCTTCTTTTTCCCGTCTTATTGAATCTTAACCCTAACCCTATATTCTACATAGAAACCCTAATGAAGAGCTCTCCATCAAAGCTCTTTAATAGGGTTTCTATGCAAAATCTAGGGTTAGGGTTAAGAGAAGGGAAACAAAGATTCAATACATTTTCTATGTTATACAAAAGCTTTCTATTAAGATTAGGATTTTGTATATGCTTTCTATTAGGACTAGGATTAGGGTTTTTTTTCTTAATTTGGTTTGATTTTGTAGGTTATCGACACATACAAGCCTCACAAGGTAAAGTATCTCTTTCTTGTATGTTTTCTCTCTTCTGCTTTTACATGTTATAGGGTTTGTAAGTTTTAGGCATTAGGAATTTTTTGAGCTCATTTTGGGGCCCTGTAAGGAAGTTTGACCAGAATATTCCCTCCAAAAAGGGGCACTCGATAAAATTTTTGCAAACGAACTCCAAATTTGTCGGACCTCACATATTTAGATTCTACTCTTCAAAAGCTATCCATTGATATATAACACGATAGGGTTCAGAGAAGGGACAAGATATCTTTCCATTGATATATAACACGATAGGGTTCAGAGAAGGGACAAGATAGATACCTAGAAGATTCCTTTTTACCTAGGAAAGATTCCCTTTTTGCCTAGGAAAGATTCTCTGAACCCTATCGTGTTATATATCAATGGATAGCTTTTGAAGAGTAGAATCTAAATATGTGAGGTCCGACAAATTTGGAGTTCGTTTGCAAATATTTTATCCAGTGCCCCTTTTGGAGGGAATATTCCGGTCAAACTTCCTTACAGGGCCCCAAAATGAGCTCAAAAATTTCCTAATGGATTTTAAGATTAGGATTTGTTATTTTTTCCATGCTCTATGGATAGCCTTTTGAGAGCTATGCTTCTCTCAAGAGGTGGCCATATGCCTTAGCCTCATGCACGAGGCTAGGACATAAAGCTTATGCATGAGGCTAGTGCATAAGCCTCATGCATGAGAGTTATGCATCATCCATATGCATAAGCCTCATGCTTGAGGCTTATACATAAGCTTTATGCATGAGGCTTATGAATAAGCCACATGCATGAGACTTGTGCACAAGGCCTCATGCATAAGGCTCATGTATAAAGCTTATGCATGAGGGTTAGGCAGCATTAACCATAAGACTCTATGCATAACCTTTAGAGAGCTATGCATCTCTCAAGAGGTGGTCGTATGCATGAGACATGCACTAGCCATATGTGTAAGCCTCATGTATGAGGCCTATACATTAGCATGCCAGTAGCTTCCAATGCATGTCAGGTGCTACCTAGGCATGCCGATAGCTTCCAATACATGCTGGGTACTACCTAAGCCATAGGCATAAGCCTAATTCCATGAGGCTTATATATAATCTTTATGCATAAGGCGTATGAATAAGCCACATGCATGAGACGTGCACAAATCTTGATGCATAAGGCTCAAGTATAAAGCTTATGCATGAGGCTTAGGTATCATAAGCCTCTCTGCATAGTAGTTAGAGAGCTATGCATCTCTCAAGATAGCTTCCAATGCATGCCAATAGCTACCTAGGCCATAGGCATAATCCTCATGTATGACGTTTATACATTAGCATGTTGGTAACTCTATCTAGGTATGCCAGGTGCTACCTAGGCATGTCGGTAGCTTTCATTCCATGCCGGTAGCTACCGACATGCACCGGAGCTCTCATAACATGTCGAGTACTAAGAGTTTTAAGTATTTATGTTTGTTCTTGGATAGATGCTCTCATAACATGCCGAGTACTAAGAGTTTTAAGTATTTATGTTTGTTCTTGGAATCGTTTATATAACTCCACCCTGGGGACCTCTTATGAAGTATGGTTTGAAGCCAAATTGACATCTCACAACTTAGGGTTTTTTGTTGTAATTTTATTAACATCTCCATGTCTTCAAAATTCACGAATCAACCTTGAGCCACTTATGGGGCTAAACTAGTAATTATAGCACTTCATTTTGATAACAACCAAATTTAATATGTAGTTTGATGATAGAAGTGGATACAAGTAAAGTCATAGAAAGCATGGGTTTTAACTTTTAAGCCTTTGTGATAGAAGTGGATACAAGTAAAGTCATAGAAAGCATGGGTTTTAAGCCTTTGTGATAAGCAAATCTTGTAGAGATTCGTGAAAAAGAAAAAAATCTAGGCGTAAAATAGACTAACAAAACACCCAAAAAAAAATAGTGGGGAAAATGTAAAAAGAACATACTTGGGGCTGGCATACTCGAAGAGCTTGCCGGAGGGGGAGAAGATGATGAGGGAGAGTTGCGCGTCGCAGAGGACGGAGAGCTCGAAAGCCTTCTTGAGGAGGCCGCTGCGGCGCTTCGAAAAGGTGACCTGCCTGCTGGTTGTGTTCTCAATCCTGCGTATGGGGATCTTGCCGCGGGCGTTGTATTTGCCGCCCTTCTTCTCCACCACCACGTCCATGATATTAGGGTTACTAGGAACGCCACCACGATGCTCTTCATCATCGCTACTGCAGTGCTGATCCGCTCGAGGCTGCGGCTCCTGATGCTCAGAATCATGATCATGGTGAATTTTGATAGCATAATGTTGGTGGGAGCTTGGATGATTAAGCGCAGTGCGTGCAGCAGCTGGGGCTAGCGCAGGGCAGTTGGCCATTGTGAAGAATGGAATGACGGCGGGCCTGTTGCAGCGAGGGCAAAGGAGGTAAAATCGCAAGGCAGGTTAAGCCAGGAAGGCAAAGCGTGGCAAGTAGCAAGAGGTAACGGACAAACCTGTGTGTGTGTGTGTGTGTGTGTGTGTGTGTGAGAGAGAGAGAGAGACAGAGAGAGTCACCTCGTGCCTGCGAGAGCAGAAGACAATATAACTCTACGAAACAAATGATCACGAGAAGGCCGGTTAATTATCAAGATGAGCGAGAGAGAGAGAGAGAGAGAGAGAGAGGTGTGGGTGTGTAGCCAAATCGAGAGAAGGTTACTGTATCTAGTACCTGCACCTTCGTTAGTTAAGCCATGATAAAGCCCAGTGGTGAAATTTGAAACCTGGAGAGACAGGCCCTCAAAGCCACTATTTCTAAAATTCTCTTTACATTTCAGATAAATATATATTTTTACGGGTCACCCAATCGAAGGTTAGGGTAAATGTGAAGAAATGCGCGATGTTTCCCAGGTATCCGAAACCCACGTCGCAACCGTCAGGTGCCGGTTCTACGGCGGTTTAAAATACCTGTACCTCGGGGTTCCTTGACATTGAGGTGAATTTTTAAATCCCCCATTTTTTCATGCCACGTAGTTATAGCTGCACAAAGGATAGGATGCTCAATGGCGACCCTCTACCCAAGTTCTTTGGGAAAGGACTTGGGGTGTCCCTCCATGGAGGGTTGGGTGGGGAGTGTCACAAATAATTTTTTTCTCTAACAAGGGGAAAAAGAGGATGACCTCAAGCTCAACTAGTTTTGAATGAAAAAACCATGGATTAATCTTTTATGTAAGCTTCTTAATCGCAATGTAAAGGATCTGGAATAGTCTTTCGACTTGGGCCTCTTGTAAAGAAGCTTCAGTGATAATTATATATATATATATCAAAAAAAGGATTTTGAACAATGAAATTACACTAAAGGATGACTTTCTTCTGACATTGGGAGGAGGGGGCGGGGCGAGCATTCTATGGGGACAAGGTCGCCCATATTAACCAGAACCGTGTCCCATGAGAACTAGTGCAACAACATTTATGCATGCACTTGAACCTTTAAATAAGTGCATTGTGCAAGGTCTACAACCCGTGAATTTATTTACTACTTTTTTTGGACCAATCTATTGGACAACATTTATGCATGCACTTGAACCTTTAAATAAGTGCATTGTGCAAGGTCTACAACCCGTGAATTTATTCACTACTTTTTTTTGGATCAACAGATAAATATATATATTACCAAAAAGCTTTACATCTTTACATTCAGACCATGTTTAGAAGGTGAAGTTTTATTTACTACTTCTTAGCCACACCAATAGTCGCCATCTTGTATTTATTTATTTATAAGGTGAAGTTTTATTTACTACTTCTTAGCCGCACCAATAGTCGCCATCTTGTATTTATTTATAAGCATAACTCTCAAAATCACTTTGTCTTTATTTATGTTAATAGCTATAAAAATTGTTTTGACAAACATGTTGAAAATAGAGTCTTATGCTTAAATTTCTTCAAGTGGTTTTGCGATTCGCTAATTTAAATTTCATATATATAATGTTTCACTAAGTTATGTACTAAGTTATGTAAAGACATGGTCTAACTCCTTCTATAATAACATTATGTTTTCAATATAAAAAAATTAAGTGCCTTAAGTATCTTGCGTAGCAATCAAATAGCAATCACAAAGTGAGAGATGGTGATAGGTGATGTATTTGAGTTAAACAAATTTAAGTCATTTGCTTCTATAATCTCTACTTAATTATTAATTCAACCTTTTGTTTTCATGACAAAAATATAATGGTGGAAGCCTCTAAATGCAAGTTCTTGAACAACATGATGTTGTAATCCAATTCAACAACCATGAAAGTTTTAATATCAAGTTCTTAGCTTCTTCATGATGGAAAGCCATTAGCAGCATGAAAAAACCTTGCTTTTTGAAATTTATAAGAAACTTTTTAATAGAATCATTACTTTAATGCTCCATCATTATGTATGATCATCTTCAAAGTCACCACATTGTAAAAAAATTTTATTGAACATCCATAGATATTTTGGTAGGGCAAATAATTATTACTATTTGTATATTGAAGTTTGTAATGGTTTTTTAATATGAAAAAATTTTCATGCAACATCATGGGAAGAAGAAACTCATGGATACTATGCACAAAAATGAAATATCTTATGTTACACAAAAAAGCAAAAGCTTGTTCAATCTTTTGTTGAATGTTGTGTTACAAAAAATGTGGATGTTAATAAAAATTATGTTTTCAAGAATTCTTCAAGAACGACGACTAAAAGAATTACAAAAAACTTCCATTTTCGGTGGTTTAGAGGGTGATTTCATGGTCACCATTTAAGACTAGCCATTTTTCAAAGGCAACCGTCTATTGGTTGCCTTTATAAAATCAAATCTCTATAAATGGGCGAGACCAATGCATGACCACACTAATTTTTCATTGAGGTTTTGAAAAGGGTAGCCATGCATTTGATGCTCTTTTTATTTCTAAATTTTAAAAAATCAAAGGGTTTCCTTTCCAATGACCATTCTCTGTTTAAGATTGATGTGTATGGAATGAAGATAAATTATAAAATTATTTTTGGACCTCATTATGGAGAAAAGATATTATTAAAAAGAGAACAAGAAGGTTAAATGTGTGTGTGTGTGTGTGTGTGTGTGTGTGTGTGGAGAGAGAGAGAGAGAGAGAGAGAGAGAGAGAGAGAGAGAGAGAGAGAGAGAGAGAGAGAGAGAGAGAGAGAGAGTGAGTGAGTGAGAGAGAGAGAGAGACTTGGAAGAGGGGGAGGGGGTAGGTGGGATGCCTATTGTGCCATAGTTAACCAAAAAAAAAAAGAAACCCCCTTTAGCTATTTACTACATTAATGAAAAACATATGCACGGGGGAGAAGAAATGAATAGCCCATGCAAGGTTTCTCATAGTTGTCCTATCACCCAACATTGTCTGAAAATAACCCCCTTTAACTTTGTACTACAGTAATGAAAAACATATGCACGGGGGAGAAGAAATGAATAGCCCATGCAAGGTTTCTCATAGTTGTCCTATCACCCAACATTGTCTGAAAATAACCCCCTTTAACTTTGTACTACAGTAATGAAAAACATGTGCATGGGGGAGAAGAAATGAATAGCCCATGTGAGGTTTCTTGTAGTTGTCCTATCACCTAGCATTGTTTGACAATAAACCCCTTTAGCTATTTACTATAGTAATGAAAAACATGTGCATGAGGGAGAAGAAATGAATAGCCCATGTGAGGTTTCTTGTAGTTGTCCTATCACCCAACATTGATTGAAAATGACCCCTTACCAAACAAGAGGGGTTTTTTCCTCGTGTAAATGTGGGATCATGTGCCATTTGGAATAGTTATTTCTACATGTATCTTTTACATAAAACACCATAGTTGATAAAATGGGAAAAATCCCATTCCCAAATTGCCCATTTTTTTAGGTTTTTTAGGTTTTTCATCTTTCCCAACATGAAATTGGAAATAAGGCCGCTCAATCTATAGAATCGTGTATTACAAAAATGTTTAAATCAACATTTTTTTATAGAACTTGTCTCTTAGGCTAGTAAGGGGAACATTACTAAACAAGATTTGGTTTGAAACAAGCAATTCAAAAATCAAAGGTGAGATAAGTATAATAATATGATGTCAAGAATGTCCCTACTAGGCCATTCTACATCTACCATGCATGCCAAATTATTGAATGACCCTAGGGCCATATAGAGAATAATGACAGGACTTATATACCTTATATATATGTACAAATCTCCATCAAGCATCTTTGTGTTTCTTGACAAATAAACAATTAAAAGACTAAGGTCATGTAAAAAGGTAGGAGAAGGGTGTGTGTGTGAATGGACTTATGGTCCACTAGCTCACCTATTTAAAGGCAAAGCTAGAAGGCATTTGATGGAGCAAAAGCCAAGTTGTATGTCTAAGCAACTTAATAAGCAAGATCTCTTCTTGTATTTTGGAGTCTCTTTCCTCCACATGTTTGAATCTAGCATGAGCACCACGTTTTCTCAACATGGTATCTAGAGCTTGGGTCGATTAGGTCACATTTTGGTTGATGTAGACTAGGTTATCCACTTTTCATTTTGTGTGGAGAAGAACCCCCAGCTCCAGTGGAGACCTTCCAGCTGCTTGTGAAGGCCATATCTTGGCATGCTTTCAACTAGGAAGATGAAGAATACCTCCAGGCGCTCAGGTTCATACAGCCAACTGTTGGATTACATCTCTCTCAATCGCGTCATTGAGCTCTAAGCAGGCCGGCGCCTATTTCTCCAGGCGCTCAGGTTCGTACAGCCAATTGCTAGATTACATCGCTCTCAGTCGCGTCATTGAGCTCTAAGCAGGCCGACACCTGTTTCTCTGCAGCGCTAATTTCGTACACAATCACGCCTTCTATGGGTAAACTTAAGCCACACAAGCTTAGGGCTTTTGAAGCCCATAGTCTCAAGGTCCTACAGCCCAGAGATGAGCCTCAATGGCTACCCGCCGATGCGCGTGTAAGATGCAAAAGACCAGGGTCCCCCTATGAGGAAGCCATGGAAGCTTCAATAAAAGCATCACAATAGTGGTTTTTTTCACTAATCTTGGCTTAATTAACCTTAATCACGTAAGTGCTTCTTGAAAGTGCTTTTGCTCTCCAGATCCTCTGAAGTTGTTGGCATACACCATGAGCTGTTCATAAGTGCTTTTGCTCTCCAGATCCTCTGAAGTTGTTGGCATACACCATGAGCTGTTCATAAGTCTCATTCATCAAACTTCATCAAGCTTCATCAAAGTGTTCAACATTCAGCAAAGGGGAGCCTCTTGTCATTACGGAGTGTTTCTAAACACTAAGAGTGTTCTTAAACACTAATGGTGAATCTAATCACCAATACAAGTGTCATTAGGTGCGAAAAATGTGCTCTTAAGCACTAATAGTGTCGCTAAACACTAATGGTGATCTTAATCACCAAAGAAAGTGTTATTTAACACTAATGAAACTCATCTCCATCAAAATTAGTGGTTGGGCACAAACCCTAAGTGCTAAATCATAAGCTTCATCAACTTAATCTCCTTTTTATGCAACATCCTTGGCTTGATTAAGGGTTGTTGCACTCTCATAAGTCATTCTCTTTCTACTTAAGCCAAAACATCACAAATTTTCTGGTTTTCTTCTTCATAAATCAGCCCATTACACTCTTGTAATCTCCCTTCAATAACCAATGTCAAAAGAAAACACCCAAATTAAGAAGTTCTCAGGACAGGGCTTCCACACTTGGCAAGTTCTTGTCAAATACAAGATGATGTCCAAAGGTTTTTGGCCATTCATCTCCGGCACCAAGGTTACCGAACTAAGGCTGAAGATATTGAAGATGATGAGAGGGCACAAGCCATCATCATGCTCCATCTTGATGAGGCTCTTATTCACCATGTGGACCAGCTTCCAACTGCAAAGGAGAAATGGGATGAGCTTGACAAGCTCTTTAGAGCTCATGGTAAGAATTCCAAGATCTCACTTAAAATTGAATTTTTCACCTTGGAGCTCAAAGAGGGAGACGGCATTGGAACCTTTATCTCTCACTTGAAGGGCCTTATGGCTCAACTTTCAGTGAATGCAAGAATGGATGAAGATGATGCAGTGGCTATTTTGTTAAAAAAGCAGTCAAGGTGTACCCCACCTTAGTCAACCACCCTGAAGAACAAGCCTAATCAATATCCCACCCTTGAAGGAGTTATTCAATCTTATCTCGATGAAGAAAAGAGGCCAAAGGGAGGAGTTGAATCTTCAAATGCATCGACTTCATGAATAATATCAAACAAGCTTTGTCACATCAAAGTGAGAAAAGTAAGGTGTACCCATTGCAAAAAGGTAGGTCATTTGGCAAATAATTGTTGGATCAAATATCCCAACAAGATGAAATGTAACAAACAGGGCACATCAAAGTGAGAAAAGTAAGGTGTACCCATTGCAAAAAGGTAGGTCATTTGGCAAATAATTGTTGGATCAAATATCCCAACAAGATGAAATGTAACAAGTGTAAACAAACAGGGCATATCACTTCTAAATGTCCTAACAAACAAAGAGTCAGAGGATAACTTTGCACCAGCCTCTAACTCCAATGAGAAATTGTTTTAAATCTCAATGTAACAACACCTATATTCCTAACCTTGTACGCCTAATGTTATAAAGGCAACCTATGTCCAATACCACCTATTCCAATTCTTTTTCATAGCTGGTATTGAGGGGGGGTATTAAAAAACTAAGGTCATGTAAAAGGGTAAGAGAAGGGTGTGTGTGTGTGAATGGACTTATGGTCCACTAGCTCACCTATTTAATGGCAAAGCTAATGTTATAAAGGCAACCTATGTCCAATACCACCTATTCCAATTCTTTTTCATAGCTGGTATTGAGGGGGGGTATTAAAAAACTAAGGTCATGTAAAAGGGTAGGAGAAGGGTGTGTGAATGGACTTATGGTCCACTAGCTCACCTATTTAAAGGCAAAGCTAGAAGGCATTTGATAGAGAAAAAACCAAGTTGTATGTCTAAGCAACTTAATAAGCAAGATCTCTTCTTGTATTTTGGGGTCTCTAGAGCTCCTCCACATGTTTGAATCTAGCATGAGCACCACGTTTTCTCAACATAAACATCCATTACCTACTTTGTCTCTTGATCATGAATGGTGCTCAAAATCGTGTAACATGATTCTTTATAATAAGCTACATTGTTTTGTTGTATTACGTTGAACCTTTTGTAAATAGCTCTTATATTGAAATCAAAGGATTCCCCTTAGAGTAGGATGCACACTGACTTAGATTCCATTCAATAAAATACCACAAAAGTTACACTAAAGTTTAAGAAAAATCTTGCTAAAAAGGTTTAATATTATCAGTGATGATAACTTACTGTAATAAACTCATTTAGAGACTTTTAGAATCTTCTTATATTCAAATCAAATGAGCCCCCTTTAGAGTAAGATGGACTCCGACTTAATATCCAATCCTGCAAAATAGCACAAAAAGTAAAATATAGTTTAATAAAACTCTTACCATAAAGATCTAAGGTTGTCGATAACATAAACTTTAACACATTCATTAAGAGACTTTTTTCTTCTATTCAAATAAAAGGATCCCCCTTAAAATAGGATGCACTCTGACGTATGATCCACTCCATAAAATACGATAAAACAAACACTAAAGTTTGAGAGAACTCTTGCGAGAGAAAGGTTTAATGTTTTCATGAACTTAAAATTTAATGAATTATTAAGAGAGAAGATAAATACATTGGAAAATATCTTGATATATCACGAGTAATGTAACATTACTGTTCCTCCTTTGAAAAAGCACCTTAAAAACACTATTAGTGAGTGTTCATGTTGTGAAAGGTTCCCAAGGCTCAAAACAAATATAGAAGGTGCCAATAAAGAATAAATGATGATGTGTAAAGGTTCCAAGGTGGCAAGGATAGCGTGGCAGCAGGGGAGGATAAGAGCACGTGCTGGAAAGCCAAAATAGAAGGTGTATGGTTGAAGGAGAGAGACAGCACAAAGGTTCAAGAAATTAGGGGAAAATGGAGGTTTTTGGGACAATTGACAAGGGAGACAAAAAAAGAAGAGAGTATTATGCTAAACCACACCTCCTAGAGGGAACTCTACACATTCACCTAATGGATGAGCAATGAAACACAACCGTCGTGGGGTACTTACCAATGCTTCAAGCTCATGTCTCTTGAAGCCTCCAAGCTCGCATGTATGCTCAAAACTCCAAACTCCACCTCCACACTGTCACCGTGGAGTTGCTCACACCATCACATAGGCCAATCACACTCTCTCTCACTCTCTCATACAAGAATAAACACACAAGCATGAGAGAGGCACAATGCTAGAACGCTCTCACTCCTTACTCTCTCACAAGTACAAAGGAAGAGCCCTCAATAGCATAAACGGGATTGTGTCCTTTCATTATGCGAAAATACCTTATATACAATTGGCTCTTATTCATTATGAGAAAATACCTTATATACAATTGGTCCTTATTCACACTTGGGCGCCCAAAACTTACTAACTAGGCCTTGGGTGGCCAATGTCTCATAATGTATAACCTTTATAGTGCCTTTACATATAACACTTATTAATGTCCTCAATTGAGGATCATGGTGTTAATCCAAATGGTATTAACATTCCCCCCCTTTCCTGAAGTAGGTTCTGTCCTCAGAACCTGTTATCGAGATCTGAAGACCTTGTCACCGAATTCATGGCAATAGAAATTGTGGCGAGACTGAAGTTTCCTAAGTGTGCGCTGGAATGCCGAATGGGACTTCTGGAACCCGGTGTTGATCATGTCTTCAAATGTTATGTGCATATAACCTGGAAGACATCTTAGACGATGGTAATATAGCATTATACCTCTGTCTCTGCTGATGGCCCTTGGTTCATGTCGAACTATAGATGCTGAGCCTCGTAGCCATCATAAGGTTCTCTAGGTTGGTCTATCAGAACCACTAATAACTTCATGAACCTAACACTGGCTACAATTGCAAGATCTGGTATTTTTCGCCAAGTTCTGATCTAATTGAGTAGTTGTCTTTGTTCTTGACAACTGGCAAATCAATATTGGAAAATTGTAGTAGATATGAGAATCCCTCTCTTTTGCTGCTTGAAACTCTAGTGGTGTCCACTCCTATTGATAGGCATGTAGAGTGGATCCACTCGTAATGTAGATATGAGAATCCCTCTCTTTTGCTGCTTGAAACTCTAGTGGTGTCCACCTCCTATTGATAGGCATGTAGAGTGGATCCACTCGTAATGTTGGCAGCGCACTCATGTAAATGCTATTGTATTTAGTGACTGTTAAAAATTCCTTTCTCCATGAAGGCTGCACTCCAAAATCCTGCAGTTGTGGTGCCTCTTCATTTGTGTGGATGGTAGTGTATCCACCTCTAGTGTGCACACTAGAAGGGTTAATTCTCCTAAATCTATATCTTCAGCTAAGTTAATGTCATATTGAAGTAATGAGAGTGTTAGTGTAGACAAAAACAAGGTAAGTGTTTGATAAGGGGCCCGAGGAGTTACTGGCAATTGTCCCAATTCCCAAGGCGCACTCAAGGAGGGTACGTAAGTCATCTGTGGGCTTCGGTCTTTGACTCCTTGCCTATGTGGCTAGTTGGCGGGCCGGTTCTTGCATGCGGATATCAGTGTTGCTGAGGTCTGTATAGAAATGGTTGTTTCTCTGATCATTCGTTGAGCATCTAGCACTTTGAATCTTCTTGTTGCCACTTCTTGTGCCATAACTGCCACTTCTTGTGCCATAACTGGCACTTCAAAGGGTTTAGTGATATCCGATATAATCGAAAATGTTCAAACACCTTCCTCAAACAATTCAAATGATCTTCCCATCGAGCATGTGCACATAGATCATCAATAAACACTTCCAACCACTTTTGCAAGTAGTCCTTAAAAGTTGTGCACATAAATCTTTGAAAGGTTGCCGAGGCATTTGTAAGACTGAACGGCATGACCTTGTAAGCAAATGTTCCCCACATGGTATTGAAGGTTGGTCTTATGGTGCTATGGACACCTTATTATACCACTAGGAAATTTCAGAGGTCATTTAGAATTATTATTCATCATATTCTTTAGTGTTTTTCTGTGCTGCTTGGAACATTTTGGTGGAAAATTGAGTAAATAGATTGGGACTAAAGGTCACTAGGTTTCGAATTGTTTGAATAAGCAGGGGCACCCGAAAAAGACTCCGATTTGCCAACTTTTGAAAGTAAAAAGGTTACGTGGATACGAGAAAGAAGAAACCGCAACCGCAGCCCTGGGTATAAAGCACCCAAAATGGAGGCCTCTATGGGCGGCGCGAAATTGCACAAGCCTCTTCTCCCCTTCTTTTGGTCATTTTTGCCCCTCCAGGTATCCAATTTAAGTGATTCAAAAGTCGTTTTGGGGGGTTTTTGGCCGCCTCTGGACGTAATGGTGATGTCAAAAGCACCAAATTCTACACCAACTGCCTGTAAGTGTAGACTGTTAGGAGAGTAGCATCAAATTTTTGGAAAAGGTGCCATATGATGACATAAGTGCCAAGTTTTGCAAACCCAAAAAGTTGAGAGTGACTTGTAGCTAGTGCACATATTTCAATACCTTCTCAGATCCATTTTTTTATAATTTGCGACAGTTTCTTGTCAGGTACACATTTAGTGAGGATATCTTTTAAAAAAATTCTAGAGAGAGAAAATACGAGTTTGTGAATTTCTTACAAGCCCTAGAAATGACCTCCAAAATTTCCTAATGCCTGAAAACGGGCCATCCAAGAAGCTGCATGCTTTCCTTCCAGTCACTCTTTCCAAGACATGTTTGGTATATGGCAATGGGTAATGGTCCCTTGGAGTGGCTGCATTTACTTTCTTAAGATCGACACGTACATACGCTCAATTTTCCATTCTTTTTAGGCACTATCACAATGGGTGATAACCAATTCGTATGTTTGATCTCATAGATAAAGTCAATAGAAATGAGCTTATCAATTTTCTCCTTTACAATTGCTGCATACTTTGGATTCATCTGGTATGGTTTCTGCCTAGTAGGCCATGATCCTTCTATAATTGGAATTGTATGTTGTACTGCCTTGGGCGGTACCCCTTTCATTTCCTTATAGTTCCAGGCAAAACAATCCTTGTATTCCTTGAGAAGAGCAATAAGCTCTACTTCTTCTACAGAGGTCAAATCTTTGGCAATATATACGGGCCTTGCTTCTTCCCCTGATTCTGCAATATCAACCTCCTTGACTTCTACTGGGGCATCGTATGATGTCAACAGACCTTCCTCTTTTACCCTAGTGGCTGGCTCTTAACCGGACCACTCTTCGATCATCAATTGTATAGTTCTTGAAATTATTAGGCACTGACTGTTTTGTCCTCATTGTCTTTTTTTATTTCTTCCATGATTTTCTTGGCCTCACGTGTTCTACCTCTGCCAAGGCTTTGTTGCATTTTCTGCATCCTGTTTTTGTAAGTTTGGGTGTATCGGTTTCCTTAACACTAGTTCTGTAATTGGACACTAAAGTGTCCTGAAAGTTAGCATTTTTCTTGAATTTTTGTGGGCAATCTATTAAGAGTTTTGAAATGCTTAACATCCACAGATGTTTCTCAAGACCCCAAAAAAAATTGAGATTTTTTAAATTGCACTTTTCTTAGCTTTTGCAAGGCAATATTTTAATTGTCTTAGACGCATGCTGATAAAACGCATGATTTTTGCTGTTTTCAAAATAGTAGTAATTTGTACATAACTTTTAGAAGGGACATAGTTTGATCATGAAACTTGGCTTGATGGAAAGCCCATGATGTAAACTAAATCTTGGAATCATCAAACGATAATTATTGGATAAATTTTTGACTCGCTAATATTGAAATGATGTTTTTTATACAAGTGGAGCATGAAGTTTTCTCCTTCCATATGCAAGCTAATAATGTAAAACTTGAGGTGCACCCATGTTATATAGGGTAAATACTACTTTGTTTTGAATTTTCCAAAACTTTAGAGCCACTTTTTGGGCCTCTTCTCATACATGGCCTTTTGCGCAACCTGTTTTTAATACGTAAAATATCTAATTATGAGCCTAATTTTGATTTTCATCAAAGGGGAAAGCTGTGTAAGTGCATTATTTGTTGTAACTATAGGTGTAGTCTACTTGTGCAAGCATAGTTATGATTAGTTTTGAAAAAAGATGATCAAATTTTGTATTTTTATTTTTTACAGTTTTTTTAGAACTAGGCGATAAGAACCTACTTAAGTGGAGGCTAAGTTAGTGTCATACACATCAAATTATGGCTTATTTATCTCATCTCAAGCATGAAAACCAATAATCAACATTCTCATTGATAGGGCTATAATTTTTTTTAGTGGCGTGATTGAGTTTTGATAATACGCGTTACTTTTGCTGATTTTATACAACTTTTTTGGAAAAAATTCTAGGAAAGGAAAATGATTTTTTTGGTGAACTTCTACCTCCTTGGACTGATGTATGCTATCAAAATATCTTGGGAAAAATGCTATTGATATCATTGGATTTTTTTTTTAGAGAATGATGCTTGCATATTTGGAAAAATCCTGAAAAATCCTAAAAAATGTTCATTTTCAAGACATATGCTACTTTGTTGCTTATGTACTTCCAAATAAAAAGGCATTTTATATGTTTAGCATTTTTTACATAAGCATAGGGTTATGTTCTACATGCCCAATGAAGCATTTTGGTTTTTAAAGCCTACATTAGGAGTTTGATTTTTTTTCGCAACCCCCAAAAAAGGACACTCAAGTGTCCTGTTTTGGTACCAAACTAGTGTTAAGGGTGATTTGCTCTAGATTCCTCCCTTCCAACGATATTTTACTCAACTCTTCGTCCCAATCCTTAGAGAATTCATCATGTACCCTTGTAGCCTCCTGAAGGTATCTCAACCATTGGGCAATGGTATTCTTTGCAGAGCAATGCGTTTCATCGGGCTAAGTACCATTTTTGTTATTGCCATCACCTGATGCGTGACTACTGGTTCGAATTCACGCCACGGTACCTTCTGTACTTGATGTCTCCTCCGTTGACTCCCCATCCATGGTTTGCCAATCAACCATGCAAATAGAAGTTGTAGGGATGTTTCTAGATTCCAAATACTAGGTTCCCTTAGGTTGCATCACATCAACTGTAGCCAATACATGCATCCAATTCTCATAGAAATTTGGGGGAGGTAGTGATGCATACATCTCTGTATCCTCCTCATCCTTGGTTTCCCCCTCTGTGGGCTGGCATATCTATAGGGATGTGGTTTGCTCCATTGTTGTGTGACCGAGTCATTACAAACAATTTCCCTTCCATGGGGTGTGCCTTCCATACTCTTAGATCAATCTTTAATGTTTATGAGTCCCTACGTACATATACATGATCCAAAGCCCAATCATGCACCAATTTGGATTCCCTCATGAAAGGTCGTCCCAATATTATGTCATATGTATCAGGTTGGCGTAGGAAGTCCATGACCACAAATGTATGACAATATTGAAATGTAAAGAGTCTGAACTTCACATTTTCCAAGAGCCCAATGGGTCTTGAAGATGTTCCATCAGCCATCTTAACAATTAGATCTGCTCTTTATAGATCCGGCTTACCCCAATTTTCCCAGCAATGTTTGGTAATGATGCTGACACCGGCCCCACCATCCAGGATGGCTAATGCCTGGTATCCATTATGATGAATCGAAATGGTAGCGTTCTTGTTGTCACTCTCATAGTAGCATCCCAGTTGGTTAACTGGTATCCTAACCACTCATGTTTCCTTTGTATGCCTTTCTACCAAGGGTGGCAGAGCCTCATCCATATTCTCCACTGGCCTTAGACCTCCTTCGACCCATTCTTTTACATCTATCCATAGGGTGGGTGAATTGCATAATAACTAACCCAAGGGCATCTGGACAAACATGGATAACACAACTGCTAGGCTTCCTATATCCCTTAGTTCCTTAGATATAGAGTGTTCTTCCCATCGAGGTGTCTCGTATTCTTCCACCACACGGGAAAAGAATGAATGGACCCCTCCAACTCATTTTCCTCGAACATTCTAGTCATTATGTTTGTTTGGGAGTCTGCTTCAGTTTCTTCTTGAATCGTGGTGGGTAGGTTCAAGGCCCTACTGCGGAATGGTACAGCCAGTGGTATCCCATTGGATAGATGGTATCCCTTACTCGAGTGGCCCTAGGCATAGTTTCATAAATTTGTTGGTACTTTTCAACTAGGGCCTTGGCATGGCTGGAGAGAGAAAATGTCTAGAGGGAGGTAATCCAAAATTGAGATAAATCCTCCTAGTGTCTAAAATGGTTTCCCCTGAAACAGAAATTCAAAAAGAACTTTCCAATGTGCAATTGGAATTAATTGAAAATAGGTATATAAGACCTTAGGCTAAGGGTCTAGATTGGATTATGGTCCAATTAAGGTTCCTATGGGCCAATAGGATCAATCCAAGTGTGAAGATGAGATAAATCCAATTTATAAAAGAAAAATACCAAAAAATTAGTAAATGCCCACATAAGATAAAGAGTTGATTGAGTACAAGGTTTATTAGTAAAAAAACTATGAGATATTACTATTAAAAAAATGAGATATTTTGGGTATAATGATACATTTTTGACACCTTGGTAAGGAGAAGGGGCCACTTCAAGGAGGCACCTATTTCACACATGTGGTGGAGTATTTAACTAAAAAATATTGTGATATTTTTATCTCTCCCTCTCTTGGATCAAACCAAATCAAATGAGGGAGCCAAACTAGGTCCAAATCTTGTCCAAATTTAGCCAAACTGAACGTGGAAAATTCTAGAACCTAGTTGGACTTGGTTAGAAGCCTCCCTCACCTATAAATAGATCCTTAGTCCTTTGTAAAAAAATTTGTGAACTATACCATGCCAGTATTATACTAAAATAATGATATTTTCTATTATCCTCTAAAAATCCTCTACAATTTAGAGAGATTGGAGACTCTCTCTCTTTAACCTTCTTTGGAGCCTTCCTCAACATACTAATGAATTGATTGGCTGCCAATGACTAAAGAATCAAGCAAAACAAGAGGTAAAATGTGATTTTATGGTCTTTTCCTTAATCTTCTAAATGTTTCTCACTTCTCAACCCCTCTCAAGCTTGAGAAGTATTCAATTGAATGGTTTTGAATGCAAATGAAGTGCTCTAATGAATTTTAGTGATTAAACACCTAAAGTTTATATTTATGCCTAAAATAGAACACTCTTATGTTTATCTCTCTCTCCCCTAAAGAATGGTCATTCCTATGACCAATTCTCTATTCAATTAGTGCTTCTCATGGAGAAATTCTCTATTCACAAATCAAACTCTAGGCTTGTGAAGTTAGAGGTTTAAGAAAATGGTTTTTATACTTATATGCTTATAAAATATGGTAATATTATGAGATAAATCAATAAATTGGATTTAAGAGTAAAAGATAGCTATACTATCATAATTGCATTACTATGTCTTATTCTTTGCATAAAAATTAAAAATTACCAGTAATAATAGCAACAGCGGAGCTATGGCAAAATTTTTAAAAAAATTGATACATAATTCATTCTTATGCATAACATAAAAAGAGGACTTCCTACCATATTCTAAGATTGAATATCCTAGGAAAAAAGAATGGTTTTTGTCACATTCAATGGAAAATTAATTTTTAAGTTTATGTGTAATTAAATAATTAAGAAAAGAGAAAATTATGGTAATTATATTTAAATGATAAAAGAGAAATTCCTATGACATTTGAAATTCAATCATTTAGATGGAAAAAGAGAAATTCCTAGTAGATTGGAATTAATGGATATTTTATTTAAATTCAAAGATGAATTTTAGATAAATTTATTTTATCTATGAGAAATATTTAAATGATAAAAGAGGAATTTCTATGACATTTGGAGTTCAATCATTTAGATGGGAAAAGAGAAATTCCTAGCATATTGGAATTAATGGATATTTTATTTAAATTAAAAGATGAATTTTGGATAAATTTATTTTATCTATGAGAAATATTTAAATGATAAAAGAGAAATTCCTATGATATTTGGAGTTCAATCATTTAGATGGGAAAAGAGAAATTCCTAGCATATTAAATTAATGGCTATTTTATTTTAGATGAATTTATTTTATGAGAAATATTTGATTGATAAAAGAGGAATTCCCATGACATTGGAATGCAAATAATCAAATGCAAAAAGAGGAATTCCCATGACAATTGAGGTCCAAGAAATTAAATGGAAAAAAGAGAAATTCTTAGTATAATTTGATTTATGATTATTTATCAAAAGTGGAAATATGGGTAGAATTGATTTTTGTAAATCCCATAAACTCTTTTATTCAAAAGAGGAATATCGAATATAATTCATTTGAGGAATTGAGAAGGAATATGGAAATAATTGTCGAGAAAAAGAACCTTTATCTAGGCCAAGCAATTGGCAAAAATTTAGAAAAAGTCCTATTATCGGTATCAAATTAGAAAAAGCTACTAAATGGGAATAGCATGTGAATGGATGTGATAAGATGTAAATGGGATGTGATAGGATGTGATAAGATGTAAATGGGATGCAATAAGATGTGAATGGATGTGATAAGATGTAAATGGGATACGATAAGATGTGAATGGATGTGATAAGATGTAAATGGGATGCGATAAGATGTGAACGGATGTGATAAGATGTAAATAGGATGCGATAGGATGTGATAAAATGTAAATAGGATGCGATAAGATGTTGATGGGATGTGATAGGATATGGTGTGATAAAAATAAATGAGGATGAGATGTGAAGTAAATGGATGTGGATGTGAATGATGAGATGACAATGAGATGAGAGGATATGGGAAAGGATGAGATGGGAAGTAAATGGATATGGATGTGTATGTGAAAGAATATGATGTAAATGGATATGGATGTGCATGTGAAAGAATGTGATGTAACTGGATATGGATATGCATGTGAAAGAATGTGATGTAACTGAATATGGATATGTATGTGAAATAAGTGATATAAATGAATGTGGATGTGGATGTGAAAGGATGTGATGTGATGCAAATGGATGTGAATGTGGATGTGGATGTGAAAGAATGTGGTGTGGATGTGGATGTGAAAGAATGTGGTGTGATGTAAATAGATGTGAATGTGGATGTGGATAAGATGTGATGTGATGTAAAGGGAAGTGGATGTGAATGTGATGTGGATAATGTTACCATATTATAGTAGTGATGTGTGTGAACACACTTAGGACCACCGGGGCACTTTTTCCCTCACTAGGAGGTTTTTTCCCCCGTGCATTGTATATACGCCCATTATCTTCTAGGGCTTGTAATCTTTCATTTTTGGCACTCATAATACACTACTGTGTTGTGCTCAAGCTTCCTCATCTTCTTGAAGTTGTGTGTGCATTCCTGCAACCCTAATTCCAACAATTGGTATCAGAGCAGGCTTCCTCCTCCCGGGCAGCATCACCGGCACCTGCCGCTTCATCTCCTCCAATTGCGATGAGGTTTCACGAGCGTCTGCAGGTTAGTATATGCCGTGGGAGAGCTCGTAGGGCTTGGTCATTTCAGAATTTTGATCTGAAGTCATTTCGCCCTCCGTTTTTGCATTCCAAGTACTGCGCAGGCAAAATCGTCCTACTGTGCAGATTTTCTGTCAAGATTAAAATCTGCAGGACAGGTGCCCATTCGTCTGTTTTGGGCTGTGCTACATAGCACAGGTCGATTTTATACAGGTTTACCTCTTACAGACAGCATTTACATCTAGTAGTACAGTCATTGGCCATGGCTGACAACAATGATGTATTCCGCATGTTGGCTGCTGAGGATAAGTTGGATGGCACCAACTATCCATTGTGGGCATATATGATGCGACATGTATTGGTAGCAAAGGGGTTATGGAACATTGTGCAGGGTATTGATGCACGTCCTATTGTGGCTGGGAATGCTGCAAACACATCAGAAACAGGTACTGTTGATGATGGTGCAGGCACAAGTGCTGTAGCAGCTGTTCGAGAACCACCACTTTCAGCAGAGCAGATTCGTTGGGATGGTAGAGATGCGCAGGCTCATGCCTTGATTGCGCTGTCTGTCAAACGTACCATTATCCCACATATTCGCTCTTGCAGGACTTCTAAGGATGCTTGGGATGTACTTGCCACATTGTATCAGGCAAGAAATGAGGCTCGTGTTGCTTACCTCCGAAAACAGTTGGAGAGTGAGCATATGAACGAAGGTGATTCTATGGATAGCTTTTTGACAAAGATCAAGGATTTCAAAGAGCAGCTCATTTCTGCAGATGAAATCCTGTCAGACAGTTCACTTGTGCAGACTGTTTTGAATGGTCTACCAGATTCTTATCAGGGTTTTGCTTCCACTCTTCGCTTGATGATGAAAGGCAATCCCAATGCCTTATCATTTGAGGAGTTAGTTTCTGTTTTGCTGCAAGAAGACCAGTCAAGGCAAAACAGGAATATTATGCGTGTCGCAGATCAAGCTTTCGTTGCTAGTCAGAGAAGCGGGAAAGGTAAAGCTGGCTTTTCTTCTAGTAAGCAGAAATCTGCAAATGCTGCGCAACCAAAGAAGGAAGACAAAGATGAGAAGAAGGGTGACAAACAGAAGACATTTTGCAAGTACTGTAAGGGAAATGATCATGTCATCAAAGCGTGTCCTAAACTGGCTGCGAAAGAGGCTAAGAAGAAAGAGGCTGGTATGGCTGTTGTTGCAGATGCCTCTCCTTCTAACAATGAATCTGCTAATGTTGTGCTAGATACAGAATGGGCATTCAATGCGCAGTGCAGTTATGACCCATCTTTGCATGACACATGTATGTCTGCAGTAGATTCAGATGTATGGTACTTTGACAGTGGTGCCACTAAGCATATCACCTCGCAGCGCAGTTTATTCACTTTCCTTGAGTCTGCTCCCACAGGGAATACTGTCACTTGTGCCAATAACTCCTCTTATCCCGTTGAAGGAGTTGGACAGATTGTGCTGAATGTTGCAAATGGCAACACCTTTACACTTTTTGATGCATTGTATGTGCCAGGGATCAAAAAGAATCTGCTGTCAGTATCCGCATTTGCCAAAACAGGTTTGGTTGTAAAATTTGTGGATGACAGATGTACTGTTCATGATCTCTCTTGTGGTGACATCATTATAGCATCTGGTTCACTATGTCGAGGGCTGTATAAGCTCAATATGGATGGCAAATGTGTAGAGGATTCAGCATGTGCTATTATGGATACGCAGGCTATTTCAGATGCAAAACTGTGGCATGCACGTTTTGGTCATCTAAATTTTGCAAGTTTGTTGCGCCTGCAGAAATCTGAAATGGTGTCTTCTTTGCCTAAGCTTGAGGCACCTGTCAAGCATGTTTGTGAGGGCTGCATATTGGGTAAAATGCAGCGTGCTTCCTTTCCCAAAGATGGATCAGTGAGAGCTGAACGCAGATTGCAGCTTGTTCACAGTGATGTTTGTGGTCCCATGCAAACTCCATCATTTGGAAACTACCTTTACTTCGTGACTTTCATTGATGATTTTACCAGGCATGCATGGGTATATCCTTTGAAGGCAAAGTCCGAAGTGTTTTTGTGCTTCAAACAGTTTTTGGTTATGGCTGAAAATGTGTCAGAAAGTAAGATGGGCACCCTCCGTTCAGATCGAGGGGGGGAGTATATGTCTTCAGAATTTAATGCATTTCTGGCTGAGCGTGGGATAAAACACCAATGTACAGTGCCGTATACACCACAGCAAAATGGTGTGGCTGAGAGAAAAAACAGGTCTCTCATGGAAATGGCAAGATGTATGGTTAAGAGTCAAAGTCTACCACATGGTTTTTGGCTTGAGGCTGTCATGTGTGCCACTTATGTACTAAACAGGTGTCCCACCAAAGCATTACAGGTTGTCACTCCATATGAGGCTTGGCATAGCCGCAAGCCATCTGTTGGCCATTTACGTGTTTTTGGTTGCCTGGCATATGCATTAGTGCCTGTGCAACATCGCAGAAAATTGGATGACAAAGCTGTCAAATGTATTTTTGTTGGATATAGTGCTGAGAGCAAAGGCTATCGTTTGTATCATCCACAGACAAAGCGCATTTTGGTTAGCCGTGATGTTGTATTTGTGGAAGATGCAGTTCAGCCCTTGGTTTCATGTACTAAGGAGACAAGTATAAGCTCACGTGATGTCTATGATACATTGTTGCCTCTTTTCAGTGGTGCACAGTCAAGTGCAATACCTCATGAGGCAGTTTTTCAGCCTATGCAGGTTTTAAATGATGGCACAGATCAGCCTATATCTGATGCAGATGTGCATGATGCACTTGAGGATGAGAGACAAGAGATTGAGGGCTCTAGGAACATGCCTAGATGGCTGGTGCAGACTTTGCGTGACAGCAAGTTGGATGCCCCTTTGTCTAGTCGCACTCGTTCTGGCTCTCATGGTGCCTCTTATGCGTCAGATTGTTATGCATTGGCTGTTTCTAGTATGTGCGATGAAAGTGAGCCTGTTTCATTTGATGAGGCACAAAGTTCAGAAAATTGGATGGCTGCTATGCAAGCAGAATACGATGCTATTATGAAGAATGGTACATGGTCTTTATGTGACTTGCCCCCTGGCAAGAAGGCCATTGGCACTAAGTGGGTTTACAAATTGAAGCGTAAGCCTGATGGCACAGTGGATCGCCATAAGGCTAGGCTTGTTGCAAAAGGTTATGCTCAAGAGAAGGGCATTGATTTTGATGAGACTTTTGCTCCCACATGTCGTATGACCACTGTTCGTAGCATCTGTGCATTAGCAGCTCATAATGGTTGGAATGTACATCAGCTGGACATAAAGACTGCGTTCTTAAATGGAAATTTGCATGAGGAGGTGTATGTATCGCAGCCTCGTGGTTTTGTTCAAAGAGGGCAGGAAAACAAAGTGTGCAGGTTAAAAAAGGCTTTATATGGTTTAAAGCAAGCTCCACGAGCTTGGTATGAAAAAATACATGCATATTTGACTGCACATGGGTTTCAGAATAGTCCAACTGAAAGCACTTTGTATGTTAAACGTGTGGATGGTGTACATCTAATCATTGCTCTCTATGTCGATGACATGCTGCTCACAGGACCAAATGAGAGTCATATTGCTGATTTTAAGGCTGATTTGAATGCCTCTTTTGAGATGTCAGATTTGGGGCATTTGCATCATTATTTGGGGATACAATTTAAGCAGTGTGATGGAGGTATTGCTTTGTGTCAGACAAAGTATATTGAAACATTGTTGCGGAGATTTGGCCTTGAAGACTGCAAGCCTATTGCTACTCCAATGGAGACAGGTTTGAAGTTAAGTCTTCATGATGCTGGAGATCACTTTGATGTCACACTCTATCAGACAGCTGTTGGTTGCCTCATTTATGTATGCATTACGAGGCCAGACATTCGGTTTGCAGTCTCACAGGTGAGCAGATTTATGCATAGCCCAGGCATTAAGCATTGGCAGGCAGTGAAGCGTATCTTTCGCTATTTGAGTGGTACTCGGCATCTTGGGTTGTTTTATCCCAAGGGGGGATCATTGCCGCCAGATTTACATGCTTTTTCAGATTCTGACTGGGCTGGTTGTTATGACACACGCGTGTCCACGAGTGGTTTTTGCTTCATGCTTGGAAGCTCATGCATATCATGGTTGAGCAAGAAGCAGCCTACTGTGGCCACTTCTAGTTGTGAAGCTGAGTACAGGGCAGCTTTCACAGCTACGGTTGAGTGTGTGTGGCTCAGACGCCTTATGGCTGATTTGGGTGTTGGGCAGCCATCTGCCACCACCATCTTCACTGACAGTCAGAGCGCATTGGCAGTTGCGCGGAACCCAGTGTTCCATGCTCGTACGAAGCACATTGAGGTGCACTACCATTATGTCAGGGAGAGACTCTCTGCAGGAGAGATCAGTTTGGCTTATGTGCCAACACAGGATAACCTTGCAGACCTTTTCACAAAGGCTCTGCCTCGTGAGAAGTTCGAAGCTTTTCGCAAAGCTTTGGGCTTACTCCCTTTTGTGGATTCGTCCACATAGCTAGACACTTCCCTATACATGAGTGCTAGCTCTTGTTCACCGCATCACTCCAGGGGGGGATTTGTTACCATATTATAGTAGTGATGTGTGTGAACACACTTAGGACCGCCGGGGCACTTTTTCCCTCACTAGGAGGTTTTTTCCCCCGTGCATTGTATATACGCCCATTATCTTCTAGGGCTTGTAATCTTTCATTTTTGGCACTCATAATACACTACTGTGTTGTGCTCAAGCTTCCTCATCTTCTTGAAGTTGTGTGTGCATTCCTGCAACCCTAATTCCAACAGATAAGATGTGATGTGATGTAAAGGGAAGTGGATGTGAATGTGATGTGGATGTGGATGAGATGTGATGTGGATGTGGATGAGATGTGATGCGATGAAAAGGGATGTGGATGTGAATGTGATGTGGATGTGGATGAAATGTGATGTGATGTAAAGAGATGTGATGTGACGTGAATATATGTAGATGTGAAATTATAGATGTGAATGCATGAATAGATGTGAGTAATCGTACATGTGAATGACTAGATGGACATGAATGAATGTGATGTGATGGTTGGATGTGAATGTGATGGACATGAATGAATGATATGGGATGTGAATGGATGAGATGTAATGTGATGTGAATCGGGATGTGAATGAATGAGATGTGAATCGGGATGTGAATGAATGAGATGTGATGGCATGTGAATTGGGATGTGAATGAACGATATGTGATGTGAAATGGATGTGATGTAAATTGGGATAGATGGAATGAATGATATGTGAGGTGATGTGATGTGATGTGAAATGGGATAGATGTGAATGAATGAGATGTGATGTGAATGGATGAGATGTAATGGGATGTGAATCGGGATAGATGTGAATGAGATGTGAGGTGAAATGGATGTGATGTGATGTGATGATGTGATGTGGATTGGGGTAGATATGAATGGATGAGATGTGAATGAATGGAATGTGGGGTGGTTGCAAGATCAGGGTGCCCAGTTTTGTCCACTCAGGCACCCTGTAAATAGTAAAAAAATAGGCATTTATTTACCTTTAGTGGCTAATCTCTCCTAGTAAATGAAAGAATTTCGTTTCAAGTTCTTTTGTTGGAACATCATATTCAAAGTTGGAAATATAGTTGCATAATTTGATTAAGCATTAGATAGTTAAAAGTCCTCATTTTCTTAGGTACAAAGTCAATGTATACACCTTGTCCCAAATTTGAACTGATTCCATAAAATGCTATTATCTTTTACATATAAACTCATATGAGATTCCCACTTTGTACCTTAGATCTTCACATAATATGGAGCTTAACTTGATTTTTCGAGAAAATTTTAAGATATTTGTCTATTTTCTTTAAATATTTCAAGGTCTTTAAAGTGTTATAATATACGCCACTTTTTGTACCCACAATAGCTACCACTTAAAGTCCTTAATCTTGTAGATCAAAAGAGTAGGCAGATACTGAGACATTAGTAGAATGTGGTGGTTAGTAAAAATTACAAATCCAATGGTTGGATTTTTAATGATCTCTTTTTTAAAATTCTTCCAGATTATCAGAAGGCCTGCAAATATTAATAATCTAATTAGTAAAATTACATTTTTAATGTAAATCATCTAAAACCTATAGGGACTAGTGTACTTGTAATGGTGCATCTATGGAAAAATAAATTGGATCACTCTAAGTATGGAAAGATCATTTGTTTATCATTTCATCATATTTTTGATTAATTTTGATTAATTAGACTAATTTATATTAATTTAAGTTATATTGGGTTAATTTAAGGGCAAGCGTATTTTCTATTATTTGCTTGATCTCATTTTAAGTACCTTGCCCCCCAAAATTTACTCTCCACGCATTGTCCCAGTCCAGCATAAACTGGATAAAACTGGACACCCTGATCTTGCAACAACCCTGTGATGAGATGTGGATATGGGTAGATGTGAGTGGATATGGGTAGATGCGAGTGGATGAGATGTGGATATGGATAGATGCGAGTGGATGAGATGTGATGAGGATAAATGAGGAAAGATTGTGATGAGATGGAAAAAGATGTGATTGGATGAGAATGGGAATACATATGAATTGGATGTGGATTAAGTAACGTGGATTGATGTGGAACAATGTGGAAAGATGAGAGTTTGTTATAGAAACTGTATTTATGACCTATTTTCAAATGATTGTTTTATGTCAATAATGTTGGGGAAGCATTTTGACCGTCTTGCGAATCATAGGTCATGGGAGACCTAATTGATAAAGTTGCAATAGCTGATGCAGAGTCAACAGAGGACGTCTCGCATAGCAAGGTCGGCCGAGGTCTTGACCAGCCTCAATTTAAATGATGAGCTTCCGCGGTACGGTGGATGAGGGACCAAGGAAGCGGCCTATGTGAGTGAAGCACTAGGTGACCTACGAAGGATCCTAGAGGGTGCTGACCATACGGTGCTTGGGCTTTGGGTTGCCGAAGATACCCACACGTGCGTCGGGAAAGATATTAGAACAAGGAGTAAGAGTTGTTTTCTGAATTCGGGCATGGATCTGGTTGATTGACCTTGCGGGTCCTCAACGGATGAGTCCATGGCTTTTTTATATGGATCTATTGGTTGATCTTGCTAATCTTCAACCGAGATTCCATCTGGATTTTTATAAGTGAATATATTGCTGGGTACTATGAGCTAGGAACTAGCGAAAAGGCCCCTCATCAGTGGACAGGTGGTGAGCGTTCTAGTTACCAATGATGCCATACGTACACCGATGAAGGAATGATTGGAAATGAGAATTCAACCGGATATTTTGGAGGATTATGATCAGTGATACTATGATTTCATTAAAAGATTGTTTTAAAGTCAGCTGAATCTATGAAACATGAAATTTCATTAAAAGATTGTTTTAAAGTCAGCTGAATCTGTGAAATAGGCAATTTCATTAAAAGATTATTTTAAAGTTAGCTGAATCTGTGAAACAAGCAATTTCATATTGGGTGTGTAAGTGGTATGACTAGCTTGAAGTTTGCATGAAGTTTTAGCTAGGGGGCCTTGGAACTCTTTTCCCTGGTACCCAAGACAAAACCTAACCAAATTCTTAAATGGATCCCATCACTACAGCGGTTGGGTGGTTGGCTAACCCACGGGACTGGCTCGACTGATGGATCCCTAAAATGAGACTCAATTTTGTTATGGTACAATAGATGAAGTAAATCCTGGATAGTAATTATTATATGGAAAAGAATCAACAGATGTGCCTCTCAATGAGGAAAAAAGCATTGGTCTCTATGATCCAAATGCAAGTTTCTTCCTTGATCTGACCAAGTGACTTACAGGTTTGGTTGGATCAGTTTGGTCAGTGATGACCTTGACTACGTTAGAGTAAAAATACCCTAGAGGAGTCGCCTGTGCTTTCTGGGCGAGGAAAGTTTTTCCGGGTTCGGTTTTGGAAGAACCGAGGGATTAGTCTCTTGTCCAGATAACCGTGGGCGAGGCCCCAAGTGAGAGACCTTGCCCACGCACGAAGTGCTACTTCCACTGCTAGCACCCCGAATTTGTTGCATAGAGGGGGTAGGGATCTTTCAAGTTTTGAGATGATATGGGGTTTCATCTAGGAAGGTCTAGGTTCTAGAGTAGAACCCAATTCCCTGACCATCCCCCTACCCATCTCAGTTGCAATATTCAACAAGTCTGTCCTTGTGGCTCCATTAAGGTCCATGGTTGGATCGTTTCTAGGTCTCTAGGGAATTGCTCCCCCTCTTTCTAGACCTCGTCCCCTACCCATATTGGCTCTTCTTTGGTATCTTAGGTTTGTGGACTTGTCCGATTGTGGTATCCTGGTGGGATTTCCCAAAAATAGCCTCTGTGCATCTTTGTGTAATTAAGAGCTCCATATCTTGTAAGAATGTAGCTCTATGTCCTTCTTGGTATAGAGCCAGTCCTCAACTTCTACAACCAAGTTGGCTATGTTACCCTTGTCTTCTCTGGTTGTAACCCCTTCCTCCATTCTGGATTCCTCATTGATGGGGATTCCAGGTTCGGAATATCCCCATCGCCTCTACCTGTAGCAATTTCAGATTCCTTTCCTCGTGATTAGAGATGGTTAACATTATCTATCTCCTTTCTCTCAGCTCTTGTCCTACGAGTATCAAGCTCTTGTTTTCTTAAGCTCAATTCTCAAAGTTGTCGTTCCACCTCACTTCGTTGGAAGTCCAATTCCATTTCCTCAGTGATGATGGGAAAGAATATTTGATCCATCCTAACTATATTTTCCATATTCGAGGGGTGCCAATAATTAACAACCTAGAATTTAATGTCTGGAATGGCTCTTCTTGTCTTGGACCGAGTCTAGCGCTAGTTGATGGACCCATGCCCCAGATTGCGCTTCTTCATCATGACTGGTTTGGAGACCAAAAAGTCCCCGGGCTATATCAATGATCCCACTGGACTTAGTTGGAGAGTGTGGTTTGTCACCATCCCCAAACCCAGTGTATCGCAACCCTTCTTCCCCAAACCCAGTGTATCACAACCCTTCTTCCATGGATTCCTCACTACTAGTTTCTGTGGTGGTCAGGTTTCTCAAGACACTTAAGTGTGTGCTTGCAGACTGTCTTGATCCCACACTTCTTTGATAGGAAGTTCTTGGATGATTTGATGCACTATCGTCAAGCATAAGATTATCTTTGCCGATGAGTTTTCGAGATATTAAGTGCATGTATGTATGATTTGATAAGATAGTATCCAACCCAACTTGATTCAATTCTTGGTTCTATCGCTTTGTTTAGGCATTAATTAGAAGAGAATATTTCACATCATGAAATATCAGGACTTATCTCACGTCGTGAAAAGATGGTTCACGTCGTGAACTTGCAGAACAAATGGTTCACGACGTCGAAGATGATGGATCTTTAGGAGTAATCCCACTTCCATTTCATTGTTTTTGACTATTTTCATATCCATGCACTTGTATCTCTCTACTAAATGTACTTATTAAGCAGGGAAATAATGTTGATGAGTGATGAGGAGAAAAATAAGATTGTTGAGCACAATGAAATTTTTTTGCTAAGTAGAGACAAAATCCTCAACAATATTCCCACTACCTCACCACTGCTAGAATGCTACTAGGAAACACCGTTATGCCCCGATATGTTGTAGTGTATAATAAATCAAATATTTATGTATATGTATATTTATCTTTCCTGATTGGCATTGATCTCATACATATTAAGGGTGTGATTCACTACGAAATGAAGACGATGGATCTTCAAGAGTAATCCTGCTTCCATTTCATTGTTATTTACTATTGTCGTATCCATATTGTCGTATCCATGAACTTGTATCACCTCAATTTGGTTCCTACACACATAGACTCAAGACCACCATTCTCGAACCAAGTAAAGTAATAATCTAAGAACCAAGTAAAGATCTTTGTAACCTGGTTCTCTTGTTTTCTAACATGTCTGCCTCATCTTCCTCCACTTCTTCTTTAATCGTCTCCGACATATGTACATTTCCTAAAGGACCTTGTCAAGGTACCTGCCCTTGAACCCATTGTTCATCTCCCTATATCCAACTCCCCTCTTCTTGTCATGCCTCTGAATTATTGGAGATACAGCCACAGGTTCCCTCCTTGGCTAGGTACCTGTGGATCAATATGCCCCATTTCCCCATAATTAAAAAACTAAAAATTTTGCATTTTGTTTCTCAGTGGTCTATCAGCCTCCTGTGGTCTTCTAACCTGATTTTGAATACCTTGCATAGCAAGGTTCAAGTTCCTAATCTGCTCTCTGTAAGCCTCTGGATTTCTTGATGTAGTTTCTCTTTATTTCTTTCTCCGACCTCTACTGCCCTAGGAACCCTAGCACGACGACCTCTCTCTACATGAACCTCAATTGGCAATGGCTCAACTACATGCCCTCCAACTCCAAGTTCAAACCTGACAAAAGTGACTCTCTCTCTTTATGTCTTAGCTCTTGCCTCCTCACTCTCTTCTTTCGCTGTTTTGTTACTAGTTTGACTACTTCAACATAAGAATTTGGGTCCTTCAGCTCAACCTTATCCTTTATGACTCCATATAGTAACCCTATAAACTTGTCTTTCTTTAGAAAATCAAGGGTACCTAATTTTCCCGTAATACCCTTACTATTTTCCTCCAAAATCCCTTAAATATGTTAACAAAAGAAGCAATATCCTCTTCCTCCCCTTGGTAACATGTTGAGCTCCTTGTGCAGAGCTCCTCTGGACTCTCAGTCCTCCCATACTTCCTTCTTAGTGCATTCCTCAAATAATCCCAATCACCCCTTTGCTCCTCCATGAGCACATCTTCATACCACTCCTTGGCTGCCCCTTCCAGAAGCAATCCCATCATCCTAGCTAGCCTTATACACATCACCATCTCTGTTATTTCTTAAAACTGTCAACTCTACGCTTCTCAAGGACAGAGAGACATCTTCCCCTCTCTCACCTCTGAAGACATCATATGTAGAATCAGTCATTTGTCCTCAGTTGATCTACAAGTGACCTCCAACCTACAAATCAAAGCTTTAAACAAGAGCTTTTGGTTCCTCAGTGGGGGCATGTGTGGTGGCTGGGTGATGGCCTCTATAACACCATCAGCAGACACACAAGAAGAAAATGTGTAAGGATCAAAATTTGGAGACTCTAGGATCCTAGCTCTAATGACAACTATCATCTCAGGCTCAATTCCACAAATAGGCATCTTCACCTTATTTGTGTCTGACCTGATCACTATCTCCAACTATCCTCCACCATCAAACCTTACCTTAAAGACCTCAAATCTTTTATCCAAAAGCCTTAGCCAACCACACAACTGATGATTAGCTCACCTAAATCTCTCTCAGCTACCCCCAGGTAGATTAAATATTGCATGTTACCCGAAACAGACACACATTGATGACCCCAGAGCACAAAACATCCACCAACATCAGAACACCTCAAAGGCTTGCTTCAGAACTCCATAACACCCAGTAGCATCCTATAGCTTATCAAAATTCATTTTGACTGACGTAAAAATGACAAAAATACGCCTTCAAAATCCTCCTTTAAGCTTCCAGTCCAAAATGATTCTTTTTTGGATTCTTTGTGATCCTCCCTTGTCAGCAAACTTGGTAGTGACCACTATCCCCCCATAACCTTACCCATCCCTTCGCCGACCCCCTTTTGCTCCCCTGCTAACAAAACTAGACTAATTTTTTCCTCAGACGACCCGTTTACTTCCGAAACCTTAATATAAATAAAACATCTCCTCCACAGTCTCTCCCTTGCCCTCAAAATACCCTCACCTAGCAAAGGATATCACTTTACATGCATTCAGCTGACTATAGTAAGCTCACAGCTTTCTCAGAACTTTGTCCACCCAACGATGGCTAGAACTGACCCATCTCACCTAGGCCTCTTCTCCTCTGCGTCAGCTAGACTTCTAGCCTTACTTTGTAAGCCCTCTGAATCAATCAGCTGCCCTGTGCTGACACTTCTTTGTCTCCCTTCTTCTACCTTCTCAAAATTCATCTCCCTTTTGCCTGCTCCAACTGAGGCTAACTTGGTTGTCCGAAGTAGAGTAAACCGACACCTAGGTCAGACTTCTTCTCATTTTTGTCCGCAGACAACTCTAGACCATCAGAACACTCAAGGCAAGCATGGACATAAACTTAAAACTACTTAGCTGACATCGGAGGACTCTTGGCTACCGCAGAAGCACTCATAGATCACAAACCCATCTACTGATTGGCTGACTTCTGACATGTCTGATATCTATCAGGGACTCATCATCACTTCTCCCAAACAAAATCAAGATAGGGCAAGCCCCTATACCCTTAGTTGATCTTATTGCAACTCAATAGACATACAAATGACTATTTTTGCTTTTGAAATTCTTCCTCTTGTCTACTGGCAGAAACCTATCCTCTAGGCTTCCAAGATGTCCACTACCTCTCAGCTAACCATATACACCAATCCCAAGGACCTTCTTAGATCTCTTGCCAATTCTATTCTACCCTATGAACTTGTAAACTAGTTAAGATGCCTGATGCAGAATTTAATCCCAATATTCATCCTCTTGGTTTTTTATCACCCTCCCTGATTAACTAGTATCAATCTATCATCCATAGAGCCATGTTAGATACCCCCTATGATCTGCTGGCTCCTAGACACATGGCTCCTAGACACATGGCTATCTGTAGATGATGCTCTTCTGACCAATTTTGATAGCAAATTTTCAACAGAAGAAGATTGAAGCATCGCAAACCACCCTAATCATTAGACATTTCTCAATAGATGTTCTAACTCAATAAAATCAAACAGAAAATCTCAATCCAAACTCCAAAACATAATTTCTCATTGTCCAAGACACAAATACAAACTCCAAACTCACTGGTTTGTCCTAAAAAGCAAAGAAAGATTGCCTCAACAACCCTGAGACAATGGGTTAAAAAATATTAGAGAGACACACTGAAAACTTGTCCTGTAGACTCAAGCTTCTTTTCAAGTTACAATGAACTCACTATCACAAATTTCATGCCTTGATGACAGTAACAATTAAACATGTTTTTGGATAAAATCACATCTCTAACAAAGAAACCTAATAGAAACCATGAGGTACACCACTCATGAATGATTCTTTGGATCCTAACACCTTCTCTGCTTTGATTTTTCCAAATCCACCTTGATTGCATTGAACATCTCTTCTTCTCCCTTTAAAAACTAGATGATCTTTTCTCTGCAAATAGATTACTTCACTGTAGGTACATCTCTTGCTTCACTCACTGCTTCACTTGCTGTAACTTCTCTGACTCTTTGTTAATCCCATTTGGATTAACACCATGATCCTCAATTGAGGACATTAATAAGTGTTATAGAAAGCAGGGATTTTATATTCACGTGATCACAAGATTTTTTTTGTTAATAACACTTGTGAACATGTTATTCACATGTTCACATGTTTTCATGTTCTCAAAATAGCAGGTTACCAGTGACCTGGTAACCTGCCGAAGCCCACCGGGCTTTTTGTTTTCCCGGCGGGCCCGCTGGGAAAATCTATTTTCTCGGCGGGAAAAAAAGTTAAAAAAAATGGTCAAAATATATTCATGTTCACAGTCATTCCTACCATTTTTGGGCCTTCTGGACTCATTTATGATGTCAAAAGTTCAAAATTCTTTGTACAAAAAAAGTTCTCTAAATTTATCACCTTAAGCTCGATTACCATCAATTAGATCTTATTATACTTCCAATTGAGTCTAATTGACATCAATTAATATCCAATTGAGTCCAATTGGTATCAATTAAGTCTAATTGGGTGTCAATTGATCGATTGGGCTCAATTGACATCAATTGACACCCCATTGGACTCAATTGGGCTTAATTGGACTTAATTGGATTCAATCAATTGACACCCAATTGGACACAACTGGGCTTAATTGGACTCAATTGACATCGATTAACACCCAATTGATGTCAATTGAGCTCAATTGACATCAATCCTAGTCAATTGATATCCAATTGATGCCAATTGAGCCGAATTGACACCAATTGCACTCAATTGGTACCCAATTGATGTCAATTGAGTCCTCAATTAACATCAATTAACACCCAATTGAGTCCAATTGACATCAACTAATACCCAATTGAGTCAAATTGATATCAATTAAGTATAATTGGGTGTCAATTAATCAATTCGACTCAACTGATATCAATTGACATCCAATTGGACTCAATTGACATCAATTGGGTGTCAATTGAGTCCAAGTGACATCCAATTAATATCAATTACATCCAATTGGGCGTAATTGACATCAATTCACACCTAATTGATGTCAATTGAGTCTAATCCAGTTCAATTCACACCCAATTGATGTCAATTGGGCTCAATTGACATCCAATTGATGTTAATTGGACTCAATTGACATCAATTAACACCCAATTGATGTCAATTGAGCTCAATTGACATCAATCGTAGTCAATTGACACCCAATTGATGCCAATTGAGCCGAATTGAGCTTAATTGATACTAATTGCACTCAATTGGCACCCAATTGATATCAATTGAGTTTGATTAGACTCATCAATTAACACCCAATTAAGTCTAATTGATATCAATTAATACCTAATTGAGTCAAATTGATATCAATTAAGTCTAATTGGATGTCAATTGATCAATTGGGCTCAATTGGTACCAATTGACATCCAATTGGACTCAATTGACATCAATTGGGTGCCAATTGAGTCCATGTGACACCCAATTGATATCCATTGCATCCAATTGGACTCAATTGACATCAATTCACACCTAATTAATGTCAATTGAGTCCAATCACGTTCAATTCACACCCAATTGATGTCAATTGGGCTCAATTGACACCCAATTAACTCAGCCCAATTGATATCAATTGAGTCTAATTCAAACCCAATTGAGTCTAATTACATCTAATTGGACTCAAGTGACATCAATTAACACCCAATTGATGTCAATTAAACTCAATTAACATCAATTAACACCCAATTGATGTCAATTCAGCTCAATTGACATCAATCGTAGTTAATTGACACCCAATTGATGTTAATTGAGCCAAATTAGACTTAATTGATATCAATTGTACTCAATTGGCACCCAATTGATGTCAATTGAGACTCAATTAACATCAATTAACATCTAATTGAGTTCAATTGACATCAATTAATACCCAATTGAGTCAAATTGATATCAATTAAGTCTAATTGGGTGTCAATTGATCAATTGGGCTCAATTGATATCAATTGACATCCAAGTGGACTCAATTGACATCAATTGGGTGCCAATTGAGTCCAATTGACACCAAATTGATATCAATTGCATCTAAGTGGGGTCAATTGACATCAATTCACACCTAATTGATGTTAATTGAGTCCAATTAGGTTCAATTTACACCCAATTGATGTGAATTGGACTCAATTGACACCCAATTGATATCAATTTGGCTTAATTGATACCTAATTGATATTAATTGGACTCGATTGACATTAATTAACACCCAATTGATGTCAATTGAGCTCAATTGACATCAATTGTAGTCAATTGATACCCAATTGATGTCAATTAAGCCAAATTGGGCTTAATGGACATCAATTACACTCAATTAGTACCTAATTGATGTCAATTGAGTCTAATTGAGCTCAATTAACATCAATTAGCACCCAATTGAGTCTAATTGATATCAATTAACATCTAATTGAGTCAAATTGATATCAATTAAGTCTAATTGGGTATCAATTGATCAATTGGGCTCAATTGATATCAATTGACATCCACTTGGACTCAATTGACATCAATTGGGTGCCAATTGAGTCTAATTGACACCCAAGTGATATCAATTGTATCGAATTGGGCTCAATTGACATCAATTCATACCTAATTGATATCAATTGAGCCCAATTGATATTAATTGAGTCTAATTCACACCCAATTGAGTCCAATTGCATCTAATTGGACTCGATTGACATCAATAAACACCCAATTGATGTCAATTAAACTCAATTAATATCAATAAACACCCAATTGATATCAATTGACTCCAATTGGGTTTAATTGACACCCAATTGATGTCAATTAAGTCCAAATAGATACAATTAGGCTCAATTGACACCTAACTGATGTCCATTGAGTCCAATTGGGTTAAATTGGATGTAATTAGGCTTAATTGATGTCAATTGAATAAAATTGGATGCAATTTGTCCAATTGATGTCAATTGAGTTCAATTGGATGCAATTAGGCTCAATTGGCACCTAATTGATGTCAATTGAGTTCAATTCATACCCAATTATTGTTAATTGTGTCCAATTGAGCTCAATTAACACCCAATTGATGTCAATTGGGCTCAATTAACATCAGTTAACACCCTTTTGAGTCCAATTGATGTCAATTGAGTCCAATTGGGTGTCAATTGATATCAATTGAGCCCAATTGATCAATTAATATCCAATTAGACTTAATTAATGTCAATTGGACTCAATTCATTCAATTTAGCATCAATTATAATCAATTGACACCCAATTGATATTAATTGACATCAATTAGGTGTTAATTGATGTCAATTGAGCCCATGTGACATCAATTGTGTGTCAATTGAATCCAATTGATGTCAATTGAGCCCAATTGACATCAATTGTGTGTCAATTGATACACAATTAGCTTCAATTGGGCTCAATTGACATCAATTGACACCCAATTGATGTCAATTAGGCTCCATTGACACCCAATTAGACTCAATTTGGCTCAATTGACATCAATTGACACCCAATTAGACTCAATTTAGCTTAATTAAGTCTAATTGGACTCAATTAGACTCAATTTGGCTCAATTGATATCAATTGACACCCAATTATACTCAATTTGACTCAATTGACACCCAATTAGACTCAATTTTACTCAATTGATATCAATTGACACCCAATTGATATGAACTGATGTGAATTGAGCTCAATTGCATCGAATTAGGCTCAATTGACACCCAATTAATATCAATTGAGAGCAATTGATGTGAATTGATACCCAATTAATATCAATTGAGAGCAATTGATGTCATTTGAGCTCAATTGCATGGAATTAGGTTTAACTGACACCCAATTAATATCAATTGAGTGCAATTGAGCCCAATTCAGCTCAGTTGTAATCAATTGACACCCAATTGATGTCAGTTGCATCCAATTTGGCTCAATTAAAATCCAATTGATGTTAATTGGCACCCAATTGATGTCAATAAGGTTCAATTGATATTAATTGACCCCCAATTGATGTCATTTACGTCCAATTGAGCTCAATTGATGTCATTTACGTCCAATTGAGCTCAATTGACACCCAAATTATCCAATTGAAGTCAATTAGACTTAATTGACTTCAATTGTGTTAATTGGATATTAATTGATATCAATTAACACCCAATTGCTATCAATTGAGTCTATTTCGGCTCAATTGACACTCAATTTACATCCAATTGGGCCTGAATTGAGCTCAATTGTATCATATTAGGCTCAATTGACATCAATTGACACACAATCGATCACACAATTGAGTGCAATTGAGCCTAATTGATATCAATTGTGATCAATTGACACTCGATTGATGTTAATTGCATCCAATTGGGCTCAATTGAGCACAATAGGATGCAATTAACACCCAATTGAGTGTCAATTGAGTGCAATTGAGCAATTGATATCAATTGTGATCAATTGACACTTGATTGATGTTAATTGCATCCTATTGGGCTCAATTACAATAGGATGCAATTAACACCCAATTGAGTGTCAATTGAGTGCAATTGAGCCCAATTGAGCTCAATTGATATCAATTGACACCCAATTGATGTCAACTGAGCTCAATTGAGCTTAATTGATATCAATTGACACCCAATTGATGTCAACTGAGCTCAATTGAGCTTAATTGATATCAATTGACACCCAATTGATGTCAACTGAGCTCAATTGAGCTTAATTGACATTAATTGTAATAAATTAACACCCAATTGAAGTCAATTGGGCTTAATTAATATCAATTAACATCCAATTATTATCAATTGAGTCCAATTCGACTCAATTGATACTTAGTTTACACCCAATTTATGCAAATTGGGTGTAAATTGGGCTCAATTACGTTGAATTAGGCACAATTGACATCAATTGATACCTAATTAATATCAATTGAGTGTAAATCAAGTGTAATTGACTCCAATTGGGCTCAATTGAGTGCAATGATGTCATGGACAATTGAGTCAATTGATGTAAGTATAGTTAGATTTAATTGGTGTGTCAATTGAACTTAAGGCTAGCAAATTATACAAAACTTTTTTTGTGCCAAGAATTTTGAACTTTTGACATCATAAATGAGTCCAGAAGGCCCAAAAATAGTAAGAATGACTGTGAACATGATTTTTTATTTTTTTATTTTTTTATTTTTTTATTTTTTTATTTTTTTATTTTTTTTATTTTTTTTAATTTGCCCGCCGGGAAAATGGGTTTTCCCGGCGGGCCCGCCGGGAAATGATCATTTTCCCGGCGGGATTACTGGCAAAGAAGGTTTTTGCAGGTCATAAAAAATGCCCGTGAATATACATTGTGATCACAAGAATTTTTATGTTAACAACAGGTTTTGTTAACGTGATCACGAAATTGTGAAGACGTTAATGAAATCCCTGATAGAAAGGCACTATAAAGGTTGTACATTATGAGACATTGGCTACCCAAGGCCTAGTTATTTAGTTTTGGGTGCCCAAGTGTGAAGAAGGGCCAATTGAAAGGACACAATCCCCTTTGTGCTATTGAGGGATCTTCCTAAGTTGTACTTGTGAGAGAGCGAGGAGTGAGAGCATTCTAGCATTGTGCCTCTCTCATGCTTGTGTGTTTATGCTTGTATGAGAGAGTGAGAGAGAGTGTGATTGGCCTATGTGATGGTGTGAGCAACTCCTCGGTGACAGTGTGGAGGTGGAGCTTGGAGTTTGGAGCATACATGCGAGCTTGGAGGCTTCAAGAGACACGAGCTCAAAGCATTGGTAAGTACTCCACGATGGTTGTGTTTCATTGCTCATCCATTAGGTGAATGTGTAGAGTTCCCTCTAGGAGGTGTGGTTTAGCATAACATTTTTGGCACCGCCGCCGCTGCCAGGGAAACACCTTTGTTTCTTCCATACTCTTTGAGTTTTAGCTCTCATTGCATAGTATTCTCTGTTGCCTTTGCATTTTGGTAATGCTGCATTGTGTGGAAAATGGAAGGATAAGGTGTGTGTGGTTGAGAAAACAATTATAGTTTTGATGTTATGAATGTTATGGCAAGTAGTTTAGGAAAGGATTCATTGGTTACTCTTGATAAGTTTGATGTTAGCACCACAGAAAAAAAAAACACCAACGTGAAGAAGCAGGTTGTGTGTTGTTTTCTTCTTTTTTCAAAAATTCAACAAAATAAAAAACATAAGGGACCATTGATTGAGCCAAGAACTTGCATTTCATTCCCTAGCATTGGCACAATCTAATTTTTATCAATTGGATAAGTATTATGCACCCACGACTACAAATTGCCAACGTGAAAAACTTCATGTGAAAGTGCAGGAAGTTGTTCATGACATGAACCATTTTTTTGCAATTTCACATCGCGAGTTGCTCACAAAATCAACACCGGGATTTCACCCAAAAATCACGGGATTACATTCCAAAAATAGAAACCCTTATCCTAACACCTGTGACATGATTCAATCCACTAAAAATTGGATCACGTGAAAGTGCAGTAGACTTTCACGAGACATGAATCATTTTCAAAGTAGTTCACGGCATGAAACACTTTTTGTTTCACGATGTGAACTCAATCCTTCTATTTCATGAGAAGACCAAAACTAACAAATTGACAAAACGAAGGCTTTGAGGGTCAGATAAAGAAGGAATTTAATCTTAAGGATAAAGATTGGATCATGTGTAGACTTTCACGACATGAACCATTTTTGAAATAGTTCACGGTGTGAAACACGTTCGAAGTAGTTCATGGCATGAAACACTTTTTGTTCCTCTGGCCCCCGATCTCCCCAGCAAGGCGGTCCCCCTTCACCTACACGCTCTGCAGCACCTATGCAAAGGCATCTCTTTCTCTACCTGGCGGCCCTCTCTCTTTTCTAGCCGTCCTGCAAATCCCCCCGACGACTTCATCTCTAGGCGACCACCTTTCGACTGTCTTCACCAGCCTTCTAGACGACGTGCTGGCAGCCAAAAAGACTTCCATGTGGCTATTCTTTTTATTGGCCACTTGTAATATTATATATATTCTTTTATTTATTTTTAAAGCTCAATAATGGCCACCACACTATAATGGCTCCATCCTTCCCTTATGCTTTGGGTCATCACGTCGTGCCCACGACCTTCCAAAACAATGCGAGAGCTACCGAGCTGCATCATTATTACCAAACATGATAGTTGCCATCGGTGCCCTGCATTTAGCAACCACCCGCACACCACACTGTTGTTGCAATAGAAAACTTCCAAATCTCCAGCATTTGCTCCCAAAAAAAACGACACGCATACCAGCTCACTGCGAAACCATCCAGTCTATACATTTGCCAGGGCGTTCAGGGCAAAGCTTATTCGCAAACCATGCATCCCATATGTACACTGACCCAAAACACTTCGCAGATTTTTGCCTGACATACTTTGCCCAACCCCTAGCGTGCTGAATCATTCATGATCAGCAGAAAGCATATGACCACGTTTCCCTCCATCAATCCTTTGAGCATCATACAATGTAACCAAAACATCTCTATTCCATGTGATCAAAGAAACACTATCATCTTCCAAATGCATAGTTTGCCATCCCACATCCCACCACATAACATAAGAACTTCTGGAAACAAAGCTTCTAATATACATACCATCCTGCCTCATCTCAATTCCAAAATCACTGATATAGTCAGCACCAATATTGGAGAACCAATGAAGCAACTCCTGCTGAGGGTAATAACTGATGAAAGCTTCATCAAGAAAAACCTGTTGTGCCATAGCATTTTCTTGTTCATCAACATGAAAAACATCACCATCAAAGCCAACCACTACAGGAAAAACACACTCCCCTTCAAAAGGCACCATTTCCAAAGCATCCACCTCAGTTCCTGTATGCTCACCTTCATCAAGGCCAATCAGAAATTCATCTATCAGCATCCATAATCTCATCCATTGCATCAACATCATTCATAGACTTCTGGTGTTGCTCATCCTTCATAGCATCAATTCTGCTTGTGGCTTTCTTAACATTAATGCACATCTGATCATCCAGCTCCAACTCAGGTTCATCATCCTGCAGACTTTCTATATCCCACTCATCCCACAAAGGTGCTTCATCCAAAGACTTTAAAGCATACTCTTTCACATCACATGCATACCTTTGCTCATGATTCACTTGTACTTCCTCGCATTCTTCCTGTATGGCCTCTTTCACATCACATGCATACCTTTGCTCATGATTCACTTGTACTTCCTCGCATTCTTCCTGTATGGCCTCTTCTTGTTGGGCAACCTCATCACCAAGCACTTTCTCATCAATAACCAGGGCATCCATGTCTGCATCCTCCTCACTGGATGAAGTGTCCTCTGTTCCCTCATTAGTAGTGGTGCTACTGGTCGTATCATCAATCCTTCCAGCCATGTCTTCCTATAAATTGTAGCTTTTCTGCCCAATCCCCAGTGGAAAATCAGTCACCTGAAATTTCCTACGAGACTTCCGCTTCTGCTTGACCTTTACATCCGCTCCTTCCTTCACTTTACCTTTCTTCTTGCTAGGCCATGCAGCATCCCTACTTTCCCTTTCCTGTGGCATCCGTTTCCCCAAAGGCATCACATCAGCTTCTGTTTCCTTCGTCTTCTCAAGGGTGACCACATCTATCACCTTAGTTTTACCTTTCTCCTCATTTGTCAACCCACTGGTCCCTGCTTCACCTTTAACTTCAATTCCATAATCATTGGCCCTATTGGGAATATGAGAGGGTAAGGGATACATATCACCTCCCATTTGCTGAGGCTTATCACAATCTGTACTTAGATGTCCAAGTTCACCACAATTCCAACATGTAGGAATGAACCGTCTACCCCTGTCAAAACCATGGCCACTTCCATAGCCTGTCTGACCTTCAATCCCTTCCTGATTATATCCTCTTCCTCCGCCACGTCCACCACCTGTGTTCTCCATCATCTTCAAACTCAGATTCTTCATACAATCCACCATTTGCCTCATGTCCTGTTGAAGCCTTTCATCAGAAGCTGTAACAGCTGTGGGTGCTACCTTTGTCCCCTGTGGTGTGACATTATTCACCTGAGCTTCTATCGATTGCACTCTTTCCAGCATGGTTCTCATCGGTACCGATTCCACCCTTCTTATTTCAGGCCTCACTGCCACTAGGATCCCCAACTGGTTCATCCGTTTTGCAATTTTCAATCCTTTGATTTAGCAATATCCACTGCATCCTCATAAGACCTGGGCTTCTTTAATTCAACCTTCCAGCGAATGCCTCCTTTCGATCCTGCAATAAAACGATCCTTCTTCATCATGTCCGGAGGTACTTGATCATCTCCCAAAGCCCTGCACAAGGTCTCCCACAGCAAAGAGAACTTCTTCACATAATCATCGATTGGCTCCAACTCACCCTGTGTCAATCCCTGCACTTCATGCCAAACTCTATCTGGATCCTCAATCTTCTTAAACCTATTCAAAAGTGTAGTCTTCAATCCATCCTCAGTCATTTGAATACATGGAACATCAACCCTCATTGACTCCTCATAAGCTCTGTACCAAATCCTTGCATCCCCCTTCAAGCAGATATTCAGCAACCGCAATACGTGTGCCGGCTCATTGATGTGGTTGCTTATGCATGCAACCTCCATCCTTTCAAGAAAATCTGCCACATCTTCATTTGGACCACCAAAAAACTCTGGATACGACATCATTTTAATCCCCAAGCTTCACTTCAAATCCCAAGAAAAACCAGAAACACCTTCCTTCAATCTCACTCTAGGGCATACACCCTCATAAGAGAAATACCTGAGCTATCCTCTATGGGGGCACCAGAAGAATGGGAGGTGAAAAAAAAGAAAAAAGACCACTGCCTCTATAGCCCTTCACCTCCCAAACTTGGAAATTACTAACACAATGGAGGAGCCACCGGCTGGAACACTTCTCACAATTCACCACCCACCCACACCATAAAGACAGCTCAAAACCACGATAGACAGTCCAGCAAAAACATACATAATATCATCCACACTGTAAGAAACTCAGCAATTACACCAAAAACCAGGACTCTGGCCAGGATTTACTGCCAAAGGAATTCACCCTTGCATCTGACAACCAAGCCTCTGTCTCCTGATCTCTGCTTCTCTTTAGAGGGCGCCCCACCAACAACCCTTCTTCACTTCCTCTGTAGCCTGGCTACTCTCTGTCCAGCTGCTACCTGCCAAGTGTAGTAGGCGAGCCCCACTATCTCCAGCCCACACAAAAGCACCTCTACTGCAACCAACACACACAAAAAACCAAGGCTCTCTCTCTGGTCAGCATCCACTCTCTGCCTGTAGTAGTCGTCGCCCACACAAAACCAGCTACTCCTCTCTTCAGAGGGTGCCCCACCAGCTAACCCTCAACTTCAGCAGCTCTCACTCTCTGTGTGTCGTGACCAGTAGCTGTGCCAACCACAGAGCCTCTGCACTGTCTCTCCCATCACCAAACCAAACACCAGTCCAGGCCACATCGCTGCCAGCAGAGCAGCCCTCTCTTTTGCGCCTATCAGCAGACCCACGTCCCTGTACACAAGGCGGCTACCTATACAATGCTCCCCAGTCACCACCACGGTTCCCTTCTCACGCGGCCCATCCAACTCTTCAACTTTCTCTACAGGCTGTCACCAGACAAGGCCTTCCACAAGGCAGCTACCTCACTGTTCCTTGCCTCACACTCTAGCTCGTCTCTTGGCACCTCCCCAGTCGCCACAACCAGTCCGCTGCTGCATCACCAGTCGCCAGCCTCACCAATATCACCAGGGCGACCTTCACTTACTCGCCAGCTTTCTCACCAGGCGGCTCCCACTTAGCACCTTCGCTTTTCAGAATCACCCGCCAGCCCTCTTCACGTACAAAAGGCGGCTACTTTTCCTTTTTTGTGTCTCTGCACGCTGCACTCCAGAGCCCCAGCAGCTCGACCCAAGGCGGCCACACCTGCAAAAACCAACACTTCTCTGGCTCCCGGTCTCCCCAGCAAGGCGGTCCCCCTTCACTTGCACGCTCTACAGCGCCTCTATATCTTTCTCTACCGGGCATCCCTCTCTCTTTTCTAGCCGTCCTACAGAATCCCCCCCGGTGACTTCATCTCTAGGTGGCCACCTTTCGACTGTCCTCGCCAGCCTTCTAGACGACGTGCTAGCAGCCAAAAAGACTTCCATGTAGCTATTCTTTTTATTGGCCACTTGTAATATTATATATTCTTTTATTTATTTTTAAAGCTCAATAATGGCCACCACACTATAATGGCTCCATCCTTCCCTTATGCTTCGGGTCATCACGCCGCACCCACGACCTTCCAAAACAATGCGAGAGTTGCCCACAGCCTTCGTCAGCTGCATCATTATTACCAAACATGACAGTTGCCATCGGTGCCCTGCATTTAGCAACCACCCGCACACCACACTGTTGCAATAGAAAACTTCCAAATCTCTAGCATTTGCTCCCAAAAAAATGACACGCATACCAGCTCACTGCGAAACCATCCAGTCTATACATTTGCCAGGGCGTTCAGGGCAAAGCATATTCACAAACCATTTATCCCATATGTACACTGACCCAAAACACTTCTCAGATTTTTGCCTGACAATGGGCAACTTTGGTTAGTCTGTCAACTACCACAAAAATGGAGTTGTAACCTGATTGCACCGAAGGTAATCCAGTAATAAAGTCCATATTGATACATTCCCACTTCATCGGGGATGTCCAATGGATGTAACTTCCCACACATTTTTACTCTTTCAGCTTTGATTTTCTGGCATGTCAGACATTGACGTTCATGATTCAGTACATCCTTTTTCAGACCCGGCCAAAAGAAGCTTTTCTTTACATACATGTAGGTTTTGATGAAACCTGGATGTCCTGCTATAAGGCTATCATGGGCTTCATTCAAAATTTGACCCTTGGTTCCCTCATCATTGGGAATGCATAGCCTGCGATTATAATACATGATGCCATCATCCAGGCTGTACCCTTGAACTCTGTTCAACTCCTGTGGAGTTTTGCTTTCCTGCATAAGTAGGGTAGCAATAGGGCCAAAGAATCTATCCTGCATGATCTTCTCTCTTGCTTCAATAATCAAAGGATTTGATATTACAGTAATTGCAAGCAAGGAGGCTTTTCTACTGAGGGCATCTGCTACCACATTTTCTTTGCCTGGGCGATACTTGATTTCAAAATCAAATTCCTGCAGGGTCTGCATCCCCCACCTTCTTTGGTGCATGTTGAGGTCCTTCTAAGTAAAGATCCACTTTAAGCTCTGATGATCTGTCACCCAAGTGAAACTTTTTCCCAGTAGGTAATGTCTCCACAACTTTAAGGCATAGACTACTGAAAGTAATTCCAGGTCGTGGACAGCATAATTCCTCTCATGCGTTCTAAGCTTTCGGGATTCATAGGCCACTGCATGACCTTCCTGCATGAGTGCACCTCCCAGGGCAAAGCCACTTGCATCAGTTACTACCTCGAAGGGTAGAGAAAAATCTGGCAGCTTCAGAACGAGACTGGTTACCAAGGCGGTCTTCAGCTTATCAAAAGCACTCTGGCACCTGGCAGACCACTAAAATGGGGTAATCTTTTTGAGAAGGTTAGTCAGGGGGGAAGCTATGAGAGCATGCTTTGGTATAAAAATTCTATACCAACCAGTCAATCCCAAGAATCCTCTGACTTCTTTCACTGTCTTTGGTTCACGCCAATCTATTACTGCTTGGACTTTAGCAAAATCTGGAGAAATTCCATCTTTGGATACCACAAAGTCCAAGTATTCAACATGGTCGGCAGAGAAAGTGCATTTGCTCTTTTTTGCAAAGAGTTGGTGCTTCCTTAGAATCTCAAGAACTTTTTTGACATGAGTCTCACGGTCAACTGCATTCCTTGAGTAAATCAAAATGTCATCTCAAAGAAAACTAGAACAAAATCATCCAAGTATTCTCTGAGGATGTCTTGCATTAGGCAATTGAATGTAGCTGGGGCATTAGTTACTCCGAACGGCATGACAGTAAATTCATAATGCCCATAGCGAGTATTGATAGGTGTTTTTGGTATATCTTGATCATTGATCCTGATCTGGTAATCCTGATATGGTAATACCCGGATTTGAGATCTATCTTTGTGAAGACCTGGCGTCCATTTAGCCTGTCCAGAAGCTCATCAATTCTTGGGATAGGATACTTATTCTTAACTGTTCAGCTGATTCAGACCTCTGTAGTCCACACAGAGTCTAAGCGTTCCATCTTTCTTTCCCTGAAAGAGAACTGGTGCACCCCAAGGTGAAACACTGGGTCTTACAAACCCTTGTTCTAACAGCTGTCTAAGCTGCTCCTTGAGTTTGATGGCTTTAGGAACTGGCATTTTATACGTGCGCAGGGCTACTGGCTGAGCTCCAGGTGTTAATTCTATCACATGATCTACTTCCCGATTTCGAGGCATTTCAGTTAGTTTTGCTTGGAATAGATCATCAAACTCACTTAACCATTCTGGTTCTTTAGCCTTAAGCTTTGAGCCTACTGGGTTCATTTTGACAACATAAATTTGCTGCTTCTTCCTAAGTCCTTTCAGTAACCTAGAAGCTTTTTCTAACTGAAGGTCTGGGGATCCGGAAACTCTAGTTCCTTGAACTTTGTTCCCGTGAAGGTCATGGAAGGAAATGGTTCCATTGTGACAGTGTATGTCAGCTTGATTTTTGTGGAGCCAATCCATTCCAAGGATCTCGTCAAAAACTCCCAGAGGTAAAACTTTGAACTGACAGTCGGTCACATTACCATCTAGTTTGAACTGGATAAGCTCTGTCTCATGGTGGTGAGTGAAAAGAATCTTCCCACTGGTGGCCAATTCAACTTGCATAGGTTTCCCTGATTTCTGTTCTAAGACTAGCTTATGCAAGCTACGACAAAAGACCCAAGAATCGACATACATCGACTTTTGAAAAAGCAATGGCCGACATCGATTATGGTAAGTATAAATTAAATTTTGCAATCAATTAACATTTAAATCTAGACACTTCAAGAAACTCTTGATAGATGTAACACATGTGCATCATGGCCAAAAACACACATACATAAAGAAAATGTTAATGAAAGAGCGCCATCATTCTAAATGAGCGACTATATGTACCAAAAAATTATGTCTACAAACTTAGCACTAAATGGATCTATCATTAATCGGAGTCATCGAAGGAAGAGTCTTCCTCTTGTACATTCTTGGGTGGTTGTGCGATGATAACCCTGCTGCTGCTACCTGTCGAGCAATCTCATCCATGTCGTTCTCACCATGTTGCTCCTGCAATTAAAAATGTCTATTAGCTATTTGAGTATAAAAAAACCACATAACATATAACACATGCAGATCTTGATTGGCATAAAATAATATTTGATAGAATTACTTACAAAAGCATCGGGTGTCAGCATCTCCTTTTGTAGCGCTCTGTAGCCATGAACTGTGGCTCTCCGTATCTCATCTGCAGATGGTGCTCGACCATAATCCTTTCTTTGTCATTTAAACATTGCATATATATAAGTAAGAAGTGAATTGAATGCATATGAGATCATAGATACATGGATACATACATACATACATACATACATACATATATATATATATATATATATATATATGTATATATATATATACATATATATATACATACATACATACATACATACATACATACATACATACATATATACATACATACATACATACATACATACATACATACATACATATATATATATATATATATACACAAATAGCTATAGATAGACGAACGAAAAATTTGTGCACTTACAAAGAGTGCTCGAAAGCCACTAGAGCCCATCCGGCCAAGCCAAGAGGTGTGCCCTGACTGGACACGAGCCTGTGCTGCCTCTTGCAAATTAAATGCGCTTTTATATGAATATATAATTAATGCTATTCGAGAAGTACCTACCTAAGATGGAGTTGTCTATTTAATTAGCATAACTAATCTTATAAGCTAACGCAATAATAAAATAAAGCCATGTTAGAATTTAATTTTTCATATCTCACACTTGCCTCCATTTTGTAGGTGGCCTCGTACATTTTTTTATCTCCACACCCGCTAATGCATATAGGAAGAATGAACTATGTAGCATGAAACATTGCAACAATCAATGTTATGTAATTATAATGCAAGACCATCATGAAGCTTTTACTCCTTTCTTCTTTGTTTTTGTGAATTTCCATTTTAAGGAATGCATGACATTGGTAGGGGTACAAAAGGAGGCAATTTGATCCTTCACTCTCTTCTCCTCGTTCTCTGTCAAGATCCAAGGTGCTTTAGGTAAAATTACCTTCTCATTCTCTTGAAGTATTGGCCAAGTAGTGGGAAGGCGTTCAATCAATCTCATGTCCTCCCGAACTACTAAAGAATCTCTCTTGCCAATTTTGCGGCCCCAAATATTTGATGCTACATTTTTAATGATGCACAGCAAATCTAGAAAATGATTAATTACTAGCTTTGTCCAATATGGAAGATGAAAGAAGATTGAGTATAGATGGATTACATCCAAAGAGATCGACTCACATGATATCCCGCAACGAAAGCTAGAGTGTATTGAGCTCCTTTGTCTGATGGAGAAGGAGTTACCTACCTCCTTTTTTGACATTCAAGTCCATGTTATGATCCATCTCGTTGAAGAGATAGAGATTGCTCGGACCGTGAGTACACGTTGGATGTTCTCGGTTGAAAGGTACATGGGGGTATTGAAAGGATTTGTGCACCAGCGAGCAAGACCCGAGGGATCCATGGCAGAGGGATGGTTGCTTCACGAGTGCATGTATTATCTATCTGAGTACTTGCAACATGTGGATAACGAAGCTCCTCTTGGTTGGAGAGAAGAACAATCAGACAACGAAACCACAGAGATGTTATGTGGGCAGGGGTCCCACTAAAGATAAGTGCTGAGGAGAGGGAAGCGCTTAGTACTTTTGTGGTGTATAACTCAGATTGCATGCAAAAATGCATTGACAAGCATGACAAAGAATGCAAAGAGAGAAACCGGAGAAGTAGGGCATCCAAAAAGGGTCGGAGTGCACCTCCAACGATGAGCCTAGAATGGTTGAATACACATATCAGAGAGATGCAAGGGCAGGGGTTTGAAATCTCATGAGAAGAGTTTGAGCTTAGCCTAGGATGCGACACCATGGTAAGTTACTCCAATGTTATATTTTAATTTGAATAATACTACATGTTTTTCTGGATTCTAACCATACATGTTCATGTGGTTCCCATGTGGTTTTAGGTCCGAGCTCACAGCAACATGTGGGTGTGTGGTCAGCATCTCCGCGTCAAGAGGATTGATGATCTTCGTGTTACTTAGGACTCTTGCATCGTTGCGTCCTTTCATCAACTCTCTCGTGCAAGTGCTTGTGACACAAATTTGATTGAGGATGAGCTCGGCTATGTAGGGGATTTGGAAGGCATATACGAAATTTACTATCGTGTTATGAAACAGGTACACATGATTCGTTTCAAAATATCATGCAAACCAAATGATTGAAATATTCAGCATCTTTGAGTAACAAGTTTATAAACATTATAGTATTGCAGGTAATTTTGAAGGTGCGTTGGTTTCGAGCGGAGTACAAAGGAAAAAGGGCCGCCTTGAGGCGCGAACAAAGCAGCTTCTGGTCCATTGACTCATTGAAGCTCCTACGACCAACCAAAGAGCCCTATCTCTTCTCCTTTTACAAAAATCCAACTGGCAATCCATGGTGGCAAATTGTTCATGTGAACCCTAGAAGCCAAAGATTGTTTGATACCACCTTTTCTACTGAGCGTGAAAATACACCACACACAACAATGACCTCTACAGAGCCCAACAATACACTAGACACAACAATGACCTCTATATCACATGGGCAAGGAGATACAATTCTTCGCATTAGAGAAGCAAATTTGATTTCACAAACAAATGTCACACCACCCTCAACAACGGATGATGAAGGGGATGATCTGGGTAAAGATTTATCGGATGATCTAGGAGAAGATCTACTAGAGGTTGACATTGAGCAAATCTCAAAATCCACCTCGAACAATGTTCCACTCCCTGATGGACTCGGCATATGCCTAACAGAGATGGAACTTCAAGAGGCTATGGCTGACAACGACAAGGTGTTCTTAGAGATTGATATCTTTGGCGAGGCATAGTTTCCAATTGTTCATAAACAGCTTGGCTCATCAATTCAAAAGAAAATGCTAATGTGTTTCTATCTCGATATCCTTTTTTTTCATCGCTTGTTTTGATTGTACATGATACTAACTATAGGGTGGGGTGGTAGGGGGAGCCTCTTGGTCTTAGAGTGGCCTTATGCTGCTACTTTTAGGGGTTCGATTCCCTTTAGGCTCGTGTTTTGTAGTCATGAGTCCATGTACTATGCGTGTGTGTGTTTTGTCTTATAGGCAAAAGTGTTGTGAAAAGAGCTGATCGTGAAGCTAATGCGCAATGAGCAGCTGACGTGGCTGATGATGTAACCGACGATGCTGATGTGGCATCAAGAGCTGAGGTGGCAAATTAGCAACATCTAGTTAGGGTGTGCAAGCATCTAGTTAGCAAGGCTGGACTTGAGAGGTTTTTGAGACAAGTAGGGGAGAGAGGGTATAAAACTGCTCATACCCTTTATACCTGCTCTACCCAGAAAGAACTCGCTTCTGCCAGAAGAAGCTGGCCTTTTTGACCAGTAAAGCTGCCCTTTTCCTCAGATGGCGAGGAAGAGCTATGCACAAAAAGAAGAATTGGTGGGCTGATTTGTGTGTGTGTAAGTGCGAGAGTATGTGAACTTTCTAGAGAACGTTTCAGGTGTTTGACGTTCCAAACTTTCTTTATTTAATTTAACAATAATTCAACCATATTACTCAAAGAAAGAAGTAGACTTGAATAACATAGCAAAGCAAATAATTGTACCGTGCATTGTTCCGTCGATGCTTTAGAAGCGTTTGCATCTCATGCAATACAGCGGTCTCGTCCCAACCAATGCCGAACTCTTGCACAAGGATTGCCAACACATATTTCTTGTCATTATCATCGTGATCCCTACAATTTGAAAAAAAAGTCATTTTAGTTAGATTTATCATTTGATATCAATGTATATAGAGATTTCGAAAAATACATGAAAGAATTGGACTTACCGCGCCAGTGGGATGTGTATCTTGGGCATGTATGTGTGCACGAGCTCTCTCAAGCGGCGACGAAAAAGTGCCCCACCATCTACATACTGCACTCGCCCACTCTGATCCACCTGAATGCTAATGGGCATCGTGCCCGATAGCATGCGAAGCTTCGAGGTGGCAGGTGGAGGTGCAAAAGGAGGCACACACGGTGAAGGGACTCGTGATGGTGATGGCTGACTACTACCACTGCACAAAAAACACATATAATTTTTAAGATTCATTTTGGATGGTTTCATGAAAATTACACCTAGACACGGAGTAGATTAATGCATACCTCAAACGGCGACGCCTCTGTGCCAAGGGAGTGTCCTCGGCCTATGTCAAAACAGTGGGGCCCCGACATCTACTACACCTACGTCTGCACCAAAAGCGTATGCACGGGTTGGGGTGTGCCGCCACCTCCGGGAATAGGATCCCTCGAAGAGCCCTTCCCAAAGGCTACTGGCCATATTAGTGTCGAGAGGTGAGTAATGATTAACTCAAGCTGGGGTACAGTCATGGCAGCATACTCAATTTCTTGCTCAGCCACCATAGCTATTTCAAGGAAAAAAATTTGTAGTCAACTCATGAGAAAGAGAGAGCCAATAGAGATCATGCGTAAAGGACAACACAATTATGTGCTTAGGCAAGAACTAAGGAAGTGCTGAAAAAGCCAGCAAGTACACGTCAACTTTTTTCTCAGAGGAAAAGTCATGAAACCAAGGTGCACAGAGGCTAGCCAAAAGCTACTCTTCCCCCAGGTTATGCTCAAGTGATGCGTGGACTGCCCCTTTTATGTTCCCCTGCTACTCTCGCTTTTATTTACAATATGCTCTAAAAATAACAAGCTTGTATTCTAAAAAATGCAGCTCTTTAGATCCCCACGCCTCAGCTGCCATGGTTGAGCCTAATGCTCATCATGTACATGATGTACATAGACTTCATGTTTACCATGTCCAAGAAGTACATGGTCTTCTTCCTCGCGCTCCAGCACTATAGCTGCTCTAGGTTCCAATTGTGCAAGATGCACCATGTGTACATGCTCTCTCTCAGTTCCATGTGTGCTGGCCCTTCATCCTGTATAAAAGATGTCACCAACCTGTATTAATCAAATTTAATACATACATTAAGGATAATTACCAGAAGAACCATGGATGGACACCAAAAGCTCCTAAGCTATTTAGTGAGAGGTAGTCCTAAAGATATTGTAAGGCTCTGATATGAGCACAAGTACAGCGAGATGGTATGGCTACAAGTAGCTAGTGAAGGATAGATAAGTTCGATACCAGCCAGTTGTGGATTGCTGTGGATTAACTCCTCGTAGCTTGGTGTGGATTAACTCTTCTACAATTTCCTAAGTATAGAAACCTAAAGGCCACTAGGGCTGCCCATGTCCCTAAGGCATATGATAGAGAGAGAGGGAGAGAGAGAGAGCATAAGGGTTGGGGGTGCGTGTTAGAGCTAGATCTAGCCTACAAAGGAAATCGCACACCAAAACTGGCTAAGGTCATTTATATCAGCAGAAAGGCATATGCCAAAAGTGAATCACAGCTCTAAAAGTGAGGAGAAAGGCTCCTTTTGCTCAGCGCAAAAAGAAGGAGGCTAGCCAAGCTGAGAATCGCCTTTAGACACCCCCCCGGCTGGCCCCCTGGAGCCGTGCCCTCATGCCCCCCCCGGGCGCCCCCCGTGGAGCCGTGCTTGAACACCCCCCGATCGGCCCCCCGGAGCTGTGCCCGAACACCCTCCCCGGCCGTTCCCTCGGAGCCATGCCCGAACACCCCCCGGCCGGCCCCTCGGAGCCGTGCCCTCATGCCCCCCCGGCCCCCGCGGTGCCATGACCAAACACCCTCCCCCGGCCCTCGCGGTGCCATGCCCGAACACTCTCCTCGGCCCCCGTGGTGCCGTGCCCTGAACACCCTCCCCCGGCCCACACGGAGCCGTGCCGTGCCGTCACCCTGGTGAGCCCGAACACCCTCCCCGGCCCCCGCCGTGCCGTGCTCAAACACCCCCCAGAGTCGTGCCCTCACGCCCCCCCTCGGCGGCCGGCCCCCCCAAAGCCGTGCCCCCCCGTGCCCTCACACCCCAGTGCCGTGCCCCCCGTGCCCTCACACCCTGGTGCCGTGTCCTCACGCCCCCGGCCCCCGCGGTGCCGTGCTCAAACACCCTCCCCGGCCCCCCTGGAGCCGTGCCCTCACACCCTCGGCCCCCGCGGTGCCGTGCCCGAACACCCTCCTCGGCCCCGCCGGAGCCGTGCCCTCATGCCCCTGGCCCCCGCGGAGCCGTGCCCAAACAACCCCCCAGCCAGCCCCCCAAAGCCGTGCCGTCATGCCCCCCACCCCCCGCGATGCCGTGCCGTCGCGCCCCCCCTCGTGCCGCGCGGTGCCGTCATGCCCCGCAGCCCCCCCTCATGCCGTGCGGTGCCGTCATGCCCCGCAGCCCCCCCGGGTGCCATGCCGTCACGCCCCGCAGTCCCCCCTCCTCGTGCCGCACGGTGCCGTCACGCCCCGCAGCTCCCCTGGGCCGTGCCGTCGCGCCCCCGCAACCTACCCCCGGCGGTGTCGTGCCATCATGCCCCGCAGCCCGCAACCCCCCCTCGGTGGTGCCATGCCGTCGCGCCATCGCGCCCCCGCAGCCGGGGCCGTGCCGTCATGCCCCATCAGCCCCCCCTCATGCTGCGCGGTGCCATCATGCCCCGCAGCCTGCAGCCCCCCCGCGGTGCTGTGCCGTCGCGCCCCCGTAACCCCCCCGGGGCCGTGCCATCACGCCCCCGTAGCCCCCCCCTCGTGCCGCGCGGTGCCGTCATGCCCGCCCCACATCCCGCAGTAATCATGAGAACTGGGTTTAACTATGCAGAAGCGATTAACATGATGTCTGACTGAATGACTGATGGAATGAACATGATCTAAGGCTGGTTACCATGTAACGCTCTGATACCAATGTGACATGTGAGGCTTCGACCGTAGTAATCACAACCTTAGTCTAACTAAACTAAACTTAATGATGTTTAAGAGATAGACAAATATGTGTCAGTGCAATGCAGCTATATTAGATGATGAATGCGGTTACAATGAGATCCAAAGGGATCTATGCTGTCCTAGATGATGTCTACCCCTGGAAGAGAGGGAAACATGCTGAATAATGATGAAGGATGGATGTCCTGACTCCAATGTTGAGTTCCACCACTTGTATGCTGGTATCCCTCTATGTAGGAGTTGGGAAGATGACTGAATATGCTGATGCGTGGATGCGCTGCTGTTCCCAGCCGTCTTGGTGTAGAAACGCTAAAGGAACACACTGTTGGATGCTAAACTGTATCCCCCTTTGCTCCTAGGTAGGAAAACGCTAAAGAGATCCAGATGTCTATGCTGAAATGATGCGTTTCTTTATATATGGGGAATTGGTGCTGGTCGGCCAGCTTGGCTACAGTTGGCCAGCTCTGAATATGCTCACGACTGCCATTTAAATGCTTTAAAGGCTGGTCGGCTGACTTGAATGCGTTTCTTTATATATGGGGAATTGGTGCTGGTCGGCCAGCTTGGCTACAGTTGGCCAGCTCTGAATATGCTCACGACTGCCATTTAAATGCCATAAATGCTTTAAAGGCTGGTCGGCTGACTTGAATGCTGTCAGCTGCCTCCACAAGCCCCAATGCTTTTGTCTAGATGGTTAATATGATGCTACAATGTTGAATCCAACCCATACCATGTGGTACATGCTGAAAACATTCATTTAAATGTCCATAAAATGCATGATAAATCTTGATTAAATGCCTGATGATGCCATGCCATAAAATAATGCCATGTCACTGTACACTTGAATGGTGTGCACGTGACATTCCCCGCTGCTAAATTGTTACTGGGTGGTATACCTGGCAACCTTCGACTCCTCTGTAATCCTTCTCCTCCGAACCGCTGCCCCCTTCTGTCTTCTGCTGCTGCCCGGGGACTGAGGTTGTCTGTAGGAGTGAAATCCTTTGAGCCAAGACTCTATATACTGCGGGAACTGAACTACTAAAACTGCTTGGAAATACTTGAGTCACCCCTGACCTGCCTGTGGAAACCTTTCACCTACCATCTCTGTCGTTCCTAAAGCTCTGAACCTCCTGAGGCGATGGAGCAAACTTTTGTCTTCTGTGGAAGAGAAACCCCCTGCTCTGCTGCTGCCAGTTCAAGCCCAAAACTTATGTCCTCCTTTGATGATGGATGTCATTCTTTCCCAGAGAGTTCATGGGCAAACATGTATGCCTCGCAGATGCAAGATGGACTGCTAAGATGACTGCTAAGATATCTGCTATGCAAACCATGTGCAACCCTATATGCTATGCAAGAATGCAGATGGATGGGTTACTAATGCATACCTAAGGGAAAATCCCTAAGGGTGACCTGGAAGATTTTGAGAACTGGGTTTAACTGTGCGGAAGCGATTAACATGATGTCTGACTGAATGACTGATGGAATGAACTGATCTAAGGCTGGTTACCATGTAACGCTCTGATACCAATGTGACATGTGAGGCTTCGACTGTAGTATCACAACCTTAGTCTAACTAAACTGCACTTAATGATGTTTAAGAGATAGACAAATATGTGTCAATGCAATGCAGCTATATTAGATGATGAATGCGGTTACAATGAGATCCAAAGGGATCTATGCTGTCCTAGATGATGTCTACCCCTGGAAGAGAGGAAAACGTGTTGAATAATGATGAAGGATGGCTGAAAGATGGCTGTTCTGACTCCAATGCTGAGTTCCACCACTTGTATGCTGGTATCCCTCTATGTAGGAGTTGGGAAGATGGCTGAATATGCTGATGCATGGATGTGCTGCTTTTCCCAGCCCTCTTGGTGTAGAAACGCTGAAGGAACACACTGTTGGATGCTGAACTGTATCCCCCTTTGCTCCTAGGTAGGAAAACGCTGAAAACATCCAGATGTCTATGCTGAAATGATGCGTTTCTTTATATATGGGGAATTGGTGCTGGTCGACCAGCTTGGCTGCAGCGGGGCCAGCTCTGAATATGCTCACGACGGTCATTTAAATGCCATAAATGCTTTAAAGACTGGTCGGCTGACTTGAATGCTGTCGGCTGCCTCCACAAGCCCCAATGCTTTTGTCTAGATGGTTAATATGATGCTACAATGCTGAATCCAACCCATACCATGTGGTACATGCTGAAAACATTCATTTAAATGTCCATAAAATGCTTGATAAATCTTGATTAAATGCCTGATGATGCCATGCCATAAAATAATGCCATGTCACTGTACACATGAATGGTGTGCACGTGACAGCAATGGCATGCCACATGGAAGCTCTGGAAGCAAAAGTTTGCGAGGCATAAATAGAGGCAAATCCCAAATATCACCATTGACATCACATTGAATCACCATCCATCTGCCATCACAATCATTGAAGGCAAGCTGGGGCTGCAGTTCATGTCTGACCAATATACAAAGACCCGAGAAATGCTTAGTACCTGCATAGTGGATATCATAGCCCCCAAAATAGCCAGCCTGGCCAGCCATAGAATGTTGGTTATGTTCTTGCAAACAGAGAATGTCCGACTCCCTAGTTAAAACATAATTCCACACTAGCCTCCACTTAGAAGGATTGCAGAGGCCCTGTACATTAAGAGTGACACAATGGAGTTTGTCAAGCATGAGGATATATACAAAGGAGGAGAATATACAACCAAAGAGTGCTTAAGCATCAGCCATCATGGGCTGCAGCCCTTCCTTCCCTGGGTCAAAGGATAGCCCTTCCTCAGACTCACAAATAGGAATGTGTTTTTTGAGAATGGACCGTGGTTGTAGGGAGTCTGCCAAAAAGCCAAAAGTGTTTCCCAAAAAAAGAGTTAGGGAAACGAAGGCAAAGTAACGTGGAAATTTTGCGGATGAAGGCCTTAGTGCTGGAGCACGTCCAAAACAAATGAGGCACCGTTTCAGAAGGGGCCATGCATCGAAGACAAGAAGTAGATGCAATCCTTCATTTAGCAAGAGTGACAACCACAGATAAGGAACCTGTAAGACAACGCCACAGGAAAAGCTTTTGCTTGAGAGGCAATTTACTCCTCCATAGGATCTGTCGCCTAGGAACAAAGCCATATTGCAAGGGATGTAGACCCTCATAAAGCACTTGCAACAACAGGCATCAATGTGATGGGCCTCCAATCCATGAGATGCTCACACAAATTTTGCTTGGGGATGAGTTTAACTATGCCATGCTTCCATGATTGGGGGAGTACTCCTGTATGCCAAGCCTCATTAATCATTTGCAGGATAACACCTTTAAGGTCTTCCCAAAAGTGTAAGAAAAATTCCACCGCCGTGAGGCCATCATACCCTTGTGCCTTACCAGTGCTGAGATGGGACAAGGCATCATCAAGCTCCACATCAATGAAAGGCATATCAAGTTTGAGAGCTTCCTGTGGGTTGAGAATGGGAAGAACATGCTGTAAAAGAGTATCCCAAGCTTGTAATTCGTGCAAAGAAGTGGTAGCAGGGGGGGCAAACAGTTTCTGAAAATAAGAAAAGCATTCATGTTGGAGCTCTGCGAAAGACTGAGTCCATTCACCATCCAGTTTACGGACTTTGAGGCAAGAGGTCTTCCTCCTAGAAGCATGTAACCCTTGAAAGAAAGATTTTGAAGAGCAGCCTTTATCCATGAATTGAGTCATCCTTGCCTAAACCTGCCACTTGGCCAATTTCCATCGGTCAATAGCTTGCAAGAGAGCTGTTGACTGAGAGAGAGTGTCCATTTGTTGAGAGGAGAGGGGCTGCAATTGGGAATGTGTAGTCAAGGACTGAACTACTCCTTTGGCATGCTGAACTTTAGCTCTCCAGTCAGGCATGAAATTACTCCCATATTCATGAATAGCATGCTGAAGCCTGTCCACCACAAGGTGTTGCCATGCAAAATTACAGTCATAATGGACATGGGCTGTAAGAGGAATTATGGCATATCGGATCAATTGTTGAAATTGTGCATGCTGCAGGTATCCTTTATTGATATGTTTCATCTGAATGGAATGTAAAGGCATGTCATCCCAGGGCTGCCAAACTGAATATTCAGCCATAAAGGAGCATGGTCAGAGAGACCAAGAGAGTGATCAACCTCAATATGAAGACTGAAATCTGTATATTGTTGAGCATGCAGTAAATACCATCTATCCAAGCGAGCCTAGTAGTTAGTAAAGGCATTATGATGATAGGTGTAGCCCACTATTCCAGTGTGCATGGCTGTCCCCTTTGTCTAACTAAACTGCACTTAATGATGTTTAAGAGATAGACAAATATGTGTTAATGCAATGCAGCTATATTAGATGATGAATGCGGTTACAATGAGATCCAAAGGGATCTATGATGTCCTAGATGATGTCTACCCTTGGAAGAGAGGGAAACATGCTGAATAATGATGAAGGATGGCTGTCCTGACTTCAATGTTGAGTTCCACCACTTGTATGCTGGTATCCCTCTATGTAGGAGTTGGGAAGATGGCTGAATATGCTGATGCGTGGCTGGTCGGCCAGCTTGGCTATAGTTGGCCAGCTCTGAATATGCTCACGACTGCCATTTAAATGCCATAAATGCTTTAAAGGCTGGTCGGCTGACTTGAATGCTGTCAGCTGCCTCCACAAGCCCCAATGCTTTTGTCTAGATGGTTAATATGATGCTACAATGCTGAATCCAACCCATACCATGTGGTACATGTTGAAAACATTCATTTAAATGTCCATAAAATGCCTGATAAATCTTGATTAAATGCCTGATGATGCCATGCGATAAAATAATGCCATGTCACTGTACACCTGAATGGTGTGCACGTGATAGCAATGGCATGCCACATGGAAGCTCTGGAAGCAGAAGTTTGCGAGGCATAAACAGAGGCAAATTTCCAAATATCACCATTGACATCACATTAAATCACCATCCATCTGCCCATCACAATCATTGAAGGCAAGCTGGGGCTGCAGTTCATGTCTGACCAATATGCAAAGACCCGAGAAATGCTTAGTACCTGTATAGTGGATATCATAGCCCCCAAAATAGCCAGCCTGGCCAGCCATAGAATGTTGGTTATGTTCTTGCAAACAGAGAATGTCCAGCTGCCTGGTTAAAACATAATTCCACACTAGCCTCCACTTAGAAGGATTGCAGAGGCGCTGTACATTAAGAGTGACACAATGGAGTTTGTCAAGCATGAGGAAATATACAAAGGAGGAGACCAAGAATATACAACCAAAGAGTGCTTAAGCATCAGCCATCATGGGCTGGAGCCCTTCCTTCCCTGGGTCAAAGGATAGCCCTTCCTCAGACTCACAAACAGGAATGTGTTTTTTGAGAATGGACCGTGGTTGTAGGGAGTCTGCCAAAAAGCCAAAAGTGTTTCCCAAAAAAAGAGTTAGGGAAACGAAGGCGAAGTAACATGGAAATTTTACGGATGAAGGCCTTAGTGCTGGAGCACGTCCAAAACAAATGAGGCACCGTTTCAGAAGGGGCCATGCATCGAAGATAAGAAGTAGATGCAATCCTTCGTTTAGCAAGAGTGACAACCACAGATAAGGAACCTGTAAGACAACACCATAGGAAAAACTTTTGCTTGAGAGGCAATTTACTCCTCCATAAATTGCAAAGATTCTTTTGCCACCAAGCAAGTGATTTTGTCATATGCCAAAGAGAATTAGCATGTGAATGAATCCATGGTGATGGCTGGAGGAAAGAGTATGTCGTCCTAACCGTTAGGTCAGAAAGAATAACAGGACGAGAATTTGAGCCCACCGGGTGTAACTGCCGATCCTGTAATCTGTCCCTGTTAGATAAAGGAGGGATGGGAAGAAAAGGCTGCAGAGCAAGTCAGCAATTTTCCTCCAAATGGACTTGTGATGCATGGCTAGTGGATAGGAAGCCATAGCCTGAGGGAAGGAAAGCGTTTGACCAGTAGCATCAACAACATCATTTATGCACCTAATCCCCAATTTGCTGAGATTGTATGCCCGAATCGGCTCTTGCAGGGCCAATGGAGAATCAAAAACAGCACTCCAGTAAATGCTTTCTTGCTGAAGGGAATTGGCATGAGACAAAAGGAAGGATGCCCAATGAGCATGCGAAAGGACCTGTTTCCAATCGCAAAATAAGTGAAGTGGCAAAAGGACAGCTCAGGATAGAACCTACAAATCTGCCCAAAATGACCTCCCAGTGATCCATGCACCATGTTCAGAAGTGCATAAGGCCGTGCACATGGTTGCAAGCATATGAGTCCATGGCTGCGTCTCACGAAAAAAGGTGAGTAGGAGAGAGGAATTTTCCTTGCCAAGACATGATGCGCAATATTCAGCACATTCAATCCGCCATGCATCCTCGGGGAACAAACTTTTGCCATCCGCATAAGTCTTAAAGCTTTAGCACAGAAGACTTTGTTTTCCATAATAGCTCCATAGCCTGAGACATGAAAGCAGAAGTGTTCTGAGAGGTCCAATGTATTAAAGGCAAATAGTACTGAACATAGGCCATGATAATCAACTGGACAATCCGGAGCCTAATCTGGAGCCTAATCCGGAGCCTAACATGGAGTGGCCAGGTGGAGAGCTTCCAGTAGTGGAGCTTGGCATGAAGTTTTCAAAAATCTACTTTAACTGTTGTTTCCTAGTAGTGATGTACCAGCCAATAGGGTAACCAAGATGGCGGACCACATCATAGGGTTGCATAATGTGTCCGAGCCATAAAAGAACATGCCAGTCATATAAATGCAGAGGTATGAGGCTGGATTTGTCAAAATTGACATGCAGGCCAGCAGCCATGCCATATATAGAGAGAGTGTCCATAAGAGTCTTCAACTGCTGTGGAGAATTATGCTGCATAAAGAAGGAGTCATCTGCATATGCCTGAGCCATAAAGGGAGGGGCTCCAAGAATTTGAAGACCAATGAGAAGCTCCTGCGCGGTAAGATGATCCAAGTATCTGAGAAGTGGGTGAGTGGCAATGGCATATAAGAGGGCACTGAGTGGACACCCTTGTCTGACCGAACGACCCAAGGACCAAGATTGAGAAAGATGATTGCCAAGGATGCATTGGGCTGTAGAGTCAGCATACAAGCAGTAGATGACATTAGCCATTTTTTGGCCCGAATCCCACCTGAGCCATTGTCTGTGAGATAAAATCCCAGTTGATCGTGTCAAAAGCTTTAGCAAAGTCCACTTGCATAATAAAAACATCCTGGTCAAAATATTTTGCATATTCAATAGCCATGAGAGCATTGCCAATATTATCATGGATCTGCCGCCGCCGCCACTAGGAACAAAGCCATATTGCAAGGGATGCAGACCCTCATAAAGCACTTGCAACAGGCATCAATGTGATGGGCCTCCAATCCATGAGATGCTCACACAAATTCTACTTGGGGATGAGTTTAACTATGCCATGCTTCCATGATTGGGGGAGTACTCCTGTATGCCAAGCCTCATTAATCATTTGTAGGATAACACCTTTAAGGTCTTCCCAAAAGTGTAAGAAAAATTCCATTGTGAGGCCATCATACCCTGGTCCCTTACCAGTGCTGAGATGGGACAAGGCATCATCAAGCTCCACATCAGTGAAAGGCATATTAAGTTTGAGAGCTTCCTGTGGGTTGAGAATGGGAAGAACATGCTGTAAAAGAGTATCTCGAGCTTGTAATTCGTGCAAAGAAGTGGTAGCAGGGGGTGCAAACAATTTTTGAAAATAAGAAAGGCATTCATGTTGGAGCTCTGAGAAAGACCGAGTCCATTCACCATCAAGTTTACGGACTTTGAGGCAAGAGGTCTTCCTCCTGGAAGCATGTAACCCTTGAAAGAAAGATTTTGAAGAGCAACCTTTATCCATGAATTGAGTCAACCTTGCCCGAACCTGCCACTTGGCCAATTTCCACATCGGTCAATAGCTTGCAAGAGAGCTGTTGACTGAGAGAGAGTGTCCATTTGTTGAGAGGAGAGGGGCTACAATTGGGAATGTGCAGTCAAGGACTGAACTACTGCTTTGGCATGCTAAACTTTAGCTCTCCAGTCAGGCATGAAATTACTCCCATATTCATGAATAGCATGCTGAAGCCTGTCCACAAGGCGTTGCCATGCAAAATTACAGTCATAATGGACATGGGCTGCTGTAAGAGGAATTATGGCATATCGGATCAATTGTTGAAATTGTGCATGCTGCAGGTATCCTTTATTGATATGTTTCATCCGAATGGAATGTAAAGGCATGTCATCCTAGGGCTGCCAAATTGAATATTCAGCCATAAAGGAGTATGGTCAGAGAGGCCAAGAGAGTGATCAACCTCAATATGAAGACTGAAATCTGTATATTGTTGAGCATGCAGTAAATACCATCTATCCAAGCGAGCCCACTAGTAGTTAGTAAAGGCATTATGATGATAGGTGTAGCCCACTATTCGAGTGTGCATGGCTGTCCATAAATCTTGTGCATGTGTCATGGTAAGTAACTCCTCCCATGATCGCTTTTCAAAAGGGATCATATGAGATCTATGAGTAGTGTTGTCTGATGGCATGGGAGAGTTATTAAAGTCTCCACCAAGAAAAGCACAAGATCGCCATGGGTAAGAAGCAATGGCATGCCACATGGAAGCTCTAGAAGCAGAAGTTTGCAAGGCATAAACAGAGGCAAATTCCCAAATATCACCATTGACATCACATTGAATCACCATCCATCTGCCATCACAATCATTGAAGGCAAACTGGGGCTGCAGTTCATGTCTGACCAATATGCAAAGACCCGAGAAATGCTTAGTACCTGCATAGTGGATATCATAGCCCCCAAAATAGCCAGCCTGGCCAGCCATAGAATGTTGGTTGTGTTCTTGCAAACAGAGAATGTCCGGCTGCTTGGTTAAAACATAATTCCACACTAGCCTCCACTTAGAAGGATTGCAGAGGCGCTGTACATTAAGAGTGACACAATGGAGTTTGTCAAGCATGAGGATATATACAAAGGAGGAGACCAAGAATATACAACCAAAGAGTGCTTAAGCATCAGCCATCATGGGCTGCAGCCCTTCCTTCCCTGGGTCAAAGGATAGCCCTTCCTCAGACTGACAAACAGGAATGTGTTTTTTGAGAACTCCAACCCAATTGAGAAGAACTGGGGGGGTGGCTAAGGTAGAGGCTTGGCCTGGAGTAGGAGTAGATGCATCCTAGTGGCGAGATTGAAGGGGTCTTTGCCTCAACACCCTCTTGGGCTGTAAAAAACCATCATTATCAGGGGTCTTCTCTTTCTCTTTAGCTTTGTCCTTGCCTTTAGCTATGGCTAGCATTTGCGAAGCCACTTGCCCAACTTTGGAGGCATTTTTATCCAAATTCTTAGACCCAATAGTCTCTTGCTTATGAGTGGGCTGAACCAGGGGAGAAGGTATAGCAATGGCTGGAGTGGGCTGAACCAGGAGAGAAGGTATAGCAATGGCTGGAGTGGGCTGAACCAGGGGAGAAGGTATAGCAATGGCTAGAGGGGGATGCAAGACAGTAGGGCATTCAGAGGCCAGATGCCCGTACTTATGGCATGAAAAACAAGCACCTGCAAAAATTTCCCATTTAAATGGTTATTTGTATATCATTAAAAGAAGATTTTTTGTGGTATTTAAGTAGACAAAGTTTTAAATTAAATGTTGGTGACAAAAGAGGAATTTTTACCATAATTCCACCTAGAGAATTAGGGTTGATAAATTAAACTTGTAGAAGAATATCTTTAGATATTTTATGTGGATAAATCACCAAATTGATATTTACCCAAAATTAGATTAAATGGAAGAGGAGTATTTTCATAAAAATATGATATTCTCATATAAAACCATTTCTTAATCTTTTATAAATTTTGATTTTGATTTTTTCTTGGGTCATGTGAATGAAAGGTCTCACGCTGTGAACCCTTAGGGTTTCACACCGTGAACTGGACTTCACAGGAAAATTAAATTTGATTTTTTTAATTTTTGGCCATGTGAACGAAGGGTCTCACACCATGAACTCTTAGCGTTTCACATCGTGAATCGGACTTTACGGAAAGTTAAATTCAATTTTGTTTTTAATGCCTCGTGAATGAAGAGTCTCATGCCGTGAACCGGACTTCATGGAAAAATTAAATTTATTTATTTTTTCTTTTAGTGGTATGGGATCCTAGGGCGTGAAACCTTAGGCCATGTAGTTCCAGAAATGGTTCATAGGGTGAACTTTTTTTTGATTTTGTTTCTTTCTGGGCTCCTAGGGCGTGCAATCATAGGCCGTGAAGTTGTAGAAATGTTTCACGACATGAATCATTTTTCACTTTTTTTTAAAAAAAGTCTAGTGGAAAATACAAATTTTCCTTTTTGGGGGGGATATTTTTGAATTTAAAATTAAGGAGATATGGGCATTTTCCCAAAAAGGTGAGTGAGTATTAAAAAAGTCAACCTTTTTATGACACCCCTTACACCCTTCATAAATGACCCCCAAAATGGACAATTTGACAACTCATGAGCATCAACTCATTGAATTCTCATTAGCTTTAATAAGTTATGTTAAAAAAAAGATTAAGAATTAATCTAAGATTAATCCTTTTACTAATCTTTCCTTCTTTTACACTAATCAAGGACTCTAACAAACCACTAATCCCTAATTAATTCATACAATTGAGCATATCATTAGATAGAGTAAGGGAATGCTAATCTTTGTGCATCAAAAAATATGTAAATAAATCTAAAATAGGATATTAATTAGACTCTTAATTGTGGTCTCCTCTTTTAAGGTAAACTTAAGCAAAGAGAGTCAAATTTCTCCAATTAATGAAGAAATTGATGTAATTAGGTATTTTGATGCATCTTGATGCTCTTAATACACTCAAAAACACTATTTTTGACTACTCATGATCAATTTAGACCCTAATTAACATATTTTCTAAATTTTTGGCTCTTAAACAAGATTAATCACCCTTAATGTCAAACACTCTAATGCAAACAATTTCAACAACAACCACACACAATTAAGTTAAAATTAATTATTTTAGTTCTATGTTTAACATAAAGAGAGCTAACATTCATCACTAAAAATTACATTCTATTGCATTGTTTGATGCAATGGATGCAAACTAAGACTAACACAAACTATGTGCAAGTCCTAAGAACACGAAAAACCACAATAACAACAACCAAAACAAACATAAAAACAAAAACAAAAACAACAAGATAAACTAAAAATCAAGCAAAAAATATTCTTTACAAAAACAAAAAAGAGAGCTATTCTACACCAAATCACCATCAAATCCACATCTTTTTCATGGGAAACCATTAATCAAGATAATGGGCGATGGCTAATGCATAGATTAGAGGAAAAACGATGGAAAAATCCAAGGGATGGTTCCCCGACAATGGCGCCAAAAATGTTATAGCTCACCCTAACCCTCCTTGAAACACATCCACCAAAAAGAGATTACCTAGTGAACTGAAACTATCGTGAGAGGATCTTTCCAATGGTTGAGCTTGTAACCTTTGAGGTCTCCAAGCTCTACAACTCCTTGAGAAGCAATTCCACCATGCCTCTAGCGAGCAATGTCACATCGCCGCATTGCACTACGGTTACTCGTCCCTCCTCTCACCTCACTTCACTCACACACACTCACTAGCATGCATTAGGGAGAGAGATTAGCAAGAGTTAGACTCAATTGCACAATGGGAGAGTATGTTGTATTATGAGAGATATTCACTTGTATACATGGCCATAAGTGTTCACACTCACTTAAACTGTGGCCGACCGAGCACTGAGGCCAAATGCTATTACAATTACTACTCTCATAACATATCCATAAAGTACATCACTTAGGACTTCATCCTAACTTGCTACCACACGCTCTTGAAGTGGGAATCACCATAAATACTCCATCACACCATTACGAGCGCCCGTCCAAGTTATAGCTTTTGACACTATTGCTTCATATCTTGAATGTATGACCCTTTGGTGTATCTACCTTGAATCCTTGATGTAAGATAATGGTAGTAGCTCTTGTTAACCCTATAATTAGGTTAACAAAATGGCAGTGGGGCCATTCTCAAGGCTCCCATAATTTTGATTGAAAGGCAGAATGGCACCACTACCATTCTCAAGACCTCCCAGCATCTTAAAGGGAAGGATGACACCACTGTCATTCTCAAGGACTCCCATCCCATCACCTTGAAATGGATAATAGCACCCTTGCCGCATTATTCCTTACCTTTAAGGAAGAATGGCAGTGGGGCAATAATCTGAAGTCCTCTGCCGATAACCTTGAAGGGGAGAATGGTACCATTGATTCTCCCTTACATTCAAGGAAGAATGATAGCAGTGCCATTCTCAAGGCTTCCCATCACCTTGAAGGGGAGAATGGCACTAGTACCATTCTCCCTAACATTTAAGGAAGAATGGCAATAATGCCATTCTCAAGGCATCCCATCACCTTGAAGGGGAGAAGGGGAGAATGGCACCATTGCCATTCTCCCTTATATTCAAGAAAGAATGGTAGTGCTGTGCCAATCTCAAGGCATCCCATCACCTTGATTGAAGGGGAGAATGGTAGTGGTGCCATTCTTGGGGTCTCCTATCACCTTAAAGGGGAAAATGGAATTCTCAGTGCCTCCCCCATCCCATCACCTTGAAGGGAAAAATGGCATTGCCATTTGAAAAGATGTAGGGGAGAAGAGAGCTTGAGCTCTTGCAAGTATACACACACTCACACAATCCCTCTAAAAGAGAACACACAATGTGAGAGGCTGAAAATTCTTCTTCTTCTTCACACAATAAAAGAGGTCTACAAAAAAGATAAAGTGACTAACACACATAGTAGAGTATATATAAATGGTCCAAAATGTGAACACGCTAAGGGGAGTGGGTAGGTGTGGACATGGTGTAGTCCATAATGTGAACACGGTGTAGTCTAGCTATAAAATCTTTGGCGAAGATATGTCGGTGTGCCAGCTACCAAACCTACCCAATGATGTAAATGTCGAACAGTCATGTAGGCGCCTTGTGAGTGTCAGCTCATGTTGAGCTTGACATCTCAAAACTCCCCCTCAAGCTGAACTCCAGCTTATGAAATCTAAGCATATCTCAAAATTTATGGAGCTTCTCAGCTCCCAAGGCTTTTGTGAAGACGTCAGTGAGACTCTATCCCTGATGAAGTGGTAATGTACCTCAATGTGTTTCCTTTGTGCATGGAAAATTGGGCTCTTGGCCAACTGTTGACTTCTAAGATTATCACAATAAATGACTCACCTTTCTCTCCACATGCAACCCCAAATCAAAAGTAGCTTGCGTAACCAAGCTACCTCACATGCTGCCACCATAGCTCCTTTGTACTTTACCTCTGTACTCGACACAAGGAAACTATAGGGTGCTTCTTGCTACTCCATGTCACAGCAACACTCCCCAATGAAAACATAAATCCACTCGTAGATCTCCTATCTGAGATACTACTTAACCAATCTGCATCTGTGTACCCATATAGCTCGAGTGGTACACCTGCTGCATAATCAATAGTGGCCCTCAAATACTCAAGTGTGCATCGCACATTGTCAAGATGTGGTTTACATGGAACTTGTATAAATTGGTTCTCTAAGCCAACAGTGTAACTCAAATCTGGCTTGCTAATCGTGACATAGATCAAACTCCCCACAATCTTCTTGTACATAGTGGGATCCTCCAACACATAACCTGCATCTACACACTAAGCTTTCCATTTTGATCTAATGGCATCGAGATTGACTTACAATTAGCCATCTCATACTTGGACATGTACATTATATAATGACAGCATCAAATACCATTAGGTGTGCGAATGACCTCAATTCCTAAAAATTAGTAGAGATCTCCCAAGTCCTTCATCTCAAACTTCCTTTTGAGAAGACTTTTCACACATGCTCAATCTCATCCAAGTTATCACCCCCAATAATAAGATAATCTACATAGATGGTGATGATCACAATACCCTTATCACTCTTGCGCACATACAAAGAGTGATCTACATCTTCCATATGAAAACCAATAGTGACAAGATACTCAACAATCTTTTCATGCTATGCTCGTGGAGTTTACTTCATCCCATATAAAGCCTTATGAAGCTTCCATACATACTTTGGGTGACCTATATCCTCAAAACCAAGTGGCTGATCCATATCCACTTTTTCTTGCTAGTTGCCATGCAAGAACGCATTTTTTACATCCATCTGATGTAAAAACTAGCTTTTAGGTGCAATTACTGCAATCACAACTCTCACAGTTTCCATCTTTGTAATCGGGGCAAATGTCTTCTCATAATCAATCCCATGTGTCTGCACATATCCTTTGGCTACCAATCTAGCCTTGTATCTACTTATGCTACCATCACTATTATGTTTCACTTTATACACCCACTTACACCCACCAATACCTTTCTTGCCTTCAAGTAATGGCACCAAATCCCAAGTCTCATTTCCATACAATGCATCCATCTCCTCATCCATAGCTTTCTCCCAACACACATTTCCAATAGTCTCATCAAAACATGTGCATTCTACAACCTGCACAACTTTTGCCATATAAGCATAGTGATAATGTGCCACATAACCATCATAAATCAACCTCTGCACAGAGTTTTTGACTCTTCCCGATCTTCATAGCTTTGCATTCATGGCTTCCATAGCCTTCTTCACACTAGGTGTCCTCATTGGCTAGAATCCCAAGCTCCTTATCAAGGCTAATCTCCGAGCCACTAGACTATCCATCAACAAGAGAATGCCCTATAAAAATATCAGGCATACCAAGGGACTCAGCCACTTTCTCTTTGCCTTTATGTGATGTACCAACTACATTTCTAGGAATGGGATTATGAACGCAGCCCACCACTCCATGGTGTCTATCAATAGAACCGCTAGATGAAGACTCTGTTGGTCCACTCAATGACTGTGATTACTGACTTACATTCTATGTAGCCATGTTTCCACTTACATCAGCCCTAACAACATCTTTTTCAACAGCATACCAGCTACTCATTAACATCATTTCTTACCCTCAATTCACGTGTAGCAGGATTATAGCATCTATATCCCTTTTGCTTAAGGGAATACCCAATAAACACACATTTTTCTACCTTTGGATCCAGCTTGGTACACAACTCATCTAGCACATGCACATATGCAATACATCCAAAAACTTTCAAGTGAAACAAATCAGGTTTCGTACTAGTTAACTTCTCCTCTGGTGTTGCATCATGTATGGCTGCAAGTAGGAGTCATGTTCATCATGATATAATCTGTTGTAGACATAGCCTTAGCCCAATAGCTATGATACGGCATATTCTTCTCTGCCATCAATGCCCGTGCTATCTCTGCAATGTGCCTATTTTTTCACTCAGAAACTCCATTTTGTTGCGGATTGTATCTACATGTAAATTGTCTTTGAATTCCATTCTTTTGCAAGAATTCAAAGAACTCATTGGAGAAGTATTCTCCCCCTCCATCTGACCTTAAGCACTTCACATGTTTTACTATTTGTTTTTCAGCTACTCTGAAATTCTAAAAATGAGTGAACACTTCAGTCTTCTCCTTCTCCTTCATGAAATACACCCACACTTTCCTTGTGTGGTCATCAATGAATGTTACGTAGTACCTGCAGCCCCCCATAGACATAGTCTTCATAGGACCCCATACATCTGAATGCATAACATCTAGTAGATTCCTACTCACATTTCTGTCATGTGGAAATACATTCTTTGTTTTCTTTCCAAATTGACATGCTTCACATACTTTCTGTATATCTTCAACTTTAAACTTAGGCAGCCCTATCACAATTTCTTTAGTTTGCATAGACTTCATTCTTTATACATTTACATGTTGGACCAATTCTCTTTTGCCAAATTTATGTATCTGCAACAACTTTCTGAACCATTTGCAAACATTGTAGCACTCACTTCTGGCATTTTACATTCAATGTAAACATTCTGCTCACTTTGTTACCTTTTGCAACCAACCTGCACTTATCTTTAAAGTCTTCTACATTTGCAAACATTGCAACAACTTCTAATTCATTTGCAAACATTGCAGCACTCACTTCAGGCATATTTACATTCAATGTAAACATTCTGCCCACTTTTTTACCTTTTGCAGCAGCAACTAACCTGCACTTAGACAGCCCTGTCACAATTTCATTAATGCAACAACTTCTGAACCATTTGCAAACATTGCAGCACTCACTTCAGGCATATTTACATTCAATGTAAACATTCTGCCCACTTTTTTGCCTTTTGCAGCAGCAACTAACCTGCACTTAGGCAGCCCTGTCACAATTTCATTAGTGCAACAACTTCTGAACCATTTGCAAACATTGCAGCACTCACTTCAGGCATATTTACATTCAATGTAAACATTCTGCCCACTTTTTTACCTTTTGCAGCAGCAACTAACCTGCACTTAGGCAGCCCTGTCACAATTTCATTAGTGCAACAACTTCTGAACCATTTGCAAACATTGTAGCACTCACTTCAGGCATATTTACATTCAATGTAAACATTCTGCCCACTCTGTTGCCTTTTGCACAACCAACTTGCACTTAGGCAGCCCTGTCACAATTTCCTTAGTTTACACTTAGATTTCATTCTTTGCACGTTTACATGCCCAATTCTCTTATGCTAAATTTATGTATCTACAACAACTTCTGACCCATTTGCAAACATTGCAACACTCACTTTAGGCATATTTACATTCAATGTTAACATTCTACCTATTCTGTTGCCTTTTGCAACCAACCTGCACTTATCTTTAAAGTCTTGTACATAATAGCCCATCAAGGTTAAACCAGACATGCAAACCCTGCTCAATCATCTGGCGACCAACAGAAACCAGATTCTTTGTAATGTTTGGAACATAAAGTACATCTTTAATGTACTTCACCTTACCATCTTGCATAGACAATGGCACATCTCCAACATGGGCAACCGGATGAGCATCATCTCCTATTTCAACAAAACCTAGTCTTTCAAGACTCTTCATTCAACCACTTACCATGACTTGTCATGTGGTTCGAAGCACCTGAATGAACATATCACACATCATCCTTACATGCTGCTACATCATTTCCAAATTGTTATATGCACATTATGTGTATATAGACTAAGAGGCTAACCCACATTAGGCTTGTGAGCATGGGAGCATGGGAACAAGCTCTAGTGGAGCATGGGTTAGGACTAACCTTAAGGGTTAAGGTTAGGGTCAGGTATCCAAGGGTCACACATGGGAAACGGAGAGTCAAGAGTCACTTGAGGGCCCTCCTATATAATAGGGGCATAGGGCACACTCAAGGTAGGCTAAGGCTATTTTATCTTGAGGCTAGGTTATGATATGATGTTCTCTTGTATAGACGATTATATCTACTCACCTACCATTTCACACTATAGATACATACTACTGGATTGGAGTTATACCTCTTGATGGTATGGGACATCAAAGTAAAGGTATGATGTACTTCATTATAGTTCATGTGTGCATCTTTTAGGCTTGGGGGTAGTCGGGTGGATGAGATTATGCCTGATTTATTCATGTTTATGCATAACAATTATCTAGAGAGATATTAGGGTTTTAACAATGGTATCAGAGCAATCTCTAGTATATTGTTGTTGATTTTTATTTCTTATTAGCAATTTTTAGTATTTTTAAAGTAAATTATAATATTTACTAAATAAAAATATTATTTTGTGTTGATGATTATCATGTGGATCGATCATATGGCGGTTGGAATGTGTGTTTATTTTATTCAATGGACGAATCGCTGTTGCAGAGGAATTTTGTGAGTTTAATGCTATTTTATCCTATTTTTTATGGTTTAAAATAAGCATTAATAATAAAAATTTTAACCAAAATATTATATATTTTAGTGTCGATATTTTTGGTAGAATGAATTCTTTAAATTTCTACAATTTTGAGGATCTTTTTCTAATTATTTAGAAAATTTTAGAGCATTTTTTGGTTAAAAATGTACTTTTTATACATTTTTGCGGGTTTCCCCATGGATATGCAATCAATTTTCTGTCAAAATTCTGCTGAAATGTTCATCTGTTTGAATGAGTTTTAAACTCCCAAATAATGGGATATTTTTATCTCTCCTCTCTCCTGTTTCAACTAGATCCAAAAAGTGAGCAAAACTGACCTAAAAATGGTCAAAAATTGACCAAACTGATCTGAAAAATTCTAGAATCAGTTGGCTTGGTTAGAAGCTCACTTTTTCCTATAAATAGAAGCCTTCTCCTTTGTTGAAACTTACTATTACCTTGTCTCTCCCAAGTGCCAAAAACAGTGAATTGTATTTATAATTCATTAGTTTTTGACCTTCCTTCTTCTAGAAGATCAGTGGCCACTCTTGTCTCAAACAAGAGTTGAACTCTCAAACCATCAAGCCAAAGGAAAGCTCTCAAATTCATTAGTAAGTTGGTGATTCTTCTCTTTTCTATTTATTTTATGGTTTTTATGGTTTTTTATGCTTTTTGTCTTCTCTAAAATTGCAAGTGATGTTATGCCTCATTGCAAAAGGCATTCCCCTCTCTTCTCTAGTAAATCCAACCATTCTCTATCCTAGGTGAATGATTAATGATTAAAGTCAAGTTTTTTTATAATGTTTCTTAAATAAGTAGAAAAATGTTTACTTTAGAATAATTTCAATACTCTTGGTGCACTTTTAATTAATTTTAGAGACTTAAAAATTAAAAAATGGTCAGCCATACAAAGGAGGTTATGGCAATTTTTTTGAAAATCAGTGAAATAAATTTCATCTTTTATTATTCTAAAAGAGTAATCCTTTTGGTTTCTATATTCTAAAGTATCATTTTCATGCATAGAAGATGCATTTTGATTATTTGTATAAAAGAAAATTAGTATTATTATAAAAGTATTACTTTCATTATATTTCTTTTATGCATAAAAGTATGCATAAAAGATTATTTTTTATTATAAAAGTGTTACTTTTATCATATTTGATTTTCATGCATAGAAGTATGCATAAAAGATTATTTTTATTTTTATTATAAAAGTGTTACTTTTATCATAATTGATTTTCATGCATAGAAGTATGCATAAAAGATTTTTTTTAATTATAAAAGTGTTACTTCTATCATATTTGATTGTCATGCATAGAAGTATGCCTAAAAGATTTATTTTTTATTATAAAAGTATTACTTTTATCATAATTGATTTTCATGAATAGAAGTATGCATAAAAGATTATTCTTTATTATAAAAGTGTTACTTTTATCATATTTGATTTTCATGCATAGAAGTATGCATAAAAGATTAATTTTTATTATAAAAGTGTTACTTTTATCATAATTGATTTTCATGCATAGAAGTATGCATAAAAGATTATTTTTTATTATAAAAGTGTTACTTTTATCATATTTGATTTTCATGCATAGAAGTATGCATAAAAGATTTATTTTTATTATAAAAGTGTTCCTTTTATCATAATTGATTTTCATGCATAGAAGTATGCATAAAAGATTATTTTTTAATATAAAAGTGTTACTTTTATCATATTTGATTTTCATGCATATAGAAGTATGCATAAAAGATTAATTTTTATTATAAAAGTGTTACTTTTATCATATTTGATTTTCATGCATAGAAGTATGCATAAAAGATATTTTTTATATATTAAAAGTGTGATTTTCATCATAAATGGTTTTTATGCATAAATGAGTGCATAAAAGATATTTTTTTTATATTAAAAGTGTGATTTTCATCATAAATGGTTTTTATGCATAAATAAGTGCATAAAAGATATTTTTTTATATTAAAAGTGTGATTTTTGTCATAAATGATTTTTATGCATAAATGGGTACATAAAAGATATTTTTTTATATTAAAAGTGTGATTTTCATCATAAATGGTTTTTTATGCATAAATGAGTGCATAAAAGATATTTTTTATTAAAAGAGTGATTTTCACCATAAATGATTTTTTTATGATGATAAAAGTGTGACTTTCATCAGAATTGGATTTTATGCATAATAAGATGCATATAGAATCTTTATAATTAAATAAGGGTTCTCTTTAATCTTCTGTTAATTTTTGTAAAAATTAGAAAAATGAATAGGTAGATAATATGTGAGAGGAAATTCTACCATTTCATATTCACTAAGATGGTAATGAGAAAATTCAATTAAACTATCGGAGTCGGAGATCGAGATAAATGATTATTTTATTCCTTTTAAGAAATCCATGTTTTAGAAATCTGTAAGCAAATATTTGTCGAACGAAACTTAGAAAAAGAGAAATTGAAATAGTACCTTTCAAGAAAAATAGTTTAGGAATAACCTTTCCAGACCACCCAAACTCTGATTCAGACCATTGACCAAGACCTAATTCCTTCGTCAATGACGATGTGCTCAGTTCAGGGAAAATGTACTCAAATCACCCACCGAATCTGAAACTAAGTTAAGATTTTTGATTTTGATCTGAGGATCAAGTTAACAAAATTCGAGGAATTCTGTTTGGAATTTAGACCTGGATCTAGAAGTATTGGGATACGGATTTAAGATTTATTCATGGTATTCAAACAAAATCAAAACTATAAACTTGCATAGAAACTCTGTTTTCTTAAAAGACTGTCTTACGCCAGAATGCTGGAGGGAGCATTTGGCATATATATTTATCTAAGGGAAGTTCGGTTGCAACAGCGGCGGGGAGTGTTCGAGGGACAGCTCACGCGGCAAAGCCTGCCGAGGTCTTGACCAGCCTCGGTATGGCTAAAATGGTGCTCTTTCGATGTACGATGGGCGAGGGCCGACGAAGCGGTCCTTGAGTGAAGTGCCAGGACACCTAAGGAGGATCCTGGAGGGTTCTGACCAAGTGATGCATGGGCTCGCGGTGCCGAGGACACCCATTCGTATGTCGAGGAAGATATTGTATGACAGACCAATGTTATTGTAATCTATCACTGTATCTCGTTGTTGACTCACTGGTCTCAAAACGGAGAGTCCAGAGTGATACTATTTTGTGAGAAACAAAGACTCAATGGAAATTTTGAAGTATGTCATGTGTAACCAGTAAATTATTTGTCGATGGATTTTTTAAAAAAGTTTTAAAGAGGAGTGTGTGCGTATCTGTTTTCTAAAGCTAAAGTTAAGAAAGGCATTTCAATTATGGGTGGGTGAGTACTTGTTTGGATCTACCGATTCCAGTGGCAGGGTGGTGGACCCATGGGCCGAATGGGGTAGGCTGGAATCAGTGGAGTTTTAATAATCAAACTGAAAAATCTTAGGATTACGCTAGGATTCAAGTAGATAGTTAATTCCCTGATACAATTCTCGATTGAGTGGATCAACGGCTGTGCCTAATCTTGTTTGGGAAAAAAGCGTTGAATTGCTCAGATGATCAAATTACATCAGTGATAGTTTCCTTCTATCTGGTTTATTTAGGTGGAGGATACTTTAGATTTTGATCTCGTTAGAAAACTCATTAAGAAAAATTCAAAAAGGTGGAATCGTCCCCGCTTTTCGGGCATGGGAAATTTTCCCGGTTTCGGTTTTCGGAGTGACCACCAGCATAGTCTCATGCCCAAACATTCGTGGGCGAGGCCCCGAGTGAGAAACCCTGCCCGGCGCATTAGGGGGCTGCTTCCGCTGTCAGCTACCGGGAATCCGGTGCGCGGAGGGGGCAGAGGGATCTCACAGTTGGTATCAGAGCAGAAATTGCCTAAATTTTTTTAATAGAAATCTGGAAAAGAAATGTTTTTCACTTGTTAATACTATGTGAATGAACTTCAAAAATTGAAAACTTCTAAATTGAATTGGAAATTTATAGATGGCCACCCCAAACCTATCTGGAATTCGTGGACTCTCTCAGAGTCAGGATATGATAGCTTTTGCATTTGATCACCTCATCAACTCTACTACGACCTGAATGAGCAGAGTGAGACTCGCTCGCCATTTTGAGAGTCTTTACTTTCCTGATCCTCTTGAGCGACGTCGGTATATGTGGTTCTGTGGAGGACGGTGTATTAACATCAGTATGAGTCAAGGTGAGAGGCTCAGGCAAAATATTTCCTTGGCCATGATTCTGATAAGACTAGGGCTTGTTCAGCACGTTCTACTCTGTGATCATTCACCCAGGAGCTTTAGAACTTCATGCCGATTTTTTAGACTTCTTAGCCGCTTTATCCCGAGAAATAGAATTAGAGCACCTCTTTGTGTAATGAATCGTGTATACCATGGTATGTCTTCTTCGCAGTTTCGCTTCTTTATGCGATTACGATTGAGGCGATGATTCTGGAGCCGAGCTGCTCTATGTACATATATATATTACAACTTTTATATAAATATAGAAATGTTTTCTGAAGAAAAATTGCCTGTTGAATAAGTGATTGTTTATGAACGATCTGATAGAGAAAAATCTGTTATCAAACATATGTCATAGATCTCCAATAAGATCATTGTCTTGTTTAAGAAATTGTTTTCCGAACCTCTTAAATCTTAGGATCTCGTGGATAATATCAAAATAAAAATTCAATAATATATAAATTTTTGGCAGAATCATGAGATGAGGAAACCGTGGCCGTCAGCTAGAACCTCTCTCTGAAGATGACGAGCTTGACCCTGATGTTCGCAAGGCTCTTCATAGGACTCAGCCAGGACCCTTCAAAGGAGAAGGGGAGAACCTAGGCGAGGCTGTAAAGAAATGGGTAGAAGCAATGGAGGAATATTTTGACGTCACAGGCTACAATGAGCGGAGCAAAATAGCTCTGGCCCACCAGCTGAAAATAGTGGAAACAGCCAAGGTAGCATGGAGGAACCACTGTGACACCAACCGTCTGGACAAAAATACTCTCAGTCCTGGAATGATCTAAAAACCTATCTAAGAAAGAGATTTTGTCCCCCTGGATTTTTGGAAACCAAAATGAACGAATTTTTAGAGCTAAAGTAGGAGAGCAAAACCATCGAGGAATATCACCAGGCCTTTGCTCTTCTACTCAAATATTCACCACCTCTAGATGAAGAACAACTCATGGCCAGGTTTATTCGGGGAATGAATGAACACACACTGGTCAAAAATGCCAAGCCAGTGTCCATGGCTGAAGCAGTAAGAATGGCAAAGGATTTTGCCAAAGCCTTTGTAGTAAAGGTCCCGGCAAAGCCTGCACCCTCTAACTTTAAAAGATTCCAAGCCCAGGGAAGTACTTCAAACTTTCCACCCCCAAAGAGGTAGCAAGGCCCGAATGAAAATCAGGATACAGGAAGATTTTGAAGTGAAGAAAGACCCTTCTCCCAGAATACTTTCTCAGGAGCCCCACCTCTTTCAAAAAATCAGAGGGATGAGCTCAGAAGTGAAAACCGATGTTTTGGATGCAAGGGTTTTGGTCAGCAGTTAAAAGATTGCCCGACTCCTGCCATGTCAAGGGGATAGGGAAGTCAAGGACCCCGAGTTTAGAGACCAATCCCTTCATACCAGTTTAATCAAGGTCCATCTCGCCCAAGCCAGGGAAACCCCAAAAGAACTTCAGCTCAGCCATCTGCCTCTGTCCAGAGTAATCTCAGAACTCCTTCCCAAAGCTAGGGCAACCAAAGAGAAAGAGTTTCGCCTCAGACAGCAGCCAGAGCAGTCACAATTTCAGATGTAGTAGAAGAGGAAAGAGGGTAGATCTATGCTGCAAATCAAGGGCCTAACCAGCAGTTCTCAGTCATCCATACTCCAGCAGAGTATCAGGGTAAGCCTTTTAAGCTTTTGATTGATTCTGACAGTTCTCATTCATTCATTTCCCCTGGATTCTTGCGTAAGCTAGTCTTAGAACAGAAATCAGGGAAACCTATGCAAGTGGAATTGGCCAGTGGGAAGACTCTTTTCACTCACCATGAGACAGATCTTATCCAGTTCAATCTAGATGGTAATGTAATCGACTGTCAGTTCAAAGTCTTACCTCTGGGAGTTTTGACGGGATCCTTGGAATGGATTGGCTCCACAAAAATCAAGCTGACATACACTATCACAATGGAACCATATCCTTCCATGACCTTCACGGGAACAAAGTTCAAGGAACTGGAGTTTCCGGATCCCCAGACCTTTAGTTAGTAAAAGCTTCCAGGTTGTTGAAAGGACTTAGGAAGAAGCAGCAAATTTATGTTGTCAAAATGAACCCAGTAGACTCAAAGCTTAACGCTAAAGAACCAGAATGGTTAAGTGAATTTGATGATCTATTCCCAGCAGAACTAACTGAAATGCCTCCAATTCGGGAAGTAGATCATGTGATAGAATTAACCCCCGGCGGTTCAGCCGAGATCAGCCACCAGTAGCCCTGCGCACGTACAAAATGCTAGTTCCTGAAGCCATCAAACTCAAGGAACAGCTTAGACAGTTGTTGGAACAAGGGTTTGTAAGACCCAGTGTTTCACCTTGGGGTGCGCCAGTTCTCTTTCAGAAAAAGAAAGATGGAACACCTAGACTCTGTGTGGACTACAAAGGTTTTAATCAACTGACAGTTCAGAATAAGTATCCTACCCCAAGAATTGATGAGATTTTGGACAGGCTAAATGGAGCTCAGATCTTCACAAAAATAGATCTAAAGTCTGGGTATTACGAGATCAGGATCAATGATCAAGATATACCAAAAACAGCCATCAAAACTCGCTATGGGCATTATGAATTTACTATCATGCCATTCGGATTAACTAATGCCCTAGCTACATTCAATCGCCTAATGCACGACATCCTCAGAGAATACTTGGATGATTTTGTTCTAGTTTTCTTTGATGACATTCTGATTTTCTCAAGGAATGCAGCTGACCATGAGACTCATGGTCTGAAAAGTTTCTTTGATGACATTCTGATTTACTCAAGGAATGCAGCTGATCATGAGACTCATGTCTGAAAAGTTCTTGAGATTCTAAGGAAGCATCAACTCTTTGCCAAAAAGAGCAAATGCACTTTCTCTGCCGACCACGTTGAATACTTGGGCTTTCTGGTATCCAAAGATGGAATTTCTCCAGATTCCGCAAAAGTCCAAGCAGTCATAGATTGGCCGGAACCAAAGACAGTGAAAGAAGTCAGAGGATTCTTGGGATTGACTGGTTGGTATAGAATTTTTATACCAAAGTATGCTCTCATAGCTCTACCAGGTGTTAGAGTGCTTTTGATAAGCTAAAGGCCGCATTGGTAACCAGTCCCGTTTTGAAGTTGCCAGATTTCTCTCTACCCTTTGAGGTAGTAACCTGATGCAAGTGGTTTTGCCCTGGGAGGTGCACTCATGCAGGAAGGTCATGCAGTGGCCTATGAATCCCGAAAGCTCAGCACGCATGAGAGGAATTATATTGTCCACAACTTGGAATTGCTTTCAGTAGTCTATGCCTTAAAGTTGTGGAGACATTACCTACTGGGAAAAAGATTCACTTTGATGACAAATCATCAGAGCTTAAAGTGGATCTTTACTCAGAAGGACCTCAACATGCGCCAAAGAAGGTGGATGCAGACCCTACAGGAATTTGATTTTGAAATCAAGTACCGCCCAGGCAAAGAAAATGTGGTAGCAGATGCCCTTAGTAGAAAAGCCTCCTTGCTTGCAATTACTGTAATATCAAATCCTTTGATTATTCAAGCAAGTGAGAAGATCATGCAGGATAGATTCTTTGGCCCTATTGCTACCCTACTTATGCAGGAAAGCAAAACTCCACAGGAGTTGAGCAGAGTTCAAGGGTACAGCCTGGATAATGGCATTATGTATTATAATCGCAGGCTATGCATTCCCAATGATGAGGAAACCAAGGGACAAATTCTGAATGAAGCCCATGATAGCCTTATAGCAGGACATCCAAGTTTCATCAAAACCTACATGTCTGTAAAGAAAAGTTTCTTTTGGCCTGGTCTGAAAAAGGATGTACTGAATCATGTACGTCAAGGTCTGACATGCCAAAAAGTCAAAGCTGAAAGAGTAAAAATGCCTGGGAAAGTTACATCCATTGGACATCCCCCAGATGAAGTGGGAATGTATCAGTATGGATTTTATTATTGGATTACCTTCAGTGCAATCAGGTTACAACTCCATTTTCGTGGTAGTTGACAGACTAACCAAAGTTGCCCATCTGATCCCAATAAAAGAAACCTACACTGCAGTGGATGTGGCCAGAGTGTTCCTCAAAGAAATCTTCAGATTGCATGGCCTACCCAGGAGAATAGTAAGTGACCGAGATCCCAAATTTACTTCCAAGTTCTGGACTGCATTTTTTGAAGCAGTGGAAACTTTCTTGGATCTCAGCACAGCTTATCACCCTGAGACCGATGGTCAAACTGAAAGACTAAACCAAGTAATTGAAGATATACTTTGGTCATGCTGTGGGGCAGGGAACCCAAGAAGTGGCTAAGCTATCTGCACCTAGTTGAGTTCACCTACAATGCTTCTTATCACCGAAGTATCGGGATGAGCCCTTTTAAAGCTCTGTATGGACAAGATTGCTTAACTCCATTAACTTGGTCCGACCCATTGATTAGGGTTGAGATATCCAAACAGATGCTTGACGACATGGAGCAGCAGATGCAGGCAATTCGTAAAGATATAAAAGCTGCCCAGGATAGACAGAAGCAATATGCAGATAAGAAGAGGACACACAGAGAATTCAAAGAAGTAGATAATGGTCTTCATTTGAGTACGGCCAATATCTTCCACGACGAACGTGTGGGTATCTTCGGTGACCTAGAGCCCGAGTAGCGTATGGTCAGTACCCTCTAGGATCCTTCGCAGGTCACCTAGCGCTTCACTCATAGGCCACTTCCTTGGTCCCTCATCCACCGTACTGGAAGCTCACCATTTTAATCGAGCCGAGGCTGGTCAAGACCTCGGTCGGACCTTGCTACGAAAGATGTCCTCCATTGACTCTCTGTCAGCTATTGCAACTTAACAGATTAGGTTTCCATGACCTCATTCACAAGACGGTCAAAATGTTTTCCTAGCATTCTTTACATAAAACACTCATTTTAAAAATAGGTCATAAATAGAGTTTCTATAACGAACTCTTTTCTTTCTATATTGTTCTACATCAATTCTCATTTGTCTCATATGTATTCCATTTCTCATCACATCATTTTCCATTTCATCACATCTTTTCTCATTTATCCGCATCAGATCTCATCCACTCGCATCTACCCATATCCACATCTCATCACATCATATTCGTTCACATCACACATCACATCTATCTCCATTTACATCATATCACATTCATTCATAAGCATCACATTCATTCGTTCATATCTACCACATACATTCTCATAACCATCCCATCACATATATTCTCTCCACATTATATCACATCACTTCTATCCACATCATATCTCATTCATACACATCACATCTCATTCATCCACATCCATCCAATCATTCACAGGTATGACTTCTCACATCTATCCATACATTCACATCTATCCATACATTCATATCTATCACTTCACATCCACATATATTCATGACACATCACATCTCTTTACATCACATCACATTCTTTCACATACACATCCACATCCATTCTTTCACATACATATCCACATCCATTCTTCACATATACATTTGCATCCATTCTTCACTTATACATTCACATCCATTTTCATCACATATCCATCCACTCATATCCCATATCATTCATTTACATCCTGATTCACATGACATCACATCCCATCCATTCATTCACACCTATCTGATTCACATCACATCTATTTACCACCTCACATCTCATCACCTCTATTCACATCACATCCACCCATCCATTCATTCACACCTATCTGATTCTCATCACATCTCATCACATCTATTTACCTCACATCTTATTACCTCTATTCACATCACATCCATCCATCCATTCATTCACATCTATCTGATTCTCATCACATCTCATCAAATCTATTCACCTCACATCTCATTACCTCTATTCACATCACTTCCATTCATCCATTCATTCACATCTATCTGATTCTCATCATATCTAATCACCTCACATCTCATCACCTCTATTCACATCAAATCCATCCATCCATTCATTCACATCTATATGATTCACATCACATCTATTCACCTCACATCTCATCACCTCTATTCACATCACATCCACCCATCCATTCATTCACACCTATCTGATTCTCATCACATCTCATTACATCTATTCACATCACATCTCATCACCTCTATTCACATCACATCCATCCATCCATCCATTCACATCTATGTGATTCACATCACATCTAATCAATAAATTTAAGAAAATTCTAATTTTTGATACAAAGATTCTTTACGCATCTATTTATGCATAAAAATCAACTTCAGTGCGAATAACACTTTTATAAAAATCCTTTTATGCATCTATTTATGCATACATTCAAATTTAAGGAAAATAACACTTTTGAAATAAAAATAAATCCTTTATGCATCTTTCTATGCATAAAATCAATTTTAATGAAAATAACACTTGAAATAAAAATAAAATTTTTATGCATATTTCTATGCATAAAATCAATTTTACTGAAAGTAACACTTTTGAAATAAAAATAAATCCTTTATGCATCTTTCTATGAATAAAACCAATTTTAATGAAAATAACACTTTTGAAATAAAAATAAATCCTTTATGCATCTTTCTATGCATAAAATTGATTTTAATAAAAATAAAACTTTTGAAATTAAAATAAATCCTTTATGCATCTTTCTATGCATAAAATCAATTTTAATAAAACACTTTTGAAATAAAAATAACTCCTTTATGCATCTTTCTATGCATATAAAATCAATTTTAATGAGAGTAACACGTTTGAAATAAAAATAAATCCTTCATGCATCTCTCTAAGCATAAAATCAATTTTAATGATAATAACACTTTTGAAATAAAAATAAATCCTTTATGCATCTTTCTATGCATAAAATTAAATTCAATGAAAACAACACTTTTATAATAAAAATTTTCATTATGCATCTTTCTATGCATAGAAATTAAATTCAATGAAAACATCCATGCATATTCATAGGTGAATATGTACATGGAGTAATTAGAATATTTCTTTTAGATGCAAAAATGGTGGGAATTACTCTTTTGGAATAACATAAAAACAAACTTTCTTTTCCACAAAATTCTAGAAAATTTTACTATAACCTCCTTTGTATGGCTGACCATTTCTCATTTTTAACATTCTATTTTTGACTTAAATTAACCCAAATTAGATTCCAAGAACTCTAATCTACACCATTTTCTAAAATCAAGAGAGTAAATAATAAAAAGAGTTTAATTAATCTTTTAATTAATCTTTCTAGGATTAAGAAAGGCTGGAATGTAAAGAAGAGAAGAGGTGGCCTTTTCCTCAAGGCATAGCATTTGAATTTAATTCAACCAACTATAAAACATGAAAATCAAGAACACCATAGATTTAAAATTAAACAAGTAAGAAAATTAACTTACATAGAGCTTATAAGCTCTCCTTTGGCTTGAGGGATTGAGGGTTCTACTCTTGTTTGAAGTAAGAGTGGCCACCAATTCACTTTGGAGAGGATTAGGCCAAGAATAATTGAATTATTAAAAAATTCAATGTACATGGCTCTACTTCTATTTCGGGGGAACTTATTTTAATAAGAAGGGATATTTTACCATCTAAAGATATCTAAAAATTGAATTATCTCTCTCTAGAACATTTTCTTTATCTAGGCCAAAATAGGTCGAAATAAGATCTTTTATTATTCTGAAAAGGGGATTGATTACAAGGAAAGAAATTGAACATCTTGAGGGGCTAGGGAGGAATCTTACAGGGAACACTAGATAAGTGTGGAACTTCCATCTATAAAACCAAATTCTTTGATTAAGAATCTCATTAATGAAGCTTAAAGAATAAAAATACAATACGTGAATGCTTTTTCTGAGTTTTTATTATAAATTTCTGATAAGAATTCATTTTTCCTTATTAGCTTTCAACAAAGCTCTGATACCAACTGTGAGACCCCCGCCTCCTCCACGGTGTCCCCTCTGAGGGCGCTGGTGGCTAAAGCAACATCAACCTCTCACACGGGGCAGGGATCCACACTCGGGGCCTCGCCCATGGATATCCGGACAAGAGACTAGCTCGACGGTTCATTAAAACCGACCCGAAAAAACTTTCCTCGTCCGAAAGGCACAGGCGAAAAGGCACGGGCGATTCCACCAGGAAAATCATCTATCGGGTCAAAGTCTTATCTATTAAAAATGATCCGACCGAACTCGAAGTCACATGGTTAGATTAAAGAAGAGACTTGCACTTGGTCCATAGAATCGCCGCTTTTTTCCTCTAAAATATTGAGTCCATTGTTTTACAAAATATATCATCCGGACTCTCTGTTGAAGACCAGCTGGTCAACCAACGAGATCCAATATCAAAATTCGATTCACAAAAGTCATTCTTTTCAGTTCATCTAAATCTTCCTCGATGTACGCATGGGTGTCCTAGCAATCGCGAGCCCATACATCACGTGGTGAGAACTCTCTAGGATCCTACTTAGATGTCCTAGCACTTCACTCAAGGACCGCTTCGTCTATCCTCACCCATCATACCGGAAGCACACCATTTTAACCATATCGAGGCTAGTCAAGACCTCGGCAGGCTTTGCCCGAGTGACGTCCCTCTCGCGCACGACTCCTCTCACTAGCTGTTGCAACAATGAGCCTCTTCTTAGTTAAACACATACCAAATGCTTCCACCAGCATTCTAGCGTAAAGCAGTCCTTTAAAAGAAAATAGAGGTTCTATGCAAGTAAAATTTCCGGTTTGAGATTGGCTCCACAAAACCCTTTTTTTTCCTTAATCCATATTTTCTTAATGAGAATCATTGTTCATCACGGTAATCTACCCATCATTTGACTGAATGTCCAACTAGATTCTTGGTGGTTTTGGTCAAGAGAAAACTAGGTTAATTCAATTGTAGTCTATTCTTTGTATTAAGAACTGGAATTGGTCTCACGAAGTTTTTGCTTGATTCAGATCGAGAGATGGACAAGTAGTTTACTGATCATCCCTCTCACAATCATGGTCTAACCAAAATCATTCGGTTTATTTCTAACTTTGATTCCAAGGATTTTCTTCAGATAAACATCTACTGAACTTCTAACCGTAAGAAAATTCCAACTTTATGAATTTCATTCTAACCATAATAGATTAATAAATGGTTTTATATGAGGATATCATATTTTTATGAAAATACTCTTCTTCCATTTAATCTAATTTTGGGTAAATATCAATTTGGTGATTTATCCACATAAAACATCTATAAAGATATTCTTCTACCAATTTAATTTATCAACCCTAATTCTCTAAGTATCAACCCTAATTCTCTAAGTGGAATTATGGTGAACATTCATCTTTTGTCATCACCAACATTTAATTTAAACCTTTCTCTACTTAAATACCATAAAAATTCTTCTTTTAATTCAATACAAATATCAATTTTTTTAATTAAGCCAAGAACTCCATTATTACCATTCAAATGATTGAATTCCAAATGTCATGGAAATTTCTCTTTTATTATTTAAAACTTTCTCATGCATAAAATAAATTTATTTAAAATTTCTCTTTAAATTAAATAAAAATATCCATTATTTCAAATGCCAAGAATTTCACTTTTACCATTTAAATGATTGAATGGGAATTCCTCTTTTATCATTAAAAAATTCTCATGCATAAAATAAATTTACTAAAATTTCTCTTAAAATCAAATAAAAATATTTATTATTTTAATATACCAAAATTTCTCTTTTTCCATTTAATTACATGGATCTCCATTATCATGGGAATTCCTCTTTTTCCATAAAAATAAAATTACCAAAAATTTCTCTTTTCTTTAATTAATATTTTATGCATAAATACTAAAAAATGGTTTCTCATGAATATGATGAAAATCATTCTTTTAGCATAGGATGTCCCATCCTAAAATATGGTAGGAAGTCCTCTTTTAGCATTATTCATAAAAATAATATATATATTAATTTCTAAAACTTTTGCCATAGCTTGGCTCTGCTATTACAGATAATTTTTAATTTTTCTAGAGAGAAATAAGACTTTGTAATACAATTATGATAGAAGAAATATCCTTAAACTTAAATCCAAATGATGGAATTAAATCATAAATTTACCATAATTTTATTGACATAAAAGCATATAAATACTATTTTATTAACCTCTAGCTTAACAAGCTTAGAGTTTGATTTTGAATTAAGAATTCATCAATGAGAAGCATTATTTTTCTAAAGAATTAGCCATAGGAATGATTATTCTTTTGGGAGAGAGAGATATACATAAAAAGCATTCAAAATAATCATAAAGATTAACTTTTTTATGATTAATTTAATTTCTTAGAGAAAGATTGATTTACATTAAAAACAACTAATTAGAAACTTCTCAAGCTTGAGAGGGGTTGAGAAGTGAAATCATTTGAGAATATTAACAAAAACCATGAAATTCCTTCTTACCTCTAGTTTTGGCTTGCTTCTTTATCTAAACGTGAAGCCTCCAACCAATCAATTGGTTTAGTGAGTTCATAAGAAAGCTCCAAGAGTTGTTGAAGAGACATCCATTCACATCTCATCACATCACATTCACATCTATTTAAATCCATCCACATCACATCACATCCATCCACATCTCATCACATCCATCCACGTCTCATCTCATCACATCACATTCACATCTATTTAAATCCATCCACATCGCATCACATCCATTCACATCTCATTCGTATCTATTTACATCCATCCACATCTCATCACATCACACCCACATCTATTTACATCCATCCACATCTCATCACATCACACCCACATCTATTTACATCCATCCACATCTCATCACATCCATTCAATACGGTTACTCTACTTTCGATACTAATAGAACTTTTCTAAGTTTTTGCCAATTGTTTGGCTTAGTTAAAGGTAACTTTTTCTCGATCACATTAAATCTAAGTATCAGAGTGTTGTTGAAGGTTAAAAAAGGAAAAATGAACCTTATCAGAATTTTATAGTAAAAACTCAGAAAGAGTATTTACGTATTGTGTTTTCATTCCTTAAGCTTCATTAATGATGAGGACTATTTCTAAACTTCTGTTTACTTATTGGATCCTTGATCCTCCCTGGGATTCCAGATTCCCTTTTTTTATTAAGAATTATCCAAGTTTTCTCGATGGATATTTTCACATTTTCTCAAATTTCTCAAAATAAGATATATAAAATATTCTTCTTTTTGAATAAAAGATTCATGGGATTTACAAAAATCAATTCTACCCATATTTCTCAATAAAAATGATAATACTCAGAATTCCACTTTTGATAAATACTCATATTTTGAATTATGCCAAAAATTCCTCTTTTAACATTTAATTGTTTGGATCTTGAATATCATGGGAATTCCTCTTTTTACATCAAAATTCTTATGCATAAAAATAACTTTATCAAAAATTACTCTTTTCACATAATCAATAATTATGCATATATACTAAAAAAAAATTCCATGAATAGGATGAAAATCATTCTTGTTGCATAAGATGTCTAATCCTAGAATATGGTAGGAATTCCTCTTTTAGCATTATCCATAAAAATAAGATATGTATTTTTTAAAAAAATTACCATAGCTTCGCTGCTGCTATTACTGATAATTCTCAAATTTTCTACTTGAATAAAAACTTGTAATGAAAATATGATAGAAGTTCTTCTCTTAAGCTTAAAACTAAACTATCTATACATATCATAAATTTAACCAAATAATAAGCATAATTTTGATTATTCTTCTTGATTAAGCTAAATTAAACATTCATCCTTTCCAAAATTACTAGAATAATCCACTTCCTTTTTAGAATGAGTTAAATAAATTTTTTCTACTCATAAACGATTGAAAAAAGAATTAACATATTTTTACTGACTCAAAATCATGAAAGTATCAATTCATAATCACTAGCTCATCAAGCTTAGAGTTTAGTTTTGAAATAAGAGATTATCAATGAGAAGCATCCTTTTTCTAAAGATTTAGACATAAAGATGACTATTCTTTTTAAGAGAGAGATTTTCTTAGGAAAGCATTGCAATTAAGTACAAAGATTAACTTAATTCTAATTAGACATTAAGAATCTTTGGGAAAGCTTGATTTGAATAAAAACCATCATTTTGAAAGCTTCTCAAGCTTGAGAGGGGTTGAGAAGAAGAAAGTCATTGAGATAATTGAAAAACCATAAAAAATAATCTTACCTCTAAGTTTGGCTTGATTCTTAATAAGCAGTGAAGCCCTCAATCAATAAATTGGTCACCAAGAGGAGAAGAGAAAACTTCAAGAGTTGTTGGAGAGAGAGAGAGAGAGAGAGAGAGAGAGAGAGAGAGAGAAGCTCCAAGCTCCCAAGAGAAGATGAAAATTAAGGGATAATAGAAAATATGCTTATTTTAAGATAATACTAGCATGGTATTGCTTAAGGATGAAGATACAAAGAAATGAGAGTCTATTTATAGGTGAGGGAGGCCACTAACCAAGTCCAATTGGGTTCTAGAATTTTCCAGCTTCAATTTGACTCACTTTGGACAAGATTTGGACTAGTTTGGCTGCCTTTTTGATCTAGTTTGCTCCAGGAGAGAGGAAAGATAAAAATATCACATTTTTTTGAATTAGAAAACCCAAGCACACGTTGATGACAAGGAAGCGGTATAGCTATATATGCCTTTATAGGGTGTCACACTTCCACACACTGATACAACACACCTAGAACACCAAACCCAAGAGTATGTACAAAACTTTATTTCAATTCAAGTCTTCGTCTCTACACAGCCCAGTAGCTCATACACTTAATCAAGATCCTCATCTTCATAGAATTCAAAATGATAAATATACTCGAGCCAGGGAGAAAAAGTTAAATCCAACCATTCACCATCATCCACATGCAACAGTAGAGACCAAACACCATCATCCACATGCAACAGTAGAGACCAAACACCATCATCTACTTCTGATGAAAATACAACTTCGACATGGAAACCTGTCAATACAATTCCAAGAACCTCAGACCCCAATGCCCATTTCCAGGGATAGATACATGACTGCAAAACATTACAAAGTCTTCACACTTCCATATCAGCTTTGCAAAATATCAGACCAGCTCCCATTTTCTCCCGTCTTCTTCACGATAAACCTCAAAATAAGCACCCAAATGCTACTGTTTTGGCTGTAGCCACCAATTCAGATCAGAATCAGCCTTTCCTCCTCTTGTTCTAGACCTTTTCTGCTCCCGAAAACCTCCAACCTGGCCCCAATTCAGCTCGGCCCACTCCTCCTGGTCTCCTGCCACCACTGGAATCTTTGAAATCTGACTGTCCTTCGCGAATGAAAATGCAGTTCTTGGCTCTTCCTTGCTTACCGCGGCCTCCTCTCAGCAAGTTCAGCAACCCAGGCTCGCAATTTCCTCTTCAGGCATCCGTAGCAAGCTTTCCAGCTGGTCTCCTTTGCATCCACAGCTTCACAACTTCTTAGGCAACTCTTCCAAGCTCTCCATCTCCATGCCAAATTGCAAATGAGCTCTTTTGGCTCCAGAAATTGGGGGCCTACTCCAGGAGGCTTCGTGAGACTTCCAGACTGACAATTGGCTTCTTGCATGTCTTCCAAGTGTGCAGAATAGACACATGGTGGCATGTATGGCTACCACCCACTCCAAATTAAGCTCTTATTGACACACAGGCTCCCAGCCAACAGCCCACCAGCCATGTCACAGGGTAACCTTAAAAACTCACAAAACTTTACAAAACTTATGCACAGAAGTTTTTATTTTCTCTCTCTACACTCTCTCTCTCTCTTGCACATTTAATTTACCACATCCGGACCAAAAGATGGATTCACATAAAAGACCTGGGAGAAATCTAGGGCTCTTACACTGGAAATACCTCCCAATACCTCCTTCACTTTCTCAAACACTTCCTCGCATTCTTCATTCCATTGCAACAGTTCTTTCTTCATGGCCTGTTGAAGAGGATAAAGCAATTGAGATACTAAATGAATAAATCTCGCCATATACTTTACCTTCTGGACAAAAGTCTACAACATGGATGTTGATGGTGCAGATAATAAGATAAGAGCTTTTATTTTCTCTGGATCAGGTTCAATTCCATTTTGAGATATCATATGACCCAACAGCTTCACTTTTGAACATCCTAAATGACACTTTTTAGGATTCAACTGTCCACCTGCATCATCCATTTTAGAAAATACTTGCTCCAATTTATCGCCATGCTCCTTTGAGAACTATAGACACATACATCATCCTAAAAAGCTCTCACAAGAGATGCAAGTACTCTATCAGTATTCTTCTGATATCATGAGGGCGCATTTTTCAAACCAAATGGTACTACTCGATAACAATAGCAACCCCACGGTGTAATGATAGTGGTTTTAGCTTGGTCTTTCTTAGCAATTGAAATTTGAAAATACCCAGAAAAGCCATCGCATACACGATACCTCTTGTATCCAGCCACCCTGTCTAAAATGTCATCAATGAATGGTAGAGGATAGTGAATGCTTTTTGTTGGAGCATTTAGAGGCTTGTAATCAATACAGACTCTCCAGCCACCTGTATGCTTTGGAGTAATGACCACTAGATTTGCCCAATCTGAGTGATCTACTGGATAAATTAATCTTGCCTTTAATAATTTACTCAACTCTTCTCTCAACACGGGCAATATCTCTCTCTTTATTCTTCTCAACTTCTAAACTACTGGCTTCACACCCTCTTTCAATACTATAGGCATTGGTTCACATTTTGGATGGCACTAAAATGAGCGAATAAGCTCCCAAACCAGCCAGCATAATATGGCAATTTATGCTGCAAATTACACCAAAAGCAGTCACTGGTACTCTTGTACATATACCCAGACACTTCACTTTTGCATGATTCACCCTAAAATCTAAATTAGCATTCAACTTTAACCCCAATCTCTCCATGCAGGACTGAGTCATTATGCTGATTTTTGTACCGCCATCCACATATGCTTCTCCAACACTCACACCTCCACACCAAGCATCAACCGCCGAGACGGACAGATATCAGCAAGGTTTTCCACATACATCAACTCCATTTCACCTTGCGTGGGCTCCTGCTCATTTGTTTTCCTCGGATTTGCCAACCTCTTTCACTCTCTCTTGAGCTTCAGACACAATCCAAGCAATTGGGCAAAAGTTATATTGGCTGCCCTTCCTTTTAAATCACCCATCAGGGTGTATTCTTCCTGACCTTGATCGATACGCAAATCTAAAGTTTTATAGCATCTTCTTGGCTTTATTTTCTTCTTCTCTGGTTAAGGGCTGATTTGGACATGTTTTCCTTTCTTAGATGACGATTCAGCTTCCGGCATTGCATTTCTTATCCTCTTGGCCACAGGCATGACCTCTAGAATAGTCTCCACTCCTATCAAGCTAAGAGCCGGTCCCTTTCCTTTATCTTCTCATTTAACTACATTGGTAGAGGGCTGACTTGGATCTTTTACCTCAATACTGTGATCTCCTAATCTATCATTAGTTCTTTGCATCACGGGATAAATTTAACCACCCACCCTGGCCGGTTTATCACATTGAGGGCTGATATGTCCCCACTCCCTGCAATTCCAGCATTTGACATTGCTTGAATAATAGCCTCGTCCTCTCCCTAATCCTCCCATATTTCCTTCACCTGTTGGCAAAATATCTCTTCTATTATTTGGAGCACCCCAGCTTCTTCCCCTTCCACCTGCTTCCATCCAATTCAAACTTAGCGACTTCATCAACTCTACTGCCTCATGCAAATCATCCTTCAGAGATTTGTCTTGCACAGGAATAGGCATAATCTCTTTCTTTGCATATGCTTTGATTGTCTCAGGACTACTTACCATTTTTGGAGGTTCCTCATGCATTCCCAATTGCCGCAACCTCTTTACCTTCCACTCTTTCTCTCTGGCCACCCTTACTGCCTCAAACTGTCCAAGTTCTTCAACTCTACTTTCAACCGTATTGTAGGCTTCAATCCTGTCACAAAGAAATCTCTCTTAATCATCTAAGGAGGGACTTCTGGAATAAGAGACTCACACCACAAACTCCATAACCTCCCAAACTGCATCAAATACTTATCCACATCATCCTGATCCTCTTCTTGCTTCACCTTACACAAATCCTTCCATAATTCATTTGGACTCCTTGCCTGTGCAAACCTTGCAAGAAATGCAGCCCTTACCACCGCATACTCCAGATTCTGTTGTGAGTGATGGATGGGCAGTCCTGATGAAAATAGTCACCTGAGTATGCAACCATGCTTTTGCATCTCCCTGCAAATCAATAACTCAAAATCTAAAATAAGATTTTTGGGGCTACCATGTCTTTCGTCAAAGATATAAATTCCATCTTCTCCAGAAACCTGATTGCACTCTCCTGTGACAATCCCCAATACTCGGGAAAATCTTGAGCCATCTCCCCAATATTTCTTCACACAAACCCTTGTTTTCTTTCACAAACCGAACGAAATTTGTTCTTCTGTGTGGAGGCACCAAAAAGTGATGACAAGGAAGCGGTATAGCTATATATGCCTTTATAGGGTGTCACACTTCCACACACTGATACAACACACCTAGAACACCAGACCCAAGAGTATGTACAAAACTTTATTTCAATTCAAGTCTTTGTCTCTACACAGCCCAGTAGCTCATACACTTAATCAAGATCCTCATCTTCATAGAATTCAAAATGATAAATATACTTGGGCCAGGGAGAAAAAGTTAAATCCAACCATTCATTCTCAACCACATGCAACAGTAGAGACCAAACACCATCATCTACTTCTGATGAAAATACAACTTCGACATGGAAACCTGTCATCAATACAATTCCAAGAACACCAATGCCCATTTCTAGGGATAGATGCGACTGAAAAACATTACAAAGTCTTCACACTTCCATATCAGCTTTGCAAAATATCAGACCAGCTCTCATTTTCTCCTGTCTTCTTCATGGTAAACCTCAAAATAAGCACCCAAATGCTACTGTTTTGGCTGCAGCCACCAATTTAGATCAGAATCAGCCTTTCCTCCTCCTCTTCTAGACCTTTTTTTCTCTCGAAAACCTCCAACCCGACCCCAATTTAGCTCGGCCCACTCCTCCTGGTCTCCTGCCCCACTGGAATCTCGGAATTTCAACTATCCTTCGCGAGATGAAAATGCAGTTCTTGGCTCTTCCTTGCTTACCGCGGCCTCCTCTCAGCAAGTTTAGCAACTCAGGCTCGCAATTTCCTCTTTAGGCATCCGTAGAGCAAGCTTTCCAGCCGGTCTCCTTTGCATCCACAGCTTCACAGCTTCTTAGGCAACTCTTCCAAGCTCTCCATCTCCACGCCAAACTGCAAATGAGCTCTCTCGGCTCCAGGAGGCTTCATGAGCCGTCCAGACTGACAATTGGCTTCCTGCATGTCTTCCAAGTGTGCAGAACAGACACATGGTGGCATGTATGGCTACCACCCACTCCTAATTAAGCTCCTATTGACACAGAGGCTGCCAATCCATAGCCCACCAGCCATGTCACAGGGCATGTCACAGGGTAACCTTAAAAACTCACAAAACTTTACAAGATTTGTGCAGAAAAGTTTTTATTTTCTCTCTCCACACTCTCTCTCCTACACATTTAATTTTATCTCAACCGAGACTCAAAATTAACCAAAATTGATTGCATATTCTTAAAGCTCTTAGTATTCTGCACAGTATATACACATCATCAGTCTCTGTTTTTGTCCACACAACGTGAAAAAGGTGCCTACCTCAAGAGTCTCTCTCTCCTTACCAAGGTGTCAAAAATGCATCATTTCTCCAAAATATCTCATTTTTTTAAACTAATATCTCTTAATTTTTAACTAATAAACCTTATACTCAGTCAACTCTTCATCTAATGTGAGCATTTACTCTTCATCTAATAAACCTTATACTCAGTCAACTCTTCATCTAATGTGAGCATTTACTCATTTTTGGGTATTTTATTTTATTCTTTGTATTTATCTCATCCCAACACTTGGATTAATCCTATTGGTCCATTGGAACCTTAATTGGACCATAATCTTTTTATTTTTGAAAATCTGGACCCTTAGGCTAAGGTCCCTTATACCAATTTCAATTAATTCCTAATGCACAATGGAAAGTTCATTTTGAACTTCTAATTCAGGGGAATCCATTTTAGACATTAGGAGAATTTTTGAATCCAAAGATATCTCAATTTTGAATTATCTCTCTCTAGATATTTTCTCTCTCTAGGCCAAAACAGGGTAAAACAAGATCTTTCTTCTATTTCGGACATGGGGATGATTACAAGAACAGAAGGGGAGATTCTTACACCTTTACATCTCAAAAGCTCGAGGGAGGAGTCTTACACACAGCAAGTGAGGAATTAGAGGAGGAGGCAAATCGCAAGGTACATCCAAAGAGCAAGAAGGCAGGGAAGGCACATTCAAAGAGCAAGAAGGCAGGGAAGAAATCCAAGAAACTGGCTGCATCCATGGCTACATTGACCAATGAACGTGCACAGTCCACCCCCACCATCCGATCAAGCACTTGGTGTGCAAGGTGTCAAAATCATGGACACAGAGCCATGAATGTGGCTTGAACGAACTCTTATGCACTATCACAGAACGGTCACACACACCTCTAAATCTTGTGTTGCTACAATGGGAGTGTTGAGATATCGAGCTCATCTAGTGAGGCAGTGGACACTGAGGATGACCTGCCTGGGGGGATAGGCCCTGTTGAGATATCGAGCTCGTCTAGTGAGGCGATGGACACTCATGACAACCCGCCTGGGGGATAGGCCCTACACTTACACCATTGGCATGGTTGGTGAGATCATGGGTGATATGCGACCAGTGGGATGACAGGCTGTGTGACAGCCATTCTAGAGACTGGCATAGTTATAGCGCCAGCTCATTTAGTTGGTTTCACACTATAGAGAATCTTTGTATGTATTGGTTGAGTACCTTTCATATTGTGTGTACTCTTATCTTGTATATGGTGTGTCAAGTGTTGAGTGAAGAAGAAGAAGAAGATTTTCAGCCTCTCACCTTGTGTGTTCTCTATTAGGGTTTTGTGAGTGTGTGTGTGCTTGCAAGAGCTCAAGCTCTCTTCCCCCTGTATCTTTTCATGGTATCAGAGCAGCCTGGTTCGTGCTAAGGGCTGAGCTGCAAGAAAGAGAACCACAGGAAGCGGTATGAGGGTAAGAACTTCAACTACTCTTCCCTATTTGTGTTGGTGACTACACCCTTGTCGGGAGCTCTACGGGAGGCACCGGCAAACAATCTCTGATTGAGGAGTTTTCTTCGCGGGAGTAAAGCTATAGGGCTACTATTGGACAAAATTTTCAGGGCCAAAAAAAGCGTTTCGGGTGTGTCTGGACCTCCGTTTTTCAGAAAGCAGGCAATTTCGAGCACTGCGGGTAAGTCATCGATTCTCTGCAGAACTCTGTTTTAAGAACTGCAGGAAGACAGATTGACTGTGCAAACACTGGGGGTGCTACAAAGAGGTCAACAGTTGCCATTGGGTGTATGTATGCACATTGAAGTCACTAGTTGTGACATTTGAGAGTACTACAGTACCGCTGCAGGAAATACAGGAGTTTATGCAGGACAAACCAAAGTGCTGTTTCTGGTAAAATTGTGTGTTTGGCAAGATGTCAAATGATGGGATAACCCAGATTGTGGCTGAGAAGCTAGATAAGAATAACTTCCATGCTTGGAGGTTCAAGTTGACGAATTTTCTGATGGGAAAGGACTATTAGGACTACATAGAAGGTGAGCATGAAGAGGCACCGGGGAGATACCGGACATAAATCCGCCGAGACTGCTAACAGATGTGAAAGAGTTTAAAGACTGGAACCAAGGAGCCAGGAAAGTTATGTATTGACTCTCCATTAGTATACAAGACACCATGACTGGGCACATTCAGGATGCCAAGTCCCCCAAGGAGGCATGGGACACCTTGGTAAAGCTCTATGAAACAAATACCAAGGCATGTAAGATACAGTTGAAGAATGAACTTCATACTGTGGAGAAAAAGAGCATGTCTGTGAATGACTATGCATTGAAGATAAAGGGTATTGTGGAATCCCTTGCATCTATTGGTGTGTCAGTAGATGATGATGATAAGGTGGAGGTCTGTCTACGTGGTCTCGGGCCACAATACAAGGCATTCAAGACGTCTATTTTGACTCGAGAAAACATTCCCAACTTTATAGATTTGGTGAGAAGAGCTTGGGTGAAGACCAACAGTCTTCACAAAACAAAAACAATTCAAAGCAACAGGCCTTCTACACAAGTTCAAGAAGAGGACGAGTTAGAGGAGGCCGTGGACGCAGTCAAGGAGGTGGCCGAACAGGTAATCAAAATTGCGGACAGCAGCAGCAGCAACAACAGTCCTAGAATACGCAAAAACAACAACAACAACACGTAGGTGGAAGAGGAAAATTCAGAGGCAGGGGGAGTCAAAGAGGCCGTGGAAATTGGTAAAGGTAGTATAATGATACACGTGAATGTTGTTATTGTGGTAAGCCTGGACATGTGCAGGCATAATGTTATAAGAAGCAGGCTGACATGCAAAATGAAAAAGTGCAGCAAAACAACTATGCATCCTCAAGCAGAAATAATGAGGATAATGAAAGGTTGTTTGTTATGCAGCATGTCGTGAATGCCATGTCTGAAAAATGTTGATGCAGCACAAAAAGATGATGTATGGTATGTGGATTCAGGTACTTCGAACCACATGACAAGTCATGGGGAGTGGTTCAAGGAGATGAAAAACCCGAAAAGACCAGGTTTTGTAGAAATAGGGGATTACACTACTCATCCAATTGCCTATGTTGGAGATGTGCTGCAAAGCTACGAAGATCTGGGAGAGTGAAGAACCCTGTGCAAAGGTTTACCTATGATGGTTATGTGGCACATCACTATACATACATGGCAAAAGTTGTACAGGTTGTAGTGCCCACATGCATTGATGAGGCTATTGGAAATGTATGTTGGGAGAAAGCTATGGATGAGGAGATAGATGCACTATATGGAAATGAGACATGTGATTTAGTGCAATTGCCTGAAGGCAAGAAAGCCATTGGATGCAAGTGGGTGTACAAAGTAAAACATAATAGTGATGGAACCATAAGCAAGTACAATAAGCAGGTACAAGGCTAGATTGGTAGCCAAAGGATATACGCAGACATATGGCATTGATTATGAGGAAACTTTCAGCCTAGTTGCCAAGATGGCAACAGTGAGAGTTGTGATAGCAGTGGCTATGTCAAAGAAATGGTCTTTACATCAAATGGATGTAAAGAATGCATTCTTACATGGGGATTTGCAGGAAGAAGTGTATATGTTGCAGCCACCTGGTTATGAGGATGTGAGTCACCCCGAGCATGTTTGCAAGTTGAAGAAAGCCTTGTATGGCTTAAAACAAGCACCAAGAGCATGGTCTGACAAGATTTCTGAATATCTTGTCACTATTGGCTTTCATGTAGCCAATGCAAATTTCTCGCTGTATGTGAGACACAGTCATAGAGGGGTTGTGCTTGTTGTAATCTATGTAGATGACTTGATCATTACGGGGGACCATGATGCAGAGATCTTCGATGTAAAGATCTTGCTTAGATACAAGTTTGAGATGAAGGATCTGGGGGAGCTCAGATATTTCTTGGGCATTGACGTGATTAGGTCACCACATGGTATTGGATTAGTGCAGAGACAGTATGGCTTGGACATGTTGTCCAAGTATGGTATGATAGGCTATAAGCCTATCTCAGTGCCATTGGATCATCAAAAAGGCAAGTTGAGTGCAGATTGAGGAGAGATTTTCGAGGATCCTACTATGTATAGGCGCATAGTAGGAAGCTTGATCTACATGACGATCACTAGGCCAGATTTGAGCTATGATGTTGGGTTGGTGAGTCAGTTTATGCAGATTCCTCAAAAGCTGCACTTGGATGCATTGAGACGCATACTGAGGTATGTGAGGTCTACTTTGCATTGTGGACTGTTTTATGAAATTGGGACAGAGATATGTGTACATGGATACATAGATACTGATTGGGCTGGTAGTATCTCAGATAGAAGATCTACTAGTGGCTTCATGTTTTCCTTGGGGAGTGCTACTGTGACTTGGAGTAGCAAGAAGCAGCCTACTATGGTTGCTCTATCCAGAACAGAGGTCAAGTACTAAACAATAATAATAAAAGTTTAATTAAGTTATTTCCAGATCAGTTTGGTCAATTTTTGACCATTTTTGGGTCAGTTTAGCTTACTTTTTGGATCAGTTGAAACGGGAGAGAGGAGAGATGAAAAGAGGAGAGATGAAATATCTCATTATTTATGAGTTTAAAACTCCTCCACACATGTAAAATAGGTGCCTCCCTCATGAGGGGAAATCCCCACACTGAGGTGTCAAAAATGCATCATTTCCTCTAAATATCTCTTCTTTTTCATCTTATGTGAGTATTTACTCATTTTTGGGCGATTTTCTTTTATTCTTCAATTTATCTCCTCCCTACATTTGGATTAATCTTATTGGTCCATAGAAACCTTAATTGGAGCATAATTCAAAAATTTATAAAAATCTGGTATCTTAGGCTAAGGTCCTTTTTAAAAAAACTATTTTCAACTAATTCTAATTGCACATTGGAAAGTTCTTTTTGAATTTTTGTTTCACGGAAAACCATTTTAGACACTAGGAGGATTTTTATATCCAAAAATATCTCAATTTTGAATTACCTCCCTCTATACATTTTCTCTCTCCATGCCAAAATAGGGTAAAACAAGATCTTTCCTTTATTTCAGAGAGGGGAATAATTATAAGATGAGAAGGGGAGGTTCTTACACCTGCACACCTCAAAAGCCGGAGGGAGGAATCTTACATCCTATCCCACTTAAAAAATGCGAGATGTCCTCATCTCGCAAAAATTAGAGGAGAACTCTTTTCCTTAAGACCCACCTGATTCTGGGGTTCCTTATGGTCTGGTGAACCCAACAGAATCCTAGGATAAAGATCCCTTATATAGAACTCATCATCAGATAACAATTCACTCAGATCATATCATGCAAATCCTCATCACAATAATGGTCCATTAGACCGAACTTTCTATCTGACCAGTCTTCCATGGAAATTTTCAATTATATAGATTTTTAATTTGACTTCTCTTAACTTGATCCACTGGGTCAAGTGTTAATAACAGCAATCTGTTAGCACAATCCACCACTAATCTCATAGTGATTTGCTAAAGTCATTAACGTCATTCTAGTTATGAACATCATCACAGGGACTCATCCCATTCATCCTCATTGTGGTTTTGCTCAACTTATTACATTTTAACCAAAATTCAGGAATCATCATTTTTCAATCAGAATCCAAATCAGCTCATCAGTTCTCAACCAAAATTTAAAAATCATATCAACCACATTCGAATTCATCATCTGGATAGCATTTATGCTTATAATTTCAAGTCTTAGATTTACCCGTATATACTGCTAGTAAAGAGCTGCAGTTATACCCTCAGTATATACGGGTAGTCTCTCGGTCCTTGGAACTATAAGGTAAATACCATCATGTCTATCAATTTGTATGAAGTTTATCACACAATTATAACCTTTTAGTGCTTCTTCATAATTTTTTATATTTTTGGCTTCTCGGTTGATCCACTTAGCCAATTTGCTCTGATATACTAGAGCTGTGAGATCCTTCTCCCCACTACGCAACGAATTCAGGGGTGCTAGGAGCGGAAGTAGCACTTCTTGCGTGGGGCAAGGTCCCTCACTTGGGGCCTTGCCCACGGATATCCGGACAAGAGACTAATCCCTCGGTTTTTCCAAAACCGAACCTGGAAAAACTTCCCTTACTCGGAAAGCACGGGGAATTCCTCCAGGATAAAATTTACTCTAACGTAGTCAAAAGCCTTAACTAACTGAATCGATCTGACCAAAGCTGTAAGTCCCATAGTCAGATCAAGGAAAAGATTGCACTTGGATCATAGAGACCAACACTTTTTTCCTCATTGAGAGGCACAGTCGTTGATTCTTTTCCATAGAATAATTTTTATCCGGGATTTACTTTATCTATCATTCCATAACAAAATTGAGTCTCAATTTAGGGATCCATCAGTCCAGCCTAACAAAATTGAGTCTCAATTTAGGGATCCATTAGTCCAGCCTAACCCCATCTAGTCCCATGGGTTAGCCAACCGCCTGACCACTGTAGTGATGAGATCCAATTTGGAATTTGGTTAGGTTTTGTCCCAAGTACTAGGGAAAAGAATTCCCAGGTCCCCTAGTCTGAGATTCATGCAAACTCAAAACTAGTCACACCACTTACACACCCAATATAAAATTGCCTTTTTCACAGATTCAGCTATCTTTAAAACAATCATTTAATGAAATCATTGTGTTACTGATCATAATCCTCAAAATCTCCGGTTGAATCCTTATTTCCAATCATTGTGTTACTGATCATAATCCTTATTTCCAATCATTGTGTTACTGATCATAATCCTTATTTCCAATCTCCGGTTGAATCCTTATTTCCAATCATTGTGTTACTGATCATAATCCTTATTTCCAATCATTGTGTTACTGATCATAATCCTTATTTCCAATCATTTAATGAAATCATTGTGTTACTGATCATAATCCTTATTTCCAATCTTCGGTTGAATCCTTATTTCCAATCATTGTGTTACTGATCATAATCCTTATTTCCAATCATTGTGTTACTGATCATAATCCTTATTTCCAATCATTTAATGAAATCATTGTGTTACTGATCATAATCCTCAAAATCTCCGGTTGAATCCTTATTTCCAATCATTCCTTCATCGGTGTACCTATGGCATCATTGGCAACCAAAAAGCTCATCACCTGAGTCCACTTAGGGGCCTTTTCGATAGTTCCTAGCTCATAGTAACCGGCAATATATTCACATATCAAAAACGAATCTCCGTTGAAGATCAGCAAGATTAACCAACGGATCCTTATAAAAGAGCCATGGACTCATCCGTTGAGGACCAGCAAGATCAATCAACTAGATCCATGCCCGAATTCAGAAAACAACTCTTACTCCTTGTTCTAATATCTTCCACGATGCACGTGTGGGTATTATCGGCGACCCAGAGCCCGAGCACTGTATGGTTAGCACCCTCTAGGATCCTTTGCAGGTGACCTAGTGCTTCACTCATAGGCCGCTTCATTGGTCCCTCATCCCACTGTACCAGAAGCTCACCATTTTAAACGAGCGGAGGCTGGTCAAGACCTCGGTCAACCAAGACCTTGCTACGCGAGAGGTCCTCCATTGACTCTTTGTCAGCTATTGCATTTTTATCAAAATAGGTCTCCACGACCTCATTCACAAGACAGTCAAAATGCTTCCCCAACATTCTTAACATAAAACAGTCATTTAAAAACATGTCATAAATACAGTTTCTATAATAACGAACTCTCATCTTTCCACATTGCTCCTCATCAAAGCACATTATTGAATTCCACAATCATTTCATAAGTATTCCTATTCTCATCCAATCATATCATTTTCATCTCATCACATCTTTCCTCAATTTATCATCATCAGATCTCATCTACCCATATTCACATCTCATCACATCACATTCATTCACATCTCATCCACTCACATCTACCCATATTCACATCTCATCCACTCACATTTACCCATATTCACATCTCATCACATCACATTCATTTACATCTCATCCATTCAGACCACATCCCATTCACTCACATCTCATCCATTCATCAGACCACATCACATTCACTCACATCACATCTCATTCATTTTACCTCACATTTCATTCATTCACATCTATCCCGGTTCACATCCCATCACATCACATTCATTCACATCCCATCACATCACATTCATTCATATCCATCATCACATTCACATTCATTCCATTATATCACATCACTTCTATCCACATCATATCTCATTCATACACATCTCATCTCATTCATCCAATATATCACATCACTTCTATCCACATCATATCTCATTCATACACATCTCATCTCATTCATCCACATCCATCCAATTGTTCACATGTACGACTACTCGCATCTATCCATACATTCATATCTATCACTTCACATCCACATATATTCATGTTACATCTCATCTCATTCATCCACATCCATCCAATTGTTCACATGTACGACTACTTGCATCTATCCATACATTGATATCTATCACTTCACATCCACATATATTCATGTCTCATTCATCTCTTTACATCACATCACATTCCTTCACATACATATCTATATTCATTCTTTCACATACATCCACATCCATTGTTTCACATACTCATTCACATCCATTCTTCACATACACATTCACATCCATTCTTCACATACACATTCACATCCATTCTTCACATACATCCACATCCATTGTTTCACATACTCATTCACATCCATTCTTCACATACACATTCACATCCATTTTTCACATACACATTCACATCCATTTTTCATATACACATCCTTATCCATTCCTTCACATACTCATTCACATCCATTCTTCACATACACATTCACATCCATTATCATCACATACATTCACTCTCACATCCCATATCATTCATTTACATTCTAATTCACATAACATCACATCTCATCCATTCATTCACATTTATCTGATTCACATCACATCTCACATCTCATCACCTCTATTCACATCACATCTCATCACCTCTATTCACATCACATACATGTCACAGCAGCACTCCCCAATGAAAATATAAATCCATCCATCCATTCATTCCCATCTATCTAATTCACATCTATTCACCACCTCACATTCTCATCACCTCTATTCATATCACATCCATCCATCCATTCATCATCTACTTGATTCACATCACATCTCATCACATCTATTCACCTCTCATTCTCATCACCTCCATTCACATCACATCCGTCCATCCATTCATTCACATCTATCTGATTCACATCTTATCTCATCACATCTATTCACCTCATATTCTCATATTATCTCATCACATCTATTCACCTCTATTCACATCACATCCATCCATCCATTCACAACTATCTGATTTGCATTACATCTCATCACATTTATTCACCTCATATTCTCATCACTTCTATTCCACCTCACATCCGTCCATTCATTCACATCACATCTATCTAATTTGCATCACATCTATTTACCTCATATTCTCATCACTTCTATTCACCTCACATCCATCCATTCATTTCCATCTATCTGATTCACATCTTATCTCATCACATCTATTCACCTCACATTCTCATTACTTCTAGTCACATTACATCCATCCATCCATTCACATCTGTCTGATTCACATCTTATGTCATCACATCTATTCACCTCATATTCTCATCACTTCTACTCACATCACATCCATCCATCCATTCACATCTATCTGATTCGCATCACATCTATTCACCTCATATTCTCATCACTTCTATTCACCTCACATCCATCCATTCATTCCCATCTATCTGATTCGCATTACATCTCATCACATCTATTCACCTCATATTCTCATCACTTCTATTCACCTCACATTCTTCCATTCATTCCCATCTATCTGATACGCATCACATCTCATCACATCTATTCACCTCATATTATCATCACTTCTATTCACCTCACATCCATCCATTCATTCCCATCTATCTGATTCACATCTTATCTCATCACTTCTATTCACCTCACATCCATCCATTCATTCCTATCTATCTCATTCACATCTTATCTCATCACATCTATTCACCTCACATTCTCATCACTTCTATTCTCATCACTTCTATTCACATCACTTCTATTCACATCACATCCATCCATGCATTCATCATCTATCTGATTCATATCTTATCTCATCACATCTATTCACCACACATTCTCATCACTTCTATTCGTACAATTTAAACATAGAATTTAAAAGAATTATATTTTTTGATATAAAGATTTTTTACGCATCTATTTATGCATAATTCAAATTTAAGAAAAATAACACTTTTGAAATAAAATTAAATCCTTTATGCATCTTTCTATGCATAAATTCAATTTTAATGAGAATAACACTTTTGAAATAAAAATAAACCCTTTAAGCATCTTTCTATGCATAAATTCAATTTTAATGAGAATAACACTTTTGAAATAAAAGTAAATTCTTTAAGCATCTTTCTATGCAAAAATTTAATTTTATTGAGAATAACACTTTAGAAATAAAAATGAATCCTTTATGCATCTTTCTATGCATAATTTCAATTTTAATGGGAATAACACTTTTGAAATAAAAATAAATCGTTTATACATCTTTCTATGCATAATTTCAATTTTAATGAGAATAACACTTTTGAAATAAAAATAAATCTTTTATGCATCTTTCTATGCATAAATTCAATTTTAGTGAGAATAACACTTTTGAAATAAAAATAAATCTTTTATGCATCTTTCTATGCATAAATTTAATTTTAATGAGAATAACACTTTTGAAATAAAAATAAAACTTTTAGAATGCACAAATGGAGGAGATTAGTCTTTTAGAATAACCTAATGATAAACTTTAGCTCCACAAAATTTAAGAAAATTTTGCCATAACCTCCTTTGTATGGTTGACCATTTCTCAATTTTTACATTCTAACATCAATTTAAAATTAATCCCAATTTGAAGTAAAGTACTCTAATCTACTCAATTTTCACTTTGTAAAGAATAAATGATAATAAAAGTTTAATTAAGTTATTTGTTACTCATTTTAGGATAAAGAAAGGTTGAATTCTTAAGGAAGAGAAGGGGATAGCCTTTTCATCAAGGCATAACATCAGGATTCACTTCAATCAAGGCATAACATCACGATTCACTTCAATCAACTAATAAAGCAAAGAAATAAAAAAAACCATAGATTAGAATTTAAAAAGTTTTTTTAGCTTACATGGAGTTTTGTAAAGCGTTCCTTTAGCTTGAGAGATTGAGGATTTTTAGCTTACATGGAGTTTTGTAAAGCGTTCCTTTGGCTTGAGGGATTGAGGGTTTTACTCTTGTTTGGATCAAGAGTGGCCACCAATTCTTTTGGAGAGGATTTAGTCAAAAACAATTGAATTATCAAGTGAATTCAATGTATTTGACTCAGGGGAGGAGTAGAGTAACAGTGCATTAACACTATTAATCTTTTACAAAGGGGGAGCCCTCTATTTATAGGAAAAAATGAGCCTCTAACCAAGCAAACTGATTCTAGAATTTTTCAGATCAGTTTAGTCAATTTTTGACCATTTTTGGGTCAGTTTAGCTTACTTTTTGGATCTAGTTGAAACAAGTAGACAGCCTGTTTAATCAGCTCATTTCCAGCTCCATAAGGCATAATTGCTCCAACAAATCATGTAGCCTCCTCCTTAGGTGTATGTATCAACCAATTGCTAAGGCAATTTTGGAATTTATCAACAAACCAGTTAGTATTTGGCCTTCTCGCATCAAAAATATGTGAAAATACTCTATTTTCTGTTGTAGATCTACGCCGCCTGCTCTCCCGAGGGTTTTTGGACTAATCAAAGTGTCAATTGATGGCATATAATGTTGCCTAACACTCCAATGTAAGTGTACAACCCATCAATGAATTGAGTTTTGCAAAAAATCAGATTTAATTTCATCAAAAATTGACCTCTTTTTCTCTGTTTTGTGGGAGCTTCAAAACCAGTAAATTTCAATCACATAAATGCTTCATATTTGATCCAAAATCAGTGTAGGGCTTGCACATGAGTTGCCAATACATTCATCCTTGTCACATACATGTTTCTTTGCCAGATTTGCATTTATTTCACCATACATCACTGCTTCCAAGCTTCAATGGAAAGCTTCCAAATTTGCTTTGTTTCCGCTTGAATCACCTGCAATCCGCTCAAGGGTGTTTAGTAGACCTTAGCCGATAGGCCAAGCTCTCAGATCTAATAGAAATCGGTGTGCTCCAAGCTTCACAACATCAATGGCAAGCTTCACAGCTTCTTCTCCCTCTTCTCTCACTCACTCATAAACCCTAATAGAGAGCACCAAGCTCTGATACCATGTTGAAAAATAGGTAGAGGGAGAGGAGACACACACACAGGAGCAAATCCTAATGTATATTACAAACCCTTAGAGGGAAGCCATCTCCCTTCTCACACAATGCATATACAGCCATAATCCATAATACACAAGACACACTATGAGTTGTGTCCACACACATCTAACCCTAGCTAATGTCCACACACTATGAATAGTTGGACGCGGTCATTTATGTCTCACACATGCTGCTAACTAACATGCCAACACATAGCACAACTAGCACACACTGACATCGAGCTTGAATCTCAACAACTCATAGGCCGCTTCCTTGGTCCCTCATCCACCGTAGAAGCTCACCATTTTAATCAAACCGAGGCTGGTCAGCTGACCTTGCTACACAAGACGTCCTCCATTGACTCTCCGTCAACTGTTGCAACTTTTCCATAATAGGTCACCACGACCTCATTCACAAGACGGTCAAAATGCTTCCCCAGCATTCTTGACATAAAACAGTCATTTAAAAACATGTCATAAATACAGTTTCTATAACGAACTCTCGTCTTTCTACATTGCTCCTCATTAAACCACATTATTTAATTCCACAATCATTTCATGAGTATTCCTACTCTCATCCAATCACATCATTTTCATCTCATCACATCTTTCCTCAATTTATCCTCATCAGATCTCATCCACCCCCATATTCACATCTCATCACATCACATTCATTCACATCTGATCCACTCACATCTGCCCATATTCACATCTCATTGCATCACATTCATTCACATCTCATCCATTCAGACCACATCACATTCACTCATATCTCATCCATTCAAACCACATCACATTCACTCGCATCTCATCCATTCAGACCACATCCATCTCATTCATTTTACCTCACATCTCATTCATTTTACCTCACATCTCATTCATTCACATCTATCTCGGTTCACATCCCATCACATCATATTCATTCATATCCATCACATTCACATTCATTCATATCCATCACATTCATTATCATCACATTTATATCACATCACTTCTATCCACATCATATCTCATTCATACACATCTCATCTCACTCATCCACATCCATCCAATCGTTCACATGTACGACTACTTGCATCTATTCATACACATCTCATCTCACTCATCCACATCCATCCAATCGTTCACATGTACGACTACTTGCATCTATTCATACATTCATATATATCACTTCACATCCACATATATTCATGTCACATCTTATCTCTTTATATCACATCACATTCCTTCACATACACATCTATATTCATTCTTTCACATACATCCATATCCATTCTTTCACATACTTATTCAAATCCATTCTTCATATACACATTCACATCCATTCTTCACATACACATTCACATCCATTCTTCACATACACATTCTTTTTCATTCCTTCACATACTTATTCACATCCATTCTTCACATACACATTCACATCCATTATCATCACATACATTCACTCACATCCCATATCATTCATTCACATTCTGATTCACATGACATCACATCTCATCCATTTATTCACATTTATCTCATTCACATCACATCTCATCACATCTATTCACCTCACATCTCATCACCTCTATTCACATCACATCCATCCATCCATTCATTCCCATCTATCTGATTCACATCTTTTCTCATCACATCTATTCACCTCACATTGTCATCGCCTTTATTCACATCACATCCATCCATCCATCCATCCATCCATCATCACCTTTATTCACATCACATCCATCCATCCATTCATCATCTATCTGATTCACATCACATCTATTCACCTCTCATTCTCATCACCTCTATTCACATCACATCCATCCATCCATCCATTCACATCTATGTGATTCACATCTTATCTCATCACATCTATTCACCTCATATTCTCATCACCTCTATTCATATCACATCCATCCATCCATTTATATCTATCTAATTTGCATCACATCTCATCACATCTGTTCACCTCATATTCTCATCACTTCTATTCACCTCACATCCATCCATTCATTCACATCTATCTGATTTGCATCACATCTCATCACATCTATTTACCTCACATCCGTCCATTCATTCACATCTATTTACCTCACATCCGTCCATTCATTCACATCTATCTGATTTGCATCACATCTCATCACATCTATTCACCTCATAATCACTTCTATTCACCTCACATCCATCCATTCATTCATTCCCATCTATCTGATTCACATCTATTCACCTCATAATCACTTCTATTCACCTCACATCCATCCATTCATTCCCATCTATCTGATTCACATCTTATCTCATCACATCTATTCACCTCACATTCTCATCACTTCTAGTCACATTATATACAGAAGTCAATATTAGATAAAGTGGGAAAAATCCCATTTCCATGAAAAAAGTAGGGGTATGGTAAACTCATCGTCGAAAAGTTTGTCAAAACATATTCATGTGACATATCGTTGGAAAGAGCTTGAAAAGTAGAATCTAGATCTACTTTGTCCGACAAATTTGGAGTTTGCATGTTCAAGTTATGGCCAAAATAATTTTTTTAAATACATTCCCATTTTGAGGGATTTTTTCCATTTTATCTAATATTGTAACATCAATCCATTCACATCTATCTGATTCACATCTTATCTCATCACATCTATTCATCTCATATTCTTATCACTTTTGTTCACATCACATCCATCCATCCATTCACATCTATCTGACTCGCATCACATCTCATCACATCTATTCACCTCATATTCTCATCACTTCTATTCACCTCACATCCATTCATTCATTCACATGTATCTGATTCGCATCACATCTCATCACATTTATTCACCTCCTATTCTTATCACTTCTATTCACCTCACATCCATCCATTCATTCCCATCTATCTGATTCACATCTTATCTCATCACATCTATATTCACCTCACATTCTCATCACTTCTATTCACATCACATCCATCCATCCATTCATCATCTATCTGATTCACATCTTATCTGGCATCACATCTATTCACCTCACATTCTCATCACTTCTATTCGTAGAATTTAAACATAGAATTTAACAGAATTCTATTTTTTGATATAAAGATTCTTTACGCAATCTATTTATGCATAATTCAAATTTAAGAAAAATAACCCTTTTGAAATAAAATTAAATCTTTTAAGCATCGTTCTATGCATAAATTTAATTTTAATGAGAATAACACTTTTGAAATAAAAATGAATTCTTTATGCATCTTTCTATGTATAATTTCAATTTTAATGAGAGTAACACTTTTGAAATAAAAATGAATCGTTTATGCATCTTTCTATGCATAATTTTAATTTTAATGAGAGTAACACTTTTGAAATAAAAATAAATCGTTTTTGCATCTTTCTATGCATAAATTCAATTTTAATGAGAATAACACTTTTGAAATAAAAATAAATCTTTTATGCATCTTTCTATGCAAAAATTCAATTTTAATGAGAATAACACTTTTGAAATAAAAATAAATCTTTTATGAATCTTTCTATGCATGAATTCAATTTTAATGAGAATAACACTTTTGAAATAAAAATAAATATTTTAGAATGCACAAACAGAGGGGATTACTCTTTTAGGATAACCTAATATAAACTTTAGTTCCACAAAATTTAAGAAAATTTTGCCATAACCTCCTTGGTATGGTTGACCATTTCTCAATTTTAACATTCTAACATCAATTTAAAAATAATCCCAATTTGAAGTAAAGTACTCTAATCTACTTAATTTTCACTTTCTAAAGAGCAAACAATAATAAAAGTTTAATTAAGTTATTTGTTACTAATTTTAGGATAAAGAAAGGCTGAATTCTTAAGGAAGAGAAGGGGTAGCCTCTTCATCAAGGCATAACATCAGGATTCACTTCAATCAACTAAAAAAGCAAAGAAATTAAAAAAAACCATAGATTAGAATTTAAAAAGGAAAATTTTTAACTTACATGGAGTTTTGTAAGCTTTCCTTTGGCTGGAGGGATTGAGGGTTCTACTCTTGTTTGGATCAAGAGTGGCCACCAATTCTTTTGGAGAGGATTTAGTCAAAAACAATTGAGTTATCAAGTTAATTCAATGTATTTGACTCTGGGAAGGAGTAGAGTAACAGTGCATAAACACTATTAAACTTTTACAAAGGGGGAGGCTTCTATTTATAGGAAAAAATGAGCCTCTAACCAAGCAAACTGATCCTAGAATTTTCTAGATCAGTTTGGTTAATTTTTGACCATTTTTGGGTCAGTTTAGCTTACTTTTTAGATCTAGTTGAAACAGGAGAGATGAAATATCTTACTTTTTGGATCTAGTTCAAACAGGAGAGCGGAGAGATGAAATAGCTTATTATTTATGAGTTTAAAACTCCTCCACACATGTAAAATAGGTGCCTCCTTCATGATGGGAAATCCCCACACTAAGTAAGGTGTCAAAAATGCATCATTTTCTCTAAATATCTCTTCTTTTTTAACTAATAACCTTGTCCTTAGTCAACTCTTCATCTTATGTGAGTATTTACTCATTTTTGGAAAATTTTCTTTTATTCTTCAATTTATCTCCTCCCTACATTTGGATTAATCTTATTGGTCCATAGGAACCTTAATTGGAGCATAATTCAAAAATTTTTGAGAATCTGGACCCTTAGGTTAAGGTCCTTTTTTAACTATTTTCAACTAATTTCAATTGCACATTGGAAAGTTCTTTTTGAATTTCTCTTTCACGGGAAACCATTTTAGACACTAGGAGGATTTTTATATCCAAAAATATCTCAATTTTGAATTACCTCCCTCTAGACATTTTCTCTCTCTAGGCCAAAACAGGATAAAACAGGATCTTTTTTTAATTTTAGAGAGGGGAATAATTATAAGATCAGAAGGGGAGGTTCTTACACCTGCACACCTCAAAAGCCAGAGGGAGGAATCTTATATCCTACCCCACTTAAAAAAAGCGAGATGTCCTCATCTCGTAAAAATTAGAGGAGAACTCTTTTCCTTAAGACCCAACTGATTCTGGGGTTCCTTATAGTCTGGTGAGCCCAACAGAATCCTAGGATAAAGATCCCTTATATAGAACTCATCTCATTAGATAACAATTCACTCAGATCATATGATGCAAATCCTTATCACAATAATGGTCCATTAGAGCGAACTTTCTATCTGAACAGTCTTCCATGGGAATTTTCAATTATACAGATTTTTAATTTGACTTCCCTTAATTTGATCCACTGGGTCAAGTATTAACTGTTAGCACAATCGACTAATCTCATAGTGATTTGCTGAAGTCATTAACGTCATTCCAGTTATGAACATCATCACCACGGGGACTCGTCTCATTCATTCTCAATGTGGTTTTGCTTGCTTATTACATTTTAACCAAAATTCAAGAATCATCATTTTTTAATCAGAATCCATAACAACTTATCAGTTCTCAACCAGAATTGAAAAATCATATCAACCACATTCGAATTTATCATTTGGATAGCATTTATGCTTATAATTTCAAATCTTAGATTTACTCCTATATACTGCCAGTAAAGAGCTGCAATTATACCCTCGGTATGTACGGGTAGTCAGGGTCCTTGGAACTATAAGGTAAATACTATCATGTCTAGGTCTCAAGCAAGTCAAGGATTCTATGAAATTGCGGTAGTTCCATCTAAAGATCCAATTATTAATTTATTAATTCCAGTCTGAATATCAATTTGTATGAATTTTATCACACAATTATAAGCTTATACTGCTTATTCATAAATTTTTGACATTTTTGGCTTCTCGGTTGATCCACTTAGCCAATTTGCTCTGATATCCTTGTCCCCACTGTGCAATGAATTTAGGGGTGCTAGCAGCAGAAGTAGCACTTCTTGCACTGATATCCCTATCCCCACTATGCAATGAATTCAGGGGTGCTAGCAACGAAAGTAGCACTTTTTGCGCGGGGTAGGGTCCCTCACTCGGGGCCTCACCCATGGATATCTGGACAAGAGACTAATCCCTCAGTTTTTCCAAAACTGAACCTGGAAAAACTTCCCTTGCTCGGAAAGCATGGGTGATTCCTACTACAGGATAAAATTTACTCAAAAGCCTTAACTAACTGAACTGATCTGACCGAACCTATAAGTCCCATAGTCAGATCAAGGAAAAGATTGCACTTGGATCATAGAAAGCAACGCTTTTTTTCTCATTGAGAGGCACAGCCATTGATTCTTTTCCATAGAATAATTTTTATCTGGGATTTACTTTATCTATCGTTCCATAATAGAATTGAGTCTCAATTTAGGGATCCATCAGTCCAGCCTAACCCCATCCAGTCTTGTGGGTTAGCCAACAGTCCAGCCACTATAAAGATGGGATCCAATTTTGTAAGATTCCTCCCCTAGCCCCTCATGATGTCCAGTATCTTCCTCTGTAATCAATTCCCTCTTCAAAAATATAAAAGATCTTGTTTCTACCTGTTTTGGCCTAGAGAGAGAAAATATTCTAGAGAGATAATATTCAGATTTTAAATATTTTTGGATAGAAAAATACCTCATCTTATTAAAATAAGTTCCCTTGAAACAAAAGTTCAAAAAGATTTTGAGAAGGTGCATTAGAAATTAAGTATAATCTGTTCAAGAGGCATTATCCTAGGGGTGAAGATTTCTTTGAAATTTTAAATTAAGGTTCCAATGGACCAATAAGATTCATCCAAATGTAGGGAGGAGATAAATGAAGAAATAAAAGAAAAATCTCCCAAAAATGAGTAAATACTCACATAAGATGAAGAGTTGACTAAGGACAAGGTTAATAGTTAAAAGAGAGAGATATTTAGAAGTAATGATGCATTTTTGACACCTCTGCATGGCGAAATTTCCCTCATGAAGGAGGCACCTATTTCACATGCTTGAATGAGTTTTAAACTCCCAGATAATGAGATATTTTTATCTCTCCTCTCTCCTGTTTCAACTAGATCCAAAAAGTGAGCAAAACTGACCTAAAAATGATCAAAAATTGACCAAACTGATTGGAAAATTCTAGAATCAGTTGGCTTGGTTAGAAACTCACTTTTTTCTATAAATAGAAGCCCTCCCCTTTGTTGAAACTCAATAATGTTTTTGCACTGTTACCCTGCCTCTCCCAAGTGCCAAAACAATGAATTTTACACATAATTCATTAGTTTTTGACCTTCCCTCTTTCAAAAGATTGGTGGCCACTCTTGTCTCAAACAAGAGTTGAACCCTCAAACCATCAAGCCAAAGGAAAGCTCTCAAATTCATTAGTAAGTTGGTGATTCTTCTCTTTTTTATTTATTTTATGGTTTTATGGTTTTTTTATGCTTTTTGTCTTCTTTAAAATTGCAAATGATGTTATGCCTCGTTTACAAAAAGGCATTCCCCTCTCTTCTCTAGTAAATCCAACCATTCGTTATCCGAGGTGAATTATTAATGAATAAAATCAAGTTTTTCATAATGTTCTCTTAAAATAAGTAGAAAAATGTTACTTTAGAATGATTTAAATACTCTTGATGCATTTCTAATTAATTTTAGAGTCTTAAAATTGAAAAATGGTCAGCCATACAAAGGAGGTTATGGTGAAATTTTTTAAAAATTTGGAAATAAGTATTATCTTTCATTATTCTAAAAGAGTAATCCTTATGATTTCTATATTCTAAAGTGTCATTTTCATGCAAAAAAGATGCATTTTGATTATTTGTATAAAAGAAATTTAGTTTTATTATAAAAGTATTACTTTCATTAATATTTGATTCTCATGCATAAAAGTATGCATAAAAGATTATTATTTTTATTATAAAAGTGTTACTTTTATCATATTTGATTCTCATACATAAAAGTAGGCATAGAAGATTTTTTTTTATTATAAAAGTGTTACTTTTATCATATTTGATTCTCATGCATAAAAGTATGCATATAAAAGATTATTTTTTATTATAAAAGTGTTACTTTTATCATATTTGATTCTCATGTATAAAAGTATTCATAAAAGATTATTTTTTTAATTATAAAAGTGTTACTTTTATCATATTTGATTCTCATGCATAAAAGTATGCATAAAAGATTATTATTATTTATTATAAAAGTGTTACACTACAGGTGACACAAGGTCTGACCTCTAGTAGGTGACACCAAGTCTTGGCCTCAGTACAGGCGACACAAAGCTCCCTAGCTGCTCGTACCTTGGCGCGAAATAGGGGAAGACTCTACTTGGGTGGCCAAATGGTGACATCCCCCCCGGCTTCTAAACTCTTAATCCGAACACAACAAGATAAACTCATTGAACTCTAAAGAAGGAGATTTCAACAAGTGAAAATGTCGACGAGGTTACACTCATCAATACATACAGGCTATAGATAGAAGAAATTTATCTAGACAATGCCTACATTATAACTTCAAGTGAATTCAAAAAAACATGCTAAGTGATGTAAGAAAAGCAACAATCCTGAGACCAAATTATCCCATAAGATAATATATGTGAGGGATCGCTAGCATCCCATACCACCATGATTGCTTCGTGTATATGTCTCTGGAAAAGCATCAAATTGGAAAAAATATCTTCCAATGATGGAATTTGCCTATAACAGTTTTAAACATATGGCTATTGGATTTAGTCCATTCATGCTTATGTATGGGTATCAACCTAGGGCACCTATTGATGTCGATCTTAAGGACATCGAGCTTGATGCATCGAGGGATTTCTTGCATGATATGCAAGAAATGCTGACCGAAGCTCGAGAATCTATCAAGAGTGCTCATGATAGGGCATGGTTCTATGCTGATAGAGGATGCTCAACTTGGTCTTTTAAACCAAGAGCGTTGGTTTATTCAAAAGTTTCTATAGATTCTCTTGGTCTTTTAAACCAAGAGCGTTGGTTTATTCAAAAGTATAGATTCTCTTGGTCTTTTGAACCAAGAGCGTTGGTTTATTCAAAAGTTCCTATAGATTCTCAGACTTTGTCAAAAGGAAAATGCTCGAATTTATCTCCTAGATATTGTGGTCCATTTCGTTTTATACATCGGATTGGCACGGTTGCGTATGAACTTAAACTACCTCCATATGTTAGAGTTCATCCAATCTTTTATATAAATAGATTGAAAGGGAAACTGGAAGGTGAGGGTAACACAGTTACTCCTCAAGAACTTTTTGAAGTCGAAGAATTATCTTATGTTCCACATGAACTTGATAAGGTACTTGAATTCAGGGAAAGGAAACTTTGTAGTAGTTGATTAATCCCTGAGGTTAAAATCAGGTGGAAAGATAGGGAAATAGAGGATTCAACTTGGAAGTCGGTTGAGATTGTTTGAACAACGCAATTCTCCTTCTTTTCATATTGCAAGAATGCAATGTTGTGAGAGAGGGAAAGTATGTTATATGCACATTATGTGTGCATATACTAGGAGGCTGACCCACATTAGGCTTGTGAACATGGGAGCATGGGAGCATGGGAGCATGGGAACAAGCTCTAATGGAGCGTGGGTTAGGACTAACCTTAAGGGTTAAGGTTAGGGTCCTGCATCCAAGGGTCACACATGGGAAATGGAGAGTCAAGAGTCACTTAAGGGCCCGCCTGTATAATAGAGGCATGCGGCACACTCAAGGGGGGCTTAGGCTATGGTCTCTTGATGTTATCTTGAGGCTAGGTTATGTTATGTTCTCTTGTGTAGAGGATCATAACTACTCACCTACCATTTCACACTATAGCTACATTCTGATGGATTGGAGTTATACCTCTTGATGGTATCGAACATCAAGGTAAAGGTATGATGTACTTCATTATAATTCATGTGTGCATCCCTTAGGCTCGGGGTGGTCGGGGGGATGAGTTTATGCTTGATTTATGCATGTTTATGCATAAAAATTATCTAGAGAGATCTTAGGGTTTCAACACCTTCCTTCATCTGCATTTCTCTCAAGACCCAGACTGGGGCTATAATACTCAGCCTCATTGTTGCTTTTAACATGTATTTCTTGGCTGCTAGACCATAGCTCTTGACCCTATTTTGCTAACAAAAACAAACCCAGTATCTATATATTGTAATTCTTTATGCATCCTAAGATCAGGAACCACTTTCTTTTCAATATCCTTAATGGGTTTGGGTTTAACCTGAGCCTCCTTATGGGTTAGCATGTCTGCCATCATATGGGACCTCACACTATCTTAATCCATTTATGTACCTTTGGGTTTTCACTAGGATACTTTATCACATGAGGTAGAAGATTACAAAAGGTGTGAACAACAAAAGGTCTATAGATCTATAATGTTTCAACCTTTTTGTGGCATACACAAGTGTCCAAACCAATAGCTCAACCTCATGCCAAGACTTTTCTATGTCACCCATTGCCCTACTAATGTAAAAAATAGGTCTCATATGTGATTTCTTTGTTCCTTTTTGCATCAACACTGCTCCTACTACATGTTTTCCAACATTGAGGCTTAGATATAAAAGCTGGCTCCAATCTAGGGGCATCATTGTTGGAAGGGTAGACAACATATCTTTGCGCCTCTCAAAAGCATCCTTCTCTACCTGACTCCACTTAAATGGATCTTGTTGACTAGCTTTTTGCAAAGGGTAGACATATTCAAAAAGCATACAGAAAGATCTTAATAAATACTTGAGCTTTTGAACAAATCTCATTAGCTCCTTGGTTGACCTAGGGCTTTCCATTTTCAGTAAGCTCTCTACCTTTGAAGGGTCTGGGGCTATACCATTCTCACTCACCTCATGTCCCAAGAGCAGTACCCTAGCCCTTTCTATCTTGCACTTTACTAGGTTAAGCTAGGCACCATCATCATCAAGTTGTTTAAAGACAATGTCAATCCCGTTTACATGTATCATCCTGTCACTATAAACACAAAAATCATCCATGAATATTCTAACAAAAGTTCCCAAGAATGGGGCAAGGATTTTATCCACCCAACTTTGAAAACTAGCATAGACATTGAGTAATCTCCACAGAAGGCATCACTTTATAGCAAAACACTCCCCATGGAGTAATAAAGCTAGTCTTTTTTTGATCCTCAAGATCTATTCTAATCTAATAATATCCACTAAAACCATCACATACTAAATACCTTTCATGCCGTGCCACCTAATGCAAAATTTCATCTTGAAAGGGAAGAGGGTAATGATGGCTCTTTGTAGCAACATGTAGTGGTTTATAATCCACACAAACTCTTCACTTATTACCCTTCTTAGGCACAATAAAAATAGAAGACACCCACTCTGCATCATCAGCTGGATATATGAAACCAACCTATGCAACTTAGTGACCTCTGTCTCCAAAATTACCTTTGTATTGTCCCTAATCTCCTTAATTTTTGGGCTATCGGCTTAGCTCCATCCTTCAATTTGATCTCATGAAAAACACTAGATGTACCCCTCATTTGAGTATAGTCTTTAGCAAAAGCTTGGGGTACCTCTGATGAGAAGCAGATCTCCAAATTTCTCTTTTTCCTCATTGCTCAATTCATCTGCAAGCATCTGCGCATCAGCTCATCCTTTGAGACATTGGTTTTCTCATCTTGAGCACAAACCAACTCCGTCGAGTCGTCAAGGTCTAATATGATGCTAGAAAATGAATGTGTTAGTATTGATTACATGTCTAGAGTAGAGCCAACTTGTTTTTGCAGGCAGTACACAGATTGGGCAAGGGAATGTGTCTGTGTTTGTGGAGGAGTGTGTGAAGGGTGCACTTCTTCCCTTCCCTAAATAATGGATAAAAGTGAGCTAAGAGGTGAAATCTGGAGTATCCTCCGGTGGCCTAAGATGTTGTTAAGGCCTTTTGGTAACTTTGTGAGTTTTGGAAGGCCTATTAAAAGTGAAGATGAACAAACGGACCTTATGGAACCTCCAATTGTAGATGCAATACCAGTAACATCTTTAGAGAATGACCTACAAATTTGGGAATCTTGAAAGAGAAAAAAGGTCCTTTTATGGGATGAGAGCAATAGCCAGATGATGTACAAGGGCTTCATCTTATATGTGTTTCCAAACAACTGTGTCAACTTTGAGCAACTTAGTGAGGATTGTGTGGAAGTGGCTATTCAAAGGGAACATGAAGGTACATCAAGCAGAACTATACCTGATGTAGATAGAATCATCTTAGTTAAGTTACATGTTAAACAGAATACAATGCTAGATAACAACCCATTACAATGCTTTGTAGCCATTGAGGCCATGCAGGTTCATAGAACAAACCACTAATGAGTTTTTGATAGTGGTTAATGATGCCCCACTTAACTAAGATGATGTGGATAGCATCATCTTAGTTAAGTGGCCCATTAAACAGAATACAATGCTAGACAACAACCCATTACAACACTTTATAGCCATTAAGGGCATGTAGATTGATGGAGAACAAACCACTAATGAGTTTTCAATAGTGGTTAATGATGCCCAACATTTAAAAAAAGGATCTACACCTTCATAAATACAATTCCAAGGGAGAGAGCACCACCAACTTACAGTTTTTATGTGTGAGTTAAATCAAGGGTTTCCACTATTGATTGTTGTCAAAGTAGATGTTGTCTCAGCTTACAAACCGTGACATGGCATTGAGCATATGCCGGGAGTTTTGGGAGCAATCTCAAGAAACCCCTACAAACTATGTATATGATGTGCTCTTTGTATCTTGGCTTCAAGACTCAAAAAATCAAAAGATTAAATATGAATTTAATCTAAATGGGATGATTGTCTGTTGTTGTTGAGCATGATATGAAGTGCATGGAATCCCTTCTACCACTATAGAGAAATATTTGAGGCTGGGGTAAATCAACATGTGCATGGAAACACATGAATAACGAGAAAAAGCCTAGAGGATACTTATATGGCTAGAGCACTAGTTCAAGACTTTATGTACATGAACTCAAAGCGAATGCTAAAAAGATTCATAACTATGCTACTGGGTGGATGGGAACCTTAGTTAAAGATACTAGAAATATATAAGCAAATGGACATATTAGATGAGATCAACACAACACTTGATTAATTGGAATATGACAAAAAGCTATCCAAGACTTATTTTGGTAGAATTTGGAATAAAGATTTCCCCCACTAAGCCTTGACAAAGATAAGTGAGTTCTCCAAGTACAATTTGTGTAGTTCACTCAAGTCTAGAATGGGAGCCAAGCCAAATCTATAAGAAAGAGCAAGGATCAAGGAGGAAAGGAACAATCACATGAATCAACAAAAAAGTTTTAGAATCTTATACTACGGATGGCATGAATTTTTAGAAACACAACCAAACAAAGATTTGTGAATCATCCACAACAAGATGGATCAAAAGAAGACAGCCATTCCTAGACTCTACCAAAGGATACAAATTTGGCATGACAACTTACAGGTGGCATTAATTGGTATGATCACTCATGGGCATGGGGAGGGTCATTATGGGCACTTTGCACTAAATGATTTATGGCCGTCTAAACCCAATCTCACAGTTGGCTCCATTGCATTTTGTTTACATAACTTAGAAAGGATGGATAAGCAACAAATGGGCTTCTGAGAAGCAATGTTTCACTTCTTGGTGCTTTGAACTCAAGGGAAGCTTTAGACTACCACAATATCAACGATGTGCCTATTATTATAGATGTCAAGTGATAACGTGCATGCCACTTCCACAACTAGGAATCCCACACCACCTTTTGAACCAACTACTATAGTGTCTGTAGATCAAGCAAGTTGTTCTACTTCCAATGTAGGGCCCATAGTATTAAGAACGCCAGCCACACCAATTCCTGTTCTAGCAAACCAACCATCTGCAACAACAAATGAGGGTGCTAGTGGGGCTTCATCATTCCATAAGTTCACAGAGAACTTGCTGCTTATTACAACTAGAGTGAAAATAAAAATTGGTACTTGTTTGCATATTTATCTCTTCTTGTTGCAAAGGGGTGTTTTCAAGGTTGTCCAATTGGGATTTTTAACGGTTGGAACCACACATGAGAACATAGATGCAATGTTTAGTAGACTTTCTAAGAAATTGAGAGCTGGCTAGACTTTCATTTTACCACATTTTATGGATACCTTAAGGACCTAGCTGAACTTCCTCTCCCCAGTAGTGGAGCTCCAGTGCCCTTCTTGCTTAAAGAAGTCCTCAACTTCAAGAGATATTGTGATGGCTACCTTTGTGATGGGGGAAAGAAGCATTTATAGGCCACTCAAAACCTCTTCAATTTCACTTCCTCAATGAAGGGGGACACACCAGTAATGCAATATAAAGTGCATCTAGCGACAATTGATTGGAGATAGAGGTATCCCACTATAGAAGACAGAAAGTGAAGGTAAACCGATTCTGCCCCACTGAGGAATCCACCTATATTGCCAATGGCAGAGTACTTATGTAAAGGGGCATGAAGATGTGATATCAAGAATAAAATCTTACGCAAAATTTTGGCAGAATCTTAGAAATGTTTCATGTGTGCCAAGATATTATAGGCCTATAATAGATTGGTGGAATAATGCAATCCAAGAGCTTGAGAAACCAATAGCATGAAAGGCTAGATTGTACACAAACTTTTGGCCAAAATCTTCCCAATAGCTAGATTATGTGAATGCTCAAATGGATGCTGAAAGATTCCTAGGTTACAAAGAGCACAATGATCATTACTATGGGCCTCAATGGAAAAACCAAGGGAAGAATTCAACCCAATACATGATGTTAATAAGCAAGGGGACTTTATATTGTTTCCCCTAGATAATAGAGACATCTATCCCATTTGGCTTACTATGGCTGAATTAGAAATTGATATTGACAGAACGTCACCAAACTACAAGAAGATTTTGATACAGTATTGGGGACCATATGCAAGGAAGAATGGTATGGCAGATGCTGAGGCCTACATTGATTGTTTGAAGGGGTTTTGGATGGAGAATAAGGCAGATCCATTAGTGTGGGAAATGGCTGATGTAATTGTTTGCTCATGGAGACCCAAAAAACTAGGGCCATATACAAGAATCAAGATACCAATTAGGGAAGCCACAAAAGAACAAGAAGGAACCAAATGGGGTGAACTTAATGGTTCCCCCACCATTGAGTTAGTAGTAGAATCTTGTCAAGTCAATTTTGTAGTGCTAGAGTCATGTTTTTGTATCTTTTTGTGCACTTAATATACGAACCATTTTTTGTGCCTATGATGTTCTTTTTTCTTGATAGTATTGATATTTATTAGATTGTTTCATAACCTTTGTGCCATTGACTATAAATTTTATTTTTAAATTGGTAAGTTCAAGAGAAAAAAAAAGAGGATTAGAGTTCAAGAGAAAAAAAGAGAGATAATTAGAGAGAGAGAGAGAGAGAGAGAGAGAGAGAGAGAGAGTTTTAGAAAGAGAGAGAGAGAGAGAGAGAGAGAGAGAGAGAGAGAGAGAGAGAGAGAGAGAGAGAGAGAGAGAGAGGGAGAGAGTGAGTGAAGTAAAGAAGATTTAGATAGAGAGAGAGTGAGTTGATTTTAGAGAGAGAGAGAGAGAGAGAGAGAGAGAGAGTTAGAGTTAGAGAGAAACAGAGAAAGGGAGAGAGTAAGTGAAGTAAAGAAGATTTAGATAGAGAGAGAGTGAGTTGATTTTAGAGAGAGAGAGAGAGAGAGAGAGAGAGAGAGTTAGAGTAAGAGAGAAACAGAGAAAGAGAGTAAGCGATAGAGTTAAAGATAGAGAGAGTTAGAGACAAAGAGAATTACTGAGTTATAAAGAGAAATTAATAATTAGAGAGTAACAAATGTTACCATATTATAGTAGTGATGTGTGCGAACACACTTAGGACCGCCGGGGCACTTTTTCCCTCACTAGGAGGTTTTTTCCCCCGTGCATTGTATATACGCCCATTATCTTCTAGGGTTTGTTATCTTTCATTTTTGGCACTCATAATACACTACTGTGTTGTGCTCAAGCTTCCTCATCTTCTTGAAGTTGTGTGTGCATTCCTGCAACCCTAATTCCAACAATTGGTATCAGAGCAGGCTTCCTCCTCCCGGGCAGCATCACCAGCACCTGCCGCTTCATCTCCTCCGATTGCGACGAGGTTTCACGAGCGTCTGCAGGTTAGTATATGCCGTGGGAGGGCCCGTAGGGCTTGTTCGTTTTAGAATTTTGATCTGAAGTCATTTCGCCCTCCGTTTTTGCATTCCAAGTACTGCGCAGGCAAAATCGTCCTACTGTGCAGATTTTCTGTCAAGATTAAAATCTGCAGGACAGGTGCCCATTCGTCTGTTTTGGGCTGTGCTACATAGCACAGGTCGATTTTATACAGGTTTACCTCTTACAGACAGCATTTACATCTAGTAGTACAGTCATTGGCCATGGCTGACAACAATGATGTATTCCGCATGTTGGCTGCTGAGGATAAGTTGGATGGCACCAACTATCCATTGTGGGCATATATGATGCGACATGTATTGGTAGCAAAGGGGTTATGGAACATTGTGCAGGGTATTGATGCACGTCCTATTGTGGCTGGGAATGCTGCAAACACATCAGAAACAGGTACTGTTGATGATGGTGCAGGCACAAGTGCTGTAGCAGCTGTTCGAGAACCACCACTTTCAGCAGAGCAGATTCGTTGGGATGGTAGAGATGCGCAGGCTCATGCCTTGATTGCGCTGTCTGTCAAACGTACCATTATCCCACATATTCGCTCCTGCAGGACTTCTAAGGATGCTTGGGATGTACTTGCCACATTGTATCAGGCAAGAAATGAGGCTCGTGTTGCTTACCTCCGAAAACAGTTGGAGAGTGAGCATATGAACGAAGGTGATTCTATGGATAGCTTTTTGACAAAGATCAAGGATTTCAAAGAGCAGCTCATTTCTGCAGATGAAATCCTGTCAGACAGTTCACTTGTGCAGACTGTTTTGAATGGTCTACCAGATTCTTATCAGGGTTTTGCTTCCACTCTTCGCTTGATGATGAAAGGCAATCCCAATGCCTTATCATTTGAGGAGTTAGTTTCTGTTTTGCTGCAAGAAGACCAGTCAAGGCAAAACAGGAATATTATGCGTGTCGCAGATCAAGCTTTCGTTGCTAGTCAGAGAAGCGGGAAAGGTAAAGCTGGCTTTTCTTCTAGTAAGCAGAAATCTGCAAATGCTGCGCAACCAAAGAAGGAAGACAAAGATGAGAAGAAGGGTGACAAACAGAAGACATTTTGCAAGTACTGTAAGGGAAATGATCATGTCATCAAAGCGTGTCCTAAGCTGGCTGCGAAAGAGGCTAAGAAGAAAGAGGCTGGTATGGCTGTTGTTGCAGATGCCTCTCCTTCTAACAATGAATCTGCTAATGTTGTTCAAGATACAGAATGGGCATTCAATGCGCAGTGCAGTTATGACCCATCTTTGCATGACACATGTATGTCTGCAGTAGATTCAGATGTATGGTACTTTGACAGTGGTGCCACTAAGCATATCACCTCGCAGCGCAGTTTATTCACTTTCCTTGAGTCTGCTCCCACAGGGAATACTGTCACTTGTGCCAATAACTCCTCTTATCCCGTTAAAGGAGTTGGACAGATTGTGCTGAATGTTGCAAATTGCAACACCTTTACACTTTTTGATGCATTGTATGTGCCAGGGATCAAAAAGAATCTGCTGTCAGTCTCCGCATTTGCCAAAACAGGTTTGGTTGTAAAATTTGTGGATGACAGATGTACTGTTCATGATCTCTCTTGTGGTGACATCATTGTAGCATCTGGTTCACTATGTCGAGGGCTGTATAAGCTCAATATGGATGGCAAATGTGTAGAGGATTCAGCATGTGCTATTATGGATACGCAGGCTATTTCAAATGCAAAACTGTGGCATGCACGTTTTGGTCATCTGAATTTTGCAAGTTTGCTGCGCCTGCAGAAATCTGAAATGGTGTCTTCTTTGCCTAAGCTTGAGGCACCTGTCAAGCATGTTTGTGAGGGCTGCATATTGGGTAAAATGCAGCGTGCTTCCTTTCCCAAAGATGGATCAGTGAGAGCTGAACGCAGATTGCAGCTTGTTCACAGTGATGTTTGTGGTCCCATGCAAACTCCATCATTTGGAAACTCCATCATTTGGAAACTACCTTTACTTCGTGACTTTCATTGATGATTTTACCAGGCATGCATGGGTATATCCTTTGAAGGCAAAGTCCGAAGTGTTTTTGTGCTTCAAACAGTTTTTGGTTATGGCTGAAAATGTGTCAGAAAGTAAGATGGGCACCCTCCGTTCAGATCGAGGGGGGGAGTATATGTCTTCAGAATTTAATGCATTTCTGGCTGAGCGTGGGATAAAACACCAATGTACAGTGCCGTATACACCACAGCAAAATGGTGTGGCTGAGAGAAAAAACAGGTCTCTCATGGAAATGGCAAGATGTATGGTTAAGAGTCAAAGTCTACCACATGGTTTTTGGCTTGAGGCTGTCATGTGTGCCACTTATGTACTAAACAGGTGTCCCACCAAAGCATTACAGGTTGTCACTCCATATGAGGCTTGGCATAGCCGCAAGCCATCTGTTGGCCATTTACGTGTTTTTGGTTGCCTGGCATATGCATTAGTGCCTGTGCAACATCGCAGAAAATTGGATGACAAAGCTGTCAAATGTATTTTTGTTGGATATAGTGCTGAGAGCAAAGGCTATCGTTTGTATCATCCACAGACAAAGCGCATTTTGGTTAGCCGTGATGCTGTATTTGTGGAAGATGCAGTTCAGCCCTTGGTTTCATGTACTAAGGAGACAGATATCAGCTCACGTGATGTCTATGATACATTGTTGCCTCTTTTCAGTGGTGCACAGTCAAGTGCAATACCTCATGAGGCAGTTTTTCAGCCTATGCAGGTTTTAAATGATGGCACAGATCAGCCTATATCTGATGCAGATGTGCATGATGCACTTGAGGATGAGAGACAAGAGATTGAGGGCTCTAGAAACATGCCTAGATGGCTGGTGCAGACTTTGCGTGACAGCAAGTTGGATGCCCCTTTGTCTAGTCGCACTCGTTCTGGCTCTCATGGTGCCTCTTATGCGTCAGATTGTTATGCATTGGCTGTTTCTAGTATGTGCGATGAAAGTGAGCCTGTTTCATTTGATGAGGCACAAAGTTCAGAAAATTGGATGGCTGCTATGCAAGCAGAATACGATGCTATTATGAAGAATAGTACATGGTCTTTATGTGACTTGCCCCCTGGCAAGAAGGCCATTGGCACTAAGTGGGTATACAAATTGAAGCGTAAGCCTGATGGCACAGTGGATCGCCATAAGGCTAGGCTTGTTGCAAAAGGTTATGCTCAAGAGAAGGGCATTGATTTTGATGAGACTTTTGCTCCCACATGTCGTATGACCACTGTTCGTAGCATCTGTGCATTAGCAGCTCATAATGGTTGGAATGTACATCAGCTGGACATAAAGACTGCGTTCTTAAATGGAGATTTGCATGAGGAGGTGTATGTATCGCAGCCTCGTGGTTTTGTTCAAAGAGGGTAGGAAAACAAAGTGTGCAGGTTAAAAAAGGCTTTATATGGTTTAAAGCAAGCTCCACGAGCTTGGTATGAAAAAATACATGCATATTTGACTGCACATGGGTTTCAGAATAGTCCAACAGAAAGCACTTTGTATGTTAAACGTGTGGATGGTGTACATCTAATCATTGCTCTCTATGTCGATGACATGCTGCTCACAGGACCAAATGAGAGTCATATTGCTGATTTTAAGGCTGATTTGAATGCCTCTTTTGAGATGTCAGATTTGGGGCATTTGCATCATTATTTGGGGATACAATTTAAGCAGTGTGATGGAGGTATTGCTTTGTGTCAGACAAAGTATATTGAAACATTGTTGCGGAGATTTGGCCTTGAAGACTGCAAGCCTATTGCTACTCCAATGGAGACAGGTTTGAAGTTGAGTCTTCATGATGCTGGAGATCACTTTGATGTCACACTCTATCAGACAGCTGTTGGTTGCCTCATTTATGTATGCATTACGAGGCCAGACATTCAGTTTGCAGTCTCACAGGTGAGCAGATTTATGCATAGCCCAGGCATTAAGCATTGGCAGGCAGTGAAGCGTATCTTTCGCTATTTGAGTGGTACTCGGCATCTTGGGTTGTTTTATCCCAAGGGGGGATCATTGCCGCCAGATTTACATGTTTTTTCAGATTCTGACTGGGCTGGTTGTTATGACACACGCGTGTCCACGAGTGGTTTTTGCTTCATGCTTGGAAGCTCATGCATATCATGGTTGAGCAAGAAGCAGCCTACTGTGGCCACTTCTAGTTGTGAAGCTGAGTACAGGGCAGCTTTCACAGCTACGGTTGAGTGTGTGTGGCTCAGACGCCTTATGGCTGATTTGGGTGTTGGGCAGCCATCTGCCACCACCATCTTCACTGACAGTCAGAGCGCATTGGCAGTTGCGCGGAACCCAGTGTTCCATGCTCGTACGAAGCACATTGAGGTGCACTACCATTATGTCAGGGAGAGACTCTCTGCAGGAGAGATCAGTTTGGCTTATGTGCCAACACAGGATAACCTTGCAGACCTTTTCACAAAGGCTCTGCCTCGTGAGAAGTTCGAAGCTTTTCGCAAAGCTTTGGGCTTACTCCCTTTTGTGGATTCGTCCACATAGCTAGACACTTCCCTATACATGAGTGCTAGCTCTTGTTCACCGCATCACTCCAGGGGGGATTTGTTACCATATTATAGTAGTGATGTGTGTGAACACACTTAGGACCGCTGGGGCACTTTTTCCCTCACTAGGAGGTTTTTTCCCCCGTGCATTGTATATATGCCCATTATCTTCTAGGGTTTGTTATCTTTCATTTTTGGCACTCATAATACACTACTGTGTTGTGCTCAAGCTTCCTCATCTTCTTGAAGTTGTGTGTGCATTCCTGCAACCCTAATTCCAACAACAAATATCCAAAGATTGAGAGAGAGAGAGAGAGAGAGAGAGAGAGAGAGAGAGAGAGAGAGAGAGAGAAGGAGGGAAGGAGGGAAAGAGTTATAGAAGGAATGAGTAAGAGTTATAGAGAATTACAGAGAGTTAGAGAGAGAGAGAGAGAGAGAGAGAGAGAGACAGACAGACAGACAGACAGAGAGAGACAGAGAGACAGAGAGACAGAGAGAGAGAGAGAGAGAGAGAGAGAGAGTAAGAGAGATATATTTATAGAGAGAGAATGTTAGATAGAGTGAGAGAAAGAGTGTTAGAAAGAGAGAGAAAGAAAGAAATATACATTAAGCATCTAGTAAAGACCCAATGGGCCTATGAGACCAAGGTGATACAATAATGGCATATCTCATCATGGAATGGAAAATAAAATAGAAACAAAACATAGCTATCTCACTGGGATGATACAAAATTGTCCATGAAAACTCATTATAGAATACTAGGAACCCAGAACATGAGAGGAGCATCAACCCCCAATAGATGGTATACCACTCTCCAACATATCAAGCATGGGGCTAATGAGTGTGGCCAAGAGGTCTCCCTCAGCTACGTGACGTGGAAAGGTAGCTCGATGTGATGGAGCATGTCTTGGAGATCTATAGCTGATGAGGGGATCGTGGGTGGCTGATGTCTGGGGGGCATCAGGCATGCTAGAATGTGGAGGCCTGGTCTGAGAGGTAACTCCTCTCGGGCGAGGTGGGTCACCGAAATAGCTTGAAGTGGGTCAACAAGATGCACTGTATGGGTGTCCTCCACCTCATAGGCCAAGAAGAAACCGGTGATGGTTCACAGAATTGGCGAGGGAGGGGTCGGGGTGGCTGGGGCCAAAGCTCTCTCAAGAAAGTGTCCATGTGTTTGCATAGCTCAAGCGAGATTTGCTTTCACCAAAGAGATGCATATGAATGCGATTTTGCAAGGTAGTAGTAGTAGGACTGTGACTTCTCCTTTTTTATTTTCTTAGATTCTTGAGATAATTTGATTTGTGCTTTAGTTTTGATATGAGGTGGGGGTGTTTCTCTTTATAACTTTAAAGCATATATATATATATATCATGAGAAGTGAAAAAAATCCCACTAAGAATTTTAAATGAGTCCCTTTAATTCACCAAGGTGAAATTTTGATGAAGACCACAAAGATTAACTCCTTCACTTTCCCTCCTAAAATGGAGGAGAAAAACTAGCAACAAGCGGAGCTTCAATTTCTCCACGATTTGTGCATCAAATTAAGCAGAGTTTGTTGGAATCAGGTCGCCCTCAGATGCAAGCGGTTTGTACCATCAATTGAAGCAAAATTAAGAGCTTAATTAGCACGCATTTTTCTGCACCGAACCATGCTCAGTACCCCTTCTCTGTATTTGATGTTGTGTACTCAGACTTGCATCACTTTTGGATGGGTTTTTGGCTAGGTCTAACTGCCTTGAGTAGGGCTACACAAGCCCTAAATCAATGCTTGTAATGTGCTACTGTAGAGGCCGAATTAAAGCCTCCAAATCATCTCTTTCTGTTAGATCAGTAGCCGCCTACTTGGGCGAATTTTCTTGTAGGGTTAGATGCTTGGCCTCGACACCCTGAGGTGGAGCTACGAAAGCCCTCAACAAGTTGCTCCAAATAATGCACACAAGGCACCAATCGAAGCCTCCTATCAAGGCTGTTTTTGCACTTTCAAAAAAAAAACAGAGAGCTATATCTTTGATTTAACTTTGATTTTGGTGCCTTCTTGTTGCTCCAAGCTAATTGTTTTGATCATTCCTTTGAAGCCTTCAAGATGGAATTCACCCTTGCTCCAATTATCCAAAGAAACTCCAAGAGATTTGCCTTCAAATAGCTTGAATTTGCCCTCTCATCAACACATGCAAAACTTTTCACAAAGAAGTTCACACCTTTCTCTCTTGTGCCACCCAAGATGAAGGTAATGATGAGAATCTCTCAATGTGTCATTCACTCAAAAATGAGAATGATGATTGAGAGTTTACACAAAGTAATGAAAACAAGGAAGATTTTGCTCTCACAAAGAATGGTGCATAGGTAATGCCCACTAAGAAACTAAAAATGATAGCTTTTTTTCTTGCTCCAAGTGCCACTCAATGAAGAAATAAACCAACACAACAAGCACAAATGCAAGCAATAAATGCAATAAGAGATCTCTCACCAATTTGCCACTTAATGGTAAGAGAGAATGATGGTGAACAAATTACTCATAAACACCCACACACTTCTCACATAGAGAAATCTCCCAGGAAGGGAAGCTCTGATACCATGTTGAAAAATAGGAGGATTGCAATGCAACACTTCAACCACTTCGATTTGGTAAATTCTTTGAAGCACACACAATCCACCTTTGCATACACAATGCTTGTTGCCAACACAAAAGTGAAAAAATTAGCGATAAGCAATGAAGTGATTAAGCACTAAGCAATGTAAAGAACACAATAAACACCATGATTACCTTAATGCAATAGAGAAGAGTATATTCACATAAAGGAACCACTAAGTATATTGACTTGGAAAGCACAAAGCTTAAAAGCATAGCCTTCTCTCCTCTCATACATACAAGAGGGAGAGCAACCCACTCATAGATCTCCTAGAGGGAAGGCACCCTTTTCCACAATCATATCCACCTCTCATAGGAGTTGCCCTAGATCAATGGGATTGATTTCCACATAGGGAGTACACCTACACTCACTAGACCTTAGACTAAAGGCTTAAATTTATTCACCTAGAATAAACACACAACCACTAAGGTTATGCGATGGAGATCACCTAGATTTCCAACAAAGGTGCACTAGGACTAAGGTGAGCTGTGGGTAAAGGGATACCATGGTATAAAAAAAGTATCTTAAGAAAGATGGCTATGAAGTGAGCTATGATAATTGAGATAATGCTAAGGTGGGTGATACCTAAGATTACTCATGATGATGAGTGTGTTGTGCTAATGAAGTTTTGCCCTTAAGTTCATTTAGGTTACAAAATTGAGACCTGTACCCATAAAAAGACTTGGTATAGCTTGCTTGATTGAATGCTTGCAAATGGCCCCTTTTATATCAGGGAGTTACATATTATCTTTGTTTGCTCATGTGGGATTATTCTTGCTTACTCGTGTGATAGCATGCTAGGTTGACAAGAAATCTCCCTACAATGAATGCATCACGAACATATTTTTCAACATTAGAGAGAGAGAGAGAGAGAGAGAGTGAGAGAGACAGAGTGAGAGAGAGATTTGGAGGGAGAGAGTTAAAAGGAGAAATATCCAAAGAGAAAGAGAGGTAGAGAGTTAGAGAGTTAGAGAGAGAGAGAGAGAGAGAGAGAGAGAGAGAGAGTTAGAGAGAGAGAAAGAGTAAGAGTAAGAGGGGGGAGAGAATTAGAGAGAGAGAAAGGGAGAGAGAATTACAGATAGAGAGCTACAAAGACTTAGAGAAAGAAAGAGCTAGAGCGAGCGAGAGAGAGAGAGAGAGAGAGAGAGAGAGAGAGAGAGAGAGAGAGAGAGAGAGAGAGAGAGAGAGAGAATTGGAGATAGAGAGAGAGAGAGAGTTAGTGAGCTAGAGAGAGAGAGTTAAAGAGAGAGAGTGTATGTGTGTGTGTGTGTGAGAGAGAGTGAACGAGTGTGAGAGACTTATATATATATATATATATATATATATATATATATATATATATAGAGAGAGAGAGAGAGAGAGAGAGAGAGAGCGTTAGAGAGAGCAAGATGTGTGTGTGTGAGAGAGAGAGAGTGAACGAGTGTGAGAGACTTTTATATATATATATATATATATACATATATACATATATATATATATATATATATATATATAGAGAGAGAGAGAGAGAGAGAGAGAGAGCGTTAGAGAGAGCAAGTGAGAGTTACAAAGTTGGAGAGTTAGAGATAATTAGAGACACACACACACACACACACACACAGAGGGGGGGGAGAGAGAGACTAAGAGACAGACTAGAATTAGGGTTTTTAAAGGAATTTTTTTTTTTAATGGGGAAAAAATAAGCCTGTTTTGAAAGGAAAAAATGAGAGGAGAAGGAAGAGAAAGAGAAACTCTAGAGAGAGAGAGAGAGAGAGAGAGAGAGAGAGAGAAGAAAATGAGAGGAGAAGGAAAAATGAGACAAAGGGGGAGACACACACACACACACACAGAACTTATACAATGGCTGGGGTGTGTGTGTGTATTAATTTGTGTATGTGTGTGTGTGTGTGTGTGTGTGTATGTGTGTGTGTATAGAGAGAGAGAGAGAGAGAGAGAGAGAGAGAGAGAGAGAAGATATACTTCAAGAAGGCTTTTGTTTTATTTTAAATGGGAAAAAATTATGCCTTTTTTATAGGGGAGAGAGAGAGAGAGAGAGAGAGAGAGAGAGAAGAGCAATCAGCCCGCGAAAGGCAAGTGTCTGGGCTACTCTTGTTATGGAAAGGGTAGCCAAAGTTTTGGGCACTCTTTTAGCCACCCAAAATTATGTATGGCTACCCTTGACAACCCAATGATATGGCTACCCCTTATGACCACCCTTTTTGGAGAATTTTTTTTGTAGTACTCTAGGTTATATTTCAATGGATGTTGCACACAATTGGCATTCCATATGCTTTGATGATTGTGGTACAAATTATAAAGAAATTTTTATGATTATATTTTGAGAATTTTAGTGGATATTGTAGTACACCAGTATAAACCCTTATATAAATAAATCCTTAGCTCAAAATGAAAAGTCTTTTGTAAGTGAATACAAGGTATTGACCATATTTATAAGGTGATCCCTTATATAAATACAAGGTATTTACCATGTTTATAAGGTGAACCCTTATATAAATAAATCCTTAGCTCAAAATGAAGTCTTTTGTAAGTGAATACAAGGTATTGACCATATTTATAAGGTGAACCTATTTTGACATTTTGAACATTAATGATATTCATAATGATTTTTCATTCAAAGTGTATTTTAAAAAAATCAATATGTGGAAACAATTGTATGTCGAGTGTAATCATTGCTTGTGATACTTATTTTGCAAGACCATTCTCATAAACCTTTATCTTTGGGAATATGAACTATAGAGTTTAATAATTTTATATCTTGAAACTTATAAAAATGATAGCAAGATTTGAGTTAAAAAATGTAAAATTACCTTGTTGAGAAAGTTTTATTTTTTATGTTAGAAAAAAATTGAGAAACATATATGTGAGAATGCTTAATATGCTTATGAATCTAAGTAGCCCCTCCTATCATCCCAAATAATTCATGAGAATGTCCTTGAGTGAACCCCCCAAGATACCAAGTTAGGTACTTATTTTGATTGACTAGACATACATCCCACCTAGGATGCCTTGAAATACAAAATCTTGTCACTTTTTCACTAGAAGCAATTTGATATATCAATACTTGTTGCGGAAAAGACTTCTAGTTAACATTTGTTTTACTTTTACAAACTTCATAGTCAAACCCTTTTGTAAATGGTCTTGAGAAATGTCAAATGAGGGTTAGTATCATGCCGCAATTACATAATAATGTAAAAGAAATGGCCATAAATTCCACCTAGCAACACTAGTAGATACCAACTACATGTTACATGACAAAAGTAAAAAGGAGGTGCAAAATTTTCAAGAATCTAGGTAGGTGAACTGGGATAAAAAGTAGCATAGTTGTTAGGCCAAATGTTATTCCAAGGATGTATGTGTTGTTTGTAAGTAGGTGAATTAAGTAGGTGAATAAAAATAGCCCAATCTATTTAGAGAACGCATTGAGTCAATGTAGTGTACATGAGTGTGGTTGTGGGCAAGTGGGTGAGTGCGTTCATGAGAGTGCAAGCACGTGCATGAGTTTGATTCTTGTTTGAAAATACAAAAAGGATGGAATTGCTAGTTGAGAAAGTAGTTGGCTTTTCCTCTTTATTTTAGGAACACCCTTGTCCTTGTCCATAGTTGAGAATATAGAAAGAAAATATATAGTGGGGTCAAAATCATATACAAAAGCCCATGCATAGGAAAGTGTCTAATTGAGGTACTTCTTAGACCCTTCCTTAGCTATAGTGCCTAGCACACCTTGCAGCTTTAGGAGAAAAATGTTGAGAGTAACTTGTAAGACCCTCTATATGTGCATGACATGCCAAGTGTTTGCATTCCTTCTCTTGATAAAATAGGGTTTTAAATCTGAATACTTGTGGTTTTATGACCCATATTTACATTGCTTTTGGGATATTAAGGATAAATTTGGTTAGGGACGAGTAAATTTAGCCTCATAATGTCATAAGTGAAGGGTTTAGTGTGATCTTAGTGATGGGTTTAGCATGGCTAGTTTTGGTATATTGTGAGGAGTGCATGATTGGATAATTGCATGGGATTAATGAAGGGTTTAATTTTGATGTGATGAGTAGTAAACAGTGGTATTTCATTGAACGGGATTGAAGGGGTTTGATTTGATGATGTACTTAAAGATTGAGTTTGATTGTTTTGCAGATTAACACGAAATTTTATATTCCATGTTTTGGAGAACACGAAAGCTTGGAATCTAAGCCCAGGAGTTTGCATGGCCATGTCCACTCATCTATTTATAACAAAGCTTTTATGATTATTAAGTGATAATTATCATAATTAGGTCAAATTTTAACTAAGTCTAATGGGTCTGCCCACTAGCTTTAGCTTTTTTCTTGCCTTTTTAATTATGTGGTCTAATGGGGCCTTGTCAGCTGCTTCTAAAGATAATTCCAAAAACAAGAGCAACTCCGAGCTTCATTTTAGGCCTGTGCAAGGCCTTACCTATGATTTTTATCAGAAATCGTGCCCCAAAGCTTATGGTGTTATTAAACAGCAAGTCAAATCTGTCATTAATCGAAACCCCAGCGAAGCCGCTGGCCTCCTCCGGATAATGTTCCATGACTGCTTTGTTCAGGTAAACGCAATCTCATCTTGCTTCTTAATGCGTGGATCAAAAGCTGTATTATGATCAGTAAGCTCCTTTTTCTTAATGAATTTTCACTACCATTTTGCAGGTCTTAATCTATCCGTGATTTTAAGCTTAATTACTCTGATGGGCTCAATTAATTTTGTATACTTGATGCAGGGTCCTGATACGTGAATTCTCATAATGCACTTCTTAATCCATGCTTTTGCGCTTAATTACTTTGATGGGTTTTACTTGATTTTGTGTACCTGATGCTAAGTTGTGATGCATTAGTGAATTTTCGTGATGCAGTTTCTAATCCATGGTTTAAAGATTAATTATTTTGACGTGCAATACTTAATTATTTTGATGCAGGGTTGTGATGCCTCCATTCTACTGACTAAACCTGTTACTGAGCAAATTGCTACTCCAAACAATGCGTCGCTGCGGGTTTCAACACTGAGGATCATTGATCAAATCAAAGACGCAGTGGACGCTGTGTGCCCCGGAGTGGTTTCATGCGCAGACACAGTTGCGCTCTCAGCAACCATAGCTGTTCACCTGGTGGGTAATTATTCCATCTGGTTAGCAGAACCCTGATAATTAATCAATGAATACAGTAATTAACCCCGAATGATCCAAGCTGAGTCTCCCGATACTTAATCAATGAATAAAGTAATTACCCACGAATGATCGAAGTTGAATCTCCTAATACTTAATCAAAGATTAGAGTAATTAACCACGTAAGATAAACGTTAAACCATGCAAATCAAGCTCGTCTGGTGATACTGAAACTAGTTAATCACGTAAGAGTATCCGTGTTAAACCTTGAAAATAAAGGGAATCATTTGGTTAATAGCTGGCCAGTTAGAAACGCTTAATCAATTGGAAAGTGAACAGAATTAGTGATGATTACGGCAGTTATATAACGACAACGAACGTATCGATCTCTGCTTTTCTAAATGACAGAAGATTATATCTACTTGTGCGGCAGATTCTCATGGGTTAATAATGATCAACAGGTGAAGCTAATCTAGGTGGATTAAACCGTATATTTGCATTAATTAGGTGGTTATGATAAAACTGTTGGAGCAGGTCGGAGGTCCGGAGATCGCAATATTGACAGGCCGCCGCGACAGCCTCGCTGCTGCATCGAATCAGACTGTGATTGCAAACATCCCTGCGCCTGTCATGAACATCTCCGCGCTCAAGCAGAACTTCCAAAACCATGGCTTGGACGTCAAAGACCTTGTTGCTTTATCCGGTACAGTATTTCACCCTAATCTACCTCATTAGCACCTCATTAGCCGCATCCTCGTAAACCTGCATGAAATAACAACTCCTCTCACGACCCACTTCGTAATTGATTAACCTTGGACCTTAATCCATATCATTAACTCCTCAAATTCGTGCCACTCGGGCACATTAACTCCTCAAAAAAATCTCTCAGCTTGGGCACTGCATCAAGTCCTAAAACTACACAAAAATTCAACAGAAGAGGTTTGATTTTCTTAATTATAACTCGTTTCGTATTAGATCGGCATAAAAATGAGCCGTATCATACCAACAACCTTGAATTAAAAGTGTTTATAACCCTCCTATGCCTCTGATCATTTCTTGATTTAAAAAAATGATGAATTGAAAATTAATGTATATGAACCCTTCTCGTTCATGATTAAGACTCATATTATGCTTCTAATCATTCGTTGATTAAAAAAGATAGCATTCATGGATTCGTAGGATGCCTGATTAATTATAAAACAGCGTTTATGAACCCTCCTAATCCATGATTATTATCTTGAAATCAAAACAGGAGGGCATACATTTGGCCAAGCGCATTGCAGGGTTGTGGATCTACAGATAACACCGGCAGTTTCGACGGATTTGAATCCGAGATTTGCAGCCAATTTATCTCGAATTTGTCTGCCGGCAAACAATTCAGCAAAGGCGGGACTCACAGTTCACCTAGACTTCATAACCAGAGATCTGTTTAACAACAATTACTTCAAAAATGTGCTGGCGAAGGTCGCCGTGTTTCATTCGGATGCTGCTCTTTTGAATGCACCAGACACCATGAAGCTCGTTCAATTGTACGCCCAAGACCAGAACAAATTCTTCCAACAGTTCAAAATCTCCATGGTGAAAATGAGCCAACTGGGTGTCCTCACAGGTCAACATGGGGTCATTAGAAAGACATGCTCCCTTCCCAATTGAATCAAGATTATCAAAATAGCATGCAGTGTAAGGGAAACAAAGGGCTATTTGATTGCATCATTGGGCTTTTCATCTGGAAAGTGGAAATTAGGGCTTCTTCATTGCATCATTGGATTATCATTTCTACCATTAGGATTGATGGGATTTTCAAATTATTGGAGAGTTTGACATGAATCGAAGCTATCCTTTTAAAAGACCGAGTTTGACCTTCATCTCACTAGTTTGATTGAGCTGGACCTAGCATGTTGTGGATTATGTGGTCTCTCCTATCATGTTGTGGCTTGGTGTGGAGTTATGTGGTCACTCCTGAGCATCACTAACAAATAAGGGTGTTTTGTGCTTTTCAAAACCATGTACCTTGTGTGTAGGATTGGTTATTTCAAAATTTTTCATTTGTAATGGCCCAATTTGAACATTGTCAACCAACAGGGGCCATTTCTATGTGACAAATTTGAATGTTGAGTCATAAAAAATATCATATAGCATTTGAGCATCACCAACTAAAATTGGATCAATGCGTGTTATTTGTACTAGTGAAGAAGCTTGTGGTATAGCCACACTCAAGTTGCATGCACCAACGAATATCTTAGACATGGATTGCATTTACATTTTTATGATCTATTAAGCATTTTTATAACATTTATCAACCCTATAGAATATATTTGCATAAGCATCTAGAGCCTTTGTGTTCAATATGCCTCAATTTTAGCTATGAGACTATGTCACACAACTCGTAACTTTCGCAACTCTCATCTCTCTCTCTCTCTCTCTCTCTCTCTCTCTCTCTCTCTCTCTCTCTCTCTCTACTAATGTTTATTTGGAGTGCGTTTGGAGTGGTATGGGAGTTTCACATAGACGAGAGCTTTGTACATTATCCTCCAATTAATTTACATGGAGGTACATCTTGTTCTTCATCTCTTTTTAATATTGTATAAATATATTTTTATATCTTAGATTAGTTATTAATCTCGTGCAATAACAAATGAGCTTATACATTAAAAACATAGAAAGATTGATAGTAAAAGACAAGTTTTATATATATATATATATATATATATATATGATAAGGTTGTATACTGCAACATTCATCACAAGATGTAAGATAAAAACCAATACATGTATAAATATCCATGATTGAATCAATATAATACAAAAGATCCAATATAATCAAACCTACATATATCCATCATTGTATCGATACAAATATGTGCAAAGTGGGTAAGTGATCAAAAAATAAATGCCTATAAGCTATCAAAATCCTAGTGTATGTAACCTAGGGTAAGTCATGTCTATCTCTATCACGTGATATAGCATCCTTGCTATCACCCTCACCACTCATAGAATCTGCTTTGAAGACACCTGTACACTAGCCTCTTGCAATGATATAATATAATTAATCAATATTAATATACATTTTTTGAAGATGCATACATAGATTTAATTCTAAATTAATATACAAACGGTGTATCTGAAAAGAATATATATATACCTCAATAGAAAAGAATATATATATACCTCAATTGAAAAGAACTAATTATAAATTAATATACAAAGGCTGTATTTGAAAAGAATATATATATAATGATTGGCTAAAGTCCATGCACAAACATCTATTACTTCACCCATGTATATCCATGAGTGATGCCATCACTAATCTCCTTAGATGTGAGAGCATGGGCATTATATTTGGTTTGTATTTTTTTTCAAACAAAAAGACAAATCAATTCATATAAATGAGGATGCATGCAAGACATTTGTAAATAAAGATATTGATTAACTTACAAATCTTTTAAATTATAAATCTAGACTTTCCTTCCTCGTGCTAAGATGGCTAGCAATTCCTCTCCTCATTTGCTCATATGTCACTCTCTATTGATGTATCCATTTTTTTCCCTGTTTACTTTGTACGTCCCTAAACTGTGCCCATGTATCACTAGGAACTGATAGCGCATAAGTAGCCTTTTTAGCTCTTGTCCTTCTCCCTAATTATTTACAAAGATAAATATTATTAGTACTACTACATAATAAAAAGTATAGATACTTTGAAATATCTAGCAATTTAAACAACGAAAACGAGAGAGAGAGAGAGAGAGAGAGAGAGAGGAGGTTTTATGTATTAAATTTACTAAATTTTCATTTTAAATTACAAGATAGTGACCCTAACATCTTGGATGTTATCAAAATGTATACTTTCCTACTTGTCACTTTTATTATCTTGTTTATAATGAAGTTCTCAAATAGTTTTTTTAAAACTCATTATTATTATTATATATAGGTCACGTATTCTAATGAACCCATTTCTACCTCTTGTCTCTCTTACCACTTTTCCTAGTGGGGTTTGTCGTGGTTGGTTGGGGTTATTAGTGGTTGCTGTTTGGTGAAGAGGTTTTTACACATATGGTTTTACCGCAGGGCTTCATGACTTGGGTACCCATATCTTTCTATTCCCTTCGAATTATCCCTATGCTTTTAACAATCTTGGGAATCCAATAGTGATGAACATGAGGTAGCTGAGCTATCCATCTCATCATTTTCTGTTGTAAGTAGATGTTGGATATGAGTAGTAACTCCTTCTCACAGTTGCTCGAGCTCCTCTCATAATGATGAGGTGGATAGATGTTCCACCAATGAGACGTGTCACACGTGGAGTGACTGCAATGAAGGCTATATGCAGTCGACTATGATAACTTATAAGAGATATCGCATTACAGTTCTAGGACCTATTATTATCGAAAACTAACAATTATAGTTTACCTCATTCCCTTATGAAACCTTACGAGATGTGCAATCGTCTTATGACCATAGAGAAACCGTTGTTTGGATTGCTTTCAACTTTTGGACCAAGCTCACAATGTACGTGATCATAGCATGGCCACATAATGAAATGTGTTCAAATGCAGCATCCATTGAGAGAGAAGCTGTTAGTGAAAGGGTTCCATAGAGCAAGATAACATACATACATAGTAACTATGTAGTAGTGCTACTATACGTTATCAACTTTTAAGTACCCACACGAGTAGTTCTAGTGCTAGCTTTTAATTCTCTTAAAAAAGTTACTTTAACAAACCTATCCGTATGCTTACATTCCCTACAAGGGGTATGATTTCAACTCTATAAATCGACAAGGTTCAGCCATTGGCTATTGAGAGAGCTAATTAATAATCCACTTGCTGGGATGTGCACATAATATAAGTGTGTTTAACCAACCATGTGTGTGTGGGATTCATACAAGGATTATAATTTAGGGAGCTTCTCATTTAGATCTTTTCCCACAAACAAACCAAAAAATAGAGCTTTTTCAATGCACGAGAGTGATGCACTCACTCGATTCTTCCTCCCTTGGAGGAGAGAGAGAGAGAGAGAGAGAGAAAGAGAGAGAGATGTATTTCTATTCAAATATTACCAATCTAAACGGCCTACCAAAAGTGATTCCTTGAGCTATTTCTTGCAATCTGATTGCCTACATGCATATAAACCACCTTACATACTCTAATTTACTAATATGCAAATCATGCATAGTGAGAATATTCACCTATACACTATGATTATCAACACAAAATATTTCTAACATCTCAAAAAAAGGTTCAATATGGTAAAATACTAGACATAACTCCTATTTTGAGTCATATCACAATTCAACAAATAGCGCTAATTTAACGAAGTTGTTATTTCATTGCAATCTAAAGTTTTCTTTTAATTTGAGCTCTATTACATCATTCTTTAACATTTTAGTGTGAATCCCAAAATTTTAAGTTGCCCTTGTTTTTTCATGCTCATAAAGGCCATTTCTCGAGACACAACAATTAGAGACACACACATCCCAATTGGACACACACCCCAATTGGACACACACATCCCAATTGGACACACACCCCAATTGGACTAACATATATGAACTTGCCGATTTGGCACACACACACACATACACACCAATTGGGCACACACACACACACACACATCAATTAGACACACACCCCCTAGTTCGACACACACACACACACCAATGGACACCATAAACATACAAAAAATGACACACCATGCATGAATTGAACACTTCACATAGTAATTGGACACACACCCCAATTCAACACACACACACACACACACACACACACACACACACACACACAAAGATTTTTCAGTGAATAATTATAGAGCCAAGACATTGCACTTTCAGTGTTTGTCAATGATTACAAAAATATGCAAAGGTGAACTTTTACAAAGAGCGATTACAAAAAGGTAATAAAAGTCCACAAAAAGATGAGAACAAATGTTTTCACTATCTGACCTATGGCTTTATTAGATGTGCCTTGAAAATTGATTTTCCTTGGCCTTTTTCTAGGTTTGTGTTGTCTTGACTCCATCACATAGCCAAGCTTATGCAAGCTAGCTGCAACACTCTCCCTCTTCTATCGATGAATTGTCTGTTTGTCTCCATGAAGTTTATGCTCTTTATACATAGGAGTCCCTACTGCTGAATGCATCACTCGAGCAACCATATCAAGCTATTTACACATAAGAGTCCCTACTACTGAATGCATCACTCGAGCAACCATAACAAGCATTGGAGTTCTCCCCACCAAGACTTAATGTAGAAATGTCTCCATATATCGATACATGTCCCAATGTATCGTCTAGTCTCAAAACCAAGATGCTTTGCACATTGCATGTAAGAATTTATCACATCAGAGCAGACACATCAAATAGGAAAATGTTTCTTCTCTAGCCAGCTAACTAGCATGCACACTCTCTAAGGGATTTGTGCTGGGGATTTTTTCTCTTTTCCCACAAGCTCGTGATAGCCTGTGCCATCTAAAGTGAAACTTACACATGTAAATAAATATTTCTCCTTTCTAAGTTTAGAAAAACAATGACACAACTATGGTTTCCCTAACCTCACGTAGACTCTCCCAATGAGCAATTCTCTGATGCCACCATGAAAACCACCACCTCAAAAATTTAATATTTTCTTTTAGAACATTACCCTCAACCCACTAATTCTCAATTAGGGAGGCTTACAAAGCTGCAACCTCAGGCATTTGAGAAATCCTCCATGATTCGCACATGTGACTTCAGATGTGTTATTTTATGTTCAGCTGGTACCAAATGTTTGGTGTGTTTGTAGACTATGCTCCCAATGACATAGACAAGAACGCTCCCTACCTTGCAATATATTATTGGGGCCTCCCTTGAACAACACAGTACGTATCGCAATCCAATTAGCACCAGCCTCATCTGCCCATAAATCCTACAAAGTCAACTGCTATGAATCCTTGTTCAATCATCACATTGTTTAGATTCTTCCAAAATCAAAATTGTGATTTCGCATCTTCCTCCTTTATTTCACATATGGCTATTACCATCAATCCTTTTCAAACTGCAAGAACAAACATATCGATAAAAATCAGAGTACACGCTAGGAACAAACAAGATGAAACATCTAATTGCAAACCTTGGGTCAAAGACGAAACATGACATTATGGCCCAACCATCTATTCTATGAGTGTGGTCAAAATGCACCCAAGAATCATGCAAGTCCATTGCTAGTTAGACGCATGAGATTCACAAGATCCACTCCAGAACCCACACCTTTGGTAGACATTTTGAAGAGAAAGCACTTGTCCAAGGCTTTGCCTTGACCCTAAAATTGACTGCCATGAAAAAAAGAGAACATACGCCTACTTTTGAGTTGTAGGATGTTGTCATAACCATAGACTCCTTCTTTTTCTCACATGCGACAATGAACTTGAACCTTTATATGATAAACATTATCAATATTCATAGAACATATTTGTCTAGATGAATGAAATGCATTAAATGAGGGGAGAGCTATAACCCTTAATTTTATACTAACGGTATCAACTCGTTGAGAAAACATTTTAGCTCTATATCCTCCATATTTTTCTAAGTATTTTCACACGATCGATAGTGAGAGTGTCCATCAAAAGTTGTCGATATTTTTCTAAGTATTTTCACACGATCGATAGTGAGAGTGTCCATCAAAAGTTGTCGTGCCACAAACATCTATATTTTTCTTGGTCTAGTACCTCTATTCACCTTGATGATAGTCCTAACTAGCTCCCTTAATCTCCCAATAGCAGCCCTTGATGTTCCAGGTTGGATGATTGTGTTCACCCTCCTATATCATTAGACGTGTCATGGCATTCTCATTTGAAATGACATAATATACCACAAGTATAAACACAATGCACAATCTTGTTACAATAATGACACGTTACACATGTCCTTTCTTCTTCTTCTGGAAATCCCTTTGACACCTTGTTTTCCAAGAAGCCATGGAAACATGTATCATTGAACCAAAAATACAAGAATTTATTTAACACTGTAGAGACCCAAGACAATAATTGAGTTTGACTGTGCATTTCATCGACATATTGATTTTCCTTGCCTTGACCACAAATGATCACCATATTTTTGTTGCATCCCATCCATACCTGAACCCTGCCCAAATGTTGGAGATAACTCAAAGAAAATATTTTCATCATATTATCTGGATATCTCTATGACTACAACTGATCGCTTAAGTGTACTATAAGAGTCTTCATGCAATTACTTTTAGCATTTTGTAGAAGCCATGGAACCACATGTTTGACTAAGTTGTTAGCCCTCTCATCATCACCATCTAAATCAACCTCATAGTTTTCATCTAACTCCAAGTCAATGATCTTGTGGATTGACTATGGTTTGTTTTTAATCTCACCTTCATCTTGTAGACTTTTGTGCGCTCTTGCCACACGTGTCGGAGCTGGGGACTTGCCAAGTACCGTATGCGAGCCACGAATGGCTGCAAGCACACAACCAAAAACTAGCAAGCTCAAGCAGGAAGCAAAGGTGTGTCACTCACCGCTCAAACCGCTGTCGTGAAGGATTCTCGCGTCGCAGTGAGGAGCCGCCACCGTCGCTCTACCGCCTCACCGCCATCGTACTGCCATGCAATGCTCGATCGCTATCCTCTCTCTCTCTCTCTCTCTCTCTCTCTCTCTCTCTCTCTCTCTCACGCAAGAGAAGGGGATAGATTAGATAAAGCAAGAGCACTCCTTGTATTCAACACATTGAGAATGAGAGATTTTAGGGTTACATTTGACTCTTATATGTAACCTAGCCGTTCACACATGGGCGCCCACACATGGCTGACCGATCCTAACCTTTATCCTAATGACATTCGAGGTGCACCTCTCATCGGTGATCACCCAATCCCTTTATCCTTTACATGTGGTGCCGACAAGCCCGGCCCATGACTCAGAATACTTAAATGTACGCCAAAAATGTGCGCTCTTGCCGCACGTGTCGGAGCTCGGGACTTGCCAAACACCACGAATGGCTGCAAGCACACAACCAGAAACTGGTAAGCTTAAAGAGGGAGCAAAGGTGTGTCACTCACCACTCAGACCGCCGTCGTGAAGGATTCTCGCGCCGTAGTGAAGGAGGAGCCGCCGCCGCCGCTCTACCGCCTCGCCGCCGTCGTGCCGCCACGCAATGCTCGATCGCTATCCTCTCCGTCTCTCTCTCTCTCTCTCTCTCACACACGCAGGAGAAGGGGATGGAAAAGATAAAGCAAGAGCACTCCTTGTATTCAACACATTGAGAATGAGAGGTTTTAGGATTACATTTGACTCTTATATGTGACCTAGCCGTTCACACATGGGCGCCCACACATGGCCGGCCAATCCTAACCCTTATCCTGATGACATTCGAGATGCGCCTCTCATCAGCGATCACCCAATCCCTTTATCCTTTACATGTGGTGCCGACAAGCCCAACCCATGACTCAGAATACTTAAATTAATTATATGACGTAAAAAGTAATACGTCTCAATGTCCCCCATAGATTAACATGCCCCCTTTCTTGATGTAGATTCCGTCCTCGGAAACTATGGGATGGTAAGCTCAACAGGGTTTGTTGTGGTAGATTGTATCTGCAAAACAGGGAAGTAGAGTGAAAATATATTGGAATTCAAAAGATATAGAGTGTAATAAAATCAAGCATGTTAGACCACAATGGAAGTTTGCCATGAGAACTTAGTTTAAGGGGTCACATGAATAAGCTAGCGTAGCAAATTAACAGGAGTTTAAAATTATTGAAAGTAATTCAAGAGTTAGCAAGGTGTCGAAGATTAATCAAGGTCTATAACTAGTCTAAGTCAAGGAAAATTACCAAGCTTAATAAATAAACAGATGACCACAATGTATCTACTCTAAGAACAAGCTAATCCCAAGAGCCTAGGGACACAAGAAACATCAGAGTTATAGGAGCCTTTTGCCTTTATTTCTTTATGCACGTGATAATTTTTACACACAATGGCGACCTCCCTAAGGCAAAACTAGCATCGATCTTGGTGCCATGTTTAACACAAGACATTCTCCAGGAATCTATTAGCTCACCTTAGGCAAGGCTACCCCCTACCAATTTAGGGTATCGGTCTGGAGTAGAATACTCCTCGCCTACCAAGTGTCAATAGGGCGATAGGCCGACATTAAAGTACATAATAGACTTACATTGTCATTTTTTGTAGGCTTTTCTTTTTATTTTATTTATCTTTTTGAATTTTTGCTCCTAAACTATAATGTGTTCTTACATCCTTTTGACAAAGGGGTAAAAGCTATGTCTCAGAGGTCAACACACACGGCCAGGTTGTTCAAACATTAAGATGGTTTTCACCCTAGACCTAAGATAACCATATTCCAAGATTAACTAAAGACTTCAAGCATTCCCAAGAATTTCTAAAATAAGGTTAAACTCATTAATGATTTACACTAACACGTTAGACAACTTCAAAAACTAAGTAGTGCTTTGAGAAATTCCATGTGGTCATGCATTATAGTTCATGAAATTAATTGAACACTAAAAATTAAAGAGAGTGGGCATGGAAGAATTACACCTGTATTTTGGAGATCTCCTTGATTCGATGAGAAATGCCCGCAATTTGATGTAGATATTTATGTATGAACATTGCGACAATCTCAGGTCTTGAAAGCGAATCCACCTCAAACTTTTCAACCTGTACAATTAACTAACAAACACTATACCTAGAGAGGCACATCAATGGGAAAAAATAAGGACTCGTTTAAGCACACAAAACTAGAAACAACTTGAAAACATTAATCTACCTACCAGTTCACCACACTAATACTGAGGATCAAGGTAAGAGGATGTTGTAGAGTTCTGGCTCTAGCCCTATGGCTAAGCCTCTATCCGCATCATCCAAATAAATAAAATCAACCTCGATAGTGCCATGAGTTTCATCCATCCATTCATCTCGTCAGATATATCTTCATCATTTTTCCATCCACATAAACTCGTCAAGGATGTAACTATGCGAGGATAGTCATCCTGTGGAAAAGAAAGTCTTGGGGGCTATCGGGGATACGTCTTCTACAGAGTAGGGGTCAATCGTGGTCAATAGGCAAATTAGCTATTCTAATTCCTCAACATTTCACTCTCTGGCTAGTACATCTATATGATCCCATTCGGTCTAATTACAGGATAGCACATGTGAAATATCTGAGAAAGGTATAGATGATACCTCTCACCAAAGGTGGGAGTGGATGAAGTCTGTGATGCTCGTGCATCTGCCATATCTGCAAACACAGATATAGCATCACTAGGTTTATGAAGACAGGTAAATCTAGTTCCTAGTTGTATGCGGATATTTCTCTTGCTCTTTTTACTATTTTTTGTTTTTCTTTTCTTTTCTTTTTTGTGTATGAAGCTATATATATACATTCCCTCGAATTTTGGAGTTACATGGTCAGGAGAGAAGGTTAGGGAAGAAGCAATAGAATGTCGAACGTGAGTACATGCTCTCTCCTTCCTTGGGTAGATCATATTTTTTGCAACGATGTTGTAGCCCCTTGGAACCAATTTGTCCAGTGGGTTATAGGTGGTGATGTGGGTAGATAGCTTTTTATGATCCTTGTGGGTGGCCACATCAAATTACAGAGATGGTAGTGTACGCTCCCATGAAAGAACAGAGAAAATGGTTTCTGATGATACTTTTACAAGGGGAGACGTAGACTCATTGGTTTTTTGGTGGGTATTGACAAGGGTAGGTGTAGAGCGTGCAGAAACTTCTATATCAACGTGTGCCTGGCATGAGGAGCTAGAAGTTTCATGTGGCTCCCCCCTTCTTGAGCTAGGTGGTATCGATCGATATCGTTTGGGAATCCAAACTAGCTCTGAAAGAAGTGGTGTGGAGCACTCGGTTACCTTTCCCTTACCACGGTCTCGAATTGTCGTTGGGCAACATTTGGTCTACAAGGTTTTACAGGCAATGCAAAGGGATTCAGCTTATATTTAGGAACCCAAATCTAGTCATTCCTTTTGTAGTACCGTTGGGCTGCTAATAATATTTTAGGAATCCAACGTGATGTTACGTTGCCTTTTCTTGGATGGGTAGCTGCTTTCCTATTACGAGGCTTCTTGTCTGGAACGAGATTGAGCAATGGAGGTAGGTTTCTTCCACCAAAGCCCTTAAGTGTTGCACTCGTTCAATCTCTTCTACTAGGTTTGGGTAAGTTCCAATCTTTTTCTTAAGGGTTTTTGGCCCACGTGGATTGTCTTTGGGAGTCTCAGTCAGTCTTCTAGCCGAGAGGGCATTAGTTGTCTTGGTTGTGGGGCCAGAGGAGTTTCCTTTTGTTTCTCGTGATTTATGTATTCACTTGATTCTCCTTCGTTGAGCTCCCGAGTGGGTTCCTCCCTTAAAGTAGTGGCTTTGGTCCCCATGGTTTCTATTGAATCAAAATCATCTTCAGGATCATTCATATACACGGGATCGTCTCCTGTCCCTACATTAGTATTTGAACTAGGTTTGGAGCTTGTGGCATTAAGCAATCTCTTCCGTCGCGTTTTCTTTTTCTTTGCTCGAGCAATTGATGCAGTATTCTTCTCTTCAAGAATGTAGTTTTGATTTTGAAGCATTGACCGTGTGACCACATTCGCGGGTACAACAGGTGTGGTTCTTAGTGCCTCATTGGTGACCTCAACCAAATTCAATGGCGTAATCTTGGGTGCACTCAGATTATGTGGACATTGAGCAATCAAATGATCTATGCCACAATGATTACATGTAAGTACCGGCATTCCCGACGTGCTCCCTTGATTTGGTTGCATTTGAGTAGCAATCTTCTGTAGCCTATTAGGGCACTCCGCTACACGATGATCTATGCCACAATGATTACATGTAAGTACCGGCATTCCCGACGTGCTCCCTTGATTTGGTTGCATTTGAGTAGCAATCTTCTGTAGCCTATTAGGGCACTCCGCTACACGATGCAGTCCACCACAATCGTAGCATTAAAGAGGTGGTCTCCTCGCCAAGGTATTAAGGTTTTGCCCTCTTGTGTGGCGAGAGAGCCGCTTGATATACAGGATTGACTTGCCCAAAATGATCCTCCATGTAGTACTGGGGAGTCATTTCAAACGTATCAATCCCATATGGAACGGTGGGGTCCATATCCTCTTCATAATCCCCACACGCACTATGTGACTCACAATCCATCTGGTTTATAGGGATAATCCTTGGATGTGGAGATTGTGGTCCTAGCACTGGCGGTGGTAACGGCACAGACTGGACTAAATTTGGGTTCCTTGGAACTATGTGTTGTGACGGTTGCTCGACGGGTGGTGCAAGCATCAGTGCGGGTACTTGAGGTGTGTTTGACCAGGCTAGTGGTGCATGATTTGCTAACATACGCTTAAGTACTAGACAATCCTTAGATTGATGGCCATACTTACCACATGTATTGCAAGTCCCATTGAATTTAACTCTGAATGTGGGACATTCACTCGTGCTATGTGGTCCTAAGCAAACCGAATACCATTGTTGCTCTCTTCTTGGGTACATATGGCTATTTTGAGGAGCTCGATTACCCCTAAAGTATTCTTGGAGAGCCTTAGTAAGGTTAGCTCTACAGATATTTTGGATATATTGGGCTCCTGGCAATAGGTTTTACAGTCATTGGCTTGTGCCTAGATACTTGCGAACTAACAGACTTTGTCTCCGAAGACACCTTTTTACCTGCAATCATCAAGTTGTCTTCTAATTGGATTGCATTGGCAGTGACTGCTTCCCACGTCGTAAGACCTCTAATGACTAGGCCATTATATATATCCTCATGGTGCAATCCTCGGATGAATCTATTAAGGGGTTGTTATTGAAACGCTCATCGGGAGTACAGCGAGAATTTAGATGCTTTAGTCGACTAATAAAGTCTCTCACACACTGACTCTCCTTCCTCGCGTTCAGCTTTTTGGAGTTGAGATGCTACTCCCCAAAGCACACCCTCACGTATGTATTCTTTCAAGAACAATCTCTCGAGAGTGGGATAGTGAGTACGCCCTTAAAGTTCGATACTAATCTCCGACTTTTCCACTCAAGGTTAAGCCTAAGGCTTTACACTTATGTAGCTCATTGTGCTCTTCCAAGGAATCACACACGTGTTCAAAAACTTCAATGTGCTTCCTAACATCTTTGTTACCACTAAAGTTCTCAGTGAACTTGTACCGCCTTGCTTCTAGGCTCTCTCTCAGGCATGCCACACATGTTTTCTGCAATAGATCGTCCGATCGTTTGAGCAAACGCTGCTAGATCACCTAAGTAAGCAGGCATAGCTGGTGGAGGCACTTCTGGGATGGCCTGGTTGACAGGAGTTGGCATTGGTCTTGATATGTATGTAGCTGACATAGGATATGATATGTGACTAGACATAGCTCCTCTTGGATAAGGGTTGTGATAAGGCATTCATGGAGCATACGCCATTGGCATAACCGGAGGCGTAGGAGCTACATGAGCATGAGTAGCGATAGGTACATATAGTTGATATACGCTGGTATTATGCACTGTTGTAGGTACTGTACCACTAGGTAGCAGTGTTGTACTAATAACCACAGTGGTAAATAACGGGTGCGCTTTCCGTCATGCTCATCATCGGAGTAGGCATTGTGAATTCCCTAATGGAAAGTTGAGCCAAAGTTGGAAAGCTAAAGTTACTGCTCGTGGGCTCAACCTGCATTGAGACTCCATGCGAAACAACATACGAAGGATCTACGAGACTCACCGAGGGAGTCTCCAATTGCGAGGACAGGGTTGGTTGTTCAGCCTTGCCCGTATCCAAAAATCTCATAGGGCCAGTGGAAACTAGGTTCACTCCCCTATTCTGCCTCTCGAATTGGACAATTCTATGGATAACTTCACATATCATTTGTTGTTGTTCATCGAGATTGGTGGCACTAGATGTAGATCGTATGACTTCTAACCAACCTACATGGTATGTGTAACCCGTGTATAGGTCAGTCAGAGTCTCAGTGTGTAGGTCATATTCCCAATTTTCATTGAGAAATATCCCATCTAAACTTAATGTGCCAAAAGGTTCTCTCGAAGTGGACGCAATGTCACTTCTTATGGTTTGACTTCTAGAAACCTCTACTTTAGGAAGAGCGTCAGAAGGTGGTAGCTCAGTAGGGCCTTCATTAAATGAAGTGGGTAGAATATCCACATGGACACTCTTTGGGAGGGCAGGGTCTACATGAGATGTGAATGGTAAATCTACTTCCCCTCCTCCTTCGTTTACTTCACTTATCGCAAGTTCAGAGTGCGTAGCTTTACTAAAAGTCTCTATTAGATGACTAAACATGCTAGATCCAGGTTGTGGGACCCAAACTGGCACATTTTGGCTTGCTTCCTCAGAGTTCTTGGTAGGGTGCCCTTCCATGACTTCAGAGTCAGAGGACGAGTCACTAGCTGCCGCTATTCGTGGATCTTGGGTTGCACTTCCTTGGGTTCCAACTGAAGGCCAAGATGCTAACGTGGAGGGACGGTGTGAGCCTGCGTAAACTAAAACGCTTTCTAGTTGCTCAGACTCTAGCATCCAACCAGAGCATAGATGCATGTGACGTGGGTACCCTACGGGCGTTGGTAACTACCCTTGAAGCCCACACACGTGGTTTCTCAGGTGTTTCGCACCCCATTTTTATCCCCTTACTTATGGTCGAAACTGGACTAAGACATGTGATAGCTCAAGACGAGCGTATCGTCCAAGGGGTCCTAGCATGCTTTACAGCACAGTGTTCACCTATCCGGAGCTCCCGTGGTCCTCAGAACACTCTATTTGTGTCTAGGTGTGAGGCCTATTTTTGAAAGTCCAAGGGTGCCTTTGGGAGAAAAGGTGAAGGCTTTGTCCCACATGCCAACTCCACTCCTTGGGGGGTAGACTACATATAGAGCTTCACTCCCCTTAAGCTTTCACTTGAAAGAAAGCTATGGAGGCTCACTCTCCTATATATATATCAAAAGACCGAGGTCGGGGTCGGGGTCAATTGGAGGTTTTTTCTTTTCAAAATTTTTTCCAAATAAAAAATTTCTTTCCGCTCCACGCGGGTTTCGTTTTTCTTTTTTTTTGCGAAGATGTTTTAGGGTTGGCCGCAGCGCCTTGCACACGCACACAACGCGCGAAACTGAGAGAATAACCCTCCGTGTTCACACACAAACACACAGTGCGCAGAACTGAGAAATGGCCGAGTAAATCAAAAATGAAAAAACGAATGGAAGTCAACACCATATACACAATCACGCCTCTCTTTGCCAAGTTTCATGCAGGATAAGTTTGACTTCAAACAGCAGCCCGAGCTGCATCTGAAGCTTGGTGCACGGCATTTCCCCGATAGCAACGACATCAAAAATGTGCGCTCTTGTCGCGCGTGTGGGAGATGGGGACTTGCCAGGCATCGTATGCGAGCCACGAATGGCTGCAAGAACACAACCAGAAACTAGCAAGCTCAAACAGGGAGCAAAGGTGTGTCACTCACCGCTCAGACCGCCGTCATGAAGGATTCTCGCGCCGTGGTGAAGAAGGAGACGCCGCCCGCGGCTCTACCGCCGTGCCGCCACGCAATGCTCGATCGCTATCCTCTCTCTCTTTCTCTCTCTCTCTCTCTCTCTCTCACACACACACACACAGGAGAAGGGGATGGAGAAGATAAAGCAAGAGCACTCCTTGTATTTAACACATTGAGAATGAGAGGTTTTAGGGTTACATTTGACTCTTATATGTGACCTAACCATTCACACATGGGTGCCCACACATGGCCAGCTGATCCTAACCCTTATCCTAAGGACATTCGAGGTGTGCCTCTCATCGGCGATCACCCAATCTCTTTATCCTTTACATGTGGTGCCGACAAGCCCGACCCATGACTCAGAATACTTAAATTAATTATATGACGTAAAAAGTAATACGTCTCAATGTCCGCCATAGGCTAACAACTTTCTATTGACCTCCCTAGAGTGCTCTAAGTCTATCACTTTGGTGGGAGGACAGGTTATTCTCCAAATCTCGTTCTAGAATTTGAGATAGTCTTGACTCAAATTTAAATTATTCGGATGTCTTAAGATAGATGCCAGTACTTGAACTCAAAAATTATAATCTCTCTTTGAGCGTTTATAATTCTTGAATTATTAATCTCTTGGCATAGTCATCAAAAAGAAATCTAATGTTATAACATGATGTCCTCTTCACTATCTATAACATGCTGGCCTCTCATTCTTCTCTTGATGCATTGGATTTCACTTTCATCTTCACTATCTATAACATGATGGGATTCTTCACAATGCCCAAGGCGGTACTCACTAGATAAAGATGAATCTATCATGAAGTGCTGACATCCATCACCAACTCACTAAGCTGGTGTGTCTCCTTCTGTCTTGACAACACCATGCTACATAATAGTATGCATGGCAACAAGTCTGTATGCAGGTGGCAACATACTCTGCAAGAAATAATTACTCACTAATAGTTAAAGATTAAGGTTCTATCCCCATGAGACCCGAGCAATGGCCAAGAGACCTCCGCCAAGAGAATCTAAAGACCGCTAAGTATCTCAAGGGCGACAGACCCTTTTTCTTTCTTTTATGATCTAAGGAGTACCCCTTGAAGATGAGGGCATCGGTTTCGAGGGCCCATAGTGTACCCCGGAGTCCTACCAACATCTATCAAGGTGATAGATTCCTCAAAGGTCTTCTTCTGAAGCTTCTAGACATCAGTGTTCACCCCATGGAAACCAAGGCATCGGCCCCAAGGTGCTAAGACAACCTCAGGTCCTACCAAGCATTTCACATGGCAGTAGACACTTCATGTCGCAATTCACTTTGTATATATATATTTTTGTAGGGTATATTTTCATAAATTTTTATTACTCGTAGCACCTAGCTCATATCTAAGAGATAACTACCACTAGGGATAACTAATATACCTTGAAGACATAAGTACTTGGCATACTCCCTTGGTATATATCCTACACTGTCTTTGGATAGACATATCTTTTACTAAGTCTTCTAAGACTCTAGAAGTCACTCACCCTATTTTAACTACAAATCAAAAACTCAAACCAGCCAATATTGTGTACATGCAAACCATATATTCGAAAGATAAGAGCACATAAAGAAATAAAGATTAAGATTTGCATACACCTGTTGTAGTGCCCTGTTGATGTTGTTCGTTTGCCTTGAATAATTGCTGATTTTGTGCAGATTGCTTCTCCTTGACCTTTGTAAGCGTAGCATATCTCCCCCCTTCCTAATTTGTGTGCACGATAGGTGGACTGTAGGGGCGTATCTGATGCTCTTCTTAAGCTGAGATCTCTGCACAAAGTTTTATTAACAAACAAAGAAAAAACAAAAGAATAAAATTTATTAGTGGTGCCAAACACCAAATATAGCCGAGGGGAAAAAACCCAATGGGAGAAAAGTGCCCTGGCTTGTCGATCTTATTGTGGAGTCGTTTGAACTTACCCTTGCGCTGGTGGTGGAGATCATCTCAAAAAGAACATAATTCTCTAAAGGCGTAAGGCACCACACTATTCAAACATTGATCTACCAAAGAGCTTCATTTGTAGTGTTAATGCCTTATCTTTGGTTTTAGGTATGTCCTTCTTGGGTGGGAACTTTATCAATTGTCGAGGAATTTGAGCAAGATAAGAGGATTTAGGCTTTGAAATGCTAGAATCATGCTCAAATGAGACTCCTTTGAAGTTGGATGTGTCTTAGGTACACCAGTTGATATTGGACTTGTGAAACAAGGAGAAATAGGTGCAACAGTTGTTTCAATACATGTTTTAGGAAGATCAACACAAGTGGATTTGTAAGTGCTATCACAGCCACCTTTCCTTTCTTGGGGAATTTGTATTGATTTCTTTTGCACCCACTGATATGGGCAATCAGGGGTGACTCTTGGAATCTTTTTGAAACACTCTTTTACCTTTAGCAATCCATGGCATTTTGGAAGCCAAATTGATGTTGCACCCTCATAATAACCTTGTGCTTTAAGAACCCGTTTTGGGATCCATCGAGTAACAATGCGAGATTTAGGCTTGGAAATGATGTGCTTCTTAAGAGGCTTAGCAACTGGAATAGGTGGTACAAGTTTGTACGCATCTTTGGGTAGCCACATTGATGAATCCTTCTTGCCTGGCCTTCTTTGAGCAGCAACTAGAGTAGTTGGAACATACCAGCCATGGCCCTCACTTGAGTACTCATCAATTATCCACATCATTTGTTTTGGAGCTTCAAGAGCAGATTTTGATTGTGGGTTGGGTAAGGTAGAAACATTACCCTTTTGACACGATAAAGCTCGTGAAGTAGCAGAGACTTCCTCTACTTGCAGTGCTGTTGTGGATGCAATCCTATAGTACAAATCATCTAGAAGGGCACGTGTTTGTACCATTCGTAGAGGAATAATATCATATCCATCAGAGTCACAGAATTGAATTGGCTTTGGTAAAGCACATGTCGATAATGTTGCAAGGACATGACTCCATTCTAATGGATCAATTAAATGCTCAGGGAAGGGTTGTGGAATGTATGCCTCGTCAGATACACTTCGATTACCCTTAAGTCTCAGTGTTGAAATCCCTACAGGAGGCTCCACACATCCATAGATCTTCTCGCCCATCTGACAATGTAACTCTTGAGCCCTCAGATGAAGCAGAATCAAACTCATCTATTGGAGACCTTGTTACATCACGATATGAGTGATTCCTTAGGTTGACCCTTGTGATGACAGAATCATGTCGGAGGTACAAGTAATTGTATCCCCAATCTTGAATCATTTTAAATTGTCGCATGAATGGTCTACCAAATATCACTTCGTAGTTTGGATGTTTTCCAAAATCCACTACTGCAAAGGTATGCTCATATTCAATCCCACATGTGGTGACCAATATGTTCTCAAGCAGCCCAAGGGGATGTTCTAAGCTTCCATCTGCTAGCTGCAAGCGCATCCTGGTACTCCTAATAGCTGGTTTGCCCCATTTTTCCCAAATGGACCTTGTCACAATGCCCACTCCTGCGCCACTATCAAGTATTGCAGTTGAAGATACTTTTCGTACTTCTAATGGGAGGGTAGCATTTCCCTGATCGTCCTCACAAAATTTTCCAACTTTGTTGATAGGAACTGGCATTACATGCTTTGTCTCAGGGTGTATAGTACACTCATGGTGACCCTTTTGTAGCAATACCTGCTCTGACAAACATGTGGCAATATCATTCCACAACTCAGGTTTAAGCTTTATCAATTCAAGCAAAGGTAAGTTACAAGCCACTGGTGCAGACAAAATAGCTTGCACCATACTCATATCTTTCTCCTTAGTCAACCTTTTATGCATGGAGGGTATCCTCAAGGTTTGAGAACAGTTCTCATATTCTCCCAGATAGGACGGTAAGGTTTTCATTGTATGCTTACTTCTAGGAGAAACCATTGTTTGACCTTCCTCCTGGATGCTTGGGCGTCCAAAGTTGTTTTCCGTGTCTCTGGTAAAATCCACCTCAGAGAATGGAGGCGAACTAACAGAAGACATGTTTTCATTTATTTTCTCATTTACTGCGGCCCACATGTCATTTGCCATGTCCTCATTAGCATCAATAATTTCATCATTGCATGGGAAGACAAGGCTAGGTGATGGTAGACTTTCTTCTTTCAATGGAGTGTCAATTGGTGCCGATCTTTCGCTTTGAGCTTGTGAAATGAGCTCACTTTTCATTTCTCTACTTGATGACACTTCTGGTATAGTTTCTAATGTTGGCTTAAGAGAGGTTGGGCCACGAGGAATAGGTGGTGGTGGTCCCTCAAGTATTGACTGAGCTTCCCTAATGAGTTGCTGGTGTACAGCTAGATTGATCTTCTCCTCACGAGGGTTTGGGTATTCTTGAAGCTTTTTGGGTAGCTCAGATAAAGCTGCAATGCGACTTCTATGAGCATCAATGATGGCCTCTAGAGTCTCATTTACTTTATCCACAAAAACAGAACCCCCAGAACTATCCTCAGTCGTACTAGCCTTATCTTGTTTAACACTAGGCTCAGGTTGAGGTTGATGTTCCTCACGCACTTCCTGGGAAGTAAAAGTTTTATCCCTCAAGTTTTGTTTAGAGGTTTCCTGAGAACTAGTGGATGTACTTTTAGTTTGTTTGTTTCGGTTCTTCTTCCTCCTAGTGGTCTTTTTTCTACTCGACTGTAGGGTTTTATCCACTGGATTTGTCTTAGCGTCCCTAGTTCGAGGTGTCTCATCAGTTTGTATTTCCGCGTTTCGTGTCTGTGATCGAGTTATGACTCTAAGTGGCACGACATCCTCATTCTCAGATGAAGGTGGTGATGGAATTGCCCCTACAAGGTTAAGTGAAACCTTTGGTTGAGAGGTGCCTTCCTCATGTGGTTTCAACAGACAATCCTTCGGGAAGTGTTCGACACAACACCCCAGACAATATCTTTCTATTGGTGGAAATTGTTGTGCTGTTGTATTGGATCTAGATGCTTGCCTTGAGCGATGTGGACAATCACGAGCCCAATGGGGTTCTCCACACTCATAACAGGGGCCCATTGGTTTGGTCTCTACTTTCCTTGGCTGCCATTGACCTGAGGGGCCTGGAGTCCTAGGTTGGTAGCCGCCTAGCAACATTAAAGAGTTTTGTTCCCCTGGTTGAGTCTCCAGTGCTGGGCTTGGGTATGCGGGACTTTCAAAGATATTTTCCTTGGATGAATATGATACATATTCTTCCTCCACATAGCCTGGGTTTACCAATTCTCTACACATATTTGAATTGTCGTAGTCGACAACCCTCACAGGAGCAGTCCCTGAAGCAGGAGGTTGAGCACCAAGAACAGGTCGTGCTTGTTCTTGTGTCATCGGTGGCTTACGTTCAAAACTAGTATACTGTTGATACATTTGTGGAGCCACTCCACCCCTCGGTTGCTCACGTTCCTGTCTCATTCTCGCAATGCGAGTACAATCCTGGGTGGTATGAGTAAAGTTCCAAGCACAGGCTTGGCACCACTTCTTCGTGGGTTATGGTCACCGCCACATGCTCCACAAAGATGAGGACCTGTAGGAAGTATACTCCTCATTCTCTGCTGCTGTTGTTGTGGCTGCATGGGTGGACGATAGGTCTGTCCTAATCTCCTTAGCACTAGGTTGGCTATTTGGTCTGGATTTACTAGTGCGCTAGACCCTGAACTTTGGTCATCACCCCACTGATTTCTAGGTTTCACCTCAGGGCCAGAACCATCTTGGAACTTGAAATTATCGGTGAAATCCATAGCATCATGGCAACACTCATTGAAACTTGTATGTTTCTTCGCATAGAGATGTGTATGCAGTGTTGAATTTTTGAGGCCTTTTAAGAAGAGAGAAATTAATCGACTTTGGGCGGGCTTCTCATCTTCTGGGCAACGATTAATGTACTGCTTCATTCTATTTACACAGTCCCTAACACTCTCATTCTCTCCTTGCTTGAAAGAGTAGATGTGTGCTACCGTGTCATGTTGAATTCCCATCAAGGAAAAAGCAGCAATGAATCTCTCTTCCAAAACTCTTAAAGAAGTTTTGTCTGAAGCCTCTAATGCCTGAAACCAAGGCAGGGCTTTTCCTTCAAGAGTGAGTCCAAACCCTTCTATTTGAGTATGCTTATCAGCAACTTGCTCAGCTCGAACTGCTTGCCTAAAAGCTGCTACATGGTCGTATGGATCTCCCGACCCTTCATATTTCTTTACCAGTTTTTCTGAAGAGTTGATGGCCTTACTTGTCGTGAATACTCATCATAGGGCCTACGGCCTCTCACTCTCAGTGGAAATTGTTCCTCTCTTTGGAAAGATGGTCCACATGTTTCCAAAATTGGTGTGGGTACCCTATTACCAGCCTCACCAAACCCCTCCAAAGATCTTGTCACCCTCATTTCAGGAGGTGCACTTATAGGAGGCCGAGTTGGCTCCCTTCTCATCCGATTGTCATAGTGGGAAAGATGTTGTTGTGGTGGTGTGACCTGTGGTCGCACATTTGGTGTAGGACGATATCTTGGTGCTAGAGTTGGGCTACTAGCAGTGGTCCACTTAGATGTTGAAGGTCCCTCTCTAGTGAACTCTCGTAGGGGAGGAGCAACAGTTTCCCCAAGAAAGGCTGTCTCTCCTGGTTTGGCTGTATGTGTTGAGAACACTTCCATAAATAATGGTTGTCCTTTCCATGTGAGTTCCCGAATCTCCTTCCAATCTAAGGTTCGGTATTCATTGGCCCATTTATCAACTATTCTGTTCATGTGTCCTGCGGCTTCTCAACTACCACCACATGAGCTAGAGGAAGATCTAGCTCTGGCGATTTAGTTGTGGCATAGTATCCCTCTAACGAATCCTTATAGACCTCTTGAAGTTGGTCATCCTGTAAAACCTTTGTCACAGGAATTTGTCGTACAAACTCCCATTGGCTTTCAGCCCCCTGATCCATTTTACACTTGCCTTTCCTATCCTTGTCCAAATTTAGATCTACAAGAAGTAAATCATCTATGGTGGATGGCTTTGAGGATTGGGCATTGGATGGTCCAGGCATGTCCGGCTCGATAAGCCAGTCATCTCTAGACTCTTTTGCTCTGGAAAGTTGTGAATAGTCTAACAACTCGATTTTAGAGAGCTCCCCTAATTTGTCTACCTTTTCTGGATGGTAGGTGACTTCATAGCGAACACCATCTCCACCCATATACATGTTACCCTGGTCATTGACTAGAGGTGCTCTGTCAAGTTCTGAGAAAATGTCTGCGATCTTAACAAGATACCGTTGTTGTGGGTCCCTAAAGATCTCAGCTCCTTGAGCATTTGTGTAGACATATTGGAGTCGCACATCGAATGTTAACCCCATGGTGTCGGCCTCAAATGGATTAAAGGATCGTGTGGGTGTCCTATTTTGGGCTACGGGATAACTAGTTGATGGCCCTAGATTGTCCATGGACAATGAACTAGTTGTTCTGGAGGAAAGGGTATCGGATTGGGATTCAGATAGGGTTTCAGCAATATCTGCCAAATTGCCTACCGATTGGGTCCCACTTTCTTGCGTAGGTACTCGAGAAGGTGCCCTAGACTCTACAAGATGTCTCGACCGCAAGTGCATAAGGTCAATTTTTTTTTTTTTTAATGTGTTTTTGTTTTGTTTTGGTTTTGGTTTTTGTGTTTTGTTTTTTTTTTGATAAAAATATATATATATATGTATATATATATATATATTTTTCCCTACCTAATCACTAAAGACAAAAAAAGAATATGTGGGGAGTAACTATCTATCCTAAGTTTTTTATTGTTTTTTTTATTATTATATATATATTTTTTTTAATGATTTTATAATTTTTTTACTTTTTTTTCTCTTTTAATAATATACACAAAATTATGAATACTAACTATGCATAAAGTTACAAAAATGAAAAAATGCAGGTTACACTAATTATGCAAAAAATTAAAAAAAATGAAGAACTACAAAATATACAAAAAATAATAGACTCCTAAAAAAAATCAAAAATTTTCTTTTGTTTGTTTGTTTTTTTTTTTCCCCTTTTGTTGGTTTTTTTATTGTTTGTTTGTTTGTTTTTTTTTTTTTTGATAAAATGAATAAATTTCGTGCCAAATATAAAATTATAAATCTACTAATTATGCATGCAATAAAAATAAAAAATGCAGGCTACCTTAAATTATGCAAAATTTTGTACAAAAATTTAAATAATGAACAGTGGATTCAAAAAATAAAAATTATTTTTTCTTCTTTTTCTTTTTTTCTTTTCCTTTTGTTTTGTTTTGTTTTGTTTTTTTTTTTTTAATATATTACAAAAATTTAAAATAATGCAAATTACTCTAAATATGCTAAAAATGAAAAATAAAAAAAAAATATGCAAACCATATTTACTCCAAAAGTTTTAAGGCTTTCCACTATTCTTTTTTTTTTTTTTAATTCTTTTCTTTTTTTTTGATCTCTTTTCTTTTTTTGTCCTTTTTTTAATGCCTTTTTCTTCTTCTTCTTTTTTTTTTTAAAAAAATATTATTATTTTTTTTTGTTTTTTTTAACAAATAAACATAAAAAATTAATAAAAAATTAAAAAAAATAATAAAAATAATAAAATTCACCTACCTTATCCGCACCGATCGGCTTGCCCGGATTCGTCGCTGGATTCTTCGCTGGCGCGCGTGGGTTGCCTTCAACACCTCAACTTTACTGCCAGGCGCCCACTCCACCGCAGCCTTCGCAGCTGCCTATCACCGCTTGCTCTGTTCAGTAGTCGCTTTCCACTGCAGCCGCCGACTAGTCAACCTCACTGCGGACCACCTTCTACACTCTGTGCTTCTTTGTCTGTGCGGCCGAGGTGGCAGCCCTGCGGGCGGACGCTGCCGTTGAGAAGCCCAAGCCCCTCGACCCTCCTCTTTCTTCCTTGCTTTCTTTGCCTTCAGCAGCCAGTTGGCGCTGATGCCTTCACCGCCTCTCCTCTTCACTTCGCCGGATTCTTCAGCGAGCTCGCCTTTGCCTGCTGGCCACTCCACGCCTTCGTCGGTCAGCAGAACTCTTCACGCCACTTCATTCGCAGCCAGGCTCACCTTTGCTCTTTCTTCTGCATTCACTGACGCCTGCTGCGCCAGCCTTCCACACCTCTCCCGCTGGTCGTGCAATCACCGGCGCGGCCAGTCAACGCTTGGTTCACCTCCTTGCCAGGCACTCCTTGCCAGCCCAGCAGCAGCCACTTCGCATCTGCCTTCGTCTCCTACACCGTTCTTTCTTCTTGCGGCCACCTCGGCTCCACGTCCCAACTGCCGCTTCTTTTTCTTCTGCACTCGCCGAAGCCAACACCGCCGGCCGCTTGCGCCCTTCACCTACGCCACCTCGTCCAGCTTGTAGCCGACAACCTCTCGCTGGCCTTCCACGTAAATGTTATATATATATATATATATATATATATATTAAAGCTGTTTTGGCCGCCTACTCCAACCACCTCCAACGCCTTCGCTAGCCAGACGACCAACGTAAACACAAAAAAAAACGATTATATATATATATATATATATATATATATATAATTGTTTGTTTGTTTTTTTTTTTTGTTTTTTTAAAACAAAACGTCTCCTCCACGATGCTGCATTTCAACGCCACTGTAAAAGATAGAAATATAAATCTATATATATATATAGATGTATATATATGTATTTTTTTTAAGGCCGCCTTCTCTGCAGGCTTTCACTTCTTTAATTCTTTTTGCTGCGCCTTGAGTGACGTGCGGCTAGAGTGAAGATCAATGCAATATTCTCAAACAAAATAAAAAATAAAAACAAATTTTCAACCTCTCCTCTCTTCCTTTCTCCCTTCTCTTTCCCTCTCTCCTCTCTTTCTTAAGCGGGCTTCACGCTTGAGAGTCCATGGAGCTTGCATAAGCTATGGAAGAGCTTAGCAATGCACCTCTTTTATTTTTTTATTATTTTTTTTTTTATTTTTCACTAATTACAAGTTTAGCGAAAAGCATGAAAGCATGAAATGGCAAAAGAAAACAATGAATGTAAGCATAATGATGGTACTTGAAAAGCAATAAACAATAAAACATAAAAAAAACAATGCGGGAGAAACCTCAACCGCTCAATGGTTTACCTTATCCACTCACACCGGGATCACACACCCAAACTTAACCTAATCACTCAATGGTTTTGCAACCAAAAGAGGAAATAGTGGTGGTTTCCACACACTCTCAACCGGATTTGAGTCTTCTCCCCGGCAGCGGCGCCAATGGAGAGACGGAAAACTCTCTCACTTGTAGGAAGAGTAGCACAATCCACATGTAGCTCAATCCAATGGGATTTGCATCCCTGTCGGAGCTAGGGATTCGACCCGTACCGGTGCACAAGAGCTTATCCACAAATGGAGAGAATGCTCATGGCTACCATCACTTGACACTAGACTAAGCATACACACAAGCTCAACTTGTCCTCATTCCTACACACCCCTTCATTCACAAATACAAGCAAGAGGAATACAATCACTATGCACTCAAGCAAAGAGAAAGACCTCACTCCACTCCTATCTTCCTACAAGCATGCACACATTCAAGCATCAAGCTTCCATGAAAGCTTCAAATCAATCCATGTACTCAAAAATGAAATACTAAAAGCATGCATCTAAGAGTAAAATGATTAGAGAAGAGGATGAGAAAGACTCATGACATTGCTAATGATTCACCATGTTTTTAAAGTAATCATTTATTGTTGCCCTTTAGCATTGCAATCAATAATGTCAATTTTTTAAAATAAAAATTTATAAAGAAAGCAAATAGTGAAAAATAATGTAGTTTTTATTTATTTTAAGATATTAGAAAGTTATATTTAGCATTTGAACACACATGATACATAGGATTTCTTAGTAGTGCATCCCCTGAGCCATAAGCTTGATAATAATACCAAAAATACACCTAATTATTACTCAAGCACAACAAGAGATTACTTAAGTTATCTAAATGGCATGTATTGAGACAGCTCTTACATTACTAATATTCATCATTTCTCAATTGCATAACTTAATCAAGGATTATAAGTATTCAAAAATTAGAAATATCTAGCTTAAATTTTGTGAGAAAGCAAAGCTTCCTATAGGCATTGCATAGTGGAGAGGGTGAGAGTCAACTTACAAGCTCCCCCAATAAAAAGAAATCGAGTTGTCCGTAGCTTGTAAAGCAGGAAATTTTTTGAAAGATTTCATGGAGTCGGCAAGTAACATCTTCTAATCGTTAGAACTTCCATTATACTAGGACTCAATTGTAGGAAGCAGAAGGAACATACATCATGGTTATACTAGGACTTCCATTATAATCGGACTTCATTGTCGGAAGCAAAAGTAACATTATACTATAGGTTAGAACTTCCATTTTACTAGGACTTCATTGTAGGAAGCAGAAGGAACATACAACGTGGACCCACCAAGCAACATGGCAAAAGGCCCCGTCGCACCTCCATCCCCATATCCACTCACCCATAAAGAGGGATAGGGGAGGCCCTTATCATGACATATTCTTTATAGTAAGGTCCAAAGGTACACTAGCATGTACGTGGGATAATTCCCATGAGCCTACATTCTAACATTCATGAATAAGCCTAATATTCCTTTAGGGTTTTTTTGTGAATATCCAAAATTTTCTCTGGTCTATGGGAAATTCAGTCTGGCCTTTGATTTTTATGAGTTTGTCATCTAAAACATGAGCCTCACGTGGAACATGTATCTTTAGTAAATTAACATGAAACACATTGTGGATTCGGAGATGGGAAAGTCACAAAAGCTCATAAGCTTACTCTCTGACTTTCCTAATTACATCATATGATACACAATATCTATTAGCTAGTTTCTGAAATTTGCTTAAGATTAAACAACTTCTTTTGGGTCGAACTCTAAGGAATGACATATCTCCTTCAAATTCTCCAATAGATCTTTTTAAAGAACTTGTTTTGGGTCAAACTACTCTAAGGAATACCATATCTCCTTCTTCAAAGGCTTTGATATATCTTTGTAAAGCCGCATGGCTTTTTTGATGGTCTTGAGTTGCTTTTAAGTTTCAACAGGATAAGCTTAATTTGAATTTCCATTTCATATAATTGGTAGTTTCAACTTTGATTAAGTGGTTGAACCAAGATAAGGGTGTAATATATTCTTGCCCATATAAAGCCTTGAATGGTGACATACCCAAGCTTCTATTAAATCAAGGATAAGAAAATTCTATTAAATGAAGAAGAGTTATGCATTTGTAGGGTCTTGGATATAAAAAGCTCAAAGCATGTCTTCTATTACTTGATTTACCCCCATTTATTGCCATACATGCCATGCCTGATGTAGAGATATGGTACGTCCATTTTGGTCACTTAAATTTTGGCATTTTGTTAGAACTTAATGGTGTTAGATTTACCATATCTTGAGGCTTTTGTCAAACGTGTGTGTGAAGGGTACATTTTGGACACTACTACAAGATTCTTATGTTCCTAAGGCGAGTTCTAATGCCTCCGCGTCGTTGGAATTTTTGTCTGAATGTGGGTCTAAATTTGCATCGGAATGAGCATCCAAAATAACGTCAAAAATATTGTCTATAATTTTGTCGGAATGAGAATTTAAAACTACGACGTCAAAATTTTATTTTCCTCTAATTTTTTATCCATTGGCCTTTTTTGTATCTAAATCTATATATATATATATATATATATATATATTCTCACTTTTGGTATACATAAATACGTATAAACATATATGAAACCAACAAAAGGAGAAAAGTTGGGCACTTCATGAGAATATTTGCATGTTCACAAAATCATAGTTGATCATTATCAACTGTCACATCTTCAAAAAGATCATTGGCCCCGAAAAGATATATTTCAAGGAAAAATCTCTCCATCTTCAAATCTTGTAGGATATTACCACTTGCAGTGTTTGAGGCATCTCTTGTGTCTAATTATTTAATCTCTATACCTTCGTGTAACCTTGCTCTTGATGTACTTCAATATGTAAAGTAACTTGCTCTTATTGGTGGCCTGCACCAATCTCTACTTCATCTTTTGCTATTTCCATGTCTTCATATATTTGATTACTGCGTGGTGACATTTGATTACAAAACACCATCGATGATCTCTTGGGTCCTCCTTAAAGATCACTTGCTCACAATGCTCTAGTAGTAAAAATGTGTCCTTTGGGTATGTCCATATCTTTGTGGAGTCCACGTAAAGAACTAATCTGGATTTGTATCTTCATATGGTTGCATGTGCTCCTATTGTGACTATCTTGAACCACTTAACATCAAAGATAAACATATGAAACTTTCTAAAGCCAACCTTGGATGGTTCCAAAGTAATCAAGCACGTTCACATCCATATTTAGATCACTTTCACTAACCCTTCTTTCTTGTATGAAATTTGCTTTAACACCACAATCAAACATTGTTCTCTTCTTATTGATCCGTTCCACTTGAAAATGGCATCCATGTGACTACAATGCTGTAAATTTTTGGTACTAGAAGAAAATAATACATCGTCTGTTAGTTTATGGAGAAGTTGTAAACAATATTTGGAGAATATGTGGACATATCGAGGCTTAGAATGAATGAAATCACCTGCACGGTAGTCACAGCCGTATGTAAGCTCCTCTTCATCATTCATAATAACTTCACCCGTGAAGTTTTACTTCTTGTAAGGTTTGTGGAAGCCATCTAATTGACGGAAAGTTTGGAAGTATAGTAAGTGATAGAGTGTATGGTTGGTGTGCCATATAAGTCCGATTCCTTCAAAATCTCGACAAGCCTGATTCCCTTCATTCTTGGCCTCTCCGTAAGAACCCCATTGCGAGTTCAAAAGGCGAGAACCCCATAGCATTATGTATGGAGCTGTTATAGTGGAATTCTAGGATCTCGAGGTAATCTGCCCAATCTTTTTGATCTGCTTTGACATAGCTGCGAGTGTCATCCTCGATTCCTTCGTTGATTCGCTCCGTTTGTCCATCCGTCTGCAAGCTAGGCAAATATTGTTTACAACTTCTCCATAAACTAACAGATGATGAGAAACAAAGTTGAATGTCTAGTAACTTGAAGAGCTCTCTCCACATCGAGCTCATGAACCTTCCATCCCAATCGAAAATTATGGCCGTTGGTAACCCATGGTACTTCAAAACGTGTTTGAAAAATAGTTTCGCCATCTGATATGCAGTAAGGGGCGGCTTGGCGGGAATGAAGTGAGCCTGTTTTAAAAAATAGTTGACCACAACGAAGATGGTGGTGTACCCATGTGACTCGAGCAACTCGACTATGAAATCCATGCTTACCACGTCCCATGGTTGAGACGGTATTGGCAGCATGGTTTGCAACAAACCTGCCGGTTTCACCCGTTGCACCTTCACCAATTGGCACGTGGGGCATGATCTTACATATTCAATCACGTCATCCTGCATCTTGGGCCAATAGAAGAATCTACTCAATTTGTCAAACGACCGTTTTTGGCCACCATGGCCTGCCAATTTGCAATCATGGGCTTCCCACATCAATCTAGCTTTCAAGCTAGGCACATCTGGCACATAGACTTTCCCATGGGCATAGAAGAGTCCATCCTTGAAATCATATAAGCCTAGAGCTGACTTGCCCTTGTGGAGGTCGTTGAACATCTTCTGCACACTGCAGCATCCTGCTTAATGGTTGTTCTAATTTCATCTCGGACCCCACTGTCCACTACACTCACTGCATTAATCTCTGCACTCTGTCACGATTGTGACTTAGTTCATTGTCTCCTTATGGTTACAGATACTGAAGTGACATGATTACAGAGGACCCCTACACTTGGATGGTCACGACTATTCGCTCTAGAGACATGCCTCTTCATCAAGAGCCACACTCCTTCGACGACTGGTCACACCCCTTCGCTCTAGGGTTGCAACTCTTCACCCAATGGTTGCAGCTATTTGTCCAAAGGATGTGTCTCTTCGCCTAGAGTCATGACTATTGGTCATGGGATGTGTCTTTTCATTCGTGTCTCTTGAACTCCTATATAAGGAGCCTGTTGTATCACAATTTCAATCAATCAATCAAACATCTGTGTTCAAGTCTACTTTCAGTTTCAGTCTTAAATACACAGATAAGTGGATGAAATACTAAGTAATAACAGTAATCCTCACAGTGGTATCAGAGCAAAAATTTTCCCGGGCCTACAGTTGTGAGCCTCTCACCCTCTCCGCTCTACTCCCCTACCCGGCGTTGTATGGAAGCAGAAGAAAGATGGAACCTACATCTACGAGTATGAGGTAACCTAAACCTTCTCTCTCAATTCACATATAGAAGACAGATGCACAGATGTGTGTGTGGCGTACCCGTGAGTGCGCAGAGATTTCCGGCTGGTAGCTCTTCGTGTGCCTCTTCATCGGGTTGTGCCCTTTCGTGCATGGGTTGCATCCCTTCACACGAACGATGGCACCATGAGATGGCACCTCTTCGCATGGCACCTCTTCGCATGGCATCTCTTCGCTGATCCTCATGGCTGCGCACCTCTTGGTCGCTAGCGCATAAGCACTACGTTCTACAATTCGGCCAGCGCAGCCCTTCGTGGGTTTCATAAAACAGCAACCTTTTCCAGCCGGCCAGCCCATTAATTAACTTGGGCGGCCCTTTTTATTAATGGACGTGCCCTTTTGATAAGCTAAAAAAAACAACCAAAAGCGACTATGGGGCCAGCGCAACGACTTAGTTCGCCGGCCAGCCCATTCGCTTCACTCGCACGCCGTTTGAGAGAAGGTGCGCTCCTCTTCCACGCTGCCACGCCAGGGACTTCTCTCCACTCTGGCACACATTCCCCTTCTCAACAAGGCGTCCAATGGAACCCAACAGCAATCAGCCCGCGCCTTACATCTCGTACATAGACGAGGTCCCGGAAGCCATATTGCCCGAAAATCCTCGCCCAGCCTCGGAAATAATTATTATACTCGAGACACCCACACCGAAGCCCGCCCCATTACCCGAACCTGTTGCAGAACCTGTTCCGGCTCCAGTTCATGTACCAGGTCCCCTGGACTTTTTATTATACGTCAGTCACCGCCACACCACTCAGTTCCAGGTGTGGGTGATCTGGCATATTTACTTGACGTGTCCAGCACACCATCTTGCTCATTACGAGTTTATTTTGGGACGGTACCCACATCTTGCATATTTCCTGGACGAGTGCCGTGTGGATATGATTTACTTTATTACTTAGATCGCATTTGTGTTCCTCACAATGCATCTTTGCGAAAACTCCTTATTCAAGAGCATCATGAAGTACCCTTTGCAGCTCATCCTAGAATTAACAAGACATATCGTCTGTTATCAGCAGCATACTTTTGGCCTCAGATGCAACAGGATGTTATTAAGTTTGTTAAAGCTTGTCACTCTTGTCAAATTATGAAAGCTTCATGACAACTTCCTCAAGGATTGCTTCAGCCTTTGCCAGTTCCTCAGGAAAGATGGGAAAGCATAAGCATGGATTTCATCACTACTTTGCCGCGTTCGCAGAAAGGCAATGCTCAAATTTTAGTAGTGGTTGATCGGTTTTCCAAAATGGCACATTTTATTCCTTGCAAGAAGACAGTTGCTGCTCCAGATCTTGCAGCATTGTTCGTACAGCATATTTTCAGAATTCATGGATTGCCAAGATCTATTGTTTCAAACAGAGATCCGAAGTTTACTGGACATTTTTGGACTTCCCTATTCAAATCTCTTGGTACGAATCTCTTGTTCAGTTCTGCTTATCATCCTCAGACAGACGGACAGACAGAAAGGGTAAATCAAATTTTGGAAGAAATGCTTAGACATTATATTCAGACAAGATTAGCTTCTTGGGAAGAATATTTGCCTCTTGTGGAGTTTGCTTACAATAATTCTCCGCATTGAGTCACTGGAATGACTCCTTTTCAAGCAGCATATGGTCACACTCCGCTTGTGCCTACAAACTTTGTTCTTCAACACAAGGTGGCATTAGCAGATCAGTTGATTCAAGAAATGCAAGATATTCTTGTGCAAGTTCGAGACAGACTGGTTCATGTTCAGCAAAAGTATCAGAAGTATGCGAATAAGCACAGAAGGCATACTGAGTTTCAAGAAGGTGACTTGGTTTTGCTTTACGTTGCACCGCATCGATATAAGACAGTAAAGTCAGTCTTTCCGAAGTTGCGACCGTGTTTCTATGGTCCATTTAAAGTTATAAAGAAGATTTCAGTTGTCAGTTTATAAGTTGGATCTTCCACCATCTTGGGGAAAAATTCATCCGACATTTCACATCTCTTGGCTCAAGGAATACATACAAGGAGATTCATCTATTCCAGAGTTATCTTCTTATGTTCCTAAGATTGAAGATGATCACATTATTCTTGTTCCTGAGAAGATTCTTGACGTTCGTCAGAAAGAAACAAGACGGAAGATTACTACAGAATTTCTTGTTAAGTGGATAGACTTGGATGAGTCAGATTCTACTTGGCAGACAGATGAAGAAATGCAACAATATCCTCAACTCCTCCAAGAATTCTTTGGCAGACGACCGACTCTCATTTAATCACATGGGTTTTATTTTAAATGGGAGGGAATGTCACGATTGTGACTTAGTTCATTATACACAGTCTCCTTATGGTTACAGATACTGAAGTGACATGATTACAGAGGACCCCTACACTTGGATGGTCACGACTATTTGCTCTAGAGACATGCCTCTTCATCAAGAGCCACACTCCTTCGACGACTGGTCACACCCCTTCGCTCTAGGGTTGCAACTCTTCACCCAATGGTTGCAGCTATTCGTCCAAAGGATGTGTCTCTTCACCTAGAGTCATGACTATTGGTCATGGGATGTGTCTTTTCATTCGTGTCTCTTGAACTCCTATATAAGGAGCCTGTTGTATCACAATTTCAATCAAACATCTGTGTTCAAGTCTACTTTCAGTTTCAGTCTTAAATACACAGATAAGTGGATGAAATACTAAGTAATAACAGTAATCCTCACACACTCACTGCATCAATCTCTGGCATACGGCTCAATGCATTAGGCATTACATTCTGTTTGCCGGGTTTGTGCACTGTCTATGTCAAACTTTGCAAGGAGATCTTGCCACCTAGCTTGCTTGGGTGACAACTTGGGTTGCGTTTGAAAATACTTGAGGGAGATGTTGTCAGTGAAGATGTTGGTGTGTTTGTCTTCTACATAGTGGTGCCATTTCTCCAGACAATGGACAACGACGTACATCTCTTTCTCGTGACTAGGCCACCGTTGTTGAACATCTGAGAACTTCTTCGATTCATAGGCGACGGGATGACCGTCCTGCATGAGTACCCCGCCAAGAGCTCCATCCGAAGAAGCATCGGTATGGATCTCAAATTCCTTGTCGAATTCGGGTAGCTTCAAGATGGGAGTGCCACACATGGCCACTTTCATTCTTTTTCTATATAGCAAAAAGCCCTTCTGCCCTTGGTGATATCTGTCAAAGGGGTTATAATTTTGGAGAAGTCACAGATATGTTTGCGGCAAAACTGTGTGAAGCCTACAAACTCCCAGACTTCTCTGACGTTTTTAGGTATTGGCCACTTGACCACGGCTTGCACTTTGCATGGGTTCACCTAACTGCTTCTTGAGTTCTTTCAACTTGGTGGCATCTATTCTGTACGGTGCCTTTGCCGGCAGAGTGTGCCCTGAAACCAACTCAATTTTGTGATCTACTGACCGCTGCGGCATCAATCCTGGCGGCAACTGGTCTCGTACGACGTCTCTGAATTGATCAAGGACCCCTTTAATCTCCGGATCCCCAATCACCAGTTGGCTTCTGCCCTCGTCAATATCCACCTGCATGATGCATAGGTGGTGGGCTTGGGCTCCCTGCCTCATTTCCCGTTCCACTTGCTTAGCACTATACCAGTACCAATCTGGCGCGTCATGTCATCCCATGACACCCTCTTCTTCTGCCCATCTTGCCTTTGTCCTGTTGCATTTCCTGGCTTACTGCTGCCCAACATGCCTAGCCCTTGCATGTCTGACCAGGCATTTTCTTGTCTCTGCATATGGTGGCATTCACTGGCTTTATGTTCTCTAGGATCACCCTTTTTCCTTTGTCACTGATTGCAGGGTTCACCTAACTAATTGGGGCCCTTCTGTCACTAGGCGACTGCGGTGTTGTTTCCCTTGGCCCTTGTCTGACTAGGGCCCTTCCGTCCGTGGACCCCTGCCTTGCTGTCTCCTTTGTCTTTTGTGGGGCCTTCTTAGCCGAGCGAGGAGGGGCGGTCCTCAAGCACGGCACCAACACCCCAGTCCCTTGCATGTCTAGTACGAGGTTATTGACCCCTTTTCCCAGTAGGGCCAACATATACTTGTCCATCCATGAGAGTCCCACAATGGCTTCAAAGGCATCCATCGAAACCACAAAGAAGTCCATCTTGGCCCTCCATGCACCAGCTTGACCCGGCACGGAGTACACCATGAGCACATTGGAGAGTCAGTGCCTTGAGCACATTGGAGAGTCAGTGCCTTGAGCAAAAGACACCTCCATGGCTGTGGCCGTATGAGTTAGCCGCACCCCCAACCTCTTAGCACATTCGGGGGTCATGAAATTGTGTGTTGCTCCCGTGTCCACCATTATGTTCTGCTTTACCCATTCATCTCTGCTTGAAAATACAAATGTGGAATGGTTTGCAGTTGTGCTGCCATACATCTCGGAACTGCCTGCACGGCCCCCACACGAGGCACGTTTGGCGTACTGTCTCTTGATTGGGAGCACTCCGGTTCATCAATCTCTATGATCCGTACTCCCCTATGATGATGATACCCATTGTGGTGGTGATCTCTGTCATCTCCTGCATCCTAGGCATCCACTGTGTTCACCCTAGATTGGGTTGGCCATTTTGGGTATTCATTGTCATAGTGATCCCTATTGCACCAATGACAACTCCTCCAAGTGAGGGGTCTCTAATAGCCACTGTTATTCGTGTTTTGAGCCGTGGATTGGTTGTTGGTCCTCCAACTGTTACTTGCTTGACTACCATAACCACCTCCGCGAGGGTTTGCATAGCCTCCACCTCGATTTCCCATTGACTGTGTTCCTGATGACTCATTCTTCGTGTCACGGGTTGCATTCTCTTGTTTTCCTTGCACCTTAGGTGCAATGGCATTGTTAACTGCCGTTGTGTTTGCTCGGGCATTCACCCTACGACAACTGTCTACATCTGCTGCCAGTCTTTCGGCCATAACCATGGTCTCCTCATAGTCCCTTGGATTCTGCTTTTCCACTTCTCTTCGAGCCCAATCCTTTAGCCCAAACAAGAATCCATGCAACCTATCCACCGAAGTCATCTTGGCGATTTGCAGCATGATTTGCCGATACTTGCTTATGTACTCAGACAGCTTGCTATCCCCTTGAGCAAGATTCCTCCATTCATCCCTTATCTTGAAGACTTCATTGCGGAGAACAAAGTACTCTGTGATGTCTTTTTTGAACTCGTCCCAAGACCTCCAACCACTCCCCCCACCGCATTTCTCCGCGGCGGCTAGGAGCCAGTTGAACGCATCCTCCGTGAGAAAACAGGCCGCAATCTTTACCCAATGCCGATCTACCACCTCTGATTCATTTCCAAGTACTCTTCCACTTCATGGACCCACTTCTGCAGAACTAGAGTCCCGTTGTCCCGAGTATTTTTCGGGGGGTTGAGGTTTGTACCTCCCAAACCCGTTGTCTTCTTGCCCCCTACACCTTTCATGACGCCGGCGAGACGGCCAGGTTAGGCAAACTCCCTTTTGGAGTCGAGGGAGGACCCGTGGTCTCTCCTCTCAGGTGCCAGCGAGGACAACCGCTCCATCAAGGTGGCTAACATGTCCTCCAGGCGGCCTAAGCGCTCGACTTGCTCTGTTATTCGGGCTTGCACCTCGGAACTATACCGATAGTCCCCTTCGTCATCCATGTTCCTCACGGTCGAGGGTCTTGGCCGTTCACCTCGCCTTTGTTGGCGTTCGGCGTGATTGACCCACCGCCGGATTTCGATTGAGAGGGCTGCTTCCTCTTCAATCCACTGCGCTTCCACTTGTTGGGACAACGGGGCTTCGTTTTGGAAGCCTATGGGAGGCGTGTGATGCCAGGTTCGAAAGAACGGCAAGAATGGCAAAAATGTCAAAAACGGCACAAACGGCAAGTTGGGTTGAGTCCAAGTGACGGCCACGAGCCAAAAATGGCACAAAAGTTGCCGACTGAGATTTGAGCATCAAGACGAAGGAATTTGCCCGTGGTGACCATTACCTATCTCAAGCAATGGGATGCAAGGTAGAGGATGGCGTGGTCGGCCGAACCCGCCGGACCCCAAGCTGCCGGTGCAAGGCGCCCCAAAACAACGCAACTCCCGACGGGGGCCTGAACAATGGAATTTGGGGACGTGCTATATATGAAAGATGATCAGTTTTTCGAGGGGATCACAACCGCGCGGTCCGTTTGAAGAAATTCCAAAGTTGGCTGACATGCCTGGAGGCCAGTGGACAGTTGGGTTCCAAGTGAGGTGTGGTCCCGGCGGGTGCAAGTTCGGGTGCAAGTTCAACAAAAGATGTTGGCACATGAGCTCAGGCATGCAGCTGGATCCTTATGGGACCGTCAGCACTTCCGAAAAGAAGATCAGCGGGCTTGGGGATCTTTCAGAGTTACCACCAAGGGAAGGTGATGCTTTGAAGAAAACGGCCAGGCAAGCAACAACAAGTCAGGATGGCACTTCATGGACCAGTGTAATGCCACCGGGGGCTGGTAGCCACTCAAAGGTCAAGCAAAGGAAGAGAACAAAGGGGCCACACATGCAGAGATAGCGCCGAGAATGGGACCGTGCTAAGAAACTGGATGCGACGGAATGGGACGTCATGTCGGTGTGGTGCCCAGGAAGACAAAGCAGAATGTAAGCCATCGAGCCAATCTTTTGGGAAAACATGCAAGCGGCAAAGACGCCATGGTGTGCCTTGTGGCAATGGAGCCACTCCACTTTCATCTCTCACGATGCAAACGGGCTAGGTAGGAGGAGCCGACGCCCTTCCAGATCGTCAAGGATTACGTCTTAGGCAGATGCAACAAAAGCCCCAACTTCTCCACAGTGCAGAGCAAGGGATAGGCCGAAGGAACCGATTACCTCTTCAGATCACAAAGGATCAAGCCAAAGGGTGAACACGTCAAGTGGGAGCCCGCTTGATGCGTTCACCCTTTGGCTTGATCCTTTGTGATCTGAAGAGGGAATCGGTTCCTTCAGCCTATCCCTTTCTCCCGCTTGACGCGTTCACTCTTTGGCTTGATCCTTTGTGATCTGAAGAGGGGATCGGTTCCTTCGGCCTATCCCGCTTGACGCGTTCACCCTTTGGCTTTGATCCTTTGTGATCTGAAGAGGGAATCGGTTCCTTCAGCCTATCCCACTTGACGCCCGCTTGACGCGTTCACCCTTTGGCTTGATCCTTTGTGATCTGAAGAGGGAATCGGTTCCTTCGGCCTATCCCTTACTCTGGCACTGTGGAGAAGTTGGGGCTTCTGCTTTGCTGCATCCGCCCAAGACATAATCCTTGATGATCTGGAAGGGCGTCGGCTCCTCCAGCCTAGCCCGTTTGCATCATGATGAAAGGGGAGTGGCTCCATTGCCACAAGGCACACCATGGCATTAGCGGACGTCTTTGCCGCTTGCATGTTTTCCCAAAAGATTGGCTCGGCAGCTTGCATTCTGCTCTGTCTTCCTGGGCACCACACCAACATGACGTCCCATTCCGCCGCATCCAGTTTCTTAGCATCAGCAAACCCGATCCCATTCCCGACGTTGTCTCTGCATGCGTGGCCCCTTTGTTCTCTTCCTTTGCTTGACCTTTGAGTGGCTACCAGCCCGCGGTCCCCATCTGAGGCGCTATCGGTCCATGAAGTGCCACCCTGACTTGTTGCCAACCTTGCCGTTTTCTTCAAAGTATCACCTTCCCTTGGTGGTAACTCTGAAAGATCCCCAAGCCCGCTGATCTTCTTTTCGAAAGTGCTGACAGCCCCACAAGGATCCAGTTGCGTGCTTCTCTGCTCAGCTCATGTGCCAACATCTTTTGCTCTGGGACCACACCTCACTTGGAAATCGATTGTCCACTGGCCTCCAGGCATGTCGGCCAACTTTGAAATTTCTTCGAACGGACCGCACGGTTGCGATCCCCCCGAACTGATCATCTTTCATATATAGCACGTCCCCAAATTCCATCGTTCAGGCCCCCGTCGGAGCTGCGTTGTTTTGGGGCGCCTCGTGCCGGCAGCTCGAGGACCCGACGGGTTAGGCCGACCATGCCATCCTCTGCCTTGCATCCCACTGCTGAAGATAGGTAATGGTCACCACAGGCAAATTCCTTCGTCTTGATGCTCAAATCTCGGTCAGTAACTTTTGTGCCGTTTTCGGCTCGTGGCCGTCACTTGGACTCAACCCAACTTGCCATTTTTGCCGTTCTTGCCGTTCTTTCCAACTTGGCATCGCACGCCTCCCATAGGCTTCCAAAACGAAGCCCCGTTGTCCCAAAGCGAAAGTGCAACGGACTGAAGAGGAAGCAGCCCTCTCGATCAAAATCTGGAGGTGGGTCAATCACGCCGAACGCCAACAAAGGCGAGGTGAACGGCCAAGACCCTCGACGGTGAGGAACATGGATGACGAAGGGGACTACTGGGATAGTTCCAAGGTGCAAGCCCGAATGACAAAGCAAGGCGAGCGCTTAGGCCGCCTGGAGGACATGTTAGCCACCTTCATGGAGCGGCTGCCCGCTGGCACCCGAGAGGAGAGACCCCGGGTCCTCCCTCGACTCCAAAAGGGAGTTTGCCCAACCTGGCCGCCAGCGTCATGAAAGGCATAGGGGGCAAGAAGACGACGGGTTTGGGAGGTACAAACCTTAACCCCCATACTCGGTACAACGGGACTCTCTAGTTCTGCAGAGATGGTCCGTGAAGTGAAAGAGTACTTGGAAATGAATCAGGTGGCAAATCGGCATTGGGTAAAAATTGCGGCCCGTTTTCTCATGGGGGATGCGTTCAAGTGGCTCCTAGCCGTGGAGAAACGCGGTGGGGGGTGTGGTTGGAGGTCTTGGGACGAGTTCAAAAAAGACATCACAGAGTACTTTGTTCCTCGCAATGAAGTCTTCAAGATAAGGGATGAATGGAGGAATCTTGCTCAAGGGGATAGCAAGCTGTCTGAGTACATAAGCAAGTATCGGCAAATCATGCTGCAAATTGCCAAGATGACTTCGGTGGATAGGCTGCATGGATTCTTGTTTGGGCTAAAGGATTGGGCTCGAAGAGAAGTGGAAAAGCAGAATCCAAGGGACTATGAGGAGGCCATGGTTATGGCCGAAAGACTGGCAGATGTAGACAGTCGTCGCAGGGTGAATACCTGAGCAAACATAACGGCAGTTAACAATGTCATTGCACCTAAGGTGCAAGGGAAGCAAGAGAATGCAACCCGTGACACGAAGAATGAGTCATCAGGAACACAGTCAGTGGGAAATCGAGGTGGAGGCTATGCAAACCCTCGCAGAGGTGGTTATGGCAGTCAAGCAAGTAACAACCAATCCACGGCTCAAAACACGAATAGCAGTGGCTACTATCAGAGACCCCTCACCTGGAGGAGTTGTCATTTGGTGCAGTGGGGATCACTATGACAATGAATGCCCAAAACGACCAACCCAATCTAGGGTGAACACAGTGGATGCCCAGGATGCAGGAGATGACAGAGATCACCACGATGGGTATCATCACCATGAGGGAGTACGGATCACAGAGATTGATGAACGGGAGTGCTCTCAATCAAGAGACAGTACACCAAACATGCCCCGTGTGGGGGCCGTGCAGGCAGTTCCGAGATGTATGGCAGCACAACTGCAAACCATTCCACATTTGTATTTTCAAGCAGAGATTAATGGGGCAAAGAAGAGATGAATGGGGTAAAGCAAAACATAATGGTGGACACGGGAGCAACACACAATTTCAAGCAGAGATAAACGAGGTAAAGCAAAACATAATGGTGGACACGGGAGCAACACACAATTTCATGACCCCCAAATGTGCTAAGAGGTTGGGCGTGCGGCTAACTCTTACAGCCACAGCCATGGAGGTGTCTTTTGCTCAAGGCACTAACTCCAATGTGCTCATGGCGTACTCCGTGCCGGTTCAAGCGGGCGCATGGAGGGCCAAGATGGACTTCCTTCTTGTGGTTCCGATGCATGCCTTTGAAGCCATTGTGGGACTCTCATGGATGGACAAGTATATGTTGGCCCTGCTGGGAAAAGGGATCAATAACCTCCTACTAGACATGCAAGGGACTGGGGTGTTGGTGCCGTGCTTGAGGACCGCCTCTCCCCGCTCGGCTAAAAGAAGGCCCCGCAAAAGACAAAGGAGACAGCAAGGTACAGGTTCACGGACGGAAGGACCCCAGTCAACAGACAAGGGCCAAGGGAAACAACACCGCAGTGGCCTAGTGACAGAAGGGCCCCAATCAGTCAGGTGAACCCTGCAATCACTGACAAAGGAAAAAGGGTGATCCTAGAGAACATAAAGCCAGTGAATGCCACCATATGCAGAGTGAATGCCACCATATGCAGAGACAAGAAAATGCCTGGTCAGACATGCAGGGGCTAGGCGTGTTGGGCAATAAGCCACGAAATGCAACAGGACAGAGGCAAGATGGGCAGAAGAGGGTATCATGGGATGACATGACGCTAGATTGGTACTGGTATAGTGCTAAGCAAGTGGAACTGGACATGAGGCAGGGAGCCCAAGCCTCCACCTGTGCATCATGCAGGTGGATATTGACGAGGGCAGAAGCCAAGTGGTGATTGGGGATCCAGAGATTAAAGGAGTCCTTGATCAGTTCAGATACGTCTTACCGGACCAGTTGTCGCCAGGATTGACGTGGCAACGTTCAGTAGATCACAAAATTGAGTTGGTTTCGGGACACACTCCGCCGGCAAAGGCACCATACAAAATGGATGCCACCAAGTTGAAAGAACTCAAGAAGCAGTTAGGTGAACCCAAGCAAAGTGCAAGCCGTTGGTCAAGTGGCCAATATCTAAAAACGTCAGGGAAGTCCGAGAGTTTGTAGGCTTCACACAATTTTGCCGCAAACATATCCGTGACTTCTCCAAAATTATAACCCCTTTGACAGATATCACCAAGGACAAAAGTAGTTTTTAAAGGAAGAGTAAAAGTCTAAAAATTATACCAAATCTAGCATCAAGGAGGGATGTTGAAATGAGTAATACCAAAGTGCCAAGTCACCTAGTCAAAGTTATCCCACATGAGCAAGCAAAGCCAACATGTACTCTCCTCATATAAAAGGGGGGCATTTCAAGCAATGAACATATCCTTGCACTTATCTCACGTCTCTTTATGTATCCAAGCTAATTCATCTTGATATCTAATTGTAATTGAGTGCAACTTAATTAGAGCACACTCATTATGAGTTTTTTTCATTTCTATCTACCTTAGATTAGTATTGTGATTAGTATAGAATTAGTACATGATTAGGTAGATATTTTATCATTTGAAGAGCTTGATCCATGATTCTCAACACCACCAAAGGTATCATCTCATCACTTTTTGATTGAGATAGGAAGACCATAGGCATCCCATGTGACAAAGATTATGTTATGAGAATTACTCTTGATTATTGAAAATTATATTTCTTATTTTATATCGGAGATGTCCATGTGTACTGTACTAGTTAGTACATGTAATTTGATATTATGAGTACCTATTTCTCATGACAACATTGTAATTTATTTATGTGTTCAATTGATTGTTTAACTGACGTGGATTATGTCTATGAGTATAGTTACCGAGATATGTGACAATACTGATTGAGATGTTACACTATACAAGGATATCGATTGAGGTGTTGTATGGAATGAGATGTACAAGGGTACCGATTTAGGTATCGCACTATATGAGGATACCAATTGAGGTGTCATATGGATGGTGGATTAAGCAGTGGCGTGAAGATAATCATATGCTAATCATATATTAAAATTTCATTAATCATTTGTAGCCTATCATGTGGCTAGAGTTTATGTGCTAGTGTACACTGTTATTTTATGTGCGAGTGTACATAAGATTATTTTATGTGTGAATATGCACATGGTTATTTTATGTGTGATTATGCACAAGATTATTTTATTAGTATTTATCATTAGGCAAAGGTTTTGTTATGTATAAACCTTAGAAAATTGACAAGATTATTTATGTATAAAGCAAAAGTCCAAAAGTGAAAAAAGGTACTATTATTGGCTCCAAGGGCTAAAAATATGAATATGACATAAATACCGTGTGCAGGAGAAGGAGCCACACACGTCAAAAGGAAGATTACACCCAATACTTGTCTTTTGTGTGGTGAAGGATATTTTTCAAGTGTTTACGTTCATCTTCTTATATTTGTTTTAATTTTTCTCTATTCAATTAATTTGTTATTAGAGAGTTTATTTTAAGCTTGTAATTGAAAAAAGATTCATATTTCAATGGTATCATAACTTTAGCAAGTACAAAAGACACCTCTTCAAGGTATTAAATCAAAATAATATTTTTGATGCAATTCAAAGATTCAAAGGTATAGCTAAACTCTTGTAAACTTGAACTTAGTGAATTTAGAAAATATGTGCACAATTTGAACAGGACTTATAAAAGGCTGTAAGATTTTACATAAGGATACAAATCAATTTCTAGCCTATGAACAAGGTGGAGGAAACCTTGGATAAGAAGAAAGAAATCTTTTAGCCAAAGGACAAGGACCAAAGAGTAAAGAAAGATGGAAAATCGGTTACCTGCATAATTGAAAAACCACCCTTCTCTTCACAAACCACCTTTCAATTTCTTATTCCTCTCCAACATCCAACCGTATGAATGGAATCAGCAGTGGAAGGAGGATTCCATCATTAGATTACTAAATCTCTGAAAGCAACAAATTTCTATAATGAATGGTCATGGTGGATTCTCAAGGAAAAAGAAGAAATTATTTATTGACTTCTTTTTACAAAAATGACTCTTGGATTAAAGCATAATTAAAGGTTATTAAAATTTTAAATTTTTTAGTTTTTCTTCTCCCTCTTTTCCATTCACGAGCAACAGCAAAAACCACGGAGACTTGTGGCTTCTTTTTCTTCTCTTCTACAAAGTGTTGTGCGTTGTTAGCTGTTGCAACCGTAGAGAAGCACAACTTTACCTAAAAGCTTTAATTTAAAAAGCTTTAAATTAAAGCTTTAGTTAAATCTTAAAAGAGCTTTAATTTATTAAAAAAATTAAAAGGGTTTCATATTTCAGTTGGTTGTGTTCTTCTCACAACCGACTGCTATGAAGAAGCTTTGAAAAAAAAAAGTTTTAGTTAAAGCTTTGAAAGGGGGGGATTCAATTATGCGCTAGTGGGCTGGACCGTGTAGAAGCTTAGCTCAAAAGCTTAATATAAGCTTTAAACAAAGCTTTAAAATTTCTAAAGTTTAAATTTTAAAAAAGAGCTTAATATTATAGTTCAGACTGGTCATCTCCAAAGTCCAGACTTTATGTTTCCTTATTTTTGTTTCCTTTTGGTGTTGTCATGTACGTTTAGTTGTTATCCAAAGTAAAGCTAAAATTAGCTAAGACTTCAGACTAGAATAGCTAAGAGCTAATAATATATCTATTCTAAACTATTAAGCCTAACTTCTACAGTTATAACATTTAAAAGACTTGTTATTTTAACCGCTCCAAAATGTTTTAATCATGCTCTAAATTTAAAGCTTGTGGAGTCAAAATTTAAGTGACCGAAAACCATAATTCTTATGTGAGGGTGTTAAATAGCTTATGTAAATATATACTTTTTTTCACTTAGGTAATTATGAGTTAAGATTTACTAAAACCAAAAGATGGTGAAACAAGTGGGGTACTTTTCTACCATGTGACACTAAGAGCAAACCTATTAGAGACTTGTATGTTAATTGAACAATTATGACTAAGGTTTTCTTTAAGTTTGAGAGGCACATGCCCTATATATAACTTATGAAGGTTATTTTACAAGATTTAAAAGAATTATCTCATAGATTTTGTCCATTTCTAGAAAGAATAATACTTAATTTGACAACAATCTAGTTTTAGATAAGTTAAATTATAGGAGAACAATCCTCGTGAGAGCTATTCAAGGATGAACTAGTAATGTTTCAAAGTTCATAACATGTACAAGTTTATAGTTTGTATTAGAGATAATAGAAGATGTGTTAGAAAATTATTATCCTGTCCTCTTTGTGTACATGCGAGTTTGTGTGGAACTGCATTAACACAAGTACATGATCATAACTCCTTGTTTAAAAAGTTAAACAAAACCCAAAGTCCTACCTCGCTTAGAGATCTTCACATATGACTTTTTCCAAGTAATGTTTTTTCACATTAACTCACCTATGACTTGAACTTTTTTATTTTTATTCTTAAAGAGAGAGTTATAGTGAAATAGTCAAATCCATGTTTTCATTTTATCAATCAAGGTTGTTGGATTAATGCTAGTCATTCATTATATTCAAGTTTATAATATGTTTAAATTTTGGATGTGTTAAACTTCAATCAGTCTATTGTTCATTTACATAATACAATCTAACATCGAAACAAAAAGCTCCCAATTGAGACCAAAAATAGTTGTAAGAGACTATACCACCAAAAAGTGAAGATCCTCATGGATTCTCTATTCTAAAAATTGAAAAGTTCTAACCACCAAAATTCTTTTGTCTGTAGCATTATGACCCGGACATCTCCACATACCCTTATCCACCTTCAGAACTCCACAATACAAGAATAAATTGACTCTCTTCGCGAGTCCTTATATAAAGAACGAGAACTTTAAGAGGAATTTTAGAAGAAACTTTTGAAACGGTTGTGTAGGAGCAATAAAAAAGAAATAAGAAAAGTTAACAAAATCAAGAAAACAAACACTTATAGCTCACTAATTACAAAAAGCCCAAGAAATCTATTTTAACATGTTGCAGATGTCATCCAAAGAAGAACATTATACTAAATATTGTCCCCAACAAAAAAGAAGATCAAGTCCCTATCTACACTCACAAGTGATAACAAACATCTCAAGTAAGAGGGTATCATCATCAATACACTATTAAACGATGGAGGTATACATACACTTCATTTCACAAACGGTTCGCATTTGTTTTTACATTTATTTTATCATTTCTACTACCTAAAGGCCTAAATAGTAAACCTTAGTAAATTAGAGATTAAACATTAAAATTAGGTCAAAATATTTAGATTCCATAATGATAAGTCTCCCTAGACATTCAAGAAAATAATTTAAAATTTTCTTTAAAAACCATTTTTACTTTTATAATAAGATTTTGAAAAGAAATTCAGTAGCATATTATTCATTTAGCACTTTATAAATAAGAGCAGATTTTAGCATGCATAATTTAAATATTTTCACACTTTAGGTATAAATTATTAATATCCTAATTAAGAATTTAAATTTAATATCCTAATTAAGAATTTAAATTTAATATCCTAATTAAGAATTATTAATATCCTAATTAAGAATTTAAATTTAATTAAATAAAGATAAATAAAATTTATGTCAAATTTTAAGTTCAAAGAGCTGCCTACTCCGTCTCAAACTTATATTCTGAAGGAGTGATAAATGGAATTAATATGGTGCTATAGGACATCAGATTCATTTTATATAATTACTCCAGAGACATTTATGTCTTCTATCTTTTACCATGTTATGACTGCATGTTGTTAATCCCATTTGGATTAACACCATGATCCTCAATTGAGGACATTATTAAGTGTCATGTAAAGGCACTGTAAAGGTTGTACATTATGAGACATTGGCCACCCAAGGCCTAGTTAGTAAGTTTTGGGCGCCCAAGTGTGAATAATGGCTAATTGTATATAAGGTATTTTCTCATAATGAAAGGACACAATCCCCTTTGTGCTATTGATAGCTCTTCCCTTATTCTTGTGAGAGCGTGAGGAGTGAGAGCATTCTAGCATTGTGCCTCTTTCATGCTTGTATGAGAGAGTGAGAGAGAGTGTGATTGGCCTATGTGATGGTGTGAGCAACTCCATGGTGACAGTGTGGAGGTGGATCTTGGAGTTTGGAGCATACATTGGAGCTTGGAGGCTTCAAGAGACACGAGCTCGAAGCATTGGTAAGTACCCCACGACGGTTGTGTTTCATTGCTCATCCATTAGGTGAATGTGTAGAGTTTCCTCTTGGAGGTGTGGTCAGGCATAACATTTTTGGCGCCGCTCGTCAGGGAAACACCTTTGTTTCTTCCATACTCCTTGAGTTTCAGCTCCCATTGCATAGTATTCATTATTTGCCTTTGCATTTTGGTAATGCATTGTGTGGAAAATGGAAGGATAAGGTGTGTGTGGTTGAGAAAAAAATTATAGTTTTGATGTTGTGAATGTTGTGGAAAGTAGTTTAGGAAAGGATTCATTGGTTACTCTTGATAAGTTTGATGTTAGCACCACAAAAAACACCAACGTAAAGAAGCAGGTTGTGTGTTATTTTCTTCTTTTTTTAAAAATTCAAAAATATCAAAAACATAAGAGACCATTAATTGAGCGAGGAACTTGCATTTCATTCCCTAGCATTGGCACAATCTAATTTTCATCAATTAGATAAGTATTATGCACCCAAAACTACAAATTGCCAATGCAGAAAACTTCACGTGAAAGTACAAGAAGTTGTTCACGACGTGAACCATTTTCTCGCAATTTCACGCTTAAGTTGCTCACAAAATCAGCGCCGGCATTTGCGCCGAAAATCACGGGATTATATCTACCTGTTTTAGCCTAGAGAGAGAAAATATTCTAGAGAGAGGTTATTCAGATTTTGAATATTTTTGGATGAAAAAATCTCTTTTTATTAAAATAAGTTCCCCCGAAACAGAAGTTCAAAAAGATTTTCAGAAGGTGCATTAGAAATCAATTATAATCTGTTCAGAAGGCCTTATCCTAGGGGTCAAGATTTTTGAAAAATTTTAAATTAAGGTTCTGAGAGGGCCAATCAGATTCATCCAAATGTGTGGAGGAGATAAATAAAAGAAATAAAGAAAATCCCCCCAAAAATGAGTAAACACTCACATAAGATGAAGAGTGGACTAAGGACCAAAGGGAATACTAAAAAATTAGAATTTTGACACCTCAAGATGGGGATTCCCCCTCATGAAGGAGGTGCCTATTTCACATGTGTGGTGGAGTTTTAAATTATCAAAAATTGAGATATTTCAGCTCTCCTCTCTCCTAATTCAAGTCTAGTTTCAAAAAGTAAGCTAAAAAATTAGAAACCCTTATCCTGACACCTCTGATACGATTCAATCCACCAAAAATTGGATCACGTGAAAGTGCAGTAGACTTTCACGGCGTAAACCATTTTTGAAGTAGTTCACAGCGTGAAACACTTTTTGTTTCACGACGTGAACCATTTGTTCTGCAGTTTCACGACATGGACCATTTTTTCACGACGTGAACTCAATCCTGCTGTTTCACAAGAAAACCAAAAACAACAAATTGACAAAACTAAGGTTGTGAGGGTCGGATAAAGAAGGAATTTAATCTTAAGAAGAAAATTTGGATCACGTGAAAGTGCAGTAGACTTTCACAACGTGAATCATTTTCGAAGTAGTTCACGACATGAAACCCTTTTTGTTTCACGACGTGAACCATTTGTTCTGCAGTTTCACAACGTAAACCATTTTTTCATGACGTGAAATATTCTCTGCTGATTTATGCCTCCTGAACAAAGCGATAGAATAAGGAATTGAATCAGTTTGGGTTGGATACTATCTTATAAAATCATACATACATGCACTTAAGATTTGGAAAACTTATCGGAGATGATCTTATACCTGACGATAGTGCATCGAATCATCCAGGACTTCCTATCAAAGAAGTGTGGGATCGGGACAATCCGCGAGTACACACTTGAGTGTCTTGTGAAACCTGACCATCGTAGAAACCAATAGTGAGGAATCCATGGAAAAAGGGTTGAGATACACTGGGTTTGGGGAAGGTGACAAACCACACTCTCCAACCAAGTCCAAAGGGATTATTGATATAGCCTAGGGATTTGTTGGTCTCCAAACCAATCATGATGAAGAAGTGCAATTTGCAGGCAGGGGTCCGTCAAATAGTGCTGGACTCGGTCCAAGACAAGAAGGGCCATTCCAGACATTGAATTCTAGGCTATCGAATACTGGCACCCCTCGAATTAGATGAGATATGGAAAGTGCAGTTAGGACGAGTCAAATATTCTTTTCCACCACACCGAGGAAATGGAATTGGACCTCCAACGCGAAGTGAGGTGGAACGACAACTCCGAGAATTGAGCTTAAGGAAACAAGAGCTTGATACTCATAGGACAAGAGCTGAGAGAAAGGAGACAGATAATGTTAACCATCTCCAATCACGAGAAAAGGAATCTGAAATTGCTACAGGTAACGGCGATGGGGATATTCCGAACATGGAACCCATCAATGAGGAGGAATCTAGAATGGAGGAAGGGGTTACAACCGGAGAAGAGGGTACCATAGCCAACTTGGCTGTAGAAGTTGAGGACCGCCTTTATACCAAGGACATAGAGCTAATGATTAATCACCCTACATTCTTACAAGATATGGAGCTCTTAATTACACAAAGACGCACAGAGGCTACTATTGGGGAATCCCACCAGGATACCACAATCGGACAAGTCCACGAACCTGAGATACCAAGAAGAGCCAATATGGGTAGGGGACGAGGTCTAGGAAGGGGGAGAGAAATTCCCCAGAGACCTAGAAACGATCCAGCCATGGACTTTAATGGAGCCACAAGGACAAACTTGTTAAATATTGCAGCTGAGATGGGTAGGAAAATGGTCAGGGAGTTAGGTTCTACTCTAGAACCTCAACCTTCCTAGATGAAAGCCCATATCATCTCAAAACTTATCGCGGCGACTTGGCGGCTACCCTAATAACAGCATTCTATCTTCAAATATAATGGTTTTACTTGATTTAGGGTGCACACATTGTAAATGCCACAAGTATGCTTGATAAATACTTTGGTATGGTAGATAGGCTAGTGATGTGGAAAATAAAAGTAGGCCTTCATGCTCACATGGATTTTAATTGTATTATTAATATAGTATTCACCATAAGGCTACAAGTTGAGGAGTGTGGAAGGCATGTGGAGGAGTGTGTGTAGGTGCATAATTGGAAAAGATTCTTCTAGAATGCCTACATGGAAAAGGAGAATTCCGTCATGTATAAGTGGGATCTCCACCTACATGCCACTTAGGCTTGGCTATTATCTCATCACACTTTCAAAGTCAAAAAGTCTTCAATTTAATAATCAATAGAAGACTTAGCCTAAGAGGACAATTAATGTGACATCTACCCTTATGTCACTGAAGGGTTGAAGATTTTTATGTTGTAATTTGTAACAATGGAAGAGGGGGTGATTCTCCACCTATAAAAGGAGCCCTCCTCTCCCTTTCAAATCAAAGAGTGAAGCCTCCTCAATTGAGCATCTTGTGTCATTGCCATTCTCTTATCTTCAATTACTCTCTTTACATGTGAATGTCTCATTTAGCATTAGCTCCTCATGCTTAACCCAATTTTGGACCTCTTTGATGATTCATGATAAGTGGGATAAGGAATTATTATCTTGGTGGACCTGTGACTTCTCAAGGTAGCCCTTGCCTTATTGCCGCCCTCCTTTGGAGGTACCAATGGTTTTAGCGGTAACGAGCATGTAAAAAGACTTTCGAGACCATAGGTAAATCTTTACAATTGTCCGCTGAGCAATGTTACACTAATCATTTTTAAGATGTGTCATTAATCTCTATTATAAGAGATTAGACACCACCACACTGAAGCTAATCTCAATTGGTAAGGCCTTTCGATTTCACAAAATAGCTTCTCATTCCATGATTTTGGATAGTTTTAATGGTGATGTTGTCTACACTTGCCAAATGGAGATCAAGTTCTTTACTCCAACAAAAGCATCAGCAATAGTTTTCAAGCCAACTTTTTAAGGGAGAGATTTACACTAATCATTTTTTAGATGTATCATTAATCTCTACTATTAGAGATTAGACACTACCACTGAAGCTAATCTCAATTGGTAAGACCTTTCAATTTCACAAAACCACTTCTCATTCCATGATTTTGGATAGTTTTGATGGTGATGTTGTCTACAATTGCCAAATGGTGATGTCTACAATTGCCAAATGGAGATCTAGTTCTTTACTCTAACAAAAGCATCAACAAAGGGATTTCCAATACTAAATCCTAATTATGAGAAAAAGGGTTTCTCCATCAAAAAGAGATCATCATTATCAAGCAATGAAGAAGAATAGACCTTCAAAGAAGAGGCCAATCTCATCAAAATTTATGAATGGGCCTTTTAAAAGGGTTCCTTAAACCAAAGCAACTTACTTAATATCCCTACTCTTTTGTAAAGCCTCACCTTGACTAACTTGGTAAAACCTAATCCAAACGTTTCTAGGTAAATTCAAACATGTCAACAAAGACTAAGATGGTGAAACTAAAGCCAGAGATTGCTTTGTAAATCCACATGTGTCTAGAGTGATGGTTGGATAATCATTTTAGGGCGAGTGTCAAAAATAAGCAAATAATCATTTGTGTCTAAAATCATAGATAATCATTTGAGGGGGAGTGTTAATGTGCACATGGCAGTGCATGCACTAGTATGATGAGTCGAATCATGCACGTGTCTTGCATGTGCAAGAGGTGAGAGATGGTGGGAGACTGGGACCAGTTGGATGAATCAACAAACTGAGGATGGAGCGACTGGGAATTAGAAGAGGAGATGAAGAGGCTAAGGGAGGAACAAGAAGGTGATAGTGTCATGAAGAGGTCACAACAAGACTAGATATCTTCACATTTGTAGGCTTAGCAATGTCAAGAAAATCTGTGCAATGGCAAGGTATGTGTTATCCCATCAGAGCTGATCATAAGACAGGTTGGTCTATTTTCCATGTGTAGTGCTATCTTATTTTGTCCCACGAAGTCGCCCTAACAAGACAGAGTTGGAGAAATGTAGAGTCTCTCAAATCTTCTATCTCAAAAAAGAATTCTTCAATGTTCTGTTCGTCAAAGGCCAAATGGTCATTGACTTGTTTACGAGGGCTCCGCCGATGGGCACAAAGTTGGTGAAAGTGATGCCTTTTGACCCCTCATTTGATGTTAATAGAAGCCTCAGGGAAGCATGCCGAGTATAGGTTGATATAGTAGGTCTCTCGCCTTGGCTGAGACCTGCAATGAGACTTAGCAAGTGCCTTAGGCCCAATACTATTTGTGCCAAGGGATGATGATAATGGTCGACACTCGAATAAGGTCTATATATCTTGGAACACAATGGTGGAAACACCGAAAACGTTAGAAATGGATTTAGAGGAACTAGGAAAAATGGAGTTAAAGTTAAAATTTAGGGGCTTCTAGGGACTTACTGCAAATGCGGAGACTTTGGGCACATAGCTAGGAATTGTGCATAGCAAAACAAAATGGAGATGGATGGAGTAGGAAGGAAGGAAGAGGGTTCAAAGGAGGTAGCAAAGCTGGAACTTCTAACAAATAGGTTGATAAGGAGGACAAGGGAAAGGGAAAGATGATTATGGAAGAAAGGGACCCTGAAGAGCAAGGGTGGACAAGGGTAAGAGATAAATCTAAGGGACACACCTTATTAGCTGAAGTTGAAACCTCTTCTGTGTAATCTAATCACATGCCTTTAATTTGGGGATAGTAGTTAGCTAATTGGGGGGAGAAGAAACTTAGAAATTTTCCAAGATGCCTTTAATTTGGGGATGGCAATTAGCTGACTGAGGGGAGGAGGAACTCAAAAATTTTCCAGTGAGAACGTTAAGCTACTGCAAGATGAATTATTCATTCTCCTCACATAAGAGGCTAGTACCAGGCTAAAGAACAAAGGGAGAAGAGAGGGGTCTTAGAGGAAATTTTCTAACAAGAAGCAAGGCATTATTAGAAGGGTGGACAAATTAAGAGCCTTCAAAAAAGACGAGAGGAAATAATGAGAGATTTGTTGGAATCATTACAAAAGAAGAGGTAGATGGAAGACTTGTCTAGGATAGATATTGACCAATATGTGGAGCGCCAAGAGCATCTAAAGAAGAAGGATAACAAGCTACATAAGAAAAGAGAAAAGGAGGATAGGTGGATATCTTTTAACATCAGTGACAAGAAACTAACTAGATATATGTTTGGGTTAACCAAAGATAGCGGGAGCAGGGAATTGCAAGGACAAGTCAGAGATGAGAGAGGCTAGGAATTTGGGAATATTCACCAGATTGCTTTGAAATGTAAGATACCACCCATCCCCGTCACTAGGGATAGGGAGGCACCTCACTCGGTAAGATCAATCCCAACCCATTGTGAGAGCTATCTCATCGATGCCTCTCTTGGACGATCCGATTTATAAACAATCTCCACATGGTTGGGGATCTTACTGAATATATCAAGGATCTCTTTTCAATTTCTAGTCTCTTGTAAGAAAACACCCAACTTATCAGGTCCACCCAACCATCCGCTTCCCAGTGACTAGAACCGTTCATCTATGAGGTTTATCCAAATTACTAGGCACATTGTTTCACTGATGCAAGTTACAACATGATTCATTTATTTGTTCTTATGCAAAGGTTCCTTTATCTCTTAATGAATACATTGTTTTCTAATCAAATCAGCCTACACACAAAAAGAAATTCATCATACGAACAACTGTAATTTCAAACTCTCAAAGTCTTGAGTTTTATCCACCATCTCCAATTCCTCGGCTCACCGAGTCACAAAACAGTCTAGAGCAACCGTCGTGACGAAAAATCACTTGCATAGTAGAATGAGAAGTGTCCCCTTCACCCTCTTCTTGCTATGGAAGACCTTTCCATCTCAAGCTTGTAACTACTAGAAAGAACCCTCGCCCCACCCCATGGTGGATTACCCAACGAAGACGGTTGCCTCGATCTCTATTCCAAGTATTTCTAGAGTCGGTTGCCCCGAGTGAGAAGTACCCAGCTGCCCCAAACCAATCACTAAACAAATTACATCAAAATGGTTTCTTCCAGGGTTATTTCTCGTACCGGTACAAATCTATTCGTATCATACGATTCATACGGTACCGTACGATATTGTACAGTACGTTTTCCCCCTCCCAACCTTGAGAAAAAAAAACTCTAAATGCTTTTTTTTTAAGAAATCTTGCTCAAAGAAGATCCCAAATGCCCGCAATACTTCGCAACTTTCATGTCCGCTCAATATTCCATATGGAGTTGCTAAGAGACCTGAAAAATCTGGCAAGGTAGACTGGTAGTGTACACTTGATTGGTAGGATGAGAGAATCTTGTTATACAACTTGGAGATCCCTAGTATAGGTAGGCTAGACAATCAAATCCTCAAGTTATGTAAGAGAGAGAGTATTTAAACAAGGCCATTTTGATCTACAGAGGAGTCCCTAAACCTATCACCCTAGATGCACTACCCGTATTTGTGCAAGGACGGTCCCTTGGTCATAAATGCTACACTGGGAGACCTTTGGTATCGCATTACCCATGCAGACTCTTTTTTAAAGACAATTGGGAGATCCAACTGGAAGAGACACATCTTTTGTTGGCCTTACCCCTTGGATTCAAACTGCTACAAAGAAACTTTACTACTGGAATCTGTCCCAGATGCAAATCATTGAAGAGGGGAAGCATGCTTTTTTTTGGGATTGCCCTGCAACCAAGGGGTTTTGAGAGCTTGGGGGTTAGGGGTCATGGGGTGACTAGCTACGGGGGAGCTTAATGAGTGGGACAAAAAAGGTGGAGTTAATATTTTGTATTATAAGATAGTGTTGCCTATGGGGGGTATTAACATATACTAGGATACCCTAATGTTTGTTAGTATAAGGCAAGTGTACACTTGGAAAGATATAAGGGCAAAATATCCCAAGTTTGGGCCGAAAACCAAAAGGTGGTACCAAAAGGAGAAACAACCAGTGGATTTCTTTCTGGCATTAATTGAAAACCCTATGGGAGGAGGAGACCCGTGGTGAAGTTCTGGGCTAAAGGAGACTATTTTGAAGAGCAGACCACAAAGGGTTTTACTTCTGAGAATTTGTTGATTGCTTGTATACAGTTGAGCTTCCATATATTTTGGAAAACATCTTCGGTTGTTTGGGAGGATGAGAGGTGGGACTTAATATGTGATCTTCTCAATAGAGAATTGTAAATGGATGTTTTTGCCTTGTGAATATAAATATATAATTATTATTGTTCAAAAAAAAAGATGTAGATACAAGTCATAGAAAGCATAGCATAAGATAAAAAATCAGACAAATCTCTTCTGTGGGGGTATTCTAGTAATCTGGTCAAGCTTCCTAACTTGTTTCATGCAGGGAACCTGGTTCTCAAACTTAACAACAGATGGTCCTTGTCCTGGAACAAACATCAATGGGCCTTTCGCTTCAAGTTAATCTGGGCCTTTCGCTTCAAGTTAATCTGGGCCTTCGCTCAAGAAAGAAAACACGCCATTCTAGCCTGGCTGGTCATCCACAAAGCAACCTGGACACTCGACAAGGCTATGAAGATTGGTCATGGGAATGGTCTTTGTCCCCGTTGCAAAACCAAGCTAGAAACTGTCCCACATCTTTTTTTCTCTTGCCCAAACACTAGGCAGTTCTTGAGTGTTCTGAACAAGGCTTTCATGAAGATTAGGAACTCCCCTCTCAGTTGGAAAGAAGTCCTCTTAGGAGAATGTCACACCCTGGACCCCTTAACGTGGCAGTCCGTCAGAATGCTGCTTCTATGGCATGTATGGAATCAACGGAATGAAGCTCTTTATGAAGTTAAAACTAATCACCATTTTTATCTCTTTCTTGACGGTGTCCGCAAGCTTATCCATCATCTCCAACCAACTGGTGTTCCTATGGAGGTGGATCGTTGGCAAGACCTGCCATGGAGGAAATGGAAAAGGGTTCTCAGCTCCTCGCTCTGCAAAAAGAAGAAAACTATGCTACAAGGTTTGGATATCGAATGTCAAAGAAGGCTTCAGCACTCTGCTCATCACATTCAGGCATGAGAAGGCTTCCGAGGGGTCCTTTAATCCCTCCCGAACTCAAGCTACTTTTCACGTTGTTCGACCATGACCTTACAAGAGGAAAAGAAGAAAGATTGCGCAGCTCCTCTCCCCGAAAAGAAGGAATTCAAGCTGCATTTGGATTATGTTCACCTCAGCCGATTTCATCAGGCTGCTCATCAAGTTTTGGATTCATAAAACTGTTCATCAAGTTTTGGATTCATGAAACCTTTGATTATGTCTATTGCTTCATCTTCAATTTTAATCTGCTTTTGAAGTTTCAAGTTATATAAGTTAATCCCATTATCTAGCGGGTTTAATAGTTCTAAGGGTCTCCCCATAGACCTTCCTCATGGGGACTTGTAACCTCACCTTTTTTTTAATATATTCCACTGTTTTAACCAAAAAAAAAATCAGACAAATTAAAAAACACTTAATTACTAGTATGTAGACGTACCTGGGGTTAGCATACTCGAAGAGCTTGCCAGTAGGGGAGAAGATGATGAGGGCAGCTCGAAGGCCTTCTTGAGGAGGCCGCTGCGGCGCTTCGAAAAGGTGACCTGCCTGCTGGTTGTGTTCTCAATCCTGCGTATGGGGATCTTGCCGCGGGCGTTGTATTTGCCGCCCTTCTTCTCCACCACCACGTCCATGATATTAGGGTTACTAGGCACGCCACCACGATGCTCTTCGCCATCGCTACTGCAGGTCGGATCTGCGTGAGGCCGCGACTCCTGATGGTCAGAATCATCGATATCATGGAGGGAGCTTGGATGATTAAGCGCTATCTCATGACAGTTGGCCATGGCTGTTGCAGCGAGACTGATCTGAGGCAAAGGAGGTGAAATCGTAAGACAGGTAGGTGAGGCCAGACAGGCAAAGCTTGGCGATGAGCAAGAGGAAAAGGACGTACGTGTGTATCTGTCTGTGTGTGTGAGAGAGAGGGGGAAAGGTTACTCGAGAGAGCGAAAGGTTACTCGAGAGGAGGTGAAATCGTAAGACAGGTGAAGACAGACAGGCAAAGCTCGGCGATGAGCTCTTAAAGAGGAAACCTGTGTGTCTGTCTGTGTGTGCGCGTGTGTGCGCGAGAGAGAGAGAGAGAGAGAGAGAGAGAGCGAGCGAAGGAAAGAGTACTCGAACAAGACATTAAATAAAGGCCTCTTATTTTCAAAATTCCTGCAAATTTTCGGAAAATAAATAAATAAATGCACAAAAACGACCTGTCGTACCGGTGTTTTATTTAAATTATTTCATGTATATAGACCATGTGCCAAATGTTTCATTGAGTCGTGTAAAGACATAATATAGCTCTTTTTATAAGAGTACATTTCTTAGTTATTTCTATTTTTTTAAATGTATTGCTTACTAATCAAAAAAACAATCTTTGGGTCGACTAGTGGTAAGAGATGATGGTAAGGTGATATATCTAAGTTAAGAAAATCTAGTTCATTTGTTTTTGTAATCCATGCCTTAATTATCAGTAATTTAGTCCTTTTTAAGAATAAAAAGATAATGGAATCCACCAAACTTATCTATGCCTCTAAATGCAAACCCTCATGTAAGCAATGATATTATAATCAAACATTTAGTAGCCATGGAAGTTTTACTCACTTTAAGCACGAGAATTTCCCAATTTTTAATTATATAAGCTAATTCTTAAGAGATAATATCATCTTCAAAGTTAGTTCATTGGACTTTTAGTGAAAATTACCTTTAATGTACATATATATTTTTACATGAAAAAATCATTACTACATATCAAGATCTTTTGTATTGAAGTTCACAATGGCTCTACTAGGTCTTTTAAGCAACATCATTGAAAGTAGAAAACTCATAGATACTTTGGAGAAAAAGGAAACTCTCATGTTGCAGATAAAGATCAAAGGCTTGTTCAATCTCTTGTTAAATGTTGAGTTACTAACAATGTGGATGTTGAAAAATTTATGTTTTCAAGATTACAAGAAAGAGGGCTTGAAAATGTGGCTTGAAACTAGCATGTTGACTAGCTTAAAAGATGGTTTTATGGTCATCACTTTAGACTAGCTCGTAACCATCTTTTGGTTTCTCTTTTTTTATCTCTGTAAAAGGGTGACCAATGTATGGCTGCAGTATTTTTGCATCAAGATTTAAAAAGGGTGGGCATTCGTTAGTTACTCTTACTCTTTTTTTCTATCTCTATGAAAGAGTGACCAATGCATGGCCACCCTATTTTTTCATCAACATTTAGAAAAGGGTGTGCATGCATTGGTTACTATTTTTGCATCAACATTTAGAAAAGCGTGTGGATGTATTGGTTACTTTTTTTTCTCTTAATGTTAAAAAATACAAGGGATGAAATCAAAATTGACTTATATTCTAAGGTAATGCATGTGTATTGCTTATTATCAAAATTGACTTATATATAAGTAGCTAGTTTTCACACTAGGCCAACTAAAACTTGAAAAGGATTAGGTCACTATTACTAGTCTTAAGCAAGTATATAGAAGAAGCCCTTAGGCTTTTGTAACAAGCCGCTTTACATGTTCAAGTGTCGTCTTACAAAAGATAGGTACCCATTCAAGCCCACAAATGGCAAATCACCTTACAGAACACCTTACAAAAAGATGGGTGTATAAAACCATGTTAATCAGAGCGATTATTAACATATCCCCTTCCTAATGGTGACTGTGTTCTTACACCAGTTTGGTGGTGAAGTTTGTTGCCAGTCAGAGAAGCTTGGATGGTCCAGGATATGTTGTGAATTCAGCATACAAGATTAAGTGGTATCTTTGAGACTAATCGGATGCAGGGCATGTTGGCAATAATCTTTGGGTCACCCTGGTGGTAGTAGTAGGTAGCTTGTTGAGGTGGCATGAAATAGAAGCTCTTCATCTAAAGCCTCCTTCTCTTATGAAAGTGGCTTGGGCCCTTCAAAATCACATGGCTGTAGGTAGAGGCATCCCATGGCTTTTGAAAGTGGCTTGGGCCCTTCAAAATCACATGGCTGTAGGTAGAGGCATCCCATGGCTTTTGATTGGTGGAATCAGCGCTACCATTGAATGACTTGCATGCATAGATGGCACTCTGAACCTTCTTAGCATGACAGTCCCAGATCTCACAGCTTGATGCTTAAAGATTAGGCCTCTTTGAGGCTATAATATGTTAGCCAAGGTGAGGTTGTATTTGTGCTGAAATTGAGTTAAAGGTAAAGGTTATATTCATTTGAAGCTCTTTAGAGGTACCTACGAGATTAATGTTTATCTAGGTGATGGTTTGTACCAATGTGTCCTACCAAGGGCTAGGATCCATGGTACTATAAGGTTCCTATGGGTGGTTGCAAGATGAGGTTATCTAGTTTTGTTTAGTGGGCACCCTTGGGTTTAGCCTGAAAACAGGCAATTTTTCAAGAAGAATGGCCAGTCTCTCCTGGTCAGCTCCTAGTCATCCAAGGAGTTTTACTTCAAGGTCTTCTAATGAAACATCACATGCAAAGTTGGGCAGCTAAAACTATAATGAAACATCACATGAAAAGTTGGGCAACTAAAACTATAATGAAACATCACATGCAAAGTTGGGTAACTAAAACTATAATGAAACATCATCCAAGAAGTTTCACTTCAAGGTCTTCTAATGAAACATCACATGCAAAGTTGGGCAGCTAAATCTATAATGAAACATCACATGCAAAGTTGGGCAACTAAAACTATATTGAAACATCACATGCAAAGGTGGGCAACTAAAACTATAATGAAACATCATCCAAGGGGTTTCACTTCAAGGTCTTCTAATGAAACATCACATGCAAAGGTGGGCAACTAAAACTATAATGAAACATCATCCAAGGGGTTTCACTTCAAGGTCTTCTAATGAAACATCACATGCAAATTTGGGCAACTAAAACTATAATCCAATTGAATATCCAATAATTGCAAATCCCCTTTTGTTTGGGCATAAAAATTATGCACAGACCTTGTCCCCCAGGTTTGAATAGGTATACTAAATGTGAGTAAATTGCCTATAACTTTTACATTATTACTCATATGATGTTCCCACTTTGTATATCACAAACTCATATAACATAGGGCTTAACTTGATTTATCGAGTAATTTTAAATGTGTTTTTATATTTTCTATATTATTTAAAAAGCATTAGAATTGGTTAAAAAATATACTATTTTGTCCTCCTACCACATCTACCATTTAAAATGCTCATTTTTTATGGATCTAGTGATGATTGGATTAAGAAGTATTAGTCGAACGTGGATCTAAGGTAAAATTAAAAATCTAACGATTGGATTTTTGTAGATGTAATTTGTAAAAATTATTCTGACTATTAGAGGCCCATTAAATCAATTATAATTTAATTATAAAAAATAAAATATTGAATCTTTTGATCTAAAAACTCTAGGGATTACTATACTTGTCAACATAAATTTATTTAAAAATTTTGGCTTCATTTGAGTACAAAAAGGTCCATTTTCAATCCTCTCAGGTGAAAATTCCTATATTGTGTCCACCCTTCCGATTTCAAGTCTAAAACCAATCCTAGCTAGGTTTGGAAATGTAGGCTTTGTAATCTTCAAAGCCTAGAGATCATGCCATGTGTGAGCCTTGCATGGGCATAAATCTTATATTAGAGGATCCACCTAGTTGACTTTCATCATCGTAGTCATCATTAATTCCACATCTTCTTGTCACTTTTGCATGCCACCTTGAACTTGGTGACATGGCATGCCACATCATGGAATGCCATGTCATGCATCATTCCACATCATCCCTCTATATGTTAACCCATGTAAATATGGGGAATATAGCCACATTAGCCATAATGGTGCCACATGTTAGGTAAGTGCCATGTGGCATGCACGCTTGCCTTGTGGCACCTTCCTCCAATCTTTTCATTAATATTTTTAATTTTTAATTTTTAAATTAATTTAATATATTTTAATCTTCTAAAGATAACATCATACATAGAGAAACATACATAGAAAGAGAATAAAAATATGAAATTTTAATATATTTTTAGTAATTTTTAAAAAAAGAAAGAGAATAAAAATATAAATTTGAAAGAATAAAATATATAACTTATAAATATAAAAGAATTTAAAATCACTAATTTCAAAGGATTATATTTTTAAAATTTTTAAATAGTAAATTTTTAATTTCCATGTTATTTCATTTTTAAAAATATTTTTTAAATTAATATTTCATGGTATTATTATGTGTAGGAAAAACCTTTAAATAAAATTTAAAAAAACACATTATGGAAGAAAATATAGTTATATCATCAAAGAAAATAAAATTTTAAAAACATTAGTAATTATAAATATATAGATTTATAAAAGCTAATTTTCTTATATATAACACACATCTCTGATACTATCCCATCATTGAGTCCTCATAATTTTTTCTCTCTTAGCTTCCTTGAGAATGGGGTCTCAAAGTCATAGGAGTTGAAAAAGTGATAGGACTAGACTTCCCCCCATCCTACCAAGCTCAAGAGGAGGAGAGGAAATGGGTGGCTCGTGTGAGAGAAAGAGAGAGTTGAGAGAGCATGTCACAAGCAACACCTTCTGTTTGCAATGATCCAAGCCTTGCCCTGCCTCTTCCTTTCCTTTTGCCCTCTTCTCTCCACAAGAACCCCCCTCCCTTCTTCTTTTTTGGGATTAATAATATTTATTTATATTAACTGTTCAAAAGTTATCATACAACCAAAACCAGATTACCACGTACTACTCTTTCTCCACCTCATTCAAAATTTTGCATCAAAATTCCCATCTTTCATCCTCAGAAAGATTGATACCAAGAGATCTGATACTCCAACAGTAAGCAAGCCTCCATCATAGCTTCTTTAGTGAAACCATGGGGGGACTGTTTTTCCAGCATTCCCCCTCTCTTCGACCAAACTTTAATAGTGGGTTTGGTACCAACTAGATTCTCAATAAAAGCAACAAATGTATGATCAGTTTGTTTTTCCTTGCGGTACCACCTCAAGGTTTTAGGTCCAAATTCAAGAGGCCTTTTCTTCCCCTCCCAACATCTCACCTGCATCATCAAACAATCCAACATAAGGGGAATAACCCTAGTATGTTTGAAGCTTACTAAGAATCCCTGGGCAACATTCAGAGCATATTCCTCTGCAGATTCTGAATCAACAAATCAATCTCAGGACACCTAATTTTATTCACAGTACATACAGACCAACACATGCACACACATTTATGCATCAACTCTGAATCTTGCAAGCCTGTACATGCTACCCTCGAGAATACAATTGCATTCCTGCTAGACCATATTTTCCATAAGATGCATGCTCTAATAATATTAAACACCAGCCCACTGTGTTCATCACTAAGTAACTGACCAATTACCAAAGATCCACCAGTCCCCCCAATATGTTTTCATACCTATCCATTTAGTCATTTTGGACCAAGTACCCCTAATAGCTGGACATTCCCAAAACACATGTTTGCTATCTTCAATTAGAGACTTGCACCTGGGGCAAATGCCACTAGAGATATTTCTTCTTTGCAATTTAGAGCCGATAGTAGGTAATGCCCACATGCAAACCTTCCACAGAAATACTTAAAACTTCGTAGGGATCTGACAATCCCAAATCAAACTCCATCTCTTTTTCCAGCTAGAGGAGCTCCACTTTACATTCCAGATTTTATTACAATACAACACATTGGCATCCCCATTTCTCATTAATGCATAAATGTCCCTGGTTTTTCCCTCCTTAAGTTTAACACCATTGATCCAAGTCCAATCCTTGATCCAAACTGAGGAGTCAGTTGTTGTGGAACATAATTCCCTATGAAGCACCTCCAAAACCTAAACCATAAAATCTCTTTCCCTTTCTAGCTTGCTGAAATTCCACAGATAGCAGGTTCACATCTTTCCACCCTGCGAGATGCCTGTTCTTGTAGTCAGCCAGATACCTAATGCCTTTATTGTTAAGATTCTTTGTCATCAAGCATGGCTAGAGGAGGATTAAACTTATGAGTCCACCATGAGTTCCGAAAGTAAGCATGGAATTACCTGTTACCCTTCCACCTCCATCCCAAACCATGAAACCCAAACTGTCTTTCCACATTTGCATAACAATTTGCAAAGATCTGAGCATGTGATCTTAAGAGGGGCACATGAGAAACGTTTATCCTTCCAGTTTAGGTTTCCCCATTTGCCATTAGCCATAACATCAGCAAGCTCCATGAGTTCCCTCATCATTAGAGCCCAGGTGACATTTTGACATAAAAATCTAGGAAGCATCTTCTGGAGTCCTTCTGGCAACACAATGAGTGGGCAAGTGAATAATACCAATGCCCCCTTCCTTTTTAGGAACTAAAAGTTTATCCCAAGAAAGCCAAGCAGAAACTCTTTTTTTCCCGTTGCCATTTCCCCACAGAAAATCTCTGATAGGGCCAATGATTTTCTTATAGTGGCACTTTCCAAAGTTTAGCATAGGGCATAAAAACATGACATCGGCATTCAGTACTGAATTGCAAATATCAACCCTATTATGAAAGGAGACTCTAAATCCTTCCCACTTTTTCAATTTGTCCAAAAACCTATCAATGGCCCACATTACCAATTGTTTATTAGTAAGTCCGACACCAAAAGGAACACCAAGCAGTCTGACAATTTTGCCTTTTTGCACCACCTCACGGCCCCACTTTTGAAGATCAAAATCATTATCCTCAATCAGGCTTATAATTCTAGATTTCAGAATGTTACATTTAGAGCCATAAGCATTGGCAAACTCCTGCACTAACTCTAAGGCCAATCTCACATTATTGTTCTCAGCCCATAGAAACAATAAAGAGCCATCAGCAAAGCATTGTATAACTAACTATTCATTGTGCTTGAGTTTTAACCCAATAATCTTTCCTTCAATGCATGCTAATTCTAATGACATTATTGAAGGGTGGGAAGCAATAGCAAAGAGCAAGGGGGCTAATGGACAACCTTGTCTAACTAATCTTTTGATCTTAAATCCCCCTACAACTCTTCCATTAAGAAACACTTTAGAAAATCCAGCCAATGAAAGAGTGTAAATGCATGTTACCGTTTTGATTCCAAAACCCAATTTTTCCATCACCCTAGCTATGAATGACCACTCAATCCTATCATAACCTTTCTCTAAGTTCAATTGCAACATGATGCATTTCTGCTTTGTTTTAATAGCCACATCCCTTCCCAGTAAAGCTACTAAAATATTATCATAGATGGACCTGCCTTTAAACACAAAGTACATTAGCCAAGTACTTCATTTTCCATCCTGCATAGACAATGGCACTTTACCAACAACATGCGCAATGGGATGCGCAGTATCATCACCTGTTTCTACATAACCTGGTTTTTCCATTTTCTTCATATCTCTAAACCACTCAGCATGACTGGTCATGTGGTTAGAGGTGCTAGAATCCACATACCATATATCTTGAGATCCTGACACATCCCCTATTATGGAACTAAGCATGTGCTGCATTACAAACAACTACTCACTTCTATCATCACCTCCATGTTTGCTAGTAGATGATGCATGTGCTGCATTACAAACAACTACTCACTTCTATCATCACCTCCATGTTTGCTAGTAGATGATGCATAGTTGCCTTGCTGCAAGTTCCCACTTTTAATGTTATTCTGCTTTTTGTAGCAGTCCTTTGCCATGTGTCCTAGTTTGCCACAGTAATAGCACTCTATGCTATTTGCATTTTGATTGCTTTGTAAACCACCTCGGTCTCTTTGGCTCCCCCTTTCTTTAGAATGACCTCTTCCACCTCTCTATGATTTTGCTGATGTGAATCATTGGACTGTTGTTGTCCAGAATTCTGATTTCCTTGTCGGCCACCACCTTGGCCTTGACCATAGCCTCTACCTCTGTGTCTACCTAAATTATAGTAGAAGGCCTGTTCCAATGTGTTCTTGCTTTGTGAAGACGAATCCTCACCTAAAGCCTTTTCTTCTATGATCAGCATAGATATCAAGTCCCGAAAGTTGGGAATATTCTCCCTAACTGCAATGGAGGTCTTGAATGGCTTGTACTCTTTGCCAAGCCCATTCAGATAGACACTCACCAACTCAACATCCTCCACTGATACATTGATGGATCCAAGGGATTTAACCATTCCCTTGATCTTGAAGGCATATTCATTGATGGACATGCTTTTCTTTTCCATAGTCTGCAACTCTTGCTTTAACTGTAACTTCCTTGCCTTTATGTTAGTCTTGAACATCTGAACCACATTCTGCCATCCAAGTGCTGGAGTGTTTGCATCCTGTATGTGTCCTATCATAGTGTTTGTGACACTAATTGAAAGCCAGTACATGACTTTTCTTGCACCCTAATTCCAATCCTTGAATGCCTTTATATCTGCAGGAGTGGCATTCTCCTCAGATAACTCTGGAGGCTCCTCATTATCTCCTTCTGCATAATCCCAAAATCCTTTACCCACCATTAGGAAATTAGTTATTTTGAACTTCTAGGCATGGAAGGTATTCTTATCCAGCTTCTCACTAACAATCTGATTAATTCTATCAGACATGTTTTCCTACAGCAATCAAATAACCTACAAATAGACAACTTCTGTATGCAACCTGTAATACAACAGTATCTCCTGTAAACTATTGTGCCAAAGCAACGGTACTTTAGCACAACCTGTGTGTCACCAAATGTGACTAGAGTACATGTACATACACCCAGTATCAACAATACATGTGCAAACCTTGTCAGCACTTCCAAAATGCATTGCTGCACTGCAATAACCAGATTTTGAGTAGAAAAAGTTCTCTAGCAGAACTTCTAGAAAACTACCAAAAATACCCTGTAGTGACAAAACGAGGCCCGTAATAACGCAAATCTGGCTGAAAAAATAACATAACATAAAGATAATAGTTCTCTTCTCAACCAACATAATATAAAGATAAGAGTACACAATATATGGGTTATTACTCAACTACTACAACATACAAGGAATGGTCCATAATGTGAACCCAACTAAATAAGTTGGCACTATAACTATGCCAGTCTCTAGTGATCCAATATGGCTATCACACTGCATGTCATCCCACTGGCCGCATATCTCTCATAATATCACCAACCATGCCACTGGTGTAGATGCGGAAGCTATCACCCAGGCGGGTCATCAATGTCCTCCGCGCCGTAGCACTAGTTGAGCTCGATATCTCAACACCTCCAAGTAAGCTCCTAAATGTGTGGAGCTTCTCTATGCCCCAACGCCTTCGTGAAGATGTCAGCTAGCTTATCCTTCGTGTTGACATATACCAGATCTACATCTCCTGCTAGAACCTTCTCCCTCACAAAGTGATAATGCACCTCAATGTACATTCTAGCATGATATACTAGGTTATTGGCCAACTGTATGCTGCTCATGTTGTCACAATATATGACAATTGTCCTATCCATGGGCTCTCCCATGTCACCAAGTAGCTTATGAAACCAAGCTACCTCACAAGCTGCCATAGCAGCACCCTTGTACTCTGTCTCTATACTCGACAAGGCTACTGTTGGCTACTTCTTACTGCTCCAACTCATAGCAACACTCCCAAATGAGAACATAAAACCACTGGTAGATCTCGTGTCTACAATAATACTTGCCCAATCAGCATCTGTGTACCTATGCAATTGTATCTCTGTACTACCAGCCTCATAGAAAAGTCCATAATCAACTGTGGACTTTATGTACCTGAGGATCCGTCTAGCCGCATCCAAGTGTGGCTTCCTAGGGGCCTGCATAAACTAACCCACCACCACAAGTCCAACAACAATATAGCTCAAGTCTGCCTTGTAATGGTCATGTAGATCAAACTACCCACTATGCGCTTGTATGTAGTGGGGACCTCCAAAAGCTCACCTGTATCTCTCAGAAAGCTTTGTGTTCTGCTCCAATGGAACTGAAATAGGCTTACAGCTTGTCATACCATACTTGGACAACATGTCTAAGCTATACTACCTTTACAATAGAAAAATGCCATGAGGTGATCTCACCACCTCTATGCCCAAGAAATACTGCAGCTCACCCAAATTCTTCATCTCAAACTTCTGCTTCAAAAGCATAATGAAATCATGTATGTCTACATCACTATCACTAGTGATAATCAAGTCATCCACATAGATGACTAATAGCATGATCTCTCTATCTGTCTTTTTCACATATAGTAAAAAATTTGCATTGGATATCTGAAATCCAATGGTAACAAGATACTCCATGATCTTGTTTGAGCATGCTCTGGTTGCCTGCTTCAAGCCATACAAGGCTTTACGTAACTTGCACACAAAATCTAGATGTGCACCACTCTCATAACCTGGTGGCTGCATCATGTGTATCATGCAAATCACATGTAAGAAAGAATTCTTTACATCCATTTGATGTAAAGACCGACCCTTCGCTGCCATAGCAATGACAATTCGCACGGTTGCTATTCTTGTAACTGCAACTGGACTGAATGTCTCCTCATAGTCTATGCCATAAGTCTGCGCATAGCCCTTGGCAACCAATCTTGCCTTGTACCTCCTCACTAAACCATCAGCATTGTGCTTGACTTTATACACCCACTTACATCCAATTGCTTTCTTTTCCTTAGGCAAAGGCACTAACTCCCATGTTGCATTTGCATCCAATGCTGCCATCTCCTCATCCATGGCATCTTCCCATTTCTTATTTCCAACTGTTTGCTCAAAGAAAGTGGGCTCAACCTCCTGTATTGCTTTTACCATGTAAGCATAATGATGGGCTGTATATCCATCATATCTCAACTTGTCAACGAGGTATCTAACCCTTGTAGACGGAATGCCAAGCTCCTTATCAAGGCTTTGCTCAAAGCCACTAGAGTCACCATCCACATATGAGTGACCTGCTGATAGATCAGGCACAAAAGGTTAATATACCTTTTCCGTCCTTTTCCATGATACATGTGTACCTGCATCATTTCTCAACCTACTTGACCATGGGCAAACATTGGATCCATTGCTCGAGGACTCCCCAAGTCCACTCAAGACCTGTGATTGTTGCTCTACATGTGGTGCAACAACATCAACACTTCTTACATTTGCATCTTCTGTTGCCTTCACTACTAGTGCATACCAGCTATTCATCTCATCGAAGATAACATCCCTGCTTACAAGCATCTCGCGAGTGGTAGGGTTATAGCATCTATAACCTTTTTGCTCCATACCATAACCAATGAAGATGCATTTCTCTGCCTTTGGATCCAACTTTGTTCTCACTTCATCAGGAACATGTACATATGCAATACACCTAAACACTTTCAAGTGAGACACATCCAGTCTTATGCCTATAAACTTCTGTTCAGGAGTCATAACATGAACAGCTGCTGCAGACAGTGAGTGTCCTATTCATAATGTACACATCAGTTGCTATTGCTTCTGTCCAAAAGTAATGTGGCATATTATTTTCAGACCATCAAGGCACGTGCCACTTTTGCAAAACGTGCTTGTTTTTCCTTTCTGTAACACCATTCTGTTTGCGGAGTGTACCTGCACGTAAACTGCCTCTTGATTCCCTGCTTTCTCAAGAAATAGCTGAACTCATTGGATAAATATTCTCCCCCACCATCTGATCTTAGGCACTTTATTTGCATGCCTTTTTCCTTCTTGACCAAGGCTTTAAATCTCTAAAAGTGAGAAAACACCTCACTTTTCTCCTTCATGAAATAAACACACACTTTCCTAGTGTGGTCATCAATGAATGTAACATAGTACCTGTAGTAGCCTACAATTGTTGCAGTCTTGGTCGGTCCCCATACATCTGAATGTATGACATCCAATGGCCTTGCATTGACATGCTTTTCATGTGGGAAAGCATGTTTGGCCTCCTTATTAAGTTGGCATGCTTCATATACCTTATGCATACCGTCAACCTTAAACTTTAGCAAACCTATAACAATATTTTGTGCCTGCATAGACTTCAGCCTCGCTAAACATTAACATGACCAATGCGCTTGTGCCATATGTCAATATTTGCAATTACACCTGTTCCATGTGCAAACATGGATGCCTTTATGTCAGGCATGTTCACGTCCAAAGTAAACATCCTGTCATTTCTGTTACCCTTTGCAACCAAGCGACACTTATTTTTGAAGTCTTTCACAACACATCCTTGAGGATTAAACCTCACTTGAAGACCCTGTTCAACCATCTGTCCAATAGAAACCAAGTTCTTTGTAATATTCAAAACATGAAGTATATCAGCCAAGTACTTCATTTTTTCATCCTGCGCATAGACAATGGCACTTTACCAACATGCATAACGGGATGCACAGTATCATCACCTGTTTCTACATAACCTCGATTTTTCATTTTCTACATATCTAAAAAAACCACGCAACATGACAGGTCATGTGGTTAGAGGCACTAGAATCCACATACTGTTGGGTTTAAAGCCCACTGTGGCCAATTATGTCCGGCCGCCCATGTAACTCACACTAACTTAAACTCTTATACATTACTAACTCACTTGACATTCATGTGAATACATTACTAACTCACTTGACATTCATGTGAATACAGAGTATAGCTAACCCTTGTATGGTCTGAGAGTGAGCTTCTCTCAGTGTGTGTGTGCTTCCTTGCTTGCTTGCTTGCTTGCTTGCTTGCTCCAGCTGCTGCACCAGATCCTTCAACTGGTATCAGAGCAGGAAATTTCTCCAACGTCAAAATTTTTCCAGCCAATATCCTAAATCGGCCCGTCTGAATAAAAGCAGGTACATAGAGAGTGATTCTCTCTACTTTTTGGTGCACATAGCTCTTGTGAGTGTGGCCATCCGGTGGCACACACACAGGCTGACAAATAGGGTTCTTGTAGGAGGTAGAGAGAGAGTCTTCCGTTTCGTATGCGGGAGTGACAGATTTTCTTGGCTACAGCATACACGCACTACTTCGAGGAGCACAATACTTGGTTCTCTGTTGTCTACGTCAAAGACAGAGAGATTCTGGTTCACATTTGCTTGCATCTACGACTTTAGCTTCAAGATCTACTTCAGATCTATTAGTAGGTTTGGCTACATCATCATCTCCGGGAGCATCCTTCAGTCCATGTAAACATATCATCATTCTTGTGCTTGCTAGGTTCCAGGGGAGATGCAGCCATACGATAGCTCTGCACTATTGGCATGCACTTAGCAGATTGATGTATTGATATTGTGGGTATGCTGGTTGTGAGTCACGCTAGCAGGCCGCCACAACAGCGACAGTCAGAGACACTTGACTATTGTGGATGTATTATACATTGTGGTTCATTTTACGTATTTGGGCAGTTGCATAGCCATTTGTGATGAGGGCCCTGCATGAGGTTTTATGAAGCTGGTGTGATCCGAGCGTGGCGTAGGACACACTGGTGGATTAGGTACGGCTGGAGTATCCCTTGAGCACCCCACATTCGGCATCGAGCTAGGATGTATACTGTTTGTGGTTAGACAGTGGGATTGCATCCTTTGCCTACTACCATTGAGGCATTGCTTATGGTTCATGCGTGATTCGTGACACAAGGTCCATGGATGCCCAAATAGAGCTACAGGAGACATGGTATGCCCACAGGAGACAGTTTATGCCCAGAGAGTATAGGATTTGTCAATGTTGATTTGGTTTATGGTCTATTGAGTTGAGTTTTGGTTTTCTAGTATCCGTTTTACTGGGGAGACTACATCGCTTCTTCAGAGAGCTTTTCTTGTGTTTCTGTCGGATTTTTCCCAGGAAAGTGAACAATGAAGTTAGACATGGCAACTTCTTCACAAGAGTCTCTTTACAACATAAAGAGACTAGATGGCACTAATTTTCCATTCTGGAAGAAACAGATTTGGCAGGTGTTAGTGCAGAAGAAGCAGATCAAACCTAAAAAGCTCAAGGGAGAAAGGCCTGAAGATATGCCATTAGATGAGTGGGAAGAACTTGATGAGTTGGCATGTTCCAACATTATGCTCACACTGGCAGAAAATGTGTACTTCAATGTGACTGAAGAGAGCACAGCATATGGCGTCTGGCAGAAAATTTGTGATCTGTATGAGAAGCAGAGTGCAGCTTCTCAGATTTATTGGTTAAAAAAGTTGGTGGATTTGAAGATGAAGGGATGGCTATGTCTAATCATCTCAATGAATTTCACACAATTTTTTGCCAGTTGACCGCACAGGATATAAAGTTTTCGGATTCCGTGAAAGCCATGTTTTTGCTGATCACGTTGCCAGACAGTTGGGATACTTTTCGAACAGCGTTAAGTAATTTTGTGCCGCGAGAAGGGCTAACCAATGCCAATGTTGAAGGCAGTTTGCTAATTGAAGAAGTCAACGCAAGAACAATGACAAAAGCAAGGGGAACATTGCTAGGAGAAATCAAAACAAAGAGAAGAAGGGTAAACGTGCTCAATCTCGCAGTAAGTCTTGTGATCCAAAGTCTAAGAATGACATTGAATGCTATTATTGTAGTAAGAAGGGTCACATGAAGAAAGATTGTCAGAAATGGAAAGTAGACAAAGGTAAAGAGAAGAATTCTAAGCATGATGAGAAGAAAAAATCATCGGTGAAGATTGAGGAAATCAATGTGACTGAGATTGTCACATGTGACAGTGACAGTGATGCCAAGGGCAAAGCATGTGCTGACATGTACTTCACCAGTACACTAGATTGTGTGTTTTTAACTACAACAGTTGAATATGCATTGAGTGATTGGATTATCGACTCAGGGGCATCCTTCCATGTTTCTCCTCAACAAAGAGTAGTTTGCTTTGTATGTGGCCACTAAGGATCATGTTCGGCTTGGGAATGAGCAGACATGTGAGATTCTGGGTGTGGGAGATGTGCAGTTGAAATTTCAGAATGGTGCTTCATTTATGCTCAAGAATGTAAGACATGTACCATCAATTACGAAGAGCTTGATCAGTACATGTACCATCAATTACGAAGAGCTTGATCAGTACATGTGTTCTTGATAATGCGGGTTATGTCACAGTATTTGGAAATAACATGTGGACGATTTCCAAAGGACCTATGTGACTGTGGCATATGGCATGAAGTCTGGTACCTTGTACATGTTGCATGTTCCTGGTTTCAAGCAAAATGTAATCAATGTAATCAATGTGGCATATGGCATGAAGTCTGGTACCTTGTACATGAAGTCTGGTACCTTGTACATGTTGCATGTTCCTGGTTTCAAGCAAAATGTAATCAATGTGATCGAGCAGCCAAATGTTTCGTTGTGGCATCGCCGGTTGGGACACATGTCAAAGAAGGGAATGGAGATCTTGTCTCGTTCTGGTTATTTGCCTGGCTTTTCTTTTCAAGATTTTGAGTTTTGTGAGCATTGTGTTTATGGGAAACAAACACAGGAACTGCACAAAAAAAAAGGGTAATCATCGTGACCAAAATGTTTAAGTCTTGTGCACAGTGACATTTGTAGTGGTCAGCCTAGTCATTCGCTAGGGGGAGCATCGTACTTTGTAACGTTCATTGATGACTTTTCTCGAAAGGTTTGGGTCTATTTTCTTAAGCACAAGAATGAGGTGCTAGGTGTCCTCAAGACATTTGTGACACTTGTGGAGAATCAGAGTGGCCAAAAGCTTAAGTGCTTGCGGACAGACAATGGTGGAGAGTATGTTTCTAAGGTTTTTCAAGACTGTTACAATGCGAAGGGCATAAAGCATGAACTTGCTGCTCCTTACAATCCTCCACAAATAAAACGCTGTTTTGCAGAGAGGATGAATAGAACAATCCAAGAGAAAGTCAGAAGCATGCTGTTTAATGCAGAGTTGTCTAATGGATTTTGGGTAGAAGTAGTGGGGCTACGGCCGTTCATCTGATCAATCGTTCTCTTAGTAAGGTTTTGGATAAAGAAACAGTGGTGGTAGAGATGGTATGGTCAGGCAAGCCGCCCTCATACAAGCATCTCAAAGTCTTTGGCTGTGAGGCGTATAGCCATATTCCAAAGGAGTTTCGGAATAAGTTGGAGCCAAAGAGTAGAAAGTGCATATTTCTTGGCTATGGTGAATCTAGAGAGATGGGCTACTGGCTTTGGGATCCTGAGTCCACATTAGTAATCCGTAGCAATGATGTGTACTTTAACGAGGCCAAGTTTCATGCAAAGCCTAAACAAACTGAGGAAATAAGACATGTTGTCTTTCAAGAGGATGGGCCTAGCACTTCTAAACAGTAAGGTAGAGCTCCGAATGAGCCTACAGTGGCACAAGAGGAACGTCAAGTTGTGGCTCAAGCACCAATGTTGTGGAGATCTAAAGGTGTCTCGCATCCACTTGATAGATATGTTCCTTCTCTTAGTTATGTTATGCTTACTGATTGCGGAGAGCCATCTTGTTACAAAGAGGCATTGCAAGTGGCTGACTCGGATAAGTGGCAATTGGCCATGCAATCAGAGATGATGGCACTGCATAGAAATCAAACGTGGGATTTGGTTAAGTTGCCAGAGAGCAAGAAAGCGTTACCTTGTAAATGGGTTTACAGGTATAAGCTTACTCCTCATGATGGGTTTACAGGTATAAGCTTACTCCTCATGATGGTGGGCAGCCTAAATATAAAGCACAGTTGGTTGCTAAAGGTTTCAAGCAAGAGCGAGGCATTGACTTTGATGAAGTTTTCTCGCCGGTTATCAAGATGACTACCCTCCTGCGATGAGTTCTTGCTTTGGTTGCCACGCATGATCTGATTTTGCATCAGATGGATGTGAAGACGACGTTTCTTCACAAAGATTTACATGAGGAAGTTTATATGCAGCAGCCAAAAGGGTTTGTTGAGAAAGGCAAGGAATAGTTGGTATGCCAGTTTACGGAAAAGTCTTTATGGCTTGAAACAGGCACCAAGGCAATGGTACCAAAAGTTCCAAGGCAATGGTACCAAAAGTTCCATCAGTTCATGCTTTCTCAAGGTTATAAACAAAGTGAGATAGACCACTGCCTGTATACCAAGCAAGCTAAGGATGGTAGTTTGCTGATCCTCATATTGTATGTGGATGATATGTTGATTGCCGGTAGACAAATGGCAGAAATTTCAGCGCTTAAGTCAAAGATGGCAAAGGTTTTTGACATGAAAGATATGGGTGAAGCAAGTCATATACTAGGTATGGGTATGCATAGAGACAGATCAAAGTTGTTGCTTTACTTGTCTCAGCAAGAGTATATTGACAAAGTGCTGCTACGTTTTCAATATGGAGAGGGGAAAGGCATTGAGTACACCATTGCCGTCATATGTGAAACTAAGCAAGCAAGATTTGTCCATAGTCTGATGAGCAAAAGGTTGAAATGGATAAGCTGCCATATGCGTCAACAGTTGGGAGTTTGATGTATGCTATGATTGCTACACGTCCAGACATTGCTTTTGCAGTGGGAGTTGTTATGTCAAATCCAGGCAAGAAACATTGGGAGGCAGTCAAAGGTATCATGAGATACTTGAGGGCTATGAAGAGTATGTGCATATGCTATGGGAGTCAGGATTTGAGTGTCAAAGGGTACACTAACTCAGATTATGCAGGAGACTTGGACAATAGAAGGTCCACGTCAAGCTATGTCTTCACTTTAGCTAGAGGTGCCGTCTCATGGCGATCTCGATTGCAAAGTTGTGTTACACAGTCAACAACAAAGAAGCTAAGTATGTTGCAGCGTCAAAGGCTTGCAAAGAAGCTATTTGGCTTAGTAGACTAGTAGAAGCAGACTTGGGAATCAAGGAAGAAATGCCAATGTTACATTGTGATAGCCAAAGTGCTATACAGTTGCCAGTGTTTCATGCAAAGACTAAGCATGTGGATGTGAAGTATCACTTCATCAAGGAAGTGTTAGAAGACAAGTAGATACAGCTAGTCAAGGTTCACACCACGGAGAATCCTACTGATCTACTCACAAAGGGACTTTCATGTGAAAGCTTTGCACATTGTCGTGAGTTATTGGGCATTGGGTAGTTGGCATGCTACGTAGATCTTTGTACACCCTGTACATAGATACTCATTTACTTAAAGTGCCACATTGGACTTTAAGTGGGAGGTTGTTGGGTTTAAAGCCCACTGTGGCCAATTATGTCCGGCCGCCCATGTAACTCACACTAACTTAAACTCTTGTACATTACTGACTCACTTGACATTCATGTGAATACAGAGTATAGCTAACCCTTCTATGGTCTGAGAGTGAGCTTCTCTGAGTGTGTTTGTGTGTGTGTTTGTGTGTGTGTGTGTGTTTGCTTGCTCTAGATTCTGCACCAGATCCTTCACATACCATATATCTTGAGATCCTGACACATCCCCTATTATGGAACTAAACATGTGTTGCATCACAAACAGCTGCTGACTTATTGTTGTCATCACCTCCATGTTTGCTAGATGATGCATAGTTACCTTGCTGCAACTTCCCACTTTTAATGTCATTCTGGTTTTTGTAGTAGTCATTTGCCATGTGTCCTAGTTTGCCACAGTAATAGCACTCTATGCTATTTCCATTTTGATTTCTTTGCCAACCACCTCGGCCTCTTTGGCTCCCCCTACCTCTAGATTGGCCACTTCCACCTGTGTATGATTGTTGCTGAATCATTGGATAGTTGTTGTGTCCAGAATTCTGATTTCCTTGTCGGCCACCACCTTGGCCTCACGGCCTCTACCTCTGCCTCTACCTGAATTAGAGTAAAAGGCCTGTTCTGATGTGTTATTTCCTTGTCGGCCACCACCTTGGCCTCACAGCCTCTACCTCTGCCTCTAGAGTAAAAGGCCTGTTCTGATGTGTTATTGCTTTTTAAATAATAATCCTCACATAAAGCCTTTTCTTCTATGATGATCAGCATAGATATCAAGTCCTGAAAGTTGGGAATATTCTCCCTAACTGCAATGGAGGTCTTGAATGGCTTATACTCTTTGCCAAGCCCATTCAGACAAACACCAAATCATCATCCTCCACTGATACATTGATAGACCCAAGGGATTCAACAATGCCCTTGATCTATAAGGCATATTCATTGATGGACATGCTTTTCTTTTCCACAGTATGCAACTCTTTCTTTAACTGCAACTTCCTTGCCTTTGTGTTAGTCTGGAACATCTGAACCAGATTCTGCCATGCAACTGTTAGAGTGTTTGCATCTTGTATGTGTCATATCGTAGTGTCTGTGACACTAATTGAAAGCCAGTACATGACTTTTCTTGCACCCTGATTCCAATCCTTGAATGTGCTGTTTATTAAAGGCCAATCTATTTATGAATTTTTTGCTAGGGGACCTTTGTTTTTCAGGCAACGATTGGTGCATGTCTTTCCTTTTTATCCGTTGTTTGAATGTCAATAAAAGTTTGCAGAATGCGTGCCCTATTTGGGTAGAAGTTTTAGGGCTTCCTCCTTGGCTTAGGCCTGCACTGCGTGCCCTATTTGGGTAGAAGTTTTAGGGCTTCCTCCTTGGCTTAGGCCTGCACTGCGTGACATAGTCCAGTCCCTAGGTTTTGTGTTATTTGTTCTTGATGATGATGAGGTAGGAGGGAGGCAGGGCAATAGTGTGTGCACCACTTGGAATCCGGCCATTGAAACCCCAAAATCTATGGAGGTGATGACTGGCCTTCCTACTCTCTAGTCCAACGCACTAAATACCCACTAAAACAGTGAATGCGTCCTAAATAACAACCACACACAGCCTAAATCCTAGAAACACGCGCCGAAAAGACATCTTTTTGTATGAAATAATTTACAATGTTTTATTTACACACACCCACACAGACACACAAATGGAAAAGAACAAACTACTACGACCCAACAGATCATCAAGACACAACTTCACCATTCTAAACTGAATAAAGAAATTTAATATCAAAATGGTTTTGTGTAAATTGTTTCCAAGAATTTAATGAAAAAGAACCGATATTTCCAACACTTCCATGTTTCAGTCAATCTGCAACAGCATCACTGCATTCAACATTTGGCTAATCTTCACTTCACTCCACTCTTCACTCTCTCTCTTTCACACTTCAAAACTCTTTCTTTCTTTCTTCTCTCTCTCTACTCACTATTCTCGTAAACTCTCTTCTTCTTCTTCTTTCTTCCTCTTCCTCCTCCTGAAACACAAACACAAGAATAATGCACACAATCTAATACATTCTCTCACACTCTCATGCTTTTACTTTTAAGTATGCACCATGTCAAAGTGATCAAATCTCTTTCTCTCTCTTTCCTATTTTGCATATACACACATATAGCGTAGCCATATTGCCCTCTCTCTTCTTTCCTTCTTCTTCTACCCACACACAATGTCTCCTCTACTTGCTATGGTTCCCCACCTTCTCTCTCCTCATTTTAGATTGAGAGCATGGAAACCTCCCACATGCACACACACGTTTCTTTCTCTCTCTCACAGTCTACCATGGGTGGCCTTCCTAGGTGTACGCTTACTCTCTTCATGAGCATCCCCCTTAGTAGTGTGGCTAAGGTCCGCCATTATGGTACCTTGTCCATGTGTATGCTGGTGCATTGGCTAATTCGGCCAGCCGTCAAGCACACAAGGTTGAGCAGCCACTTCTAGGCCCACTTCTAGGCCCAGTCCATCATGCCCTCTCCAAGGCGGCTCATCTTGAAGGACTCCCATCGCCAAGTAACAACCGGCCAGCTTCATGCTCTCACAGTCATGGCCTCCTGCCAACCTGTCCAACCAACGAGCAGCCCCTCGTGCTCGACCATGGTGGCCTCCTACACATACGCGCCTCCACGTTACATGGAGGAAAGGGGATCTCCTTCTTGTGCATGCGTCGACCCCCCATGGGTTGACTTGGCCCACCATCTACAACCATGCAGCACTTCTCCTTAGGCACACACACGGTGGCAAGCTAGCCACGCAAGATGCCTCCTCATCGCCCTAGCCAACCCTTATGTCCATGGTGCTTAGCCTTAAGCGCTCCAGCCCGCCGGCCATCCAACACGTCACGGCCAAGTGACCCACCAGCCTACGTGGTGTTCAACCACCCTGTGGTGCACAGACCACGAGCGTTCATAGGCAAGGCATTGGCCTACCTTCTCTGAGGTAAACGGATCACAAGCCCTTGGTGCCGCGCAACCCCTTGAGCACAAGGTGCTAACACGCCTTCAAGTGCATGCGACCTATGGCAAGGCGGCCTCCTGAGCACCCCAACCGGCTACCCCTAGCTGGCTGCACCAAGCTTGGCTACCTCCTTCTTTTCGCCTATATGGAACTGCCCACAAAGCTACGCTTCACCCTCCCATGCTCTCTCTTCTCACTCTCCCTGTCCTGCTTCCATCCCCTCTGCTAGACCCAGCAGATTGGCTGTCCACAACTACCCCATGCACTTGTTCTCCATGGCGACCCGCTCTTCCTCTTTCGCTGCCATAGCCAGCCGGACGAGAAGCACCACCCTCTTCCCCATAGCCAGCCGGACGAGAAGCACCACCCTCTTCCCCATAGCCACTATCCCCACTGCCACATGCCCGTACGCCACGGCCTGCGCCTCTCCCAGCACCTCCACGCTGCCCTTCTCCACTTTGTTGCTCATATCCACCTTCTCGGTCACTATAGCCTCTGCCCTGGCTACGTCGGGGAGGCATATTGGGCGTTTGGGGCTGAGATAGGGTCTCTCTCTTTCTCTCTGGAACAATGAAGAGATACTTTCTCTCGCTACTCTCTCATGCAGAGCAGGCGCGATCAAGAGAAAACCATAATTCCTTCCGCTCCCTCTACAACAATCAAGATAAAACACACACACACATTAACAACCAACAAATAAGTAGGCTTACCTCCTCCTCCTCCTCCTCGTGTCCTTTGCGTTTGATGGAGAAAGAAACGTTCCCTCTCTCTTTCTCTTATATTCTCTCAAGAGGGTACCAACGGGTGCTAAGACTACCCACCCCTCCATTTTTTAATTTGGAATTTTTCATTTGTAACCACATTAAGGTCTCCAAACTTGCATTCCCACCTAACCATCCTCAAAGCTTGAGCTCGAAACTCATCATACTAACCCTCATTCTCTCCCCCTCGATCTCTCTCTTCTCTCTTCACTCTTACATACAACCTCCTCTTTATGTACAATACAATGTTAATCGTCACCATCCCCATGTAATGTGCTTACACCAATGAACAACATCGACAATCATGATGCATGCAAATACCATGACATTCCACACACACATGCTTTCAAATACCATGGAAATGCACCTAAAATGACCATAATTGACCCTATTTAAACCCTATTTAAACCCTAAAAATTGCTAAAAATGGCTTCGATCCAGGGGTCATCATTCCCCCCACACTGAAATGTAAGCGTCCTAGCGAACACAGTAGCAACTTCACTTTACAGCTTCCCCCACACTTAACTTCTTCACCATCACTGCCTAGCATCACATCTCCACTTCATCACTCTGAAACAATCACCAACCATACACTAGAATTATACCGTACCAAACAAACAAACAAAAACAAAAACAAACCTTCAACACCTTCACATCAGCACACATAAATGAGTGAATGAAAATCCAAGTTGCAAACACCACTACAAGACTTATATAACACTAACCAATAGATAAACCAAAAAGGTTTATTAAGCAAACATCAAATCCCAAGAAACAATAATAATTAGCAACTACCACAACATCCTCACTATGTCTATAATATTTCCACTTTAACAAATAGGAAACAACCCATCCATAACTACAAAACTCTAGGAAAACTACCTTCCACTCACTTCCATATTTCATAAAGACAATAGTAGCACAACTAACCATGGAAGTCATTGCCTGACTGTAATTCCCTTATATCAGAACCATGCCTTTCTCACTTCCATATTTCATAAAGACAATAGTAGCACAACTAACCATATTTCATAAAGACAATAGTAGCACAACTAACCATGGAAGTCATTGCCTGACTGTAATTCCCTTATATCAGAACCATGCCTTTCTCGTTTCATTTTTTTTTCTTTTGATTTTTTTTTGAACTAAATGCACACCACAATGGCAACCACCCCATATGAAACTAGGCTGCGATTCTTAGACCTTGCCACCCGGCTAGGTTGACTCCAAGAACCTACCAAGCTCACATGACGATGGCTATCCCAAAACAGCCCAAGGCATCGGTTTAGAGTACTGACAACCCTGCCAGCATGACTCTCCTCACCTACCAAGAACCATTACGGCGATAGACCACATATACCACATACATACATTTGAATTTTTATTTTTCTTCCTTCCTTTTTTCTTCTCTTTTTTCTTTTTTTTTCATCATTTTTCAAAGGCAATGATTTGAAAACCCTCCCCAGGCTCATCATGAAAATCGAGACTATTATGGTCATTATAACCCAGGAATAAGGGAGAAAAGTTCCTTCCACTAGAGTTCTTAAGCACTTCCAAGTTGTTACCTACCATTAAAGAGAAAAAATATAGTCAATGCAGCACATGCCTAGTTAAGATGAATGTGGTAATGACCAATTTCTACTACAGAGCTCAGCAAGAAACTCATAGAATTAGTATCCTTGACTAATAAACCGCAAATCTTTCCAAAAGAAAGAATCATAGCAATTGCAACTGGATTAACACAACTCACAATCCCTATTATTACACACACCATGCAAGTGATACCAAAAAAAAAAAAACAAATATATTGGAGAAAATACACCTGTGGAACACTGCATATCCTTTGAGTAGCAAAAATTGCATGTCCAGAAACAATCTTCAATGCTATGATATCATTGTTCCCAAGTTACTCCCCCATCTCCTTGCACCTAGCAATGCAAAAATACAAAGAAAATACCATATCTGCACATACTAACCATTCAAACAATTAGCTTACAACTTCCAAGAAACATAATGTACCTAAAATTAAAAACAAACAAACACAAAAAACCAATCCACATCAAACCAAAACAAACAACAAAAACACATAACAAATCACACAAACAAAACAATTGTTTCCTTTTAAAGTTTTTTTTTTGGTGAAATAAATAACAAGAAAAACAAAACTAATTGACATCATGGGACTCAGAAAAAACGGTGCGAAAACTCACAGGCGCATTCACTACACCAAAAGGCAAAAGTTGAGGTGTCACCCCATGGCCCTCTGTCTCGTTCAAAAGTACAGCTCTCGAAACAAAACTACTTTCTCTAGGTAGAAGTATCCGATACAAGCCATGAGGAAGGCCAAAGCCCAAACCCTCATCCTTATCCTCCTCATCAAGATAGTCTACCACAACATCTTCAGGATGAAAGAATCATCCAAGAATCATCGGACGCATCGGTTAAGGTGTCCACACCTGAACCAAAAATCTCTGGCGCAATAACGGCCAAAGATTGGGCCATGTGACCAAAGTCGCTCTCGGTAATTGCAAGAGATTCCCTGGCAGCCAACCACCGAAACAACCACTCCAACTCATCAACCCAATCAGGGTCTACAACTAATGCTAAAATACCATCCCACCCAAACCAAACCACATAAGGATGAAGAAAATAAAACAAAGCATTGAGAGAAAACTCCATACCACTTGTATACCACCTGTATGAAAGAAAATCGAATCGATCGCACCAAAACCTGATAAACCCACCAATCCCATCAAAACAACACAAAATAATAAAGAGCAAAACTCATGTGAAAAATATACAATGAACCAACTTGACCCACGTAATTACCAACTTAAACAAAATAATGTTTCACCCTAAGACCATTAACACGAAAAGGAGCTATTACAGCATCAGGGTCTTAGACAATTAAAGAACCATTATTAAAGGCCTCTAACACCTTGAAAAGGCCTAACCACCTCATTTGTAATTTGCCAGGAAACTTATAATATCGATTGTTCATAGACTAAAACCTGATCATTCTTTTGAAACTCCCTCACCTTAATGTGATGATCGTGCCAAGCCTTTTGTCTATGTTGCATCGCCTCAACATTTTGCAGAGCTGTTAAACATATCTCATCCAACCTCACCAAGGCCAGTAATCGAGCCTCTAAAGATTCCTTCTCACCTAGTCTAGATTCCAAGGCAACGCGTAATGTAGGTATTTCCTTCTCTATTGGGAAAATTGCTTCTGTACCATACACTAGAGTGAAAGGTGTATTTTGAGTCGTAACCTTAAATGTGGTACGGTATGCCCACAAAGCCTCAAACAATCGCTCATCCCAATCGCGTCGATTTTCCGATACTGTCTTGGTTAAAATCGTTCCCAGTATTCGATTGGTCACCTCCACTTGACCATTAGCTCGAGGAGGATAATACGGAGTGGATTTCCGATGCTTGATTTTGTAAAGTTTCGTTAATTCTGTAATGGTCTCATTTAAAAAATGAGAACCATGATCACTCACCAACTCCAACGGACAATCAAAACGAGTAATGATATTTTCATATAAAAATTTGGCGACATCCAATGCCCTATCCGTTTTCAAAGGTTTAGCTTCAACCCACTTGGTCACATAATCCGTGCACATAAGAATGTATCGATTGGATTGATAACGAGTGGGTGGATCAATCGGACCCACAAAATCAATTCCCCATTTCTCAAAAGGTTTTAAAGCCAAGATTGGATTTAAAGGGGTCGCAAATTGTGGTGTGGGTCGACCAACCCGTTGACACTTATCACAACGTTTACAATGCTCAAAAGAGTCTTTATAAACAGTTGGCCACCAATACCCTGCTAGCAATACTTTGCGAGCGGTTAATTCCCCTACAAAATGACCTCCACATGGCTCATCATAAAGTGCACGTAAGATAGAAGGTATCTCATCCTCTCGCACACAATGACGATACACCCCCTCCCTAGGAAAATAACGATACAAATAACCACCAAAGAGGGTGTAGTGGCAAGATTGCAATAAAATTTTCTTTTTTTCATTCTTGCTAGCGCCTCCTGGATAATGAGCAGTGCTCAAGAAATTTGCAATATCCGCAAACCAAGGAAGTGTACAATCGGTCAAAAATAATGCCGCATCAGGCAATTCATCATCCACTCCCTCCTCAATATCCTCAGTCAAAAGCCGAGAAAGATGATCCGCCAATACATGAGATTTTCCAGGACGAGTAACCACCTCAAAATCAAACTCTTGAAAAGGTAATATCCATCGAATTACTCACCCTGCAAGATCTGTCTTGTTCAAAAGGTATCTTAGTGCTTGATGATCCACATAAATTGTAAAAAACTTGCCCAATAAATAATGTCGATATTTATTCACGGCAAATACCATGGATAAACATTCCTTCTCCGTTGTAGTGTAATTTCTCTCTATCTCTGTCAAATTGCGACTCGCATAATAAATCGGATGGTCACCTTCTTATCGTCTGCTTGACAAAGAACTGCTCCTACAGCTGTGTGTGAAGCGTCTGCATGAATATGAAAAGGTTTAGACCAATCTGGGGGTATCAAAACTGGTGCTTTTATCAATCGATCTTTGATCGTATCAAAAGCCTCGTGACAATCTTGTGACCATTCAAAGGGTACATCTTCCGAAGAAGAGTAGTTAAAGGGTTTACCACACCGAAGCAAAATTCAATATGAATCGGCGATAATAATTAGCATGTCCCAAAAACCCTCGTAATTGCTTCATGGTTGTAGGAGCAGGCAGATCATGTATCTTATTGATTTAACTATCATCCACAGTAATGCCCTCATATGAAATCACGTGACCTAACAAGATTCCTTTCTTAATGCCAAAAACACATTTCTCCGGATTCAAGGATATACTAGTTTGCTGACAACGATCAAAGACCTTAGCCAACTTCTCAGGCATATCCTCCTCATCCCCTTGAACTGAAAAATCGTCCAAAAAGATTTCCATCCACTTTTGTAAAAACTCTTGAAATGAAGCCATCATCACCCGTTGGAAAGTAGATGGAGCATTACATAATCCAAATGGCATCACTCGATAAGCATAAGTTCCCCATTCTGTTGTAAAAGTGGTTTTTGGTTGATCATCTGGGTGGATTTGTATTTGATTATAACCGCTCAAACCATCTAAGAAGGAATACAATTTATGCCCTGCTACTCGGTCTAGAACTTGATCAGTGAAAGGCAATGGAAAGTGATTCTTCTTAGTCTTATCATTTAGCTTTCGATAATCCACACAAATTCTAATCTTACGATTTTTCTTTGGAACAATTACAATTGGGAAAACCCACTCACTGTATACCACAGGATAAATGAAACCCGCATCTAACAGCTTTGTTATTTCTGCTTTCACAAGCTCTGCATAGATAGGGTTTGTGCGCTTTGACGTTGGCATACCGGCCTAGCGTTTGGCTCTAAATCAATGTAATGCTGGCATATCTCAGGTTTCACTCCCTGTAAGTCTTTATAGGACCAAGCAAAGACATGTTTGTATGTTTGTAGAACCTCTCTCAATCTAGTTAAGGTTCGTTCTTGCAATTGACTCCCCAATGTAAAGCATTTTCCCTCTTCAACTTCCCAGCGCTGAGTAATTTCTAATGCATCAGAAACAAAGGCTGATCATCGACGAGATCTAGCTTGTATAGGTGGATGGTCTCTCACTTTGAAACAAACATTTTCTAGAAACTTTTGCTTGGTGTTACACTCCTCCTCCTCTTCGTGCGAAGAATGAGCACTTACAAGACTTTCATGGGTATAAGGTATCACCATTAAAGGGTCTATTTTCTCTTTATCATTGATAGGCTCCTCAATTTGGACCATAAAAGCATCCCTCACTACCTCAATCATCTTGGAATCAGTCCAATCATTGAACTCTCCTCCATCACCTCCTATTGTTTCATTGTATTGTGCTTTCAAGAACTCTCTGGAAAATGACTTATTTTTCCTTCTACTCATTTTTTGCAACGACGAGCCATCCTCACTCTTGTTATATTTTTGCTTATATCTCTCACATTCTCTGAGCAACTTTCGAGTATACCTCGCATTATATTTGAGTTCTTGTCGACAACGACCAATCTCACGATGTTTTTCTCGAAGTAAGGCTTCCCAAGAAGTTTCTTCTTCATGACGGCACTCTTCAAGTTGCAAGGTAAAATCTTGCAAATGTCTAATTTTTATCTCAGCTCGTCCCTTATCTTCCTCTAGCAGCTTCACCTTCCTTAATAATGCGTCCATCGACTCACTAGAAAAAACTTGTTCTAGCTCTAACTGCTCTTGCAATTTCTCAATAAGGGCATATAGCTCTTGGTGCCTTGCTTTATCCCCATCGTCTGCTCTCCTCTGCTTGATTGTATCCATGCAAAAGCAATCCACCACACACTCCTCTGGTGATGACAACCAATCGGTAATGTCATTGTCAGAGTCATTCTCCGAAGAAAAATGCACTCGATATTCTCCCATACCAGCATCCAAAGCAAAGTTAGAGCACTCTCTCTTTTGCATTATAGGCTCCTCTGTATCAACCATTTGCATTTGATACCCATTTTGAAGAAAACGAGCATACTTATCTTTATTTAATGCAAAGCGTTCTTGGACTACTTCCTCACCAACGGATGTATCACTTCCATATCCCGTCATTTCTTCGGTTATAGAAGGTGGTTTAGTGAACTCCCTCAAGAATTCTTTAGACACAACCCTCAATTGAACTCTATCCGTGCGTGGACCTATGGTTATTATCCCTTTATGCCACTTTTGAACACATCGAGCTTGTACTAACCAAGGTCGTCCTACCAAGATTGGAAACGCTGCACCATAGGAATGCGGTCGCACTACTAGATAGGTAACGCAAAACTCCAATCCAGCTATTATAGTCTTTACTCCTTGAAGCAGACCTAATGGTTACACTCGATCTGCTACTCGCAACATGATATTTATGGGCTCTAAACCCTTTAGGCCCAACTCTTCCATTGTGTATTCAGTCATGAGATTCACCACAGCTCCTCCATCTAGTTGTACCCCCATGACCTGATGATGTCCAATTTCTACCGTAATAGTCAAAGCCTCAGAATCCATAAACATATCAATTACTTGCACTCCTGTTTCCAAAGGTTCTTTAGGAGTCACTTCTTTTCTCACCCGCGAACGTCGACGTGCAAGTCGTTGATACATCTGCTTTCGACATATTGGAGAGATCTCCGCTAATGTAGGTAGACTAATAGACACCTCACACCGTTCCAATATATCCCATAAATCAAATTGAGGTTTTGGATCAACTTTAGCACCTATCCCGACCTTCTTAGCACGTGGTACTTTTAATCTACCAGGGAAAGGTGTTACACCAAGTTGGAAATGAGGGCCTTTTCCTACGCGTGCTATGGGAGGTTGATCAGACGATTGCTCATCCGACACTGGCTCTTGACTCTCTGCAACTTCCTCTAAAGATGCCTCCTTAAGCATGCTTACTTTTCCTCCTTCTAATTGGGTTGATTTCGGCAAGCTTTCCGCAGTCCTTTGCACTTTCCCCTGGGATCTAGTGACAACTCCCACCATTGGATGATTATGAGAAAATGTCACCTTTCTAGATTTTCTGTCTGTCGATTCTTTCCTAGCACCTACTATGGGGACTACTTCCACTAAATTTGCTGAAGTACTTGGACCCTCATCTACAATTTGCTTCCCTTTGTCCCCTATTAATTTTGCATTACTTTTAGGGCAATCTTTCTCCTCATGGCCCTCCTCACTGCATTGCTTGCATAAAGGAACATAATCTTGGTGTGCCCTTGCATTCGGGCAATATGCAGCAATGTGGCCTTCTTGGTGGCAGTTCCAAACAAATCATTGTTCCTTGGGTAATTGTATTAGGACTTCCATATCCTTGATAACCCCAGCCAAAATATGGCCGATATGGTGACCCTGGCCTTTGTCCCCTCATTCCACCTTGCCCTCGACCTCGTGGAAATGGAGGTCGGGCTTTTGCGGGTAATCCTTGCTGCAATTGTTGCTTATAGGGCTCTGGGATCCCTCTTTACATGAAAGGTCGAGGTGGAGGTCCAATTTCATAAGTAATATTATTCTTATCCATGCGATTAAAATTTGTGTTCATCCCCTGCGCTTGCCTTCTCTCATGTGCTTGCTTAATGAAGCAATTTTCCTCTGTATGATTGTTTTTCAAACAATAAGTACAAAACAAGATTCGTGGTTGATCAGGTACGACTCGAGATATAGTAGGACACTCTGTAGCCAAGTGGCCATAGCCATGACATTTCCCACACCATATATTCGATCGGGGTGGACTTTGCACACTGGCTTGCAGAGTAGGCAGCTGTGGCTCTATAGCCATAACATCCCTTACTGGAGCTCGCACAGCACTTAAGATCTCCTCTTTAAATTTTCCCAACACACTTGTCACAATGTCCCCCACCCTTGCCTCGCTCACTAAAGGTGGTGGTGGTGTTCCGGTCTGAAGCATGTATGCCGGTGCAGTCATATATGGGTTTGGAGGCATGTATGATGCTGGATTTGTATTAACAACCACTTGTGGTTGTGAGGGACCGGCAATTGTTGAGACCTCCTGGGGTCTCATAGAGCTAACCATAGGTGATGTCCCCATAGGGCCATAAAGTAATTCCCTCTGTCTCGTTGCTGTCCCAGCTATACCTCTTCCTAGTTTCTAGCTTCTTGTTTGGCCGCGTTCAAATCAACAGGCCGACGAAGCCCAACATACTTCTGAGCCTCTGGATCCCTTAGACCATCAATCAAACGATGCTTTTGTGTGTCATCATTAGGGGCTGCTACTCCCATCTTCCTCACAATGGTCTCCATGCGTTGTATGTAATGGTCAATGCTCTCGTTCACTCCTTGCACAACAAGTAGTCTAATTGCTAGGCCAATCTATCTTGAAAACCTTGCCTTCTAAATTTGGCCAAAAAAGATGTTGATAGATTTTGGTACGTGGCCTTGGAGGCTGCATCCAAGTTGCCATACCAACTTGCTGCTTTGTCTTTAAAAGTTGCCGGAAAGATATGCAACTTTTGATCTTGATCACTTATCTCACATGTCACCTCAAACTTTTGTAAATGCGCATCATGATCCTCGTCCCAAAGTCCCGCAAATTGCACAAAGTCAGCTAACCGGATTGTTGCTCTTTGTGCTAGAACAGCCATTTGGAAAAATGGTAATACCTCAAAAGTTGGATCGTCCCAGAAATTTAAAGCTCTAGGTCTTACCCTAGGTAATAGCGGATAGCTTCTAAGTCCTCTAGGCACACTACCGCTAGTGCCTGCAATAGTCTCTCTTTCTTCTCTTGTTGGGCTATCAACTTGTACAGGTCGATTGTTGCTGACTCCTAAATCCCTTATTGTTTGGTCATCACACGAAAGATCTTTCCCGCTTAGACTAGAAGGAACGCTAACCTGAAATTGACCAAGGACCTTCCTTGTGTCACGTTCGGTTCTTGCTCTCTCAACAATAGGTTCACTAACTCTAATTGCGCAGCGAGACGAATTTCAGCTCGTTCAGCCCTCCTTTCTTCCCTTGCTTGTCTTGGGTCAATTGTTCGACCCTAAGTAGACTCACTCATGCACTTCTTACTTCCTGAGGTTCTTTGTGATTCTCTGGATTATCTAGCTTGATGGACCTTAAAATTGCCTTGATAAACCACTTCCACCAGATTGGTGCATGGAACAAACCAAAGGGCTCTATGGATCTAAGATAATCCTTGCAGTATGTGGCCTTGATCTTATGTATCACATCACTGGGAAACCGTGGGTAATATTCTTGAATGAATATGTCCTCCCACTCTTGTCGTTCTTCTTCGTACGGAACCCAGTTAGCAAAACTCTCCAAAAAATCACATGTGTTTACCAATGCCCCTCTCTCATTTGACTCCTCTCGGCCACTCCTAAGTCCTTCTGATCCTAGGAGTCGTGCCGTTTTTTTTTGTTTTTTTTTTGTTTTTCTTTTTTTTTGAACTCCTAAACCCTCATTCTCACACGCAAAATATATGCGCCAAGATATCCCGTAGCTACTAACTAGCTAGTGATCTCTTGGCGAACGCACCAAAAAATGACTGGCCTTCCTACTCTCTAGTCCAACGCACTAAATACCCACTAAAACAGTGAATGCATCCTAAATAACAACCACACACAGCCTAAATCCTAGAAACACACACCGAAAAGACATCTTTTTGTATGAAATAATTTACAATGTTTTATTTACACACACCCACACAGACACACACCCACACAGACACACAAATGGAAAAGAACAAACTACTACGACCCAACAGATCATCAAGACACAACTTCACCATTCTAAATTGAATAAAGAAATTTAATATCAAAATGGTTTTGTGTAAATTGTTTCCAAGAATTTAATGAAAAAGAACCGATATTTCCAACACTTCCACGTTTCAGTCAATCTGCAAACAGCATCACTGCATTCAACATTTGGCTAATCTTCACTTCACTCCACTCTTCACTCTCTCTCTTTCACACTTCAAAACTCTTTCTTTCTTTCTTCTCTCTCTCTACTCACTATTCTCGTGAACTCTCTTCTTCTTCTTCTTTCTTCCTCTTCCTCCTCCTGAAACACAAACACAAGAATAATGCACACAATCTAATACATTCTCTCACACTCTCATGCTTTTACTTTTAAGTATGCACCATGTCAAAGTGATCAAATCTCTTTCTCTCTCTTTCCTATTTTGCATATACACACATATAGCGTAGCGATATTGCCCTCTCTCTTCTTTCCTTCTTCTTCTACCCACACACAATGTCTCCTCACTTGCTATGGTTCCCCACCTTCTCTCTCCTCATTTTAGCTTGAGAGCATGGAAACCTCCCACATGCACACACACGTTTCTTTCTCTCTCTCACAGTCTACCATGGGCGGCCTTCCTAGGTGTACACTTACTCTCTTCATGAGCATCCCCCTTAGTAGTGTGGCTAAGGTCTGCCATTATCGTACCTTGTCCATGTGTATGCTGGTGCATTGACTAATCGGCTAGCCGTCAAGCACACAAGGTTGAGCAGCCACTTCTAGGCCCAGTCCATCGTGCCCTCTCCAAGGCGGCTCATCTTGAAGGACTCCCATCGCCAAGTAACAACCGGCCAGCTTCATGCTCTCACGATCATGGCTTCCTGCCAACCTGTCCAACCAACGAGCAGCCCCTCGTGCTCGACCATGGTGGCCTCCTACACATAGGCGCCTCCACGTTACATGGAGGAAAGGGGATCTGCTTCTTGTGCATGCGCCAACCCCCCATGGGTTAACTTGGCCCACCATCTACAACCGTGTAGCACTTCTCCTTAGGCACACACACGGTGGCAAGCCAGCCACGCAAGACGCCTCCTCATCGCCCTAGCCAACCCTTATGTCCATGGTGCTTAGCCTTAAGCGCTCCAGCCCGCCGGCCATCCAACACGTCACGGCCAAGTGACCTGCCAGCCTACGTGCTATTCGACCACCCTATGGTGCATAGACCATGGGCATCTCACAGGCAAGGCATTGGCCTGCCTTCTCTGAGGTGAACGGATCACAAGCCCTTGGTGCCGCGCGACCCCTTGAGCACAAGGTGCTAACACGCCTTCAAGCGCATGCGACCTATGGCAAGGCGGCCTCCTGAGCACCCCAACCGGCTACCCCTAGCTGGCTGCACCAAGCTTGGCTACCTCCTTATTTTCGCCTATGTAGAACTGCCCACAAAGCTACGCTTCACCCTCCCATGCTCTCTCTTCTCACTCTCCCTGTCCTGCTTCCATCTCCCTGTCTTGCTTCCATCCCCTCTGCTAGACCCAGCAGATTGGCTGTCCACAACTGCCCCACGCACTTGTTCTCCATGGCGACCCGCTCTTCCTCTTTCGTCGCCATAGCCAGCTGGACGAGCAGCACCACCCTCTTCCCCATAGCCACTATCCCCACTACCACGTGCCCGTACGCCACGGCCTGCGCGTCTCCCAGCACCTCGACGCTGCCCTTCTCCACTTTGTTGCTCATATCCACCTTCTCGGCCACTATAGCCTCTGCCTTGGCTACGTCAGGGAGGCATATTGGGCATTTGGGGCTGAGATAGGGTCTCTCTCTTTCTCTCTGGAAAAATGAAGAGATACTTTCTCTCGCTACTCTCTCATGCAGAGCAGGCGCGATCAAGAGAAAACCATAATTCCTTCCGCTCCCTCTGCAACAATCAAGATGAAACACACACACACATTAACAACCAACAAATAAGCAAACTTACCTCCTCCTCCTCCTCCTCCTCCTCCTCCTCCTCCTCCTGTCCTTCGCATTTGATGGAGAAAGAAACGTTCCCTCTCTCTTTCTCTTATATTCTCTCAAGAGGGTACCAACGGGTGCTAAAACTACCCACCCCTCCATTTTTTAATTTGAAATTTTTCATTTGTAACCGCATTAAGGTCTCCAAACTTGCGTTCCCACCTAACCATTCTCAAAGCTTGAGCTCAAAACTCATCATACTAACCCTCGTTCTCTCCCCCTCGATCTCTCTCTTCTCTCTTCACTCTTACATACAACCTCCTCTTTATGTACAATACAATGTTAATCGTCACCATCCCCATGTAATGTGCTTACACCAATGGACAACATCGACAATCATGATGCATGCAAATACCATGACATTCCACACACACATGCTTTCAAATACCATGGAAATGCACCTAAAATGACCATAATTGACCCTATTTAAACCCTAAAAATTGCTAAAAATGGCTTCGATCCATGGGTCATCAGGTGGATTTAGGTCAATTGGGTAATAGGCCTCAAGTTTGGGGCCTTCCCCGGAGCATGTTTCTAATGTGGGGCCTTTGGGAATATTGCCAAAGACTGCCTTGAATTAGAATCTATGAGGGGCGGTGCAAAAGAGGATCATCAGGGAGAAAGTGACAGAAAGTACTTCCTGAATCTCAGAAGAAGGAGGAAAAAGGGAAGGAAGTAGTGAAGGAAACTGGGAAAAATACAGTAAAAGGGGGGTGGGATAAAGTTAACCAATGTCAGACAGGCTAAGGCTAAGGCTAGGAAGGTTCAGCTTAATTGGGGATTCGAGAGTAGAAGGAATGGGAACGGTGAGAATCTGAGTTCTATCATTTTTTCTAACCCGTTCAGTCCATTGATAGAAAGAGATAATCCTTTATTGGCAGAACAAAATATTGAGTTGTTATTGAGTGAAACTAGGAAAGTCTCTTGTTTTGCCCAGAATAGTCAGAGGGATGAGGAGGAAGTTGAGATGGTCTCGAAAACTGCCTTAGCACGAAGAATATTACAGAGTTTACGAGGTGCACGTGGAACGTGAAAGGTATTAAAGATAAAAAGAAAAATGCTATGTTTTAGGAATTAGTGAAGTCGTGTGGGGACTATCAGTTTTTGCTGTACAAGAGCTTAATATTTTTGGGACTATCAGTTTTTGCTGTACAAGAGCTTAATATTTTTGGGAAAATTTCTAGATTAAATAACTTCAGTGATTGGGAAATTTTTTATGGTGGTGTCAGCTTAGGGTATAGTGGGGTTATGACTTTAGTTAGGAGAGATCTTAGTCCTAGTGTTATAGCTAATCACCCAAAGGGAATAATTTTGGTGGTTATATTTGTCTTCCTCCTCAAGAATTGATAGAATTGTTTTTAGTCTACATGCCTCATGGGTGCCTCATACTTTGAGAGTTTTAGTGGATTATAGTTCTACACTTTTTGATCACCTTCCTTTGAAGTGAAGCTTGTCTAGTATTGTTGGCACTGACATAGATTTGTCTGATTTCCCAACAAGGAAATTGAGAGTGAATAACCTACTTTTTAAGGATCCTCTCTTTGTGGAGTATACACAAGAAGCAATTAAAAACTCAAAAGGAGAAAGGGGGTTGATGGCTCTTGGAGGAAATTTGCTAATGAAATGCAAGGGATCATTAGAGCTGTGGGAAAACTGAGGGCTGACGTGAAAGGAGAGGAGAGAGAAGAAAGTGGGCTGCATTGTTAGAGGATCTTCTTCTAAAGAGGCAAACCATAGGGCTGGATATTGCTGACACTAAATTGTAATTTAAGTGTCAGGCTAGTATTAAAGAAGAGGAGGATAGATGTTATAGAGAACATGAGAATTGGGCTAGAAGGAATCTATTCAGTAACAGTAGAAAACCAGCCAATAGGCTATTTAAACTCCCAAGGAAAAAGTGTGATAATGAGATTGTGGGAAACATTCTGGATGAGGATGGCACATCCTAAATGATATTTATATACTAGCCTAAAATGGGTGAAATTTTTGGGCTCAACCCTTAGTCTGAAAGAGGACTGTTCCTTGAAGAGATTTCAAACTGAAGATAGGCTGCTAGGTTTGTTAAAACAAATGGTGGACCCTGACAAAGCTAATTGGCTAGAAAGAGATATTGAGGTAGATGAGTGTTGGTATGCTTTGCTCAAGCTGGGAAGGGAGAAAGCACCGGGTTGGGATGGCCTATCAAACTGAGTTCTTTATAGCCATTTGGCCTTCTCTGAAGGAGGTGGTGGGTAACATATGTAAGAAAGCCTTCAATTCAGGGCTGTGGGATAAGGTTTTTAAAGAGGGACTTGTAAAGCTCATCCCAAAACAAACTACTTGCAATAGATTTGGGCATTGGAGGCCTATCACATTTGTAATTAAGTTTAGACTCAAGTTCAGTTAGGTTACAAGATGGAAACTTGTACTCATAAAAAGACTTAAGATGTTGTTCTTGTATTCCAATGCTTCAAATGTCCTCCTTTTATATGAGGAAAGTACAACAAAGCTATGATAGCTCATGTGGGATAACTTGGCTAGGTTACTTGGCACTCTAGCATCACTCATTTCAACAACTGGCGCATTCGTCAAGCCAAATGGCATGACCAAGAACTCGTAATATCCAAAACAAGTCCTAAACATGGTCTTGGGAACATCATGTTCCCTTATTTTTACCTGATGATACCTCTATCTAAGATCAATCTTAGAAAAATAGTATGCACCATGAAGTTGGTTAAACAACTCATCAATGTGTGGCATGGGATACTTGTTCTTAATCGTAATCTGATTAAGGCGTGGTAGTCTACGCACATCTACATAGATTTATCTTTCTTTTTAACCAAAAGAATGGATGATGCCCAAGATGAAGAACTCGATCCTAAATAAACTCTTTCTTCACATACTCGGCTAATTGTCACTCCACCTCTTGTGCCTCAAAGTGGCTGATCCTGCAGAGGCAGGCTTGCTTAGGGGTTTTGACCTAGGGAGCACTTCAATGCTATGGTCAATTTCTCTCAATGGTGGAACACCACCTGGCAAATCTTCGAGAAAAACACCCTGTGTACTTATTAGTTTTTATCGACTCGGTTTCTGCCTTGGATTGTTATTTTTGTTCATAAGACGACAAGACAGTGTTAACAAACAGGGGTCTCATCCAAGGCTAATTAAGTTTCCTCTAGTTTCAATGATGGAAACATTAACTTATCACTTATTTCATCTACAGAATAACATTATTCAAACTTGTTTCATCTATCAAAAAAAATGATATAGCAGGGTACAAATATATACCTTGGAGATATAGTCAATGCGTTGAAGGCACGTCACAACTCTAGGGAAGATGTAAGGGGTGTAGCTGGAACCTCTTGCTCACCCTGTAGCCTCTCACAACTCTACCCTCATGAACAAACTCTAGGCTATTATCTTGGCAACTACAACTCAGGGTAGGGCCGAGGTTATACAACCACTCCCTGCCTAGATATATATCTGCTCTAGCTAAGTGCATGATCTAGAAATGCAATCTAGCCTCATAGTCCTACATAGCTAATGTCCCAAACGATTTTGTCGTGACCATTTGCCCAGTGTACTTTGATGATCACTTTTGGTTTCAGGTAAGTGTAACTTCTTAACCAATGCATAGTTAAGAAAGATGTGCGTGGCTCCATCATCTACCATGGAATGACGGTGACACTACGGCCACCTATCCTGCCATATAGATGGACCAAATCATGTGGTCCCATCGATGGCTGCCACATGGCCCGTGTAACACAGCAAAGCATGGGTACTATCTGTATGACAGACAATTACCTCTTCGAACTCTGCAGAATTCCTCTAGATGGTATGTACTTGTTGTCGGGAGGATTTTCCCTTCTTAGCATCACTAGTCCCTCCAGTACCCAATTTAGGACATGCTACTTTGCTATGTCCTGCCTCAAAGCAGTGAAAGCATAAATTTCCTTTTCTCACTTTCTCATAATACTGCTCTTTTTTAAGGGTTCTTGCCTAGTTTTTCTCTTTTAGTCGCAGCTTGGTTTCTTCAACTAGCGTCCACCCTCCCTTCTCTGCTCATCAAAGCCCCCTTTGTTAAAATTACAACAATGTGATGAGCTATGGTGGATCAAATACTAGAATCAACATCATTAACAAAGTGATTAGATAATAATTAAGATATGATTAGTGAATAATTAACTAATAACTTAATGTAGACATGGATAATTTAGTCGTAGCTTGGTTTCTTCAACCAGCGTCCACCCTCCCTTCTCTGCTCACAGCAAAGCCCCCTTTGTTAAAATTACAGCAATGTGATAAGCTATGGTGGATCAAATACTAGAATCAACATCATTAACAAAGTGATTAGATGATAATTAAGATGTGATTAGTGAGTAATTAACTAATAGCTTAATGTAGACATGGATAATCAAAAACCAGCAAATTCTCATTAGGCCAATGCCTCAATTTATAGAGTTCACATCCAAGCATCTAATTCCACTGATTTCTCCTTGATTCACTCCACCTCTTTTGCTTGATTCTCTCCACCTCTCCCAGAATATCTCCACACTTCCTAAATCTTCTCATGCTACCCTTTATTCTCTCCCAATAGATTCTTTTCACCTTTCACAGGTTCTCTCACATTTATAGATTCTCTTTTACAGCCTCTAACTAAGGGCTTGTTCCCGCACACACCCAATTCACTTGTATATTTCAACACCTCCCCTTAAGTGAATACTCCTAGCACACCTGGACCCTATACCAAGTTTCCCTCTTACTTGATAGTCCGCGAGCGACTAGTACCTAGCACACCTCCCCTCAAGTGAACTTAGCACACCTGGACCTTGTACCAAGTTTCTCTCTTACTTGATAGCCCGCGACCAGTGCCTCAAGTCATAGTCCTTGACACTCTCTCTATGTGTCCAAGGGTACTACAAGTGCCCGCCGCGACCTTGACTAAAGTGCTCACACATACATCTACCACGTGGCCTACATCATCGGTGGCGCAGAGGTGGTTTTACTTTGTTGGGGCAGGTTACATTGGGTTGTGGGGTCTCTCTCTCTCTCTCTCAGAGGTTTTCACATGGCTCCTCACTCTTTGGAGCCTCACATCTTCTCTTGTCTTCAGTCTTCTTGTCGGGCAGCTTCTCTTCACATCTTTGGAGCCTCACATCTTCTCTTGTCTTCAGTCTTCTTGTCGGGCAGCTTCTCTTCACATCTTTGGAGCCTCACATCTTCTCTTGTCTTCAGTCTTCTTGTCGGGCAGCTTCTCTTCACGCGTCCATGTCTTCCTCTTCTTTCAATCTTCTTGTGGCAGCTTCTCTTCACGCATCCATGTCTTCCTTTAATGCTTCCTCTAGATCTTCTTCTCAGTGTGGATCCTCTTCTTGGAAAGAGATGTTCTTCTTCGGGCCATGAGCTTGTCCGTCAATTCTTCTTGCTCGATGTGAGCAATATGTTTAAATGTTTTGCTGACAGTTCTTTTGGGCTTTTGATGTTTATCTTGTGTTATTATGCAATGCAAACCCAAATCTATGCGGGAGGTCTTACCTCTTGCCTTATCTTGGACAAGGGCAGTGTCTGATCCCATTTTTACACTAATGTAATGTGCCCAATACATAATGCATATAGCATTCATTCTTATGCACATTCCCAAATGCAACTCTAGGGCTATAAATAATCTTGAATTTGAGTGTGATTTGCAAGCATTAACCAAGGGTTAAATGTAAAATGATGATTACCAAAAATTTATCAGCATAATTTTACCATAAATTACATTAAATCAAGGATAACCAATTTGTACGGAATGGTTGGAGTATCAAACCAACTCTGAATTGCAATCTGAAGCTATAGGGATCTGTATCAGATACCTAATGGTTGATTTGAACCCTCAATTGCACCAAAATATAGTGATTAGTACTGATTAATCACACTGATTAACAAATTAATCCTTTGTTTTATGTATAGAAAATAGAGTATGCGGGGAGCCTAGATCTGAGGCCTTAGAGTTCAAATGAGCTCAAATCCTTTCAAGGCCATTAATAGCAATTAGTCTAGTAGAGGATTAAGCCAAGAAACACAAGATTTGACCAAACATTGAATGCTTAATCTCTATTTTACCAAAGTCACCTGTAGATTTGATGAAGAGCTTGGATCTCACTGTAGACTTGATCAAATCAAATTCTGACTTCACCAGCTTGTAGAGCATGCTTGAAAACACTTGGGGCTAAGAGGAATTAGACCCATTTAATCTGGAGCATCTGAAATGTCAAATTCTCTCAAAAAAATAGCACTGCAAAAAAATGTGATTTCTCCTGAATCCCCTGGCGGTTTGCGCTTCTGATTCGATGAGCTGAATCGTGGAGAGGCTAGCTATGTTGGGCTAGAAGGGTTTGGGCTAATTTTGAGTGTGCAAGGAGAGGGATCTCCTCCACTGGCTGGGGTCCCAGTACAGAGACTAGTTGAAAATAACTAAAAATTTTGATTATTTTCTAATTATCTACTAATCTTAATTAACTAGATGATGGGCTCATAAACTTGATGAATTCTAGGCTTGGCTCAAATACCATGTTAAAATTACAGCAATGTGATGAGCTATGGTGGATCAAATACTAGAATCAATATCATTAACAAAGTGATTAAATGATAATTAAGACGTGATTAGTGAATAGCTTAATGTAGGCATGGATAATCAAAAACCACAAATTCTCATTAGGCCAATGTCTCAATTAAATGATAATTAAGATGTGATTAGTGATTAATTAACTAATAGCTTAATGTAGGCATGGATAATCAAAAACCAACAAATTCTCATTAGGCCAATGCCTCAATTTATAGAGTTTACATCCAAGCATCTAATCCCACTGATTTCTCCTTGATTCACTCCACCTCTTTTGCTTGATTCTCTCCACCTCTCCCAGAATATCTCCACACTTCCTAAATCTTCTCGTGCTACCCTTTATTCTCTCCCAGTAGATTCTTCTCACCTTTTCACAGGTTCTCTCACATTTATAGATTCTCTTTTACAGCCTCTAACCAAGGGCTTATTCCCGCACACACCCTATTCACTTGTATATTTCAACACCCTTGCCCCCTATTACCCGAAAGAGCTTTCTTTTAAATCTTGAACCACCCCTTTCCTCTCTTAATCTACTAAGAGTCGATTTAGAATGATGCAAAACATCATCGTAAATATATGTAATTAATGGCCTCATTAAAACCTTTCGGTTCCTTGGGCTCCACACAAAAGCCTTATAGTCTGGGTGTAATCCCCTCGTGAACCCGACAAAGTCTGGAATTCATCGATCCCTTTTAATTTAAGCACAATCTCATTGTAGGTTGAGATGTACTAGGTGAGAGAAATGTCATGCATCAATCATTTATCCTACTCACACCAAGATCTCTGCAACTCATTTATCATCATGGGTAGAAACTCCTTTCAAAACAACATTTCGAAATCCACCCAAGTGCGAAGACATCTAGCATTGTCGGCCAAACTCATCCATCAATTATATGCTTTGCTCGACAACCTGGCCTCTACGGTTCTCATATCCTAAGGTGTCTACCTAAGGTGTCTGCCTAAGGTTATGAATATCCAACCATTTTTGTACAAAGTTATTCATCGAATCCTTGTTGCTCTCTTTCTCCTCTCCCCCAAAGCTTGGCGGCTTGAGATCCTTGAGAAGATTAGTAGGCCATTGTGGACTGTATCTGCATTGGGCCCTACATCACCTGGAGAAGGAAATCTTACCCTCCTCTATGCTGTGCAGTTGTACTCCCTAATGGAGTGTTCGGAATAGCATCTAAACATCCGTGTGGATACTCCTCAACATAGTCAAAATCTCATATTGGCCTCTTTCAAGTTCTCTTTGGTCCTAGCAAACAATTGTGAGATGGACTCTCAAGATATCTATATCCAACTCATCTCGATCCATGGTATTAGTGTGGAGAGCATCGTCTCCATACTCCTCCTCGTCTAGGAGGTAATCCTCCAAAGTGGTCATAAGCACCACCATCCTCTACGAACTAGTCATCAAATAAGTTCATGATGTCCATCGCGTTGCTATGAATGGACCCACGAGATCATTTACCAAATAGGAGTGCAATGGCTCTAAATTGTTGAGATTCAAGCTCAATGTCAGCTTATGCCAGTTGCACTATGTGTTGGCATGTTAGGTAGTAACATGTGTGAGACATAAATGACCGCGTCCAGCTGGTCATAGTGTGTGGACAATAGCTAGGGTTAGCTATATGTGGACACAACACATGTAGTGTGTTGTAGCTTATGGATTATGGCTTTATGCATTGTGTGAGGAGGGACATGGCTTCCCTCTATGGTTAGGGTTTGATTAATACATTAGGGTTTGCTCCTGTGTTCCCTCTATGGTTAGGGTTTGCTCCTGTGTTCCCTCTATGGTTAGGGTTTGAGTAATACATTAGGGTTTGCTCCTGTGTTCCCTCTATGGTTAGGGTTTGAGTAATACATTAGGGTTTGCTCCTCTGTGTGTGTCTCCTCTCCCTCTACCTATTTTTCATCATGGTATTAGAGCATGGTGCTCTTTTTATAGGGTTTATGAGTGAGTGAGGGAAGAGGGAGAAGAAGCTGTGAAGAAAAAGCTGTGGAGATTGCCATTGGAGTTGTGAATCTTGGAGCACACGGATTTTCACCAAATCTGAGAGCTTGGCCTACCGAGTAAGGAATACTAAACATCCTTGAGCGGATTGCACGTGCAAAAACACAAAAAACATTAGATTTGAGTTGCCCAAAGCAAAGGAAAAATTTTTGCTTTGCAAGCTCTCCATTGAAGCTTGAGTGTGGAGAATGTATGAGGCAAATGGTTGCAAATCTGGCAAAGTGCATTTACATCATTGAGCAAATATGTTAGACAACCCAGTATAGATTGTGGGTGAGAAGTTGGATAGAAAGAACTTCCAGGCATGGAAGTACAGGATTAAAAGCTTTCTGAAAGGAAAAGGATTTTGGACTCTTGTCATCACAGGTGCGGATCCAGCTACCCCGACAACCTACACAACAACAAGTTGTAGCTCATAAGCAAGGGTCAGAGAGAGCATACAAAGATTTGCATTACTTATCTATATGTATCTCGGATGCTATACTCATACATATACATGATGCTGAGAATCCCAAGGATGCATGGGATACGTTTGTAAAGCTGTTTGATACAGATACTAGTGCTCGTAAGTCTCAGTTGGAGACAACAGATTCATAATGTGAAGCGGAAAGGAAGTAGTATTCATGATTATGTACAAGAGATAAAGAAGTATGCAGATGCATTGGCAACTATCAATGCCCCATGCGTGATGATGCTTTGGTAGACATTGCCTTGCGTGGTCTTGGGCAAAGGAGTACAAGTCTTTTGATACATCTATCTCTGTTCGGAGTACAGGATTACCAGATTTTGATGAGTTGGTTTCACTCTTGCTTGTTGAGGAAATCAAACTTAGTGGCTCTTTTCATGATGCATCTACTAGCCATGATGATAATGGCAAGAATCACGCTTTCTATTCACAAAGGGGATTTAGAGGCAGGGAGAGATTTGCATCACGAGGTCATGGTAATGATCATGGAGATGGCAGGATAGGTCACCACAACTTAATTTTCAGCCTACATATGGTGCTAGAGGTGGTCGTGTGGATATACACCTCAGAGAGGTAGAGGTAATCCTCATGGAAGAGGACGTTGGCCAACAAACATCTATGCAAAATGTGGAATGCCATTACTGTGGGAAGCTTGGTCATATGGCACATGATTGTTACTGCAAACAAAATGATTTGGGAGGGGGTAGAGCACAACATGGTGAAAATTATGCATAACATGGTGGAAATTATGCAAATGGTGAAAATTTTGCATCAAGCACTCATGATGGCAGCGCAAATCAAATGTTTGCCATGAAACATGTCGTGGGATCTATGATGACAAATGGTGACAGTGATGACATATGGACTCTGGAGCATCAAACCATATGACTTGTCATGGCGAATGGTTTGAACATATGAAGCCAATGGATGTGAAAGGCTATGTGGAGATAGGTGATGATTCCCAACATGCTATCACTCATGTTGGAAGTGTACCATTAGTGATGCACAATGGTGAAACAAAGTCTAGCAAACAGACATCTTGTATGTGCCTTCTATTACAAAAAGTTTGGCCTCAGTTGGTCAAATGGTTGAACAAGGTTTATAGGTTTGTTTTCAACATGGTTGCTTCGTTGAGGATTTCAAAAATGGATGTAGAGTCATTGCCAAAGGTAAGAAAGAAGGTAGGTTATTTAAGTTAGATGCTGGGATTCCTTAGTTGAAATCGGCCATGTTCTCTAAAAGCCGAAATGTGGTACAGGACATTGACATGTGGCATAAAAGGATTGGACATGTAAACATACAAAGGTTAAAGAACATGCATGCAAGAGGCATTGTTGGTGGGCTGCCTAGATTCAAGTATGATGGAAATATGCATGTCTGTGATGCTTGCCATTTTGGAAAGCAAGCAAGGTTGCCATTTCCTAAAGAAGGCAACATGAGTAGCAGGCCACTTGAGATTGTTCATAGTGATGTATGAAGTCTTGCACAAAACCCATCCATTAAAGGCAGCTTGTATTATGTGACATTCATTGATGATTTCAGAGAGAAAAGTGAAGTATTAGGAAAGTTTATCGACTTCAAAGCTTTTGCAGAGAAGCAATATGGCTCTTGGATAAAATGGTTTGAGGACAGATGGAGGTGGTGGAATACACCTCACATGCTTTTGAGAAAGCATGGCATAAGAAGGCAGCTAACTTGCAGGTACACACCTCAGCAAAATGGTGTTACTTGAGAGGAAAAATAGAGTCATTGTTGGTGATGTGGCTAGGGCAATGCTCAATGAAAAGAGCATGCTATACTATTATTGGGCAGAAGCGTCTGCTCTACAGCGGTGTATGTACTTAATAGGACACCCACAGCAGCCATACATGGAAGTATGCCAGAGATGCGTCTTACAGGTTTTAGGCCAGACATTGGACACCTCAAAGTGTTTGGTAGCATAGCTTATGTGCATGTGCCAGATGAGAGAAGGAAGAAGTTGGATCCTAAGGCAGAAAAGTGCATTTTTGTTGGGTATGCAGAGGATCGCAAGGCATATAAATGTTACAATCCACATACTAGGCAAGTGGTTATCTCACGAGATGTGGTGTTTGATGAACTTGCTAGGATGAGGGTGTCATTGATTCCATTGATGCTGATGTGCATGTGAACTTGCCAACCACAAGCAAGTTCTATTTCTATGTCTAGGCCAGCAGAGTCTGAGAGTAGCACCATACGTCCATGGTCAGGATGCTTGAGACATGAGAGTGTGAGCACTGGGAGTTGTGCTGTGGATAAAGGGAAAAAGAAGGTTGAAGGAATTGGCATTACAGGTTATGAGTCATCAAGTTCAGAAAGTTTGGATGAGGAACTTGGCATACGAGTTTTACGTACACCAGGTGCAAGAGGTAGGATAGATATGTGCCTCCACATGCTAGAGTGACAGGTGTTCAGAGTGATCCGCATTGCGGAGATCCCAAAGGGTCAGGTATCCAGTTGACAGGTTGACAGGTTGACATATCGTGACTTTGCTATGCATTACGCATATATGACCTCTTTGGTGAAGCATGTGGAACCTACATGCTATATAGAAGCTATTGGGAAGCATGTATGGGAGAAGGAAATGGATGTTGAGATGGACACATTGGTTCATAATAATGAAACTTGGGATTTAGTTGCCTTACCACAAGGCAAAAATGTCATTGGCTGCAAATGGATTTATAAGGTGAAATGCAAATCAGATGGTTCCATTGAGCACCATAAAGCGTGGTTTGGTAGCTAAGGGTTATGCACAAACCCAAGGCTTGGACTATGATGAAACATTTAGTCCAGTTGCAAAGATGGGAACAGTGAGAGCAGTCATTGCTATGGCTGCAGCAAATGGATTTATAAGGTGAAATGCAAATCAGATGGTTCCATTGAGCACCATAAAGCGTGGTTTGGTAGCTAAGGGTTATGCACAAACCCAAGGCTTGGACTATGATGAAACATTTAGTCCAGTTGCAAAGATGGGAACAGTGAGAGCAGTCATTGCTATGGCTGCTGCAAATGGTTGGGCAATGCATCAAATGGATGTGAAAATGCATTTCTAAGGAGGAAGTTTATATGGCACAGCCAGAAGGATATGTATACTTGAGGTACCCCACTCATGTATGCAGATTAAAAAAAGCATTATATGGTTTGAAGCAAGCACCTCGTACTTGGAGTGATAAGATAAGCCGATATCTTATCTCCCTTAGATTTCAGGTTTCTTCAACAGATTCTTCACTCTATGTGAAGAAAACAGATCATAGGATTGTCTTACTTGTCACCTACGTGGATGACTTGATTGTCATAGGAGATCATGCTATAGATGTTATGCATGTCAAGAAGGCATTGAGTGGGCAGTTTGATATGAAAGACTTGGGTGAATTGAGATATTTCTTGGGATTGAAGTGATCCAAAGACCATGCACGGACATGGTTAGTGCAACGCCAATATGCATTGATATGTTTGCAAAATATGGGATGACAGTGTGTAAGCCAATGAGTACACCTTTGGAGTAGAATGTGAAGCTGCGGGCTGATTTTAGTGAAGAGTTGGATGATCCATCTATGTATAGAAAGATGGTTGGTAGTCTTATTTACATGACTATCACACAACCGGATCTCAGTTATGTTGTGGGGGCTAGTAAGCCAATTTATGTAGAGCCCCAGAAAACCTCATTTAGATGTAATGAGATGCATTATGCGCTATGTAAAGACCACTGCACATTATGGTCTTCTTTATGAGCATGATAAAGGCTTGGATGTACATGGCTACACATACACATATTGGGCAGGTGGCTCGTATGACAAGAGGTCTACTAGTGGTTATGCCTTTACATTTGGAAGTGCAGTGGTGAGTTGGAGCAGCAAGAAGCAACATACTATTGCTTTATCTAGTACAAAGGCATAATAGAGGGGTGCAGCCATTGCTACATGTGAAGGAGTATGGTTAAAGAGTCTCTCTTGGCTTATTTGGGTGAGCCTATTGATGGCAAGGTTGTCATTCATTGTGACAACATGAGCAGCATACAGTTGGCCAAGAATCCAGTTTTTCATGCGCGGACTAAACATATAGAGGTCCACTATCATTTGTCGGAGAGAAAGTGTTGGATGGTATAGTGGATTTGTAGTATGTGAAGACGCAAGTGGCCGACATCTTTACAAAGCCACTTAGCAGGGAGAAGTTTGAGTACTTCTGTACTATGTTGGGAGTACATGGGATAAGCTTGAGGGGGAGTGTTGAGAGCTTTGATAGCCCAAGCTCATCTACATCTTCATCTATGGCAGTACATCATGAGCTTGAGAGGGGTTGTTGAGATTCAAGCTTGCGAGGGGTTGTTTAGATTCAAGCTTGATGTCAGCTTGTGCCAGTTGCACTATGTGCTGGCATGTTAGCTAGTAACATGTGTGAGACATAAATGACCGCGTCCAGCTGGTCATAGTGTGTGGACAGTAGCTAGGGTTAGCTGTGTGTAGACACAACACATGTAGTGTGTTGTAGCTTATGGATTATGGCTTTATGCATTGTGTGAGGAGGGACATGGCTTCCCTCTATGGTTAGGGTTTGATTAATATATTAGGGTTTGATTAATACATTAGGGTTTGCTCCTGTGTGTGTGTCTCCTATCCCTCTACCTGTTTTTCATCATAAATCATCCTGGGTCTCACGTGAGACCGAGGGAGCTGATAAAGTATCGGTCTGGCGAGTTGCTACTACTGCTTAGCACATGGCGAGTTGCTACTACTGCTTAGCACATGGCGACCAAGCTCAGCTTGTGATGAAAGGCCAAAAATGGAGGATAGCATACGAGAAAAACCCCGTAGACCCCCTGCGGGTCCCACTAGACATTTTTGGACATTTTTGGATTTTTCATATATATATATATATATATATATATATATATATATATACTTTTTTTAGTATATGAAAAATAATATTCAATGAAAATAAATAAATAAAAATTTGCAATGTAAAATTGGAACTAGCTACCTAAAATATCCCCCAAGTTGTGCCCGCCGGCCTGAGTCAAGGTGGCGTGTGCCAACAACGAATCTGGTGATGAAGTCTGGCAATCTGCTGATGACAATGCAATAGGATGAAGTACCTGTGGTGGCTGCATACAAGTTGTGAAATATACATCATACCTATTTGTCCAGGGTCTCAACCTTAGTTATTTGCTGTCGACGTATGTCTGGATCTGCTCGGTGTACAAAATGAACCCATACACATGCTGTCTCCAACATATTGACATCAACACATACACAAAGGGGACGCCTAGGCCATTGGCTCTCCACATAAGCTATTTCCTTTACAAGTGAGAGAGAGAGAGAGAGAGAGAGAGAGAGAGCATAGTTTCCCTCTCCTCGCATGGTTGTGCATCGGTCTACTTCTGTACTTGTTGTCGTGGCCATGCCGTTGCTTGTTGTGGCATGGGGACCGTTGTCTTTGCTACTTGGTTGTATGTGCCCGCACCACGTCTCCTTATCGGCTGCAAAATAGACGCGAGAGAGAGAGAGAGAGAGAGAGAGAGAGAGAGAGAGAGAGAGAGAGAGAGAGAGAGAGAGCGAGAGAGAGAGAGAGAGAGAGAGTCCTTATGTTGTATGCACCCCCCCACCTTTCCT